>NW_028270164.1:30714725-31964725 GCF_037043375.1 Chiloscyllium plagiosum | reverse complement strand
CCCGTTGTTATTACCCAAACGGGTATTGCGGAGGTTTGCCGAATGGCTCGGATCATTTACTTTGTGCTGTATTCGCTCCTTCATCAAACTTACCAAGTTGCAATTTCTGCAAGAAACTGGTTGGGGGGGGGGGGGGGGGGGGGTGGGGGAGTGGATATTCTACATTTGAGGAAATATCAAATTGTCATATGTCGGCGAATGGGTTAGTAATGACGTGAAGTCAATGTGGCTTGATATAGAGGCTTTGCAGGCAGGATGTCCCCTCATAAACTTGCTGTTCATAGATAAGATGAGATCGGTAGTTGAGCACTGTGAAAATCCAATTATCATAAATATGGTAAAAGCATGGAGGATAACGCGGCAGGGTGAGGGCAATTTACTTAAGACATTGGCATTCACTCCATAAGTGGGAGCCCCAGGATTTAGATCGGGTCAGTGGACACCGGCTTTAGAGCCTGGGAAGTTAAAGGAATCTCCTGTCTGGGAGATCTATTTGAGGGAGTGGTCTTGATGTCTTTCAGCCAACTCGGTCAGGAATACGAAATCCCTAATAGGGACCTTTTCCGATATTTCCAGGTTTGGGATTACATACAGGAGAAGACCACACTCTTGACCCAGTCCTACAAGTTGGATATAGAACGAAGAGTGCTCCAATGTGGGGGTGCTCTCTCAGTTAGTATCATATAACATCTGCAGAGAGGGAATCCCTGGGTGATATGGAGAGACTCCATGAGATTTGGAATCAGGAGTTAGAGAAGAAATATCATTGCAAAGGTGGGACGATGTATGGGGGAATGTAAAGAAAATTTCAATATGCAATAGTGTAAAGCAATGCAATTGAAGATTCTCCACAGGACCCATATGGCGCCAGAGAGGTTAGCAAAGTTTAAGAAAAGATCTTCCCTGAAATGTCCCAAATGTAAAAACAGTATTGGCACACTTACACAATGCTTTTGGTCCTGTTACAAGGATATTGGGGGCCATAGTGAATGAGCTGGAGAGGATCCTGGGAATGGAAGTTAGGGAGGATCGGTGTCCCTCCTTTTGGAGCTACTGAATCTTCCTTCTTTGGGTGAGCACGGGAAGAGGTTATTCAACATTCTTACGCACTGTGCTAGGAAAAACATCCTAATGAATTGGATATCAGAAAGCCTTCACTCTTGCAGGGTGGCACAGATTTGTGATAGAGTCTGTCCCTCAGGATAAACTGACAAGTATGTTGCACCATGGAACAAAGCAATTTATAAGACATGGCAGCCCTTTCGAAATTATACAGGCATTAATCTGTTGTCAGTATTGATTATGGAATTTATGTAGTCACAAGGGTTGTATATGGCGGTCCAGGGACTCCGGTGGGGGGTGGGTGGGAAGGAGAGGGGATGCCTGGTATTATCAGGAAAAGTTTTAAGGCAGATAGATTCTTGATAAGCAAGGGATGAAAGATTATTGGAGGTCAGCTGGAATGTAGAGTAATTCCTGATTAAGGGTTTTGCCGGAAAAGTCAATTTTCCTGCTCCTTGGACGCTGCCTGATTGGCTGTGTTTTTCCAGCACTACTCTAATTTTGACTCTAATCTCCAGCACTTGCAGTACTCACTTTCACCGAGAAGATATTAGAAGCTGTTATTAAAGAGATTACAGCATGTGTTTTGGAAACATTCAAGGTAATCAGACAGAGTAAACATAGTTTTGTTCAAGGGAAATCATGTTTAACCAATTTAGTACTGTATAACACATTGCCAGCTCACTTTTATTCACAGCCCTCATTATTTCTTCAATGTGCTGAGACCACTGCTGTTTGTCATATGCCCTGTACATAAATTATCTGGAGAAAAGTAGAGGTGGTCTCATTAGCAAGTTTGCAGATGACACAAAGGTGGGTGGCGTAGCAGATAGTGAAGGAGACTGTCAGAGAATGCAACAGGATACAGACAGATTGGAGAGTTGGGCAGAGAAATTCATCAAGGCTCCTTAGACAGCACATTCCAAACCCATGATGACTACCATCTCGAAGGACGAGGGCAGTGGATACATGGAAACATTACCACCTCCTTCCAAACCACTCACCATCTTGTCACTGAGTTAAAATCCTGGAACTATATTCCTAACAGCATCGTGGGTCCATCTACATCCAAAGCAGAGATTCAAGAAGGCAACTCAACATCAATTAGGAATGAGCAGCAGATGCTTACCTAGCCAGAAAAGCCCATGTCCCCCAAATGAATTAAAATGAAGGTCCCTTCCATCTGAATGAACCTGCTTCTGTCTGAACGAGCCTGCTTCCAAGCCTTCTTCTTTTTGCTGTCCATCTGCAGGTTGTAAGGCTCATTTGAGCAGGTATCTCCTCACATGGCTTGCTATTGATTTATCTAAAGACACAGGCAAATGGCACTCGTTTAGTTTGGGAAATCTGGTTGGCATGGGCAACTTGGACCGAAGGGTCTGTTTCCATGCTTTATGACTCCATGAAATACTTTTTTTTGCATCCTCAATGTTCAAAACTCTTTTCTGTCCTCTAAAGAATTGGAAACTGAAATCCATTTTGTGTCCACTTTAGAACCCAATTTCACAACTAATAATAACAACACATTAGGAGCATTCATTATGTTACATTTGGAAAGTAAGGAACAGTGCCTAATGAGACTACAAAGAAAATTACAGAAAAGTTAAAAGTCCACTTGTCAATCAATCTGCCCCCTTCTTCCGTATAGGATAACTGTTGATTGTTCCCTTAAAGTGACCTGACAATGCCGGAACAAAAGACTTTGACAAAATGTCTCTTTTTCGGTATTACTCAGGTTAATTCAAATGACTAATAGAATTATATAAAGTTATTGTGAGGAGATTTGAATATAAAAGTAGGGAGCTTATGAATCAGTTATACAGGGCACTGGTGAGACCATACCAGGAGTATAGTGTACAGTATTAGGCTCCTTATTTAAGAAAAGATGCATATGCATTGAAAGCATCTCAGTGAAGTTTACTAGACTAATACCTGGAAGAAGCAGATAATATGAGGAAAAGTGGATAGGATAGACTTATGTCTGTTGGAGATTAGAAGAGTAAGAGAGGACTTGTTTGAAATATATAAGACTCTGAGGTGTCTTGAGAGAAAGCATGTGGAAAGGATGTTTCCTCTAATATGGAAAATTTAGACCTAAGGGTTACATTTTCAAAATAAGGGGTCACCAATTTAACACTGATGAGGAAAAATAATTCTCATATATGGTCAAACGCCCTTGGAACTCTCTTCTTAAAAAGGCAATGAAAGCAGGGTCTTTAAAAAGCTTTAAGATAGATAGATTATTAATAAGCAAGAGATGGAAGGTTATTGGAGGTCGGTTTGAATATCGAGTAATCAAATCAGCCGTGGTTTTGTTGAATGGCAATGCAGGTTTGACTAGATCAGTGTGTCAATGCCTGCTCCTAATTCATTTGTCTGAATTGATCCTGGAAAACGTGGATCATTTTTCTTCCCTTGGCAGCTTCTTCTTAATAAAGCATACATCAATGCCAAAATTCATCACAGCCCTAAGGGACTGTCTGACAAAAATAAGTCATTAGGATTTCTAAGAAAAGGCAATACTGAAGTCTTGCCATTAGTGGAACTGAGTTAGCAGTGAACAATGAATTAGTCGAGCTACTTTTTAAGTTAATAACTTTTCTTTAATATCAAGAAAAAAGAAATGACGTAAGACCATATGACATTGGAGCAGAAATTGGCCATTCAGACTATAAAGTCCGTGTTGTTATTCAATGAGATCATGGCTGATCTGATCATTTTCAACTTCACTTTCCTGCCTTTTCCCCATAACCCTTGATTACCTTACTGATCAAAAATCTGTCCATCTCAACATTTAATATACATAATGATCCAACCTCTACAGCACTCCCTGGTAAATAATTCCATTGATTCACCACCCTTTCAAAGAAGGAATTCTGCCTTATACCTGTCTTAAATGTGTGACCCCTAATACTATGCCCTTTGGTCCTAGATTCTCCAACAGAGGGAAACAACCTGTTCAAATCTATCATTTCAAGTTCTCTAAGAATCTTATACATTTCAACACAGTCTCCTCTCATTCTTCTAAACTCCAAACAGGTCAACCACAACCTACTCATCTTCTCCTCATAAGAAAATCCCTCCAGACCCAGGATCAACCTATCGAACTTTCTCTGGATAGCCTGCAATGCCAGCATTTATTTCCTTTAGATGAGGTGACCAAAAATGTCATAATAATCTAGCTGTGGTCTGACTAATGTTTTGTATAGTCTTAGCAAGAGCTCACTATGAAATAAAGTCCAATATTCCATTTGTCTTCCCTATAGCCCACTGAACATTTTGTGATTTTGTATAACACTCAGATCCCTTTATGCTGCTGTTTTCTGCAGACTTTCTCTTTTTAAATACTATTCAGCTCTTCGATTCTTCCAGCCAAAATGCATAATCTCACATGGTCAATTGAATGCCATGTTCAATGCATAGAGAATGTAGAAGAAACATTTTATTCCCAAAAATAGATGCAAGTGTGAAACACACTCCCACAGGAATGGTTGAAGACATTGGAATCAATGACGTCAAGTGGCAAACATTTAAGGATGAAGAAAGGAGAGATAATTACAACGATAGATTTAAAGGAGGCAAAATAGGAGGAAATTTAAGTAGACCACAAAGACTGGCATGGATTATTGGAGCTGTGAGGCCTGCATCTGTGCCATACTATATTAGTCCATGTGGTATGGTCCAGCTGTTACCATAATGAAAATTAACTTTTTTTTGTGGACCACAAATCAAAATGCATTCTGCAATGAGAAGGAAACACAGGAGCGCTGCAGAAAACAGATGGTCAGGGCATGTTAGCAGTGACTAAAGTATTAATGTAAACCAGTTGTAAAACACATAGATTAATTACTCATTAACTTGTTCAGCACGGACTGATTGCATCAAGATAAAAAGTGTTAGTTTGAACTGGACACAATGTAATTTCTGCAATAAGATACTCTTAAATAAAAGATGATGTTCTTAGACTGAGTGCATGTTTACTCCTGAAGTCCTAAAGAATCTATTTTAATCAATAATGTTTTTACAATACATCCTGTCATATCAATACTTTTGGCTTAGTTGCTTCTTATCAACAATAATAACTTTCGCCAAAAAGGTTATCAACCTTGTATCTGTTCCGTTGTCACCAATGAATGCACACGCAAATATCAACATCAACTAAATGATATCTGTTCTTTGTGCACTTTGTACTCTGAATGGAACCAGGAACAGAATTCAAGCAGAAAGCTTTTCTTCTCCATCTCTTTTTATTGTGTTTCTTACCAGTGAGGTGCTCCTCATGGTCTGGCCACAGACCATAGGTCACTTCAATTGTGGCAGACCAGATCAGCTTTTTCCAAAATATGAGTTCAGGGCACAGCACCACTCTTTATCCTTCTGCAGTGTTTTACTTCTGTTCTGTTTCCAATAAACCTATCCTGTATCTTCTAAGCCACTCATGTACATCCTGGTCTAAATTATTAATCAACATCTGTACATCTATAAGCTCATTACTGCTATCTGATTCCAACATGAAAAATTAATTTCCCCAGAGGAAATGAGTCAGTTTAGTTACTTGAACTTTCTGCTGATAATATGCTATATTTATCTTAGGGTGATTTGTTTTTATTAGTTATGAAGGAGTTGTTTTAGCAATAATTAACAAAATTTAGGATTTTATTTCTGTTGTGGATAAAATAAACTAGCATTCCTTGTGACCCAACATGAATTGAGCTGTCTGATATCTTCGCACAATTTCTTAAATAAAATTCCAATCCTGAGGTCATTTCCTTCATTGATTTCATGTTAAACTTTTGATGAAATTACTCCAGTGAAATCAAATTGTTTTGTCAGTAAATGTTAAAATGTGCCTTCCATTTATAGGACGTAGTGATGTGAAATGAGTTCAGCTTCACATTGATTCATACATGCAATGTCACTTGCGGGTGGTGAAGGCTGTGAGATTTATTTTGAAGAGATTAATTGCTTTTCCCTTTTATACTCACGGCAGTGTAATTGCAGCTTATGTGAAGAGAGCTTTTTAAGCACACAGTTTATTCCTTGACTGGAAGGTAACATGAAATCAATCAAATAGTTTGTGTCTCCCAATCCTTTGTTACTGTCAGATAATACCAATCTTAAACTAAATCTGAGGGTAACAGCCAAAGGGAGTCACTGGAAACTTTCCAATCCCAGTTATTCAAGTCAAGATTACTCAATACAATAACTATTTTGCCAGTACAGACATGCATGGGAATCAGGAAATATGCCCCACAGCTTCAGCTGACTAAATTTGCCATATTTGCTCCTGAAATAGGAATTCTTTGTTATCTATAGAGCTAATAGAAAACGTATAGCTAATAAAATGTTTTAATTATGCTAGGTGAACCATTACTTTGACAATATAAATTGCACCTTTGATGTATTACTATACGATGACAGAAAATTTCTCAACATCTGTGAATGTAATCTGAATGTAACAACTGTCATTCAGAATCCTAAGACATCTAAAATTGCGCACAGAGATGTAGAAAGTCATCTCAGGTGGTGACACAAAAAAAATTGCATCAGATCAGCTGCCCATAATACATTGTAGTTGAGAGTTTGTTGCTGGAAAAGCACAGCAGGTCAGGCAGCATCCAAGGAGCAGGAAAATCGATGTTTCGGGCCAGAGCCCTATTCAATTCCATTGCAGTCATGTGTTTTGGATAGAGGACAAACAATCTGATGCTGTTCGTTTTGCTCCACCACCAGTGACAAATTTCTGTCTGCAAGCATACTGTTTCCTTTTAAAGTGCATTGAAATAAAAATCAGTTCTTGATGATGTTCATTGGATATTCTCCAAATTTTTTTTATGGATTCTGCAGAATACTCCCATAATGGTAGGTATTCAGCAGATTCCATCAGAAAATAGCAGGAACTTGATTGCAATGGATCCTTGCCAGTTTTGGGATTTTCTGATCAAACTTTTAAAAGAGGCAGCAAGGCAAGCTCAGTGGTTACCATTGTTGCCTGAAAGCATCAAGGACCTGAGTTTCATTCCAGTCTTGGGTGACTGTGTGAAATTTGCATGTTCTCCCTGTATCTGTGTGGATTTCCACTGGGTACTCCTGTTTCCTCCTGCAGTCCAAAGATGTGCAGGTTAGGTGGATTAACATGGTAAATGTGGGGTTATATGGAAAGGGTGGGATCATTTTTAGAGGGCAGATGCAGATTCAATAGGTTGAATGGCCTCTAAGCGTACTGCAGTCATTCTATGTATAGCCTTGTCTTGCTTGTAAAAAGCCAATGGTGTCAGGAGGAGGGGGTGAATGCCATAGAGAATGCCAAGAAGTCTTATGATAAGTGTCTACGCTTCCCTAGCTCAACTGTGATTCAGTGTAGGAATGGATGGCAATACTACAAATGTCATAGATTAGGTTAGATTCCAGGTGGGTGCAGATGAGCCCCACCGAGCGGAAGACATGTAAACAATTAACATTTGTAATAATAAGGGCACTGACCAGCATGATATTGTGCTGGTCACTTATGGCTGCGGCTAACTATTCTGATCAAGTCCCAAGTGAGTAGCACCAATCACTTCTGCACTTTATAACCTGAACAGTCCACACTGCAGCTCTATCATGCCACTGCTGAATCAAAATAACAGCGCTGAAAAAACGTGAGTTATATCAACTATTTTCAAAGAAACCTCAACCATAAATATTAAACAGACAGTTAACTTGATATGCAATCCTTATTTTCAAGATTATATGTGAATGTAAAGTTTCATCTCTGCATCTAAGCCTCTGCTATATCAATGCCTCCATCACTAGTGTTACTCCTTAGATGGGTACAAGTACAATGGGTGAGGCAAGGGTAATAATATGCTTTCAATGCCTCTTGAGAAACCTACAGTCTACCTGTCTGCCTTTCTCAACTATGGAGGGTGTCAGAGAAACAATAAAACAAATTCACTTAGGCTCAATTTCTTCTTACATCACACACATATCAATAGTGTAAAGTTTTGTATCAACATTCTTTTGATATATTTCTATGACATTGTAACTCAACTGCTCATAATTCTCCAATTGTTACTTGTTAATATTTCCTATGGAAGTAACACAGTTATAGCATAAGTTTAATGATATAATTCAAGAGTTAAACATTTTCTTCAAACCATCTCACTGCCCAAGATTTCTTAAGTCAGAATTAGATCTTCATATATAACTGCTCCACTATATTTATCATTCTCAAAGATCCATCCCACCCTGGCAATATTTTTCGACAACATCTACCATCAGGGAGAAGGTACAGAAGCCTGAACACACGCACCAGCCGGTTTCAAAACAGTTTCTGCCCTACTGTTGTTAGAATACTGAACAGACTCACAAACTCTTACCATTTGCCTGGACTGTGTTTTTGTTTTTGCCACTGAATACCTATTAGTTACTTATCTCTGCTACTTAACTCTCAGCTGCCTGTATTCATCACAAGACAAAGCTTTTCACTGTGCCTCAGTACACGTGACAATAAATTCAATGCAATTCAATCAAGCTGCTGAATACAGAGGAACTACGATTATCTGAAAGAGATGGGCGGGCACTATTTCGCTCTGATAATTGATTATTCAGTTAATTGATTCAATGCCTCTCCTCTGGGGCTTGGATTTTTCTGAAATTTCCTCTTTCCTCGCTCTGCTTGCCTTGCTCCCTCTCATTGTCTCAGGATTTGTTTCTGAGCAGACACACACTTGTTTGTAAGGGACCTGCAGCATTGCTGAAACCTCCCCTCCACACACTTCCCACCCCACCCCTCCCCATCAGTTCAATGGGATTGGCACAGTGAGCACTTGCTAAGTCTGCTCCCATTCAGGACACTCGGCAGCAGCACATGGCGCGCCACCCCCCCCCCCCCCGCTTCCCCCAACCCCCCCACCACCACCGTCTGCCCCCAACCCTATCCGAACCCATTCCACCGCCACCCCGCACCCGTCCGACCCCACCCCCATCCCCCTCACCCGCATTTTTCCCCTAATCCACGCCCCTACCCCCTGTGTGCCCTCGCCTCCACCGGGGCAGCCAAACTGGACATCAACAGTAAGATTGCTGCTGCCTTTGGGAAGTGAGTCTCCAAAAAGCGTATGCCTGCATGTGTGAACACACACACACATTTTACTTCAGCTTTTTGACAGGTTCCACCTTTGCCCTGTATAGGACAATGTTGGAGAGATTATCTGGGGAAGGGGGGTTTAGGGTACACCCCTGTGTAGAACTCCAGGGAAAGTGTGGGCAGAGAGGGCAGGCAGTCAGTCATTTGGAGACAGTGCCTGGGCTCGATGTCCAGGACTGTTCTCAGCAGCATTTCAGTAAGCTGAGTTTGTTTTTAATCATTGTAAACAAAAGACGCGATCAGTGTTGGAAACACCTCTTTGATGTAATGTTTCTATCAGGACCTTGTGATCTACTTCGGATAATCTGAAATTTGGTTTTGGGGTTTCTCTGTACATTCTAACTCAAAGTTAGCTATCACTCTCCAGTATTTTCAGCACGTTATTCAGGAATATGCAAGATTGATTCTACAACATATTCTAGAAATTGAATTAAAAGGCATTAATTCTATCCCAAATTTCAAATTACATTTGTATATTGTTTAAGCTTTATGTTAATGGTTAAAAAGCTACTTGGAATTTTTGTGGAATTCGTGTTTTCTGCTGAACAAAACAACTGGCATTGGTTACTTTGCTTTTTGTATGTGGAAATGTATATAATTTGAGCTTGACAAGCAATTAAAAAAATGATTTTAGCCAGCTGGCCTCTGGTACTGGATGAATCACAATTGAAGCTGCAATTAATTAGTGATAGATCCAAATGAAAATATTCAATGGTAATTTGAGCTATTAAAAATACACACCACTGTTTAAAGAATTCGATTAAATCTTGAGAAAATACAATGCTGAGGCACAGTTGAGATTCTGGGTGAAGTGATATTGAATTGTAGTAGAAAAACATTTCGGAAATGTATTGTCCCATTTTATTATCTCCTTTGGTCATCAGCAACTTTTGTCACCAATATTTGTGCACCTAGTGGTACATTTATTAAGAGCCAGCATGTAATTATTGATAAGGGAAGATATAGATGAAAAACCTTCAAAATTTTCTATCAAATAACTGTGCATGAAAGCACTGAATACAGCATGAACAATCTATAAAGTCAATCAGAATGTATTTAATGCATCATTCAAAATAGAAAGTTGAAATCTTAATTCTCTGCTACCATTTTGTTTTCTTTAACCTGAGGTTAGAAGTTTGAGATGAGAAGTTAGGTGAGTGACTTAGTAAAGATCTAAACGTGACATATTTTAAAGGAAGTCATAACCATACCTATATTGCAGCATCTGTGTACCACATTTAGAACATTTTAAATTATATTTCTCATTAAAGGCCTGAGGTTGTCTAATGATCTAGCATCTTTAATTCATTTGATATCCCTAAACAAACATTCCCAGTTGAAGAAACTCAACACTTCAACAAGTTATTGTGTTAGGTAATAGTTCTGAAAGGTAGTGTTCATGTTACACTGGCTATACATTGACACTCTACTGATGTCACACACAGTCTGTGGTTGGAGATAAGGAGTTCTACATTAACTTTTGGAGGAAGCAGATGTACCTGGAGCAATGCTCTACATTGTTATCATGTAATAAATCTTTCTTTTATGTAAGATCAGAATCTCTCATGCATTTTTTATTTCAAAAATATACTTTATTCATAAAAAAACTTATTATACATACATAGTCACTAAGGCAGTTCTGTTCTGTACAGTTGTAGCATATTGGGAACAAACACTGGAGGTTGACTTTCCCAACAGTTCCAGTTCCAAAAATCCCAAGGAATTTCTTACTAAAGCAAAATACTATTTACGTATATTTGAGGCACCGGGAGGGTCTGATAACTAAACAGACCCCTATTGTACTTTGGCTCAACGACCTTAGATGGTGATCTTTCCCCAGTGCGCCTTGATGGCAGCTGCCCCAAGCTTTAGTGCGTCCCTCAGCACGTAATACTAGACCTTGGCACAGACCAGTCTGCAACACTCGGTCAAGGTCAACTCCTTGCTCTGGAAGACAAACAAGTTTCGGGCAGACCAAAGAGCGTCCTTTACTGAGTTGATGATCCTCCAAGCGCAGTCAATGCTTGCCTCAGTGTATATCCTGGGGAGCAGGCCAGAGAGTACAGCGTCCTGCGTCACAGAGCTGCTCCGGATGAACTTTGATAAACACCACTGCATCTCTCTCCAGACTTCCTTTGTGAAGGCACATTCCAGAATGAGATGTGTGACAGTCTCTACTCCTCTCAGCATGCAATGGCACAATGTCTGGGTGTACACGAATTATCTCACGGGTACTGCCCTTCCCACTGTTTTTACCTCGTTGATTTTAACCCTACTGCGAATCCTCTTGCAAGGATGCCTGCCTTGAAGAAGTTTTCCTCCTCTCTCTACAAGAATCTCAGGGAGTCTCTCTCTCATTGCAACCTATTGTACTCTATGCCACTCTCTCCCACCCCCACCCTCCTCTAGCTTATCTCTCCATGCTTCAGGCTCTCTGCCTTTATTCCTGATGAAGGGCTTTTGCCCGAAACGTCGATTTTGCCTGTCCTCGGATGCTGCCTGAATTGCTGTGCTCTTCCAGCACCACTGATCCAGAATCTGGTTTCCAGCATCTGCAGTCATTGTTTTTACCTCGTTGATTTTAACCCTACTGCGAATCCTCTTGCAAGGATGCCTGCCTTGAAGAAGTTTTCCTCCTCTCTCTACAAGAATCTCAGGGAGTCTCTCTCTCATTGCAACCTATTGTACTCTATGCCACTCTCTCCCACCCCCACCCTCCTCTAGCTTATCTCTCCATGCTTCAGGCTCTCTGCCTTTATTCCTGATGAAGGGCTTTTGCCCGAAACGTCGATTTTGCCTGTCCTCGGATGCTGCCTGAATTGCTGTGCTCTTCCAGCACCACTGATCCAGAATCTGGTTTCCAGCATCTGCAGTCATTGTTTTTACCTCGTTGATTTTAACCCTACTGCGAATCCTCTTGCAAGGATGCCTGCCTTGAAGAAGTTTTCCTCCTCTCTCTACAAGAATCTCAGGGAGTCTCTCTCTCATTGCAACCTATTGTACTCTATGCCACTCTCTCCCACCCCCACCCTCCTCTAGCTTATCTCTCCATGCTTCAGGCTCTCTGCCTTTATTCCTGATGAAGGGCTTTTGCCCGAAACGTCGATTTTGCCTGTCCTCGGATGCTGCCTGAATTGCTGTGCTCTTCCAGCACCACTGATCCAGAATCTGGTTTCCAGCATCTGCAGTCATTGTTTTTACCTCGTTGATTTTAACCCTACTGCGAATCCTCTTGCAAGGATGCCTGCCTTGAAGAAGTTTTCCTCCTCTCTCTACAAGAATCTCAGGGAGTCTCTCTCTCATTGCAACCTATTGTACTCTATGCCACTCTCTCCCACCCCCACCCTCCTCTAGCTTATCTCTCCATGCTTCAGGCTCTCTGCCTTTATTCCTGATGAAGGGCTTTTGCCCGAAACGTCGATTTTGCCTGTCCTCGGATGCTGCCTGAATTGCTGTGCTCTTCCAGCACCACTGATCCAGAATCTGGTTTCCAGCATCTGCAGTCATTGTTTTTACCTCGTTGATTTTAACCCTACTGCGAATCCTCTTGCAAGGATGCCTGCCTTGAAGAAGTTTTCCTCCTCTCTCTACAAGAATCTCAGGGAGTCTCTCTCTCATTGCAACCTATTGTACTCTATGCCACTCTCTCCCACCCCCACCCTCCTCTAGCTTATCTCTCCATGCTTCAGGCTCTCTGCCTTTATTCCTGATGAAGGGCTTTTGCCCGAAACGTCGATTTTGCCTGTCCTCGGATGCTGCCTGAATTGCTGTGCTCTTCCAGCACCACTGATCCAGAATCTGGTTTCCAGCATCTGCAGTCATTGTTTTTACCTTCCCACCACCAGCCAAGCGATGTATTAAATATGCTGAAAAATTCTGGTGATGAGGCATTCTGCCAAATGACTTTAGCTGTCTGCTCAGGGAACCACCCACAGGATCCACCCTCTCCTTTTCATACAGGGTTTCAAGGACATTATGTGCTGACCACTTTCTGATAGACTTGTGGTCAAAGGTGTACTTCTTTGCAAATTTCTCCATGAAGGACAGGTGATACAAAACGGTACAACTACTTAGAACATTTCACTGTGCTGAGGCCAGTCCCAACCTTTACAACACCAGGGGCATGTGGAACCTCAGTACATAGTGACACTTAGTGTTTCTGTACCAAGAGTCTACACACAGCTTGATACAGCCATGCACAAAGGTGGATGAGGGCGGCGTCATGTACGTTCTCCCCCCCCACTTATCCAGAGGTTTGTACACGGTGTCCCCTTGGACATCATTCATCTTAGACCTCCAGATGAAGTGAAAGATGGCTCAGGTGACTGCAACAGCGCAGGATCAGGGAATGGGTCAGAGAAAGTGCTGCACACCTGATGACCAGGTTTTCACCTGCAGTGGAGAGGGAACAGTGCTCCCAGAAGACCAGTTTTTGCATCATCTTAGTGATAAGCTTCTTCCACGTTTTTGCACATGCCCTGGGCCCTCCAAATCATATTTCCCGCCCCTTTAGGTAATCTGTCCTGACAGTGAAGGGGATAAAGAATCGGTCGGCCCAGTTCCCAAAGAACACAGCATTGCCTTTGCCGTTGTTTACCTTGGTTCCTGAGGCCAGTTTGAACTGGCTGCAGATGCTTGTGAATCTGCGCACTAACAGTGGATCCAAGCAGAAAACTATGACATCATCCATGTACAGGGAGGCTCTGAACCTGATAGCCTTCACATCTTGGAATACTCACCCCTCTCAGGTTTCGAATCCTTCCTGATGGACTTGACAAAAGGCTCTATGCAGCACACAAACAAAGCAGGAGAGAATGAAAGCCCTGCCTGACTCCAGATCTGATCAGGAAGCTTCCTGATTCCTACCCGTTGATGGAAACTGCACTAATGATGTTGGTGTAGAGCAGTCAGATCCAAATGCAGATTCCCTCCTAAAACTCCACTTTGAAGACAATGTCCCAGATGTAGGTGTACAATATTCTGTCAAAGGCCTTCTCCCAGTCCAGGCTGATCAGGCAGGTGTCCAACCCACCAGCGTGCACATAAGCGATCGTATCCCTGAGGAGCACACGGCTCTCTGAGATCATCCTGCTTGGTATAGCACAAGTTTGATTGGGGTGAATCACCAATCTCAGAGCACACCTAACTTGGCTGGTGACACCCTTCGACAGGATTTTGTAATCTGCATTCAACAGTGAAAGTGGTTACCAATTTCTAATTTCCTCCATCTCCCTCTTTCGCTTGTAGATGAAGGTGATGATACCTTTCCTCATGGATTCACTCATGGTACCTGACAGACACTTACTCTCGAACACCTCCAGCAGGTCCTGGCCAGTCAGGTCCCATAGAACTGAATACAGATCAGCCATTGAGCCATCACTTCCAGGAGTTTTATTCTTTTCGAAAGACTCAAGGGTCTTGGTCAGCTCATTCTCCACCCAACTCTTCAATCCCCCACCTGCATCTACCTATTGCCTTCCCAGCTACCTTTCCCGAGCCCCATCCCCTCCTATTTATCTCTCAGCCACCTTGCCCTCACCTACATTCCTGATGAAGGGCTTACGCCTGAAACATCGATTCTCTAGTTCCTCAGATGCTGCCTGAACTGGTTTTCAGCGCCAGACTTTTCCAGCATCTGCAGTCCTGTCAATTTTCAGGCTGCAGCTATACAAAACCTTGGTGCGGCCACATTTGGAGTATTGCGTACAGTTCTGGTCACCGCATTATAGGAAGGATGTGGAAGCATTGGAAAGGGTTCAGAGGAGATTTACTAGGATGTTGCCTGGTATGGAGGGAAGGTCTTATGAGGAAAGGCTGACTGACTTGAGGCTGTTTTCGTTAGAGAGAAGAAGGTTGAGAGGTGACTTCATTGAGTCATATAAGATAGGGTGGACAGGGATGGTTCCCTTTTTCCTCGGATGGTGATGGCTAGCATGAGGTGACATAGCTTTAAGTTGAAGGGTGATAGATATAGGACAGATATCAGAGGCAGTTTCTTTACTCAGAGAGTAGCAGGGGTATGGAATGCACTGCCTGCAACAGTAGTAGACTCGCCAACTGTAAGGACATTTAAATGGTCATTGGATAGATATATCTACAAAAATGGAATAGCGTAGATTAGATGGGCTTTGGATTGATTTCACAGGTCGGCAAAACATCAAGAGCCCAAGGGCCTGTACTGCGCTGTCATGTTTTATGTTCTATGTTCCTCACTTTCTTCTCCTAATTCAGAGATAACAGCTCGTCCAGCCGCTGCCACATGCTGTCATCTAGCACCTCTGTGTTCGAGAACAGGAATGACTGGGAGGCCATGCTGTCTGTATGTTTCATGTCGTACAGTCTCACATAAAAGCATTTGCCAATCTCAGGATGTCAGACTGAGGTGACATCACTGAGCCATCTTCTTCCTTCAAGCTGCTGAGCACAGACCTCTCACTGTGCGCCTTCTGGAAGAAGAAATTTAAGCACATCCCGTCCTGCTCCATGGTGCGGACCCTGGACCAGAAGATTATCTTGGAGACCTCCAAGACAAAGAGTGAGGCTTGATAGCTCTTCATCTCCTGGAGATCCTCCTTGATGTCAATCATATCATCTGCAGCAGGTTTCAGTTCGGGCAGGCTTTTCTGGAGTTTGGACAATTTCCCCCGCCCCCTCTCTCTCATCTTCTAAACATCTTTGAGGAAGAAGAATGTTCCCTTTGACTATTTCCCACCAGTTCACTGGACACTGAAAAAGGGACTTCATGGATCTGTAACCTGCATAATCCCTTTTGAGCATCTCAGTGTTTTCTGGGGTTAATAGTTTCACATTTGGCTTCCACATTACATTGCTGGCACATAGGTCGTCCTGTAGATGACAGTTGGCCTGCAGGAGGCAGTGGTCAGAGAAGAACACAGGCTTGATGTCAGTGAGTCTGACTGAGAATACAGAAGACACAAACAGGAAAACTACTCTTGAGCAGATAGACCGATCTGGCTGCGATCTAGTGTACCTACACTGCTCTCCATTTGCAGGGCTGCTGAAGACATCATGCAGCTTAGCGACTTTAACCATTTCTATCAGGAATTTGGACGCAGCATCCAGTTTGCCGTTAGACCCCCCCCCAGATCGTCCAACCACATCGACGATGCAGTTGAAGTCTTTGACCAGAATGACCAACCTGGATGTCGCCAGCAGCAGAGGGAGCTGCTGCAGGATGGCCAGCTGCTCACTCTGTACCACTGGGGCGTACATGGTAAGTAATCCCAGGAGAGCATTTCTATATGTAACGTTTACTATAAGGAAGCACCACCCACCATCTCCTTAACTTTGGAGATAGTGAAGTTGTCTCCTGGCAACAGAATACTCAGGCCAGAGGTCTGCTTTGATGTTGGCCAGATAAGCCAATGTGTAAACACATCTTGTAATAGACTTAATGCTACATATGTTAATGCCAGCAATTTTAAAACCCATTTTGAGATTTTGTAGAATTACCCATGGAACCAATGGCAATTCATCCACAGATCTCTCACTGGGGGAATCTCTGCAACCCTGTGGTGTCAGCAAACTGTTAGACACTCTCATCATTGAGATAGCCATCCTGTTCTTCCCTGCGGCCGTTACCCTGATCTGACCAAGGAAGAAGCCGGAAGGTCCAGTTCAGAATCCAAGAGAGGGGCTGTCATGCCCTGCTCCTTATGTGGAGCATCGCTGCTCTCGGTTGCCTGGAGCTATGTTGCGGTGGGACCCCTGGGTTCCTGACGTTTGGAAATTGGCTTCACCAGGCCACTCATAATGTTCGGCGTTTCCGGGTCAGAGGTGCTCCTCTCCTCTCCCATTGTACTCTGCTTCTTTTTTTGTTGGTGGCCATCCCTCCACATGTCTTCATCGTCAGAGGAGCTGCTGGTGTGTCCATCATGCAGCTGTCTCTTTCCATCTTGCTGTGGGCCTGTGAGGGTCCGACATATTTTTCTGTTTCTGTCGTTTCTCACCAGTAGCCACTCCCCCATCTCTCCATATCCTCCTCCTTCATTAATTCCATCTGTTCAGGTGGAGGTTGGTTTGGTTTTGTCCCTCCGCACTGGCGACCTTTTCCTCCTCTCCAGCCTGTCTCTCCTTCTGGAGGGTGTTTCTTGTTTCATGATGGAAAGTGACACCTTACTGAGCTTTGGAGGCCCCTAGGTCATGTTGTTACCCGCAGCCATCTGAGCGTAAATGATACCCACTCATCTTATTCAGGCCTTGTACAGGTGACCTGCTTCCCCACACAGATTGGCCGCTCTTGGGCTTCTTGCAGTCCATAGTCATGCACACCTCCTGTTTGCAGTTCCTGCAGACGGTCACTTTGCAGTCCGCTGTCAGGTGCCCCGACCTCCCACAGGTTTGGCAACTCTAGGCTTTTTTTTTCCCAAAAATATACTTTATTCATAAATAATTTGATGGTCTGTACAATTGGTCATGCCATATGTATGTAAACATTTACATACAGAGATCAAAACTTATAATTTTATACAGGTCTGTACATTTTTTTGATCATATGCCCATATAATTAGCTGAGGCGTCAGCAGAGCCCAAATGACTGCATGGGCCCCCTGTTCTTCGTTAGGCAGGCAGACTTTACACAGTGGTCTTTCCCCACTGCGCCTTGGCGGCAGCTGCCCCAAGCTTCAGCGCGTCCCTCAATACATAGTCGTGGACCATGGAATGTGCCAGTCTGCAGCACTCAGTCAGGGTCAACTCCTTCAGCTGGAAGATCAGCAGGTTTCGGACCACCCAGAGAGCGTCCTTCACCGAGTTGATGATCCTCCAGGCACAGTTGATGTTCGTCTCGGTGTGCGTCCCGGGGAACAGGCCGTAGAGCACGGAGTCCCACGTCACGGCGCTGCTCGGGACGAACCTCGACAAACCCCACTGCATTCCTCTCCAGACTTCCTCTGCATAGGCACATTCCAGAAGGAGGCGTGTGACAGTCTCGTCCCCCCCGCAGCCGCTTCGAGGGCAGCGTGCGGTGCGGCTGAGAGTCCGGGCGTGCATAAAGGATCTCACAGGCAGAGCCCTTCTCACCACCAGCCAAGCCATGTCTTGGTGCTTGTTGGAAAGTTCTGGCGATGAGGCATTCTGCCAAATGGCTTTGACAGTCTGCTCAGAGAACCGCTCGATAGGATCCGCCCTCTCCTTTTCCCGAAGGGTTTCAGGACACTACGTGCTGACCACTTCCTGATGGACTTGTGGTCAAAGGTGTTTTTCTTCATAAATTTCTCCACGAAGGACAGGTGATATGGAAAGGTCCAATTACTCGGAGCATTCCGCGGCAGCGAGGCCAGGCCCATCCTTCGCAACACCGGGGACAGGTAGAACCTCAATACGTAGTGACACTTGGTGTTTGCGTACCGGGGATCCACGCACAGCTTGATGCAGCCACACACAAAGGTGGCCATCAGGGTGAGGGTGGCATTGGGTGTATTTTTTCCCCCGTTGCCCAGATCTTTATACAGTGAGTCCCTTCGGACCCGGTCCATCTTTGACCTCCATATAAACTGGAAGATGGCCCGGGTGACTGCAGCGGCACAGGTTCTGGGAATAGGCCAGACCTGTGCCACGTATAATAGCAATGACAGTGCCTCACACCTGATGACCAGGTTTTTTCCCGCGATGGAGAGCGACCGTAGCTTCCATCTGCCCAGTTTCTGCCTCACTTTGCTTTTACGCTCCTCCCAAGACTTGGCGCACGCCCCAGCCCCTCCGAACCAAATACCCAGCACCTGGGGGTATCGAGGATTGGTCGGCCCAGTTCCCGAAGAGCATGGCCTCGCTCTTGCCTCGGTTTACCTTGGCCCCCGAGGCCCGTTCGAACTGGTCACAAATGCACATGAGTCTGCGCATGGACAGCGGATCTGAGCAGAAAACGGCGACGTCATCCATGTACAGGGAGGCCTTAACCTGCAGGCCCCCGCTGCCAGGAATAGTCACCCCTCTCAGGCTCGCATCCTTCCTGATGGACTCGGCAAATGGCTCTATGCAGCACACAAACAAGGCAGGAGAGAGGGGGCAGCCCTGCCTGACTCCAGATCTGACTGGGAAGCTATCTGATTCCCACCCGTTGATTGAGACTGCACTGGCAATGTTGAGGTAGAGCAGTCTGATCCAATTGCAGATTCCCTCCCCAAAGCCCATTTTGGAGAGAACATCTCTCATATACGTGTGTGATATCCTGTCAAAGGCTTTCTCCTGGTCCAGGCTGATCAGGCAGGTGTCCAACCCTCTGTCCTGCACATAGGCGATCGTATCCCTGAGGAGTGCGAGACTCTGTGATCTTCCTGCCCGGCACAGCACAGGTTTGGTCAGGGTGAATCACCGACCCTAGAGCAGACCTGACCCAGTTGGCGATTACCTTTGACAGAATTTTGTAATCTGCATTCAACAGTGAGATTGGTCTCCAATTTTTGAGTTCCTCCCTCTCCCCCTTCCGCTTGTAGACGAGGGTGATGATGCCTTTCCTCATGGATTCACTCATGGTACCTGCCCGAAGCATACTGACATACACCTCCAGCAGGTCCTGGCCAATCAAGTCCCACAGAGCGGAATAGAGCTCGACCGGTAAGCCATCGCTTCCGGGAGTTTTATTCTTTTCGAAGGACTCGAGGGCCTTGGTCAGCTCGTCCAGAGATAGCGGCTGGTCCAGCCTCTCCCATGTTCTGTCGTCTAAGACCTCCGTGATAGAGGACAGGAATGACTGGGAGGCCGCGCTGTCGGTCGGCTTCGCGTCATACAGACTGGCGTAGAAGGATTTACTGATCCTCATGACGTCAGCCTGAGATGACGTTACCGAGCCATCTTCTTCCTTCAGGCTGCTGAGCACAGAGCTCTCTTTGTGCATCTTCTGGAAGAAGAAACGTGAGCACGTCTCGTCCTGCTCCACCGAGCGGACCCTGGACCGGAAGATTATCTTGGAGGCCTCCGAAGCAAAGAGCGAGGCTTGCTGGCCCTTCACCTCCTTGAGGTCCTCCGTGACATCCACCCCCATCGACTGCAGCAGGAGCAGGTTCTGCATACTTTCCTGGAGCTGGGACAGTTTTCCCTGCCTCTCTCTCGCCTGCAACTCTAGGTGCCCCACATATGTCAGGGAGCCTCAGCTCCCTCTGAATGTGAAGCTGGAGGGCAGATGGAGGATGTACCTACTAGCATCCATCTTCAGGGTCACCTTGACCTTCCATTTGCTGATCCAGATTCCGAAAGGGTCCACTACGTCAGTACTGCCTCCTTCAAACAGCACGTTCCTGAAGACCCCACCCAGCTGGGGAACTCCTGCAGATAGAACATATCTGTTACTAACCCGCAGCAATCCAGAGGGTATAGTCAGCAGATGATCCTTCCTCCACCTTATTCACAGTCACTCTGACTGTATTGTAGATTCATTGCCTGGGGCTTGCGCGTCATCAGAAGCCATAGCTCTGGCTGGCTGGTCACTAATGAAATAACTCTACAGAGGCCAGTTTCCCATCATCAAGTCACCCTTTATTTAGACATGGAAGGTACTAGACACTGATCCAGCTCCCTCAGAGCCAGCTCTCAGAGAAAACAGAACCTCTGACACTCCTGTTTTCTTTTCTGTTTTTCATTCCCCGCCCTACTGTCTAACAGCGGTAGTGCTTATTTTTCCCCAGCCCCCATGTCGTGTGTGTGGAAGTGTCGGACACCGTGAAGAACAGCAAGTGCATGAATCTTTATTTATATTCCACCACCAAGAAGAAAGGAAACACTTGAGTGGCCTGTGACAAGCAGTGCCCTTCTCGGGAGAGGGTGATGCTGCGTGATCAAAAAGTGAAGGGGAGGGCAGGGATTAAATCAAAACCTGTCAGCCACGGCTCTCTGATTGGACCAGATTAACAGCCCCAATCAGGGAATTCATATTCGATGAGGTCCACCTGGCTGACCTCGTTACTGTCACTATAAGTAAATTGCTGTTAAACCAATGCAGCATAAAGATCCATCAATTGCAGCTTAGCCCAATCAACAAACCTCCAAGTTCTGCTTACAATCCCAACACAGCGATGATCTTGAGATCTTCTGAAGATGACAAAGCTTCTCAGGTCAGACTCATCCAGGGAGAGCCACCACCTTCTGGATCACAGTCTCTCCCCTGCCAGGTCACTGCTCCAACATTTTTTTTATTTCAAAAATATACTTTATTCATAAAATATTTTGATGATCTGTACATACATACATACATAAACATTCCATTTCTTTGCATACAGAGATCGGAATTAATCATTTGTATATACAGGCCTGTACGTTTACCATCCATATATCCATATATTTAGCTGAGGTGTCAGCAGAGCCCACTTACTGCATGGGCCCCCTGTTCTTTGACAGGCAGACTTACACGGTGGGGTCCGGTCACTGCTCCAACCACTAAGCTAAAGACAAATCAAAGACAAAGAAGGATTTGTAGCAAGGAAAAGACCTCAAACAATCCTTACTCAGAACCACATATTGGTAGAGGTGACGTATACCACAAGGTGTCAGGAGTGGTCCCCTGGGAAAATAGTACTCAAACAATAACTGTTGTGATGCTTCAACTTTACATTTGTTTATGTTTGTAATGAAACTGGCCTGTCACAGAAAATTGCAAGATTTGCTGCACTGCTTTCTCCTCTTGTTAAATATTAACTGTGTACTGACAGTGCAAACAGCTTAAAGGGTTTCCTGGGAACAATAGGGGTAACCCCTAATTTGTATTTTTTGTAGATAACACATGTATTCCATTAACTTCTAACTTACTTAAGGAAGTGCTTCCTGATATCAAATTATGAATGCCAAAGCTCTAAATTTAAAGTTATTTTCCTTTGTTCTTGACTTTGCAACCAGAGAAAATGTAGCATGGTACATATAACAAATTAAACATTACATTTTGAACTGTTGTTATAAAACCATTTTAAAATTATTTTAACAAACAAACATTGAGAATAATTCCTTAAATTTCATTTATTTTGTTTTGTTTATCAATAGGATTCAAAAGCAATGATTAACACAGCATATTTTGGAAGACCTATCCCATTATTTAAATGGAGATGAGGTTCTGAATAAAAGGGCTGAATTTTAAAATGTTTATTCAGCATGAAACTTAATGCGCAGTACATTGCAAAAATGTCGAGTAAGGAGGCAAGCTATAAATTAATTTTATTTTCCTAAATCTTATGTATTACTTGGCCCTCATTATAAAAACCTGGATTCTTAATGGATGGTCATGAAAATAATCAATCACATCATCACTTGGGTTCATTACATGCAGACATTATGATGTGCAGTAACTTGTATATGATAAGAATAAATGCATTTATTCATTAACCTGGTAAGGAAAATACTGGTCCTCAGAAAATACAGAATCAGAAAATATCCACGTTAATTCCTCTGGAGGGATATTTTACAGATGTTTTTGAAATCCTTGCAATAAAAGTGAGTTCACCTCAGAAGCTTGATTCACCTGAAACAACAGAATATCTGGAAGGTTACTTTGAATTTATAATAACAGAATATATTAAGAATCATTTTCTGATTTCAGCAAGGCCAGTGAGTCATTTAATGCTATTATCTTCCTAAAAGTATAATGACTTGCATTTGTCTTTTTTTTACTGAGCTAAGAATTAAAGTTAGGTAAGAACTTTTTCCTAGCTGTAGACAGGGTAAACAAGGCCTACTAGTTTGTTCCACTGTAGGCGCAAAGAGTATGAACATAGTGGTCTCTTTGCAGTTTAAAAATAGATTTCAAGCATATTGAAAATGGTGAGTTAGGTAAAAAGGAGAGGTGCTCTTTCTTTCCCCCTTTTTACTTACTTATACTGTCCCAGTATTTTACATGTATTTCACTGCAGCAGAATGAGCTATTTCGAGTCAGCTGTTTTATTCATAACGAATAGCCAGGACAGTTCTGACAGAGAAGCTCAGCTGAGTGGAATATACAGGCTGTAGGATGTCGTAGATACACCATGCGTCGCAAATGAACACATCTGCAGGAAGTGTTACATCTGCATAAGCCTGACCATCAGAACTTAAGCCAGGGCTGGAGTCATGGTTAAGTATTCACAAGATGGAGGAATATGTGAATAGCATGTTCATGGATGTGTTCAAACCAGAGCTTAGGGATGCGCAGCTGATAAGAAATGTGTGACTGTCAGGAGTTCTCTGACACAATATTGTACATACTTTGTTTCCTGCTATGAATACGTTTGGGCAAAAGTTCATCAGAGGAGAGCTGTCAGAGCCAGGTCATTAGTGCCACAAGTGAATCAAGTATACAGGAAGTGAGACATAATAGGGGAAGAGCAGTAATTTTTTTAGTTAGGGAACAGACAGACATTTCTGAGAAAGGATAACCAATAACTTTACTGTAAAGAAACCTTTGGGAAATTATTACCCTGAATATAACAGAGTTATAAATGAAATTCGAAAGATGTAGTTCATAAAGCAATGAGGTCAGAAGTCACACGACACCAGGTCATAATCCAACAGGTTTATTTGAAATCACAAACTTTTGGAGCTCTGCTCTTTCATCAGGTGAAGCCTGGTGTCGTGTGACTTCTGACCTTGTCCAACCCAGTCCAACACTTCTGCATCGAAATGAAACTAGGGACTTAAAGCTACACAAATGAAGCTATGAGGATAGGTTGGGTATGCCAGATTGAGTATGTGCAACAAAATATTTGATGGTAGGCATGTAAGGGATAGTATATAAAAATTTACGTAAGGTCTACAACAGATATACATTTATCTAAGGCACAGACCTAAAGCGAATAATGAATTAACCATGCTTAATTAAAGAAGTTAAAACTAATCCAGGACAAAGGAAGTGACTTACAAGAATTCCATTATGGGAAGCTTGAAGATTTGGAGTAAAGTAATACCCAATAAAGCAGGGCCAAGAAATTGATAAAGTAAAAGAAAATTCGATATAAATACAAGCTAACAAGGAACATAAAGGAGAACTGTACAAACTACTACTGACATGTTAAAGGAACATGTGACATGTGACATGTTAAAGGGACATGTGAAATTACTGCACATTTGGATAGTAGCAACAGGATAGGACAGGACAGAGTCAGCATGGATTTATGAAGGGGAAATCATGCTTGACTAATCTTCTTGAATTTTTTGAGGATGTAACTATGAAGTTGGATGAGGGAAATCCCGTAGATGTAGTGTACCTGGACTTTCAGAAAGCTTTTAATAAAGTCCCACACAGGAGGTTAGTGAGTAAAATTAGGGCGCATGGTATTGGGGGCAAAGTACTAGATTGGATTGAAAATTGGTTGGCTAATAGGAAACAAAGGGTAGTGATAAACGGCTCCATTTCGGAATGGCAGGCAGTGACCAGTGGGGTACTGCAGGGATCCGTGCTGGGACCGCAGCTTTTTACAATATATGTTAATGATATAGAAGATGGTATCAGCAATAACATTAGCAAATTTGCTGATGATACAAAGCTGGGTGGCAGGGTGAAATGTGATGAGGATGTTAGGAGATTACAGGGTGACCTAGACAAGTTAGGTGAGTGGGCAGATGCATGGCAGATGCAGTTTAATGTGGATAAATGTATGGTTATCCACTTTGGTAGCAAGAACAGGAAGGCAGACTACTACCTCAATGGAATCAATTTATGTAAAGGGGCAGTACAGAGAGATCTGGGTGTTCTTGTACACCAGTCAATGAAGGCAAGCATGCAGGTACAGCAGATAGTGAAGAAGGCTAATAGCATGCTGGCCTTCATGACAAGAGGAATTGAGTATAGAAGCAAAGAGGTGCTTCTGCAGCTGTACAGGGCCCTTGTGAGACCACACCTGGAGTACTGTGTGCAGTTCTGGTCTCCAAATTTGAGAAAAGACATTCTGGCTATTGAGGGAGTGCAGCGTAGTTTCACAAGGTCAATTCCTGGAATGGCAGGATTACCTTACACTGAAAGACTGAAGCGACTGGGCTTGTATACCCTTGAGTTTCGAAGATTGAGAGGGGATCTGATTGAGATGTATAAGATTATGAAAGGATTGGACACTCTGGCAGTAGGAAACATATTTCCACTGATGGGTGAATGCCGAACCAGAGGACACAGCTTAAAAATACAGGGTAGACCATTTAGGACAGAGCTCAGGAGAAACGTCTTCACCCAGAGAGTGGTAGCTGTTGGAATGCTCTGCCCCAGAGGGCAGTGGAGGCCCACTCTCTGGATTCATTTAAACAAGAGTTGGATAGAGCTCTCAAAGATAGTGGAATCAAGGGTTATGGAGATAAGGCAGGAACAGGATACTGATTAGGAATAATCAGCCATGATTATATTGAATGGCGGTGCAGGCTCAAAGGGCTGAATGGCCTACTCCTGCACCTATTGTCTATTGTCTATTGTCTATTGAAGAAGATTAGCAAGGATGCTTTTATCAAGTACATCTCCCCACTGCCTCCACCAAACCCTCCCCCATCCCGCCCAACTTCTCTGTTCCAAACAGACTTAGAGAATCATGAAGTGAGTTACTCACTGCAGGATTCCTAGCCTCTGACCTGATCTTATTGTAATCATATTGATATGGTTAGTCCAGCTCAGTTTCTGGTTAACCCCCAAGATGTTGATGTTAGGGCGTGTGTGGATAGGGTAAATAGAAAGCAACTGTTTCCCTTAATCGAAGGGTCAATAACAGGAGGGACATAACTTTAAAGTGAAAAGCAGGAGGATTAGAGGGAATTTAAGGATATGCTATTTCATTCAGAGGATGGTGAGGATGTCTGTAGGCTTGTGGAGGTGGGAAACCTCACAACTTTTAAAAATTACTTGGAAGAACGCTTGAAGCATTATAACATTCAAGGCCTGGTGTGAGAAAGTGGGACTAATGTAGCTTATTTCTGGCAGTACAGTCTCAATGGGCCAAAGACCCTCATCTGTAATGTATGATTCTGTGACCCATGTGGTTCCACTACAAATGGGGGTGCAGAATGTATTGTAGAGAGCAAGGAAATGTCAGAGAAATTAAATAATTGCATTGCACATGTCTTCTTGGAAAAAGATGCAAAACATTTCCCAAAAATACTTGGCAATCAAGGGATTTCTGTAATTGAGGAGCTAAAGAATGCTAGCATTAGT
The DNA here is from genome assembly GCF_037043375.1 of Chiloscyllium plagiosum. NCBI lineage: Eukaryota > Metazoa > Chordata > Chondrichthyes > Orectolobiformes > Hemiscylliidae > Chiloscyllium > Chiloscyllium plagiosum. Next base: position 31,938,431 of record NW_028270164.1, on the reverse strand, counting down.
AAAGCAGTAGTACTTGAAAAATTATATGATTCATTATAGACTGTTAAAATTGATAGCAATGGGGATAATGGATTGACCAATGGTGACTTTACATTATTTTATGAATTCTGGAACTGGTTCTACTGACTGAAATACAGCAAATGTATCCCCAACACTGAAGAAGAGAGGAAGCGGGAATTTAGAGTTGTAGTGGTCTAAGAACAAAATAAATAGAGGGATATTTGGACAAGAAAATTGCCTCACAATTACAATTAAGCAGGTCACTTATGCATCACGACTGCTGTGACTCAATTCCAACTCTTTAACATTCACTACTCAGAATACTGCAGGTTGGTTTATTAAATATATTCAAAGTGGAGACAAACAAATTCCTGATGTACAGGGAAGTAAGGATAACAGGGGAAAGTATGAAGGAGGAGTTATGGAAATATCAGACAAGCCAATGTCCTTTTGAAAGGTAGAGCAGACTTGAAGGTCTGAGTATTCTACTTTTGCTCCTATTTTTTATTTTCTTACAAGCTATCCATTTTGGTTAAAATCATTTGTGTTTAACAGCCGCAAGAGACTGCAACAAAGGCACTTAAAATGGAATTGGAAGTCACATGAATACAGCCAGCCAGGCAGTATATTAAGTATAAGTGTGTTTGGTACAGAGATGAAAAGGATTTTGAGAGGCATTTTGTTTATATGTAAACAGATGAGACTTCAGGCCAAAGTGGTCATGTTTTAGAAGTGACCTGTATAATGAAAGGGGAGTGGTCAGCTCTCTAGCTGAGCTGAGCAGTTTTAGTTCAGTCTTGAACTGGTTGGAAGCTCAACAGGGAGCTGCATGGAAATTCTCTCTCTCTTTTCTGCCCTTCAACTTCAACCTGTAAGCACGTGTTCCATTTATACTGGTTTTTAAAGGGAGTTTGCTTATTGGGACTATTGTGTATAGTTGGAACAGCATAATTAAGTTGCGTTGGATAGGTTGAATTCTGTAGGAATTCTTTATTCTGTTTGTTGTGTTTCATTGTGTAATTTCGTGAATAAATTTTTGTCTGTTTTAAAATCTAGTAGTTAACCTTGCTAACTTACTCCGGGTATGTTTCACTATATACTTACTGAAAACATTGCAAAGTTACAGTCTGGGGCTGCATGATTAAGAATGTTTTGAGTGGTTTGGCCTAGTCCATAACACTCTCTACTTTGTGCAAACGGTAAGATCACTTTTTTTTCTGATCAACTACCTTCAGTGAAGGAACAGCTTTCTAGTTATATGTATATATCTACAGTTGTGTCAATATGCCTGGCTGTCCATGTTTACTGCATCTGATCATTAAAGACAGTGTTAAAAAAAATTGGTGATCTTAATATACTGCCTTTAGTTTCTGACTCTCTTGCCCGTGGAAATAAATGTTCTCCTACTTGTATTATCAAAACCCTATGATTTTTGGCATACCAAAGTAAACCTTCTCCTAACTGCTTTTGTGCTAAAGTAAACAGCCCTAGTTCCTTTGATCTCTGCTCAAACCTGTTCTACTTTCATTCTCGGTTTCAGAGAAGTGATTTTATTTTGTGCCTTCTCATGGCATTCACATCATTCTGAAATTGAAGAACCCAAATTGAGATTTAAAAAACCTTGATGTAGCCATTTATATAAGAATAACATCACCTCTTTGCTTTTGTTCAGTCGACCCCATTCCATGGAATAATTATTACATTTTATGTTAGCATTTCAAACTTTGCATGCATTTTTTTCTACCATTTTATTTTTAGTTTTAAAGCTGCCTGCTTCGAAAACTATTTTGCATCAAAACAAAATTATACCTATAATTGGCCTATAAGTGCTCCTTTGAGCAATTTCAAAGCATAAATAATTTTCCTTTATTAATAGCACATTGAAATATTAATGGAAACTGTATTTATACAGGGATTACAGTGGAACAAATAGTGCTGTTTTATTTCACATATTTTCCTATCCGTGCTGATCTCTGGTGTTAACTTAATGTTTCATTCAGTCATTAACTTTGCCAAAATGTTTCTGATTTCCTTCTGCCTGTGAGCACCAGTGACTGGGAACTAATGGGTCTGAAATGGCTTGTTTGGGCTTTTGATCTTTCATTCACTTTTGTGTTCCAACCATAATGAGATGCAGAGGAAAAGCTTGATAGAAGTTAGATCTGTTTTTTACCAGCTCAAAAGGCCATAAATAATGCAGAAATTGGAATATTGAAGCAAAAAAATACTTGCAAGTTGGAAAATTGGAGTTTTAGATAATAATGTGTTTTCCCCCAGTTGCTTATTGCTTGACTGAAACATATACATTTAGAAGCAATGAGGTCAAAATGTTATATAAAATTAAAAACTAATATTTAATATCTATAATAGGTTTTCCTTCCTTCAGTCAAAAAAGAAATACGGATTAGAAAAATGATAGCATTGTATTTTTGCTGTCTGATGCTTGTCTTGGCACACCTGACCTTCAGACCTCTTTCCGACTCTGAGAATCACAATGGAACTCTACTACTAAAGTATTATCTGGTGCCAGCAGTAAGCTATTTATTATGTGCTTGATTTTCATTTCATGGAAAGAGAGTAATTTCCCCTGGCCTTGTTAGTTTTCTTTGTCTGCACTGCACAATAGACTGATAGATGTTTCAATCAGTGCAAGCCTTTCCCCAGAATGCATTGTATGCATAATTAAATACTTGAACACTAGCTACTCTTTGGCAATCCAGTTAAGGTCTTTGTGGTAGCTGTTTCCGTAAGTTTTGTTATGATTCCCCCAAGAGACTAAAATAATTTCAAACTTCAAATGATGAGCTGAATGGATGACATACCAAGGTTTCACATTCTAAGACATTTACTGTAACAAACAACCTAAACATACTTAACACTTATTTTGTATGGAACTTCTATTTTAAGCTACAGAACAGGACTTTTAATGTAAACAGAAAAATAACACAATAAATTTTATATTACACTGGCTTTCAAGTAAATATTTAATGTCTCCAGAATCAGTCAGAAATTATTCTTGCTTCACAAGGGTTTACTTCTGATCTATTGCCTTTTACCAAACTGGAAATCTTTAACTCTGGAACGGTCATTCATGGTTCAAGTTTTCCTGGAAACATTTCCCTCTTGCTAAAACTCAGCAAATCTTTGAGTCTCATTTAAATTTCCTAGAAATTTAATTGTTCCCAAATGAGCACGCGATCTTTCCTGTGTTCCCTTGTGGTGAACCATGGGATCTTGCTGCCAAAAGATATTCTGCCTCTTCCAGATCCCAACAGAAGATCCAAACTATGATCCACAATTATATTTTAGGAAATGCTATAACCTAAACTTTACATTGACTCCCTCTGCACTCTTCCACATGGCAACATTACTCAGATGAGCTTTGTATCCAGGCTGAAATGCTAATTATCTATTATTTAAACAAAAATCCTGTCTTATCCTGGAATCAAATGGATAGTTCATATTATACCCTTTTACAACCTGGCAATCTTACCATTTTCCCACCACTCAGTCTGTCAGTGTCACAACTATATTCACCATTATCTTATCAGTGTGAATACCTTGAGCCTTTCATCCCATAACCATCCTATTATCCAGACATGCTGTCAGTGAGATTTAAGCACAGGTCAAGTGTCACCATTCATTTTATCTTGTCATGATTATGTAAAAATGGATTGTCGATTTTCCAATTTCATCATTTGATTTGATACCTTAAACTTCCATGGATTGAAATAGTTTTAAAAAGGGACCAACACACTGACTTAAAATGGCTCAAAAGCAACCTAATGAAAAAATGTTGGCTAGATTTCATGAAATCAGCATGAAATAAGACTCCATTCATCTCCCTAGATTTTATATAATCTAGGCTGATACATTGATGTAATTCTAAAGAAGTTTTACACTGTCAAAAGTGCTATATCAAGATGTGATTTTAAATATTTTAGATAGATGTAAAATATTCCAAGCAATTATTTGAAGAGAAGTGGTGCTTTCCAAGTATTCTGGCTCACATTTATCCCTTAAACAATATCGGATCATTTGTTCATTTATCTTGTACCTGCTTGTGGGATCTGGCTGTGCACAAATTGACAGTCAGGTTTTCCTGCATTACCACAGAGAACCTGGTGAATATAAAGGAGGAGAAAGTGAGGTCTGCAGATGCTGGAGATCAGAGCTGAAAATGTGTTGCTGGAAAAGCGCAGCAGGTCAGGCAACATCCAGGGAACAGGAGAATCGACGTTTTGGGCATAAGCCCACACCTCCCCCCTCACCTCCCTCCAAGGCCCCAAAGGAAACTTCCATATCTGCCACAGATTCACCTGCACCTCCACACATATCATCTATTGCATCCTCTGCACCCGATGTGGCCTCCTCTATGTTGGGGAGACAGGCCGGCTACTTGCGGAGCATTTCAAAGAACACCTCTGGGACACCCGGACCAACCAACCCAACCACCCTGTGGCTCAACACTTCAACTCCCCCTCCCACTCCACCAAGGATATGCAGGTCTTTGGACTCCTCCATCGCCAGACCACAACAAAACGACGGTTGGAGGAAGAGCGCCTCATCTTCCGCCTAGGAACCCTCCAACCACAAGGGGTGAACTCGGATTTCACCAGTTTCCTCATTTCCCCTCCCCCCACCTTGTCTCAGTCAAATCCATCGAATTCAGCACCACCTTCCTAACCTGCAATCTTCTTCCTGACCTCTCCGCCCCCACTCCAGTCTGACCTATCACCCTCACCTTGACCTCTTTCCACCTATCACATTTCCGACGCCCCTCCCCCAAGTCCCTCCTCCCTACCTTTTATCTTAGCCTGCTGGACAAACTTTCCTCATTCCTGAAGAAGGGCTTATCCCCGAAACGTCGATTCTCCTGTTCCCTGGATGCTGCCTGACCTGCTCCGCTTTTCCAGCAACACATTTTCAGCTCTGAATATAAAGGAGTCTGGCACTCCCACAACCTGGAGACATAATGCCAATTAAAAAGTGCAGCCACTCATCAGGCTTGTTGTTTGGCTACTCAAAAATCAAAATGAATCTCCTCCTTTTGGATCGGGAGTTTGATTAAACTTTTTATATGTGACCGTGATTCACTGTGACATGGTTTGAAAGGGCTTATATCCTATACATATGCAAGCTTGTTCTTTTTTTAATGAACTGCAGTGGTGAGAATACTTTGATACATTTACTAAGTTAGGTTTAAGAAACTTAACAATTCGACTGCTTGAAATTGAAATGTAGCAGAAGTATATGATGTTGATCAGTGTTATGATATACATGACAACTCACTTAAATCACTTTACTAGCTGAACTTAGTTTTATGCCTTTAGATACAAAGAGCATTAGAATTTGACAGGTAGAATTTTTTAGATTATATTACAGATTTTTAGATTAGATTATATTACAGTGTGGAAACAGGCCCTTCGGCCCAACAAGTCCACACCGACCCGCCGAAGCGAAACCCACCCATACCCCTACATTTACCCCTTACCTAACACTACGGGCAATTTAGTATGGCCAATTCACCTGACCCTACACATCTTTGGACTGTGGGAGGAAACCGGAGCACCTGGAGGAAACCCACGCAGACACGGGGAGAACGTGCAAACTCCACACAGTCAGTCGCCTGAGGCAGGAATTGAACCCAGGTCTCAGGCGCTGTGAGGCAGCAGTGCTAACCACTGTGCCACCGTGCCGCCCACTAATAAGTGACCATATTATGTATAAATCCAAATTGGGATCATTGATCGTCATGGATCATTTCAGAGCTACTATCAATTCTGAGGAAGAGTCACTCGACCCGAAATATTAACTCTGATTTCTCTCCACAGATGCTACCAGACCTACTGAGCTTTTCCAGCACTTGCTGTTTTGTTGGGATCATTGATGTCAACAATTGCCTGCAGATCTGATGAATACTACAAACAGTTCAATGGGTTTGATCATGGGGGCAAGATTTTCACAAATTCATTTACGAAACATATAAGTAAATAGTTGTCTGGTAGTATAGAAGTTGAGTATTGCCGAAAAAAAGACACATTTTGCTGAAGGCTTTTACCTATCACTCATCAGGAAAATTTGTAAGAAAAACCAAAGTAGAGAAATAACAACTTACAACATAAATAAATGGATGGAAACTTTGTAAGTTTGCTAATTGTGGTGGAAACCCTGTTTGCAAACATTAAGGGAGTTCTTCACCGCAGTTCCAGCAAAATGCAGGAGCAAATCACATTTCCAACCATGGTATTCTCAATGTCTGCAAAAGTGTCAGGCATTTTTAATGACCTTCTCTGTTTGGAAATTCTATCCTTAATTATCAAGACAAGATTTCACCTGTCAAATGGCCAAACAATAATTTATTTACATCTTTGTCTAGTAACATCCTGCCTTCATCTTGGTTTCAGGCAGTTGTGAATACTCTTAGTTGACCGCAATGTAACTTAAAATGGTTATTGACATCAAAACCTAATGGACATTTTGAAATTTATTAACAGAGACAGGTTAATCCTGTTCTCAGCATGTGCATCTTTGTTCCTCAGAGACCATTCTATCTTACTGTTTAAATGTCAAGCACAAAGTAACTGTAATAAACCAGTGGGACTTCACATCAAAACAAAGATTGGATAAATAACAAAGTACTGTTACTGTGCAGTTATGACATATCCACAAAACATTTGGTTGTGTTACTTCATGCTTTTTCCTTCCTCTCTCTTGTTCCAGATGTTATTTTCCCATTTCCTCCTTTCTTCTTAAAACCATTATTCTCAAAATGGAAGACATATTTCACAGACATGTTTTTACTGGGAATACTATGATCAAGAAAACTGACTGATTTTTTAAAAGAAATGTGAGAAGAAACACAATATTTTGCTAACGTGGACAAACTTTAGTGAAGCTATTTTCAATATGAAGAAAACCAAATTTCAACTAACTATGTTTTTTTTATCTGGTACAGAGTGACCTTCACAAATAGTACAAATAATCTCAGGGCTATTTGTAGGAAGAAAAGTATGAATTCCTAACCACAGAAATACTAAAGAAATAAATTCATACTTCAACCAAATTTCAATATGGTTTAGGCCCCATAGAGAGAAAACTTTAACTTTTCCATTGAGAACATGCATGATAACTGGCATTCACCGACCATCTCAAACAAAAGAAGTTTTTAAACATATCTCCCAGATATTCAATGACATTGCCATTACTGAATCCCCCCACAATCAACATCCTTGGGGACCAGAATTTTGACTATGACTACAAGAACAGGTCAGAGGCAAAGAATTCTGCTGTGTGTAACTCACCTCCTGACACCTCTAAGCATGACTACTATCTACAAAAGAGAAAGTGAGGACTGCAGATCCTGGAGTTCAGAGTCGAAAAGTGTGGTGTTGAAAAAACACAGCAGGTCAGGCAGCATCCAAGGAGCAGGAGAATCGATGCTTCGGGCCTAAGCCCTTCATCAGCAATTCCTCGGATGCTATCTGACCTACTGTGCATTTCCAGCGCCATAATTTTCAACTCCTATCTACAGTCAGGAATGGCAGGGAATATTTCCCAATTGCCTGGATGAGTGCATCTCCAACAACATTCCAAAAGTGTAATACTGTCCAAGACAAAATTCAATCTGCATCCCATCTACCATTTGAAACATTTATTCCCTCCACCATTGATGTAGAGTGGCAGCATTTTGTACCATATAGAAGATGCCCTACAGTTCACCAAGTTTCCTTTGACAGTGCCTTTCAAGCTGATGTCCTGCATCATCTGGAAGGGCAGCAGGTGTATGGGAATATGACCATCTGCAAGTTCCCCTCCAAACCACACATCATTCTGACTTGGAACTATTTCGCTGCTCCTTCACAGTTGCTGGGTCAAAATCCTGAAACCATCTTCTCCCTGGACTGCAGCGGTTCAAGAAGACAGATCAACATCATGTCCTCAAAAGAAATGAAAATGTCACCAAATATTGGCTCTGCCTGCATTCAACAAGGAGTTCTTTCTTTAGAAAAAGCACAGGCTGGATAAATGGCCAGTAACATTCAAAATGAACTGGGATACATTTTCAATAATACCTAGCCATAAAATCCAGAATAGCATGTGATACTCTACAGGCTATCCCTCAGTTACCATGGGAGAGTTAACAGGTTGATGGAAGAGCTGCAACAAGCAATGAAACTGATGAGTGACAACAAAACACACAGTCCCCATAATATTCCAGCTGATGGTTTTTAAGTTGTTGGACTATTGCTCAAATCAATACTCCATGCACTCATTCTACAGTTTTGGAAGGAGAAGGAACCCTCCCCCAAGAACAGGAATGCATCTACTATTTTTAAAACATGAGATAAATCATGCTATGGGAACTATCAAAGAATTCCCTGTAGGAAGCTCAGGTCTGCACTCAGATAGTAAACATTAACAGGTTTTACTGACCATTATTATGTCCAAAGAACAGTAAGAGAGGACAGCATGCTTACTCAGAATCAAAATCAGCGTCGGGCATCTTTTCAACAAGAAAGAACTTTATTGGCAATGGAAAAAATAGCTAGCATGAGTACTTCTTCAGAGATTAGATGTGCTGTATAACAACTAATAACTAGGCTTTTAGTTCAGCAGTCTCTTTTAGGTAACTAGCTTTCTCCAATTATTGTATAACTTTATTGTGGTCAGGCTCCCATTAATATTCAACTTTTTAAACGTTTCTAAAGTGTTGCTCAGCTGAAGGAGTTGTCAATTTGCCTGCTTTACTCAAAAACCTTGAGTGAATCACGGCTTGTTGTTGGCACTCTACTGTCGGCATGATTTGCTTTGTTTTATAGATTAAGAATGTCACAATGTCTCACAATGTTCATTATCGACTTGATCCAGTTGGGAGTTAAGAAATTGCCTTTCCATGGATTTTTGCGAGCTGATTTTGATTGCTGCTACATTGGTGTGCTCAGTGGAATAAGCAGGTAAGCATACCTCTCCAATGCCTTCTTCATCTAAAGGTCATGGCTTCTCAGAGGAAACAACAGAGATGTCAGGATCATTGGCAATATAGGCAAAGAGTGTAGCATGACCCTGAACCTCTTCATTAAACAGATTGTCTGTACTCATCACAGGATCATTCTCTTCAACTCTTTCCTGAGAAAGCAAATCAAGATCTAGAACTATATAATTTGGCTGGTCACCATTAACCTTGTTGCATCCTGTTTCTGCCAGACTTTCTTCAAAAAGAACTGCAATATATTCCAATTGTTCTTGGGATGGTGCTTATCCAAAGAAGACTGGTCCAGAGGAAAACAAATCTCTGCTGCAGCTGATGAAGAAAGAAAATTCAATGTTACACAAGCATCTGTGCTTAATAAAGAAAAATGCAGTTTGGAAATTATATACGTGGTTTCAATGATCTCTGTCCCATTGCAAAAAAATATTGATTGCATCTAAGCTTGCACTCTAATTTGGTGTCCTCCTTCACCTTGGAGCTCCATTGACGATAGTTGGGAAAAGATAGGGTTCAACACTTTAATCTGAAAAAAATAAACATGCTTGCCCCTGGACCTAATTTAAAATTAGTCTTCTTGTCATTTCCATGATATGTGCCTGTCAGAATATATCATGTGGATTTCCAGCATCCCCCAAGAAGAATGTATTCAGTTCATCTACCTTCTTCAACAGTTGCAAACTGGAGTGAGCTGTTTTTAAAAATCAGTGCTGCAGATAGAAATTTCCTATTGCTGGTGCTTTCTGTCACAACACAGACAAGAAACAATGATGGAGCTACAGCCTCTTCCCATTGTGGCTGTGAACTTTACTACAGATCGAGTTCCTTTCCATTACGACTAGATATTGGTGACAGATTACTTTATCTAATTTCCTTTGATCAGACAAGTCAAAGATACTACCAATATCACAGTCATTGACACATTAATTGATATCTTGAATATGTTTGGCATCTCACAGCAGATCATGTTGGTCAACATCCCCAGTATGTAGAAATGTCATTTGAAAATATGTGCACTACTTGAAGAATCCAGTAAATGTGCTCCTCTCTACATTGTTCAAAGTCCAGATGTCTGGCAGAGTGTACTGCTTGCAGAGTTATGACAGTAATCACAAAGTGTAAAATAACTCGTCAAGACTTCAAGACCGCCATGTCAGTCAGCTGCCCAGGAACCCAGCACAGATCTCTAAGACGCAATTTAAATGCACACAGATAAGCTGTGATGTACTTTATCATTTTGTTAACTGTTGAACATGAATGTTAAAACTGGGTTCTTACTGAAGAAGTATCAAAAAATTGATTTATAAAGGCACCAAATATAATATAACCTAGATATTCTGAGCTCTGTCACTTAATAGACTGATTGATTGACTGACCTTCCTGATGAACTATGGAGCACACCAAGTTAGCAGTAACCATTCAAGATAAAGTTGATACTATTGTCCAAGAATATCACACTGGTGTCATTACTTAACTCTCTTAAAGGATCATACTTATCTGATCAGAGAAATATATAATATCACAACAAACTGGATATTCAGTGAGTAGAATTCTTTAGAGCTGAGGGGTCTGGCTGGTTCTGCAGTGCACTAGCCAAATCTTGGGCAGTTCAACCAATATCATGTGTATTGCCTTCTTCTGCTTGTATGCTGTCTCTGTATCTCTATTGCTGTCTCCTCATCAGGAGGATCATAGAATCATAGGATCCCTACAGTGCGGAAAGAGGCTATTCAGCCCATCAGGTCTGCACCAATCCTCCAAAGAGTATCCCACTCTATCCCGGTAACCCTGCCAATGGCCAATCTAATCATCATTGAACTGTGGGAGGAAACCAGAGCACCCAGCAGAAACCCACACAGACACTGCCTTGCTACTCTGCCAATGTCTGTGTAACTGGTTCCCTTCTCCAGAATCGAATGAGGAAGAGTCTTTTACTCTGATGGCTCAACTGAGGAATGCAGTATTACGACCTTAATCAGCTCACAGGCTGAATGCTAGTCACAGAATGGTTACTGAACTATATGTGAAACCTAACTAATGAAATCTTTCTGGAGCTCCCCACAAGTCGCATGCAACATTATACCAAATATGTCAACTGAAGACTTGGAATAATTTGTAGCACAATAAAAGGAGAAAAAATTCACTTGGGGTGGGGAAATGGTGGTGAATCTCAATTGAGGACCGCTTGTTCATCTAGTATAACTTTATGAAAATAACCTTCATAAATAGATCTCTTCTCCCAAAATGAGAATAACATTTACTCAGTTAGGAAGGAGGACCATGGGGAGCCAGCTGATTTGGGATGACAGCCAGTGTAAGTGGAAATGCTGGGTATTGCCGTGGCATGTATTGGAAAAGAGACAATCCCAGCCAAGCCGGAAGGGAAGGAGTGAGACTAGCAGTGGAATAAATAAGATTATTGTCAGAGTGTCTCAGTTGATAGCAGCACTGCTTCTGAGTCAGAAGGATGTGGATTCATGCCACACCTCCAGACTTGAACACAAACTGTAACCCTGGCTGATAGCTCAGTGTCATATGAAGTGACTGCTGTTGGTGGAATTGGCTCTACTCGAAACAGAGGCAGGAATTCTCTCAGTGTTTCACCTAAAGTTCCTTTCACAGCAACCACTGCACCCAACAATAAAAAAAGATGGAATAGTCCTCACATTTGTTGTTTTTGGGTCTTTCAATGTGTGAATTAACAGCTGTGTTTATTTATGTAACTCCAATGACTGCATCTTTCATTCAGTGGATATGAAGTGCTCTGAAGTTTACTGAGGGAATGCAATAAAGCATTTCAAACATACATTTGTTTCTCATTACTCCAGCCTGAAATTTGTCAATGAAAATTAGCAGCTCTGTTTCCAATTGTTATATTTTTCCACTGATTGGTTACAATCCCCATTCTCTCATGGGATACTGACAGGCATTTTTAAGTGAAAGACCAAGAATGAAGGATTAGTCCTGCAGCTCTTGTTGCTCACTAAAATTTGCAAAAGGATTTAACATGTTTCAACAAACATCCCGCTACTAATTGCAAACACATTTAAAATAGAGCGTAATAGACAATGAACTTTTTCTCCTAGATTGTTACTAAATTGAGCAGAATGTTAACCATGTCCAGATTAAATTGAGATATTATTTTCTAAAATTACACTTTTAATTTCTGTCCATTAGAAACATTGATGAGTTCACCTGATTTGGCACAGTAAAGAAAAAACACATTAGTCTGAAGGTCTTAGTGCTTACTTTAACTTTATTGAGTCAGCATGATGAATTAATTCAAATATAATAAAGCCTGATGACTTTACCACTCGTGTCACATCCTGCTGTGCTTTCCTACTCTTGTTTGACTGCTTAACACTTGGCACGGTTTAGAATGGGTTGAGTGACAAATAACCTGAATTGAAGAACTGTTACAAGCCAGAGCTCTTCATATATTCTGACCCAAATAACATTTATAAATACTGACGTTCCTCATTAAATGACTATCAAGAATAATTTATTTTAATATTTTCATGGAATCCGAGCATTGATGACAAGTCATCCTTTGCCCATCTCTTATTGCCCTTGAGGAGATGGTGGTGAGCCACCTCATTGAACAGCTTTAATAAAACGGATGCAAACATACATCTCAGGAAGGAGGTTCTAGATTTTTAGAACAGAGGGGGAGCAGTGATATAGTTCTTAGTCAGGGTGACCTGCTTCCTTACTTTCTGGATCACATTTGTCCACCAGTCTGTGTCTGTAACCCAACAAGCCTTGTCCATGATAAACAGAACACAGGCGATGGGATTTTTGAATAATGCTGTAAAGTGCTTGACCACTCACAAGCTGGTTCTCATCTGTATTTGCTTCTGATAGACTCTTCAATAAGCCTATCAGCAGGAAATGTGGGGTGGCAGAGCTGTCTCACTATTTCCAGAGTGGAGCAGAAGGAAGCCTTTGTGAGTGTGAAGACACACAGATCTGAGGCAGTGAGAGTGGAGAGTGAGGGCTGTATGGATTTGGAGAACCGTTAGAGAGGCAGGAAGACTGACCCATATGTGAGTGTGGAGAAACATTGTGGAGTTAGGAAGAGAGAACCTTCTGCAAATGTAGAAAACCACAGAACCCCCCGCCACAGAAAAGCAAGACAGTTCATCCTGCATCATACTTGGTCAGTGAGTCAGGAGTAGAGTCCACTATCGGTGCAGGGACTTGGGCACAGACAGCCAGCCACTTGAGGCAGTCATGGTCAGGATGCTCTCCTCTGCATATAGCAAAAACCAAATTTTGCACCTCCCACTACCCATCTTAGCCCTTTCTGCACTATTTTGGCCATTGTTTCCCCTATGGTAAAAGAAGAAGAGAGATTGAGTGAGATGAAAGTGGGTAACACAGCTGTGAGTACTATTAACAAATGGGGAAAGGTAGGAAAGGTGATGAGAAATCCCAAGGGAGTAGAAAATGCAAATGCCCTGCATGATTAATGATGTGGGGCTTTAGGAAGGGTCAGAGCATTTGCAGGAAGATGCTGCATGCAATACTGAGAGTATAGAGCATGAGCGTCAGTTGAAGAGGCATGCAGTAGCAGAGAAAGAGTGTGAGCAACAAAGAGAAGATGATGGCATTTACCTTGGCAGAGTCGAGAGGGTCAGTGACCTTCCTGTGGTATTGCTATATGTTCCCCTGAATGAATGAGTCAGGACTGACCTCGGTGGCAAACTCAGAATAGGTTGGTAGGATCTGGTGTTGTGGTCTCCTTTGATGATCCTGAAGGAAGATGATGGCCCACCATTGCACTACCCTATCTAGGACCTGTTCATAAAATGGCACATAAATGTCCCCTCAAGGCCAAGTGTCATAAACCATGTAGGGCAACTTGGGATTAATATTGCTTGACCGGGTGCACAATAACCTTTTAAAGATGGCATTGGCACAGTAATCTCCAGTTATCCTGACAATGGTGAATGCTACCAGTGACAGCAAGTTGAAGAATCAGGCTAGCGTTGGAAGAGAGAGGCCACCATTGGAGCATGGTAGTTAGTTAATATGGTGACGATTGTGCTAAAAAAACTCATTGGGCCTCACAGAGAAATAAAACTTGGGGAAAATGCCATTTCCAGGAGAGTCATGGGAAGATTTAGGTGTGTCTTTACATTTGAGAAAGAATGGATTCTGTCTCTGTGTGAGAGAGAGTAAATAAGTGATTCTGTGTGTGTATGTTATTGGTGGATACGGGTGGATGTGGGTGGATACGGGTGGATATGGGTGGATATGGGTGGTTGTGAGGGTATGTGAGTGGATGTGGGTGGATGTAAGTGGATGTGGGTGGGTGTGAGTGGATACGAGTGGATGTGAGTGGATGTAGATGGATGTGAGTGGATGTGGGTGGACGTAGGAGGACGTGGGTGGATGTGGGTGGATGTGAGTGGATGTGAGTGGATGTGAGTGGATGTGGGTGGATGTGAGTGATTGTGAGTGAATGTGAGTGTATGTGGGTGGATGTGGGTGGATGTGAGTGGATGTGGGTGGATGTGAGTGGATGTGATTGGATGTGAGTGGATGTGAGTGAAAGTGGGTGGATGTAGATGGATGTGAGTGGATGTGGGTGGACGTAGGAGGACGTGGGTGGATGTGGGTGGATGTGAGTGAATGTGAGTGGATGTGAGTGGATGTGGGAGGATGTGAGTGGATGTGAGTGGATGTGGGTGGATGTGAGTGGATGTGAGTTGATGTGGGAGGATGGGAGTGGATGTGCGTGGGTGTGAGTGGATGTGGGTGGATGTGAGTGTATGTGAGCGTTTGTGAGTGGATGTGAGTGGATGTGAGTGGATGTGAGTGGATGTGGGTGGATGTGAGTGGATGTGGGCGGATGGAGATGGATGTGAGTGGATGTGGGTGGACGTAGGAGGACGTGGGTGGATGTGAGTAGATGTGAGTGTTTCTGAGTGGATGTGAGTGGATGTGGGTGGGAATGGGTGGATGTGAGTGTGTATCAGTGGAAGTGAGAGAATGTGGGTGTATGCGAATGGATGTGTGTGAATGTGAGTGGATGTGAGTGGATATGGGTGGATGTGAGTGTGTATGAGTGGAAGTGAGTGGATGTGGGTGGATGTGAGTGGATGTGAGTGGATGTGGGTGGATGTGAGTGGATGTGGGTGGATGTGAGTGGATGTGATTGGATGTGAGTGGATGTGAGTGAAAGTGGGTGGATGCGGGTGGATGTGTGTGGAAGTAGGTGGAGGTGGGTGGATGTGGATGGATGTGGGTGGAAGTGAGTGGATGTGAGTGGATGTGAGTGGTTGTGAGTGAAAGTGGGCGGATGTGGGTGGATGTGTGTGGAAGTAGGTGGAAGTGGGTGGATGTGAGTGGATGTGAGTGGATGTGGGTGGATGTGAGTGGGTAGGGTGGATGTGAGTGGATGTGGGTGGATGTGGGTGGATGCGGGTGGATGTGAGTGGATGTGAGTGGATGTGAGTGGGTAGGGTGGATGTGAGTGGATGTGAGTGGATGTGAGTGGATGTGAGTGGATGTGGGTGGATGTGGGTGGATGTGAGTGGATGTGAGTGGATGTGAGTGGATGTGGCTGGATGTGGCTGGATGTGAGTGGTAGTGGGTGGATGTGAGTGTATGAGAGTGGATACGAGTGGATGTGGGTGGATATGGGTGGATATGGATGGATGTGAGTGTGTATGAGTGGAAGTGAGTGGATGTGGGTGTATGTGAGTGGATGTGGGTGGACGTGAGTGGATGTGAGTGGATGTGGGTGGACGTGAGTGGTGGTGTGTGGATGTGGGTGGATGTGAGTGGTTGTGCGTGGATATGAGTGGATGTGAGTGGATGTGGGTGGATGTGGGTGGACGTGAGTGGACGTGTGTGTTTCTGAGTGGATGTGAGTGGATGTGGGTGGATGTGGTTGGAAGTAGGTGGATGTGCGTGGAAGAGGGTGGATGTGAGTGTATGTGGGTGGATATGGGTTGATGTGAGTGGATGTGAGTGAATGTGGTGGACGTGAGTGGATGTGAGTGGGTAGGGTGGATGTGGGTGGATGTGGGTGCACGTGAGTGGTGGTGTGTGGATGTGGGTGGATGTGAGTGATTGTGAGTGGATGTGAGTGCATGTGGGTGGATGTGGGAGGATCTGAGTGGATGTGGGTGGATGTGGGAGGTAGTGGGTGGATGTGAGTGTAAGATAGCGGATGGGAGTGGATGTGTGTGGATATGGGTGGATATGGATGGATGTGAGTGTGTATGAGTGGAAGTGAGTGGATGTGGGTGTATGTGAGTGGATGTAGGTGGAAGTGAGTGGATGTGAGTGGATGTGGGTGGATGTGAGTGATTGTGAGTGGATGTGAGTGTATGTGGGTGGATGTGGGTGGATGTGAGTGGATGTGGGTGGATGTGGGTGCATGTAAGTGATTGTGAGTGGATGTGACTGCATGTGGGTGGATGTGAATGGATGTGGGAGGATGTAAGTGGATGTGGGTGGATGTGGGTGGATGTGGGTGGTAGTCGGTGGATGTGAGTGTATGAGAGTGGATGGCAGTGGATGTGGGTGGATATGGGTGGATATGGATGGATGTGAGTGTGTATGAGTGGAAATGAGAGGATGTGGGTATATGTGAGTGGATGTGGGTGGACGTGAGTGGATGTGAGTGGATGTGGGTGGATGTGGGTGGATGTGGGTGGAAGAGGGTGAATGTGAGTGAATGTGGGTGGATATGGGTAGATGTGAGTGAATGTGGGTGGATATGGGTAGATGTGAGTGGATGTGAGTGGATGTGGGTGGATGTGAATGGGTAGGGTGGATGTGAGTGGATGTGGGTGGATGTGGGTGGATGTGGGTGGATGTGAGTGGATGTGAGTGGATGTGAGTGGATGTGAGTGGGTAGGGTGGATGTGAGTGGATGTGAGTGGATGTGGGTGGATGTGAGTGGATGTGAGTGGATGTGAGTGGATGTGAGTGGATGTGGGTGGATGTGGGTGGATGTGGGTGGATGTGGGTGGATGTGAGTGGATGTGAGTGGATGTGGGTGGATGTGAGTGGTTGTGGGTGGATATGAGTGGATGTGGGTGGATGTGAGTGGATGTGGGTGGATATAAGTATATGTGAGTGGATTTGAGTGGATGTGAGTGGATGTGAGTGGATGTGAGTGGATGTGAGTGTGTATGAGTGGAAGTGAGTGGATGTGGGTGGATGTGGGTGGATGTGAGTGGTTGTGGGTGAATGTGAGTGGATGTGAGTGGATGTGGATGGATGTGAGTGGATGTGAGTGGATGTGAGTGGATGTGAGTGTGTATGAGTGGAAGTGAGTGGATGTGGGTGGATGTGAGTGGTTGTGGGTGAATGTGAGTGGATGTGAGTGGATGTGGATGGATGTGGGTGGATGTGAGTGGATGTGAGTGGATGTGAGTGGATGTGAGTGGATGTGAGTGGATGTGGGTGGATGTGAGTGTATGAGATTGGATGGGAGTGGATGTGGGTGGATATGGATGGATGTGAGTGTGTATGAGTGGATGTGAGTGGATATTAGATAAGATTACTTACAGTGTGGAAACAGGCCCTTAGGCCCAACAGGTCCACACCGCCCCGCCGAAGCGTAACCCACCCATACCCCTACCTTTACCCCTTACCTAACACTACGGGCAATTTAGCATGGCCAATTCACCTGACCTGCACATCTTTGGCCTGTGGGAGGAAACCGGAGCACCCGGAGGAAACCCACGCAGACACGGGGAGAACGTGCAAACTCCACACAGTCAGTCGCCTGAGGCGGGAATTGAACCCAGGTCTCAGGCGCTGTGAGGCAGCAGTGCTAACCACTGTGCCACCGTGAGTGGATGTGAGTGAATGTGAGTGGATGTGGATGGATGTGAGTGGATGTGAGTGGATGTGAGTGGATGTGAGTGGATGTGAGTGTGTATGAGTGGAAGTGAGTGGATGTGGGTGGATGTGGGTGGATGTGAGTAGATGTATGAGATTGGATGGGAGTGGATGTGGGTGGATATGGGTGGATATGGATGGATGTGAGTGTGTATGAGTGGATGTGAGTGGATATAGGTGGAAGTGAGTGGATGTGAGTGGATGTGGGTGTATTTGGGTGGATGTGAGTGTATATGAGTGGAAGTGAGTGGATGTGGGTGCATGTGAGTGGATGTGAGTGCTTGTGAGTGGATGTGAGTGAATGTGAGTGAATGTGAGTGGATGTGGATGGATGTGGGTGGATGTGAGTGGATGTGAGTGGATGTGAGTGGATGTGAGTGTGTATGAGTGGAAGTGAGTGGATGTGGGTGGATGTGGGTGGATGTGAGTAGATGTGAGTGGTTGTGGGTGGATGTGAGTGGATGTGAGTGGATGTGGATGGATGTGGGTGGATGTGAGTGGATGTGAGTGGATGTGAGTGGATGTGGGTGGATGTGGGTGGTAGTGGGTGGATCTGAGTGTATGAGATTGGATGGGAGTGGATGTGGGTGGATATGGGTGGATATGGATGGATGTGAGTGTGTATGAGTGGCTGTGAGTGGATATGGGTGGAAGTGAGTGGATGTGAGTGGATGTGAGTGTATATGAGTGGAAGTGAGTGGATGTGGGTGCATGTGAGTGGATGTGAGTGCTTGTGAGTGGATGTGAGTGAATGTCTGTGGATGTGAGTGCTTGTGAGTGGATGTGAGTAGATGTGACTGGATGTGGGTGCATGTGAATGTTTGTGAGTGGATGTGAGTGTATGAGGGTGGATATGAGTGGATGTGAGTGGATGGGGTGGATGTGAGTGCATGTGAGTGGATGTGGGTGGATGTGGTTGGACGTAGGTAGACGTGGGTGGATGTGGGTGGATGTGCGTAGATGTGAGTGGGTGGATGTGGATGGACGTGGTTGGATGTGAGTGGATATGAGTGGATATGAGTGGATATGAGTGGATGTGAGTGGATGTGAGTGGATGTGAGTGGATGTGGGTGGATGTGAGTGGATGTGAGTGGTTGTGGGTGAATGTGAGTGGATGTGAGTGGATGTGGATGGATGTGGGTGGATGTGAGTGGATGTGAGTGGATGTGAGTGGATGTGGGTGGATGTGAGTGTATGAGATTGGATGGGAGTGGATGTGGGTGGATATGGGTGGATATGGATGGATGTGAGTGTGTATGAGTGGATGTGAGTGGATATTAGATAAGATTACTTACAGTGTGGAAACAGGCCCTTAGGCCCAACAGGTCCACACCGCCCCGCCGAAGCGTAACCCACCCATACCCCTACCTTTACCCCTTACCTAACACTACGGGCAATTTAGCATGGCCAATTCACCTGACCTGCACATCTTTGGCCTGTGGGAGGAAACCGGAGCACCCGGAGGAAACCCACGCAGACACGGGGAGAACGTGCAAACTCCACACAGTCAGTCGCCTGAGGCGGGAATTGAACCCAGGTCTCAGGCGCTGTGAGGCAGCAGTGCTAACCACTGTGCCACCGTGAGTGGATGTGAGTGAATGTGAGTGGATGTGGATGGATGTGAGTGGATGTGAGTGGATGTGAGTGGATGTGAGTGGATGTGAGTGTGTATGAGTGGAAGTGAGTGGATGTGGGTGGATGTGGGTGGATGTGAGTAGATGTATGAGATTGGATGGGAGGGGATGTGGGTGGATATGGGTGGATATGGATGGATGTGAGTGTGTATGAGTGGATGTGAGTGGATATAGGTGGAAGTGAGTGGAAGTGAGTGGATGTGAGTGGATGTGGGTGTATTTGGGTGGATGTGAGTGTATATGAGTGGAAGTGAGTGGATGTGGGTGCATGTGAGTGGATGTGAGTGCTTGTGAGTGGATGTGAGTGAATGTGAGTGAATGTGAGTGGATGTGGGTGGATGTGAGTGGATGTGAGTGGATGTGAGTGGATGTGAGTGTGTATGAGTGGAAGTGAGTGGATGTGAGTGGATGTGAGTGTATATGAGTGGAAGTGAGTGGATGTGGGTGCATGTGAGTGGATGTGAGTGCTTGTGAGTGGATGTGAGTGAATGTCTGTGGATGTGAGTGCTTGTGAGTGGATGTGAGTGGATGTGAGTAGATGTGACTGGATGTGGGTGCATGTGAATGTTTGTGAGTGGATGTGAGTGTATGAGGGTGGATATGAGTGGATGTGAGTGGATGGGGTGGATGTGAGTGCATGTGAGTGGATGTGGGTGGATGTGGTTGGACGTAGGTAGACGTGGGTGGATGTGGGTGGATGTGCGTAGATGTGAGTGGGTGGATGTGGATGGACGTGGTTGGATGTGAGTGGATATGAGTGGATATGAGTGGATATGAGTGGATATGAGTGGATGTGAGTGGATGTGAGTGGATGTGAGTGGATGTGAGTGGATGTGAGTGGATGTGAGTGGATGTGAGTGGATGTGGGTGGATGGGAGTGGATGTGAGTGGTTGTGGGTGAATGTGAGTGGATGTGAGTGGATGTGGATGGATGTGGGTGGATGTGAGTGGATGTGAGTGGATGTGAGTGGATGTGAGTGGATGTGGGTGGATGTGAGTGTATGAGATTGGATGGGAGTGGATGTGGGTGGATATGGGTGGATATGGATGGATGTGAGTGTGTATGAGTGGATGTGAGTGGATATTAGATAAGATTACTTACAGTGTGGAAACAGGCCCTTAGGCCCAACAGGTCCACACCGCCCCGCCGAAGCGTAACCCACCCATACCCCTACCTTTACCCCTTACCTAACACTACGGGCAATTTAGCATGGCCAATTCACCTGACCTGCACATCTTTGGCCTGTGGGAGGAAACCGGAGCACCCGGAGGAAACCCACGCAGACACGGGGAGAACGTGCAAACTCCACACAGTCAGTCGCCTGAGGCGGGAATTGAACCCAGGTCTCAGGCGCTGTGAGGCAGCAGTGCTAACCACTGTGCCACCGTGAGTGGATGTGAGTGAATGTGAGTGGATGTGGATGGATGTGAGTGGATGTGAGTGGATGTGAGTGGATGTGAGTGGATGTGAGTGTGTATGAGTGGAAGTGAGTGGATGTGGGTGGATGTGGGTGGATGTGAGTAGATGTATGAGATTGGATGGGAGTGGATGTGGGTGGATATGGGTGGATTTGGATGGATGTGAGTGTGTATGAGTGGATGTGAGTGGATATAGGTGGAAGTGAGTGGATGTGAGTGGATGTGGGTGTATTTGGGTGGATGTGAGTGTATATGAGTGGAAGTGAGTGGATGTGGGTGCATGTGAGTGGATGTGAGTGCTTGTGAGTGGATGTGAGTGAATGTGAGTGAATGTGAGTGAATGTGAGTGGATGTGGATGGATGTGGGTGGATGTGAGTGGATGTGAGTGGATGTGAGTGGATGTGAGTGGATGTGAGTGGATGTGAGTGGATGTGAGTGGATGTGAGTGTGTATGAGTGGAAGTGAGTGGATGTGGGTGGATGTGGGTGGATGTGAGTAGATGTGAGTGGTTGTGGGTGGATGTGAGTGGATGTGAGTGGATGTGGATGGATGTGGGTGGATGTGAGTGGATGTGAGTGGATGTGGGTGGATGTGGGTGGTAGTGGGTGGATCTGAGTGTATGAGATTGGATGGGAGTGGATGTGGGTGGATATGGGTGGATATGGATGGATGTGAGTGTGTATGAGTGGCTGTGAGTGGATATGGGTGGAAGTGAGTGGATGTGAGTGGATGTGAGTGTATATGAGTGGAAGTGAGTGGATGTGGGTGCATGTGAGTGGATGTGAGTGCTTGTGAGTGGATGTGAGTGAATGTCTGTGGATGTGAGTGCTTGTGAGTGGATGTGAGTGGATGTGAGTAGATGTGACTGGATGTGGGTGCATGTGAATGTTTGTGAGTGGATGTGAGTGTATGAGGGTGGATATGAGTGGATGTGAGTGGATGGGGTGGATGTGAGTGCATGTGAGTGGATGTGGGTGGATGTGGTTGGACGTAGGTAGACGTGGGTGGATGTGGGTGGATGTGCGTAGATGTGAGTGGGTGGCTGTGGATGGACGTGGTTGGATGTGAGTGGATATGAGTGGATATGAGTGGATATGAGTGGATGTGAGTGGATGTGAGTGGATGTGGGTGGATGTGAGTGGATGTGGGTGGATGTGAGTGGATGTGGGTGAATGTGAGTGGATGTGGGTGAATGTGAGTGGATGTGAGTGGATGTGAGTGGATGTGGGTGGATGTGAGTGGATGTGGGTGGATGTGAGTGGATGTGAGTGGATGTGAGTGGATGTGAGTGGATGTGGGTGGATGTGAGTGGATGAGAGTGAATGTGGGTGGATATTGGTGGATGTGAGTGGATGCAGGTGGAAGTGGGTGGATGTGGATGGATTTGGATGGATGCGAGCGGACGTGAGTGGATGTGAGTGGATGTGAGTGGAAGTAGATGAAAGTGGGTGGATATGGATGGATGTTGATGGATGCGAGCAGATGTGAGTGGATGTGAGCGGATGTGAGTGGATGTGGGTGGATGTGAGTGAATGTGGGTGGATATTGGTGGATGTGAGTGGATGCAGGTGGAAGTGGGTGGATGTGGATGGATTTGGATGGATGCGAGCGGACGTGAGTGGATGTGAGTGGAAGTAGATGAAAGTGGGTGGATATGGATGGATGTTGATGGATGCGAGCAGATGTGAGTGGATGTGAGTGGATGTGAGCGGATATGGGTGGATGTGGGTGGATGTGGGTGAATGTGGGTGGACGTAGGTGGACATGGGTGGATGTGGGTGGATGTGCGTGGTTGTGAGTGGATGTGATTGGATGTGGGTGGATGTGGGTGGATATGAGTGGATGTGAGTGGATGTGGGTGAATGTGAGTGGATGTGGGTGGATGTGAGTGGGTAGGGTGGATGTGTGAGTGGATGTGAGTGGATATGAGTGGATGTGGGCAAATGTGAGAGGATGTGGGTGGATGTGAGTGTATGAGAGTGAATGTGGGTGGATATTGGTGGATGTGAGTGGATGTAGGTGGATGTGAGTGGATGAGAGTGAATGTGGGTGGATATTGGTGGATGTGAGTGGATGTAGGTGGAAGTGAGTGGATGTGGATGGATTTGGATAGATGCAATAGGACGTGAGTGGATGTGGGTGGATGTGAGTGGATGTGAGTGGATGTGGGTGGATGTGGGTGGATGTGAGTGGATGTGAGTGGATGTGGGTGGATGTGGGTGGATGTGGGTGGATGTGAGTGGATGTGAGTAGATGTGGATTGGTGTGAGTGGATGTGAGTGGATGTGAGTGGATGTGGTTCGATGTGAGTGGATGTGAGTGGATGTGGGTGGATGTGGGTGGATGTGGGTGGATGTGGGTGGATGTGAGTGGATGTGGGTGGATGTGGGTGGATGTGGTTGGATGTGAGTGGATGTGGGTGGATGTGGGTGGATGTGGGTGGATGTGGGTGGATGTGAGTGGATGTGAGTGGATGTGGTTGGATGTGGGTGGATGTGAGTGGATGTGGGTGGATGTGGGTGGATGTGAGTGGATGTGAGTGGATGTGAGTGGATGTGGGTGGAAGTGAGTGGATGTGAGTGGATGTGGGTGGATGTGAGTGGATGTGAGTGGATGTGAGTGGATGTGGGTGGATGTGAGAGATTGTGAGTGGATGTGAGTGGATGTGAGTGGATGTGATTGGATGTGAGTGGATGTGAGTGGATGTGGGTGGATGTGGGTGGATGTGAGTGGATGTGAGTTTCTGTGAGTTTCTGTGAGTGGATGTGGGTGGATGTGAGTGGATGTGAGTGGATGTGAGTGGATGTGTGAGGATGTGAGTGGATGTGGGTGGATGTGATTGGATGTGAGTGGATGTGAGTGAAAGTGGGCGGATGTGGGTGGATGTGTGTGGAAGTAGGTGGAAGTGGGTGGATGTTGATGGATGTGGGTGGATGTGAGTGGATGTGAGTGGATGTGAGTGGATGTGAGTGGATGTGAGTGGATGTGAGTGGATGTGGGTGGATGTGGGTGGAAGTGGGTGGATGTGAGTGGATGTGAGTGGATGTGAGTGGATGTGGGTCGATGTGAAAGAATGTGGGTGGATTTGAGTGGATGAGGGCGGATGTAGATGGATGTGAATGGATATGGGTGGACGTAGGAGGACGTGGGTGGATGTGGGTGGATGTGAGTGAATGTGAGTGAATGTGAGTGGATGTGAGTGAATGTGAGTGGATGTGAGTGGATGTGGGAGGATGTGAGTGGATGTGGGTGGATGTGGGTGGATGTGAGTGGATGTGATTGGATGTGAGTGGATGTGAGTGAAAGTGGGCAGATGTGGGTGGATGTGTGTGGAAGTAGGTGGAAGTGGGTGGATGTGGATGGATGTGAGTGGATGTGGGTGGATGTGGGTGGATGTGAGTGTTTGTGAGTGGATGTGGATGGATGTAGGTGGATGTGAGTGGACGTGAGTATTTGTGAGTGGATGTCGGTGGATGTAAGTGGATGTGAGTGGATGTGGGTGGATGTGGGTGGACGTGAGTGGTGGTGTGTGGATGTGGGTGGATGTGAGTGGATATGAGTGGATGTGGGTGGATGTGAGTGCTTGTGAGTGGATGTGAGTAGATGTGAGTGGATGTGGGTGCATGTGAGTGATTATGAGTGGATGTGAGTGTATGTGGGTGGATGTGAGTGTATGGCAGTGGATGTTAGTGGACGTGGGTGGATATGAGTGGATGTGAGTGTGTATGAGTGGAAGTGAGTGGAAGTGAGTGGATGTGGGTGGATGTGAGTGGATGTGGGTGGAAGTGAGTGGATGTGGGTGGAAGTGAGTGGATGTGAGTGAATGTGAGTGGAAGTGAGTGGAAGTGAGTGGATGTGAGTGGATGTGGGTGGATGTGAGTGGATGTGGGTGGAAGTGAGTGGATGTGAGTGGATGTGAGTGGATGTGGGTGGATGTGGGTGGATGTGGGTGGATGTGAGTGGATGTGAGTAGATGTTGGTGGATGTGAGTGGATGTGAGTGGATGTGAGTGGATGTGGGTGGATGTGGGTGGATGTGGGTGGATGTGAGTGGATGTGAGTGGATGTGAGTGGATGTGGGTGCATGTGAGTGGATGTGAGTGGATGTGAGTGGATATGAGTGTATGTGGGTGGATGTGAGTGCTTGTGAGTGGATGTGAGTAGATGTGAGTGGATGTGGGTGCATGTGAGTGATTGTGAGTGGATGTGAGTGTATGTGGGTGGATGTGGGTGGATGTGGGTGGATGTGAGTGGATGTGGGTGCATGTGGGTGCATGTGGGTGCATGAGTGATTGTGAGTGGATGTGAGTGCATGTGGGTGGATGTGAGTGGGTGTGAGTGAAAGTGGGGGGATGTGGGTGGATGTGTGTGGAAGTAGGTGGAAGTGGGTGGATGTGGATGGATGTGGATGGATGTGAGTGGACGTGAGTGTTTGTGAGTGGATGTGGGAGGATGTGAGTGGATGTCAGTGGATGCGAGTGGATGTGAGTGGATGTGGGTGAATGTGAGTGGATGTGAGTGGATGTGAGTGTATGTGAGTGGATGTCGGTGGATGTCGGTGGATGTGAGTGGATGTGAGTGGATGAGAGTGAAAGTGGGTGGATGTGAGTGGTGGTGGGTGGATGTGGGTGGATGTGGGTGGATGTGAGTTGATGTGGGAGGATGGGAGTGGATGTGAGCGTTTGTGAGTGGATGTGGGTGGATGTGAAAGAATGTGGGTGGATGTGAGTGGATGTGGGCGGATGTAGATGGATGTGAGTGCTTGTGGGTGGACGTAGGAGGACGTGGGTGGATGTGGGTGGATGTGAGTGAATGTGAGTGGATGTGAGTGAATGTGAGTAGATGTGAGTGGATGTGGGAGGATGTGAGTGGATGTGGGAGGATGTGAGTGGATGTGGGTGGATGTGGGTGGATGTGAGTGGATGTCATTGGATGTGAGTGGATGTGAGTGAAAGTGGGCGGATGTGGGTGGATGTGTGTGGAAGTAGGTGGAAGTGGGTGGATGTGGATGGATGTGAGTGGATGTGGGTGGATGTGGGTGGATGTGAGTGGATGTGAGTGAAAGTGGGCGGATGTGGGTGGATGTGTGTGGAAGTAGGTGGAAGTGGGTGGATGTGGATGGATGTGAGTGGATGTGGGTGGATGTGGGTGGATGTGAGTGTTTGTGAGTGGATGTGGGTGGATGTAGGTGGATGTGAGTGGACTTGAGTGTTTGTGAGTGGATGTCGGTGGATGTGAGTGGATGTGAGGGGATGGGGGTGGATGTGGGTGGACGTGAGTGGTGGTGTGTGGATGTGGGTGGATGTGAGTGGATGTGAGTGGTTGTGGGTGGATGTGAGTGGTTGTGGGTGGATGTGGGTGGACGTGAGTGGTGGTGTGTGGATGTGGGTGGATGTGAGTGTGTATGAGTGGAAGTGAGTGGATGTGGGTGTATGTGAGTGGATGTGGGTGGAAGAGAGTGGATGTGAGTGGATGTGAGTAGATGTTGGTGGATGTGAGTGGATGTGAGTGGATGTGAGTGGATGTGGGTGGATGTGGGTGGATGTGGGTGGATGTGAGTGGATGTGAGTGGATGTGAGTGGATATGGGTGCATGTGAGTGGATGTGAGTGGATATGAGTGTATGTGGGTGGATGTGAGTGCTTGTGAGTGGATGTGAGTAGATGTGAGTGGATGTGGGTGCATGTGAGTGATTGTGAGTGGATGTGAGTGTATGTGGGTGGATGTGGGTGGATGTGGGTGGATGTGGGTGGATGTGAGTGGATGTGGGTGCATGTGGGTGCATGTGGGTGCGTGAGTGATTGTGAGTGGATGTGAGTGCATGTGGGTGGATGTGAGTGGATGTGGGAGGATGTGAGTGAATGTGGGTGGATGTGGGTGGATGTGAGTGGGTGTGAGTGAAAGTGGGGGGATGTGGGTGGATGTGTGTGGAAGTGGGTGGATGTGGATGGATGTGGATGGATGTGAGTGGACGTGAGTGTTTGTGAGTGGATGTGGGAGGATGTGAGTGGATGTCAGTGGATGCGAGTGGATGTGAGTGGATGTGGGTGAATGTGAGTGGATGTGAGTGGATGTGAGTGTATGTGAGTGAAAGTGGGTGGATGTGAGTGGTGGTGGGTGGATGTGGGTGGATGTGAGTTGATGTGGGAGGATGGGAGTGGATGTGAGCGTTTGTGAGTGGATGTGGGTGGATGTGAAAGAATGTGGGTGGATGTGAGTGGATGTGGGCGGATGTAGATGGATGTGAGTGCTTGTGGGTGGACGTAGGAGGACGTGGGTGGATGTGGGTGGATGTGAGTGAATGTGAGTGGATGTGAGTGAATGTGAGTGGATGTGAGTGGATGTGGGAGGATGTGAGTGGATGTGGGAGGATGTGAGTGGATGTGGGTGGATGTGGGTGGATGTGAGTGGATGTCATTGGATGTGAGTGGATGTCATTGGATGTGAGTGGATGTGAGTGAAAGTGGGCGGATGTGGGTGGATGTGTGTGGAAGTAGGTGGAAGTGGGTGGATGTTGATGGATGTGGGTGGATGTGAGTGAAAGTGGGCGGATGTGGGTGGATGTGTGTGGAAGTAGGTGGAAGTGGGTGGATGTGGATGGATGTGAGTGGATGTGGGTGGATGTGGGTGGATGTGGGTGGATGTGAGTGTTTGTGAGTGGATGTGGGTGGATGTAGGTGGATGTGATTGGACGTGAGTGTTTGTGAGTGGATGTCGGTGGATGTAAGTGGATGTGAGTGGATGGGGGTGGATGTGGGTGGACGTGAGTGGTGGTGTGTGGATGTGGGTGGATGTGAGTGGATGTGAGTGGTTGTGGGTGGATGTGAGTGGTTGTGGGTGGATGTGGGTGGACGTGAGTGGTGGTGTGTGGATGTGGGTGGATGTGAGTTGATGTGAGTGGATGTGGGTGGATGTGGTTGGATATGAGTGGATGTGGGTGGATGTGTTTGGATGAGAGTGGATGTGAGTGGATGTGAGTGGATGTGAGTGGATGTGAGTGGAGGTGGGTGGATGTGGGTGGATGTGGTTGGATGAGAGTGGATGTGAGTGGATGTGAGTAGATGTGGTTGGATGTGAGTGGATGTGAGTGGATGTGGGTGGATGTGGGTGGATGTGGGTGGATGTGAGTGGATGTGGGTGGATGTGGGTGGATGTGGGTGGATGTGAGTGTATGTGGGTGGATGTGGGTGGATGTGAGTGGATGTGGGTGGATGTGGGTGGATGTGGGTGGATGTGAGTGGATATGAGTGGATATGAGTGGATGTGGGTGGATGTGGGTGGATGTGGTTGGATGTGGGTGGATGTGAGTGGATATGAGTGGTAGTGGGTGGATGTGAGTGTATGTGAGTGGATGTGAGTGGAGGTGGGTGGATGTGGGTGGATGTGAGTGGATGTGAGTAGATGTGGATGGGTGTGAGTGGATGTGAGTGGATGTGAGTAGATGTGGGTGGATGTGAGTGGATGTGGTTGGAGGTGGGTAGATGTGAGTGGATGTGGGTGGATGTGGGTGGATGTGAGTGGATGTGGGTAGATGTGGGTGGATGTGAGAGGTTGTGAGTGGATGTGAGTGGATGTGAGTGGATGTGGGTGGATGTGGGTGGATGTGGGTGGATGTGAGTGGATGTGGGTGGAACTGAGTGGATGTGAGTGGATGTGGGTGGATGTGAGTGTATGTGGTTGGATGTGAGTGGATGTGAGTGGATGTGAGTGTGTATGAGTGGAAGTGAGTGGATGTGGGTGGATGTGAGTGGATGTGAGTGGATGTGAGTAGATGTGGGTGGATGTGGGTGGATGTGGGTGGATGTGGATGGATGTGGGTGGATGTGAGTGGATGTGAGTGGATGTGAGTGGATGTGTGTGGATGTGGGTGGATGTGGGTGGATATGGATGGATGTGAGTGTGTATGAGTGGAAGTGAGTGGATGTGGGTGTATGTGAGTGGATGTGAGTGGATGTGAGTAGATGTTGGTGGATGTGAGTGGATGTGAGTGGATGTGAGTGGATGTGGGTGGATGTGGGTGGATGTGGGTGGATGTGAGTGGATGTGAGTGGATGTGAGTGGATGTGGGTGCATGTGAGTGGATGTGAGTGGATATGAGTGTATGTGGGTGGATGTGAGTGCTTGTGAGTGGATGTGAGTAGATGTGAGTGGATGTGGGTGCATGTGAGTGATTGTGAGTGGATGTGAGTGTATGTGGGTGGATGTGGGTGGATGTGGGTGGATGTGAGTGGATGTGGGTGCATGTGGGTGCATGTGGGTGCGTGAGTGATTGTGAGTGGATGTGAGTGCATGTGGGTGGATGTGAGTGGATGTGGGAGGATGTGAGTGGATGTGGGTGGATGTGGGTGGATGTGAGTGGGTGTGAGTGGGTGTGAGTGAAAGTGGGGGGATGTGGGTGGATGTGTGTGGAAGTAGGTGGAAGTGGGTGGATGTGGATGGATGTGGATGGATGTGAGTGGACGTGAGTGTTTGTGAGTGGATGTGGGAGGATGTGAGTGGATGTCAGTGGATGCGAGTGGATGTGAGTGGATGTGGGTGAATGTGAGTGGATGTGAGTGGATGTGAGTGGATGTGAGTGTATGTGAGTGGATGTCGGTGGATGTCGGTGGATGTGAGTGGATGAGAGTGAAAGTGGGTGGATGTGAGTGGTGGTGGGTGGATGTGGGTGGATGTGAGTTGATGTGGGAGGATGGGAGTGGATGTGAGCGTTTGTGAGTGGATGTGGGTGGATGTGAAAGAATGTGGGTGGATGTGAGTGGATGTGGGCGGATGTAGATGGATGTGAGTGCTTGTGGGTGGACGTAGGAGGACGTGGGTGGATGTGGGTGAATGTGAGTGAATGTGAGTGGATGTGAGTGAATGTGAGTGGATGTGAGTGGATGTGGGAGGATGTGAGTGGATGTGGGAGGATGTGAGTGGATGTGGGAGGATGTGAGTGGATGTGGGAGGATGTGAGTGGATGTGGTGGATGTGGGTGGATGTGAGTGGATGTCATTGGATGTGAGTGGATGTGAGTGAAAGTGGGCGGATGTGGGTGGATGTGTGTGGAAGTAGGTGGAAGTGGGTGGATGTTGATGGATGTGGGTGGATGTGAGTGAAAGTGGGCGGATGTGGGTGGATGTGTGTGGAAGTAGGTGGAAGGGGGTGGATGTGGATGGATGTGAGTGGATGTGGGTGGATGTGGGTGGATGTGGGTGGATGTGAGTGTTTGTGAGTGGATGTGGGTGGATGTAGGTGGATGTGAGTGGACGTGAGTGTTTGTGAGTGGATGTCGGTGGATGTGAGTGGATGTGAGTGGATGGGGGTGGATGTGGGTGGACGTGAGTGGTGGTGTGTGGATGTGGGTGGATGTGAGTGGATGTGAGTGGTTGTGGGTGGATGTGAGTGGTTGTGGGTGGATGTGGGTGGACGTGAGTGGTGGTGTGTGGATGTGGGTGGATGTGAGTGGATGTGAGTGGATGTGGGTGGATGTGGTTGGATATGAGTGGATGTGGGTGGATGTGGTTCGTTGAGAGTGGATGTGAGTGGATGTGAGTGGATGTGAGTGGATGTGAGTGGATGTGGGTGGATGTGGTTGGATTTGAGTGGATGTGAGTGGATGTGGGTGGATGTGGGTGGATGTGGGTGGATGTGGGTGGATGTGGGTGGATGTGGGTGGATGTGGGTGGATGTGAGTGTATGTGGGTGGATGTGAGTGGATGTGAGTGGATGTGGGTGGATGTGAGTGGATGTGGTTGGATGTGGGTGGATGTGGTTGGATGTGGGTGGATGTGAGTGGATGTGAGTGGATGTGAGTAGAGGTGGATGGGTGTGAGTGGATGTGAGTGGATGTGAGTGGATGTGGTTGGAGGTGGGTAGATGTGAGTGGATGTGGGTGGATGTGGGTGGATGTGAGTGGATGTGGGTAGATGTGGGTGGATGTGAGAGGTTGTGAGTGGATGTGAGTGGATGTGAGTGGATGTGGGTGGATGTGAGTGGATGTGAGTGGATGTGAGTAGAGGTGGATGGGTGTGAGTGGATGTGAGTGGATGTGAGTGGATGTGGTTGGAGGTGGGTAGATGTGAGTGGATGTGGGTGGATGTGGGTGGATGTGAGTGGATGTGGGTAGATGTGGGTGGATGTGAGAGGTTGTGAGTGGATGTGAGTGGATGTGAGTGGATGTGGGTGGATGTGGGTGGATGTGGGTGGAAGTGAGTGGATGTGAGTGGATGTGAGTGGATGTGAGTAGAGGTGGATGGGTGTGAGTGGATGTGAGTGGATGTGAGTGGATGTGGTTGGAGGTGGGTAGGTGTGAGTGGATGTGGGTGGATGTGGGTGGATGTGAGTGGATGTGGGTAGATGTGGGTGGATGTGAGAGGTTGTGAGTGGATGTGAGTGGATGTGAGTGGATGTGAGTGGATGTGAGTGGATGTGAGTGGATGTGAGTGGATGTGAGTGTATGTGGTTGGATGTGAGTGGATGTGAGTGGATGTGAGTGGATGTGGGTGGATGTGGGTGGATGTGAGTGTATGTGGTTGGATGTGAGTGGATGTGAGTGGATGTGAGTGGATGTGGGTGGATGTGAGAGGTTGTGAGTGGATGTGAGTGTATGTGAGTGGATGTGATTGGATGTGAGTGGATGTGAGTGGATGTGGGTGTTTGTGGGTGGATGTGAGTGGATGTGAGTGGATGTGAGTGGATGTGGGTTAATGTTGGTGGATGTAGGTGGTTGTGAGTGGATGTGAGTTTATGAGAGGTGGATATGGATGCATGTCAGTGGAAGTGAGTGGATGTGGGTGGATGCAGTTTGATGTGAGTAGATGTGAGTGGATGTGGGTGGATGTGAGTGGTAGTGGGTGGATGTGGTTGGATATGAGTGGATGTGGGTGGATGTGTTTGGATGAGAGTGGATGTGAGTGGATGTGAGTGGATGTGAGTGGATGTGAGTGGAGGTGGGTGGATGTGGGTGGATGTGGTTGGATGAGAGTGGATGTGAGTGGATGTGAGTAGATGTGGTTGGATGTGAGTGGATGTGAGTGGATGTGGGTGGATGTGGGTGGATGTGGGTGGATGTGAGTGGATGTGGGTGGATGTGGGTGGATGTGGGTGGATGTGAGTGTATGTGGGTGGATGTGGGTGGATGTGAGTGGATGTGGGTGGATGTGGGTGGATGTGGGTGGATGTGAGTGGATATGAGTGGATATGAGTGGATGTGGGTGGATGTGGGTGGATGTGGTTGGATGTGGGTGGATGTGAGTGGATATGAGTGGTAGTGGGTGGATGTGAGTGTATGTGAGTGGATGTGAGTGGAGGTGGGTGGATGTGGGTGGATGTGAGTGGATGTGAGTAGATGTGGATGGGTGTGAGTGGATGTGAGTGGATGTGAGTAGATGTGGGTGGATGTGAGTGGATGTGGTTGGAGGTGGGTAGATGTGAGTGGATGTGGGTGGATGTGGGTGGATGTGAGTGGATGTGGGTAGATGTGGGTGGATGTGAGAGGTTGTGAGTGGATGTGAGTGGATGTGAGTGGATGTGGGTGGATGTGGGTGGATGTGGGTGGATGTGAGTGGATGTGGGTGGAACTGAGTGGATGTGAGTGGATGTGGGTGGATGTGAGTGTATGTGGTTGGATGTGAGTGGATGTGAGTGGATGTGAGTGGATGTGAGTGTGTATGAGTGGAAGTGAGTGGATGTGGGTGGATGTGAGTGGATGTGAGTGGATGTGAGTAGATGTGGGTGGATGTGGGTGGATGTGGGTGGATGTGGATGGATGTGGGTGGATGTGAGTGGATGTGAGTGGATGTGAGTGGATGTGTGTGGATGTGGGTGGATGTGGGTGGATATGGATGGATGTGAGTGTGTATGAGTGGAAGTGAGTGGATGTGGGTGTATGTGAGTGGATGTGAGTGGATGTGAGTAGATGTTGGTGGATGTGAGTGGATGTGAGTGGATGTGAGTGGATGTGGGTGGATGTGGGTGGATGTGGGTGGATGTGAGTGGATGTGAGTGGATGTGAGTGGATGTGGGTGCATGTGAGTGGATGTGAGTGGATATGAGTGTATGTGGGTGGATGTGAGTGCTTGTGAGTGGATGTGAGTAGATGTGAGTGGATGTGGGTGCATGTGAGTGATTGTGAGTGGATGTGAGTGTATGTGGGTGGATGTGGGTGGATGTGGGTGGATGTGAGTGGATGTGGGTGCATGTGGGTGCATGTGGGTGCGTGAGTGATTGTGAGTGGATGTGAGTGCATGTGGGTGGATGTGAGTGGATGTGGGAGGATGTGAGTGGATGTGGGTGGATGTGGGTGGATGTGAGTGGGTGTGAGTGGGTGTGAGTGAAAGTGGGGGGATGTGGGTGGATGTGTGTGGAAGTAGGTGGAAGTGGGTGGATGTGGATGGATGTGGATGGATGTGAGTGGACGTGAGTGTTTGTGAGTGGATGTGGGAGGATGTGAGTGGATGTCAGTGGATGCGAGTGGATGTGAGTGGATGTGGGTGAATGTGAGTGGATGTGAGTGGATGTGAGTGGATGTGAGTGTATGTGAGTGGATGTCGGTGGATGTCGGTGGATGTGAGTGGATGAGAGTGAAAGTGGGTGGATGTGAGTGGTGGTGGGTGGATGTGGGTGGATGTGAGTTGATGTGGGAGGATGGGAGTGGATGTGAGCGTTTGTGAGTGGATGTGGGTGGATGTGAAAGAATGTGGGTGGATGTGAGTGGATGTGGGCGGATGTAGATGGATGTGAGTGCTTGTGGGTGGACGTAGGAGGACGTGGGTGGATGTGGGTGAATGTGAGTGAATGTGAGTGGATGTGAGTGAATGTGAGTGGATGTGAGTGGATGTGGGAGGATGTGAGTGGATGTGGGAGGATGTGAGTGGATGTGGGAGGATGTGAGTGGATGTGGGAGGATGTGAGTGGATGTGGTGGATGTGGGTGGATGTGAGTGGATGTCATTGGATGTGAGTGGATGTGAGTGAAAGTGGGCGGATGTGGGTGGATGTGTGTGGAAGTAGGTGGAAGTGGGTGGATGTTGATGGATGTGGGTGGATGTGAGTGAAAGTGGGCGGATGTGGGTGGATGTGTGTGGAAGTAGGTGGAAGTGGGTGGATGTGGATGGATGTGAGTGGATGTGGGTGGATGTGGGTGGATGTGGGTGGATGTGAGTGTTTGTGAGTGGATGTGGGTGGATGTAGGTGGATGTGAGTGGACGTGAGTGTTTGTGAGTGGATGTCGGTGGATGTGAGTGGATGTGAGTGGATGGGGGTGGATGTGGGTGGACGTGAGTGGTGGTGTGTGGATGTGGGTGGATGTGAGTGGATGTGAGTGGTTGTGGGTGGATGTGAGTGGTTGTGGGTGGATGTGGGTGGATGTGGGTGGATGTGGGTGGATGTGGGTGGATGTGGGTGGATGTGGGTGGATGTGAGTGTATGTGGGTGGATGTGAGTGTATGTGGGTGGATGTGAGTGGATGTGAGTGGATGTGGGTGGATGTGAGTGGATGTGGTTGGATGTGGGTGGATGTGGTTGGATGTGGGTGGATGTGAGTGGATGTGAGTGGATGTGAGTAGAGGTGGATGGGTGTGAGTGGATGTGAGTGGATGTGAGTGGATGTGGTTGGAGGTGGGTAGATGTGAGTGGATGTGGGTGGATGTGGGTGGATGTGAGTGGATGTGGGTAGATGTGGGTGGATGTGAGAGGTTGTGAGTGGATGTGAGTGGATGTGAGTGGATGTGGGTGGATGTGAGTGGATGTGAGTGGATGTGAGTAGAGGTGGATGGGTGTGAGTGGATGTGAGTGGATGTGAGTGGATGTGGTTGGAGGTGGGTAGATGTGAGTGGATGTGGGTGGATGTGGGTGGATGTGAGTGGATGTGGGTAGATGTGGGTGGATGTGAGAGGTTGTGAGTGGATGTGAGTGGATGTGAGTGGATGTGGGTGGATGTGGGTGGATGTGGGTGGAAGTGAGTGGATGTGAGTGGATGTGAGTGGATGTGAGTAGAGGTGGATGGGTGTGAGTGGATGTGAGTGGATGTGAGTGGATGTGGTTGGAGGTGGGTAGGTGTGAGTGGATGTGGGTGGATGTGGGTGGATGTGAGTGGATGTGGGTAGATGTGGGTGGATGTGAGAGGTTGTGAGTGGATGTGAGTGGATGTGAGTGGATGTGAGTGGATGTGAGTGGATGTGAGTGGATGTGAGTGGATGTGAGTGGATGTGAGTGTATGTGGTTGGATGTGAGTGGATGTGAGTGGATGTGAGTGGATGTGGGTGGATGTGGGTGGATGTGAGTGTATGTGGTTGGATGTGAGTGGATGTGAGTGGATGTGAGTGGATGTGGGTGGATGTGAGAGGTTGTGAGTGGATGTGAGTGTATGTGAGTGGATGTGATTGGATGTGAGTGGATGTGAGTGGATGTGGGTGTTTGTGGGTGGATGTGAGTGGATGTGAGTGGATGTGAGTGGATGTGGGTTAATGTTGGTGGATGTAGGTGGTTGTGAGTGGATGTGAGTTTATGAGAGGTGGATATGGATGCATGTCAGTGGAAGTGAGTGGATGTGGGTGGATGCAGTTTGATGTGAGTAGATGTGAGTGGATGTGGGTGGATGTGAGTGGTAGTGGGTGGATGTGGTTGGATATGAGTGGATGTGGGTGGATGTGTTTGGATGAGAGTGGATGTGAGTGGATGTGAGTGGATGTGAGTGGATGTGAGTGGAGGTGGGTGGATGTGGGTGGATGTGGTTGGATGAGAGTGGATGTGAGTGGATGTGAGTAGATGTGGTTGGATGTGAGTGGATGTGAGTGGATGTGGGTGGATGTGGGTGGATGTGGGTGGATGTGAGTGGATGTGGGTGGATGTGGGTGGATGTGGGTGGATGTGAGTGTATGTGGGTGGATGTGGGTGGATGTGAGTGGATGTGGGTGGATGTGGGTGGATGTGGGTGGATGTGAGTGGATATGAGTGGATATGAGTGGATGTGGGTGGATGTGGGTGGATGTGGTTGGATGTGGGTGGATGTGAGTGGATATGAGTGGTAGTGGGTGGATGTGAGTGTATGTGAGTGGATGTGAGTGGAGGTGGGTGGATGTGGGTGGATGTGAGTGGATGTGAGTAGATGTGGATGGGTGTGAGTGGATGTGAGTGGATGTGAGTAGATGTGGGTGGATGTGAGTGGATGTGGTTGGAGGTGGGTAGATGTGAGTGGATGTGGGTGGATGTGGGTGGATGTGAGTGGATGTGGGTAGATGTGGGTGGATGTGAGAGGTTGTGAGTGGATGTGAGTGGATGTGAGTGGATGTGGGTGGATGTGGGTGGATGTGGGTGGATGTGAGTGGATGTGGGTGGAACTGAGTGGATGTGAGTGGATGTGGGTGGATGTGAGTGTATGTGGTTGGATGTGAGTGGATGTGAGTGGATGTGAGTGTGTATGAGTGGAAGTGAGTGGATGTGGGTGGATGTGAGTGGATGTGAGTGGATGTGAGTAGATGTGGGTGGATGTGGGTGGATGTGGGTGGATGTGGATGGATGTGGGTGGATGTGAGTGGATGTGAGTGGATGTGAGTGGATGTGTGTGGATGTGGGTGGATGTGGGTGGATATGGATGGATGTGAGTGTGTATGAGTGGAAGTGAGTGGATGTGGGTGTATGTGAGTGGATGTGAGTGGATGTGAGTGGATGGGGGTGGATGTGGGTGGACGTGAGTGGTGGTGTGTGGATGTGGGTGGATGTGAGTGGATGTGAGTGGTTGTGGGTGGATGTGAGTGGTTGTGGGTGGATGTGGGTGGATGTGGGTGGATGTGGGTGGATGTGGGTGGATGTGGGTGGATGTGAGTGTATGTGGGTGGATGTGAGTGTATGTGGGTGGATGTGAGTGGATGTGAGTGGATGTGGGTGGATGTGAGTGGATGTGGTTGGATGTGGGTGGATGTGGTTGGATGTGGGTGGATGTGAGTGGATGTGAGTGGATGTGAGTAGAGGTGGATGGGTGTGAGTGGATGTGAGTGGATGTGAGTGGATGTGGTTGGAGGTGGGTAGATGTGAGTGGATGTGGGTGGATGTGGGTGGATGTGAGTGGATGTGGGTAGATGTGGGTGGATGTGAGAGGTTGTGAGTGGATGTGAGTGGATGTGAGTGGATGTGGGTGGATGTGAGTGGATGTGAGTGGATGTGAGTAGAGGTGGATGGGTGTGAGTGGATGTGAGTGGATGTGAGTGGATGTGGTTGGAGGTGGGTAGATGTGAGTGGATGTGGGTGGATGTGGGTGGATGTGAGTGGATGTGGGTAGATGTGGGTGGATGTGAGAGGTTGTGAGTGGATGTGAGTGGATGTGAGTGGATGTGGGTGGATGTGGGTGGATGTGGGTGGAAGTGAGTGGATGTGAGTGGATGTGAGTGGATGTGAGTAGAGGTGGATGGGTGTGAGTGGATGTGAGTGGATGTGAGTGGATGTGGTTGGAGGTGGGTAGGTGTGAGTGGATGTGGGTGGATGTGGGTGGATGTGAGTGGATGTGGGTAGATGTGGGTGGATGTGAGAGGTTGTGAGTGGATGTGAGTGGATGTGAGTGGATGTGAGTGGATGTGAGTGGATGTGAGTGGATGTGAGTGGATGTGAGTGGATGTGAGTGTATGTGGTTGGATGTGAGTGGATGTGAGTGGATGTGAGTGGATGTGGGTGGATGTGGGTGGATGTGAGTGTATGTGGTTGGATGTGAGTGGATGTGAGTGGATGTGAGTGGATGTGGGTGGATGTGAGAGGTTGTGAGTGGATGTGAGTGTATGTGAGTGGATGTGATTGGATGTGAGTGGATGTGAGTGGATGTGGGTGTTTGTGGGTGGATGTGAGTGGATGTGAGTGGATGTGAGTGGATGTGGGTTAATGTTGGTGGATGTAGGTGGTTGTGAGTGGATGTGAGTTTATGAGAGGTGGATATGGATGCATGTCAGTGGAAGTGAGTGGATGTGGGTGGATGCAGTTTGATGTGAGTAGATGTGAGTGGATGTGGGTGGATGTGAGTGGTAGTGGGTGGATGTGGTTGGATATGAGTGGATGTGGGTGGATGTGTTTGGATGAGAGTGGATGTGAGTGGATGTGAGTGGATGTGAGTGGATGTGAGTGGAGGTGGGTGGATGTGGGTGGATGTGGTTGGATGAGAGTGGATGTGAGTGGATGTGAGTAGATGTGGTTGGATGTGAGTGGATGTGAGTGGATGTGGGTGGATGTGGGTGGATGTGGGTGGATGTGAGTGGATGTGGGTGGATGTGGGTGGATGTGGGTGGATGTGAGTGTATGTGGGTGGATGTGGGTGGATGTGAGTGGATGTGGGTGGATGTGGGTGGATGTGGGTGGATGTGAGTGGATATGAGTGGATATGAGTGGATGTGGGTGGATGTGGGTGGATGTGGTTGGATGTGGGTGGATGTGAGTGGATATGAGTGGTAGTGGGTGGATGTGAGTGTATGTGAGTGGATGTGAGTGGAGGTGGGTGGATGTGGGTGGATGTGAGTGGATGTGAGTAGATGTGGATGGGTGTGAGTGGATGTGAGTGGATGTGAGTAGATGTGGGTGGATGTGAGTGGATGTGGTTGGAGGTGGGTAGATGTGAGTGGATGTGGGTGGATGTGGGTGGATGTGAGTGGATGTGGGTAGATGTGGGTGGATGTGAGAGGTTGTGAGTGGATGTGAGTGGATGTGAGTGGATGTGGGTGGATGTGGGTGGATGTGGGTGGATGTGAGTGGATGTGGGTGGAACTGAGTGGATGTGAGTGGATGTGGGTGGATGTGAGTGTATGTGGTTGGATGTGAGTGGATGTGAGTGGATGTGAGTGGATGTGAGTGTGTATGAGTGGAAGTGAGTGGATGTGGGTGGATGTGAGTGGATGTGAGTGGATGTGAGTAGATGTGGGTGGATGTGGGTGGATGTGGGTGGATGTGGATGGATGTGGGTGGATGTGAGTGGATGTGAGTGGATGTGAGTGGATGTGTGTGGATGTGGGTGGATGTGGGTGGATATGGATGGATGTGAGTGTGTATGAGTGGAAGTGAGTGGATGTGGGTGTATGTGAGTGGATGTGAGTGGATGTGAGTAGATGTTGGTGGATGTGAGTGGATGTGAGTGGATGTGAGTGGATGTGGGTGGATGTGGGTGGATGTGGGTGGATGTGAGTGGATGTGAGTGGATGTGAGTGGATGTGGGTGCATGTGAGTGGATGTGAGTGGATATGAGTGTATGTGGGTGGATGTGAGTGCTTGTGAGTGGATGTGAGTAGATGTGAGTGGATGTGGGTGCATGTGAGTGATTGTGAGTGGATGTGAGTGTATGTGGGTGGATGTGGGTGGATGTGGGTGGATGTGAGTGGATGTGGGTGCATGTGGGTGCATGTGGGTGCGTGAGTGATTGTGAGTGGATGTGAGTGCATGTGGGTGGATGTGAGTGGATGTGGGAGGATGTGAGTGGATGTGGGTGGATGTGGGTGGATGTGAGTGGGTGTGAGTGGGTGTGAGTGAAAGTGGGGGGATGTGGGTGGATGTGTGTGGAAGTAGGTGGAAGTGGGTGGATGTGGATGGATGTGGATGGATGTGAGTGGACGTGAGTGTTTGTGAGTGGATGTGGGAGGATGTGAGTGGATGTCAGTGGATGCGAGTGGATGTGAGTGGATGTGGGTGAATGTGAGTGGATGTGAGTGGATGTGAGTGGATGTGAGTGTATGTGAGTGGATGTCGGTGGATGTCGGTGGATGTGAGTGGATGAGAGTGAAAGTGGGTGGATGTGAGTGGTGGTGGGTGGATGTGGGTGGATGTGAGTTGATGTGGGAGGATGGGAGTGGATGTGAGCGTTTGTGAGTGGATGTGGGTGGATGTGAAAGAATGTGGGTGGATGTGAGTGGATGTGGGCGGATGTAGATGGATGTGAGTGCTTGTGGGTGGACGTAGGAGGACGTGGGTGGATGTGGGTGAATGTGAGTGAATGTGAGTGGATGTGAGTGAATGTGAGTGGATGTGAGTGGATGTGGGAGGATGTGAGTGGATGTGGGAGGATGTGAGTGGATGTGGGAGGATGTGAGTGGATGTGGGAGGATGTGAGTGGATGTGGTGGATGTGGGTGGATGTGAGTGGATGTCATTGGATGTGAGTGGATGTGAGTGAAAGTGGGCGGATGTGGGTGGATGTGTGTGGAAGTAGGTGGAAGTGGGTGGATGTTGATGGATGTGGGTGGATGTGAGTGAAAGTGGGCGGATGTGGGTGGATGTGTGTGGAAGTAGGTGGAAGTGGGTGGATGTGGATGGATGTGAGTGGATGTGGGTGGATGTGGGTGGATGTGGGTGGATGTGAGTGTTTGTGAGTGGATGTGGGTGGATGTAGGTGGATGTGAGTGGACGTGAGTGTTTGTGAGTGGATGTCGGTGGATGTGAGTGGATGTGAGTGGATGGGGGTGGATGTGGGTGGACGTGAGTGGTGGTGTGTGGATGTGGGTGGATGTGAGTGGATGTGAGTGGTTGTGGGTGGATGTGAGTGGTTGTGGGTGGATGTGGGTGGACGTGAGTGGTGGTGTGTGGATGTGGGTGGATGTGAGTGGATGTGAGTGGATGTGGGTGGATGTGGTTGGATATGAGTGGATGTGGGTGGATGTGGTTCGTTGAGAGTGGATGTGAGTGGATGTGAGTGGATGTGAGTGGATGTGAGTGGATGTGGGTGGATGTGGGTGGATGTGGTTGGATTTGAGTGGATGTGAGTGGATGTGGGTGGATGTGGGTGGATGTGGGTGGATGTGGGTGGATGTGAGTGGATGTGGGTGGATGTGGGTGGATGTGAGTGTATGTGGGTGGATGTGAGTGGATGTGAGTGGATGTGGGTGGATGTGAGTGGATGTGGTTGGATGTGGGTGGATGTGGTTGGATGTGGGTGGATGTGGGTGGATGTGAGTGGATGTGAGTGGATGTGAGTAGAGGTGGATGGGTGTGAGTGGATGTGAGTGGATGTGAGTGGATGTGGTTGGAGGTGGGTAGATGTGAGTGGATGTGGGTGGATGTGGGTGGATGTGAGTGGATGTGGGTAGATGTGGGTGGATGTGAGAGGTTGTGAGTGGATGTGAGTGGATGTGAGTGGATGTGGGTGGATGTGAGTGGATGTGAGTGGATGTGAGTAGAGGTGGATGGGTGTGAGTGGATGTGAGTGGATGTGAGTGGATGTGGTTGGAGGTGGGTAGATGTGAGTGGATGTGGGTGGATGTGGGTGGATGTGAGTGGATGTGGGTAGATGTGGGTGGATGTGAGAGGTTGTGAGTGGATGTGAGTGGATGTGAGTGGATGTGGGTGGATGTGGGTGGATGTGGGTGGAAGTGAGTGGATGTGAGTGGATGTGAGTGGATGTGAGTAGAGGTGGATGGGTGTGAGTGGATGTGAGTGGATGTGAGTGGATGTGGTTGGAGGTGGGTAGGTGTGAGTGGATGTGGGTGGATGTGGGTGGATGTGAGTGGATGTGGGTAGATGTGGGTGGATGTGAGAGGTTGTGAGTGGATGTGAGTGGATGTGAGTGGATGTGAGTGGATGTGAGTGGATGTGAGTGGATGTGAGTGGATGTGAGTGTATGTGGTTGGATGTGAGTGGATGTGAGTGGATGTGAGTGGATGTGGGTGGATGTGGGTGGATGTGAGTGTATGTGGTTGGATGTGAGTGGATGTGAGTGGATGTGAGTGGATGTGGGTGGATGTGAGAGGTTGTGAGTGGATGTGAGTGGATGTGGGTGGATGTGAGAGGTTGTGAGTGGATGTGAGTGTATGTGAGTGGATGTGATTGGATGTGAGTGGATGTGAGTGGATGTGGGTGTTTGTGGGTGGATGTGAGTGGATGTGAGTGGATGTGAGTGGATGTGGGTTAATGTTGGTGGATGTAGGTGGTTGTGAGTGGATGTGAGTTTATGAGAGGTGGATATGGATGCATGTCAGTGGAAGTGAGTGGATGTGGGTGGATGCAGTTTGATGTGAGTAGATGTGAGTGGATGTGGGTGGATGTGAGTGGTAGTGGGTGAACGTAGGTGGATGTGGGTGGATATGGTTGGATGTGAGTGGATGTAAGTGAATGTGGGTGGATGGGAGTGAATGTGGGTGGATGTGGGTGAATGTGGGTTGAAGTAGGTGGAAGTGGGTGGATGTGAGTGGATGTGGGTGAATGTGAGTGTATGTGGTTGGATGTGAGTGGATGTGAGTGGATGTGGGTGGATGTGAGAGTTTGTGAGTGGATGTGAGTGGATGTGAGTGGATGTGATTGGATGTGAGTGGATGTGAGTGAATGTGATTGGATGTGGGTGGATGTGAGAGGTTGTGAGTGGATGTGAGTGGATGTGAGTGGATGTGAGTGGATGTGAGTGGATGTGAGTTTCTGTGGGTGGATGTGGGTGGATGTGGGTGGATGTCGGTGGAAGTGAGTGGATGTGAGTGGATGTGGGTGGATGTGAGTGGATGTGGTTGGATGTGGGTGGATGTGAGTGGATGTGAGTGGATGTGAGTGGATGTGAGTGGATGTGGGTGGATGTGGGTGGATGTGAGTGGATGTGAGTGGATGTGGGTGTTTGTGGGTGGATGTGAGTGGAGGTGAGTGGATGTGAGTGGATGTGGGTTAATGTTGGTGGATGTAGGTGGTTGTGAGTGGATGTGAGTTTATGAGAGGTGG
This sequence comes from Chiloscyllium plagiosum, assembly GCF_037043375.1. Classification (NCBI taxonomy): domain Eukaryota; kingdom Metazoa; phylum Chordata; class Chondrichthyes; order Orectolobiformes; family Hemiscylliidae; genus Chiloscyllium; species Chiloscyllium plagiosum. The sequence goes on along the minus strand of NW_028270164.1, from coordinate 31,895,885 downwards.
ATATGGATGCATGTCAGTGGAAGTGAGTGGATGTGGGTGGATGCAGTTTGATGTGAGTAGATGTGAGTGGGTGTGGGTGGATGTGAGTGGTAGTGGGTGAACGTAGGTGGATGTGGGTGGATATGGTTGGATGTGAGTGGATGTGAGTCGATGTGGGAGGATGTGGGAGGATGTGGGAGGATGTGGGAGGATGTGAGTGGATGTGAATTGATGTGAGTGGATGTGGGTGGATGTGAGTGGATGAGAGTGGATGAGAGTGGATGAGAGTGGATGAGAGTGAATGTGGGTGGATGTTGGTGGATGTGAGTGGAAGTAGGTGGATGTGGGTGGATGTGAGTGGATGTGAGTGGTAGTGGCTGGATGTAGGTGGATGTGGGTGGATGTGAGTGGTTGTGAGTGGATGTGGGTGGATGTGGGTGGATGTGGGTGGATGTGGGTGGATGTGGGTGGATGTGGGTGGATGTGGGTGGAAGTAGGTGGAAGTGGGTGGATGTGGATGAATGTAGATGGATGTGGGTGGAAGTAGGTGGAAGTGGGTGGATGTGGATGAATGTGAGTGGATGTGAGTGAATGTGGTGGATGTGAGTGAATGTGGTGGATGTGAGTGGATGTGGGTGGATGTGAGTGGATGTGAGTGAATGTGGGTGGATGTGAGTGAATGTGGGTGGATGTGGGTGGATGTGGGTGGATGTGGGTGGATGTGGGTGAATGTGGGTTGAAGTAGGTGGAAGTGGGTGGATGTGGATGAATGTGGATGGATGTGAGTGGATGTGAGTGAATGTGAGTGGATGTGGTTGGATGTGGTTGGACGTAGGTGGATGTGGGTGAATTTGAGTGTATGTGAGCGTATGTGGGTGGATGTGAGTGGATATAGTTGGATGTGATTGGATGTGAGTGGATGTGGGTGGATATGGGTGGATGTGGGTGGATGTGGTTGGATATGAGTGGATGTGGGTGGATGTGGTTGGATGTGAGTGGTAGTGGGTGAATGTGGGTAGATGTCAGTGGATATGAGTGGATGTGAGTCGATGTGGGAGGATGTGGGAGGATGTGGGAGGATGTGAGTGGATGTGAGTGGATGTGAGTGGATATGAGTGGATGTGGGTGGATGTGGTTGGATATGAGTGGATGTGGGTGGATGTGGTTGGATGTGAGTGGATGTGGGTGGATGTGAGTGGTAGTGGGTGAATGTGGGTGGATGTGAGTGGATATGAGTGGATGTGAGTCGATGTGGGAGGATGTGGGAGGATGTGAGTGGATGTGAATTGATGTGAGTGGATGTGGGTGGATGTGAGTGGATGAGAGTGGATGAGAGTGGATGAGAGTGAATGTGGGTGGATGTTGGTGGATGTGAGTGGAAGTAGGTGGATGTGGGCGGATGTGAGTGGATGTGAGTGGTAGTGGCTGGATGTAGGTGGATGTGGGTGGATGTGAGTGGTTGTGAGTGGATGTGGGTGGATGTGGGTGGATGTGGGTGGATGTGGGTGGATGTGGGTGGATGTGGGTGGATGTGGGTGGATGTGGGTTGATGTGGGTGGATGTGGGTGGAAGTAGGTGGAGGTGGGTGGATGTGGATGAATGTAGATGGATGTGGGTGGAAGTAGGTGGAAGTGGGTGGATGTGGATGAATGTGGATGGATGTGAGTCGATGTGAGTGGATGTGAGTGAATGTGAGTGGATGTGGGTGGATGTGAGTGGATGTGAGTGGATGTGAGTGAATGTGGTGGATGTGAGTGGATGTGAGTGGATGTGAGTGAATGTGGGTGGATGTGAGTGAATGTGAGTGAATGTGGGTGGATGTGGGTGGATGTGGGTGGATGTGGGTGGATGTGGGTGAATGTGGGTTGAAGTAGGTGGAAGTGGGTGGATGTGGATGGATGTGAGTGGATGTGAGTGAATGTGAGTGGATGTGAGTGGATGTGGTTGGATGTGGTTGGACGTAGGTGGATGTGGGTGAATTTGAGTGTATGTGAGCGTATGTGAGTGGATGTGAGTGGATGTGAGTGGATATAGGTGGATGTGACTGTTTGTGAGTGGATGTGGGTGGATGTGATTGGATGTGTGTGGATGTAGGTGGATATGGGTGGATGTGAGTGTATGTGGGTGGATGTGGGAGGATGTGGTTGGATGTGAGTGGATGTGAGTGGATATGAGTGGATGTGGGTGGATGTGGTTGGATATGAGTGGATGTGGGTGGATGTGAGTGGTAGTGGGTGGATGTGAGTGTATGAGAGTGGATGTGGTTGGATGTGAGTGGATGTGGGTGGATGTGAGTGGTAGTGGGTGGATGTGAGTGTATGAGAGTGGATGTGAGTGGATGTGAGTGGATGTGAGTGGATGTGAGTGGAGGTGAGTGGAGGTGGGTGGATGTGAGTGGATGTGAGTAGATGTGGATGGGTGTGAGTGGATGTGAGTGTTTGTGGGTGGATGTGAGTGGATGTGGGTGGATGTGGGTGGATGTGGGTGGATGTGGGTGGATGTGGGTGGATGTAAGTGGATGTGGGTGGATGTGAGTGGATGTGAGTGGATGTGGGTGGATGTGGTTGGATGTGAGTGGATGTGAGTGGATGTGGTTGGATGTGGGTGGATGTGAGTGGATGTGGGTGGATGTGGGTGGATGTGGGTGGATGTGGGTGGATGTGAGTGGATGTGGGTGGAAGTGAGTGGATGTGAGTGGATGTGAGTGTATGTGGTTGGATGTGGGTGGATGTGAGAGGTTGTGAGTGGCTGTGAGTGGATGTGAGTGGATGTGATTGGATGTGGGTGGATGTGAGAGGTTGTGAGTGGATGTGAGTGGATGTGAGTGGATTTGAGTGGATGTGAGTGGATGTGAGTGGATGTGAGTGGATGTGAGTGGATGTGAGTGTTTGTGGGTGGATGTGAGTGGATGTGGGTGGATGTTGGTGGATGTAGGTGGATGTAGGTGGATGTGAGTGGATGTGAGTTTATGAGAGGTGGATATGGATGCATGTCAGTGGAAGTGAGTGGATGTGGGTGGATGCAGTTTGATGTGAGTAGATGTGAGTGGATGTGAGTGGTAGTGGGTGAACGTAGGTGGATGTGGGTGGATATGAGTGGATGTGAGTGGATGTAGGTGAATGTGGGTGAATGTGGGTGGTTGTGAGTAGATATGAGTGGATGTGAGAGAATGTGGGAGGATGTGGGAGGATGTGAGTGGATGTGAATTGATGTGAGTGGATGTGGGTGGATGTGAGTGGATGAGAGTGGATGAAAGTGGATGAGAGTGAATGTGGGTGGATGTTGGTGGATGTTGGTGGATGTGAGTGGAAGTAGGTGGATGCGGGTGGATGTGAGTGGATGTGAGTGGTAGTGGCTGGATGTAGGTGGATGTGGGTGGATGTGAGTGGTTGTGAGTGGATGTGGGTGGATGTGGGTGGATGTGGGTGGATGTGGGTGGAAGTAGGTGGAAGTGGGTGGATGTGGATGAATGTAGATGGATGTGGGTGGAAGTAGGTGGAAGTGGGTGGATGTGGATGAATGTGGATGGATGTGGATGGATGTGAGTGGATGTGAGTGAATGTGAGTGGATGTGGGTGGATGTGAGTGGATGTGAGTGGATGTGAGTGAATGTAGTGGATGTGAGTGGATGTGAGTGAATGTGGGTGGATGTGAGTGAATGTGGGTGGATGTGGGTGAATGTGGGTTGAAGTAGGTGGAAGTGGGTGGATGTGGATGAATGTGGATGGATGTGAGTGAATGTGAGTGGATGTGGTTGGATGTGGTTGGACGTAGGTGGATGTGGGTGAATTTGAGTGTATGTGAGCGTATGTGGGTGGATGTGAGTGGATGTGAGTGGATATAGGTGGATGTGACTGTTTGTGAGTGGATGTGGGTGGATGTGATTGGATGTGAGTGGATGTGGGTGGATATGGGAGGATGTGGTTGGATGTGAGTGGATGTGAGTGGATATGAGTGGATGTGGGTGGATGTGGTTGGATGTGAGTGGATGTGGGTGGATGTGAGTGTATGAGAGTGGATGGGAGTGGATGTGAGTGGATGTGAGTGGGTGTGAGTGGAGGTGAGTGGAGGTGGGTGGATGTGAGTGGATGTGGTTGGATGTGGGTGGATGTGGGTGGATGTGGGTGGATGTGAGAGGTTGTGAGTGGATGTGAGTGGATGTGGGTGGATGTGGGTGGATGTGAGTGGATGTGAGTGGATGTGGGTGGATGTGAGTGGATGTGAGTGTATGTGGGTGGAAGTGAGTGGATGTGAGTGGATGTGGGTGGATGTGGTTGGATGTGAGTGGATGTGGTTGGATGTGGGTGGATGTGAGTGGATGTGAGTGGATGTGAGTGGATGTGGGTGGATGTGGGTGGATGTGGTTGGATGTGGGTGGATGTGAGTGGATGTGAGTGGATGTGGGTGGATGTGAGTGGATGTGGGTGGAAGTGAGTGGATGTGAGTGGATGTGAGTGTATGTGGTTGGATGTGAGTGGATGTGGGTGGATGTGGGTGGATGTGGGTGGATGTGGGTGGATGTGAGAGGATGTGAGTGGATGTGAGTGGATGTGATTGGATGTGGGTGGATGTGAGAGGTTGTGAGAGGTTGTGAGTGGATGTGAGTGGATGTGAGTTTCTGTGGGTGGATGTGAGTGGATGTGGGTGGATGTGAGTGGATGTGAGTGGATGTGAGTGGATGTGGGTGGATGTGAGTGGATTTGAGTGTTTGTGGGTGGATGTGAGTGGATGTGGGTGGATGTGGGTGGATGTAGGTGGATGTAGGTGGATGTGAGTGGATGTGAGTTTATGAGAGGTGGATATGGATGCATGTCAGTGGAAGTGAGTGGATGTGGGTGGATGCAGTTTGATGTGAGTAGATGGGAGTGGATGTGGGTGGATGCGAGTGGTCGTGGGTGAACGTAGGTGGATGTGGGTGGATATGGTTGGATGTGAGTGGATGAGAGTGGATGAGAGTGAATGTGGGTGGATGTTGGTGGATGTGAGTGGAAGTAGGTGGATGTGAGTGGATGTGAGTGGAGGTGGGTGGATGTGGGTGGATGTGAGTGGATTGTTGAGTCCTGGAAGGAGACGAAAACTGAAGTTATTGTGCAAGCCTTCAAAAAATGTTGAATTTCTAATACTTCAGATGGTATGGAGGATGACTCTTTATGGTCAGCTGGAAGTGATGGTAAATCAATTGATGATCCCCTTGAGAGTGCAGATGAAGATGATCCATATGATGATATGCTTGACCCAGATGACTGGAATGAATTATTCAGTGGTGCAACTGATGAGGATCGTGAATTTGAATGATTCTAGTGGACTTTTGCATGTACAGGTAACGTCTTTTATTTTAAGCAGCAATCCCATAATATTTGTGATATACGGTGAGAAGAGGTTTTTGCTATGAATATCATTTTTGGGATGTAAATTGTTTATCGTATGTTATTAACAGTTTCATGCGGTCGCTTTTTAATAAAATACTATCAGTCTTTTTTTAGTTTTTATTGCTCCTCTGTTTTTATCTCATGAATTGTGTGCTGTATGAATACCCCCGGTAGGTGGCCTGACCACCTGCTGTTAAGCCTATTAACTTTTGTACATATGTGGAGACCTACATGCACTTTCCGGTACTGGTAACTGGAATATGGTATGACAGTGCTGTTCTACAGTAGCAGGCAGAATGGAGACAGTTATTTTGGGGATAGATATTCAATAATGGCCATAATTCATTTTTCCTTTTGTTGTTTATTATTTTGTATAGAAATCAGTCTCTTGTTTGTGCATTCCTTGACTCATGCCAAGCCTGAATTTTATCCCCCTGTAAACAATGCCTTGTGTATAAGTCGACCCCCTATTTTCAGCTTAAAAGAAATCTTCAAAACTCAACCTATACATGAGTATATACGGTATATATTTGTGTGACAATGAGGGACTCTGTCTGCAGGTATGCAATTAAACAATTCTGCATACATGAGAGTGTGACAGAAAGAAAGGTGGTGATAGATGCTGTTTGAGTGGGCAGTGAGTGCTGTATGTGTGCATGTGAGAGAGCAACTGATTGTGTCTGTTTAGGTATGAATCTGAGATTCTCTTTGTGTGTGATGTGAGAGAGAGACATATTGTCTGTGTGAATAATTTTAATCTTTGCTTGTGTTTGCGTGCAAGTGATTCTGTCCAGATTCATCCAGATTTCCAACACTTCACAAAGATAATTGCAGACACTATGAGAAAGATTCTGAGAGCACATACATTTACATATGTACCTTATCTAAGGGGTGGGGGTGAAGGTGGTTGCGTTCACCTAAGATGTTAACCCTGTTTTTCTCCAGATGTCAATTGTGCTGTTATGTTTTTCCAAAATTTTCTGTCTTTATTTCTGCGTACTGAAATTTATTTCCACCAGAAATAATGAAAAAAAAATGTCTGGGAAATTTATAGTCAAAGGAACATTTGTATCTGGTTGCAGTGATAGATTTTACTTCAAAACAGATTGTAGTATTACAGATTTATTTATTGATAGTGTATTTACTTAAACTGACATTAATGAAAAAGCAATGTAATGCTTTTTTGAAGCAAAGCATTGAAAAATCAACCATTTATTGAAAACAGTTGATTTTTTATATTCCATCAGGCAGTAATAAAGGCTACTTGAAAAAGATAATTTGATTTATTGCTGTCAATGAGCTGAAAGGTCACTGTTTAAGTTAGTTGGGCTTTTTCATCAACTGAAAAAATCTGATATTAATAGTGAACTATTAATTTCAATCTGTGTTATGTTTCAGTGCTTGTGTGCGAGTGATTCTGTCCAGATTAATCTAGATTTCCAATACTTCACAAAAATAATCGCAAATACTATCAGAAAGATTCTGAGAGCACATACAAAAATTATTTTTTCCAGTGCTTCTTTTAAATCGCTTTTTGTAATAGGTAGAATAACCTGTTGTAATAATTCTTCCTTCTCATATGTTAAAAAAATTAGATTTAGAATTCACTGAAAACTGCTTCTCTTACAGAATGACAAACATGTGAAATAGACTTTTGAAAATGTCATATTGTTTTAAGAGCCTTTTAAATACTGTTTTTTTAATTATCTAATTGTGAATGGGTTGAAATTGCAGGAATAATTGTAGATTCCATTGATCAAATAGGAAGTGATAACATGCTGTTTCATGATGAGGTCTATGACTTGTAATGAATATTTAGTTCCAGCGCATTCGACTGAAGATCAGTGTTTCTGAATTGCTGATATGTTCAGCTCTGTTGGTTCCTGTAAAGATATTTGCCTGGTAATTGCATCACACTCCAACCCAAACATTTCATTATTTCATGGATTTAGGGTCTCTACATAGTATTCATTCCAAAGAGTTCCGTCTTGTCTGCTATCTGTGGGGATCATAACAAAGATTAGCTGAAATAAACCCTGAGGATGTCTTAATGATTATCTCTCTCAATTTTATGCTGGATTTTCAATGAAAAGTATGAGGCTTTATGTGACAAGCAGTGCAGGCTTCATCAAGATATTCAGTTAGAGGTCTGACCTCACATAACTTCATTTCTGCCATAGAGATTTCAGGTGAATGCTGGCAGCAAAGATCAGTGGTAAGACAACCCTGGTCGTCGGTGATGCTCACTTCCCTTTGTAAGCTCCACAAAGCAGCTACACTGAATGGAGCAGTTCAGGTTTGTGATGATAATGGAAAATGTTGAAAACACTGAGCAGAGTTGGCAATATTCCTGAAAGTGAATAAAGGAGTTGGGACATTAATCTTGTGGCAGGAGTACTACCAGGAGGCCCAGGAGCAGAGGGACAGTGTGACCATGATTTCAAAGTCTGTGAGGACCAGAACAGCATTGTAGTAATTGGTTGTCACTGGAGCATTCATCCCTAGTAAGGACAGTTGACCTCGCATGGGATCTGTCAGTCAATCAGAAGTCTGGAAGTCAATTATGCCACTGAGCCTCATGTCCATTCCTGGATTTTTTCTGGAAAAGAGGATCCAAGGAAAGATGGCACCTTCCCAACCAGGACACTGTGGTTTGGGAATGCTCAAGTGAATCAGGTAGGCCATGGGAAGGAAGGGAAGTTAGTGAGGGGAGGTGGTATATTGCATCATGTTTGTCAATAGCACCAATGGAGTCCTTCATAGATTAATGAGTGCTTAAGTAAGTGTCCCTCCCTCAAGCCCAATGGTCACCAGGGCTTACCTGTGGCTTCCCTATCTGGCAGAGTGCACATCTGCCATCATTAAAATAGCTGTGGCAGTGGGAAGACACTCTTAAATGGCCATGTAAGAGGCTGATTTTTGTGTGAGGGGGCTGTTTGCCATCCTTCATTCTGTTGGTGCTATTTTGTCTATACAGCTACCTGCACATTAAGATCCTGGTCTGGAGGATATCTAGCGTATGAGTATCTGCAGGTACACTGTCTCTCATGTCACTGAGGCTATTTGCCCCTTATCACTAACAAAAGCTCTTCAACTCTTTATTCTCTGCAACACTTCTTTATTTACATCCGCATATAATAATTTATCAATTACAGTTCTCTTGGAAATTGTCTAAGAGATTTTCCTTTCCATGCTTATTCTGCACTGGTACCTTCGCTCACTGATAGTCATATGATCAGTTAAATAATCATGATTCACACGACCCTCATAATGCCACAGGCACAATGTCATCATGGTTGAAGGATGACTGGCACTTTACCCACTGTCTTCTTCTGTGAAATTTATGGGATAGTCCATCTCCCAGATCAATGCCAAAGATGTGGTAAAATTCAGGCAGTGCTGACATTTCAAATTGATAATACGTTTCCCAGAACCGGGAGTATTTAGAGATCTAACAGTCTTTACATAATGTGAGGAAAGGCAGGGAGGGGCTGAGGAAAGAGCAGAAGTCTTATCTAAAGGAGGGGTAAATGTAAAAAATGGCTGCCACACAAAAACAAATTTCAAAAGAAAGCAACACAAAAGAAAAGTTAACGAGATGGGAGCAAAAGTTATAATATAAAATTGTTCAACTTAATGTTGAGTAAGAAAGATTGTTTTTCTACTTTTGAGTTACCTTGAACCACAATAGGAGGTGAAGGACACCAAGGTCACAATGGGATTGGGATGGAGAGTCAAAATCATTGGCATCCAGAATTATGGGATCACTCTGGGATAACGAACACCTGTATTCTGCAGGATGAGTGTCTAATTTGTATTTATTCTTCCCAATTTAGAGGAGACTGCGTCTTAAGCCATATGATAAAGAGATATTATCATTTTTGGAATTTGCATTTTAAAAATAGAGGGCATTGGACTGTGGTTCTAGTTTTATGAAGACAACTTTATTTTAAAAAGATCACAAAGTTATGTCCAGCTACCACTTAAACACTCCTCATTTCCAAGAAAGCAATGGGATTCAGTTAAATGGCTACCTAGTACCCATGGTATTAATTAATGAAATGCATATATTACTGAATTTATGACAGACAGAGAAACTAGACCAGAGCTATCAGTTTAGACTTGACTTCAGTTAAGAAGTTCAGGAGAGTAGTCATTCTCATACACTCATAGTCATACAGTCAAACAACACAGAACAGGCCCTTCATCTAACCAATCCATGCCAACTATAATCCTAAACTAAGTAATCCCTACCTACATGCACCTGGCCCATATCCCTCCAAAGCTTTCCTATCCATATACTTATCCAAATGTCTTTTAAAGGTTTTAATTGTACCCACATCCACCACTTCCTCTGGAAATTCAATCCATACACGAACCACACTCTGTGAAAGAAGTTTCCCCTCACATCATTTTTTAAATCTCTCTCATCTCACTTAAAAATGTGCGCCTCTAGTCTTGAAATTCCCCATCCTAGGGAAAAGACAACTACCATTAACTCTATCTATACCCCTCATTATTTTATAAACTTCTAAAATGTTGCCTCTCAACCTCCTATGCTCCAGTGAAAAAATCCTAGCCTATTGAGCCTTTCTATATAACTCAAACCTTTCATACTTGGCAACTTCCAGGTAAGTCTCTTCTAAACCCTCTCCAATTTAATAATATCCTTCCTATAACTGGGCAACCAGAACTGGACACAGTATTCCAGAAGAGGCCTCACCAATGTCCTGTACAACTTCGACATGACTTTCTAACTGCTATATCAAATGAATGAGCAATGAAAGATGCTAAACACTTGCAGAAGACTTTTAGTTTTTGAAGTTTCCAAGCCGTACAAGTTGGCATAGAAGTGTTTAAGTTTCCAGAATTGTAAAGAGGTTCAGAACAGAAGAATTAGAAAGAAGATGTGAAGCTGTCACAACAGTCCTGGAAGTAAAACAGGACAGAGTCAATTATGTAAGAAATTGAAGAGTTAAGAAAAAAGCAATATTTCTATGGGATTGAGTATCTGTAAAATGATTTTGCTGGATAGCAGATTGAAATTTTATTTTGTTGTCTTTTTTCAATTTAATACAGCTTTCTTTAAAAACAGTTACATAATGAAATTGTGTGCAGCCTTGTGTGAATATGTTTCAGTGAGTAAAACCCAACGTAACCAACAGCAAAAATTACGATCTATCAAGCCAGGTTTAATTCTGGTATCTGATTTTTCCAGTAATTCTTATCAGCTGGAATCATAACTGCAGTGAATCAGCAGATTATATTTGAGTACTTTGGAGGAATGTTTGGGATTTGGTTGGTGAGAAGTCAGGAGGCAAGGTAAATACAAATGAGGTGCATCACCAGGTATTTCTTCACTTCTTCAGTCATAGAACAGCTTTAAGGCAAAAAAAGTACTAAAAACACTCAATATTTGAGTTTTTGGAAAGAGCAACAGAGTTAACAATTTAAGACATACTGGCTCTTCTTTTGAAAGAAAACTTATGTTCAACTTAAATTTTTAACTCTGATTTTCTCCATTCGCAGATGCTCTCTGACCTGTTTTATTTTCCCATCACTTAAGTCATAGAAATATACTGCACAGAAACAGACCCTTTGGTCCAACTTGTCCATGCCAACCTCCTAAATTAATCTAGTCCCATTTGCCAACACTTGGCCCATATCCCTCTAAACCTTTCCTATTTATATACCGAACCACATGCCTTTTAAACAGTGTAATTGTACCAGCCTCCACCACTTCCTCTGGCAGTTCATTCCATACACACATCACCCTTTGCGTGAAAAGGTTGCCCCTTAGGTCCCTTTTAAATCTTTCCCCTCTCATTCTAAGCCTATGTTCCCTCGTTCTGAACTCCACATCCCCCCACCACCCACCCACCCCACCAGGGAGTAGACCTTGTCTGTTTACCTTATCCATAGCCCTCATGATTTTATCAACCTCTATAAGATCACTCCTCAGCCTCCAACACTTCAGGGAAAACAGCTGCAGCCTCTCCCTGTAACTCAAATACTCCAACCCTGGCAACATCCTTGTAAATCTTTTCTGAACCTTTTCAAGTTTCACAACATCCTTCCAATAGGAGGCAGACCAGAATTGCACAAAATATTCCAAAAGTGGACTAACCAACGTCCTGTACAGCCGCAACATGACCTCCCAACTCCTATACTCAATGGTCTGACCAATAAAGGAAAGCACTTTCTTCACTATCGTATCTAGCTGCAAGGAGCATGAACCTGCACTCCAAGGTCTCTTTGTTCAGCAACACACCCCAGGACCTTACCATTAAGTGTATAAGTCCTGCCCTTATTTGCCTTTCCAAAATGCAGCATCTCGCATTGATCTAAATTAAACTCCATCAGCCCATTGGACAATCTGATCAAGAATCCATTGTATTCTGAGGTAACCTTCTTTGCTATCCACTACACATCCAATTTTGGTGTCATCTGCAAACTTATTAATATACCTCCAATGTTCACATTCAAATAATTTATTCCTGTTTCTTTTCTCAGATTTCCAGAATCTGCACTATTTTGCTTATAGCTTTAAGACGAACCAGCGTGTCACGTGTCACCTATCAGGACTCCTGCAACAACACCATAAATGGTTTACTATTACACATTTAAGCTCTATTTATACAGTCCTGACATGTTTATAGCAAATGTCTATCCTTGTCAGTGACCCCTCACTTACTGTTGTTACTCCCCTCATAGAGACCAATAATGTTGAAAGGAAATGTGAACTTAATAGCTGATAGAGATGACATCAAAATTTGACATTTAAGATTTCTACTGTAATCAATGACTAACAACATTTAACTAACACAATTGTTACAGGTGACCTATACTTTACCTTATAAAAAGTACATTCCTCTTTTATGCTCATTAGCCATTGCACTCTATGGAATTACAATCCTTATAGAAATAGTCCTCAGTGACGTGCAGCTTCCAATGGGTTTTTTTTTTCTATTTCAATAAGTAGTTATCTCCAAACACTATCTTCAGTTGTTGCAATATTTCCCAAATCCATCACTAGCAGTAAATTCCGCTGCGGCAATTCTTCCTTAACCTGGCCACACTAGAACAAATCTGTCAGATTCCTTAAACGGCTGCAGAATGCATCACTTTGATTGGCAACCATCTCTCTGCTTTGATTGTTATGAAGATCCTGGAGATGCTCCTATCTACGAGCTTCACCAATGACCATTCATTTGCACTCTTTTTATTTTCTGCCTTTTGGAACCGGCAAATTTGTTTACTGTTAACCCAGCTGTCTTTGCTTTTTTTTCTCAGGTGTGAGAACTTTGGGCTTGGTTTAAAACATCTTTTGTCTTAACCAGGTTGGTTGCCAGGCAGAATTCCCCCAAATCGCTATTGTGATTTCTACCTTTGAGAACATTCCTCTGTTCTCCCAGTCTTTGGATAGCAGAATAAAAAATAGTCTATCAATCCACGTGACTTATGCTTTCAATCATGAATTAGGTATATTCACTGTGAAAGTTAAATGCAGACATTAAAAGTCAACACAGTAGATATTGCATAGTTCAAGAAAATTTAAATTACATTCACCTAAATATGGAAACATATTTATGTGGTCTTTCACTGACTCTCTTGATAATATTAAACCTGGATCAGCTCCTGCAATATAAAACATCTGAACAAAGTTTCATCTATCACCATAGTGCCTTGAGGTATTTGTCTCCATCTCTGAGAACACTGAAGTACTGAGCAGTTGACAAAAAACAGTTGTATATATCTGAACCTGAACAAAAAACAAAATACTTTCATATCTCTCTCTGCTTGGCAAAGAATATGCCCCTGCTAAGTTGACCAGGTTATATTACTCAAATTTCACAGGAACCTGGCAGTCTTCAGCCATAAATCCATAATAAATTAGACACAAATGTTCACCTAATTGGAAGCTTCTTTTTTCAGAATCAATTAACATCAAGAAAAACAAAGAACTGATTTCAAAGGACATCAGAGAGGGACTTACTGGGAGAGGGAGGAGTGGAGTTCAATCATGTTACTCAACCTATCTGCCAGACACCAGACTCATATTTATGGCACACACATTCAAACCCCATCACAGCAACTAATAAATCTGAAATATAAAGTTGGTCTCAAAATGGCCCCATGAAGGTAGCATAATTTATCACAAATATGTATCTGATTCACTAACATCCTTTATGGAAGGAAGTTTGCCATCCTAACCTAATCTGGATTAGATCAATAGCAATATGGCTGATTCTGAAAAGGCCTCGCAAGTCATTCAGTTCCATGGCAATAACTGTTGGTCTTAAGTCCATACGAATTGGCAGCACGGTGGCTCAGTGGTTAGCATTGCTGCCTCACAGCTCCAGGGACCCAGGTTCGATTCCAGCCTCGGGCAACTGTCTGTGTGGAGTTTGCACGTTCTCCCCGTATCTGCATGGGTTTCCTCCCACAGTCCAAAAGATGTGCAGGTCAGATAGATTGGCCATGCTAAATTGCCCATAGTGTTAGGTGCGTTAGTCAAAGGGAAATGGGTCTGGGTGGGTTACTCTTCGGAGGGTCGGTGTTGACTTGTTGTGCTGAAGGGCCTGTTTCCTCACTGTAGGGAATCTAATCTAATCTTAGAGAGGTTTGATTATGCGAGCCACCCACACTTCAACCTCCCACAGTCCATCCCAGTAAAGCAATTATTTCATCCAACCTCCATGTTATAACTAATTGTTAGATTTTTCAAAGAAATAAAGAAATACTGCCCGGATGAAATTTCTCCTGCATTACTCATAATAATGTGCAGGAAATTAAACTTAGAGACTTTCATCCTGCAGAGATACTTAAATGATGTTTCCTGGAACAGCTTAATTGTGCAGCCAATGATGCAATCATTGGTGTAAATCCTATGTAAATTGAGTGTGAACTGCTGAATTGCATCAAAATTGGGCTGCAGTCCTTTAAAAGACTTTTAAACTGCAAAATTCAGCAGCTGATGGGAGGAAGAGGGATAACCTGGGCACAGGGACAGCAAGGAGAGAAGAAGGTGAAGTAGGAAAACACTTCAGGGCTGAAAAGCAGAGAGAGAAATAGAAAATGCAACAGATACTCAACAGGTCTGGTAGCAGCTATGGAGAGAAATAAAAACACCACCTTCTTAAATAATTTAACTGTACATCTGTATTTCAAGGAAGTTTACAAGCAGTGCTTAAGTCAACTTGCCTGGACGATATCTGTTTTCCACTTCACAAGTTCGTCTTAATCACCCAAAAACAGAAAGAATAATCCTGTGTTCAGCAAAGATAGGTCCAGAGGTAAATGGAAACTGTATAAATTAATTGATCCATGGAGCTTAAAGATTGTTATTTGGCTGACCTCTATAATAATTATCATGCACTTCTCTCCTACTGTTTTGGCCTGGGATTCCCCATTTTTGATGTTTCTGGCATGATGGGGGAGATTGGTTGGACAAGTGATCAGAGTCCCAAATTTCAAAGAACCACAGCAATTTTATACATCAGGAGAAAAGGGTGCTAATTGGTTGGCAAGTCAACAATGATTGGCCAATATATCCCTGTGGAGCCCCTGTGAATGGCATGGGAGGGTATCTTTTTGACAAACTCACCCTGAGCTGAGTGGGATTTTGGAATCACTTCAGTACTGTACCTGAAGTTGAAATGCCAACCTGTTGTCCTTTCTCACTGGATATGAAAATAAATATTGTGAAACTGAAAAAAAATTCCTGTAGAGAATAGAACAGGGATATTGCCCAACCTTTAACCATTTTTATATTCAGGCCCTTTTCTTCAGTTCTGCTCATTAGTTGCTAAATCCTAATGTATAATCTTGAGAAGAAAGTTTGAATTTAAGATGAAGCATTTTCTCTTCCCACTCGCTGATTTTCTTGACCAGTGAATGCATGAGTTCATTTTTACTGTACTGATCAAATCGATTATCTGTAGTTTCAAATTATATGATAAATGTTAATCAAGTATGTCATTATTAGTATAGGTTTACCTATACCTTTTTTGTGCTAATATTCTGGTAGTTTCTGAAATTGGAATGATATCCTTATCACTTAAAACCTCTTTCTCACTTTCTGCTAAGACTAGTTATGATGACCCGGGGTGACCCAATGGGATTCCCATTTAGTTTCCTGTCAATCCCCAAATAGAAATGACCAAAAACAAAACTGAAATGGCTCAAACACTTGATTGAATTTAGATGATTTTTGGAAATCACATGATCAGTGATAATGGCTTCATTCGCTGTAAAATTGGCAGGGGCTGTTTTGAACAGGATTGACCGTGGAGAAGATTCTTGTCTTCACGTGGTTAAGTTGCTGAAGAGGCTGCAAAGAATAAGTTGAGTTGGAGGAAAGCATGCACAGCACAAGCTGCTTAGCTGAGCTCCCCTATTTCTGAAAAGAAAGCATTTTACATCAGTTCACGGTTAAACCTATTTGTTCTTTGAAAGTGCGATTGAAAGAACATTCCAAGGTTGGATTTCCTGGCATAGATACAGTAATTAATTGGTTATCTTGGTAACTGGGAAACGTATTTTTATTTTATGTTTTGACCCATGGAATAGTGGGATTAAAGTGAAGAGGCTCTCCTCCACCTTTGATTGTAACAATAGTCAATGGTATGTGCTGAGGGTGTAATTTAATGCCCTATATTATGAAAATTTTGATGGGAAGGAAGCAGATGGGAAGGTAGCAGGTGAGTACCCTGCCTTCTCTCCGTTTCTCCTCTAAATAAGCTCATGTCAGGAAGATTTGTGTACAACTTTCCAAGCCTGCCACCATTTAAGGCCCTAGCAGTCACACTTCTGCTCTTGTTACTGAACCCCCACCCAACAAAATCCATCCTGAGTGGCTCTTAATTTAGTTGACGTTCTCGAGGAAGGTGACTTGTGGTTCTTGTCAACTCTGGAACCGACTGGTGAGACCATGGTAACAAGAAATACAATACATTGTCTTTGCAAATAAATGATTGAATAGATCTGTGGGTTACAACACGGAGACAGACAGCTGTATCAACTCAGCACCCCTCCCTCTGTATGTGCAATATAGTAAAATTAAAATCCTTGAAAACCTTAAAAATTGGCCACAATGATTCGTAACCAGGCATTTTGAATAACCAGTCCTAAACTTTGTGAATAATCAACACTAGGCACCAGATTTATAGCTTAAACAAAAGATTTAACAATTTTCTAACAAGACAGTAACAGCAGAGTGAAGCTAAACAATAACGTAATCTAATTAACATTTATTCAATATTTAATGACTTAACCTAATAATCTTTGTATTCAGCCCCACTCATGAAAAGACAGAGAGAGACAAACAAACAGGGTTAGGAGAAACATTAACAATAAGGAAAAGAATAAAACTGGCCAGATTGCTAAGCAGTCATGATGCTTTGCTTCACAGGTACATGGGGTTATCTCCTGACTGAATTTATGAAGATGTTGATCAATGCTATGTTTTCCAGTTCACTCTGATGAAGATTCAATGATACTTATAACTTAACTTCTATGATCGTTCAATAGCTAATAATGAGAGATTAAGCAGTGAGCTTTCAAATCTACACTCTGTAACATCAACAACCAAGCCTCCAGTTTAAAACAGCTCAAGAACACTCCATTCCCTCCCCCTCCTTGATTATTGTGTTCTCTCTCAGACTTGCTGGAACCAATTATCTATGGCCGAATATCTGTTATCTGGTTAAGCATACTTCCAGCCCAGAGTCAAACAGTCTATTGATCCAACCTGCAATTAACTTTCAGGCCTGGCCTCAAAAACAAATAGCATCTTGTTTGTTCTCTCTTTTTTTAAACACAGTTGCTACTCATATTCCAAAGGTCATCTTGTAGTACTCAGCTCACAGTGCACAGCTCCAAAGCACAAATTCAATGAAACAAATAAACAAATGAAAAGTCTCCAAGAGTTCTAAGAAGTGTGACAGGTCAGATGATAGAAAAAAGAAACTAATAAGGTAAACAAGCAGCATAATACTTTTGCAGATTTGGGGTTACAATGTTAATGCTGTCACTGACCAATATTCTATCAGCACCTTGTTGGGAGTGTTACTTATGAAATAGTCCCAAAAAGTGTTAATTTGACATCAATCTGAGGGTCCTAACAAAAAAAAGTCCTACAAAAAAGTTTTATGGTTATATAGGGAAACAAATCTCATCTCGCAGTTTTTAAAATTTGTCAACTCAAATTACTCAGAGAACAAGTTAGCTAGAAAGAATAATATAAAAGATAGAAAATAGATTCAGACCAAAAGCAGATGGTTATTGATGACCGAATTGTCACAATAAGAGTGGATTAGGGGCCATTTCTAATTTCAGGGACAATTCATAATATTTTTTAAGTGCAGTATACAAGTGAGCAGACAGCATGCAATTCAAATACAGTAGTCCCCCCGTACCCACAGGGGATATGTTCCCTGACCTACTGCGGAAGCCCGAAACTGCAGATAGGAACAAATCCATTAATTTCACTGGGAAATTTACATGCCTGGCAGCCCCCTCGTTCCAGAAGGTTCCCTATAACATGTTTGGGCCATGGTAAACTGCGGGTAACTGAAACTGCAGAAACGATTCCGCGGATATAGGGGTCACATTGTACAGCACATGGGTAAATGTATCCTTTTCAAACCCTGCATAATATTTAGTTTTCTCATCTGTAACACATTCATTTTAAAACATTTCTTTAAATGAGTACAGACAAGAACTTGCATGAAATGCTGCACTAAATGTAAAGATGCAAGAAACTAAACCCATTTGGAGTTTAAATTACAAAGAAACAGACCAAAACCAAAGCTTCAGTAAATTGTCTTTTGTCAGATGCAACATTTTTCTGAGAGTCGTTGATTCCAATCAAGGTTTCAATTATTTTCAATTCAGTGTTTCTTAAAAGTATTTTTCTTCTGAGAGAAGGTGGATTATATTCTGACACATTGTGACCATTTTGCAAAATCAAGCGCACAATTCTGCACAGGAAGACAAGATGCAGTTGAGCCTGCAGCACAAGGAAGTAAAGCATCCTAAACCCTTGTAGACTGTCTGATTGTTTTCAACATTGCTTAACTTGGACTGGTTTACAAGGTAACCATAGATGAAAACGTAAGGACCATAAAAAACGATAGAATATGTATAAGAATGTGTTAGGGTTCTAAGCTTGGTTGAGAAATATTGATCAGTCTGCAAAGAATGAGATTGACATCAATGCTAACACTTCAGGCTGATGAGTTCCTTCAGGAGCAGTCCTTCTCCAGGCAAACCTTCAATCTGTATTTTGTGTGAGGAATTTTATCTCAGGGCTGTCTTGCTTCAATTATCGAGATGAGCTGCTCGTCATTATAGCCAATACATGTTACTGATTATTTCCAGATAAAGATGAAATCTGTCTTTCTACAACCTAGTTACAGCAGTCAAGAATGGCTTTAGCTGTATATCTTATTGAATTTATTCCCAAATGCAGTGACACTCTTATAATGGAATCTATTTATTGATTGGTTTATGTGATATTTGGTTAGTTAAGAAGTAAACTCCCAAATGTTGTTTGCTAATATGACAATAAATTGACAGCTCTATCTAGCAGCGGAAAATCTTAAAGATTGATTTCTCTAAACTGCAATTAAGACTCTACAGGTTCTTTTAATTACTATGACAGTCAATTCAGGCATTGTATTAAGATTTATATTTTGAACTAAAAAGTGTGAAAGATTGAATCCAAAGTATATAAAAAAAGATATGTGTAGTTAGCAGGAAGTACGAATCTTCATTATCTGAGAGTGATTAGTGAAGTTAATTGAATAAGGTTTCCTCATCTGCCAGGAAAGTGGTGTGGAAATCAGACCAACCTAAATGGATCAATAATCAACAATGCATTTCAAGTGCATTTCTAGGAATGACCAGTATAAAACAGTAAAAACCAAGAATCAGGATTTTTAACTAAGCAAGATTAGTTTGGATAAAACATTAACAAAAGTCGTGTCTGTTCTCACAGGTGGATGTGAAAGATCTCTGTTATAATTTGGGTCATGTAGTGGCTCAGTGGCTATCACTGCTGTCTCACAGTGCCAGAGACCCAGGTGTGATTCCAGCCTCAGGCAACTGCGTTTTGTTTGCACGTCATCCCCATGTCTGCATGGTTTCCCCCGGGTGCTCTGATTTCCTCCCACAGTCCAAAGGTGTACAGCTTAGGTGGATCGGCTATGCTAAATTGCCCATTGTGTGGATTAGGTGGATTAGCCATGGGAAATGCAGGGTTACAGGGATAGGGTGGGGAGTTGAGTCTGGGTGGGATGCTTTTCAGAGGGTTAGTGTGTTCTTGAATGGGCCGAATGGCCTGCTTCTACATTGTAGGGATTTGATGATTCTACAACTTAGAATAGTGTCAGCAAAAACATCTCAGGATCCTGGTTAATACTTATCCCTCAACCAACATCACATAAAAATATAGGTTATCTGCTCATTATCAGATTGTTGTTTGCTGAACACTGACATGTATGAGTTGATGTCACATTGTACATTTGTTACATGACAACTGCACTTAATTGGCTATAAAGCATGTCAGGACATTGTGAAGTCACAAAAGGTACTGTGCCAATTCAAGTTTTATCCTTTATCAACTCTCTCTCTCTCCTCTGTCAGATCAATTTTCCATTAGTCTGCACCTTATTTCTATTCATTTGAACACTGCTTACATCCACAGTTTGTTTCATATATTATCACTTTTGTATCTTTCCTTTACTAGTTGCCTTTTCTTGTTTCATGCTGTGTGGATGCCCCATCTCAGCTCAGTTTCATTTTGATTTAACAGATGTCACAAGCCTTCCTAACCACGTTTTTGCTTCTATCTTTTACTGTGTGCCGTCAACCAATGTGTGTTCTCCAAATGATGAAAACTACTATTTCTTCATATTCCTATTTAGAAAACTTCTGCAGACATTGAACTTGTCAACCCAAAGTTATTTTAGTTCTTAAAATTCCCTTTGAGTTGAATTGGTTTCCAATTTATTTTAATAGTTGTGTTATAGTAACACAATATTTAGTGCATCTTTTTAAATTTAGTGCTCACAACTATACATTTTCACATGAATAAAGTCATAGTCTATTGTTTAGTAAAATTGTCAACAGCAGGAATGATGAGGTGAGACTTTATTTTTCTTATTTCATTTGGAATTCATTTAAGAATTAGCAGCTTAAGTCCTAGCAGCTTTGAAATATTGGAAGATCACTCGGTTAATACAGCTGTAATCAATTTACTATATTTTAAGAAAATGGGCCTTTCAGCATAAATGCCATAAAGGTTTCTTTCACTTATTCTCCTTCCACTCTAATAGTGTGATTTCTATAGACCTATACCAGTTCTCTGCTTCACAACAGATACACGGTAGAAGTTACTATAAAGAAAATGTTAGTTTGCTTTTTTTATTTCCCAGTTAGCTCATTGTCCATTGTCCAGATGCATACATGTGAAGAGATGGAGAAAATGTTGAACAAAATAATATTCTTTGACCCAAAGGTATGCACACCTTTTTTTAAAAAAAAATCATTCATGGGAAATAGGCATTGATGTCAAGGCTTAGATTTGTTGCCCACTCTTAACTGTTCTTGAACTGAGTGTCTTGCGAGGCTATTACAGAGGGTACTTAAATGTTAACCACACTGGGCCAGATTTTTCTGAAGGCTAGGCAGTCATTATTCCAGCACAAATGGGATTTGCCCAGCATGTCAGGCTCTAACCAACCATGCCCAGGGGCCCAACACCCCCACTCTGCTCCAGACCCAACAATGTCACTCAACTCTGTAGCCTACACCCCCACTGGCTCCCATATCCCCACTTTTCTCTAGAGCCAATACCCCTACTCCACTGTGGAGCCCTCAGCATCATACTGTTCTGGATCCCACACCTCCACTCTGCTGTGAAGCCCATACACCCACACCATTCTGGAGACCACACAACCACCCTACTCTGAAGCCCACATGCCTCACTCCACACCCGACTCAATACTCCCCTTTCTGTTGCTCTGGAGCTGACATCCCACTCCAACTCTCTGATTTCACTCTGGCTTTGCCTCACTCCAGGCCTGACCCCTTCTTCGTTGCTGTTAGATCTGATCCCCACTTACCTGGTCCTGAGCCAAGAGCCATTCCCCTGCTCCAAGTCCATTCACCAATTCCACCACCACCAGACCCAATCCCCTTCACACCTCTAGCAGCCAACCTCCCCTTCTTCTAGTGGAACCTGCTGCCTAGTTCCCCTATACCCTGCATCACCACTCCAAAACTGATCTGCCTTCCCAAGACACCCCCAGCACCTTTCCTCACCCCTCACCTCAAGCTCCATTTTCCAAACCCAATCACCTTCACCCTGACAGCCCTGTTCTGCTCTGGTAGAATAGAAATACAATTCTGCAAGCTCCCTCTTTTCCAAAAAGAATAGAGACAATGACAATTTGTTTAAGATTGCCATTCCTCAGAAAATGCTGTTGGTCTGGGGTCACACATAGCAGAGACCAGTTAAGGACAGCAGATTTCCTTCCACTTGGAGTTTTACAACAAACAATAAAAATAGTCATGGTCACTTTTGCTGAGACGGGCTTTATATTTTAGACTTATTAATTGAATTTAAATTCCACAAGATGCCATGATGAAATTTGTGCCCAGAAGGATTTTTAATAGATGCTGCAAAGATGGCACCCACCTTGAAAGAATGCTTAAGCTAAAATACAAGAAGAAGGGACTACACTGAAAAAGACTGTTCTAAACATTAAGGAGCACTATGTTCAGACACTGACATTTTGTCTTGAAAAATGGCACTTCCATTTTTTAAAAGTTTTTAAATGGCACTTCCATTTTCTAAAAGTTTTTAAAAGACACATGTAATTTCACAGCTCTATTTTTTTCATGCAAACTCCACCAAAACCAACATTTGCAGATGAGAATGACCCTGGTCCACTCTCAGGGTGAGTCTGTAGGTGGCAGTACAGACTGATGTGGCTACCATAGGCTCTGTTACACTTAGGTCCAAAGGTAGTCACAGGAAAAGGTGGGTGGGCTTTTGGGGTGGCTGTACATTCCTAAAGGAACAAGCCTGCTACTAAGGGCATGGATAGGATAGACAAAGTCTTTTCCCTGGGATGGGGGAGTCCAGAACTAAAGTGCATAGGTTTAGGGTGAGAGAGGAAAGATATAAAAGGGACCTCAGGGATAACTTTTTCATGCAAAGGGTGGTTTGTGTATGGAATTAGCTGCCACAAGAAGTGGTGGAGGCTGGTACAATTATAGCATTTAAAAGGCATCTGGATGGGTATATGAATAGGAAGGTTTTGGAAGGATATGGGACAAATGCTGGCAAATGTGACTAGATTAGGTTGTGATATCTGGTCAGCATGGACGAGTTGGATTGAAGAATCTGTTTTTGTGCTGTATATCTCTATGGCTCTATGAAAGACTGATGGAACTGATCATTGTCCCATACCTATCAAATCTTTCTGAAAGGCACTTCTGGTCAAAGCTTAAAATTATACTTCAATGAACTGCTGGAAAAAGGATGCAAGTTTGAAGTAATTGTAGTCAGACAGTGACATCTCTCAACAAAGTCAGCAAAACGTCCAAATCTTGTCTGAGGTGGGGATTGTTTCATCCTCTGACACATTGCCAACATTTCAAGATATGTGCAAGTTTTGTGCTGTAAGAGTACAGTGAGTCAAATTGTGTAACAAGACCAAGCGCTCAAAGGAACCCAAGTACAACTCACTTCTTCACGGCAGCATGTGAAGATGAGCCAATTAAGGAACAATGTCAAAGACATTTGCAAATTATCAACAATGGCACAAAAGCATGTCAATGAAGTCAAGAGATAGCTGCAATATTACAGCTTGCAGACTTCAGTCGGACAGTACATGAGACCAACTTTACCTCCAATCAAGTAAGATACCCCAAAAGGAATACACAACATGCATTGTGCACAAAGACTGACTCTGGTGGAAGTGCAAGTATCATCTTTTTATGCATCTTATATGAAATGTACTCAGCAAATTTACACAAAATAGGTAGTCTACATATGATAATAAAAGGGGGCAGGTTCATCCTTCCTCATCCAGGAGCTTAGAGTTTGAATATCCCAACTAGTACTGCATTGAATTGGGGAACCTCACCAGGGGTCTGGCCACAACAAGTGGTTATCTTAATAACTGGAAATGTATTTTTGTTTTAAGTTAAGTAGGACTGAAGCGATTGTGCATCCCCCAGCCTCAGATGTAACAATATAAATATAAAAATGAAGATTTTTTGTTCATTTGAGTTCTTTTAACCCAGGAAGAAAGTGTAGATATGGCAGTGATAGTAGAGAATGTGGTTAAAAAATAATTATCAGTTTTCAACTTTCAGCATCTTATTTTAATACCTTGGCACGTTGCTGGATTTTTATGGGTCAGAAAAAAACCTAAACACTGACTTAAGATGGCCATGTTGATCACCTAATCGTAGCCAGTTCAGAAAACCACCCCTAAACAAGCTTCAGTCTAAACTGAAATTAAAATTCATTCAAAATGACAGAAGCAATTCATTGAAATCTGTTTTTTTCTCTGTTTAATTCATAGATTCTGAAAGTTTCACAATGGACACCACCTGTAAATTATCCAGCATGGAGAAAAAAACAATGAAGCCAGGTATTGGAATACACAATGGAACTGTATTTTGGCATTGGTTTTTGGACACAGCAGAGAGAGAATAAAGATGGATTCATAACAGCAGAATCGAAGGCTTACTTACTCATTCAACATTTTTTCTTTCAGCCAGTCAGAAGACAAAACCCAGTGACAAACAACTCAGAAAAACAACCATTCACCAAGAATTCAAAGTTATCTATAAATTTTGCTAATGCATTGGATATAAGTTATCAATCAAACAGGTTCTAGGGTTTAGAGTTTCAGTAAGAAACAGGAAAGGAGAGGTCGCCCTTTTGGGAGTTTTCTATAGGCCTCTGAAAAGTTTTAGTGATGTAAAGGAAAGGATTGCAAAGATGATTCTGCATAGGAGCGAAAGTAACATGGTAGTTGTGTGGCGTCTTTAACTTTCCAAATATTGACTAGAAATACCTTAGTTCAAGTACTCTAGTTGGGTCAGGTTTTGTCCAATATGTGCAGGACGATTTCCTGAAACAGTATGTAGACAGGCCAACAACGGGCAAAGCTACATTGGATTCGGTACTGGGTAATGAACCCGGGCAAGTGTTAGATTTGGAGTTAGGTGAGCACTTTGAGGATAGTGACCACAATTTGGTTACATTTACTTAGCGATGGAAAGGGATAGTCCAAAGATGTGCAGGTCAGGTGAATTGGCCATGCTAAATTGCCCATAGTGTTAGGTGTGTTAGTCAGAGGGAAATGGGTCTGGGTGGGTTACTCTTCGGAGGGTCAGTGTGGACTGGTTGGGCCAAAGGGCCTGTTTCCACACTATAGGGAATCTAATCTAATATATACCACAGGGCAAGAGTTATAAATGGGGGAAAGGCAATTATGATGCAATTAGGTAAGACTTAGGATTCATAGGCTGGGGAAGGAAACTGCAGGGTATGGGTACAATTGAAATGTGGAGCTTGCCCAAGGAAGAGCTATTGCTGTTCTTGATAAATATGTACCTGTCAGGCAGGGAGGAAGTGGTCAAGTGAGGGAACCATGGCTTACTAAAGAAGTTGAACTTCTTGTCAAGAGGAAGAAGGAGGCTTATGTAAAAATGAGATGTGAAGGCTCAGTTAGGTTGTTTGAGAGTTACAAGTTAGCACCTAAAGAGAGAGCTAAGAGGAGCCAGGAGGGGACATGAGAAGTCTTTGGCAGGTAGGATCAAGGAAAACCCTAAAGCTTTCTATAGGTATGTCAGGAATAAAAGAGTGACGAGAGTAAGATTAGGGCCAGTCAAGGACAGGAGTGGAAAGTTGTGTGTGGTGGCCAAAGAAATAGGAAAGGCACAAAATAAATATTTTTCAGTACTCACACTGGAAAAAGACAATGCTGTTGAGGAGAATACTGAGAAATAGGTTATTATACTAAATGGGATTGAGCTGCATAAGGACGAGGTGTTAGCAATTCTGGAAAGTGTGAAAATAGATAAGTCCCCTGGACCAGATGGGATTTATCCTACGATTCTCTGGGAATCTAGGGAGGAGATTGCAGAGCCTTTGACTTTGATCTTTATGTCGTCATTGGCTACAGGAATAGTGCCAGACGACTGGAGGATAGCAAATGTTGTCCCCTTGTTCAAGAAGGGGATTGGAGACAACCCTGGTAATTATAGACCAGGGAGCCTTACTTCGGTTGTAGGCAACGTTTTGGAAAGGATTATAAGTGATAGGATTTATAATCATCTAAAAAGGAATAATTTGATTAGGGATAGTCAACATGGTTTTGTGAAGGGTAGGTCATGCCTCACAAACCTTATTCAGTTCTTTAAGAAGGTGACCAAACAGGTGAATGAGGGTAAAGTGGTTGATGTGGTGTATATGGGTTTCAGTAAAGCGTTTGATAAGGTTCCCCACGTTAGGCTATTGCAGAAAATACAGAGGCATGGAATTGAGGGTGATTTAGCGGTTTGGATCAGAAATTGGCTAGCTGAAAGAAGACAGAGAGTGGTGGTTGATGGGAAATGTTCATCTTGGAGTACAGTTACTAGTGGTGTACCACAAGGATCTGTTATGGGGCCACTGCTGTTTGTCATTTTCATAAATGACCTGTATGAGGTCATAGAAGGATGGGTTAGTAAATTTGCGGATAACACTAAGGTCAATGGAGTTGTGGACAGTGCAGAAGAATGTTGCAGGTTACAGAGGGACATAGATAAGCTGTAGAGCTGGGCTGAGAGGTGGAAAATGGAGTTTAATGTGGAAAAGTGAGAGGTGATTCACATTGGAAGGAGTAACAGAAATACAGAGTACTGGGCTAATGGTAAGATTCTTAGCAGAGGGGATGAGCACAGAGATCTCAGTGTTCATTTACATAGATCCCTGAAAGTTGCCACCCAGGTTGCTAGGGTTGTTAAGACGGTGAATGGGTGTGTTAGCTTTTTTGGTAGAGGGATTGAGTTTCAGTGCCATGAGGTCATGTTGTACAAAACTCTGGTGTGGCCACACTTGGAGTATTGTGTACAGTTCTGGTCGCTACATTGTAGAAAGAATGTGGAAGCATTGGAAAGGGTGCAGAGGAGATTTACCAGAATGCTTCCTGGTGTGGAGAAAAGATCTTATGAGGAAAGGCTGAGGGACGCAAGACTGTTTTCATTAGAGAGAAGCTTGAGAAGTGACTTAATAGAGACATACAGGGTGATCAGAGGATTATATAGGATGGACAGTGAAAGCCTTTTTTCCTTGATGGCTAGCACAAGGGGACATAGCTTTAAATTGAGAGTTGATAGATATAGGACAGATATTAGAGGTAGGTTCTTTACTCAGAGAGTAGTATAGGTGTGGAATGCCCTGCCTGCAACAGTAGTAGAATCGCCAACTTTAAGGGCATTTAAATGGTTATTGGATAAATGTATGGATGATAATGGAGTAGTGTAGGTTAGATGTGCTTCAGATTGGTTTCACAGATTGGCACAACACTGAGGGCTGAAGGGCCTGTACTGTGCTGTAACGTTCTATGATTAAATCGAACATCTCAATTACTCTAAGGACGTATTCTTGATCTTCCTTTGTGTATTCAATAATCTCCCTTTTTTAAACTTTATATCAATTTTTTTATGTATGTTTGTGTAATGCTGTTTTATTTTTCAGCGTTCATTAGGAATGAAATTCTTGAAAATATCCTTAAGAAAACCTTATAATTTGTCCTTCATTTTTGAACTGGCTGATGGTTGATAGTGAGGAGGACAGTCTGAATTTAAAGGAGAATACACTGATGGGTAGATCAGTGGCAGATGGAATATAACCTTGATAAGTGTGAGATGATGCAGTTGAAAGAAGTAACAAGAGAAGGGAATACTCAATGAATTGCAGGACACCAGGAACTCAGAGGAACAGAGGGATCTTTGGATGCTGGTTGACAAATCCCTGAAGATAGTAAGACAGTTTAATTTAGTAGTTAAAAAGTCATACAGGAAGATGCCTTTAGCAGTCATGGTGTAGATTAAAACAGCAGGGAGTTTAAGTTGGAGCCGTACAAAACTTCAGTTAGGTGGCAGCCGGAGCACTGTGTACAGTTCTGGTCACTACACTATAGGAAGGATGTGATTGTACTGTGGGGTGCAGAGGAGATTCATCAGGATGTTGCCTGGAATAAAGCAGTTTAGCTAAGAAGACAGGCTGGATGAGGTTGAGTTATTTTCTTTGGAGCAGAGAAGGTAGAGTGAAGGCTGATTGAGATAATAAGGAGCATGAACAGGGTGGATAGAAAACAGCTGGCCTCTTAATTGAAGTATCAGTACAAGAAAGCATAATTTTAATCTGAAAGGCGGGGGCTTTAGAGGGAATTTGAGACCAATTTTTTTTTCATCAAGAGAAGTGGGAATCTGGAATGCCCTGTCTGAAAGGGTGGTTGAAGCAGGAAAACTACTTGATTGAGCACTTGAAATGTCAAAGCAATGGACCATGTGCTGGACAATGGGACTAGTATAGATTTAGAGTAGGTTTTGTTGATGCAGACTTGATGGAACTGAGGGCCTCTTCTCTTCTGTGTGATTATATAATTCTATGAATTGTGTTGTACAGCTGCCTGCTAAGAAGAATCAAAGACATTCATTGCGGCCAAATGAGGAGGTTATAAAGAGGTGAACTGATTCACTCCTTCTCATTGGAATATAACAAATGATAATAAATCTACGGATGTTTGAATGGATGACGGGAAGCATTCTAGCCACATTAATAACTCAAATACTAAAGGGGAAGTGGGGCTATAGAACTTCTAAAGCAATCTATCTTTGCCTAAATGCAAATTAAACAGTGACAATAAAGTAGCCAAATTTCCTCAAAAGCAACAGAGTTGAAGGTTGTTTAGAATTTAGAATAAAATTACCTTCCAGGGACCTTGGACATTCACCATTTTGATGTTCATGGCAGCAAGTCTATAATATTTTTGTGATGAACTCACACTTTTAAGTTTGCCCTGTAACTATTATGCTCATTTAAGGAAAAGATAGACTAGGTTTTATTGAATGCAATCATAGAAGTAAAATAATGGGATTTCTGGAAATTAAAAAGTACAGACTTTAAAATTAGTGCTGCTACACATACATTGCAATTCCACCAACCCAGAGGAAAATGTTCTGTAAAGGTTAGCGATTGGTGGCAGTTCATTAAAAAAATCTCTATTGACGTCATTCTTCCACAGAAGTTTCCCATTTGAATGTCAGCATTAAATATCTGCAGTGCTTTTGTTTTCTATTGAAGTTCTAGGGTGGAATTATGCCCAGAGAAAGGTACTAAAGGTACCTTTATGTGTTAAAGGACATGTTGTTCTTGGCAGCCTTGGACTTCAGAACCGTGTGCAAATCTCTACAACATAAACAGATTTGTAATTTATCCACCTTGGCTACAAGTGATCCGACATAACAGATAGGAGACTGAACATATCATGCAGCATGCAAACATCACCACCAGACCAAATCTGTTGTCCCCAACAATTTTGAATATCAGTAATTTGTTGATGGAAACAAATCTTTGAAAGTTAATTTTTTCTAACCCCCTGCCAAATCTTATTCCACAGAACTTTGTAATGCCCATTTCATCAGCTGAAATGTGGACAAATGATTTGATATTAGGGAGGGATTTTCTCTTTTGTTTTTGGAATTGGTAAACTGATATGCTGGCTAGTGATGTATGACCCAGTCTTAATAGAGGCTTAAAATTCTGACCTCTAAGTTTCTGTCAGATTTACTCTATAAACAGCAATTTATAGGTAATCCAAGATGGAGGACAGGAAAAATTTCTGGCTGTAAGAGCTGCTCTTTTTTTGAGGTATTTTAGGTGGTGGAGGTGATTTCCTCGAATTCCAGGAGCAGCAATTACTGTTTTATATGCTGTTGCATTGTTTTGGAACTTTAAAAAAAGTCAAAACAACAGCAGTTTTAAAAGGGAGAAGAACAGACAAATGAAGCACGTGGTGAAGACAGTGCAGGAGAGAGAGAGAGAGAGAGAGAGAGAGAGATTGGGGGGGGGGAGAACCTGCACAGTTACTGCCTTTGCTGTTTTTGAATTTTGTGTCGCTGGACATCGGAGTGCATCTGGGAAAATTAACAAGGAGTGAATTTAACAACTAATCTTGGAGGAAACGGTTTGGGCGAAGTTCACAACACCAAATCAGATAAGTTAATTGTTGTTTTAAGTCAGTCCAAGAGAAAGGCTGTATTAGTGAGTACATAGGTTCTTTCTTGATTATATGTTTTTGGAAATAAGTCTCTTGGTTAAACTTAAAATATAAGCCATAGCTCTTAATTTAACCTGGGACAGTGTTTGTAGAGGAATAAGACGGTGTTATTTTCTGGGTCTGTAGATTGTAAAGGAGCAAAAATGGCCTTTGCAATGATATGTACTTCTTATCAGATGTGGGAGTTTAAAGAGAGTTTAAGGGTTCCTGCGGATTATATCTGCCATAAATGCTGTTGGATGCGAATCTTATCAGATCGAGTGGATCGGCTGGAGAGACAGATGGAAGCGATGAGGAATTTGCAACAGCAACAGTATGTGATGGATGGCAGGTATAGGAAGGGGGGAAAGTCTCAGATACAGTCACATAGATGGGTTAACTCCAGGAAGGGTAAGAGAGGTAGACAGCTCGTGCAGGAGTCTTTTCAAACAGGTATGCTGTTTTGGAAAATGTAGGGGGTGATGGATTCTCAGGGGAACGTAGCACGAACAGCCAAGTTTCTGGTATTGAGACTGGCTCTAATGCAATGAGGGGTATGTCAGCTTCCAAGAGATCAATTGTGTTAGGGGATTCTGTAGTCTGAGGTACAGACAGATGTTTCTATGGCCAGCAGAGAAAAAGCAGAATGGTGTGTTGTTTCCCTGGTGCCAGGATCAAGGATGTCTCAGAGAGGGTGCAGAATGTTCTCACGGGGGAAAGGGGCCAGTAGGAGGTCATTGTCCACATTGGAACCAACGACATTGGAAGGGAAGAGGTTGAGATTCTGAAGGGAGATTACAGAGAGTTGGGCAGAAATTTATAAAGGAGGTCCTCAAGGGTAGTAATATTTGAATTACTCCCAGTGCTACGAGCTAGTGAGGGCAGGAGTAGGAGGATAGAGCAGATGAATGCATGGCTGAGGAGTTGGTGTATGGGAGAAGGATTCACATTTTTGGATCATTGGAATGTCTTCTGGGGTAGAAGTGACACGTACAAGAAGGACGGATTGCACCTGAATTGGAAGGGGAATAATATACTGGCAGGGAAATTTGCTAGAACTGCTTGGGAGGATTTAAACTATTAAGGTGGGACCCAGGGAAAAGATGAGGAAAGAGATCAATCTGAGACTGGTACAGTTGAGAACAGAAGTGAGTCAAACAGTCAGGGCAGGCAAGGACAAGGTAGGACTAATAAGTTAAACTGCATTTATTTCAATGCAAGGGGCCTAACAGGGAAGGCAGATGAACTCAGGGCATGGTTAGGAACATGGGACTGGGATATCATAGCAATTACAGAAACATAGCTCAGGGATGGGCAGGATTGGCAGCTTAATGTTCCAGGATACAAATGCTACAGGAAGGATAGAAAGGGAGGCAGGAGAGGAGGGGGGGTGACATTTTTGATAAGGGATAGTATTACAGCTGTGCTGAGGGAGGATATTCCCGGAAATACATCCAGGGAAGTTATTTGGGTGGAACTGAGAAATAAAAAAGGGATGATCACCTTATTGGGATTGTATTATAGACCCCCTAATAGTCAGAGGGAAATTGAGAAACAAACTTGTAAGGCTATCTCAGCTATCTGTAAGAATAATAGGGTAGTTATGGTAGGGGATTTTAACTTTCCAAACATCGACTGGGACTGCATAGTGTTAAAAGTTTAGATGGAGAGGAATTTCTTAAGTGCGTACGAGACAATTTTCTGATTCAGTATCTGGATGAACCGACTAGAGAAGGTGCAAAGCTTAACCTACTCTTGCAAAATAAGGCAGGGCAGGTGACTGAGGTGTCAGTGAGGGAGCACTTGGGGCCAGCGACCATAATTCTATTCGTTTTAAAATAGTGATGGAAAAGGATAGACCAGATCTAAAAGTTGAAGTTCTAAATGGGAGAAAGGCCAATTTTGACGGTATTAGGCAAGAACTTTCAAAAGCTGATTGGAGGCAGATGTTCGCAGGTAAAGGGACGGCTGGAAAATGGGAAGCCTTCAGAAATGAGATAACTAGAATCCAAAGAAAGTATATTCCTGTCAGGGTGAAAGGGAAGGCTGGTAGGTATAGGGAATGCTGGATGACTAAAGAAATTGAGGGTTTGGTTAAGAAAAAGAAGGAAGCATATGTCAGGTATAGACAGGATAGATTGAGTGAATCCTTAGAAGAGTATAAAGGAAGTAGGAGTATACTTAAGAGGGAAATCAGGAGGGCAAAAAGGGGACATGAGATAGCTTTGGCAAATAGGAGAATCCAAAGGGTTTTTACAAATATATGAAGGACAAAAGGGTAACTAGGGAGAGAATAGGGTCCCTCAAAGATCAGCAAGGCGGCCTTTGTGTGGAGCCACAGAAAATGGGGATTTACTAAATGAATATTTTGCATCAGTATTTACTGTGGAAAAGGATATGGAAGATATAGACTGTAGGGAAATAGATGGTGACATTTTGCAAAATGTTTAGATTACAGAGGAGGAAGTGCTGGATGTCTTGAAATGGTTAAAGGTGGATAAATCCCCACGACCTGATCAGGTGTACCTGAGAACTCTGTGTGAAGCTAGAGAAGTGATTGCTGGGCCTCTTGCTGAGATATTTATATCATCGATAGTCACACGTGAGGGTGCCAGAAGACTGGAGGTTGGCAAACATGGTGCCACTGTTTAAGAAGGGCGGTAAAGACAAGCCAGGGAACTATAGACCACTGAGCCTGACCTCAGTGGTGGGCAAGTTGTTGGAGGGAATCCTGAGGGACAGGATGTACATGTATTTGGAAAGGCAAGGACTGATTAGGGATAGTCAACATGGTTTTGTGCATGGGAAATCATGTCTCACAAACCTGACTGAGTTTTTTGAAGAAGTAACAAAGAAGATTGATGAGGGCAGAGCAGTCAATGTGATCTATATGGACTTCAGTAAGGCGTTCGACAAGGTTCCCCATTGGAGACTGGTTAGCAAGGTTAGATCTAATGGAATACAGGGAGAACTAGCCATTTGGATACAGAACTGGCTCAAAGGTAGAAGACAGAGGATGGTGGTGGAGGGTTGTTTTTCAGACTGGAACCATGTGCAAATCTCTACAAGGATCAGTGCTGGGCCCTCTACTTTTTGTCATTTACAAAAATGATTTGGATGCGAGCATAAGAGGTACAGTTAGTAAGTTTGCAGATGACACCAAAACTGGAGGTGTAGTGGACAGCGAAGAGGGTTACCTCAGATTACAACAGGATCTGGACCAGATGGGCCAATAGGCTGAGAAGTGGCAGATGGAGTTTAATTCAGATAACTGCGAGGTGCTGCATTTTGGGAAAGCAAATCTTAGCAGGACCTATACACTTACTGTAAAGTCCTAGGGAGTGTTGCTGAACAAAGGGACATTGGAATGCAGGTTCATAGCTCCTTGAAAGTGGAGTCGCAGGTAGATAGGATAGTGAAGAAGGCATTTGGTATGCTTTCCTTTATTGGTCAGAGTATTGCGTACAGGGGTTGGGAGGTCATGTTGCGGCTGTACAGGGCATTGGTTATGCTACTGTTGGAATATTGTGTGCAATTTTGGTCTCCTTCCTATCAGAAAGATGTTGTGAAACTTGAAAGGGTTCAGAAAAGATTTACACGGACGTGGCCAGAGTTGGAGGATTTGAGCTATACGGAGAGGCTGAACAGGCTGGGGTTGTTTTCCCTGGAGCGTCGGAGGCTGAGGGGTGACCTTATAGAGGTTTACAAAATTATGAGGGGCATGGACAGGATAAATAGACAAAGTCTTTTCCCTGGGGTCGGAGAGTCCAGAACCAGAGGGCATAGGTTGAGGGTGAGAGGGGAAAGATATAGAAGAGTCCTAAGAGGCAACCTCTTCACGCAGAGGGTGGTACGTGTATGGAATGAGCTGCCAGAGGATGTGGTGGAGGCTGGTACAATTGCAACATTTAAGAGGCATTTGGATGGGTATATGAATAGGAAGGGTTTGGAGCAATATGGGCCAGGTGCTGGCAGGTGGGACTAGATTGGGTTGGGATATCTGGTCGGCATGGACAGGTTGGACCGAAGGGTCTGTTTCCATGCTGTACATCTCTATGACTCTATGACTCTATAGGCTTGAGCTGCCTTGTCCCATTGTAAAGGTGCATTTACCCATTCTGAGTGCTTCCCTGATGTTACATTAACAAGATCAAAGAAACCTTGATACTTCAGAAATTGCAAATGAGGACCTGCATCTATTTATTCTTAATTGACATGTGGGCTTTACTGGCAAAGCCAGCATTTGTTGCTCTTCCCTAGTTGCCCTGAATGTGATTGGGTTTCTAGGCCTTTTTGCGGGGAAGCCAAACATATTGCTGTTGGTCTGGAGTCACAATCAGAGCAGATCAGGTAAGGACAACACATTTCCCAAAAGGACATTAGTAAACCAGATGGGTATTTACAACATTCAACAATGGCTGTATGATCACCATAGAGTCATAGAATCATAGAAATGTACAGCATGAAAACAGACTCTTTGGTCCAACTTGTCCATACCGACCAGATATTCTCATTATAAGTTCCGAAAGATCTGAAGGTAGAGAGAACAGTTTAAGCAAGGTGCACCAGTGTGAGTACAAAATGGTTTAAGGTTCAGCGACCAGAATGTGGAACAGAAAAGGAAATTTGAAATCAGATATGCAAGATTGGAGAACTTACAGAAGTAAGACGAGGCATAGCTGTGAAGCAATCTGTAGATTTGGTGCAAAAGGGCTGTCTACCATCTAAGAGATAACTGCACAGAGACAGGGAGAGAGAGCTAGCTACTGACTGTGATTTGAATACCATCTGATCATTGCACTCACAGTGGGAAGGGCACAACAAGCTTCAGGAAATTATGCTGTTAAGGTTTTGCATTGTAATTGTTATAACAAAAGGTGATTTAGTAATTTTGACTGGAGAGCTCTGTGCTGTGAACTTTGTTGAAAGTAGACTTAAAGAATTCAATGTGCTAAGGCCAAGATAATCTATTTTCACTAAATAGTTGAGGTATAACCATCAGTCAGGTCATCAGCAATAACTTCTTTGGTCTTTGATTACCTCATGGGGTCTTTCATATCCATCCAAGAGGGCAGAAGGGACTTTTATATAAAGATGACACTGTACCTTTACGCTATTGCAGCAAGTGTCAGGCTAGATTTTGTATTCCATTCTCTGGATTAGGATTGAAGACATGAACTGCTGACTCAGAGACGGGAGCCACAACTGGCACATCAAGCTGATTTCACACAAAACAATGGCACGCAATGGCTGTCGAGTCTTCACTATATCACACAATGTTATTCAACATCAAATCACTGTATAAGATTGGTCCTGGGATGTTTCTAATGTACAGTTTTGATACTACTTTAATTTTTTATGCATGTGAACTTGTGGTTGATGACAAAATAGTGACACAAACGACATTGTTTTGTCCCTTCTTTAGACCCACTTATATTTTATCTACACAATGTTATTATTATAAACATCACAGTGGAATTAATAACTGATGGCTGTAATATGGAATATCTCTGACTTTGCACAGTGGGGAAAGACACTTTGGTAAGACAAATAGCCTGCTCAAAAGGAATAATTTTACATTTGTAAAAGAAGTCGAAGTGAAATCAATATTTTAATGATGCATGTAAGAAAGCCTGTTATTTGTCATAATGAATGACTCTAGTAACTGAAATGTAGGAATCTTGGCTTAGAATGAATGGTTTCCAAGAATGTAATTTCATTAATTGAGTCAGTAATTAAAATGACATATGGGCATTTGTTAAAGGAGGAATGCAATCATCATGTAATTGTGCCATTTCCAGTTCCAGCATTTAAAAAACAACGCCGTGACACAATAAACACACACTACTTATAAAATGTAAAATATTTTTCTCAATACCAAATTTAGTCCCAGAATTCATTTCTCATTACAATTTACAATACATCACATGAAAGTGAAGAGAAACATCTTGTAACCAATTCTCATGCTACTGTTATAATAACATTTTCTCAGAAGTGCTCTGAAGTTCTAACAACAAACCATCTGTTCCATCTAAAGCTTTAATTGCCAGAGCTATAGTTCAATGTGTGCTTTGCATATCAAAGCTGGTTTTCCTAGAAAGCTGCACAGTTCCTCTGGGAAATCATTCAGGCTGCTCATTTCACAGAATCTCTCCAGTGCTGACTTCTAATGTATAATAAATTATTTATCCTTTTGAGTAATGAATGTTCTTTGGACTGGTCAAACTATAAAATTTTCAACAAACTGCACCACCAACTGAAAGTCAGTTTGCACAACACCACACTAAAAATGAGAGACTGAATTGTGAAAAATGGATGCATTTTGTGACACTTTAATACTCAACAGAAAAACAAAGCCTAAGCTACTTCTTAAAATAATTTCTTCTGAAAATTGAAGTGGAAAGTCAGTGCATTCAACAAAATGCTTTTTTTTATCTTACACACCTTTTGCAATAATTGTTAACATTTATTGTTTTGCTTTTGTATTCCTTAAAGCAATTTCTATCTAATTTGCTTTTTTCATTATTTTCTATCCCATTAATTACTATAAAACTGGCAATACAATACACGCATTAATGAGTTTCAATAATGAGCATAATAATGAGGACAGCTGCAGCATTCATGACTTGTATTGCCATGGCTACCTTTAGAATCACAAGATACAATGCATCTGCAGTCACAACAAGCCACATTATCAAATATCCATTGTGGCTTTTATTCCCCTAGAACTGCTGTGCAAAATTGGAATTTTTATAGGGACGTGAATTTATTTTTTTAACTTAAGATAATCTACTCACCTTTTCTTTTTTCCAGGAGAAACTGGTGCACATTACGGGAAAAGAAATGGAGCCTGAGAGACAACAATGTATCTTCAGTTGAGGAGGAGGTTCTCAAGAATGTGGGGAGTGGATATGGTCATGGTGACAGGACGGGTTGGAGAAGCCAGTTTATAAGTTTCTTTATATTTTACCCACTTTTGCCCTGCTCACTCCTGCTTCACCCAATCCATTAAACGGGCCATAATTGCAGCTGCTTTCATGCATTTCTCCCTTTGCTTATCTTTGACACTAAAACTGACCACAATCAGACCCTTCCATTTAAAGTGTAGAAGTAGAGGACCCTGACCCAGAAAGAGCTAGGTGGCACACATGCTGATTGCAGCACTACTTGCCTGAAGTGTGCAAGCACTAGCTACAAAACTGGTTCAATGTGTAATATTGAGGGAGGAATAGAGAGCTTTCTCATGTGGTAATTCACTAAAGTCGTATGCCTAACGTCAGGCAGAAAGATAGGATGTCTAGGACTTAAATTTTCATAGAGGGGCTCACAACCTAACTCTGCTGCAGAGGCAAATTTACAGCTTCCAGCTTATAGAAAAAAGTTGATGGTTGTACCAGAGGAAATCTAAAGTGCTTTAAACTGCCAGTGAGATATTGCCCAAAGACAGTTCCTGTAAAACTCAGTTTCTGTAGAGCTTTCCGGGGCCCAACATGACTATTCACTTAACCATGGTGCAAGTTGGTCAGGTCCATCAATGCCACAGTAGGCCCCCTAATGTTGAAGCTTCTTGGTAGCAATTGTCTGCTATGTCACTAGTTGGTGGCTGGAATGGGGCCAATTTTACCCCTGAGAGCTCTTGTCTCCCAAAGAATGGTGGACAAACCCCATCCCCCATCTATTTTGCAACGGTTCCCAGTCAAACATCTCATGCCCCCAAAATGCTCCATTGCCTGCTAGTTACATGCTGCAGACTGTAAGCAAATGACCTCCTTGTCATCCCAGTTGGTCCTGGTCATTAACAGTGACCAATGCTTCCAATGACCTTTTTCTTTCATGCCTGCACAGATATCACTAATCCTGATCATTCCTACAGGTCCTATCTGTTTTGAAGCAAATCCTATTCCCCCCTCAGGCGACTGACAGTGTGGAGTTTGCACGTTCTCCCCGTGTCTGCGTGGGTTTCCTCCGGGTGCTCCGGTTTCCTCCCACAGTCCAAAGATGTGCAGGTCAGGTAAATTGGCCATGCTAAATTGCCCCTAGTGTTAGGTGAGGGGTAAATGTAGGGATATGGGTGGGTTGCGCTTCGGCGGGTCGGTGTGGACTTGTTGGGCCGAAGGGCCTGTTTCCACACTGTAAGTAATCTAATCTAATCTAATCTAATCTAATCCAGTGTTATTTTTACCACTACCTTATCTGTGTACTGGGTACTCAGCCTTGCCTGTTCCTACATCTACTTCCATCTCATGGATCAGCTGTGGAATCCTAACTTCCTGCTTCAGTCCATGCAGCTGCTTGCACAGATTTATTATAAACTGTTTAACTTTCTCTTTCAAAGGATCCATTTGCTCACTACCAGTTACAACATCCCTGGCAATCTCATCTCTCTTCCTGTCATTAGCTCATATGGAGATAATGGCAGTTGATTTTACTGGGTGTTGCCCTGACTCCCGATAGAATTCTTGACAATAGATCTGTCTTTCTCTGCCATGTCTCTGGATTTCTTTAGCCAGTCCTCTCTAGTGTCCTATTCATTTACTTTGCAATGCCTGAGTTCTATGCGTGAGATAAGCCATGAAATGTTGTGCAATAACCAGGAATTTTCAAACTTCCTTATCTCGTGCCCTGTAAAATGTGTTCCCGGATCAGTATCCACCTGCAATGGTATTTCATAACTCAGGATTACCTGTACTACCATTACTTGAACAACAATTGTGATTGAACAGTCTTGTGCAGGTTAGGCTTCTACCCACCAGCCTTCCATCCATTGACACTACACTTCACTGCTTTGAGAAGGCAGACAACATAATCAACGACCCTTCCCACCTCAGTTATACCCTCTTCCTACCTCTTCCATTGGGTGGAAGATTCAAAAGCTTAAACACATGTACCAAAAGATTCAAGACCAGCTTCTTCACCACTGTTATTAGACTTATGAATGGGCCCCTCAAATTTTAAATTTAATCTCGTTCGTTATGCACCTTCTCTGCAGCCAAAACATTGGATTCCTCACTCTGTTCTATTACCCTAATGTATTTTGTATGGTACGATCTGCCTGTATTGCATGCAAAACAAAACTTTTCATTGTACCTAGGTACATGTGACAATAACAAATCAAATCAAAAATCAAATCAAAAAATTGGTCAATACTCACAAAATAATAATTCATTCCTTGATTCTTTGGGAGGGATCCTGTAAAATCTGTTTGTAATCATTCTCTTGGCCCCTTGATTCAGGACTGGTGTGACATGTAGACTTTGACTGGTCTTCTGCGTAATGTTTGGAACAAACCAAGTATCATTAGCTAGATCTCTTCCCATTCCCTGCCACCACCAGCATCTGCTCATCCTCCCCAACATGGCTTTCCTCCTATGGTGTGCATTTCCATGGTGTATTTTAATGATGTTATGCTGAATGCAGTATGGTGTTTTCACCCTTTTCTTTTTCTACTAGTTGCTATTGGTATCAATTACTACCTCCAGTTCTTCCCTTTACCTCCTTTATGTCCACCATGTTCACTTACTCTGACACAATTGCTGCTGCTGCTGCCACCTGGTGTTTGGGTCTAGTTACAGCTGCCTCATTAGCTGGCTCATCAGCCTTTAGTTACTTACATCAATGAGGTTTGTTCCCTTCCGTATGTCTTAACCTTTATTATTGCTGCCTTTATTGATAGTTTAACAGCTTCTACTAATTCCTTACTTACTGTGTCTTGCGGTATGTACACCGCCTTCTGAACTGATGTACTTCTCCCAACTCCAAGCTACCAAAAATCTGAAATACCTCAGGTGGTAGGTGTAAAAGTTGGCCTGTTGAATGCAGTAGCACATTGAGTGTAGTAATCTGTATGTATCATTTCAATTTATTTTCCATGTTCTATTTCTTCTCTCCACCACACCTGAAGCTATGGATGGTCACTGTCTGTCTGTGATGATATTGTCTATCTACAAATTACTGAATAACTTTATCTCTTACAAATGTATTGCGCATTCCTGATTGCTAATATTTCAGAATAAATGTTTTAATTACCAAGCATTGATTGCTTGATACCAAATCAAAAGGACTTACAAGATCCTACAGTTCTCTTTTCTTCAAACTGTCTCCAAAAAGATATTCCTTACTCTTCGTCTTATAGTTCCCAAACTTTTAATTGATCCAATCCAAACTCTATCCTGTTTCTACTCGTTTCCCTTGCATTTTACTTTAACCTACATAACCTACGTAAATACTAACTTGACATATTCAATCCAGTTACAGCATGATAAATTATTCCAAGTTCACAAAACAAAATATATTCACTGTTTTTAACTCCTCAGAGATCTCATTGTCATTCTGTTGCGTTCATGAATCTTAGCGAACTTTTGCTCTTCAAAAAACATTCTTACAATTTTCTTAAAACAGAAATTAAACATTTCTATTGATTATAGGCATGAACATCTCCTGCATGCTCATTCCTTACATTTAGATATCTGTTTTCAAAAAGTACCTTCCTAAATTCTTTTAGACATTTAAAATCTCAAAATGCTTTCAAATTCAAATAATGTTGAATTCACAGGTTTATTTTCATTTTAGGTTTTCTCTTTTTTTAGGATTATTATTTACACAGAAAAAACTTACGAGTGTGATTATCTGTATCCATTCATGTTTTTACACCCTTTGTCCTTGATGTTTTTTATGTTGACTCCCTTCCAAAAAGGGAAACAAAGAAAGCAAAGGGATGCCTTATGTCTTGTGTACACTCCAAAAGAGGCATATTGCCTTATGTTACTTCTCTTTCGTGCATTCTATTTTAAACTTCGCTTTCTGTCTTCTCTCCTGAAACATTCTTTATGTCGTTTCTTCAGACACTCAACCACCCCGCATGATCTTAGTTTCTAAATAGCATGTTTTTTGGCTCATCTGTTCTGCTTGTGGTTGCTAAAGGATTTGATCTGTCTACACGGATCTCACTTGCAGTCCCATCAGCACTGTTCTATCACCTCTCCTGGTACCTCCTACCCTGAGTCCTCTTTCAGGCTGTTTAGATTTCACCTATGTCAATCCAGTGCAGCTGTCTGACCTAATGATGGGTGGTAAATTCGGTGGTAAACCCTAACCCCATCACATTCATCCCAATTCAACACCGATCGCAAAGACATGATACA
Source organism: Chiloscyllium plagiosum (assembly GCF_037043375.1). Taxonomy (NCBI): domain Eukaryota; kingdom Metazoa; phylum Chordata; class Chondrichthyes; order Orectolobiformes; family Hemiscylliidae; genus Chiloscyllium; species Chiloscyllium plagiosum. The sequence goes on along the minus strand of NW_028270164.1, from coordinate 31,855,058 downwards.
AGGTGCTGCTGACTACACCAGATACTGTTGTCATTCAACTCGATAAATTGCAGGCGACTTTAGTGCAGGCAATGATTGTTTTATTCCAGCGACTGCAAGGACAGTCAATCCTATCAGTATAAGTCCTAACTCTACATCCCATGCTATACTGGTTCTAGTTACCTTTCATTATTATGCCCCAGCATTTATTTCAATGGTATAGACACTCCACACATTTCCTGGTTTTATACACAGCAGGTCACATATTCAGTTCTTATCTGATAAATTCTCACTGTATGTTGACCAGATATCCTGTTGTCACATACAACAGATATTGTTTATACTTCACCCAAGGCCTTCTTTACTGATTGTGTGTTCCCATCCTTTATCCTGCCTCTGTACTTCTGTTGTTCTTCAGCTATGTTCCATTGACTTTTACTGAAAATTTAATCTTTAACTAACTGGAACTGATTCAGCCCCTCAGTGCTACACAGGGTCACAAAGGTGATGCAGGACATGGGTTGGCTTCAGTTAGCATAAGTTGACATAAGGGCAGAAGGGATCATAGGATGGTTATGTATGGGTTGACATGAGATGACACATATGGGCACGGGGAACAGGTCAAGGGGTGGAGTGTTTAATAGGTTTAATATTTAACAACTGAGTTGAAGTCTAGCGAACTGAGGCTTTATAATTAGCCTTCCTCCACTCTTAGTACCCACTGTAACCACGTTGGATTTGTATCTGGGGTTGTGGGACCAACTCCTGCACCTGCTTCCCTCTCTGAGCCACTACACATCCCAATCCCCTGAATGAATCTTCTATTATGCAGGGCACTTTTCACAGTAGGGAACGGGTGCAGTGAACTGACAGATTTTCCAGTTCCACACATCCACCTCAGGAACAAATTTCCAGGCCATAAAGTCTCGGCTATTTCCATTAGGCAACAGTGAACTGTAAACTGGGAAGTATTCCTGGTGTTACCTGTTAAGAATCACAAAAACCTTGACAGTGTCTACACCATTGAAATAAATGCTGGGGCAGAATAATGAAAGGTAACTAGAACCAGTATAGCATCCTTAGTGAACTGAGGATACCTGACCAACGTAAGTGACTTATTTCCTTATCAGATAGAATCTTTGGAGCTCATTCACACTTGAAAAGGAGGCACTGGACAATCCAGTTTTGAGGATGATGAACCTCCATTGCTGTAGTCTGTATAGCTATTGTTGGACCTTCCTAATCTGTATTTATCTGGACAAGACAATCTCAGCTTTCTAACACTATTGTCAACTGTTATAATATTTTCCTGTTCTGTTGTCAGCCCTAACTTACATTATACATGAGTAGAACACCTATGCATTAAATGCTATGGACAAAACATTTAATAATATTTAAGATACACCAAATAGAATTTTAAACCTGCGTGCATACACAGTAATGCTTCTCGGTGATACTTCCGATATTGGTAAAAAAACATTCTTATTCTACTCACCAGACATCAATTTGTGAGCTTTTAGTAAATGGACAACTACACAGTTACATTATTGAACACACCCACCCAAGATAGTTTCTACTGCACTTCTGACCTGGGAATGAGCTGTACATCTGCAGGCACCGGTGTTTGTAATGAGGTTAGGCTCATGCAACCGAAACACTTAATTCAGATTTACTTTAATAATATTGATATCAGCATTCATAATTGGGTTCTGTGTAAAGTAATTACGCAAAGCTGAAATGCGAAACAGGTATTCTTTGTGGGAAAATTGCTAACCTAGTTGAAATAATAAGGGAATAAATGTAAACAGATGCTCATTGCTGAAGAAAAAAGCGGCTTTTTTGTAGCAAACTTCAGACAACAGAGGAATACAGGATTTGCAGTATTGTGTCCTTGAACAGAGATAACCATTAATGAAATTAGCAAAAGATTGATTTGAAAACTACTGAGCTAGCCACAGCTGTTCTCCTGATCAGGCAAATTCTTCTTGATCTACAGAGTATTGTATGTAAGCATATTCTGTTGACTTAAACAGCTCTTTATATGCATCCATTTTTGATCCCTAACATCACTGTCAGACAAACAAGATTTGTGTAGATAACAAAATGCAAAAAGACTCTTATTCTGATGTTTCGTTATGAAATTTTGCTTCCGTTCTGAGATTGCAATTTGATTTTGACTGAATAACAAAGATCAAAAGGTATATTTGCACTTGCTAAAATAGTTAATTTGCATAATTCTAGCCAATCTTCCAATGAAGATTAATACATTGTGTATATAAAAAGGCATAAAATGGTCTACATGCTGAATGGTAATAATTGCTGTAGAGGAATTCCCATTCCTTATTTTATGTGAGCTGCAGTTCATGATGAAGATTACTGCCACCATCCTCTTTAAGTGTGGGACACTACAGAGTTTGCATGGTTGAGTGTATTTGAAGAAAAGCACTTCCTGGTTTAACCAAGGGTCTCCTGCAGTTAATAAGATGCAGTCTATTGGAATGCCAGTAGGTTACATTGATAAAAGAGACATTGCTGCTGAAACTCGGAGAAGAACCAGATATTAGGTCTCACCCTGAAGCAGCTCTGTTCAGATGTTTAGTCTTGAAGATTGGGATGATTTTTCCCCCCAAAACTTATAAGATGAAAAAGAAAAGGATGGTCAATCAGTTCATTTTCACTCATCTCTAAATCTTCACCATCATAAAACAAAGGGTTAAGGTTTTGTAAACACAATCACTGTATTATTCCATCTGAGAGGCGCTTGTAAATGTTGTCGTTTCTGCAAAAATCACAAGGCTGAGTCATGAGGGGGGGTGTATGTTAAGTTAGATATGCTTGCACAAACAGCTACAAGTAGCTGTATCTTGCTTCTGCAAAAATCGCAAGGTGGAATCAGTGGGTGTATACCAAGAAATAACTAACCGAAAAGGGAGGTGGTCGACTGGTAGAAACAGATGTATTGACATGACAATTGCAATTGTCACGCACATAGGGAATTAGTATGAACAAGATAACCAAATAAGACCCAGTTATCAAGGGGAGGGTTGCACGCCAACAACAGGCCACAGACAGATTGGTAAACCGATTAGATTAGCAGCTGCACAGAGCAATACGACTGTCATATATGAAGTAAAAGGGGAGTACCAAGAGACTCAACTGAACTGTATAAATTGTAATGTAACCTCCTGATCGTGGTGCCTACTTTGTGGTCACTCGGACTTGCAAGAATGTATGAATACAGACTGCTTCTGAATTTGGCTCGGACTGAAATTATTGAACAGTGAGCTTCGTTTCTCACATTCCATGTCCCTGTAATATAAATGTTTTACTATTTTCTCTTTGTAAAAAGAAAATCAACTGATTTTTCATGATTAAATTATCTTTGGATGTCAAAATTTATGCACTATATAATGGCCTGGATTATGGAATAACAAAATAATAAATTGCAACTGAAATCTCATCAGCAAATGTACGGTTTCAATGATTAAACACCAAAATTCAGATCTTAATTCTAATAAAAGTGTATACCTGAACCAAACTCTTATTTTTCGTCAGAGACAATGATTTATGTGTTCTTATACACACTGTTTGATTTTTAAAATTTCAGGTAATGAAGCAATATTTAGGTGACATAATTAGGAAATCCATGTGCAACTCTGATATGTATGTAGGATTGTATTTTTCATTATATCACAGCAAAGTAGAATATAATCTTCTGTCAAATGATCTACCTGAGTCAGGCACAAGTCCATCCAGACATACTAATGAATTGGAAAGAGGTATTTTGGCTTTGAGTTTTATTTTCCTGATGGAACACTAAGCTATAGACAAAACACAGACTTCTGAAGAATTGACAGTTAACAAATGTCCCAAACCTCTCCTCATCTTTGCTTCTCTCTCTTCATTTAAGTAATTTCCTAAGCTTTTTGACCAAGACCAAGCTTTTTATCACTTTTCATAGCTTTATCAAGCTTTCCGTCCTGATTCCTCTAATGTGGCTCAGTGTCAAATCTTGTTTGATAATCCTCCTCCAAAGTGCCTAAAGACACTACATAAATTTAAGTCATGTTGTTATATGTTTCTTGCCCTGATGCCGGATAAATCATAGATAGTTATTCAGAATATAGTTCCATTTAACTTGTATTTGGCAAGTCTCCATTACATAATTGTATTTCAGTAACTAGTTTGTAAATATACATTGCATAAAATTTGGGAGGTATCATAAGGTGTCGTGACTTTTTCACCATATGAGTCATATGCAGCAGAGGCATCATAAGCAGTCAAAGATAAAAGCTCTGATTAGGGCAATGAATTATTATACAGTAAATTGCAGAGTTCTGAATATGCTTTAAGTGTACGCTTACATAATACAGGTGCATTAATTTATTTTACGTCTGACATTAGCAAAATACAGATAATGTTTTTCACAGCTCAACTAGGATCCTCATCAATACATTGCAAATAAAGAGGGATCCTAGTTGAGCTGTGAAAAACATTATCTGGGATCCATCAATAACTCCTGGTCTCTGGTCACATTGTCACCAGCCTCGTCATCTTGACAAAGTTGTTACCAGTGTTTTCAGTAGAGCTCAATGAATGATAATATCGCCACCAGCTGGCTGTGTTAGTATTATTGTCCAAATTTATAAGCAGCTTCAGCAACTGCAGGCAATTTTTGAGCAGTGTTTAAAGCAGTTCTTTTGCAAGATGTTGTTCATAAACTCCCACTTATTGCATCATAAATCAAATAATTGTACAGACAGTTTTATCTTACTTCTGGAAACTATTGGAAGCAATTCTGAGGGACTGTATTAATCTGTACTGGAAAGATAAGGATTAGTCAAGAAAATGAACATGGCTTTGTTAAGGGGAGGCCGTGTCTGGCTAAGTTGATTGAATTTTTCAGAGTTACACAGGTGTCTAGATGATAGCAATGAATTTGATGTATTTTGACATGGACTTCAGCAAGGCTTTTGATAAGGTCCAGCATAAGTGATTTACAGCAAAAGGTAACACCCATGGAATCCAAGGAAATTGGATCTAGATTTGACTGAGTGGCAGCAAGTAGAGAGGGATATTTGAAGGATGCTTTTGTGATGTGATGCTTTTGTGATACTTTTGTGCCATTGTTCAGGAGTTCTGCAGAGATTAGTGTTGAGGCACTTCCTGTTTGTGGTATATCTAAATAATTTAGGTTTAATTTTTGGAGAGTATGTCAGTATGTTCACAGATGATATTAAACTGCTGAAGTGATAAATAGTGAGGAGGATCATCTTAGATCACAGGGGTATATAGATAGGATTGCCAACTGATCTGATCAGTTACAAATGGAATTCAGTTTAGATACATGTGAGGTGTTGCACCTGGGAAGGATAATCACACCAAGGGAAAACATGATGAACTGTAGGACCCTGGGAAGCACTGAGGATCAAGAGAACTTAATATGAATGTATACTGTCCTTTAATAGCAGGATAGGTATTAAAGTAGGCAAACGTGAGGACTGCAGATACTGGAAATCAGAGTCTAGATTAGAGTGGTGCTGGAAAAGCATAGCCGGTCAGGCAGCATCTGAAGAGCAGGAAAATTGACGTTTCGGGCAAAAGCCCTTCATCAGGAATGAAAACTGGCATAATTCCTGATGAAGGGCTTTTGCCCGAAACGTCGATTTTCCTCCTTCTTGGATGCTGCCTGACCGGCTGTGCTTTTCCAGCACCACTCTAATCTAGGTATTCAAATAATTAAGGTATATGGATACTTGCATTTATTAGCTGAGGCATAAAGTTTAAGAGCAGGGAAGTTATGCTGGAACTGTATAAAACATTGATTAGACCACAACTCCAAATTAAAGGAGGGATGGGATTGCACTGGATATGGTGCAGAAGAGCTTTACCAGGAGTTTACCTGTGCTGAGAGTTTTAGTTATGCAGAGAGGTTGGATAGACTGGGGCTGTTTTCCTTGCAGTAGGGGTGAGTGAGGGGGGTATGACTGGGATGTATAATATTATGAGGGGCATAGATAGGAAGAAACATTTCTTCTTGGTGGAGGGCACAATGACAAATGGTATGGATTTAATGCAAGAGGCAGGAGGTTTAGAGGGGATGCGAGGAAAATCTTTTTTTCACCCAGAGGTTGGTGGGAATCTGGAACTCACTGCCTGTGAGAATGACAGAGGCAGAATCCCTCATAAGATTAGAATCCCTACAGTGTTGAGACAGGCTACACCGACCCTCCGAAGAGTAACCCACCCAAACCCATTTCCCTCTGACTAATGCACCAAACACTATGGGCAATTAGCATAGCCAATTCACCTGACCTGCACATCTTTGGATTGTGGGAGGAAACCGGAGCACCCAGAGAAAACCCACACAGACATGGGGAGAACGTGCAAACTCCACACAGTCGCCCAAGGCTGGAATCGAACCCGGTGCTGTGAGGCAGCAGTGCTAACCACTGAGCCACCATGCCACCCTGATTTAAGAATTATTTAGATATACACTTACGATGCCAAGGCACACAAGGCTAAGGCTTTGAAAAATGGGTTTAGAATAGTTGAGTGATATTTTGTTGACTGGTGCAGACTTAAAGTACTGAAGGCTTTTTTCTGTGCTCTGGCCCCCTATGATTCTATGGCACATTGAAGTACACCTTGATGTAATCTAACTCTGCCTTCAGTGTATTCCTGCACATTGTGGAAATGTGTTCATAGCACACACTACCTCAATGTCTTGGGCTGTTTGTGGGGTCAACACACAGAGAGTTAAAACAATGTTCAACTTTGCTGAAGAAGGTTTTACGAGCAGTCCTAAGGCAAGGTTGAGAAGTTCAAGGAAGGTGTTGTGTTAATACATTCATATCCAGGATCTGGCATCCTGTGTGGTTACTTTCTTATAATAACAAATTGAGTAATGACCTTAATGGCTCATTTGATACGAGTAATCAGATGATTGAGAGAAGCTGGGGTTTGAAATGTAATCTAATGTGTCTTTCTGGCTTCGTATTAATCTGATGTCACTTTACTGCGTATTTTGTTGTATTTGGATTTGTGATATATGGAACATAGAACAAATGTTTTAAATAAACCACAATGTGCTTTACTCACACTAGATTGGGATTTGTGGATGGGTTGCCAGCTGGATATATTCCAGGAGATGTTGATAGATGGATATCACAGAATTCAGTAGATGCGGACTAAGTGGGTGAGTTGACCTGTAGGAGGAGGCAAGTCCAAAGCCTTGAACTTTCTTGGGAAGGGATGGGTTTTTCTGAAGCATATAAATTAACAAAAATAATTTCTGTTACTGTCCTTGTTTAGAATTGATTTGTTCAGCAGGTACCTAGGTGAAGCCATGCCTGCAAGCACAATCACCAGTGCCTGGGTCCCTCCTTAATCCAAGGCCACAAATTGGTGTCATTTTGGCAGCAGCCATAATCACCACAGTGCGACTGAGTACTAAAGAGTTGTCAGCATCTGGTTGGCAGCAGCTCTGAACGGGAAAAGTGTTCTGTCTCTGAGATCTTTCCTCCTGTGAGAAAGCCCACCTCTGGCCTGTTAAGTGCCCGTGTAACATATCTTTTTTTCTCAAAAAGAGGCAACAGGGAAATCTTGCTGGCTCTCCAGCTGGAAGCCAAGATCCCCATCAACCCCATAAGACTCTACTCAATGTCATCTCTCTCCCCTACAATAACTCTCAATGGATTTTCCAACAATGGATTCATCCAACCACTCAACATAATACTGTCACTTGTGGGTCCCTTCTTCCCTGTGGCTGAAACAAAACACTGTATGGAGAGGCACATCACTTCAGAAAACCGGAGGTGATAAAGTGGTATAGGATGAGTTCCAAAATCCAGATGATAGCAGCCAAAGGTATCTCAGCAGTCAGAGCAGTCTGCATTCAACTCTGCACCAGGTAGGATGGTAGATTAAAGAAGAGGAAAAATGTTTTGTGTAAGATTATGCAGATGAGTGGTTGATGTGAAATTGGGTTGTTAAGTTTCTGTTCAATTTTCCTGCAAGGTTAAAATAATTTTTGAGTTCTCTGATTTTGCTCTTCTTTGCCTAATGCATGGCAAATGGCATTTAAGTTGTGATAAATGAAGTTAAAGTCAGATAATAGGTGTCTGTGACAGAGCTGACTGTCGGACTGTTTTGTTGGGGAATTGGAGGCAGGAGGTCCAGGGTTCAGAATGTGGTTGCAGAATCAAACTGTGCCTGAATTAAGCCATCTACATAGTTACATGCAGCTGCAGCTGCCCTCACCACACCATGATTCTCTTTCTTCACTGTTATTGGGGCCTTCATCTTCCTGCAGCTCCAATCCTTGTTTCTCTGTATATTGTATAAAGCACAGCACACCACTATCATTCCTGAAATCCAGACAGGTGCATATTGAATATCCCCAATCTCTCCAGGCATTTAAAGTACAAATTCAGCATACTAATTGCTTGCTTGATAATTCTCATGGTTAAGTGGCTTTGCTTACATCTCTTATAGGAATAACTTTCAGGTTCTAATAGGTGTAATCAGTCAGGTCTTCAGTGAGTTGTCCTTGTCTCCAAAATGTTAGCCATTAATTCTGTTTCATGGTGCAAAGATGTTTGCCTGGCAGAGGATAACAGCGTAATGGTTCCTGGAACATTACACAAAATGTGTAATAATCTTTAAGTACTTATAACAAATTTCACAGAGATAGAATGGAAGCCCTTGAAGTTGACCAGAGTGAGAGATTTAATAATCACACGTGTGCAGTTAAAGACTCCTGGAAGCGCTGGAAACCAGCCACAGCTATAAAACCAAACTTCCACTTGTTCTGAATTGACTCCATCTGTCACAAGGTAACCATTAGAAATAGGATCAGGAGGAGGCCATCTGGCCCCTCAAGCCTGCTCTGCCATTCAATAAGATCATGCCTGATCTGACATTGCTTGCATCCACTTTCCTGCATTTTCCTCATAATTCTTTATTCCTCTACTGATCAAGAATCTATTTATCTCAGCCTGAAATATATACAAAGATTTTTCTCTGTGGTAAGGAATTCCAAAGGCTTTCAACTTTCTGAGAGAAGAAATTTCTCCTCATCTTAGTCTTAGATTGGCACCCCTTTATTCTGAGACTATGCCCTCTGGTCCTAGACTGTCCCATGAGAAGAAGCATCCTCTTGGCATTTACCCTGCCAAGCCTCTTAAGAAGGAGGAGAAAGTGAGGTCTGCAGATGCTGGAGATCAGAGCTGAAAATGTGTTGCTGGAACAGCGCAGCAGGTCAGGCAGCATCCAGGGAACAGGAGAATCGATGTTTCGGGCATAAGCCCTTCTTCAGGAACCTTCAGGAATTCCTGAAGAAGGGCTTATGCCCGAAATGTCGATTCTCCTGTTCCCTGGATGCTGCCTGACCTGCTGCGCTGTTCCAGCAACACATTTTCAGCTCAAGCCTCTTAAGAATCCTATATCTTTCAATGAGATCACCCCATTCTTCCAAACTCCAGTGAGTAACTTCCAACCTGTTCAGCTATTGTTCATAAGCCAATTCCTCTGTACCGGGTACCATGCAAGTGAACCTTCTCTGTACTGTCTCCAATTAAATGAAATCTCTCCTTAAATAAGGGGACTAAAACTGCTCATAGTACTCCAGATGTGGTCTCATCAGCATCATGTTCTATTGCAGTAAGAGTTTGCTCTTCATATATTCCAACCTTCTTGACCTATCCTTCCTGATTATCCACAGTATCTGTGTCCTAGCTTTGTGCGTTTTGTGCACAAGTACCCCCAGTTTTTTTCTGTTTAAATAATACTGTTCTTTTGTCATCCCATCCAAAATGAATGACTTTGCATTGTTCCCACTCAGGTAACCTATAAAAATATCTGTACAGCCATAACCTTGCATGTCTTGCTCTTTTTAAGCACCCTATGATCCATATGATCTTACTTGCTATGATCTGCCTGAAATGCTTGCAAAACTAAACGTTTCACTGTACTTAAGTACATGTCACAACAATAAGTCAAATCAAATCAGTTGTATCACACAGAATCCTGACAGTGCGGAAAGAGGTCATTCAGCCCATTGTGTCTGCATCAACTCTCCAAAGAGCATCCCAGACCCAGCACTCCCCTGCTCCAATCTCACAACCCCATGTTTACCCGGCTAATCCACCTAGCCTACACACCATAGGGAAATTTAGCACGACCAATCCACTTAATCTGTACTTCTTGGATTACAACCTATATCTCCTTCACAACAAGCCTTTCCACCTATTTTTGTGTCATCTGCAAGGAAACATCTGTTTCCTTCCTCTGAGTCAATAATATATATTGTAAACAGTTGTGGTCTCAACACTGATCCCTGTGGAACCCCACTAGTCACAGGTTGCCAACCTAAAAAAGAACGCTTTATCCCAACTCGCTGTTTCCTGCTCATTAGCCAATTCTTTATCCATGACAATGTACAATCTCACACACCAAAGGTTTCAATTTCATGGCCTATCCTTTTGTTAGCTACCTTGTCGGACACTTTCTGGAAGACTACGTACAACACACCTACTGGTTTCACTCTATCCAATCTGGTTGAGACTTCCATGAAAAATTCTCATAAATTAGTCCGAAATGATTTACTTTTGTGAAACCGTGCTGTTTCTGCTTGACTAGATTATAATTTTCAAAATATGCACATATTTCCTAACAAGCATAGAATTGAGCCCTATTTGCGTTTGTGAGGAGCTGATTATGTGCTCTGTTATTAAACTGTGGAGCCCTTTGGAAGGAACAGAGCTGAATATATTAAGGATGTTAATGGCCACCGGCAATGCCTGGTGGCCACTTAGCAAGTGGTCTTGTTCTGAGAGGCTGCAGATGTCAGTGGTCACTTGATGTGACAAGTGAAGATCGGATATGTTCAGGAAGCCAACTTTCTCCAAGTAACACTGTATTGTGGGGAGTGCTTCCATTGAGCTGCATTTCTCTGCTCATTCCTTCCATCTATGAGGTGGTAAGTGGATGAGGAGAAGGTTTCTGTTGCTGCTTCTGGTGCTGTTGTTGTTCAATATGGGGATGTTGGATGTTATTTGTTTTGTTAATAAGAATGGTAAAGCAGAATATTGATTAAAAAATTTGAAAAACTACAGTACAGGAACAGGCCCTTCGGCCCTCCAAGCCTGTGCCGATCCAGATCCTCTATCTAAACTTGTTGTTTATTTCCCAAGGATCTGTATCCCTCTGCTCCCTGCCCATTCATGTATCTGTCTAGATACACTTTCAATGACACTACCGTGCCTGCCTCTACACCTCCGCTGGCAACACATTCCAGGTACTCACCACTCTCTGCGTAAAGAACTTTCCACACACATTTCCCTTAAACCTTTCTCCTCTCAGCTTGAACTTGAGTCCCCCAATTCTGGAAAAAGCTTCTTGCCAACCAGTCTGTCTATACCTCTCATGATTTTGTCAACCTCGATCAGGTCCCCCCTCAACCTCTGTCTTTTTAATGAAAATAATCCTAATCTACTCAACCTCTCCTCGTAGCAAGCACCCTCCATACCAGAAAACATCCTGGTGAACCTCCTCTGTACCCTCTCCGAAGCATCCACATCTTTCTGGTAATGTGGAGACCAAAACGGTACACAGTATTCCAAATGTGGCCGAACCAAAGTCCTATACAACTGTAACATGACCTGCCAACTCCTGTACTTAATACCCTGTCCAATGAAGGAAAGCATGCCGTAAACCTTCTTGACCACTCTATTGACCTGTGTTGCCACCTTCAGGATACAATGGACCTAACAACCAGATACCTCTGTACATCAATTTTGCCCAGGGCTATACCGTTTACCATATAGTTCGCTCTAGAATTGGATCTTCCAAAATGCATCACCTTGCATTTGCCCAGATTGAACTCCATCTGCCATTTCTTTGCCCAACTCTCCAGTCTACCCATATTCTGCTGCATTCTCAGATAGTTTCCTTCACTGTCTACTACTCCACCAATCTTAGTGTCATCTGCAAACTTGCTAATCAGACCACCTATACCGCCCTCCAGATCATTTTTGTATATCACAGTGGTCCTAGCATATATCCCTGTGGAATACCACTGGTCACAGTTCTCCATTTTGAGAAACTCCCTTCCACTGCTACTGACTGTCTCCTGCTGCCCAGCCAGTTCTCTATCCATTTAGCTAGTACAGTCTGGTTCAGCAAGCAACTATGAAGGCTAAAGTCATAGTGATGTTTATTACAAGAAGATTAGAATAAAAGATTAATGAAGTCATTCTGCAATTGTATAGGGTTTTACAGAGACAACAACTTGTATACTGTGTGCAGTTTTGGTTTCCAAATTTTAGGAAGGAAATGCTTCTGTTGGAAGTGGTACATTGATAGGTTCACAAGATTGTTTTCTGGGATGAGACCTCCTTATCTGAGGTATGAGGTAATGCCACATAAGCAACACTCATGTAGCACTGGGATTTGGGAAATGGAAAGCATCGATCAGATGCCCAATCCTGCAAAATATTTTAAATCACTTCCAGTACAGTGAAAGCATGTTCTCTGAACAAGTACTCTGAGGTAACACCTTTCATTTGCATAAGGAGATGTATGTAAGATTTGAACATTTCTGCCGGTCATTTGTTCAGCTCCCTCAACTCCTTCTGCTCTCTCATCTTCCTTTCACTGGTAAGTTCCAAGCAACCCAGGAAAACCAAGCACTCAGAGTTACACTTGAAAAGCAATATTAAAACAGCTGCCTTTTAGTAAAAAGTAGCAAATCACTTCTTCTAAGGGGCTTCGCACATATAGATAGGATCAAAGTAGATCCGATGTAGATAGTATGACCTCTCAAGCCTGCTCCACTTTTCAATATTACCATGACTGATTTTCTGCCTCACCTTGACTTTTCTATCCAACCTCCCTATCCCTGGATTTCCTGAGAGATCAAAATCCATACCAGCCTGGAATATATTCAATGATGAAGCATGCACAACCCCTTGGATTGAGAATTCCAAAGATACACAACCTTTTAAATGAAGAAAGTTGTCCTAAATGATCAACCCTTTATGCTGAAGCCGGACACCAAAGTTTAAGATTCCCCACCCACAGGAAACAATCTTGCAGTGTCTACCTTGACAAGCTCCTTCAGAATCTTAAATTTCAATGAGATCATCTCTCACTCTCTCAACTCTAATTTAAGGTAAACAGCCTATCATCGTAGAATGACTATCTTATCCCAGAAAACAATCTTGTGAAACTGTCAGTCAATGTACTGCCTCCAATAGAGATATTTCCGTCCTAAAATAGGAAGACCAAAACTACATACAGTATGCAAGTTGTCATCTCACTAAAACCCAGAATGACTTTATTAATTTTTTATTCTAATCTTGTTGTCATAAAGGTCAGCATGCCTTCCTAATTGCTAGCTGAACTTCTCCCTTTTTCTGTTCTTTATGTCTGTACACCCACATCTCACTAAATGTCAACATTCAAGAATTTCAAATCTTTTGATAAATATTCCGGTTTTCCATTCTTATTAATAAAATGAATAACATCCAACGTCCCATGTTGTACACCATCTGTAATGTTGTTGTCCATTCAATTAGTCTGGTCATATCTCTTTGCTTCCTCCTTTTTTTAAACCCCCTGAAACAAATAGTTTTATTTCTTTTTTGGCACACAGTTATCTGACTTCAATTAAAATTTAGTTAACTAGATCAATAATGAAGGAGACAATCCAAGATTTTCTTGACTGAAAGGAAGAGGAGTTTTATTATAATTTACCCTGGAAAAGAAAACAATAAAAACATATCAAAAATACATACAGACTCACATTATAAGATTAAAAAATAAGGGACAGCTCTAATGAAGAGTGGTGGTGCAGTGGTAATCTGGCTGGACTAGTAAACCAGAAACCCAACCTATGGTCTGGTGACATGGGTTCGAATTCCACCATGATCGATGACGAAATCTGAATTTAATTTGAAATCTAGAATGAGAAGCTCACCCAGTGATGGTCATATAACCACTAATGATTGTTGCAAAGATACATTTGGTTCACTAATGAGTTTTAGGGAAGGAAATCTGCCACCCTTTCCTGGTCTGGCCTACATGTGATATCCTAATGAAGGGCTTATGCCCAAAACGTTTATTCTCCTGCTCCTCGGATGCTGTCTGACCAGCTGTGCTTTTCCAGCACTGCACTCTCAACTCTGATCTCCAGCATTTGCAGTCCTCACTTTCTCCTCCATGTGACTTCAGACCCACTTCAAAGTGATTGACTCCAAACTGTCATCTGGGCAGTTAGGGAGACAGCATAAATGCTGGTTCAGCCAGCAAAACTCACATCTTATGAACAAATTAAAGAAATATACAGACAAGAAGGTAAAGGTATTACACTTTAAAGTCTAAAGGCCATTAGTGAACCATATCAGTTTTTACAACAATTTATGATGGTTTCATGCACATTGTTACTACAATTGGCTTCCAATTCTGCATTTTATTAACTTAATTTAAATTCACCGGCTGACATGATGGGATTTGGACCTGTATACCCAGAGCTTTATTTTCGTCTTCTGGACACTGGACCAATGACATTACCACGACATCGCTATCTTCCACATTACATGAAAGTAATTACATTTACAGGTGTCCCTTATTCACTTACTAGTTCTATCTTTTAAGAACTGTTAAACTTGTTGAACACCATTTCTGCTTCAAAAAACCATGTTGTTTCTGCCTTATGTGATATAAATTTCTATTGAGTTCATTTCGACATTCTTCTCCCTCCACAACCCAGATCAATCTCTTGTTCTAGTCTGCTCATTCCAATTACACTCTCCCCCACCCCATTAAATGGTGCTGAAAAATGAACACATGCTGTACAGAGACAGAATACATGACACCCCAACCTATATAGATATAGAGTCCTACAGCACAGAAACAGACCCCTCAGTCCACCTTGCCCACGCTGACAAGACATCCCAGTCTAGATCCTCCTGCTCCTCGGATGCTGCCTGACCTGCTGTGGTTTTCCAGCACCACACTCTCGACACTGATCTCCAGCATCTGTAGACTGACCTAGTTCCATGGATAACTAGCCTCAAATGAAACTCTTGCAAACTCTGTTAATAAGAATTTTCCTTGTAGAGTGACAAAGCAATCATCCTAACTGTGCAACTGCTATGTTAGATTTCAAAGCCACTGATGGTAGATTGAAAGGGAGAAATGTCACAATATTGTACTGTGTGGCAGGGGTGGATTTTGACATGATGGTGGGCTGAATGAGTCATTTGACATTTTAATGCCTACAATACAAATCTCTCCTAGTCCTGTCTTTCTGACAAGACCTTGCATTTTTTCTTGAGACATGTACTTGACAAGGTAGGTACTGAGATGACTGCCCTAATTGCACAACAATTTAAGTGACAGTATGAAGATTATGTCCTTCATAATCCGGAAGTCACAAAGATACAGTATTTCTTTTGTGTTCAGTGCGTGAGTAACACTGATACAAAAACATTGTGTTCTTGTTTTACTTGTTACGTGGTATCTGGAGGCAAGGATTGAAGTGTCAGACAAAAAAAGGAAACAAATTCACCATCATGCTGAGCCACTGGGCAACTTTTTTTCTGGAAGACATTTATCCAGAGAATGAGTGACTGAGAAGAATCAGTATATTGGAAGGTATATTTAACCCATTTTCAAATTTTAAAAATCAGACAATAACAGAACTGTAATAGTGCAGAAGGAGGCTATTTGGCCCATCATGTCTGACTGGTTCTTAAAATAAGCAAACCACTTTGTTCCTTTCTCCCTGTAATCCTGCATATTGTTCCTTTTCTATTAACTGTTTTGAGTGCCTGAGTTGAATCTGCCTTCACTACACTTTCAGGCAGTGCATTTCAGATGTTAATCACTTGCTTTGCATTTCTTTTTCTCACATTCTCATTCTCCTTTTGACAATCCCTTTAAACCCAGACCCTCTTGTTCTTGTTACTTTCCCAAATGGGAAGAGTGTCTCCCTGTCCACGTCTCTCATGTTTTTCAATACTATCATAGAGTCATAGAGATGTACAGCATGGAAACAGACCCTTTGGTCCAACCCGTCCATGCTGACCAGATATCCCAACCCAATCTAATCCCACCTGCCAGCACCCGGCCCCTAACCCTCCAAACCCTTCCTATTCATATACCCATCCAGATGCCTTTCAAATGTTGCAATCGTATCAGCCTCCACCACTTCCTCTGGCAGCTCATTCCATACACATACCACCCTCTGCATGAAGAGGTTGCCCCTTAGGTCTCCTTTATATCTTTCCCCTCTCACCCTAAACCTATGCCCTCTAGTTCTGGACTCCCCCAGCTCAGGGAAGAGAGACTTTGTCTATTTATCCTGTCCATGCCCCTCATGATTTTATAAACCTCTATGAGGTCACCCCTCAGCCTCCGACACTCCAGGGAAAACTGCCCCAGCCTGTTCATCCTCTCCCTATCACTCAAATCCTTGAACCCTGGCAACATCCTTGTAAATCTTTTCTGAACCCTTTCAAGTTTCACAACATCTTTCTGATAGAACTGTATGCAATATTCCAACAGTGGCCTAACCAATGTCCTGTACAGCCCAACATGACCTCCCAACTCCTGTACTTAAGACTCTGACCAATGAAGGAAAGCAGACCAAACACATTCTTCACTATCCTATCTACCTGCGACTCCACTTTCAAGGAGCTATGAACCTGCACTCCAAGGTCTCTTTGTTCAGCAACACTTCCTCGGAGCTTACTATTAAGTGTATAAGTCCTATGAAGATTTGCTTTCCCAAAATGCAGCACCTCACATTTATCTAAATTAAACTCCAACTGCCACTTCTCAGCCCATTGGCCCATCTGATCAAGATCCCGTTGTAATCTGAGGTAACCATCTTCGCTGTCCAGTACACCTCCAATTTTGATGTCATCTGCAAACTTACTAACTATATCTCTTATGCTCACATCCAAATTATTTATATAAATGATGAAAAGTAGTGGACCCAGCAGTGATTCTTGAGGCAATCCACTGGTCACAGGCCTCCAGTCTGAAAAACAACCCTCCACCACCACCCTCTGTGTTCTACCTTTGAGCCAGTTCTTTATCCAAATGGCTAGTTCTCCTTGTATTCCAAGAAGATCTAATCTTGCTAACCAGTCTCCCATGGGGAACCATGTCAAACACCTTACTGAAGTCCATATATATCATGTCTACCGCTCTGCCCTCATCAATCTTCTTTGCTACTTCTTCAAAAAAAAACTCAATCAAGTTTGTGAGACACGATTTCCCATGTACCAAGCCATGTTGACTATCCCTAATCAGTCCTTGCTTTTCCAAATACATATACATCCTGTCCCTCAGGATTCCTATCACATTTTGCTTCGAAAATAAGAAGGGAACTTTGCTCAGCGGATGCTGGCTGTTTTGCTGAGTGTTTCCAGCATGATCTGCTTATTTTATAACTGATAAATATTTATTTTCTTTTTGTTTTTCTATTGTAATTGTAAGGACATCAAAGAGGCTAAACTGTTAAACCTAGATGTTAAATCTTCACGACTAAGGCACTGAATGGATCTGATCAAATGAAGGTTAACATATTGGTTTTAACAGTTTAGCCTCTTTGATGTACTTACAATTACAATAGAAAACAAAATAAATGTCAAACATAAAATAAGCTGATAGTGCTGGAAATACTCAAAAAACAACCAGCGTCTGCGAAACGAAGTTACCCCTCTTATCTGGAAAGCAATTTACCAGTCAGAATAGCTCTCATTCCCGATGTTCCGCCCATTTTGGCAAAATTAAGACGCAATAACCCTAGTTTGTCCAACTATTGTAACTCATGAGGAAAGCGACACTCTTGTGACCTGATCTCAAATAAATCAGGCAATAAATCACAATTTATCTTTTTTTTTAAATCAGGTGCTGACTAATTTGCAACACATTTCGTAAATTTCGCTTTTTTAAAAAAATGTACAATCCGAGCAGTGGAATCCGACTTGTGTTTCCATTATCTCCTCATTGTTGGTAACCTTATCCAATAGCTGCTGCTGCTGCTGCCTCATCCCCAACCTTTGTCCAGCACAGTCCCTGCAGCTCCTCCTCCGCTTTTGTTTTTTTTTGTGATTGGTTAACAGCGCGTCTCCGAGCGCAGTGTCTGAGTGGGGGCGGATCGACTCTCAGTCAGTCGGAACGCCGTGGAGATGAACTGAACCGTGTTTCCAATGCGAAAAGCCGGGGGAGATGAGCGGAGGTAAAGGACGATTAAGAGTAGGTGAGAGGGTAGTAGAGGTGCTGTCCAGGGTATCGGTGAAAGGGTTGCTTGGCTTTCTGCAGGGCTTGGTGAAATGTAATGTCCGGGTCTAACTTCGCTGACTTCCGGGTATTGGGAGGTGAACTGCACTGCGATAGCGCCGACTTGTTGCATTCAATAATCTGAGTGCAGTCCGATGGGGCTGCAGGGCGTGACCGTACCGACTCCCCTTCTCCTTATCGGTGCGTCTGAACGCATTTGCTGATTGGTTTTCCGGCTTCATTTTCTTTTCAATCAGAAACACAACAACTTCATTGGGTGCAGAAGGCGGCAGTCAGGGAGAGCTGTCAGCGAAGGAGCTGGATAGTCACAATAGATCATCCCTGTAGGAAAGCAGCGTCTTTGTCAGTCTAAACAGGATGTCTTGGTCGAAAGAGACAAGAGAGGCAAAGGATTCCTAAAAATAAGGTGTACAATTACAGGCTTAAACCAGGGTATGTACTCCGATTTCCTGGTTTTAGCCTCCCTTCCTGTTACTACTTGCAAATACTTGATGTCAATGGACTGAAGAATCCCAGCTGCACAATCTTCAGACTGTCTATTACAGCACAAGCATTAGGTCAAGGCAGATGAAGTTAAAAGCTTGAGTGGATAGTGGGGGAGTTGCAAATGGCAATGTGCATGAGGGATGGGGCAGGCACCAAAGTATCACACTTAGGCTTCAACAGAGGAAAGCAGACCTTTAGGCCAAACTGAGGCAGTGGTTCTGCATGTATGTCCTCTGAAGGCTGTGGAGGAAGGAAGCTCTTGGTCAGGTAGCCTACCTGCCAAGATGTAGGAAGCTGGACTGATTCATGGAAAGACCGGAAACACCTGAAAATCCAGTGACTGAAGGCAGAATTGTGGATGTATAACCAGCTATGGCATCGAGGGCCCTCAACAAGAGCTCATAGGCATCATCCTTAAAGGGATATCTGACAAAGGTATTTAGGAAAGCTAACTGCAGCAGAGATTTTCTGAGTACAAGCAAGCTGAAGGAAAAGACCTGGTTACCATATTCCTGGAGCTAGTGAAGTTGTTTGAGTACATTGTCCTCCTAGATCCCTCCTTCAAATCATTCCAGTACAGACAGCTAAAGCAGTGAGGAATGGGAATGTCTGTATATAGGTGAGGAGTCTTAAAAGTGGCAAACCAAAATTGTCCTTAAAGCAAACAATCACATCATCCAAATCATTGGGGAGAGTTTGGATTCCTAAGATCAGGAAGTTGTCAGGGAGGTAACCTTTCTCTATTGCAATCGATCCAAAGAGGTGTTATAATTCTGTTAGGGCTGGGCATCTAAAGGAGATTGCCCATGGATGTCAGGCACAGAGAGCCATCCAGAACATGTTCCCTGGCTTTCCCTTCTCATTAGATGTTAAACTAGTTGTGCCTCCCATCGATAGAAAAGCAGTGTCACCTAGGTTCATTCAGGAGAATGCTCACTCTGATGTTGAGTGATAGGGACTCATTTTGTTGGTAAGCATGAGACTTGCAAAGTGGAAACTTCTTCCATTCTTGACATGACAATAGGTGCAGGAGTAGGCCATTTTGTCCTTCGAGCCAGCACCACTATTCATTATGATCATGGCTGATCCTCCACAATCAGTATCCTGTTCTTGCCTTATCCCCATAACCCTTGATTCCATTATCCTTAAGAGCTCTATCCAACTCTTTCTTGAAAGTATCCAGAGCCTTGGCCACCACAGCCTTCTGGGGCAGAGCATTCCATACACCCACCACTCTCTGGGTGAAGAAGTTTCTCCTCAACTCTGTTCTAAGTGGCCTACCCATTATTTTTAAAATGTGTCCTTTGGTTCGGGACTCACCCATCAGCGGAAACATGTTTTCTGGCTCCAGAGTGTCCAATCCTTTTAATAATCTTATACATCTCAATCAGATGCCCTCTCAGCCTTCTAAACTCAAGCATATACAAGCCCAGTCACTCCAATCTTTCAGCGTAAGATAGTCCTGCCATTCCGGGAATTGACCTCGTGAACCTACGCTGCACTCCCTCAATAGCCAGAATGTCTTTCCTCAAATTTGGAGACCAAAACTGCACCCAATATTCCAGGTGCAGTGTCACCAGGGCCCTGAACAGCTGCAGAAGGACCTCTTTGCTTCTATACTCAATTCCTCTTGTTATGAAGGCCAGCATGCTATTAGCTTCCTTCACTGCCAGAGTGGAGGTATCAACCATTACTAGTTATTCTGAGAGCATCCTATGAAATAATCATCCATTCCCTCATCCAGAAGTTTGCATCACAAGGGTTGGACAGCCTTTATTAACCCTTTTCATAACCTGGTGGTTCATGAACTAATCGATAAGCCATGGAATTAAGAAAGTTGTGAATACCTATGGTGGTTAAGGTCAAACGTGGTAGAGATGTGAATGTTCTTGGAAATAATGCAAGGTGACTGCTATGAACTGCAGTTTGAGGTCCACATGGGGCTCAAGAGTGTTTAACCTTGTTCTACACACTGGAGGTGTATTGGTATGTACAGGACCTTGGAACTGTTCTAGTGGCACGGAATTGAACTGTTATTTTACTTGCCTGCACCTTCACTGCTCTTAATGGTTCATGTCAACATCATGTCGCAGAGCTGTCCCTTGATATAATCCTGGAAGTGTTCCTCATCACTAAGAGAAAAGGACAAGGTACCCATGCAGATTACCAATTTCAATGACAAAGATGTTTAATCCCAACCTAGAATACCAGAGATGTCCTGGAACGTAATGCTACCCTGGAGCATGGACTGATTAGAGAAGACATCTCTAACCTGATTTCTAAGGTGGACATTAGCAAGTCAGGGGAGACCTAGAGGTAGCAGCTTATTTCTACTTCATGTAAGTACAGACAATGTTCAGTAAAGATGATGATAACATTGGCCATTGTAAGTAAAGATGACCATCCAGTAAAGATCCCTTACCATTGATCCCAACACATCAGTGGGAGGGAGTCTGGGATGCCTGCTGAAGTCTTTGGAGCAAAGTATCATCTGAGAGTTGTCAAGTCTATGCCACTCCCCCCACTGCACTCATGAGGAAAAAAAGTTGTAAAAAGAGGATCTGTGTGGTTTGCCAGACACAGCAATTCTTAAGGGGGCTTACCCTCTACCTATGATTTGAAGAAGTTTTACAAGTTCTGAAAGATGCAGGATGTTTCTTCAGTCTTGACTTTGGCACCAGTAATAACTAGCAACCTGTTGCTGATCAAGATACTGAAAAGATGACATTTCTAATGGGCACTAGGGGACTTTACAAAGCATGAACAGTATTCTTGAGTATTTCTAATGTCCTTGCAATCTTTTTGCATCTCATTGATAAAGCTTTTAACAACTTTGATTTCTGGTCCCTGTTTGTATATCTGGATGATATACTTTCCTTTAGGCTTGGTGATCAAGGAGACCCTTGAAGGACATGACACCACCTTAGCAAGTTAATCGAAGTTTAACTAGAAAGTCAAATCACTAGTGTCAACATTTCCAGAACAAATACACAACCTTGTGCACTCCTGACATTGAGAAAATTCAGGCAGTACAGAAGTGGCCCTGACCTAAGACTGAGAGGTAACTGGGTGGGATTCTTGGTCTAGCTGGTTACTGTAGAAACTTTGTACAAGGCTAGGCACCATTGGCTGTCTCATGCCATGACTCACTGAGACCGAAAATGATTTTTGGAGTGAGATTTTACAGTACTTTGATCAGTCTGAAAAATAAAGTCATGGCTAACGGTGAGGAAACTGAAGGGTAAGTCCATGTAATGACAATATCTATTATTTGTTTGGTTCTTGAGATGAGAGGGTTCCATGAGGACAATTTGAATGTTATGGGTCATTTACAGAACCAATTACAAATATAAAGGAACCAGACTGTTACATCGAGTTTAGAGGCTCACGTGTACAAAATAAATATATTTTCAAATTAAGTGCTGGATACTGAAAGGTACTTAATTAAATCCACCTAATGCATTGGCTGCTGTTTTCCATCACTTTAAAATGATATTGGCTTCCTCCTTTTATACATGTACGAACCACTGACAATGTTTCTCACTTCCCCCAAGTTCCTGAGCAAAGTCTAATGAAAGCCTGTGGGCAAGTGTGGGTGTAAAGAATAGCCAGAACTGCTTTCTTGATCACCAAATTTCTAAATGTTATAACCACTACCCATTTTCCATAAAGTTATAAGCAACAAGAAAACATTTTGGGTAATTCATGTACAGAACACATGCAGTTCCTGGTTGCGATCAATATCAAGCCCCTCACTTTTGGTAGATCTAATTTAATGAACCTTTTGTTTCCTTTCATTCATGTCTGCACTTAAACAACTTTTAAAAGAAGGCACTTCTTAAGAAATTTTCCCACTTACGATAAAATTTGAGCAATGTTGTTTGTCAAGAATTCAGGAAGTTGTGTAGCTTGTTCCAGTAAATTCTTGAAAGATATTGATGTGGCCAATGATAACTGTGCAGAACAATTGAAGTCATGCCAATTACAGCAACTTGCCATTGTATTGCACCTTGGTTAGAGACAAAAAAAACTGCAGATGCTGGAATTAAAGGTAGACAAACAGGAGACTTGAAGAACACAGCAAAACAGGCAGCATCGGGAGGTGTAGAAGTCAATGTTTTGGGCATAACTCTTCCTCAGGACTGGGGGGTGGGTATATGGGGAGCTGCTTATTTTTCTTCTGCTTTTGTTTTAATTGTGTTGGCAAAGGTTAGTGGGAGTCTGGAACTAACTGACTGTAAGAGTGATAGAGGCAGAAACCCTGATAACACTTAAGAATTGTTTAGATGTTCACTTATGATGCCAAGGCATAGAAGGTTATTGGCCAAATGCTGGAAATGGAATTGGAATAGTAAGGTGGTTGTTTTTGACTGGGGTGTTCTTGTACACCTGTGACTAGACCCTGTAACACATACACTCACCCTGAATCCCATGTCTTTATGAATCTTTTGCCCTTTTGCTCCCTTTCTCCCAAGCTCACTTCATTTTTGCAACTTTCCAGTTCCCTCTATCACCTTACTACTCAATCCCAAACTACTAGACTGTCTTTCTTAACCTTTCCTAAATCTCTCCTGATTCCGTGTGCATGGTCTATAAAAATCTGCGTGCAAAATACCAGAAGAAAGCTTATACATTATCAGAGATACTTATACAAACATATGGTGTTGTCAACATTGCTAACCAGCTTGTTGGAGTTAGAGTAACGAAATAGATTTTATATATCATCGATTCTTGTTCCTTTTGTTTTCCCTTAACACACAATTTGTGGTGCATACTGGATCTAAATGTTCATTTGTGTTTTGGGGAGGTGCTGGTAATTATAAGTTTACTAATGTTTCCCTTCAAACTGCCTTTGCTGTAGCAGGGTTAATCATATTACATAGGCTCTAAGCTACTATGTTTCAAATTTTTGGTCACTCGCTGATGAATGTTGATAGGAATCTCTAACTTTTATTTCCACTGCTTTGTCTTTTAGATGCATTGGTGTGAAACTTCCAAATGTGCCTATAAACACAGAAATGAAGATGCGTGAGAATGATTGACTTAGCTGTGGGTTTTGATGCATCATCGAAGTGAAGCCACAAGGTCCACCATTCCAATCAGACTGAGTTTTCAGTTTTCAAACATTTTGTGAATGAAGTCACATGTTTCTACTGCAGATGCATATTATTCTATCGCAAGACACATTTGGCAATGAGTAACTCTTCAACAATCGTGCCTCCTGTTGACAAAAGTAATGCAGTTGCGGGATTTGTTCTAGTACCTTTCTTTCTTCTGACATTAGTTGGATTCACTGTTGCTATGGTAAAGCACATTTCTTATTTGCACTATTAATCTCACTATTACTTTCCTTTGTGAAGTTCCTGAGTAGAATATCATGGGTTACACTAAACAATTGTGGGAGACAAGATATAAGCATAACAGATCCATTATGTTCTGTTCTCAAGATAACTTTATTATCTTGAAGTACGATGAATATTCACACTGTTATAGAGTCATAGAGATGTACAGCATGGAAACAGACCCTTCGGTCCAACCCGTCCATGCTGACCAGATATCCCAACCCAATCTAGTCCCCACCTGGCAGCACCCAGCCCATATCCCTTCCAATTCATATACCCACCCAAATGCCTCAAATGTTGCAATTGTACCAGCCTCCACCACTTCCTCTGGCAGCTCATTCCATACATGTACCACCCTCTATGTGAAAATGTTGTCCCTTAGGTCTCTTTTATATCTTTCCCCTCTCACCCTAAACCTGTGCCCGTAAGTTCTGGACTCCCCAACCCCAGGGAAAAGACTTTGCCTATTTACCCTATCCATGCCCCTCATCATTTTGTAAACCTCTATAAAGTCACTCCTCAGCCTCCGATGCTCCAGGGAAAACAGCCCCAGCCTGTTCAGCCTCTCCCTGTAGCTCAAATCCTCCAACTCTGGCCACGTCCGTGTAAATCTTTTCTGAACCCTTTCAAGTTTCACAACATCTTTCCGATAGGAAGGAGACCAAAATTGCATGCAATATTCCAACAGTGGCCTAACCAATGTCCTGTACAGCCACAACATGACCTCCCAACTCCTGTACTCAATACTCTGACCAATAAAGGAAAGCATACCAAACGCCATCTTCACTATCCTATCTACCTGCGACTCCACTTTCAAGGAGCTATGAACCTGCACTCCAAGGTCTCTTTGTTCAGCAACATTCCCTCGGACCTTACCATTAAGTGTATAAGTTCTGTTAAGATTTGCTTTCCCAAAATGCAACACCTCGCATTTATCTGAATTAAACTCCATCTGCTACTTCTCAGCCTATTGGCCCATCTGGTCAAGATCCTGTTGTAATCTGAGGTAACCCTCTTAGCTATCCACTACACCTCCAATTTTGATGGAGGTTTTCATCTGCAAACTTACTAACTCTACCTCTTATGCTCACAATCAAATCATTTATGTAAATGACAAAAAGTAGAGGGCCCAGCACCGATCCTTGTGGCACTCTGCTGGTCACAGGCCTCCAGTCTGAAAAACAACCCTCCACCACCACCCTTGGTCTTCTACCTTTTGAACCAGTTCTGAATCCAAATGGCGAGTTCTCCTTGTATTCCGTGAGATCTAACCTTGCTAACCAGTTTCCCATGGGGAACCTTGTTGAACGCCTTACTGAAGTCCATATAGATCACATTTACTGCTCTGCCCTCATCAATTCTCTGTTACTTCCTCAAAAAACTCAATCAAGTTTGTTATATTGAATGATGAGGACTTCAGTCAGTATTGGTGAATTATATCCAGAGCTCTTGCTGAAAAGCACTTAAATTTTGAATGACTTCTAGAACTTCCTTTGCTTTTCTATCTTGGCCATAACAGGTACTTTCACAAACCTCAGCAGAGTATTGATGTTATTCCAATATAATCTTTTTTAACATTGTGCTGTACATATAAACTTTATTTGAAACTGAGAATGTAGTCACAAAC
Organism: Chiloscyllium plagiosum; assembly: GCF_037043375.1. Classification (NCBI taxonomy): domain Eukaryota; kingdom Metazoa; phylum Chordata; class Chondrichthyes; order Orectolobiformes; family Hemiscylliidae; genus Chiloscyllium; species Chiloscyllium plagiosum. The sequence continues at coordinate 31,829,306 of NW_028270164.1, read as the reverse complement.
ATGTATAAACAAAAAAAATCAGAAAGTGATGTATTTTTTGTATCTATCAAGAATAGGGCTATCAATGTATCAATATAGTTCATAGAAATGACTTCAACTTCAATAGTAGCGTTAAAGAAACTAATAGTTCGGTTGATCTCTCATTTTGAACTCGTCAGACAACTAGGTTTCTTGATTAAAAACAAAATGGTGATCCTTTCATTTTAAATGGATTATTAATAGAATTGTTACACGCAACCTTGACCAAAATAAGACTGTTACTGTAACTTCTTGGGGTTGAGGAGAACTAATATAGTATGATAACTCATTGAATCTTCTACTTTAGTTCAGAATCTCACTAAGATGAGAGGGAAAAACTCTAAACTGCTTCCAGGGCACAATTCTTACTGAATGTGTCACTTTCTTTTCTGATTGTGTCTGAGCCTGATGTTATCCATTTTTCCAGAATTTACTTAAAGCTGTATCATGTTTGTTTTCACATCTCAAAAGTTTTCATTGACCGTGGCATGCTACATAATGTTAATCTGTTCAATCATGACCTATTTCATGTTTTGATATGGTTTATGTTCTTGTCCCAGGTGATTAGGAGGAAGTTGCCAAGTATTGCTTTATAGAGTTGTCAACATTTAATTTAATTTAATTGGTGCTGAAGTAAAGTTCAATGTATTTTCATTTATCATTTTCATTGTTCACTGTTTCCTGTATAGCCATTTACTCTTGGAATGGATGGCATTCCTGTTTTTTGTCAAATTGCTAACCATTGTTTGAAATGATTGAGGGTTAAAAACAATGACTGCAGATGCTGGAAACCAGAGTTTAGATTAGAGCGGTGCTGGAAAAACATAGCAGTTCAGGCAGCATCCAAGGAGCAGTAAGCTATGCTACAGGAGAGTTCCTTAATACTCTATCAAGAATTGAATCAGTATAGACTGGTTCATCAAATTAATCACTTTGAGATGTGCACCCAGATCATAAGATAAGAACTAGGAGCAGGAGTAGACAATTCAGCTCCTTGAGTCTGCTCCACCATTTCATATAATCATAGCTGATCTCCTCTCAGCCTCAACATCACTTTCTTGCCTGCTTTCCTTAACCCTGCTTAAATTTACTCAATGTCCCAGATTCCACCACACTCTGGGATAGTGAATTCCATTGATTCATGACCCTTTGAGAGAAGTAATTTCTCCTCATTACTGTTTTAAAACTGCTACTCCTTATCCTAAAACTTTCATTCTAGATTGCCCCACATGAGGAAACGTCCTCTTCACTGTCTACTTTGTCAGTCTTCTATAGCATCTTATCCACCTTAAATAAATCTGTTCATGGCATAATGCTGAGTAGGAGTCAATAGTGAATTAACACCCTGATTGTTGTGCAGTACCCCAAAACATGACTAATTCTTACTCAATATACATGCTTAACTGTTATTATTTATCAAGGTAAAAACAACTAGGTAAAAACAATGACTGCAGATGCTGGAAACCAGAGTCTAGATTAGAGCGGTGCTGGAAGAGCATAGCAGTTCAGGCAGCATCCGAGGAGCAGTAAAAATCGACATTTCGGGCAAAAGCCCTTCATCAGGAATACCTATATTCCTGATGAAGGGCTTTTGCCCGAAACGTTGATTTTTTTTTTTTACTGCTCCTCGGATGCTGTCTGAACTGCTGTGCTCTTCCAGCACCGCTCTAATCTAGACTTATTATTTATGTTAACTAAAGACAATAATGGACCATTGCATTAAAACTATTGCACATCTGTCTGATTTGGATATGATTCTTGATGTACCAGGAAATGTAATTTTTAGTTTAGTGCAACAGATAACATATAATAATAAACAGTAATGAATCTGGCTATTTGACCCAACTGCTCTGGTCCTGATGTTTACACTCTGCATGAGCTTCCTGGCATTTCACCTCAGTCTCATCCTTTTAGCTCCGTGTAAAGAAATATGATTAGTCAAAGTAGGATGGCAACATTTATTCTGAAGCTGTGCATATAGCAGACTACCTTGTACCTGAGATTGTTTACTCATTACCTTTTGTGCACTATTATATTAGACAGATTTTAGAATGATATTAAACTTTACTGAATTGCTTTTGGTTTTTGTTTTATCAGGTGATGTATATTCAGAAGAGACGCAGGTAACCAATGCTAATCTTGAGTAACTAAGTAGTGCGGCTTTTCTATCCTGTACTTAAATATAGTTCGGCCCACTGATTTATATTCCTTTCACAACTATGCATGAGATTTTCTTCTATCTTGACATAACCAAGAATGCAGCAGTTTTCGATACTTTATAATAGAATGTTACCAGGAAATGTGAGCACTTGAAATTTGATTTCAATGCAATGGTGAACAAACACAATTACATCTGGGTTTTTTTCCTGAACACAGATTTGCTATCTCTTTGCTACTAATTTCCAGTTGTTAGCCAGTGAACATACTGCTAAGTGTAGTTGTGCTGCACATATAGAAAAGTGAATCATGTTGAGAATCCGATGGCATTAATATAAACTTCAAGGTTCATTCTTCATTTTAATCAGAATTGTTATTCTAATACAGGAGGGCTTACGTCTGTTGAATTGTACTTCATAGGGTCAACACCTTCAAAAGAGATGGAAAATATTGTGAGGAGCTAAAATGAAGCATAGAAAAAGATATACAAAATTGCAAATGGCTGTGAATAGGGTATTCGGATAGGAATATGAGTAGGCTATTTAACCTGTCAAGGCTTTTGCCAGTAAAGCTAAACCAATACTGATTATTGACTGAACTGTATATCCATGTTTGCCCCATGTCGCTCAGTATCATTGATTATCAAAATTTATCAATCTCAGACTTAAAATTAACTGTTGATTTTGTTACAACTGCAAACATTTTCAGTCCTCTACCACTCATCTAATATAGAGGCGTTTCTTAACTTCATTCCAGAATGATCTGGCTCTAGTTTTTAGGCTATGTCCCCTAAGCCCAGACTTCCTAATGAATAGTTTATCTCTTTTGAGAGTATTGAAGCAGAGATATTGCCGATCCAGTGACTTAAACTAATTAAATTTTAAGACCTTGTGATTAATCTAAAGTCATATCTATTTGTACTTTGCTGTCCCCAGGGAGGGAATAATACATGTTATTGTTGACTGAAAAAAATTAAATAAACCAGCTGTTAATATTTAAGTCATGTGGAATTAATTTTTAGTTTTCTACCAGAAGATTTTTGAAACTAAGTAATGAAGGGAGAGGAAGAATTTGCAAATTTTAGTGCCTTGTTATTGCATTAATCATACCACTGCATTTATATGGGATGGAAAGAAGTAAGAGAGCACTGATTACATTTTTGTTTAGTGAGCTAAACATGTGTAAGCTCAATGTAGTCTCTGTCACATCATGAAAACACTTTTCCCTTTCTCCAAGTGTCTTCCCCCTGCCTAGCCCGAGGGCATTTTGGTGTTGAAGTGCAGTATGCCTCCAATAATGCATCCAGGTGACCTCAATATGACAGCAGTGGCAATTCTCTTTTTAAAAAAAACGTATTCATTCATGAGGGTGTTGCTGCGTAGGTCAGAATTTATTGCCCATCTCTAATTGGGCAGTTAAGAGTCAACCCCATTGCTTTGGACCTGGAGACACATCTAGGCCAGACCAGGTAAGGGTGGCAGTGTCCTTCCTTTAAAAACATTAGTGAACTAGATGGTTTATTCCCACAATTGACAATGGTCATCATTAGATTCTTAATGCCAGATATTTATTGAATTCAAATTCCACCATCTCCCGTGACAGGATTTGAACACAGCTCCCCAGAACATTGCCTCCACTCTGGATTAACAGTACAGTGAAAATACCACTAGGCTATTGAGTGTCAGGATGTGGATTTGTTCATGTGTAAGATGCAAAAATATCTTGCAATTATATAGGATGTTTAATATAATTAAATAGTTCACATGGTTTTACAGTGGAAAAAACATGATGCTGTCCCAGAGAATACAGCTAATTGTCACTGCACAAGTGTTTTTCCAGCAGTAGGCATTGGCGAGAGCTTAGAAATGGGAACTTTTAGCTGGACATTTATCCCTCTCCATGTGCAAGGTGAGTAGCCCAATTGTTAACAACCAACTACCTCAACTGAAGATCTTGGCATTTTTCTCTCAGTTATGGCTTATTGGACAGTGTATGTAGCAGCTAAGCTACTATGAAAGTCTGCATCTTTTCAAAATTACACTCTCCAAGTTTTTCCAGGACAAAGCAGCCTGCTTAATTGACATTGAATCCACTAGCTTAAACTCTCCCCACAATCTGCCAGTGACAGCAGTGATGCACTGCAGCACCTTACCAAGGCTCCCTTGATAGCACATTCCAACTTGTACTTCCAGGAAAGATATTGGAATAGCAGTTGCAAGTTCCCCTCAAAGCCACATACATCCTGACCTGGAACTATGTTGTGATTCATTCACTGTTATTGGGACAAGATTGTGTAATTCCCTTCCAAATGGCACTGTAGGTGTTTCTACTTCTCATAGATTCCTGCGATTCAAGAAGGTTGCTTATTATCACCACCTCAAGGGCAATTAGGGTTGGCAAGAAATATTGCCCTGGCTAATGATTCAGACATCCTGTGAACAAATAAATGAAAAAAAATTATACCACTAATCAGTCAGTAGAACTTACTTTCCTCATATTTGATTGAGATGGTTAAAAATATATTTGACTTTGTTCTTCAGAATATTTAACCAACAGCAACAGAAGAAGAACTGTTAAAATAAGGATTTTTAAATTCCTTGCTTTTTCTCAAGATTAGACAAGCTTAGACACCAGCTACTTCCTGTTTATACCTATGATCCCACCGAGGAAATGAATGAAGCTGAGGAAGAGCTTCTCTTGGATAGTGATGAATCTAAGGTGAGCACAGATTGGTTTCCTCTACTCTCACGAAGACCATAAATTCAAGAACTACTATAATTATATCGAAACTGTTTGGATAGGGTATGTTTGTTGTTGTGGGGGTCAGTCTTCTAACTATATTGCAAAAATAGCTTTAGATTGTTGTTTTTAAAGGGACTTAAATTGTTTGTTTTACTAATAAATTGGGATTTGTATAAAGTGTAAGAAATTTTAATGAAAACTAGCCAAACTGGCAAATAAACTTTGAAAATTAGATCTTCACTGTTTAATATTTACCCAAATGTAATTATTTGGTGTGTGGGAATTGAGACTGGTAACTGCAAGTGTGCATATATTTCTTAAATTGTGCAGTTGTTGATGATCTCTATTGCTAGGAGAAAATAATTCATTTATTTTTATTAAATTTCTAATACTCCAAAGAAGTATGTTTGATAGCAGGCTGCTGGTCCAGTAGATGTTATCATCAAATTAAAGGAAGTGAATTAATGTCTGACATTGACTGGAATTCCTGAGTGACACATTGAGATCAACCAAGGCTTTTCCCAACTTTTTTAAAAAAAGAGAAAAACACCACATAAATTGCTTGTCATGATTGTTCAAGGGAACAATAGATTTTAAAAAAGATTTATGAATACATTAAACAACCAAGAAGATTGGCCCCTTTCTTTAACTTCCTAACATGACCAAAAATCCTACACTCACTGAAGAATTACAGTCCTTACAGGAGCTAGTTCCAAGTTGCTTCCAGCAGGCTTGTGTCTCTTTACTGTGCTAAGTCATACTTGTCAAGCATGCATTTCTCAGTTCTCTGAGAATCTCTGAATTAACGTCTAGTGGCAAGCCCTTCCACCCTGGCAGTTCCTTCTCATGGCCGTGACTGGATAAATATTCCAGTGTCCTTAGATATCTATTGGTCCCATCTCTTCAAACAGAACAAGCTCCCGCCAACATTCTGCCTGTTGACTAACAAGGAAGTCTTTTCCTGGCTGTTCACAATAGCTGCTTTTTCCCTGTCTCTCTCGCTCTCGCTCTCTCTCGTCCCTTGAACAATGTTGCTTTCCTGACAATAGGGTTTGACCTGGATCTCTGTCGCCATTGCAACCCAGATCACATATGCATTTCACGAATAGGATGTCACTCTATATTACTGCATTTTATATGAATTAAAGTAACCAGTTAATGTTTTGGACTATCTTATAAAGCCTCGCATTTGCAATTGAGCATAGTGTCAACAAACTAGTTAAAGATACTAAAACAGAAATTATTGGAAAAGCTCAGCAAGTCTGGCAGCACCTGTGGAGAGAAATCAGAGTTAACTTTTCAGGTCCAGTGACCCTTCTTCAGAACCAGTTTAAATAAAAACCAAGAACTTTTTGTTTTTCTGCGTATGTGGGATGTGGCTGCTTCCTGAAGAAGCTAAGACTGTTGTAGTCTTTGGGATGCAGGATCATGCACTGTCCTGTAAGTAAGGGAAATCGGGGATTTTGACCCAGCTATAATGAAAGAACTTCGCAGTCTGGATGGTGTCTATCTTGGATTCGATCCTGCAGGTCATGGTATTCGCATGCTCTGCTGCCATTGTCCTTCTGGATGGTGGAGGCTGAGAGTTTAGCAGGTGCTCATGGGAATATCCGCTCTTTATCTTTCTTATTCTCTCCCTTTTTGGTTTCTCTCTTTCTGCCACTGCTTTGTATTACTTCTCCTGATTTTGGATCAGTAAATCAAAATTGGTCACGTGACAATCGGTAGTGGCTTTTTTGGGTGTTTGATTTGTGATGGCCATTTTAATTGTAAAACTGTATGAAATAAGTAGATGGATGGGGCAGCCAGTTTGCAATGCAGAATAACACCAATAGTACAGGTTCAATTCCTCCATTGGCTGAGATTACCATAAAGGTCCTCCTTCTCATCATCTTCTCTTACCTGAGTAGAGTCCTAGAGATGTACAGCATAGAAACAGACCCTTTGGTCCAACCCGTCCATGCCGACCAGATATCCCAACCCAATCTAGTCCCACCTGCCAGCACCTGGCCCATATACCTCCAGTCTCTTCCTATACATATACCCATCCAAATGCCTCTTAAATGTTGCAATTGTACCAGCCTCCACCACATTCTCTGGCAGCTCATTCCATACACGTACTACCCTCTGTGTGGAAAAAGTTGCCCCTTAGGTCTCTTTTATATCTTTCCCCTCTCGCCCTAAACCTATGTCCTCTAGTTCTGGACTCTCCCACCCCAGGGACAAGACTTTTGTCTATTTATCCTGTCCATGCCCCTCATAATTTTGTAAACCTCTATAAGGTCACCCCTCAGATCCTCCAACCCTGGCAACATCCTTGTGAATCTTTTCTGAACCCTTTCAAGTTTCACAACATCTTTCCTGACCGTCAGGTTAAACCATCACCAGTTATGTTTCTGTAATGAGAGCAGTCCTCTGGGACTGCAACAACTATATTGGATGATTGAGTGCCATACTGAATTGGGATCAAAACTAAACTGTCAAAAGTCTCATCTTCCCATAAACCCACCAAAGAAATGTTGAAGTACTCGGTTCATAGAAATTTCCTCTTCTCAACCAGATTTTCTAATTCTTAAGTTGCAATATAGTGAGGAAAAATCTGACGAGTGTTTATATGCCTTTTGTTTTAACAGGTTGTGCAAGGCTGGGGGACCTCACAACAGTACAGAAGAACATTTTTGACAAAGGGTATTAAAGCCTGATTCTTCTGTTACAGCTTTGATGTAACTCAAAGGCAGTTGTCGGTCCATATGTTTTCACAGTTGAATGCCTACAAAATACTGTTTATAAATCTGGTGTGCAGAAGTGAAACTTGCCAATCACCAGATAACTTCTTACATACAAGTAAAGTTTGTAATTGAATGGCATGTTTGATGCAAATTTGGAAGCAGCAATCTATTTTATTTGCCTTAGAGGTACAGCAGGGTTATGGACATGTTACACTTACATACAGGAGGTAGTATTGATCTCCGGCAAGTCAGTGCATTAAATACACATTGATACACAAATTATTAAGAGATTTATTTTTTAATTCAAGATTTTTGTTTCTAATTTTAATTTGTGTAAAATTAATTACAATATAAATGAGAGGGTTTTAGCCAGTGGAGTACCTATAATGGTGGCAGCAGGATCTGTGGGTTCTTTGGTTTATTGGGTATAATTTTGTTTGGGGATGTTTAGTCAGATTCTGTATACAGAAGATGATATAAAATTTGTTCATATGAGTGCAAATGTTTTGAAAGGTCAGTGCAGTGCTGGAAAACAAGTTGGCGTTTTGTTGAGGCATATGCTGATGTGTATTTACATAATAAACCATGTTCTTCCTTGAACAGTTCCTGATTAACTGAGACCTTGAATAAAATGTTTGTTTGAGTCCTCAGCTCAAAATTGTTGGCTGCTTCTTGTTTAGAGAAAATATAGATACAGATTTATAGGACATTTCAAATCCTTTCTGGAACTTACAGTACAGAAAAATATTCTGAAGTGCAGCCTTTGGACAGAAGCTTCTTGCATAGTGTGTGAGCAAACGCTTCGGATTTATACTAATGCCTTTACATTTCTCCAGGCTGCAAACAGAATTTTCAATATGGATTTTTTGCGCTTTGTTGAGGTCGTTTATCATCCATTATAATTTTGAAAATAGTGGAACAGACAAAATAGTTAACATGTGTATTTGATACTTCACATGATAACCAAATCTTTTTAAAAATATAGTGAGTAAATCTTAACCCTTTACCATAGTTATAGCAGCAGTGATGAAGAGCACTGTTCGCTATCCCCTCTGGATTTCCGAGCCAAGATTTATTGTTGGGTCAAGAACTTGACTTTCATTGTACAGGAGGTACCTTTGAACTTGCAATTTGACAGATTCAGAGAAATAGTCGCAATTGATCTAGACTGTGATTAAATGGGAAAGCTGAACAGAAACAGCTCTTCAACTGTTTATTTAATTTAAAAAAAAACATTAATCATAGTGATTCAATGATGTGGAGGTGCCGGTGTTAGACTGGGGTGTACAAAGTTTAAAAAATCACACAACACCAGATTATAGTCCAACAGAAGTACCACCTTTTTGGAGCACTGCTCCTTCATCAGGTGTAGGAGAAGCACTCTGAAAGCTTGTACTTCTGGATAAACCTGTTGGACTATAACCTGGTGTTGTGATTTTTAATATAGTGATTCAAATGATTGAGTGTATTGGAAAGAAAGTATTCTCCTAATATGCTGTAAATTGTTCTCTATTCATTCAATAATATTTCTGTTTCGTCAGGGCACAAGTTCCGACATTTTTGTCTAGAATTACAGTAGTTGTGCATAATCAGGTCAGAAGAGCACAGAGAGATTATGGCATTAATACAGAAGCTCAAACAGAACATTTTCCATTTCTTCCTGTTACGTTGGGCTGAACTTTTAGGCTGCTGCGGGAAAGGCTGAGTGGCAATCAGACTAGTGAGGAAGGGAATTGGAGTGGAAGTCTAGTGTCTTGCCACTGTCGAGCAATAATGCAAGCAGCAGAAAAGTTGATTGCTATGACATCCATGAGGAGGCTAGTTATGTCACTTCACCTCTCTGGGCTTTCATCAGGAGGGTCTGCTGCTGTGCGAGGTTCCTGGCAGTGGTTTCTGGGAAAGGGGGTGATTACTTTGGATTCTGAGCAATGTATGGCCGACAGAGGAACTTTTAATTCGTGTCAATGGCATTGTTGGTTCTCTGGCTGCCAGCCCCTGCTTCTCCCAGTTATTGCTGCCTCAGCAATGGATATCTCTATTGCAGATAATGCTGAGCGACTGGCAGCTTTGGGGCAGGCCGCTGTCCTTATTTAGTCATCACTGGCAATATACTGCCCAGGTTCGGCTGCCTGCTGAAGTGGGCTTGCTTCACACTTTCAAGCTTAGCAATGGGATTTGGCAGAAATTCAGCTCAGCACGAAACGTTCCTGATGAAGGGCTTATGTCCAAAATATAACTTCTCCTCCTCGGATGCTGCCTCACCTACGCTTTTCCAGCATCACACTCTCGACTCTGACCTCCAGTATCTGCAGTCCTCACTTTCTCCCTTTCATTGGATGAAAGACAGAATGTTCCTGATGACTGGGGTATCCAGATTCAGGGGTCACAGACTAAGGATATGGGCTAGGCCATTTAGGACTCAGATGAGGAGAAATTTCTTTTCAGAATGGTGAGCCTGTGAAATTCTCTGCTGCAGAAAGTGGTTGAGGCCAAACCATTGATCGCTCTAGCCCTATAAAATATATCTAACTCTTTGAAAACTTTCAAAGGGTCTGGAAAAAAATCTGAATAGTGTACAGAGTTGGATGATCCACCATGATCATAGTGAATGGTGGAACAGGCTCGAACGGCTGAAAGGCCTCCTCCTCCTGCTCCTGCTCCTGTTTTCTGTGTATCTATATGCGCAAATAAACATCATCTTGATTTGAGGCTGTACAAATGAGTTACATCCCAAAGTGGTCTTTGTTCAGGTGTTAACTGTATTGGTTACCATTCAAGTCTGGCACACACAGATACTGTAATATTACCTGTTGAAATTACTGATTATGATAAATAATGGAGGGACATACTTAGTAAATGAATAGGTATTGGATGACATTTGTGATTTTAGCATCATAAATATGTTGGCTTGCACATTGTACATATTTTAACAGTGCCATTGTCATAGAGGTCTATGGCACAGAAAAAGGCCCTTCAGCCTACCACATCCATGCCAGCCAAAAACCAACTATCTAACAATTCTGGTTCATTTTCCATCACTTAGCCCATAGCTTTGTATGGAGAAAGAGAGAACTGCAGATGCTGGAGAGTCGGAGTCAAAGTGTGGTGCTGGAAAAGCTCAGCAGGTCAGGCAGTATCTGAGGAGGAGGAGATTTGACATTTGGGGCATTAGCCCTTAATCAGTAATTTTCTGATGAAGGGCTTATGCCTGCAATATTGACTCTCCTGCTCTTTGGATGCTGTCTGACCTCCAGAGTTTTGTATGCCTTAGCATCACAAGTTCACATCTACATACATACTTCCTAAATGTTATGCAAATTCCTGCCTCTACCGTTATTATACACAGTGAATTCCAGATTCCCACCACTGTCTAGGTGAAAAATATTTTCCTCACATCTTCTCCAAACCTTCTGTCCCATACCTTAAATCTAAGTTCCCTGGTCACTGACTCCTCTGGCAAGGGGAACGTTTCTTCCTGTCTACCCTCGTTATGCCCCTCAATGTTTTTATCTCAATCTCCTCTACTCGAAGGAAAACAAACCTCGTCTTTCCACTCTCTGCATTACCTGAAACTCTCCAGTGCTATCACATACTTCCTATAATGTGTATTCTACAACTGCACACAGTGCTCTAGCTGTGGCCTAACGAACATTGTATTTTGTTCCAGCATAATGTCTCTGCTATTAAACACTTTGCCTTGGCGATGTCGGGACGTCAAGTGACCCTCCTCCGAGCTGGTAATGAGCAATAATAACAAATTGGTATTTATTGCGCATTCTTATAGTTACAACGTGACTTCTCAATATCCAATGTATCGTTTGATGACGTGTGATTTGATCATATGACCAGCAGTAAAAATGTATTTTCAAGATACAGGTTTACTGCTAATTTTTCTTCTGAATATTTTGATTTTGATAGCAAGATAGTTTATTGTTAAGTCACGAACACAAATCTTTGTATTCATAAGTGGCGCTTTAGAGCTAATTATTAATTCTGCGGCTGGGTGCTCGATTTCCCGTAAAATAAATAGGGTGTATTCTGGTACGTTGTGCATTCTGGGTAGAGAGATCTTCCATTAAGCACTTCAATCACAGATCAGAATCTAATTTAAATTCGGGCTGCAAATAATCAGGAGTCCAAGGCAGGTATCGAAATAGTGAAAATAAACAGAAAACTTAAGTACCCTTGGTATTGGGCAGGATACCAGAACCAGAAACTCGACGTACATTTGGTACAGACTACTGTGAAAAAAATTGAGATTTTTAAAAAGTACATTAAAATGTTATCAATCATTTTGTCACGTGCAATTTTGCAATCAATAAAGTAATTAATTGATATGTTAAGTTCCTTCATAGTAATTCAGTACCATCTCTGTCCTGCGAGCAGCGTGAGAACACAGGCACAAAATGTCAACGCGAAGTAGCTTTTTCCCCCCCCCATAAAAACAAAATACTGCGAACGCTGGAAATCAGAAAGAAAACGAGAAAATGCTGCAAAGATTCGGCAGGTCTGGCAGTTCCATTGGAGAGAGTAACAGAGTTAACTTTTCGAGTATGATCGGACTATTTATTCTTTAGTGTTTCCCGCCTTCCATCGCCCATCCACCAAGTTTGTCAACAGTAGTGTCTCGAAGACCAACAGTTCATTTCCGGAAAAAAAACCAAAGAACTGCGGATGCGGGAAATCCGAAACCAAAACAGAAACTTCTGGGGTAAGAAAACTCAATAGGTCTGGCAGCATCCGTGGAGAGAAAACAGAATTAATGTTTCGGACCTAGCGATCCTTCTTCAGAACTGAGCTTTTCCAATAATTTCTGTTTTTGTTCATTCCGGGAGACTTGAATGAGGTTTGGCGATCTGATTGACACTACACAAGGCTAACAACAAATGCTGCCTCAATCAGCGATGCCTCGTCCCAACAGTAAATAACAAAAGACTGAAACTTGCTGATTTGGTGGGTCAGACACGTCATGTTTCCAGTGCCCTTCACAGGTTGATCTGACCTTAGTGAAATCCCTTTGCTCAATATAAAAAGTGTATTGTTAAATGTTTCCCTCACTGTGTCATCATCTACGCAATTCTGTTACATAATTACATATTTTTGAAAACTTAACTCCACAAAAGGAGAATTTAGTTGACATCCCTTTTACTTCCTACTTATTTAACCCTTTCTCCAGTGGACCTATTTGATAGTTGTTTTGTTTTATCATATCAGAAAATGATAGAGTAGAAATACCATTTGACTATTTTGCCGGTATTATGCCTGATTTAACGCTTGTGATATAATTGCTATTCGTAAAATGAATAATATAATAGTATATCGTTCAACTTAATTGACTAAATTGACTGAATCAAATATTCCTTTTAAGGGTTAGGGTAAGCAGTAAATCTTGGTTCAAGAGTTTACTGGTCATTCAAGCTCATTTTATACATCCTAACTTCACAGCTAAAGATTTCAAGGGGTAGTTTTACTGCAATATGAAGAGAGATCAATGGTAGTACAGAATGCATAGACTTCAGGCCCTGAAATTAATCACCGCATTGCATTAAATGAAACATTATCTAGTTTTCTAAATATTACAGGGTCCCAGTGGTGCAATTCACTCAATTAAATTGTACACAAGTTTGCAATATTCTTTTAAAACTGCTAGCTTTGTTGTATTAAGCAGTTAGATTGTATTTATAGTTAGATAAAACTTTCACCTACTATAATTTAAATTAACTACAGGATGCTTAGAATAGGCCATATTAAGCATGATTGATTAAAGGCATTGATATATCTTCTGGAAATGCTGAAGTGATATGTTGGGAGTGTGGAGACCCTGAATTAATAAGTGTATTGAAATGTTTTAAACATTTATTCATTTTGTGTGATTTGGGCAGTACTTGGCTGGCCAGCTTTTATTACCCATCCCTAGTTGCCTTTGAGAAGGTGATGGTGAGCTGCCTTCTTGAACAGCTGCAGTCCACCTGCTGTGGGTTGATCACAATGCCATTAAGGAGAGAATTCCAGGATTTTAACCCAGTGACAGTGAAGGAATGGTGATATATTTCCAAGTCAGGATGGTAAGTGGCTTGTAGGGTGAACTTGAAGGTGGTGTTCCCAATTATCTGCTGTCCTTGACCTTCTAGATGGAAGTAGTCATGGGTTTGGAAGGTGCTCTGAGTATCTTTGGTGAATTTCTGCAGTGCATCTTGTAGATAATACACACTGCCATTATTGATGGTCAGTGTGGAGGGAGTTTGTGGATGCAGTGCCAATGAAGTGGGCTGCTTTGTCCTGGATGGTGTCATGCTTCAAGTGTTTTTGGAGCAGCACTCATCCAGACAAGTGGGAGTACTCCATCACACATAACACAATTAATTGACACTGCATAAAATAGTAGAGTAACTAGATAAAAACTTACAGGCTGGTAATAGGTGATGAATTCTGGAAATAACTGAACAGTTCTGCTTGAAATTTTATTGAATATGCCTTCTGGCATATGGAAACATTTAACATGACTTTGGTTATTGTAAATTCCAGTCAATATAAAAAGTCAGTCATTGGTTTTATTAAAAGCAAAACTTTTCAATAGCTGATTCACATTTGCTTGGTATTGCACTTGATAAATCGAGAGTCCTACAAATTTCAGTTTTTCAGTTACTAAACCTACAGTCTGTGAAACTATGCTTTGGAATTTCTTAGGATGAAAAGAAATGAATCTTTTGACTAGACAGCAAAAGCTTACACTTATTCGCCATCAGCAAAATTAAATACAGACAGCTGTAAGCAGCTTACATGAAATATATTCATGCAATCCAGTTGCGAGTGATCACTGGCTGCTTGTCCAAATCCAGATTGGTTTCAGTTTTAAACAGATAATCTCATTCTTAGGTAAATATCAAAAAATAGAGCATTGAAAGTATAGGTCTTTTTTTGCCCTTGCCACTCTAAGTTTTAGGATGCTACTCCTGGATGAGTTTTTATTGGGGGGGAGGGGGGGGCAGATGAGTTCAGTGCCCAGGGTGGCTGCCAACCCCAAAAGATTAGTAGGTCTATTCAGAAGAGCATTGTTAATAGACAGGTTTAAGAACTCACCTCAGATTTTCCAGATGGACTAGAGTTTCTGAGCATGATGGTAAGCAACTAGCAGCAGATTGGGTACTAGTATTACAGGCTAGCCTAATGGTAATCCTGGGTGGGGGTGCATCCAAAGGAGGAGCACCAGCCAACTTGCTGATTTTCTTTTTTCTGCTTTTGGTTAAATGTTTTAAAAAGTGGCTGACAATCCACCTTACTTGTTGCTTACCTACTTTTGGTGCTTCTCTAAAGCTGTGTAGTGTTGTACCTCTGACTTCCCTTCCTACTTTGAGACCCTATATCTTATAATTGGAAAGGAATCCATTTCCATGTTAATTCAGGTTTCATGAATATCTAGTTCATAACTTTTTAGGGTAGTTTTTTTATTTCCGGGAATTCAAATTTTCCAGTACAAATGGAATAAATGTTATTGAAACTCGCATAAGTCTAGTGCACTTCTACACCAGGTTGTTGGCATTTGTTGCTTGATAAACTTACCAGGTAGGAAGGTATGGTGATTAAAATGCAGGGCTTTAATGATTGCCAGAACATCTTTTTTTTAAAAAAAAGTAATTTTATAAAGTCACCTATGTTTGTTTCAAAGAATCAGAAACGAGATGGAGCTGTCAAAACAACAGTTGGACTTACTTAGCTGGAAAAGTGGCATCTGCAAAGTTTGTAGTAATGGCAGTCCAGACAGAATTGGAGCTATGTAATTCATAGCATTCAGTGAGCCCAAAAAGTCAGGTTAAGGGTAGTCCAGATCAGGCTACATCATTTTGGAGAGCTTGAGGTTTCTTTGGTTTCAATTTAGAACCGGATAAAGGAAGCCTACAAGTAGTATTTGCTAGATACAGCTAAGAAAGATTGGAGCTTAGAGAAACTCAGTGGCATCTTGATAAAACAAAAGCTTCAATAAAAGCTGAGCTCATGCTGTTAGTTAGATGTGTGGGGCAATCTCAGAATCTTGGGGAATTCAGTCTTGGGATAAGAGATTGAGTTACTAGACTTGAGCCATCATTAAACTAGCCGAAGTTGGAGAATTTTTGGAAGTGAATCATATGAATTAGAAGCAGGAGTAGGCCATTTGGTTTCTCAAGCCTGCTCTGCCATTTATTAAGATCACATCAGATCTGATTACTCCACATTCTTGCCATTCCTAGATGCAGCTTTAAAGGGAAAGTACTGGAATCCCTTGCTCAGAAAACAGATATGAGGTTTGAAGAGTTTCAATCTCACTGACATCTGAATGGGATCATCTTGACTGCATTGGCCATTTAAAGTGTCATCGAACTTTAAAAATAAAGTACCTGGGGAACATGACCATTTGTTTTTTTTTTGCCCATTTCTAATTTGTCTGGAGGGCAGTTTAATGTTAATCACATTCCTGTTCTACTGTCATATGTAGACATACAAAGTAAGGATTTCCTTCACTAATGGACATTAAATTTTTTACAACCACCAACAATTATTAGGCTTTTTATTGTATTCAAATCTCACAATTTGTCCTGCTGGGATTCAAACCCGACATTCAAATCTTTAAAAGCTGATGATCCATCACCAAATCAGAACAACAATACGTCCATTATTCAATAACTAGATTTAAGTTACTGAACTGAAAAAGATCCAGTTCCCGGTTTCAGCTACCTTGTTGCAAGTTCAGTTCTAAGTGCCAAATTTGGCACATGTGGCTTTTCAGAGCTCTAGATTCTCATCTTGACCACAAAATTCACATCCACAAAATAAGATGTCACTACCTAAATTAGGATGCTCAAGTTCAACAAAGGAGCTTGAAAATTTGAGAGAAGTTTTGACAATTAAAACTGACATTACAAGATAAAGAGTAATGAGGTGTTTATTGGTTTGCTTTGAAATTGTTTTTTTCTTCTTCAGAGAATGTCCGTCATTGGATGATCTAGCCTGTGTATGATACTGAGCAACTGCATTATGTGTCTGAATTTCACACAGTGATGCTGATGCTGCAAGACAGTTTATTTGAGACTGGTCACATTTGCCTTCAGTAACACAAATGCAGAATTCAAAAATAAGCAAACATATAAAACTAAACATTTATGGAACATATCTAACATTACATAAATTAATCCACAAAATTAAAAGGTTTTGGATGAGTTAATCTTTGTATTGTCACAAAGCTGTTTTTTTTTTCTAAAGCTGTTCCTTTTTCTTAAGGATACTATGTCCTTGGTTTTTGTCAGAGGGGTCACGAGCCACTGTCAGTGCTGATTAGACTGGTTTGGTACAGAGATTAAAAAGTATTGAGATAACTTTTTGTTTATATGTAAACAGGTGAGACTTCAGGCCAAAGTGGTCATGTTTTATAAGTGACCTGCATAATGAAGAATTCTCTGAATTCTTGAAGAAGAAACTGCTCTCTAGCTGAGCAGTTTAGTTCAATCCAGAATTAGTTGGGAGTTCAACAGTGACCTGTGTGGAAACAAACTCTCCCCTCCCTCTCTCTCTCTTTCTGCTCTTCTAACTTCAACCTGTGAGCATCTGTTCATTTTTTAAACCAGTCTTTAAGAGGGTTTGCTTACTGGGACAGTTATGTATATTCAGAACAGCATAATTAAGTCTAGTTTGGATAAACCTAGTTCTATAGGGGTTCTTTGTTCTGTTCTTTGTGTTTCATTATGTAATTTCGTGAATGAATTTTTGTCTGTTTTTAACCTGGTAGTCAACCTCGCTAACTTACTGTGGGTAATTTTCACTGTACACTTACCGAAACAAATTGCGAAGTTATGTCTGGGCTGCCTGCTTAATGTTTTGAGTGGTCTGGCCTCATCCAGTACAAGCAGCACTCCACCCTCTCCTTATAACTAAGGGGGATTCAAAATCCAGACCAAAGGGAGCACCACAATCATCACATTATTACCATCTTACTATGTTGCTAATTATAGTTTTGAGAAACTTGCCAACATGATAATGAAGACTGCTTTATTTGATGTCTGTGAAATTATTTTTGCCATAAGTGTTTTAAATGGAGGCATACTGAATTGTATATTAAGGTGATTCAAATGTTGAATTGTCATAAAAGACTTTGTAATTGCCCACACCTCCGTGAAAAACAGAAGGAAGAACAAATAAAGTTTACTTTCAAATTTGATGTTATGAACAGACCTACAAACACTTTGTTTGCATACATCTGGAGAATAGGCATTCAATGTCAAGAACAGGGAACATCTGCTGAAATAGAATTTATTTTAAACTGCTGCTTGCTATTTTGAAATGCCAGGTAAGTGCATACTCCTGAAGTATTACTTCTGTTACTAGTTAAGAGAATTTTTTTACCACAAAAAAAACCCTGAAAGCATAGATGAAATTTTACTGGTTTATTAGGTTATATTCAAGGAAAATTATAGTAGAGTTGTGTCATTCAGTGGATTTACAAACTGAGTTTCAGTGACTTAAGAGCAAGCTTTGGATTACATGCTTCAAAGTAATGTCAGATGCTACTTTTCCTCAACTCTTGGTATTACAGAATTGTCTATATATTTCAGTAAGCGTCTAAATACTGTAACGTCATTTTTTTGACAGGACAACGCGCGATAATAAAAATACTTTGTTTAAAGTTTGTCCTCTGCAAGTTAAAACTAAAAAGATTGTTACAATGCTATATTTCCTAAACAAATCATTTTTGATTTTCAGTACAATGCTGGCTATGTTAAACAACCAAGGAAGTATTTAAAACTCAGTTTTCACACTTGTGCTTCCCTTCATATTCCATCAAATATTCTTTGTAAAGAATAGTGTTAGATTGCTCTTAATCCTATGTTACTGTATTCCTACTTACAAGACAACTTGTGGCATTTTATGATTTCTACATGATTAACATTTACAATAACAGATGGAATGTCAGAACTGACACACTGCAGTGCTACATCCATATAAACCTACTACATAAGATTTTCTAGTATATAATATATAATTCATGTAATTAAAAATTAGTCAACCACCTTATCTGGCCAAGCATTGAGCCGGAAGTTATAAAAAGATCTGTTTGCTTTGGCCAATTACTATCAGTCGTCAGCTTCACTATGATCAGTTACTGTGACTATAATGGAACCGATGTAAACATTATGGCAAGTGAAACTGTGCAGAACATAGTTGCTTTAAGAACATCAAATTCAAGTTACCTGTGAAGCAACTTTGCTAACATATGCTATTAAGGATATAATTATACCTGAAGAGAATGGAACGGCAACACAAGCTGTTTATGCTTCATAAGTGAAAAATATTTTGTTCTGTACTTAATGAAACACCTTAATTACTAAAATGGCTCAAGGAGTGTGTGTTGATGGAAAAATCAGACTTCATAACAATCAAATGATGAATAATAGTCAGCGATTAAAATTATTACTCAATTGTACCTGATGCATTACTGGTAAAATAATTAAGAACTGCATTACTCTAGTAGCAGACTTTCCAGTATATTTTCTTTTTCTTCTTTCTGGAATGAACTGAATAAGCAAACAATGACAGCTTGTATTTACATTGTGCCTTTTATGTAATAAAGTACCTCAAGTGTTTCAGCAGTATAATAAAACAAATCAGCTGTATAATAAAACAAAATATGATTTAGCAACATCAATTAATATTAGGACAGGTGACAAAAAGCTGGATCAATCAGACAGGTTTTAAGGAGTGCATTAAGGAAAAAAGTGAAACAGAGCAAACTCTGGAATTTTAGGCCGAGGTAGCTGAAGGCACAGCCCCCAATGATGAAGGGATTTAAGTTGAGGATGTTTAAGGAACTGTTATTAGAAAAAAAAAATTTGAAAGAATGGGCTTAGCTGGAGGAATTTGTAGAGATGTGCCCGATCATGGCAATATTTCAAAATAAGGAAGAGAACTTAAAATTGACGGGCTGCCTAACCAAGGGCTAGGAAAGCACAAGGTAATGGCTGTCCAGGGTTTGGTGTGATTCAGACATGGACAACAGAATATTCGATGAACTCAAGTTTATGGAGGAATGATAGCTTAGCGTCAACTGTAATAGAAAATCCTTATCTGGAGGTATTAAAGGCTCGGATGATAGTTTCAGTGGTAGATAGCTAAGGCAAGGGCAACGTCACCTGTATGGAAACAGGTTTTAGCTATGACATATAGAGTCAGAAGTAATATTTCGTTATTAGGACATCACAGCCTTAAAATAACTGCAATGTAGGAGTTAGCAACTGAATGTAAGTCTTTGGTGAGTAGGAGGTATTAATGTATCAAATAAACAAATAAAAAAAACCGGTGGTTAAATAGTTACAAACGAACTGTATAATTCTGTGTATACTAATCTAAGTACAGTGTGATTTTGAATCATAACCTCTCACTGAAGCAGTCATAATAGTGATAAATTATTGATCATTTTCAAATTCCACATTCTCATTTTAATCAAAGAAAATATTTTAATAAAGGGAAAAAAATCACTAAAATGTTCACAGCAAACAGCTGACTACAAAGGTAAGCCCACACTCATGAATCCAGTATGGAATGAACAAAATCATCTGAATTGAAATTAACACTTTACCAAAAGACACTGAAATTTGTCCACTCAGTCAGTTTTGAAGAAATCCTCACCACATATTTTGAATTACACCTTACATGGTAAGTTTATATGATTAGTTTCATGTATTGGAGATGAAAGTTTGCTGACAATGTACTATTCAAGCCAAGTGTATTTCAAAGAATTGCTTTTCACAAAACTGTGGAGATAGATTTGTCACTGGAGGCACAGGAAGCTCTCAAGGAGAAAAGTGCCTGATGATAGAACTGATTAAAAAGAAACATCAATTCACTGAGAACTTAAAGGAAAATTGAAATATTACTTGTTGAGGATACATAAGACATAATAATTGAGGTCTCGTTATAATGTACTATAAACAGTACATTCTTTTCATCTCCCTTTTAAATCAGATATTATCTTTTTTCAATTGTGTATCTGGTTGAATGCTTTGGTATCATGTCTTTAATATTTTTCTTGAGGTCAGCTGAAAGTAGAACTACTTGTTTTTCACTCAAGGAAACTGTGATTGGTTCCTTATGGTTTCTGGTGAACTAGTTAACTACATTTTAAATCAGAGGTATAACCTCAGAGGTAAAAAGATGTTCAAATCTTTGTTGTAACCAACAGAAGATGTTGAACAGATCTAATTCACTCATCATCACCTGGTCATACCAGCACAAAATATTGTTGGCGGGTTTACAAACATATTTATTGTGCAACATCTTCACAAATCTGTTTCACCCAGAGCATGATTGAAGAAGCACATCTAAAATATTAACTGTCAAATGTTAATGCTCCCAGATCTGCTGAGTTTCCCCAGTCATTTCTGCTTTTATTTCAGATCTCCAGCAGTCGCAGTTTTAATATATCACAAAGTTGTTTAGAATTGAAAAGGTCAAACCATTAGGATGCAATCTTAGTGCTGAGCAATATGGTCTATGCCTTATTAACAGTCCAGCTCACCTCAATAATATTAAAAATATTTAGCTTCCTAATTTGCCAAATGCACTAAACAAGTTAGCTGTTGAGAAATCTCGACATGGAAACCAGAACAAATGACTTCAGCTTGCCATTTGCGCTGAAGAATCTTTATGTTGCTTAAAAGACAATTGCCTGGGTACCAGAAGTATGCATCCCTCGTGAATAGAAATTGACACCTAGCATTTGTCAGCTCCTCACAACCAGCATGGCACCTCTCTGAAATACTTGGAGGGCACTCCAGAAACAGAAACATGCATTACAAAGTAAACTTGCAAATAGCACTGAAAGGCTGCAGCACAATCCATTTGCACAAACAGACAAGCACTCTGCTCATTGATTGGACCTGGCTGTATCTCAGGGCTGCTGATTGCTCTTTTAGCACTTGATCACTCAGTGCCTACCTGCATACTCTCACTATCTATGCCATAAAATAAGGCAGCGTGACTTGCTAGTCAGCAATCTTCAGTAAAGAGGGCGTACATCTTGATATATGACAGTGTGCTATGTCAATCTGTCACCTCCACGGTGTGTCAGCAGCTTATTTGGAAAACACACCAAAAGTGCAACAAGAAAGCAGCCATGTCTGAAAGTCTTAGGAAATTCCACCAAATTCCACAAAGGAACCTGCCAGTCAGGGAGGTATCTGCACATTAAGTCAAAGGCAGCTCCCATTCTAGTCCAAGGGTTTGACCATGGTCAGACATCTACTTTGGATGCTTTTTCAGTCAGAGGGCCCATGGCTCTGCAATCTGGGGAAGGGGTAACAGTCAGTCCTATAGATCCATAGCATCCACTACAGCTGGTTAGCAAGCTGTGCAGTCATCAGTCAGAGGTCTAGGCATATCTGGTTAGGTATCAGGTTCATCTACAGAAAGGGGAAAGGGCATGATTAATGGAACCCCTACCATGGAAAGGAGATTTGGTAAGCTATTCTTCAGGATTGGGGTTTGCATGCTGGGGAGTAAGGGGGGGGGGGGGGCTCAACAGCATCTGCAAGAGGAAGATACTATAAAGTGTAGATAGGAGGGTCATGTGGGAGGAGGTCCTAGTTAGAAGAATTCTGGCTGCAAGTGGGGGTGGTGTGAGGAAATCTGTGACTGCACCTTGTGTGGTAATCTCGTATGTCAGGGCTGCAGAAGGGAAAGGTAGGCAAGTGCAGTCTTATGTAGACAGTTGGGTAGTGACCCGGCAAGCTGCAAAGCTTACAGAGTTTAATCAAAGGGTTGCCAGGAAGGGAATTTAGATGTTCAGGGTCTCACCAAGACACAGAGGTGGAGACTAGAAGCTATTGGCTGAAGAGCACTCACTGTTATCTTCCAGTGAGTTGAAAATCAAAAGTGAACAATGGGAAAGATATACCTGTGCCCATACTTGGAACTTGTTGATAGGTTCATTTAAATCAAATAATTCAGAGAGTTTCAATGAAATTAAGAAAGTAGTCATTCAGCAAGGATAGGCAATTAAATATATAGCCAAACTCTTGAGTAACTACTCAAAAGGACCCAGTAATTAATCCCCCTTCCCCAACTTCAAAACTGCTCCTCCCTTCATACACCCCTCACTCCCCAGAACCAATCCCACACCCTCCCATCATCCCAACCTTCCCTAAACACTGCCATCACTTTGTGGGAATGTAAATGGATTATGGAGGTGGATAACATCAGAAACCAGATTTATTTGTGGACAACTAATTTGCAAGGTTATGGATATAAAGCTGGGTATTGGACTAAATTGTACATTTTTTTTCAAAGAGCTGTCACAGCACAATAGGCTGTAAAATTCTAGGGTACTCTGTGGTAAGTAAATGGTCAATATCCGATCACAGTGAAATAAAAATTTGACTTCTGTAATTATAATAAATGGCTTCTAAAATAGATAACCAAGTCTGAGTAGTTTGTGTGGTTGTCTGATCTTGAGAATAACCTGTTTCATCAAAATAACTATTTATTCATCTGTTAGCTGTTCTGTTGACGATGAATAACTGCAAATAATGACTTGCTTCAGCAAAGGCGACAATCAAAACATGACGACTGATTTTGTCTTCATAACAATATTATACTACAGGAATTTGTGTAAACCATTGAGATATTTTAATATGAACGTGCATTATCAAGTAATAGTCTGCGCTTCACTGATCAAATAACCAAATATATTTAATAAACCAGTTAATCAAAACTCATCATTTGTCAATGCTTTTCATTACTAAAATTCTTGGGCACAAGTTTGTAATATCATGAATCATTCAGCAGATGGTGCTCTAGAGGTGTGATTTTGGTTTAAAAGTGCACACAACACCATAACAGTTTCTCTAAATCTTAACTTTATTGTTGCACCAAACACTATCCAAATAGAAATCCTACTGGACTAAGAATTTTAGCAATCAAACATAATTAGGGCTTCATGTACAAACAATATGCCACATTTTATTGATCAGCATTGTATGTCAAAAGTACCAAACTCCTACAGAGTGCCAAGAGATTAGATGTAAAAAATGATTGGAATGCATAATGATGATGGGAAAACATTTAACTTATAACATTGTATAGTTGTTGTCCTTAATTGCACACATTTATCTAGAATCTCAAATTTTCACAAGCAATGTTTCAAGTTTCTACCAATATAAAATGTTTCCGTGGTAACTGCTCTTTGTAATAGTCAACAAAAACAGGTTTTCAGTAAAACTTTCTAAACTATGCGTTAAGTCAGCAGGATCACCATTTGTCCTGAGGTAGGCTCTCTTAAATGTGTGATTTGCCTTAAAATAACCAGGATTTTTACTTAACTGAGGTACAATCCAACGTGCCATATCCCCTTTGCATAATTTTTTTTTAAAAACTGCCATATCCTACAGTAACTTTGCTTTATTTCAATATAGTAATTAGCACCCCAATAACATTCAAATATCTACTAAATTATAAGATGCATATCATGAATTCCATAAATTCAAACAGTAAGTTGATAAAAATTATACAATATGTCATCTCATTCACTCCTGTGTGTATCTTGGCTGCTTTTGCACAGAGCACCCTGAGGTTGAGTGACACACAAATACAAGTTCAAAACAAACACCAAAACAGATGCTAACGTCTTGATTTTAACTTATTGAAATGGTTGTCAAGGGAGGAAGATATTTTCTGAATGTCAAATGCAACAAAATTACAAGCTTTCATTTGCAAACTTAATTCCATAAATTACATGAAAAGAAATCATCCTCCAGAGTTGTATATTTATTATACTGAAGTCGTTTTGTGTGTTTTACATGCATTTTATGTCACACCAGTTGTGAAACAATGAAGTAATTCCCACAGGAACATAGTTAAGGGTTGGGGCTTTAATTACTGCCAGGTTCACCTTTTTGACTACAGTCAACAGAATTTAACTATTCCCTTTAGTTCAGAATGCTGACATGGCAAGGATGTAAAGTGGTTTACAACAATGTGCCAGCTGCAACAATAGCAAAACCTCAGGCAAATCTTTTTTTTTTATTAATTCTTTCAGTTCTACTCTACTTTTATCAAAAATCGCTAGTTCACATTGTACAATTAATCAAGGCTCTTCTGATCATTCAAATGTATTATGCAATAGTTTACTGAGATACCTCGACTAACAGCGTCCTGGCTTTGATTCCTGCTTTATGTTGTATTAGCTCAGTGAAGTGCTATAATCAAGCACTGGGAACAACAAAATCAGCTAGTGTTCACACTTCTGAATACAAGAAAGTGATTCCTGATTAAAATTGCATCCAAAACATTAAACCAGTAAGTGTTTAATTAATTAAACTTACAAATATAGTGTTCAACTATCATTTACAGGACAGTGGGAAACTACATAGTGAACACACCATGAATCTTCCTGACTAGAGGGGATTTATGATTCCTTTTTCAGGAGGCAACATAAAAATAGTTGGAAATTTGCACTTGCATATTTATCAAATTACCATCCGTGGCGTAGCAAATCTCCTGAATGAAGGAGCTGGACAATAATATAGGGCATGTTTGCCTGCCTGTCATTGACATATGAGCATCCAACAACCACAAACTGTTATGGAAATGTCAAAGTACCACCATTAGTTTGTAATAAGAGGTGTAATCTTTTATAATCACTACTAGTTTGAATTTACATATATTTGAATTCAAACATTTAAAAGCTCTTCATTATGCCACTTCTTAACATGTCTCCAGTTTAATTTGTGGATTGGAGACACATTTCTCAAACATTTTCTGAAAATTAATTCCTCTTTCTTTCTCTTGATCTCTTTTTACCAACTTACTGGTTTTTTTTGCAATGAGGTAAACAGCTTTACAATTATTTTTCCCTCCCATTCTGGCATCGTACATGTAATAACTCAGAAACAACATTATTCACTGTGGCTGAGGAGATGCACAAATGAATTGTATTTTGTGTACAGCAGCAACCAACTGAAAGACTATGAAACTAAAAGAGGTAGTTGTGATTAAGGAAACCGAAGAAGTTCCAACTGTTCAGTACAGTACTAAAACTGCAATATTATATGAAAACTGAATAATGAACTGACTCCTGCTGAAAAAACCTTATCGGAGGATTCCACTCTAAGTAGTAAAGAAAGTTGTACTTGGTTAATATTTGAATATTTAGCAACCTGGTATGTTGAGATGCTATTTATTTTACCTCATCATATCCATTGTTACTGAAGAAGAAATATCCCATTTGCTTGTTCTTAGACTGGATATTTAATCACAACCAAACAAAACCAATATTTTCCTTTGAAAGTTCCAATTTAATCCAAGCGTTTTTTTTTGTTGAATATCTAGTAAAATGCAACAATTGTGACAGTATGACTGGAATTTGGTAGTCATTTTTGTTCAAGGTAAACATTTCTCAGTACTTGTTCAAATTTTATGAAAGGACACAAAGTTCAAAGTATTCAATCCACCAGCCTGAATATTCAGTAAAGGAGGGTTTCATGGATTCAAAATTCTGATCTTTGAAGTCACAGCAGACTGAAAAAAAACCTCTGTCATAGAGCAACAATGCTTTTGTTATAGAATAACTGATTGTTGATCCAAATTGACTTGTATGTTAAACTATATTTACTACTACATAATATTTAATTGCAACTTAAAACTAAGATCATAGGGCATGGAAGATACAGTTAATGTCAGTTGTACAAAACAATATGCAATGATGCTATCAGTATCTTTGTAAAAAGTTAATTCTTCTTTTGAGAAAAAAAACTTTGTGATACAAAGCATTCATTTATTTGGTGCTCTTCTCTTACACCCTTCAAATCTATTTCAAGTTGGAAATATTCCCTCAACAGTTTTGATGTTCTCAAAAGTTTAAGTGTATATAATAATTCAGTGACAACCAAAGCTTTACTCCTAAAATATATGATCCATTATATGAACAAATAACTTGGTCCTCTTCAGTTTCAACATTTGAATAAATTGATTTCATGGGACACAATTTGCCACAACAGATAAAGTAGCTTGTCTCTAATCTTTGGTGTTATATTGAGGAATATAACTTCATTGTAACTGGTGAGACGTACTGCAAATTTACTTCAGATGCAATTTTATTAAACACTTTGTTTTCAATATGTCATGTATTTTATTCCAGGTGTAGTTATTTCTTTTACCATCAGTCACTATATTGTTGAGCATGTCACAAGTTAAGTCCTGTACATGCAAAGTAAAAATCAATATAGAACTTTTAATGCACTTTTATTCCTTTATTAAGCCACAATTCCAATGTCTGCTCCAAAACGGCTAAATTTTCAGCATCTTAAAACTCTGCTTGATTATGCAATGAATTTTAAAGAATTTTATATCTATGCCAATATATCCAATTTGTTAAAGACAGCCTATATGATCCAGCAAAAGGGATACTTTCTCTTACTTGAATAATAACTTAAAAAACGTATTGCCAGAGTATAAATTTCTATTATATTATTATAAATATTGTGTGGGCTAAAATAATGGCAGCAATTATACTCTTTAATTAAATTGGGTCAATTCATCGACCTTGACTTTGAATCTGAATACACATCCATTAATAAAGCAAGGGAAAGTCAGTTAACTTCAAAAAGTGCAGTGTTGGAAAAAGCACAGCAGGTCAGGCAGCATTCAAGGGAGCAGGAGTTGATGTTCGGGAAGCCCTGGTTAAGGGCTTATGCCCGAAACATCTACTCCCCTGCTCCGTGGATGCTCCCTGACTTGCTGTGCTTTTTTTCAGCACTACACTTTTCGACTCTGACTCTCCAGTATCTGCAGTGCTCACTTTCTCCAAAGTCAGTTAAATCATAAGCTAATGGTATACTACAATTAGTCTAACTGTCTGGGCCAGGCAAGAGTTTTCATTATCTGTAATTAACTTCCAAATTTATTTATAGAAACAATACTACTTTCAAAGTAGACATTTAAGATAAATGTTTAGAAATTACACTTGAATTTTCATACAGAGAACTGGTTTCCATAGGTAGCAACTTCAATTTGCAGGTGTTTCCTGAGTTCTTAAACTATTGTAGTTTGGAATGAAGTAATTCACTAACTGACATTTTGCCTCATGCTACCTTCATTTTTTTGGACCAAGGAATACAACAAAGGGTGGAAATTGGGCAGTCAGGTTGACTAAGCTTCGCCTGGCCACTGTTAATGGTACATTATTATACTTGTATGTTATCAACAAACGAAATCCTCTACCCGCTTGCTTGCAGTTCTGAGATTCTCTGGTCAAATACATTTCTTAGGGTGGAAAAGATTTTGCTACTTTATATTAAAGAAAATTATACATGCATTCAAAATAAGAAAACAAAGTAATAGGGCAAAATGACTTGCTAAGAAAATGTTGCTCTTTTAAATCACTTAAAATGCATTTGCATATCACAATTATGGTGTATATTAACATAAAAGTTAATTGATAATGTAGCATAAAAATTACTAGCTCCAGGCTAACAGTTAACTATTATATAGAGCCTAGAGAAATGCAGGGTCCTCCTCACTTCAGAAGACAAGTCTACAAAATAAAAGAATACAATCTATTTCAACGAATAACAAAAGTTCACCTACATGATTCTAAGCCATACCATAAACAAAAATGAAAGAAAAGTAAATACAAAGTGGATAGTTTTGAGCTGTCAGTAAAGCAGCCATTTTGATTTTGTGGGCAATGTTCATTCTATCATCTAGTATGGAATTCCACTGTTGTGCATGGGTTGATATTCTATAACAACAGCATGTTTAAAGAGCTGCTTTTGGGTGTACCATTATAACAGTCATTACAATTGTCATCATGTTAGCCAAGGTCATGTACATATTCTATGTGAATTGTCCGCAAAATAACAAATCCCTAATATACGATATGTAGTAGAACAAAATTGTTCATTGGCATGGCCCTATTAGCTGGTATAACCTGAAGACCTAATGCTTAGAGGCTTGAATTAGAAAAAAAATGAAGTGAATTTGAAGATCGAGACTTCATTTATTGTTAATTTCTTTGAAATACCTTGAACTGCACTAAAAGGAAAAAAGTCCTGTAGTGTTCCAGTGCTGTTGTAGTCCCCTGTTAAGACTACAGTGATGAAAACAGTGTGAGAAGGTTTTTAGTCCAGCTAAT
Organism: Chiloscyllium plagiosum; assembly: GCF_037043375.1. Lineage (NCBI taxonomy): Eukaryota > Metazoa > Chordata > Chondrichthyes > Orectolobiformes > Hemiscylliidae > Chiloscyllium > Chiloscyllium plagiosum. Next base: position 31,800,509 of record NW_028270164.1, on the reverse strand, counting down.
GACAGGAGCCATTTGTAATGAGGTAGTGCCAGTCTTGCAAGTTTACTGATCTTCTTCTGAGGATTCTGGTGAAGCATGCTCCTCTTCCTGTTCCACCTTTTCCTGGACAAATAAAAGTGAGAGTTACAATCAAAGAAATTGGATCGGAATTTTTGCAGACCACAAAGCCCTATTAAAAATTGATTTTGGCTTCCAAGTAAATTTCATTCATGTTTGTCTCTTGCTCTACAGAATCCAGGCCAATTTGTAAAACTGTAGTATAAACAAAAGTGACATAAAGAAAGATTGAAGAAAAATAAAGAACAAAAAAAAACCACACAAAACTAGGAATAGACATATCTGAATTGGAATACATACATGCAAATTAAAGGGAAGTTCCCCTAAAATTAAGTGGCCACAAAAGGGAAAGCCAGAAAATGCCCAGAGTTAGAAAAGCTATGTTTTTTAAAAGTGATTATCCCAGTGCAATTTTTTCATAGTATTCTCTTAGACTGCATAAATTACAAACTGTGATATTTATAACAGAAGTTCACTCCGTGTTCTTATTAAACACTAACATCCTCATGAAGAAAGAGGTCAACTCAATAACTTTACTTGACTTGGCATACTGGGATATAAGGGAGACAACAAAAGTCAATCACTGACATCATACATTTAATCGCTGAAGGCTAACATACAGGTCCAGCAAGCTATTAGGAAAGCTAACAGAATGTTAGTCTTTATTGCAAGAGGATCTAAGAACAGCAGTAGTGAAGTCTTGCTTCACTTGTATAGGAACTCAGATAGACCACACTGGAGTACTGCATGCAGTTTAGGTCTCCTTATCTCAGGAAAGTTATGATTGCCATTGAAGGAGTGCATCAAAGGCTCACCAGACTTTTTCCTGGGATGCAGGACTGTCCTTGGGGAAAATTGGATCTGATTCTCCAGAGTTCCGAATGAGAAGTGATCTAATTGAAACTTACAAAATACTTAAAAGGACAGATAGGTTAGATGTGGGTAAAATGTTTCCCCGGTTAGGGAGTCTAGAACCAGGGGACACTAGTTAAAGAGGGGCTGACACTTAGGTCTGAGATAAGGTTTTTTTTTAAACTCAGAGGGTTATGAACCTTTGGAATTGTCTACCACACAGGGCTGTGGAGGCTTTTTTTTTTCTATTATTGACTCATGGAATGTGGGTATCATTGGCTGGCCAGCATTTATTGACCGTTCCTAGTTGCCCTTGAGAAGGTGGTGAAGGTTGACCCACATTGTCCTCGGGTAGGGAATTACAGGATTTTGACAATGAAAGAATGGCAATATATTTCCAAATCAGGTTGGCGAGTGGCAGAAGGTGACATTCCCAGGGATCTGATGCCTTTGTTCTTCTAGGTGGAGGTGGTTATGGGTTTGAAAGGTGTTGTCCACAGATAATTGGTGAATGTCTGCTGTGCGTCTTGTAGACAGAGCACCTGCACGAAACCCACAAAGATATGGGGAGAATGTGCAAACTCCTTTCAGTTGCTCAAGGCTGGAATCGAGTCTGGGTTCCTGAACCTGTGAGGCAGCAGTGCTAACCACTGAACCACCACGTCACCCCAGTTTCCAGTATGAACGGGAATTAGAAATGGTGTAGGCAACCATAGGTGATAAAACAAGCTTCTGCTGAAGGGTTCAACAAGAGTCTTCACATGCAGGGGTCCAACTCCTTGGGCTGCTTCATGAAATATCATCTCATTCTTTCTTTCTCGATCACTCCTCCAGCATTCTCTGATTGCTTCAGTAAATCACTAACCTGGGGCCCCAGCTATGCATCTGTTTACAAATCTCCTATAATAACTCCCTACACCAAGGAACCCATGAAGTTCTGTCTCCAGCTGAGGCTGGGACCATACTTCTATCATTGGGAACAAAGAATGAAAGGCACCATACTTTTGGCAGAAACGTTGACACTCTCTGTTTTGACTTTCAAGTTAAATTATGACAAGTGGCCTAAGGTGGTATCTGCTTTTGCAAGGGTCTCCTTTAAGTGTTAAGCTAAAGATCAGTATATTGTCTACATATACCAGGAAGAATTGGAAATTAACGTCATCAAAAGTTTTATCTAACAGAAGCATAGAGGTGGCAAGCGCATTACAGAGCCCAAACAGCGTTTCTGTATATTCATAGAGTTCCCCAGTGCATATTCAGGATGCTGCCTTTCACTATCTTGCTCAGTGAGGGGTAGCTGTTTATAACTGCATGTAAATTAAGAATGCATTAATACTTTGTAACTTTGAGTGCTTGCTCAAGCCTGAGTAGATGGCAAATACCCTTATGAATCTTTGCACTGATTCCCCAGTTATCAACACATCCTTAGTTTTGTCTTCCTTCCTCAAGAGGACTGTGGGAGGAGTCTCAACAACTTGACGACTTTTGGATGACACTTCACTTGAAAGACTTCTGCAGGTTGTTCCGGATATCCTCTCAGTGATGGAGTGGATTCTGTGGTCGGGAATCTTTAGCAGATAGTCATTTGTATTCACAATTCTGTGGTTTACTAGGTCATGATACTCATCATCATCTTTACCAGCGGTCATCTTATACTCGTGGGTAAAAACAAGCTGCCTCCTCTGGGTCTCCTTCAACTCACCTTCATGAACCTTCATGAACAGCAATCATGCTACCGGTAAATCAACAGTCCATTTCCCTGCCACTCGAATACGTCGAGGGTCCCATACGGATTGACATTTGGAGCATATGCAGCAAGTTCAAAGGCTTCGCTGCTTCACTTGCCATCCTCGAAATGCTGTCACCAGACATGTTTTCCAAGAATGCTTGGATATCTCTTAATATTGAGTATTCTCAACTTACTTTCTTCAACTAGAATACTGAATGGATCACAAACAAGCAGAAACTCCATGCTATGAAAAGCTGGATAAAGTAGAGACAGAGCTGAAAATGTGTTGCTGGAAAAGTGCAGCAGGTCAGGCAGCATCCAACGAGCAGGAGAATCGACGTTTCCAGCAACACATTTTCAGCTCTGATCTCCAGCATCTGCAGTCCTTACTTTCTCCTAAAGTAGAGACAGGGCAAGCTTAATGTACCCATGATAGGGGCTGTCTGACTCCTGTAAAGCAGAGACACTGATGAGGGAAAAGATATCCACCAATGCCCACTCCTCAGCCAGATGTTCACAGAAAAACTGATAACGGTTGACACCTCTGCTTCTGTGCCAATCAGACCCAACACTTTTTCCTTGCCAAATTGCATGTACACTGTAGGCAAGTATCCGTTGCTCTACAAAAGACTGAGCTACTTTGCAGAAAGAATCTCATCACACCCCTGCCCCCGGGCTCTTGGTGGGAGGCTCACCTAGTTTGACATGACTGATAAGGGGCAGCCATTGAACCGGATGGGGTCCCTGTCCCTGATGGCAGTGGCTTACGGCAGTCAGAGGCAATTGTCCAGCCCAGTCACAATTCCAACATCTCTTTACAGCATAACTTTGGCAGGATCAGCCATGAGGTTATGTGGAGAGGAACAGCTAGGACTGCTGTGTTGCAATCTTCAAAGAAAGATAATTGAGTTTTGTCACTGATGAGCCTCCTTAAAAGTAATTAAACACTCCGATCTCTCATTACTTCGGCTAGGCAGTCCTTCAGTATCCTGCCACTGGCTGATCCAGGAGGAGGAGAGATCCAAAAAGATGCTGCGATCAAACAATTTCACCAGTTCCAGGAATAAAGAAACCAGATCGTCCCCTCCAGTTTGCTTATACACATAAAACCACTGCTTTAATTATGTAAGGTTAATATTGCCCCAAAACCATAACCAGTACCTCAAAGATCTGTTGCAATCTTCTTTGTTACTGTATCTCTATCTATTATTTCCCAATGGGTTTTTCTGCACAGATTTTCCATCATGAATGGCTCCTGCTCAGTCGCATGGACACATGAATGACTGCGAGACCTCAATCCAGTCTTCAATCACTGGATCATTGAGTGTTTCTGGTCTTCCCCTGAATCTGTCCAGCTTCTTATTCATTAGCAAGTAGAACATCCAACCAGGGGTACATCCTCCATCCCCTATAGTAGCATCAAGGGAACGCACGTGGGGAGGAAGCCTCTGCCCAGGTTTGCCCTAAAGGTCCAATACCTACTGCCGATATCTGAGCATCCATTGATCCAGAGTTACTTCAGCTTCCTTCATGGATGTTACGAGTTTCAACTCCTGCACCATCTGCTCCACCTTGGCCATGCATCTTTCAACCTCGTCTGCCTTGATTTGATGCCTGTGCTGTGCAAAGTCTGGTGACCAAGCCAAAATTGTAACAGGAGATGTGAACACATGTCTGGCTGGAATTATATCATACAAACAGGATGAGAAATTGATGGTATACACCACAAAGAAAAACAGAAACTGATGGAAAAACTGAACAGGTCTGGAAGCATCTGTGGGGAGAAAACAGAGTTAATGTTTTAAATCTAGTGATTATTCATCGGAATATTGCTGAGTTTCTCCACCAATTTCTGTTTTTGCTTCGGATCTGCAGGGCTTTTTTTATTTTACTGTATATATACTATGCACATGGAAGGTCCATGTAGGTAACAGTGAGCTGAGGAATCCCACTCTTCTCATCAACCCTCTCCCCAAAAAATATATTGCTTTGTTTCCAATGATTCTGTACAACTGCTCCAGCTGCCCTCCCTCTCCACCTGCTCGTGGAGGTCCTACAGAAGTGCTCAGCTCCTTGTTCAGTGTCCACTATCATCATTGCCACCTGCTGCTCAAGGTTCTGTTACATCATTGCTTTTCAGAACTAGTTCTCCATCCTGATAGAGAACATAAAAACAGGAATCAGATTCCTAAATTCACAAAATAGACTAAGGGTGTCAAAAATAGCGAGCAACGTTCAACATATTTGTGAATGGTGACACAAGAGTCGTGAACATGGTCCAGTGTATCAGCGGACCAGCCTTCCATCCATTCACTCCATCTATACATCCTGCTGCCTCAGGAAAGCAACTAACAGAATCAAAGACCCCTCCCACCCTGATGATACACTCTTCCATTGGACAAAAGGTACAAAAGTTTGTATGTACGCACGAATAGATTCAAGAACAGCTTCTTCCCTGCTGTTGCAGGTAGACAACCCTTAACCCGAAATCCCGAACTTCAAAAAGCTCCAAAATCCAAAGGTTTTTTGTGAAGTATTTTTCTCATTGGCATGTAAACAGTTAACCCAAACCCACACCTATTCAATGCGTGTCACTCAGATGCGACGTGGGGGGCGCATGGCACAGCACTGGCAGGCCTCAATTCTGTCTTAGGGCCTGTTACTCACAATAAGTCTGCTATCTGGTAAGATTTTTTAAAATTTCACCATTGAGCCGTCACTTATTCCGAGATTCGAAAAATTCCAAATTCCGAAAACCAGCTGGCCCCCAGCGTTTCAGATAGAGAATTGTGTACCTGAATTGGACATCTCAAATTTTAAACTTAATGTTGATCTTCCTCTCTGTGCACCGTCTGTGCAGCCATTACATTGTATTTTTCACTGTTCTATTACCTTATGCACTTTGTATGGTATGATCTGTCTGTACTGTATGCAAAACAGAACTTATCACTGTACCTAGGTACATGTGACAATAATAAATCAAATCAAATATTCCTCAATCTGCCAATATTGTCTTACAATAAATTTGTTCAGATGAGAGTAAATTCTATCCCTTACGATGCTCTTATATATGTGGCTATTATAAGCAGACTTTAAAAGTCTTCAGTTGTAGTAAGAGGGAAAAAAAAGGAAAAGTCTACAAGTCTAAGATAAAGATATGCTCAATGTCGGATGCTAGTAGAAATTCGGATCAATTTTGGAGTTTTTTTCAGATTGTAAGTTTGTAGTAGTCTAAAGGTGCCCCCATCTCACCCAACAGCTTCAGCTGCCCCAACTACTACATTCTGTTTAAATATATAAAACAACAAAAATGTAATTGTTCTCCTTTTTCATTTTAGAATCTCCCTATGTTCTTATTGAAGCATGGAAACAGGACTGGGGCAAGCCACACCTTCTACCATTTCACCATTCAATTAGATAGATCATGGTTAACTTTTAATATCATTAATCTACTTCTTTCAACATGTTTATATATGAAAAATCTACAGATCCCAGTCTCGTGTACTCTAAGTGAATAACCTCTACAATTTCACTATCCTTGTGAAAAAAAGCGTTGCTTGAATTCACTCTCATTTTGCACTCATTTCAAATTCCTCCAGAGGAATTACTTCCTCTGGAACTATCTGTTTGCATGCTTTTGTCATTTTAAAGAACTCAACCTTCTACACACAAGTAACATGAAAACCTATATTTAATGAAAATATTTAAGTTTTTTTCAAATCTTATACTGAGTTACCAGATTTCAAACATGGTTTCAGGAAAGGTATAATTCCAGAATGACAGAGTGTTACAGGACAAACAGCCACATGATCAGTCATGTCTCTATCCCAGTTAATACCATGATCTTATTTACTTCCAATGCTATGTACTTTTCCCCTTTTTGAAGCAACTAGTTCCCTTTCAAGAAAGCTTATGGACTTTAAGTCATTCCTGTGGCAGAGAATTCCACATCCTAACCACCCGCTATGTTCAGACATTTTTTCTTAACCTCTCCTTTGGCTCCTGAACTGCTGGTTACGCGTTGTCAGGGATCAGCTTGCATACCTTCAGTGAGTCACACTCCATTTGGATAATTAGGGCCTACCAATGTTGAAAATGCCTCTGATTAAGAGCTTGCCCAGTTGGGTCAGGAAATAGTGTGGTCATGCAGGATTTTAGAACTGGAGAAGCTTTAAAAGCCATTCTTCGTGCAGGCACTCAATTTATTATCACACTAATGTCAACATCATCTAAGGGAGGGTCCAATGTCCCTTAGATTTTGCAATGAATCATCAAAGAATCTATATAGTGCAGAAGAGGCCATTCGGTCCATCAAGTCTGTACTGACCCTCCGAAGTGCATCCTACCCAGACCTACCCATCTAAACCATCACTGCAACTTGACATTTCCCGTAGCTAATCCACCTAGCCTGCAAATCCCTGGACACTACAGCATAATTTAACATGGCCAATTCACCTAACCTGCATGTCTTTGCACTGTGGGAAGAAATTGGAGATTACAGATTCAGATGGGTGCAGTCCTCCCATAGAAATATATCCCAAAGAAAGACTGGTCTATGCAGAACAGGCAAAATGAGAATTGCTGAGGGCCAGAAGGAGGTCATGGCTTGTGTCATGATGTAAGTATTGTTCGCCATTCATGGCCATAATGTGTAAAAGCACATTAATATTCTTACACACTCAATCTGATACAATGATGAGATTAAGCAACATCTACCTGAAGAGCATTCTACTAAGTCACTTGCATTGATCTTCTCTTTATATGTTGTTAAATATTTAAATATCTCTGTAAAATGAAGGTATTCTCCATTAGGCCAGTCTTCAGCTGAAAGTGTTTATTCATTCTCCTCCCCATATGGATTCACACTGCATCTGCCGCACATGACATCTAATTGCTTGTCCTGCTCGATTGTTACCATAAGAACAGAATCAGAATGGTTACAACAAAGGAGGAGGCCATTCATCCCATCAAGACAATGCTAGCTCTCCAAGACAGTAGTTTTGTTTATTCCACCCGCCTGCCTTTTCTTTACAATCCTCTTCAGGTGTTTATCTAAATCACTTTTGCAATCCACAACTGAACCTGCCTAGCAGTATAATGGAGACAGTGTTTTCCAAACTCTAACCACTCACTACATGAAGAACATTTTCTCTCATCAAGATGATGACAGCTTTCAGCATCTGGCATATTTAAGAACTGAATCACACACCATCTCAACTGAGCAACAGCTGACAGACAATGGTCATGAATTGTCTTAGATTGAAGCAGAGGACAGCACATTGAATACACACAGGTAGGAGCAAGCAGAATTTGGTGGTACACAGTTTCTTGGTTGTAGAACCTGTGGGCTGAATTTTCAATTGTTACGACACGCATGAGCCTCTGAAATGATACATAATTTTCAAAAGAAAGCTGGGCGTGGTGAAACAGAAAACTTTCTCACCTCCAATTAATGGTCTGCTAAGCTACTTTTGGAATTTGTTAATGGATGTTAATGGGCGGCATGGTGGCACAGTGGTTAGCACTGCTGCCTCACTGCACCAGAGACCCGGGTTCAATTCCTGTATCATGCGACTGACTGTGTGGAGTTTGCACATTCTCCCAGTGTCTGCGTGGGTTTCCTCTGGGCGCTCCGGTTTCCTCACAGTCCAAAAATGTGCAGGTTAGGTGAATTGGCCATGCTAAATTGCCCGTAGTGTTAGGTAAAGGGGTAAATGTAGGGGAATGGGTCTGGATGGGTTGCACTTCGGCGGGTCGGTGTGGACTTGTTGGGCCGAAGGGTCTGTTTCCACACTAAGTAATCTAATCTAATCTTATATACATAGAAAATAGATGCAGGAGTAGGCCATCATTCAAAGTGATCATGGCTGATCATGCAAACTCCGTATCACTTTCCCACCCTCTTTCCATACCCCATGATCCCTTTAGATGCAAGGGCCATGTCCAGCTCCCTCGAGTAAATCTACCAAACTAGCCCCAACAGTTTCCTGTGGGAGAGAATTCCACAGGTTCACAACTTGGTGAAGAAATTCTTCCTCATCTTGGTCATGAATGACTTACCTATTCTTAGGCTGTGATACCTTGTTCAGGGACTTCACCAACGTTGGGGAATACTCTTCCCGTGTCTAGCCTGTGCAGTCCCATCAGCAGTTTACACGAGATGCCCCTTCATTCTTCTAAATTTCAGCAAATGCAAGCAGAGTTATCCAGTCTTTCCTTATATAATAAGTCCTGCCATCCAGGAATCAGTCTGGTGAATCTTTGCTGGATTCCCTCAATAGCAAGAATATCCTTCCTCAGACTGAGACCAAAACTGCACACAATACTCAAGGTGTGGCCTCACCCAGTCCTGTAGAACTGCAGCAAGACATCTTTACTCTGATACTCAAATCCTCTCACTATAAAAGAGAGCATGCTATTCCCTTTCCCGACCACCTGCTGCACTTGCATGTCAACCTTCGAAATTGTTCCATCATGATAACCATAATCTTTGTACCTCAATCTTTTCCTAGGCCCGCACCATTCATATAATAATCTGCCTTTCTGTTTTTGTGACCAGACTGGGTAACCTCACACTTATCCACATTATATTGCATTTGCCAAGTATTTACCCACTCAGCCAGCTTGTCCAAGTCACGCTGCAGCCTCTTAGCATTCTCCTCACAGCACACACTGTCACTCAGCTTAGCGCCATCTGCAAAATTGGAGATGTGGCATTCAATTCCTTCATCCAAATCATTAATGTATATTGTGAATAGCTGAGATCCCAGCACTGAACCCTGCGCACCTCACTCGTCACTGCCTGCCACTCTGAAAAGAACCCATTTATTCCAACTCTCTGCTTGCTGCCTGTCAATCAATTCTCTATCCACATCAATACATTACTCCGATATCATAAGCTTTAATTTTCCTTAATCTCGTTTGGAACCTTGTCAAAAGCCTTTTGAAAGTCCTGACACACATCTACCTGATTCACCATTATCTACTCCACTGGTCACACCCTCAAAAAATTCCAGAAGATTTGACAAATGATTTTTAGATTAGATTAGATTCCCTACAGTGTGGAAACAGGCCCTTCGGCCCAACAGGTCCACACCGACCCTGCGAAGAGTAACGCACCCAAACTCTTTTTCCCTCTGACCAATGCACCTAATTGACAATTTTAAGCATGACCAATTCACTTGACCTGCAGATCTTTGGACTGCGGGAGAAAACCCACGCAGACATGGGGAGAATGTGCAAACTCCACAGAGACAGACAGTCACCAGAGGTTGGAATCGAACCCAGGACCCTGGTGCTGTGAGGCAACAGTGCTAACCACTGAGCCACCGTGCGTCCCAGTTTCCTCTAGTGAATCCATGCTGACTAGGACCGATTCTGTCAACACTTTCCAAATGCTCAGTTATTACATCCTTAATGATCACTGTAGGTAAGGTGGCAATTTTCAACTGATATATTGCTGAACCCAAACAATTTAGGAAGTTCAAAGCAAGCAAACATTTAAGGTATTTCTACGGTGAAATATTTTTTGACATGCACCTGATTGGTGCTTTATACTTGGGTCACTTTTTAATGAGGTTGCTAACCCTCCAAGGTGCTGCCTCCTCTCCTCTGCAAGGCTCCAGCAGGCCCCATCATACTTACCATTCCCCAGTTGGTGGGACCAGGCATTGCCAAGAGGAAGGGGCTGCCTGAAAAGTGCAGGCAATAAAGCTAGTAACTATATAAAAGCAAAGTACAGTGGATGCTGGAAATCTGAAAATGATAACATAAAGTGCTGGAGAAACTCAGCAAGTCTGGCAGCATCTGTAGAGAGAGAAAAACAGAATTAATATTTCAAATCCAGTGATTCTCCTTCATAACATCTTCGTTAGCCTGTTCAAAACAGGCTACGTACAAACTGCACTCAACCAGTCCAACACTGCTGCACCTGACAACCACCCACATCACCACAGCCTGACCATCCCTTCTGGATCAGAAAGCCACCATCCCCTTCAACGACTGACTCTGGCCTAGTTGGACTCCCAAGCCCCACATGCCAACCTGGGCATAGACAGGCCCCGCTATGGCCCAAACTAGAACTGATGGACTGGAACCCCTCTGCACTGGACCCTGAACCAACCCTGCTGAACCCAAAAACCCCACTCACCTCTTGCTCCCTCCCATCCTGGCCTACTCTAACCACACTCACTTTGTACCCTGCTGCCTCACTTACATACCTAGCTCTCCTCAGTCGTTGTCGGATTGCCTTCAGAAGCTTTAACTCCCGAAACATTGGATCAAGAGATGTTAAATAAAATGTGTACTGGCCTGAATGACCAGGGACAGAAATCACAAGTCCCAGAGTAAGTCCTGGTCTGGTTACCTGGCCCTCTCCATTCCACAGAACAGTGATCCCCTCCCCCCATCAGGGGTAGAACAGCCCCCAGCCCTGTTGCAGGCACAGCAGCCCCCAACCGCGTTACAAACACAGCAGACCCCAATCCCTTGACTCAAAAACAGTTGCCCCACCCCTGACCCAGCACAGAGCATTGGCATTCCTGCACCAATTGATGGTTCTACCTGGTTTCCTTCAGCAGATACATTTGGGACAGGCCAGATTCATATCAAATCTGTTCTGACAGGAATTAGAAAATCCAATCCTGGGTCTCTTCTAGGATTGACTTTCTATGCAAGATTTAGGACTCTCAGAAATTATGTTACCTGCTGCTGAGGATTTAAGGGGAAGATTTACTCCAGGTGTACTCCAAGAATTTTCTACTAACACTGCACCTGCACCATGCTGATTAAATACCACCCTCCCAACCATACCCAGATTAACACCTCCAACCCTACAACCTCCAAGAGACAGCCTCACTATAAGGAATCTGAATAGACTGATATAATTTGAAAGTTGGGTCAAATAGAGTGGAATCATATTCTGGCCCATTTTCCAAGTGTCCACCAAACAAATTTTGTAGTTTCGGTATAAAAATACTTCCTAAGTTCTTCTTGTAATTGAGATACACTCAGAAATTAATTCAGTTATAACCTAATACTGAATTAGATAGCCCCCTGACATTCAGTGGATTTTGCTAATTAATGGTCAGCTTCGATATGGACACTATCTTTTGGAACTTACTGTAGAAATGTATTTTATTTATTTCAGTCTGTGTCTTAGTTCCATAACTGTAACTTTTCTCTCCAAATCTATGTAAACTTTGTGTCCTTCTCCATAAATCTGCTGCACTCTATGCATCCCTTTTTTTGGAAAGTCACTGACATTTTTTATTCCTCATCACCACCGATGGTTTCTATATGCACATCTTCACCTGCATTAAAGCAAATTTTCTGAGGTTGTTTACCCTAGTTTGCAACAATTTTGAAAATACATGGATTCAACAATGTAGTACATACTTCAGAAACTAATGCTCAATATTGTTATTACCTAGCAATTAAAACAGCAGAAGTATACTTGCACCTGAGCTGTATTGGATACAGCTTACAAGTGTGCATGTCACTGCAACTTGCAACATCTGAGGATCCACACTTTATTAATGTGATTAATAAAAAAGTAAAGAGGAGTGCTGGATTTTCTGTCGAGCTGACAGAGCACAGATTCAACACTGGAAAAGAAACAGTGAATTTGAACCATTGCTTTTTAAAATTTGTTCTGAATCCCTGCTTCAGCAGAGAGACTATTTCAAGCATTCCCTCATGTCATGTTGACTGCTATGATTGATTTCAGGCATTCAGTGGGACAGGAAATAACTCTTGAACCACATTGCTCATCTGCAAGGATTTCCCTACCCACATCAATCAATTGACAATAAAGGTATAAGTCATATTCAGACCTTGCAAATAGACACTGTCCATATAGATCTGTGTATATGTAAAGAGTTTAATTATTCACTTCAACAGCAAACAATTTGAAAATAAAATGCTACTTGTATCATCAAAGCATTTTAGAAGTTCCAGATTTCAGTTGACGGCATGTAAACTGAAGGGAAGCCTACATGTGATCATTGGCTCCACACAATATTTCCCTTGCCAGAAAGATTTATTAAGTAGATTTCTATAGTAAAACATTACAGGGCTTGACAAGACTGCTTGTTCCAAACTGCAACTATGTGGAAAACAGATGAGTCAACTTAAAATGTGATTATGAGTCAGCATAGCCACTTCCTCCTTGGCACAACAGTTGAGAGAATCAGATGCATAAAATTCACTGAGTAAAAACAGAACCTATAGTAGGCCAACACTTAAGATTTCATTGATACACACAAACCTAACAGAGAATTTCAGCTGGAAGCCAGCTATACTAATCCTTGTTAGTTTATGCCAGAAAGAACATAAATTTCTCAGTTCCATTTTGACATTATGATGTACTTTTTCCACTATATGGTCTGATAAATAAAGTGGTTATTGTTGGTGATTTAACTACATATTTTCTATTTTTCATTTGTTTGTCCCTGCCTGCTGAACCATTTTGAAATGAAAATAGAATTTGTTAACTCCAATAAAAGGAAATGCTTGAAGATGCTGGAAGTCTGAATTAAACAAAGTCTTGGAGAAACTCAGCAGGTCCAGCTGCATTTGTGGGGAGATAAGTTAAATTGACATTTCAAATCCCACAGCAGCAGACAGATTGTTCCCTGACCTGAAAAGGGTGTGAAAAAGCTATTCCAGGAGATCATAACAAACATGAGACATCCTTATCATATGCTCCATCAGCCACAATTAGGAACCCATCTGATCCTTTTTGAACTAACTATGCACTCATTCAATTAATTTGCAATTGGTTCCAAAGATCACTCATATTCTTAAAAATAAAAACAAACAAAAAGAAAAAGAAAAAAAAGAATATATATACTAGGTCTATGCTTACTTAATTTGTATACAAGTTCACTGATTATTCATAACCTAAGCAATTCAATTACTATACCTAGATATATGTATCTGGGCTTTGATACTGTCTATCAAAAGGACCAACAGCAAATCGCCAGATCAGAGCAGGAAGGGACAGTGCATGTTCGTCATTTCATTGTAACTCCCTACTATTCAGTCTCCACCAGGAATATATTTTTTTTAAATACTGGCAACAGAAAAGCCTGTTTCCAGGCGGCGGCAGCAAGACGATGGCAGAGGAGTATCGGCTCAGCCAAGATTGAGCCTGAGGATCAGCAATTTAGATGCTGGTTGGGTCTAGTGCAGATAGTGGCTAAGTGATCACGGGGGGATGGTGGTGCAGCTGTGGTTGACATTGATGTGCTGGCTCAGGACTGACTGATGGACGCTCTTCAAGCTATATCTTTCATCTTTTCCATTATTCTTAAATTAGTCAAAATGATGCTGCATCATGGTGACACATGAAAGCTTTCCACTGCATATTACTGTATTCTTATATATAAAATACATGTGACAATAAAACCAAAATCAAGGCAGTCCAATTGATCAATCTTACACCCTGACAAACTGGAAAATCTATAAGCAACATGTTTACAGCACATAACTCAATTTCTTTCAGCACCTTCAGGTGAACATCATTCAGATCAGCAGCATGATCTGTTCAGGAAGGGCCCTCTTGTGTTACAGTGGTACAGTCTACCTCTGGACTGGGAGGCCTGGATTCCAGTCCCACCTACTCCAGGTGTGTTATAACATCTTATCAACCTGTTCAGAGTTTAAAAAAAGAGATTTATTCAGGACCACACCTCTATGCGCTTTGCAAGCTAGAAGTTTACAGTCAATTCTACACTGCATTATTGACAGATGGACTTCACCTGCTGGAGAGTGGACCGATACAAAGAAGCATTTTAAAACTTCGACTAAATTCTGGGGTTCCACCCAAATCTCCCCCCAATGAAAGCCTCAACAGCTTTGTGCAGACCTGAGTAGCCATGTGACTCTTTAACTTTAAAAAACAGGCTTATGATTACTAACTCAACTATCTCCTGTCAGTCTCCAATAATCTTCTTGGCATCTCTTGCAACAGGATGAGCTCAATATCTATGCCCATTCTCATGAGAACTATCTTCTTATAGTCTGTAAATGGACTTTTGTCGAATCAGTTCATGACCAGTTAACCACATTGTCAGATGCTCATTTTCAATTTTTTTGTGCATTAGGGCATGATTTTAAAAGTATTTCATTTTTTTCATTCAAGATTGGTAACATTCCCTTCCAGTGGCAAATTCACCTGATCTAGGTCCTCCTGAATTTTGGAGAACTATTTTTCACTTAGAATTTGTTAATTTTGTAGTCGTCTTTAGGTTAGCAAATCAACAAACATGCCATTAAAAATTGAGATTCATTAAAAAAAAACCTACTTGACCAAGTAAGTGAGCCCTATTGTGAGATAATAGAATATCTCATACCAATCCAGATACAGTACACTGTAGTCATCAGTATCTACATCCTAACCCTAGATGTGAGTCCACAGTGAAATTCTATATTAGCCTTGATCATTATTCTGTATCCTAAAGGAGACAAGATGATTCTCCTTGCTGATTTCTACACCAGAGTCAGAAGGGATACAAAGCTCTAGAAAGGTTCGACCAGCAAACTAGTACATAGGGAAAACAAATAGCAATGGAGTTCTTCTGACAAAATGCCTAGAACATGATCTGGTCATAACACACCTTCCAGAGAGACATATAGAAGACCTCTTGGCAACACTGTTACACCATATACTGGCACCTACTTAACACATCATTGCCTGACTGAGGAACCACAAAGATGCCCATATTATCTGGGCCATGACAGGACTTGGTGAATGCTGGAGTGACCATTGACTAATCTAATCTGGTCTAATGTTTCTATTAGCGTGGCCTAAAAATGGCAGCACAGCAGAAACATTGTTGCAGGAACATTAATTACAATGGACTCAAGAGCTCTATGAAGATCTACTCTGCCTCACAACCAACCATAGTCTAGTCTACCTTTAAAAAAGCATTTCCAAGGAGACTCTGGACTTCTCTATCAGGAAATATCAAGACTAGTTTGACAAAAACGATCAGGTGGTCCAGGAGCTACTAAAGTGCAAGAGCAAAGTATCCTGATATGGATACAGCACCAAAGCTCAAGGGGAAAAAAAAGAGAGGGTCCACAGATAAGTGAGTTTCAAGGGTCAACTAAAATAACACAACCTAATGAACAGACGAGTGTCTATGTCCTTTCATGACTTTTCTCTGATCATGTGTGTAACACACTCAGCCCTTTCAGCTCTCCAAACTCCCTCTCCTGCTTTGATCCTTAGCTGTAGTGCTGTTCTCCATACTCCCTCTTGACTTGCAGTTATGCATTCAGTCACATTAGTTCCACACACTAATTTTCCTGGAAGGTCTTGTGCCTCTTCATGCCCTCTAACATCCTCCTTTAAGTATGTCTATTTGACAGAGTTCAGGCTTCTCCAGTCTTGTCTCCTTTATTAGCTTGAAGCCCAATTACTTCTGGTTATGGCTTGGAACACGAGGATGTCTTTCCACGTTAAAGATACCTTGTAAATGCAACTCATTGTTATTCTTGTAGAATGGAGAAAAATATCAACGTATATCTAAAAATAATCATACAGTAAAAAATATTCAAATCACAAGTTCCAGGAGGTTATGTATTTTCTGGGGATGAGTTGGCATTTCCTGTCAGTGGTGGGAAAAGTGCTCAAAGCAATTTGGAAATTTGGCACACTGTCTGATTTTAGTTTTGACTGAAGTAAATTGAAGCAATATTAGGAGTTTTGTAAAATAAGTTATTGATTCACTCTGATCCAGTTTCAAGCCACTGGCGTAGCCTAATTTTACCCTTCTGTTTTCTCATTAACAGTTCCACCAGGCCTTGGCATTAACAACGTCTTGTTGGACAAACACATTGCCTTTGACATGGTGAAATGTCTCAAGGTTCTTCACGGGCATTACCAAACATTATCTGTCAGCATGCCACATAAGAGATGCTAGGACAGATGAGACAAGCTTCAGAAAAGAGAAGGTTCAGGGGTAAAATTTGAGAGCTGTGGCCTTGGCACCTGTAGGCACAGCTATCAATAGTGGAGCAATTAAAATTAAAATGTTTCAAGAGACCAGAATTGGAGGAGTCGGGATATCTTGGAAACATGGAAGAAATTAGACAGATTGGGAGAAGCAATGGCATAGAGGGATTCGAGATAAAGTAAACACTTTTAAAATGAAGGCATTGTTCAACAAGGAGCTAATGCAAGTCTGTGCATCCCTATAGGAGCCAAGTGAATGACACTGTCAGAACTGAGATACAAGGAGCACTGTACATTGGATGAGCAGTCTGATAATTTAAAGACAGAGGGGAAGTCAAAGTGGTGGTGGTGAGGTAAAGTCAGCTACTATCAGCAAACACATAGAAGCAAGTGCTGTTTTAATCAACAATAAAGTAGAAAAAAGGGCACAATGGATATACTTTTGGAGAGTTACCTAAGTTAATAGTGTGGAATCAGGAAAGGAAGCCTTCGCAGATGATAGTATAATCCTGGTTGCAATGGATCGTGCTGCACAATGGGCAATAAACTCTATTTAGGATGACGTAGCAAAGCCTTCGATGTGCTTTGGATAGGACACAAATTAATAATTTAGCTATGTCACACTCTCACAGGCTTTCACTGCTTAATTTGGTAAAAGCCGTTCCAGTACTGTGGCAGAGGTGGAAAGCTGATTGGAGAAACAAAAAAAAAAATTGTTGCTTCAGCATATTAATTTGAAATTTGAAAACTAGGGCGAATACCATAATTACAAACTTTTATACAGATTATTCAGCTAACAACATTTGACATTCCATACAAGTTATCATATCATAGATGACTCTATTCATTAGCAATATCTAGAATTAGCAATCTCTAACCCTAAAGTTGTCACATTCTTATGCGACTGTACAATCAATTACTGTCTCCTAATGGAGCTCCTGAACGATAGTGATATACTCAGGTAGAAAAAAAAAATAAATCAATTAAAACCCAAGACAGGGATGAAAATATGGGCTCAGAAGTGTATAAATTAATCCCAAGTGATAGCACAAATGGGTTAGAGTGCACTGGCCACCTTTACACACCTTGATCCTTGTTTGTTGTGTGGGTGTGGCCTATCATGGGCAGTTATTCCAACATCTGATAACAAGCTTCTCTCTTAAAACTTCCCTCAAGGAAAGACCTTGGGGAGTGCAACAGAAATGGACATTAAAGCTTATGAAGCACAAGCTAAGTTGGAATTCTGAAGTTCTGGCAATAAAACTTTACATCTTGGTACAATTTTAGATAAAATGTGCAAATGAAATAAACCCAATTGGGTTCTATTGGAAGACAATGGTTTGGCCAATCTATGTAACACTTCAACCTTTTAGAATCTCTTTGCTTTGTAACTGTGTCTCACTTCATTAGCAACTGGTTTTAAAAGATAGCTTCATTGAACGAATTACCATCGAACGTCAAACAATTCCACGAAAAGCACAGATTTTGGCTCTAGTTGCTTCGCACTAATAAATCCCAATGGCGACAGAATAAGGCCCAAATAATTGACTGTTAATTAAGGCAGCAGTCTTGAAATTTCAGAAAATGAGGTCAATATTCAGAAGTATCACCACATGTAGGTCACTGGGGTAAATAAAAGATCAACCTGAAGGTTACATCTTCACCTTCAAATCGCTATGGTGCTGGTTGAGAGAATTTTCTAGATTAACTTCTTTGATTCTTTTAATTGACGATTAATTTTTTGATAATCTTCACATCCAAGATGTCACTAGTATATTGTATTCTACAAATGACACCAGATTTCAGGCCAGCAGGGAAAAGTTTGGTGGAGGAGATCAAATTTGATGCAGAGCTTCTGTGTTCAACATTTAAACCAAAGACAGATTATATGTTATTTATCAGAAATGCAGCTAAATGCATATTAGACACTCATTCTTAAAATAAACAAACTGCTTTAAATTGTTTAAGGCACCACAATTATGTGACTGAATGACTGATAATTATTTTGCAAGTAATTTATTTTACCAGCACTGAGATAAGTTTCAAATGTTCGGCATTGTTGAAAGAAAAATCTTTCTACAGGATGTAGAAAAATAAAAATAAGACACACTGGTTTACACAATGCTCTAGTAACACATGGGAATACATAGAGAGTTTGTCACAAGTGTAAGTAGTACAATGGAAGGACAGAAAAGTATTAATGCTTGTCTAGTAACTGAGGCTGAATGAGAGCAGGTGGAATCACATTTACCTGCTAAGTCCGTACAACGTTCTCCTTACTTTGTGTAGGCAAGGGACAACTATGGTGATAGTGAAGTTGAAGAGGGGCCTAGAATGGAAAAAGGGCCCCATTAGGTAAAATGAGATTTTGCTGGAATACTAAGATTAAATTAGGTAATAAATACTGAAAGCCTTCTTTTATAATGGAATAAAAGAATGCGTGTTTCCTACATACAAAATTGTAAGTGAAAATATCAACATCCAAATGATTTTTTTTTCAGAATGGATCAACTGGACATCTGTTAAGTAGTATTATTTTGTTTGTTTAGCACAAGTGAAACAGTGTGATGGGTGGCATAGGATTCTGGACTAATGAAAACATACTTGGCATTCTGTAGAAATTCCTGCAATAAAAAGCCTCTATTCATGTAAGCCTGAGTGCATGTTTCCTTGTAACACTGAATAAGATTAGATCTGTTGTGACACATGTCAACTCCAAAAGAACAACTGCTAGGAGTAAGAAAATGAGAGATCTTTTACAAAATTAAAAATAAAATGAATGTAAAATTAATCAAAAGAAAATACACAGTTAGATGACACTTCGACAATGGAAATTTAAAACACAGCAAAATGACAAGTACAGATTTTAACCATCAACACTAGAGATGGCATTTGCAACATTGTTACATACCCTACAGTGCTAGTGCATTAAAAAGGTTTGTGGTAATGACCTTAGAAATAACTTCCAGTGCTACAGCATTTTAGTTATTTCATCCATTTCTGCCTCATGTCCTTCTTCCCATATAAGCTGCTCTGTCTGATTATTCATATTGGAGAAGAAAAGCATTCTTCATGAATCTTCACACAGCCAAGTTTAATCTCCCAATGTTCACGAGTGCATTTTACAGCTGTGAATAGTAATCAGGAGTGGGAACATCTTGCTCATTCTTCCCTCCCTAAGCTGGGGGCCAACATTTTATCTGGTGCTATAGGTGGGTATGCCAAGAATTTTACTGTTAAGTTTTCAATAATGACAATTACTGTGGGAATGGTGCTCTACTTTCCAATTCAAATAGTTAAGACAAAAGAGTGATTGTATCAGGAGTAAGAGGCAATCATGAAAACTGTAGAGTTGGGAGAAGATTCTGCTCCTTCTGACTTTACATAAATTTAGAAGAATTTACTTTTCAATCTGATGAACCTTGAACAGGGCAGAAGCAATCCTGCCCCACACATCAGTAAAATATGTTGTAGAGCTAGACCCTTAATGACACTTAATACGCAAAATGAATGTTTTAAATGGTTTCCCAAAGTGAGTAAAATATATGGGTTATACAATTTAGAAGCGAGGCCAATGTTTGCACAGAATGGAAGTAGGTAGTTCTGCTATTAAATTTCTAAATATGGCACTTGTTTCATGCCCAAAAAATAGTTGTAAAGCATATCAATTTCAATTTCTATATTTAATTCTGGTATGTAGTTGTGTTGTAGTTAACGTAATCAATAAACCGCTTAAAAAATGTCTAATTTTTTCCAGGGCTGGATTTTATAAGGAAACTACAAAATAGGGACCATTGTGCATTGGTAAAACAGGATGCTCATGTTATGTGCAAATATGAAACAAGCACAGTTTGTGTTAGTCTATGTGTGATCAATCCCATTTGATGAAGTCATTTTTCTAAAAAAAAGTTCCCATTCTGCTTTTGCACTATGTAAAAGTTGGTCAGCTTAGTCACATCAAAGACCGACAAGAACTCAGTTGGAATTTGTGACTTGCAAGTGAATAAATCTGTACAATGATTCCTTTAATGGGGTCTCGTCAAAATAACATAACTTGCTCCAAAGATTAGTATGCCAAAAGAAAAAAAATGTATTCGAGCTTGACTAAGAAGCAGAATGCTTAAATGTGGTTGACAACATTGTGTGCATGTAAAAACTAGACCTAGAATGCAAGATGGAATCAGTTGAATTTCAATGTTACAACCTTTGCTGTAAGTTAGTTGAACAAAATGAACGACTATTGAGAAGGTCCTTGAACTCGCATGAGGAGAAGGAGATGATGGACACATTCTGGACCCACAGGAAAATTGAGATTGCTGGTGCCTGGGAATTGGTGGTAACAGATAGATCAAAAGGCAAACAAAGAAGAATGCGGCAGATACCAACTAGTATGGACTGCAGCAGCCTCTGGAGCAGGAAAAGAAACAAATTGACTGCATTCTTTCAAACCAGAGATGGAGTTTTGGTGAAGTTTTTGACTCATACATTCTAACTATTCAACAAAAACTATCTGAGCGTTGTTACTATGCCTCAATGATTTAACTATTAAAAGCAAATGTTGACAACGTTTGGAAATGATTTTAACAGCACTCAAAACATACGTACCAGAATGCAGGACCACAGAAAACAGGAACTTTTATTCAAAACACTGCAGGTGTTTAATAGGTAAAAATACAAAATAGAATAATATACTGCAAGTGGTTACACAACTGTCAAAAAACTAATACATCTACTTTCAAAGTAACAGAGGAACAGTGTAGGAATTAACCTTATGCCACAGTCAGTCTCTGGCTAAAAGAAACCATGATGCCTCCTTGGCACTGTCTAATTTATGTAATGTTCTAGCTACAAAACAAGACCACAACCTGTTTTCTCGCTACCAAAACGTATCAGCTCAAAAGTGTTAAACTGCAAATGAATTTAAGTAAGATCTTTTATGTTTCACTCAGCCTATCCATTTTACTTTCTCAATTGCTTCCTCAGAGATACAGCAACACTCACTCATTATCCTCAGATTTTCTGTTGCAGAATTGTCTATTTGCGAGATTGTCCCCAGATCTGACATTTTTCCCCATTGACTAATCCAGTGTGATCACATGGTCCTTTGTGATAGATAGGATATTTAGATTAGATTCCCTACTGTGTGGAAACAGGCCCTTCAGCCCAACAAGTCCACACCGACCCTCCAAAGATTAACCCACCCAGGACCATTCCCTCTGACAATTGCACATAACACTATGGACAATTTAACATGGCCAATTCACCTGACCTGCACATCTTTGGACTGTGGGAGGAAACCGGAGCACCTGGAGGAAACCCACACAGAAACGGGGAGAGTGTGCAAACTCCACACAGACAGTCATCAAAGGCTGGAATCGAACGTGGGACCCTGGTGCCGTGAGGCAGTAGTGCTAACCACTGAGCTACTGTGCCACCTGAAACATTGTAGTGAATTCACATTTTTGCTATCCTATGGAGGTCCAATCCTCTGTCCCCTTGAGGTTTGGTGTACATCCTAAAATCTGTCATGTGTATCTCATCTTAACCTCCTAGTATTTCAAATGAACTTTCTTACATGAGTCTAATTACAATTGATTTTATTATTGCAGCTACAATTTTTTTTGGTTCGGCTGCAGTTTTCTTATGTGCACCTTTATTACTCAATCAAACTCAAGTTAGTCCACACAACTCTGCACCTCAACTTCTAAATGCACTACATGAAAATCATAAGATTGTTACTTTTTCGAAAAACTCAATCAAAGAGGATTGATGAGGGCAGAGTAGTGGACATGATCTATATGGACTTCAGTAAGGTGTTCAACAAGGTTCCTCACGGTAGACTAGTTAGCAAGATTAGATTCCATGGAATACAGAGAAAACTCACCATTTGGATACAGAACTGACTCAAAAGGTAGAAGACAGAGGGTGGTGGTGGTGGAGGGTTGCTTTTCAGACTGCAGGCTTGTGACCAGTGGTGTGCCACAAGGATTGGTGCTAGGTCCACTGCTTTTCATCATTTATATGAATGATTTGAATGCGAACATAGGAGGTATAGTTAGTAAGTTTGTAGATGACACCAAAATTGGAGGTGCAATGGACAGCGAAGAAGATTACCTCAGATTACAATAGGATCTTGATCAGATGGGCCAATGGCTAAGGAGTGGCAGATGGACTTAGTTTAGATAAATGTGAGGGGTTGCATTTTGGAAAAGCAAATCAAAGCAGGTTTATACACTTAATGGGAAGGTCCTGGGAAGGTTTGCTGAACAGAGACCTTGCAGTGCAGGTTGATAGTTCCTTGAAAGTGGAGTCACAGGTAGATAGGATAGCGAAAGCTGCATTTGGTATGCTTGACTTTATTGGTTGGAGCAGTAAGTATAGGAGTTGAGAGGTCATGTGGCAGCTGTACAGGACATTGGTTAGGCCACTTCTGGAATATTGCGTGCAATTTTGGTCTCCTTACTATTGGAAGGATGTTGTGAAACTCGAAAGGTTCAGAAAAGATTCACAAGGATGTTGCCAGGGTTGGAAGGCTGAATAGGCTGGGGCTGTTTTCCCTGGAGCGTCACAGGCTAAGAAGTTACCTTATAGAGGTTTATAAAATCATGAGGGGCTTGGATAGACAAGGCCTTTTCCCTGGAGTAGGGGGTGGGCGGAGTCCAGTACTAGAGGGCGTAGGTTTAGGATGAAAGGGGAAAAATTTAAAAGGGACCTAAGAGGCTATGTTTTCAGACAGAGGGTGGTGCGAGTATGGAATGAGCTGCCAGGGGAAATGGTGGAGGCGGGTAGAATTACAACACTTAAAGACATCTGGATGTGTATATGAATAGGATGGGATTAGAGGGATATGGGATTAGAGGGATATGGGCCGAGTGGATTAAATTAGGTTAGGATACCTGGTCGATGTGGACAAGTTGGACCGAAGGGTTGATTTCCGTGCTGTATATCTCTGACTCTATGATGCTTGACACTTGATCTATAGAACCATATGTTATTCTCTAACTTTGTAAAATTATCAGGAATGGACAAAGTATACTTTGGAAAAATAGTGCATTTTCTTTGAAGACCTATTGTGTTCACAACAAGACCAGATTATATAAAAAAAAACTGAACATACCAGATTGTAAATACTAACTCTGTTATAAATTCTTTAGAAATGAACAGTAGATACTGGAGTTGTAAAAGAAAACTTGCCTTATATGGATTGCCATTTAAAAGATTTAATTGGAAAAATTAAGAATTTACTTCAGAGTATTTGGATGCATGTTGACTTATTTCCATTACAGTGCAGTAATTTTGATATGATATGCAATCATCTGGGCTCGCTTAGCATTCTGGAAAGAAAATTCATAACTATTAAAAAGTGGATATCCATTCAAAATAATTGTCTTGGGCCATAATTATTATTAATTAATTTTAGGGATTGTATATTTTTCCTGTTGGTTTATAATCTGGAAAATACAAGTTAAACTGTAATATGTTGCTAAGAGGCACCTGGAAGTTTAGATTAGATTAGATTAGATTACTTACAGTGTGGAAACAGGCCCTTCGGCCCAACAAGTCCACACCGACCCGCCGAAGCGTAACCCACCCATACCCCGACATTTACCCCTTTACCTAACACTACGGACAATTTAGCATGGCCAATTCACCTGACTTGCACATCTTTGGAGTGTGGGAGGAAACCGGAGCACCCGGAGGAAACCCACGCAGACACGGGGAGAATGTGCAAACTCCACACAGTCAGTCGCCTGAGGCGGGAATTGAACCCGGGTCTCTGGCGCTGCGAGGCAGCAGTGCTAACTACTGTGCCACCGTGCCGCCCACGAAGTGTTTTTTTTAACATGACGAACAAGTACAGTTATGTGGTGCACACTTCAGCTATACAAGATTATGTTACTTTTCTAAGTAGTTAGATGGATACTTTACGAGATCATGTAGCTTCAATTTCATTATGTTGAAGAAAAACTGCCAAATAACATACTTGGGATTGGTGCAGCTGCAGTTTATCACAACCCATGAGTGCAGTGTACTCAGAGACATCCAGATACCTGTAAACAACAAGTAACTCTCATCATTTCTCGGAGAGTAAAAAGATAAAAATATCTCAAGACTCCAAAAAAAGACTTCTAATAGAATAAAAAGCCCCAGCCTGTCCAATCTTTCTTTATAACTCAAACTTTCCAGAAATGGAAGGTTTGAGTATTGAGCAAAGGCTGGATTGGCTTGGACTTTTTCACTGGAATGTAGGAGGTTGAGAGGCGACTTTATAGAAGTTTATAAAATAATGAGGGGTACAGATAGTGTTAATGGTAGTTGTCTTTTCCCTCAAATGCGGGATTTCAAGTGAGAGGAGAGAGATTTAAAAAAGACATGAAGGGCAAATGTTTTACACAGTGGATGGTTCGCATGTGGATGAACTTCCTGAGGAAGTGGTGGATGTGAGTACAATTAAAACATTTAAAAGACATTTGGATAAGTACATGAATAGGAAAGGGATACGGACCAGGAACAGGCAGGTTGGATTGTTTAGTTTGGGATTATGTTTGGCATGGGCTGGATGGATGAAAGGGTCTGTTTGCATGCTATATGACTCCTTGACTCTACACAAGACCTGGGCCCACCCAAACAATTATTGAATCGAAGATCAACCCCACGTCATCATTACTATAAAATCAGGGAACTGAGAGAAAGAACTCATCCCATCTTTGTGGTCTGGACTTAGATCATCAGAGTTTGCTATCCTAGTCTATATGTTTCCACTCAATATATTTGTGTCAAATTGTCCTTTTTTGCCTGTTTTATTCATGAATGTGTGGGTGTGCGTAATCTTAAATTAGCAATCTATTTTTTGCCATTTGTTAAAGAATAAAGTTTGTCACTTCAGTTAGTGACAAAATCTGGTGTGAATTACTATTGTCCTGAATAGCAGTCAGAAAGGCAAATTGCTTACCTTAGTGATTTAATTGGGTAGTTAAATATTTGTGATGGCTTCCAGAATAGAGAGATTCAATCACTGGCACAATCTTCCCGATTCAATTATTGGCATAATCTTCCCAATTGAATCATGACATTAAGATAAAGATCAAAATGCGAAAAACTGGAATCCTGTTACTTAACACCATTACTTAAATAAGGAGGCCATCCAATTGTCATTTAAATATTATTTGGGTGAGGACAGCAATAACATATAGAGAATTTGACTGAAATTGGACTTCAAGTGCTGGTCCATTGGAAGATGTAGAATTAATCTGGGCTCATACTCCCCATGGCTTTCTGGTAACTCATTTATGGGTGTAGATCTTTCATCCCTCTCTATCAACAGAAAAACAAAACAATTGAATCAACATGTCCTATATTTTGGGTACTATTAGTTTTACAATATTATTCAATAGTTACAAAACACCCATTAACATGATCGCAAATCTGAATCTTTTCCCTGTTTAATGAAGTGAATTGAATACTGATCCACCAAAAAAATGTGCAGTCAGCTCAACACCATCAACACTAACGCATTGGACGAATGCCTAAAGCATTTCAAGCACATCTGTTCACCAGTAAGATTCTGCATCTGTAGGAATTTTTTTTCTCCCAACAGCTTATCATCAGCAGGAAGTTGTGCAAAGGGGCCTTAAGCATTGAAAATTTTGCCTATTGAATCTCCTGGTGTTTTTAAATCACACAACAACATCTGAAAGAATAACTTTAAAGATGTTGATACATATTGCAAGAAAGACTGTCCAGAGTAACAGAATGAGTGTACTTATCTCCAGATAAAGTACTAAGTTGTAACTTTGTCTGCCTTCCCTTTGAAAAGTTAATCTATTTGATTCAACGCTTAAAATTCACCACTACCCACCCATTAGTAACTACTTCTATCTCTGACACTCAGAGAAGAGAATTTGTCAAAGTCACTGCTGTGAGAGTCACCAGAAACTAACACTACTAGATTAAAAATCACACAACACCAGGTTGTAGTCCAACAGGTTTAATTGGAAGCACACAGCTTTCGGAGCATCGCTCCTTCATCAGGTGATAGGAGCAATGCTCCGAAAGCTAGTGTGCTTCCAATTAAACCTGTTGGACTATACCTGGTGTTGTGTGATCTTTAACTTTGTACACCCCAGTCCAACACCGGCATCTCCAAATCATGACTACTAGATTATGCCTTCTTGGTCATGAACTGCACTAGAACATCCTAGAAAGAGTATCAACAGCTGTACTTTGTGTGGGATTGTTGTTTTTAAATTGCAACACGCAGAATGGCAAGACAAAATATTGAGAGATTTTACACATAATTTTAAATCATAGTAACACAAGAAAACAAATAGGCCCCTCCAGCCTGTTCTGCTAGTCAGTGACATTTTAGCTGATCTGTGACCTATTTCCACATACTTGTCTTTGTCCCACACCATTGTTGTTCCTCATTAACAGACATCTATCAATCATTAGATTTAAAATTAAGAATTAAACCTTCTTTGTTAATGCTGCACAAAGTCATTATTTACCATCTCCACCATTATCCTTATTTTCATTTAGTTATCGTATTTGACTGATTTCCATAGGATTGGACTAATGGTCTAGAAACATGAGTTCAAATTTCAACATGACACCTGGAAATTTAAATTCAGTGAATTAAATAAATATGGAATAGGCCAAGATTTTCCATTTTGCAGCTTACATGTGGAGGTGGGTTTGTTCAATGGCGACTGATTCTCCACCCCCAAACAACCAGTGCTCACCAAACTGAGCTTTAATCAGTTTGTTTCTAGAACTGAATGTTGAGCCTCTTAGTAACTCACAGTCCTTGACTTTGATGTTCTACCCTGCCAGAAGCTGCTGGTCAATCAGAAGCTGGTTGTTTTCTGGTGTTGGAGACTGACATGAGAGATTTAGTTTCCAGGGCATTCAACAGCAAGATATTAAGTCATTTTCTAACAGGTCGTGCAGAAGCAGGGGCAAGAAGCAAAAGCAGACGGTGGATTTCAACATTCATCTCCTTGCCCTTCATCCCTATCCCAGATTGGGCCCCACAGTGTGCAGCCTTCCAATCAAGCTCAAACCAGCCACTTCTCTTGCATGCTGGGAAAAGGCAGGTAATTGTACTGGTGAGAATTTAATTGCTGCAGAGTCCAGCGGACCCCAGCGCTTAATTTCTCAGGTGGAAAACTGCATGCCTAGTATCAGTAATGGTGTCAATGGAATAGCTACATTTCCATGAAATTCCATTTGGTTCACAAATATCCATTAAGCGAAGAAATCTGCTGTCCCTACGCAGTGTGACCATTTTTAACTCCAGACAAAAAGAAATGTAGTTGACTCCTAACTATTGTACTAACTTCAATAAGTCAAATCAAAATGGCTTCACAAGCCATTCAGTAGCAAAAAAGTGACTCACTACCTACTGTAAATAGACAATTAGGGCTGGTCTGGATTTGCCAGCAACACCCACACCCTGTGAATGATTTTAATAATTTGTAGTATTGTTGTTTAAGGCAGTTGCTCTGAAAGGATTAATTCAGAAGGTTTGGTATACCTCCACTCAGTGATATATACATTACTATGTCACAATTAGAGAAATGCTCTGAGCAAAGGTCACTCAACTCAAAATGTTAACTAGGATTTCTCTCAATAGAGGCTGCTAGACCTGTTGAGCTTTTCCAGCAAACTCTATTTTTGTTTCCGATTAACAGCATATGCAGTTTTTAAAATTTTTATACATCATTGTGTCTTGGTGGAGCTAACCAGTTTGCTAATCATCGTTAAGCAGTTCTACAATTTCTAACCATGTAGCTACATAGCTAGTTACTACATCTTAAGAGATAACAATGTCTTTTAGTGTTCACCAGTCTTAAACGATGGAACTTGTTATTGTACTATTATGTAAAAAATACCTCGTTACTCACGTATATACCTCTTCTGAAGATGTATTATTGAATAATCCTTCTCAACATCATACCAGTAAGCCCCACTGAGAGGCATTAGGAGGGTGATTGATGGCAGGACTTACACAGTTAACGGTAAGGCCGCCGAGGAGTGTTGTTGAACAGAGAGACCTAGAGGTGCAGGTACATAGTTCCTTAAAAGTGCTTTTGCAGGTAAACAGGGTGCTGAGGGCAGCATTTGACATACTTCTCTTCAGAGGTAGGAGCATTGAGTACAGGAGTTAGGACATCATGTTACAGTTGTGCAAGATATTGTTAAGGCCACATTTGGAGCACTGAATTCTGGTCACCCTACAATAGGAAGGATGTTATTAAACTACAGAGGGTGCAAAAAAGACTTAAGGAAATTATCAAGACCGGAAGGTTTGAGTTGAGAGACTGGACATTTTTCCCTGGAACATAGGAGGCTAAGAAATTGGTAAAATCAGTAGGGGTATAGATAAGGTGAATAGCCAAGAGTATGACTTTTTCTCCAGGACAGGGGAGTCAAAATCGAAAGCATGTGTTTAAAGTGAGAGGGGAAAGATTTAAAAGGGACCTGAGGAGCAACTTTTTCTCCTAGGGTATGGAATGAGCTACCAGAGGAAGTGGTAGAGAAGGGTAAAATGCGAAAGGATGTAAGATAGCACCGGATATGGTCGACTCCTTGCGAGCTCCTGCGTGCAGATCGGTTTCCTATTTCCTATAATTGTTCTACCTGTCTTTTTGCTTTTG
The DNA here is from genome assembly GCF_037043375.1 of Chiloscyllium plagiosum. Lineage (NCBI taxonomy): Eukaryota > Metazoa > Chordata > Chondrichthyes > Orectolobiformes > Hemiscylliidae > Chiloscyllium > Chiloscyllium plagiosum. The sequence goes on along the minus strand of NW_028270164.1, from coordinate 31,771,249 downwards.
CTGCGGTTTACCTATTATTTACTTAACTATGCTACTTAACTCTGTGATCTGCCTGTACTGCTCACAAGACAAAGCTTTTCACTGTGCCTCAATAGACGTGACAATAAATTCAATTCAATTCAAATTACAGCATTTAAACTACATTTGAACAGGCACATAGATAGGAAAGATTTAGAGGGATATAGGTGAAATTCAGGCAAATGGGGCTAGTTTGGTTTAGACACCCTGGTCAACATGGACGAGTTGGACTGAAGGGTCTGCTACTGTGCTGTATAACTCTATGACTCTAATCTAACAGAAGAAGATGATTCTAGCAGAACTAGGGGCAAGTTGGAACCATACCTTACAATGGATATCACCATTATCAAATTTTCCTACAAAGTAGGAGCAGAAGGCAACTTGCCCTTTTAAACTCTACATTCCTGTTCGCCTCCCCCATCCCGCCATAACCTTTGATTCTTTACCTAACAAGAATTCCATCCATCTTTGGCAATGACTCAAGGTCCACCATTTTTTGAGGCAAAGATCCACAACCACAAAACCTTCAGAGAAAAAAATTCTCCTCCACTTTATCCTGAAACGGTACCCTTAATGTTTACATTGTGTTCCCCTAGCTCTTGACTCAACCACATTCATTCCTTGTCTACTGTTCAAGGTCATATACAGATTGCGGATGAATATATTTCGGTTGGTGATGATAGCTTATAGTGTCTTCTGAATGCTCAGTTGTAATCCTGTTTGAATTCTATCCCATTTAGCTAGATACTGGTGCCACATAATAGAGGATATTCTCAATATGATCATGAGATTATCTCTCTACAAGGAAATTGCAGAGGCCAGTCCTACCAATACTGTCAGGGAGAGAAGGATCTGCAACAGGTTGATTGCGGACATAAGGTCAAGTGCATATTTCCTCTTGTTGGTTTTCTCACCATCTGATGCAAATCTAAATCAAGCAGCTATGCCCTTTAGGACCTACCAGCTTGGTCAGTGGTGGTGTGCCAAGTCCCTCCTGATGATGGGCTTTGAAGTCTCCAATCCAGAACAGATTGTAACCTTGCCATCCTCAGTTTTTCCTCCAACTGGTGTTCAATATGAAGTAGTATGAATTCATAAACGGAGGGAGGCTTGTAGGTGGTAATTAGCAAGAGGGTTCCCTGTCTGATACCATGAAACTTCATAGAAGCCAGAATCATTGTTAATGACTGCTAGGGAAACTCCTTCGTCATTGTATATAACTGCACCACTGTCTATGCTGGGTCAGTCCTGCTGATGAGTAGGTCATACCCAGCGATGATGGTGTTTGGGGTACTCTCTGTAAGCTATAGTTCTATGACTATGACAGACTAATCTATGGGATAACTCTTAGTTTTGTCAAAAACACCCAAATATTAGTAAGGCTGATTTTGCAGGGTTGAAAAGGCTGGGTTTGACGTTGTCCTTTCTAGTATGTGCGCTAACGAAGTGTGGTCCATCCAATTTTGTTCCTTTTTTTCTTAATTTTGTAGTGGTTTGATATAGAAATCTTTGAGGAGAACGTGAGGTCTGCAGATGCTGGAGATCAGAGCTGAAAATGTGTTGCTGGAAAAGCGCAGCAGGTCAGGCAGCATCCAGGGAACAGGAGAATCGACGTTTCGGGCATAAGCCCTTCTTCAGGATTCCTGAAGAAGGACTTATGCCCGAAACGTCGATTCTCCTGTTCCCTGGATGCTGCCTGACCTGCTGCGCTTTTCCAGCAACACATTTTCAGCAGTGGTTTGATATACCCGAGTGTGCTGCTAGGCCACTTCAGACAGTTTTTAAAAGATAAAATCACATTGTTGTGGTTCTAAAGTAACATCTAAGCCAGACCAAGGAGGAATGTGGCAGATTAGATGACAACAGGTAAGTTTTTACAATCAACAATGGTCATCATTACTGGAAATACCTTTATAACTACACTTTTATTTATCGATTTTAATTCTACTAGCTGCTGTATTAGGATTTGAACCTGTTCTTAGAACATTAACCTGGACCTCATACTTCTGGTTCAGTGGTAGGATGCCACATTACCATCTTCTTCTTCAAGATAGAAACTTAGACCTACTGAGTCTGTTTATTCCCATCAATGAAGTCTGCATTTTGGGTTTAAAATGCCTTATTGTGTCCCATCTATGTCACTCCATTCTTCATCACATTGAATTCAAAGCTATTTGATTGAATCTTCATTAACGCAACTTGCCATTTTGTTCAGTCAGTATGATTTAGGTTCTGTAGCCTCTGGCAATTTCTTTCTGCATCCTGCAGAAAATGCAAAGGCCTCAAGCCTACTAACTGTTTATTAATAATGCCTGTAACTTTTGAAATTAGCAACACTTATTGCTGGATCCATGACATGTTTTGTGTTAGAACTCTGGTAGAGTATATTAGGGATCAATGTTTGGGTATGAAGCTGGCATGTCAATTCTTACTTTGCTTCTCTTTTACATTACTTTTTTAAAATTTTCTTATTGCTGGTTTGTTTATCAAATATGTCTTTGCACAACTTATAGTAGCTAGGGGGAGTTTTTTTTTTAAATCATCTTAATGAAATCAGTAATTGCTGTACAAATATTGTGCTGTGCAGTGGAAGTGACGAAACTTTTGACTTTCAACTGAGTTGATGGTTTTGCTTTTATGGCACAATATTTATATGAGATTATTGGTTTAAGCATCAATCATAAATACAAATTTGAGAAAGAACCAGAAAAACAATCTTTAATCTACAAAAACTCTAGTCAGAAAAAAAAACCTGTATCTCTTTCACTATGAGTTGCTCCTTAATGGATTTGGAGTAGGTATTTTTTATTGATTCTATATCAAATGCATCGTATGCTGAAAGAAGACACATTTGCTCCGTTAGTTTCATGACTTTTCAAGTTTTTAACATTGGCATCTACCCAGCAATGTCTGTCCAACTACTGCCCTATCTGTCTACTCTTGATCAACAGTACTATCAAATGACTCTTACTCGGTAATAATCTGTTCCTTTATTTATAGGATTAGGGCATTGCTGGCCAGGCCAACATTTATTGCCCATCCGAGAGGACAGTGAAGAGTCAACCGCATCACTGTTGGTCTGGAGTCACATGTAGTGCAGACCAGGTAAGGATGACAGTTTCCTTCCCTAAAGGATAATAGTGAATCAGTTGGATTTTTCCTACAATCAACAATGGATTTATGGTTATCTTTAGACTCTTAATCGCACTTTGTTATTGAATTCAAATTTCAGCATCTGCCATGATAGCATTCGAATCCTGGGTCAAATCTGAATTCAAATTCAGCATTCCCTGGGTCTCGAGATCAACAGTCCAATAATAATAACACTAGCCATCGCTTCTCCTTCAATTACACTCAGTTTAGATTTTCCAAGGCTTCTCCGTTCCTGATCACATTAAAGATTTGGTTTAAACATAGACAAAAGGAATGAATGCCAGAGAGAAGACCATAACAATTGCCCTTCACATGAAAGCAGAATTAAACTCTAACATCAAGTAAGCCTAGCAAAACTGAAGTCAATGGGAATCATGGGGAAAACTGTTTAGTGGTTGGAGTCATACCTTGCACAAGGGAAGATGCTTGTACTTGTTGGACACTGGTCATCTTAGTACCACAAAAATTAATGCAGGAGTTTCACAAGGAGTTCCAACAACACTCAAGAAGCTTGACACCATCCAGAACAAAGCACCACATCCACAAACATCCACTCCCTCTATCACCAATGCTCAGTAGTAGCAGCATGTATTAGCTACAAGGTGTGCTGCAGAAATTCACCTTAGATGTCCTTAGTCAGGACCTTCCAAACCTATAAACACTTCCACGTAGAAAGACAAGGGCAGCACATAAATGGGACCACCACTATCTGCAAGTACCCCATCAAGACACTCATCATTCTGACTTGGAAATATTATTCAGTCAGTGTCACTGAGTCAAAATTCTGGCACTCCCTCGCTAAGTACACTGCAGGTCAACCTATATGGACTGTAGCAGTTCCAGAATGCAGCTCACCTCCACTTGTCAAGGGCAACTAGAGATAGTTAATAAATGCTGGCCAGCAAGTGACATCCATGTTTCACAAATGAATAATCAAAAAAGACTAATTCTGCTAAGAGGTTATCGATCATGGACAAAACTAATAAGAAATATTTGCCTGTAATTTAGAGCAGTAGCTTCCTATTAAGTAATGTTTAATCAAACATGAATTTACTTTGTTACAGTAAAAATATTAAAATTTGAAATCTTGTCATGTAATTCCTTAAAGTTGGACACTGGGAATTTTTTAAAATCACGTTGATTGGTATGAAAATCATAATAAGAAGCTCATTGCCAGACTCCCCAAAATCTATCAATCGCAAGACAAATTAGGTGTGTGACAGAATGCTCAACACTTGGCTGGATGTATTTAGTTCCAACAACACTTGAGAAATTTGACGCTAACTCGAAAAAAGATCCGCCCACTTGATTGGCTCCCTACTCACTCCGTCTACCACTAGTGCCAATGGCATCACAGCAATGCATCCTTCAATAGCACCTTCCAAACCTGTGATTTCACTTAGAAGGACATGGGCAGCAGATCACCAGAACCCACCATCTGCAAGCCCCCTTCCAACCACATACCATCCTCTCCTTGGAAATATATCACTGTTACTGGGTGAAAAAAGCAACTTGGAATTCTCTTCTTAATAGCCCTACGGGTATACCTGCACCACATGGATGTCAGAGATTTACAAAAACAATTCAACCACCTTCACAAATCATTAGTAACTTGCAAAAAAGCCTGGCCTTGCCAGCAACATTTGGATCCGACAAATGAATAAATAGAAAGCACTCCATAAATCACTCATTTAATTTTGCCTTGTTAGCATCTCTGATTTTAATCAGTCCACCACAATGGCCACTCCTTTAGTTGCCTTGGCCTAAAGCTCCAAAATTCCTTTGTTGCAACTCCTCACCTCTCTACTTCATTTTCTTCCTTTCTAGAAGACTCTCCTTATAACCTACTATTTAGGGCAAACATTTGGTTAACTGATCTCTCCTTTTATGGCTTGATGCCATTGTTGTTTTACAAGCTCCTGTAAAGAGCCTTTAGATATTTTATTGCATTAACTGTGCTACCTAAACACATGTTGTGTTATTGTTGATGAATTCATCAGTACAAGTTGGATAGCATTGTAAAACATTCTCTCAAGATATTTCTTCAGCAAAAGACATTACTCCTTTTCGTAGATGATACTGTTTTATCTGTGGATTCACCTGAGATCTGGAACACACTGTTCCTTACATTCAACTTTAAAGCCAAGATTTGCTGTTAACAGCAGAATGCCAAAAATTCAGTCAAAAAATCAGAACTTTTTAGGGTCAGCAAACTTTCAATTCCTCTCGCAAATACCTAAAGAACCTACAGAGCTAAATTTTCTCTTTAGTCATTGCCAAATCTATTACTGCAAAAAAAACTGCATTTTCTACTGTTTTACTCTTACCTAGATGACACATGTGGTTTAAATTATAACAAGTTTGTGTGCCTCTGCACTCAGTTTTTGCAAGCTTTGTAGTTTGGCATGAAGCTAAGAGATAATATATTCAACTTTTTCAGTGAGAAAGCTGCTACATTTTGCTCAAAGTAATTCTAATCTTTTTGCTAGAAATATTGGTTAACAGAAAGTACACTTTGGTTTGCACAGTACTGTATCATTTTATAAGTGTATTGCCCACCCCACCCCCATCATTGATTAAACTAATGTACGAACTGTTTTGTGCCAAATGAGGGAAGCAATGCGACCGATACTGAGTTAGCAAAGAACCTCTGGATGACTGCCGACAGTTCAGTGTGAGTAAGACACCCTGTTTATTTTGTGGTGAGTTTGAGGAAATGGGAACCCTTATGACTAATGGCTGACTCTCACAGGAAACAGGAAGAAATGCTGATTGAGATCAGACTCACACCACAATGTTGACTACCAGCTTAAAAATCCGATAACTTTAATGAGCAAGGGTGAATAGCAGATCATGAACCTCAAATGCAAGCTTCCAAAACAAGAAGAATATTCCAGCAGTACAGCAAAATAAAACATCATTTCACTTTTCCAGAATCTTAGGATTTTTATGAAAAGGTCTGAGAAACAACAAATTTGTGCTTGTCTTTTTGCAAAATTGTGCAGTACTGTTAAAAATGACAGTCCCCTTATAGGAAGTGAAAGATGAACTTTCAAGCACAATTTACATCTTCTAATGGTGGTGATGGCGGAGGGGGGTGGTGGGGGGGAGTGGAGCAGAGAATTCAGGGTTCTTACTGGTCACACCTTTTGACTGGAAATGTACTGATGGAACTTTCAATTACAGTACATTTTTGGGCTCCTGCAAAAAAAAATCCATGCATGCACAGTGAGCACAAACCATCCATATCACACTGATTAAGTGTTTCACTAGATGTTGCAAGCCCTGCCACCATAAAAATGGCAACAACTGCATTCATAGCGAGTTGGAGCGACACTTCACTTATATGATGGTTTGATCTTACACATCTACGTTTCCTGACTGTCTTGGTGTGGTTTAACATTATGGCTAGAATCATTTAATGGTTTTGTCAGCGTTCTAATTTTCATTAAATTTTAATGTTAAATGCAGATAGGAAAATTGCAATTTCATAAAACCCAGGATCTTATACTGCAATATAGGAGTGTATTTTATGCATTGTTGTTCTGTTTCTGGATTCCTTACATCTTTTTACAATGATTTGTTAATTCCAGCATTGCTGTGTACTTGAGGCTGACAATGACTGCAGCAGTTTTCCTCAGTGACAACAGCTGATAGAAGAGGTGATAGCTAGACTTCAAAAATTTATACACTGAAGCTGTAAAATATAGCAATAGGTAATAACAAATTTCCAAATCCACAGACAAAAAGCAGACAGATAAAATGCTAAAGTAGTTCATGACACTTTGCATTACCATATTTATTCCAGTCTAATCTCCAGATTTCTATCAAACCAAAAATATTTTATACTTCTATAACACCATGAATATTTTAGCATATTTAATGGAATGAAATAGCCCAAGACGTTTTACACATGATCACGTGACAACAGAACACTAATTGTACATTAATAAGGTGAAATGAAATGGTCAGTGTAGCCAGAATGTTAGGTTCGAAAGAAACATAAAAAGAAAACTTGGGAGTAAAGAGGCAACGTGAAGAGGTTTAGAAGCTCTAGGACTGTGATAGCCAAAGAGTTTGTGAGGGGTGGAGGAGGATTACTAAGAGATGTAGAACTGGAATACCATCAAAAGGTAGACTGGCATTTGGAGGCTTAAGGACAAAGATGTGCTAAAATGGGACCAGACTCGAACCTAAATTTTAGCTTTAGTGTATTGGGAAACAGGCGATGAAGATGGGCAAATGCATGGGGAAATGAGTGAGCACAACTTAAGGGAGGGCTTGGCAAGCAAGACTGGCAGTGAACCGAAGTTGCTCTGGTTGAGTTCATTAAGCTAATGAGGAGTACAGTTGCGAAATAAGCTGGAGGGGAGGCATAGCTTTGGGAGAAAGGAATGGAGTTACTGGTACTTTATGGAGAAAGACTGCAGTCCTTTTAATCAGAGAAGATACAATTTTTGAAAGAGAGGTTCAAAAAAATGCAGGTAAGGAAAAATTATTATTTCCTCTGTTTGGTGTGTCAGAATCAAGAAGCAATGCTTATGGTTAACAGTAATACAATGAAGGGACAGGTTGGAAACCATTTATGAAAGCAGAATCCATACTCACTTTTAAAAAGGGAATAAATAGTCATAAAAATAAAAAAATAGATGCCAGTAGAAAAAGGGGAACACTGTGTAAGTCTCTAACTGCATAATTCCTTACAACCCTATATTAACACTTTAGCCTTCAATATTTTATGGAATCCTCAGTTTCAGGTGTGGTACAGTGTAATAAATGACAATTAAAATATCAAACAACTGGTAAGAATAAATTACCTTCTACTCGAAGGATATGCAGCTTAATTGTTCACCTTGTGATTAGGAAAGACCTGGGTGTTTCAAGTTCAATCATGTTACAGTTCATTATATATTGCAAGTGTACTCATGCTAAAACTATGAAAATTCAATGTCAATACACCATAATGACCACAGGCTGAATTTAACCATAGCATTTATAATTCAGTTCCTTCCCACAAAAATATACCAAGCAATTTTGTGATCATTGGTGAATTTTAAAATATGATCAACTGACACTATTTGGTTTAATAAGCAATAGCAGTAGAGGAATTTGGTATTTTTTGAATCACAGGGAATTTTGCTCTTAAAACAAGTTTAAGAGGATACCTGAATTAGCACACTGGCGAAGTAGGAGTCTCCCAAATTTATTTTGCCTGCCCTTTGAAAATTAACATCACACAGGTGCCCCCATCCCATCCCATCCCTATTTCTCGGAGACAGTGGAGGTTGGTTAGTTCAATTGGCTGGATGTCTGGTTTGAAATGCGAAATAACACCAGTGATTTTTAAAGAGTCAGTACTTTTGTAGAATTAACATTAATGTAGACATAGCTGGAATTCAAAGGACCTCAATGACATTCCTTCTGCTATTAGGGTTTTATTAAGCCCAATTGTAGTATCAGAATTCACTGGTCAGGAACATCCTTGCATCTGTTTTCATTTCATTAGCATTATTTTAACAATGGCATGCACCTCGTGAAAGCAGATCAAGGTAATTTCTTGAACATAAAATCCTTTTAAACAGCTTTCCTGGAAAGAAAAATGCCAATGCAGTGATGAATAACCCTTTGTGGATAAACTTAGGCACCAAGGTACATTTGAAAGAAAGTCAGTCAGTTAGTTCTTTGAGCCTGCTATGCCATTCAATTGATTATGACTGAGGTCTACACCTGAATTCCATGTACTCAACTTAACCTACCAAAATTCGAAACCAACAAAGATCAATCACCATCTATCAATCTTGGAAGCTCCAATTATCCTAGCATTCACAGCATTTGGGAGAGGATGGGGTATAGTGTTCCAAGAATCTTTTTCAAGGTCTCACACAGGTTTCTGTGATCCCAGAATTTATCCTTCAATACTATATCTCTAATGTTATCTTTTTCTCAATTGCCCATACATAGGAAATCATTTCTCCGTGTATGGTATTAAATCTTTTAACATGACAATTACCTTAATAGATCAGCTCCTGATCTTTCAAATTTAATAGTACATAAAACATGTTCAAGCAACTGCTTCTTATAATTTAACATTTTAAGCCTCAGTATTATTCCAGTATAAACTGCATTGCACCTGCTGTAAGTTTAATTTGTCCTTTCTAAGATGAGGTGAACAGAACGGAGTATAGTACTCCAGATGAGGTCCAACCATGAAACTATAAAACTGAAGCAATAGAAACTTGGAAAATCTGACCTGACATCAAAACCTAACTCAAAAGACAACATTAACCAGAAAAAAAACAGCCCCACATAAAAGGTCTTTGGCCAAGGCTACTGTTTTAAAGGTAATTTAACAACTTGAATTTCCTTACTACATAACGTTTTAAGATATAGGGAGAGTCGGAGGAGGCTAGGGCTGTTTTCTCTGGAGCGTCGGAGGCTGAGGGGTGACCTTATAGAGGTTTACAAAATGATGAGGGGCATGGATAGGGTAAATAGGCAAAGTCTTTTCCCTGGGGTCAGGGATTCCAGAACTAGAGGGCATAGGTTTAGGGTGAGAGGGGAAAGATATAATAGAGACCTAAGGGGCAACTTTTTCATGCAGAGGGTGGTACGTGTATGGAATGAGCTGCCAGAGGAAGTGATGGAGGCTGGTACAATTGCAACATTTAAGAGGCATTTGGATGGGTACATGAATAGGAAGAGTTTGGAGGGATATGGGCCGGGTGCTGGCAGATGGGACTAGATTGGGTTGGGATATCTGGTCGGCATGGACGGGTTGGACCGAAGGGTCTGTTTCCATGTTGTACATCTCAATGACTCTATATTTACTGGTATTTTGGGATCACATTCCATAATTCAGTTTCATTTTTCCATTTCCTGAAATATCTTTCAGCATACCATCCATTACTCAGCTTTGGCTAAACCTTTCACAGCAATTTGAATGGATAATAATTTAAAGCTGATAGACAAACCAAACCCAGCAGTAAATATAGAGAAATGCAAATACATAAGGCATGGTTACCAACTGTTGATTATTTGTGTGGATGTCAGCTTTTCCAGACCCTGTCCGTAGTATCTGTGCAGGGGTCTGGAAAACAGCATAGCTGTGGCTGGAAAAATTGACTGTCCACTTGAAAAGCAGTTACTTGGCAACTGCAGTTATATAAAAGCAACTAAAAATATCCTATATTCATAATACCCCTTCAATGTACAAAAACACCCAAAGGTGATTCACAGTTTCATAAACAGAAAAATATGTTGAGATTAACTTTAGTCAGAGAGGTGGATTTTAACTAGGTTTGGAAAGTAGAAAGACAGAATGTAAGCTGTGAATGGCTAATTGCCAGTTGTCGGGTAAAAGACAATATGTAGGGTGAGCAGAAATTGGTGCAGTATAGAAAACTAGGAGAAAGTAAGGACTACAGATGCTGGAGATCAGAGCCAAGAGTGTGGTGCTGTTAAAGCACAGCAGGTCAGGCAACATTCGAGGAGTAGGAGAATCGACGTTTCGGGCATAAGCCGTTCAAAAAGGGCTCTTGCCCAAACCATGGATTTGCCTGCTCCTCGGATGCTGCCTGACCTGCTGAGCTTTTCCAGCAACACTCTTGACACAGTATAGAAAATGCCAACGTTATTTTAGATTAATTGGCATTTTTTAAGGTAGTGGATGGAAAATCAGGCAGGACAGCCTTGAAATAATTAAGTTCACAGGTGAATTAGGAATGGATTAGGGTTTCAACAAAAGATGGGCTGAGTAAGGGTCAAGTTAAGGTATGATTCAGAGGTGAAAGTAGCAGCCCATGTGATGGAACAGGATGTTGTATGGTTTAGGAAAAAGTGGTCAGGAAGGGTGGATGGAACTGATTACACAGTTATAGAATTTGTGGTGGCAAACTAAAGTCAATGCCATCGATCATTCCAGTTTTAGCTGGTGTAAATTGTAGATCACCCAAGGCAGGAAGTCAAAATCTCAAGGTGACACATGGGTGGGAGAGGGCTTAAGGATTGTGGTGAAAGGATCAAACTGCCTCTCCATGTGAAGTTTGACCTCATATCTGCAGATAACATCAAATGACAATATGTTGTATTGTAAGAAAGTGGAATAGCAAATAGTTACTTGAGATGCTGTGAGCAATCAGACAATTATGTCATGGAGCTGGGCAATAGAATCGATACAAGATCGTATAGTGATTCTTGTAAGAAAAATCAAGGAGTTTAAGCATGGAAAGACCATTACATTCACCAAATATGTCACTCTGACTTTGTTCGGGCTGTTAGATTACTCCCAGAAGTTAATTATTGGGATTCACATAGGAAGTTATAGCGTCATATAGCACAGAAGCAGAACCCTCGGTCCAACCAGTCCATGCCAAACTAAACAAACCCCACTTTCCTGTTTCTGGTTCAAATCCCTCCAAACCTTTCTAATTATGTACTTATCAAAACGCCATTTAAACAAACATTGTAATTGTACCCACATCCACCACAAGTTCATTCGACATATGAACCACCCTCTATGTAAAATATTTGCCTGTCATGTCATGTTTAAATCTCCTCTCACGTTGAAACTGTGCCCTCTAGTCTTGTAATCTCCAATCCTAGGGAAAAGACAACTGCCACTAACACTATCTATACCCCTCAATATTTTACAAGGTTGTATAAGATCGCTGCATCTGGGACATAAGAAGAAACAAAACTGGAGATGAAAAAATTGTTTACAAGGGGACACAATCAGAGTGATTGTTTTTTGAAAAAGATTTAGACAGCAATTTGTTAAAATTGGAGTCAATGACTGAGAAGACTGAACCATCTCTATTACTCCAGCTAGGAAGCCAAGAAGGAATGTTCAGATATTATTTGTTTTATAGGAATGGGCCAAAGAAGCAGGAATTCGATCTCAAGCTTGAGATGAGCATGGTGATAGCTTAGGGGAAGAATAAATGAAACTGAGCACAGTGCTCCAAATAGAGTCAACCATGAACCTATAGAATTGAAGCAGGCAAAACATGGTAAATCAGACATAATCCAAAAGTCTAACAACTCAAAGACCACATTCAACAGGAAAGGAAATTATAATCCTTGCCTGGTCTCCCCCATGTCCCTCCAGACCTAGAGCAATGTGGTTGACTCTTAACTGGCCATTGGGCAATTAGGGACGGGCAATAAATGCTGGGCAAGCCAGCGATGCCCTCATCTCGTGAATGTATGAGAGAAAATCTAGTTATTTGAAGTTAAGCACCTTAAAAGGGATATTCACCATTTTAATGTTCAGTACTGTGGAATTGTGAAATAGAATTAGAAGTTTTGTTGTCATATATACTCAAGTACAGAATACATGAGTACCCTGAAAAGTATACAAAGTCATCATTTCCAGTGGCATTTTAAATACAAAGGGTAGGTATAAATTAAACAAATAAAAACAATAGTTAAAAAGTTCAGCATTACAGTCCTTCCAAAGCAGACAAAGAGAAAAAAAATGAAATGCAGTAAGGGCAGATGAGTCTGCACTGGGCATCACCTCGAGACCGGGAGACCTCTGAAATATATCAAGAAGCTTTCTGAAATTTGCCACCAAGATTTTACTGCATTCAAGCAAGAGTTATAATCGAAATTCTCTGAAGATTCAGCAACAGAGAATAGTTGCTGTGCTGGACTCTTTTCAGGAGACCTGAAGTGCCACAGAGAACCTGGTTGCTGAGCCATTCTGTAACATGCTATTCTATGCCAGCCAAAGTACCTCAAATCTTCAATAGAAGTGGGTGTGAGGAACAGACACATACTCCTCCACAAAAATTCAATCAATATTTGAATGTGAAAGCTGTTAATATTTGGTTTTGCACCTTCAGAAAAGTTTAATTGTTTATTACCATAACTTGAAATGAAACTTGAGTGCCAAATCCAGGCAGACAGACAGACAAACAGACAATCTTGACTTATCAATGCACCCATTTAGCACCTTCTTTTGTTTAAAAAAGAACCCTTAGTAGCTGCACTTGATTGAGGTATTTTTCATTGTTATTTCTCTTGTTTTACTAGTTTTAACTTTCCTTTTGCTCTTTCTATTCTTGAAACATCTGAAGTTCTTTTACCTCAATCACCTACAACAAATAATTACAAAATCTCTCCTCCTCTCTGCCTTGCTTTCCTCCTACAATATTTAATTGAGCAAATTTTTAGTCATCTGAACTAATATCTCCTTGTGTAATTCAGTGTCACACTCTTACAGCACTATCATGAAGCATCCTGAGAAACTTTAATATCTAACAGTGGTATATAAATGTAAGTTTTTATTACTGTAAGCTCATCTCCATTACAAAACTGTATGACTGATAACAATATTAGCCAGAATCTTGTAATCATCTAAGCGACATATATTACGACGAGACATGTGGTAATAAAGGTCCACCTTGACAGAGAGAAAACCATGCCACCTTTTACGCTTTTCAGAAGCGGCTCGGCAAGACCCTTCCTAGGAGCAGTGGGTTGCCAATTGATGCCTCATTAATATTCAGCCTCCCATCCCAACAAACTCACCACACAAGCACCATGTTGGGAAAATTCAATAGGAAACCAGAGCAAAGACCTGGAGGATTTAACTCACCGTGATGAAAACCAGGTTTCAACTCAAAGAGCACACTCTGTGAACACCAGCATCATGGACCACACATCCAAAGACACTGGATCCAAAGACATTTGTCCGCCTCTCACAATCTTCCTGACATGTCTCTATTTCACTTGCAGGATAGTTCTGCAGTTCTGCACCCCATAGTGCATCCCATGTTTATACAAGTAATTATCATTGTATTTCTGCAGCATTGTACCGAGGGACAAGCACCCAGCTCATGGACTGGACCAGGCTGCAACTCCAAGCTCTTTACTTGTTCTCAACAACGCTCACTTATTCTGAGCCTAACTGGATACTTACAGCTTCCTTTGGCTTGCTTTGTTCAGCTTTGTTCCCACAGTTACATATAGTTCACATTACTGCTGTCTTGCCATGCAATTTAGTGCAAAGCCAAGACACTTGTCACCATTGTGAGCAGGCCTCAGTCAAATTCAGAAAGAAACTTTGTTCAGGTGTTTCCAGCACAGTAAGTCAAGGGCAACCTCTTAAACCAGTTCAGGCCTTGTTTGGGATGGTCAGAGTCAGGATCGTCTCTTTGTAAGGGGTGAGTAGCTGAATGATGGGCAGCACACCATTCGCTTTGACTCTTTCTGCCCTATTGTAGACTGTTTTCCTCACAGAATGAGAAACAGGCAGGTAATGTGAAATGGAAGTGGGTTGCACAACTATTACTGTTGGTGCAGGTGGAGAGGTGGCCCAAGCAAGAGCGCAGGCAGCACAGACAGCAGGCAAGGTTTGTAGTGTCAGGGCTTGGGCTGATTGTGGAGGGGTTTGCAGTTTGCAGTTTAATGACAGTGGTAGAACAGGAGTTTTGTTGAAGGTGGGACCAGAAGCAGAGATTGGGTGAGTCGACAGTATAACAGATGATAGTAGAACTTACCTTGGCAGAAGGCATTGACCTTCTTCCTAGTGTTTTGGACATCCTCCAGACAATTATGGGCGGCACGGTGGTTAGCACTGCTGCCTCGCAGCGCCAGAGACCCGGGTTCAATTCCCGCCTCAGGCGACTGACTGTGTGGAGTTTGCACATTCTCCCCGTGTCTGCGTGGGTTTCCTCCGGGTGCTCCGGTTTCCTCCCACAGTCCAAAGATGTGCAGGTTAGGTGAATTGGCCTGTTAAATTGTCCGTAGTGTTAGGTAAGGGGTAAATGTAGGGGTATGGGTGGTTTGCGCTTCGGCGGGTCGGTGTGGACTTGTTGGGCCGAAGGGCCTGTTTCCACACTGTAAAGTAATCTAATCTAAATCTAAATTTAGAGTACTTTAAACTGGGGGGTGGAACCTCCGTTCTGGCCGGCAGTCCAGTGTCTTGACCTCAACTGCTGCCTTTGAGAAAAGACTGACTCCCACTTTGGCACCACCTATTCAAAAGGACCTCTAAGGCCCTGCCTCCAACAGAGACACAGATATATAGTGAGGTGATCTAGTGGTATTATCGCTAGACTATTAATTCTGAAAATCAGCGAATGCTCTGGAGACCCTGGTTCGAATCCTGCCATGGCAGATGAATTCAATAAAAAACACTGGAATTAAAAATCTACTGATGGCAATGAAGCCATCATCCACTGTTGGAAAAAAATCCAACTGCCTCAGTAATGTCCCTCAGAGAAGGAAATCTGCCATATTTACCTGGCTTGGCCTACATGTGCCTCCAGGTACAGCAATGTGGTTGCCTCTCACTGCTCTCAGAAATGGCCGAGCAAACACTCAGTTGTACAATTGCTACTATGTCGCAACAAAGAAATGAAACCGGACGGACCACCTGGCATCAACTTAGGCATGGAAAACACAACAGCAGAAACAGCCTTGTCGACCCTGCAAAGTTCTCCTTTCCAACATCTGGAAGCTATTGCCAAAATTGAGAATCTCACCCACTCAAGCAACAGCCTGACACAGACATACTCATGGAATCACAACTTATAATGTCCTGGCACCACCATCGCCATCCCTGGATACATCCTGTCCCACCAGCAGGACAGACCCAGAGGTGGCAGCACATTGGTATACAATTGAGAGGAAGCCGACCTGGGAATCCGCAACATTGACTCCAGACACCATGAAGTCTCATGGCTTCAGGTTAAACATGGGTAAGGAAATTCCTGCTGGTTATTCAGCTGATGAATCAGTACTCTTCCATGTTGAACATTTGGAGGAAGCACTGACCGTGGCAACATCACAAGATGTAGTCTGGGTGGAGGAATTCAATGTCCACCATCAAGACTAGCTTTGCAGCAGTATTACTGACCGAGCTGGTTGAGTCTTAAAGCTGGGGGCGGCACGGTGGTTAGCACTGCTGTTTCACAGCACCAGAGATCCGGGTTCAATTCCTGTCTCAGGCAACTGTCTGTGTGGAGTTTGCATGTTCTCCCGGTGTCTGCATGGGTTTCCTCCTGGTGCTCCGGTTTCCTTCCACAGTCCAAAAATGTGCAGGTTAGGTGAATTGGACATGCTAAATTGCCCATAGTGTTAGGTGAAGGGTAAATGTAAGGGAATGAGTCTGGGTGGGTTGCTCATTGGAGGGTCGGAGTGGACTTGTTGGGCCGAAGGGCCTGTTTCCACACGAAGTAATCTAATCCACATAGCTGCTATACTGTGTTTGTGGCAGGTGGTGAGGGAACCAACATTAGGGAATACATTCTTGATCTCATCCTTATCAATCTGCCAGCTGGAGATGCATTTGTCTAAGAGGGATTATTGCACAGCTCTTGTGGAGACGAAGTCTTGTCTTCACATTGAGAATACCGTCCAACATGTTGTCCGGCAGTATCATGGTTCTAAATGGGGCAGACTTCGAACAGATATAGCAACTCACGATTGGTATCCATAAGGTGCAGTCAGCTATCAACAGCAGTGGAATTGTTCCCCAGTACAATCTGCAAATTCATGGCCTATACATATCTCATCCATTACACCATTAAGTCAGGAGATCAAGTCTGTTTCAACAGACAGTGCAGGAGGGGATGTCAGGAACAGCACCAGCCATACCTAAACAATGAGGTGTCAGCCTGATGAATGTACTAAACAGGACCATTTGCATGCCAAACAACATAAGCAGCAACTGATAGAGACAAATAAGCAATCCCACACCAACAGATCAAATTCTGCCATATCGAGTGATGTGTATAGTGGTGGACAATTAAACAACTCACTGGGCAAGAAGGTTCCACAAATATCCCCATCCTTAATGATGGAAGAGCTCAATACATCAGTGCAAAAGAAACACCTGAAGTGTTTGCAGCAATCTTCAACTATAAGTACTCAAGTAGAAGATCTCCACCAGTTATCTCCAGAAACACAGATGCTTGTCTTTCAGCCAATGTGAATCACTCCACATCATATCAAAAAATGGTTGGAAGCACTGGATACTGCAAAGGCTATGGCTCTTGACAACATTCTGGCAATAGTACTGAAAACCTGTGCTCCACAACTTGCCAGTCCCCTAGCTAAACTCTTCCAGTACACTTACAACTTTGGTATCTATCCAACAATGCGGAAAATTGCTCAGGTATGTCATCTTGTACATAGAAAGTAAGAAAAATCCAGTTTGGCCAATTAACATCCCATGAGTCGATCATTAGTAAAGTGATAGGAGGTGTCATCAACAGTACTATCAAGCAGCACCAGCTCAGCAATAACCTGCTCAGTGACATCCAGTTTGCGTTCCGCCATGGCTACTCCGCTCCTGACATCATTAAAGCCTTGGTTCAAACATGGACAAAACTGCTGAATTCCAGAGGTGATATGACATCAAGACCGCATTTGAACTAGTAATGGTATCATGGGGACCCAACAAAACTGCGTCAATGATATCGAGGGCAAACTCTCCAGTGGTTGGAGCCATACTTGGCACAGAGGAAAATGGTAATGGTTGCCTGAGGTCAGTCACCTCAACTCCAGGACATCTTTGCAGGAATACATCAAGTTATCCTCCTTGGTCCAACCATCTTAAGCTACTTCATCAATGACATTCCGTCCACATTAAAAAGGTTAGAAGTGGGGATATTCACCATGACAGCACAATGTTCAGCACTATTCAGGACTCCTCAGGTACTAAACAATCCATGGTGAAATACAATCAGACCTGAACAATATCCAGCTTGGACTGACAAGTGGCAAGTAACATTCACGTCACACAAGTGCCAGGCAATGACCATCTCCAATAAGAAATCATCTAACCACTGCCCCTTGACATTCAATGGTGTTGACATCACTGAATCCCCATTATCAATATCTTTGGGGTTACCATTGACCAGAAATTCAACTGGAGTTGTCACATAAACATAATGGCTACAAGAGCAGGTCAAAGGCTGGCAATACTGCGGCAAGTAACTCACCTCCTGATTCCCTAAAGCCTGTCAATCATCTACAAGGCACAAGTCAGGAGTTCAATAGAATACTCCCCACTTGCCTGGATGGGTACAGCTCCAACAACACTAAAGAAGCTTGACATCATCCAGGACAATCCAGTCCACTTGACTGTTACCATATCCATAAGCATCTAATCCCTCCATCACCGACACTCAGTCGCAGCAGTGTACAACTTATAAGATGCACTGCATAAATTTACCAAGGCTCCTTAAACAGCATATTTCAAACCGATGACCATTTCCATTTAGAAAGACAAGGGCAGCAGATACATGGGAATACCTCTACCTGCAAGTTCCCCTCCAAGCCACTCACCATTCCTTCACGGTCACTGGATTAAAATCCTTGACAGCACTGTCTCAATGGCAACTACGGACTAGAAATAAATGCTTTCCAGCCAGCAATTCTCACGTCCTACAAATAAATGTTAAAAAAAACTCACGTTTGTCTGGCCTGGGGCACATGTTATGAACCATGCAGGATAGATTAAGAATGACAGTATTTGTTCTGGTGCACGATGGGCTTTGCGAGTACAACAGACATTGAGAAATTCTGGGATATTGGCTGACTGATCATTTGTTCCAGGAACAGTGTGGTAAGATGGGGCAGAAATCAGATGGAACAAACACCACAGTAACATGACGGTAATAAATAAGGCAAGTTTGGTAAGACAGGGTGAGGTAACTCACAAGGCCTCACAGCAACAAACCCTCTTTAAAAAAAACTTGACACAACTTTGTACTTAGCCAAAACAAAATCTAAGGTTCAGTCCACTGTGTCCTCTCTCATTAAGTTTTGAATCAATTCTCATTTATGCACTTTTGAATCTCCTCATAGTATGACATAAACATATATCATTTGGCAGCTTCATAGAATAATACCCTGTTCATTGAAAGAGGAAATAAATCAATTCACCCAACATCTAATTTCAACTGGTCAGCATAAATACAAGTTCCTACAATAGCAAGAATTTGTTAAAATTTGTGAATGGCACCAAACATAAGAATGCTTGGTGTACTTTTTGTACATCACCGACGTTTCAGTGGCTTCTAGTTTCCATTCAGCAAGAGCTCTAAAACTACTTTATTTGCAGGGACAGGTTTAAAATAGATGAAATGTAATTTAATAGGGATTAAATCAGGCAGGTTCTGAAAATAGGCATAGGTAGTGATTTAAGCATAAGTAGCACTTGCTGCCTGCTAATTTACCCAAATACTGTACACAGACCAGAACCATAAGCATCTACTACTGCACCACATCCCCCCCCCCTCACCCCCCACCCCCACCACCGACACTCAGTTGCAGCAGTGTGTACAATTTGTAAGATGCACTGTGTAAATTCAATAATTAGTGTGCTGTTGAGTGGTTGCGCACTTCACTGGGGGACTTCAGTTTGTGTAAAGCTAGTGTTGTTTCCATGAACTTTGGCACTAAAGAACAATCCTCATCACACAGTGATTACCCTGTGGTTATATGTGCTAATTCAATAAAGATGACATAGATGAATGCCACAGAATAAGGCCATCAACAACCTGTTCGGATAACCCAGGCATTGACCCTGCATGGTAACTGGACACGGAGATGTAGCACAACCAGAAATGCCTCTCCTCCCTCAGAGTTGATATGCAGAATCTATAAAATAATATGCGTGTCATCAGTGGCACCCTCCACCATGGAGAAGCCCATCATCTTTGATAAAGCACATGCTCATTCTGCCTGCTTCTCTCTCTCGCAAGACAGCAATGAAATACATCCCTGAAGAGGTCACTTGGCCCAAAACATGAACTCTGTTTGCTCTCCACAGATGCTGCAAAACCTGCTGAGTTTTTCCAGCAGTTTCTGTTTTTATGACATCCCCCTTTCCGCAAATACACATCAATGGATTTCATTATGCATGTATGAATAGTGAAGATATTTCACATGTTGCTTGCTCTGAATGCAAAGAATCCACACGTAAAAATTCAAAGCCACAGTCAACTACTGACGATGCTGCCCTTACCATATCTAAGTTTGTAAATGTGACTACAGAAAGTGGCAGCATTCAATGTGGATATTGTTACTCAATCACATAAATAACACACCGCTCCTCACTAAGCATCAAAATGAGATCTATTTCCCAAATAATATAACCTCCTTGCTCAGAGTCCTTCTCTCCTCTCTTTTCTGGCAGCTTCTCCTGCTAGGTATCTCCTCTGCTTTTTATCCTTTGCATGCTATAGGCCAAGGAGATGTGCCCATAATCTAGTATTAAGTTTAAACAATGGGGATGGTGTATTGGTGGTGGTGGTGGGGATGGGGTTGGGGGGGGGGGGGGGGGGGGGGAAATGTCTCCTTCCTGCTACAGAATGCATGTTCAGGTTAAAGCCCGGAAAACGCCTGTACAGGCATCAAATCAGAAATACTTACTGATTGATGTCACTATATTCCTACCCTGCATATTTCCAACAGATCATCACTGTACACTGCTGATACCATCACCCTTCAGTGCAGCCTGACCCAAATGTTGTAAATGGCCCTTAAACAAAACTCTCTGCACTCAAAAAGTAAATAGTAACATGTAAAATAAGAATAACAGTTAGTTGATAAAAATACGACAAAATCAGAAGGAAGAATGAACACATTGAATTAGTTGCCTTAAATTAACTGCCAGTTAGTTACTTCAACTATAACAATGATAATGTTATAGGTAGTTGCACGTTTCATATTTTGTAGCAGGTGGACAATAAGCACGACAGACTTGACTTCACATGCAAAACAAATAAATAAGCTCAGATCTAAAGAAACCTTTCTTTGTATGACAGATAGCAGTATATAATGCATATTTCACTTAAGCTGAATACTGGATTAATGGAAAATAAAACTTTTGGAGGTGTACGAAAGATTTACAAAGCTTTGAGAAAACAACATTACCCAAGCATATTTAAAGCAGGATTTAAAATGTAGAAAGATAGCAAACACTGTTAGTGAATAAATGCTTTTTTTTAAAAAGGGAAAACAAAATTGCTTACCCTTTTTCTTGGTCTACCTCTGGGTTTTTTTGTTCCTGACGTTTCACCTTTCTGGAATTCCATGGAAAACATAATTAGAATGCAAAGCAATGATGGTGAGTTTTTGGTATGCCAAGCTGTTCATTTTTCACAGCGGTCATCACAGAAATAAACTTGTATTTACACAGTAGCTATCATATAGCAAAAAAAAAAATCAAGCTTCGCAATCTTCGTAGTGAGCATGACCAAAGTTGGAAATCATGGAGATGATAAATGGGAATGGATGGAACATAGTGGAGGAATTCAGGAACGCATTTGTAATCTATAACTAGTATGTGCCCCAAGTTTGACAAACTTCTGGTTCACTGAAAACATAGTGTAACTTATGGAATCAGACCAGCATCCACAAAATATCATAGGCCAAGTAAATTCTAGAAATTTGGATAAGGATTGCAGTTGAACTGCAAAAAGACAAAAATAATTTTAGTTAGAAGGCTGCATTGCTAGAAACTAGCATGAAGATTGATGATTTTAGTATCACACTAGACTTGGACAACATTCAGAATTCAGCCAATAAATGGCCAGTAATATTTGCAACACACAAGTACTGGGCAATGACAATCTCGAACAAAAGAAATATTAACCATCTCCACTTGACATTCAATGTTATTATCATCGCCATTACTATCACTGAAACTCCTGATGAACCGGACCAGCCATATAAATAT
Organism: Chiloscyllium plagiosum; assembly: GCF_037043375.1. Taxonomy (NCBI): domain Eukaryota; kingdom Metazoa; phylum Chordata; class Chondrichthyes; order Orectolobiformes; family Hemiscylliidae; genus Chiloscyllium; species Chiloscyllium plagiosum. The sequence continues at coordinate 31,749,378 of NW_028270164.1, read as the reverse complement.
TGCAGCAGAGGTTCAGAGAATACGTCAGAGGCTAGGAATTCTGAGGCAATTGAGTCACCTCATGTCCTCAAACCCTGAACACCATAAGGCCGAAGACAGAAGTGAGATAGAATGCATTCCACTTGCCTCAGTGGAGCTCCAATAATAGCAAAAATGCTCAATATTACCAAGGATAAAGCAGACCATTTGATCGGCTCCCCATCCCACCATCTTCAAAATTCACTCCCTCCACCACCGATACACAATGGCAGCAATGTCTACCGTTTACAGGATGCAATTCATCAATGCTTTTTTAAAATCATTCTCCAAACCGATGACTTCCACCACTTGGAAGGACATGGAAACAGCTCATGTTACCCTTCAAGCCACACACCATTCTAATTTGAAACCATGTGGCCATCCCTTCACTGTCACTGTTTCAAATCCCAGAATTTCCTTCCTAACTGAACTGTGGGTGTCCCTACACGCCAAGAACTGGCTCAATAAGGCAGCTCACCACCACCACCCTCTCAAGGACAATCTAGGAAAAGGCAATAAAGGCTAGCCTGGCCAGGAATGCCCACATCCAATGAACACATGAAAATAAAAGTTTGTCCATTTATGACAAAGACTAACAGAAGGTGATGGATGAGCTGCCAAAGTGAGAAGGACAAAGATAGCCAGAAGCCATATTGTGAAGATGAAGGATGTGTTAACAACCACAAGAACATAAGTTTGTAACAAGGAAAAAATATAACTCAAAAGATGTTACATTCTACCCAATTTCCTGTATGCCTTAGAAACTTGGACAACAATAAATTTCAGGAAAGGAAATAGAGGGCTCTCAGTTGTGAATGTTAAGACATAATGTATAAAATTCCAGCTACAAACTGTAAGAGATATAAACAAGTACTTTAAAAAGACACGGTGACATCCAAAAATAAAAAGTCAGTATTTCTGCCATTTGCTCACAGCTGAAATTAGCAGAGTTCCAGTAAGTGAACAGCAGCAAGACAGGATCAAATTAGGTGCAGTTAGATCACAGCCATCACAATGGATAGGAGAGAGCAGATGAGAATGACACACCAAGATAGCACATCTTCTGGAATAGAAACAGTAGTCACAAGCAGGAACAGGAATCAAAAATGCAGAAGAACTGGAAAGATGCTTTTCAAACTCAGGAATATTGACGATGAAGCCGAAAAATGGAATTTGTTGCAGGATTGAATACATTAAGTCCACCAAGAAATTTGTAAATAAGAATGCTAATTTTCAATTAATTGATTTGGAATGAGAGGTAGCAGATGTTGTTGAGAACAATGCTGATTCATTTGATCTTGGATGCAAAAAAGTTGAAGTTTTGGATTAAATGGAGTTTGCAGAGAGTGGAACTTCTGAATTCAGTGTGGATCGTATCAATTGTCAATTGCTCAGTGACAAAGAGGTGATTGAAAATATTTCACTGGGGCAAAGTAGAAATGAAGAACATAACGTTTCTAGGATGGAAAGGATAGTCTTAGACTTAGAAAGAAAGTGAGTTTTTAAACTTAGCTTGTTAGCAAACTGGCAGTTATCCACCATTAATTCAAGTTGAGGCAGCAACAAAATAGAGCAATGAATTGTGTATTGTGTGTTATCGATGCAGGAAGGTTAGTATCTTGCGTCAAACCAAGCTATGGAGGCACAAGAGAAGAATCCGGTAGAAGAGATGTTGGGCTCACTGGAATATGGATGAAGGCAATAGGTAGAAATAGAATTTAAAACAGGCACTTCCTTGAAGTTTAGTCGCAGAGTGATAAATCAGCATGAAGCGTCTTACTATATTAAAGGATGTGAAAAGGACGAGGCAACGAACAAGGATAAGAATTTACAATCGCACTTATACGGAATATTTAGCTAGGCTGCTCTCAGTGGAGGGATTGGACATAAGCCAGACTGAAAAGATTCAAAAAGGCTGCATGAGAGAAATATTAGGCTTAAACGGTGAAAGCATCCCAGAATAGAAGACAAATAGTAAAAAAGTTGAAATTAGCCAAAATACTTACAATTTTTATAACGTTTTGTGAGTTAGACAATTACATAAATGAGACCTTTCATAATTATTTAACACTTCACCTTAAAGTTGTCAATGTCTCACTAATTGTCCACCAAGGATTCCAGGACAAATAACACAATAAGCCGAATTTCTATGCTAGTTTAGCAGCTTAACGGAAATAGACCAGGCTACAAACATTGTAGAAATCTATTATTCTCATTCTTAAATGTTGCAAATGGAACACCTCACCAAACAAAAATATTTTTAGTTTTGCTACATTATACACATTATTCTATTGTTACAGTCGTCCCTTTAAAACTTCTGCAAACATTGACTAATTACTGGGTTAGGAAGTCCTGTGTACATTTGAGCCACATGAATCGGGACAAACTAGGTTCAATCTATTTGCAACTAGCTTATCTTTGCTAAGGCAGTGATTTAACACTAATTGGTTTTGGTGCTTTTTTTATTGGACGGAGAGAGAGAGAAATCAACCAGGCTTCCTGCTCCTGACTGCTATCCGGAAATGGCTGAAATGTGTGCACACATGTACATTTGCTTACATACCTGAAGGTGAGGTTGGGCTTGGCAATGGACTCTCCCAGTAGAAGAACAACATGTTAATATCTCAAGGGTTATTTTAAGTGGATGCGAATGAAACTTGAATGTACAATGGAACATCTTGCACTCAGTACTTCCTAAACTTACTGCTTAAAAGAAATTTATTTGATAACTACACATCATTCTTGGAAATATATGATGGAATTTGGTAGAAATCATTGCATATTAGCAGACACAAGTAATACGCAGTTTTAAGCTATTCTGATAGCATTTATGATGTTACAGACTTGACAAACCTGTGAAATGTCAAAAACAATGAGATTACAATTACAGACTGCTATGTAGATCAATCTCAAATCTAATCTGGTTCTTTACAACATAAAAGAGCTTCTCCAGGCAAAATGTAATCTCATATTGTCACATCCTACATAATACTGTATCTAATTCTTCATTCTCTTTCCAGAATTATTTATGTTTGTGCACTAATAACAAACATAATTTTCATTTCAATCAGTGAAAAATAACAAGTTACACATTAGGGCCAGGATGAATCAGATCGGTGGGGATGCTGACCTAGCATGAAAAAAATCCAAGAACAGAAATTTTGGCTTGTATAACTGACCACAATAACGCCACACAGAACCACAAAATGTACTTCCATTCCACAGATTTAATGAGCCAGACATGCAAATAAGTCTTAAGAGGATTTGTGCAGTCTAATTGACCACAATTAAAATGTACTTTAAAAATGTGTATTTTTTCAAATGGTGATACATTATTCTCAATAATATATAAATATTCTTTAAAAGTAACATTCTTAGCCATGAGATTTTGGAGCTTCACCGCTTTCATGTTTTAAAAGGAAATACATTTTCCCACAATTGAATTCATGTTTAGGATCTTGAAAGGCAATTTTAAGCCACATTTAATCGCTAATTACAGGAGGAAATCATCTGAAGATTTTACACATATAATTAACAACATTCTGGACTAGTGAGGGAAAGAAATATTAATAATAAAATGTAAAAATGTAAATGAATATTGTGATTACAATATAACCAAAATCAAATATTATTTAAAAGAGTGCAACATTTCATACTGTTCACCAAAATGATTCTAGTGACTTAGTAGCCTGACTTTCTCCAACCTCCTGGCAAATTTCTTTAATGATAGGTCTTGCTGAGTCATTGAAAATATTCAATGATTTTGCAATGGAAAAAAAATGGGAATAACACATATGAGCATTGCTTTTTATTAAAATTTGGTTATAACAATACCTGTAACTCCTCAGTGTCTGTCCATCATCTACAAAGCACATGTCAAGAGCATGATGGAATACTCAACACTTGCCTAGATGTGTGCAGCTCCAACAATACTCAAGAAGTTTGACACCATCCAGGACAAGGCAGCCCACTTTACCAGCACCCATCCATCACCTTCAACATGCACACCTTTCACCACTGTTGCAGTGGCAGCAGTGTGTACCATCTACAAGATGCATCACAGCTACTCACCAAAGCTCCTCCATCTGCACCTTCCAAACCAACAGCCAACTATAAGTACAAAGGCAGTTGACACAAGCCACGACCATTCTAACCAAAACATGTATTGCTATTCCTTTACTGTGGCTGGGTAAAAATCCTGCAGCTTCCTTCCTAAAGCATGAAAGGTGCCCCTACATCACAAGAGCTGTGGCAGTTCACGAAGGCAGCTCACCGCTATATTCTCTAGGATAATCAAGGATGGACAATAAACACTGTCCATCACTGCCCAGATCCCATGAATGAATAAAACAAAACATTGCATTTACTTATCCTTTATGTGACATGTGGTATGCCCCAATCTCCACTGGAAGATGGGAAGTACATTGAACAGCATCTGATCTGAATTCAAGTCATCAGAACAGATAGCTAGTTGGTTTGAAACAGTTATTCATTAAAACAGCCAAGAAATACAACAGTTCAAAAGGATAGTGTGCGTTCATTACATACTAAATTCAAATTCTAACAAGAGATCTTGAAAATAAATTTGCAAACTAGATATAGAGAGTGTTTCTCTAAATGGCAAAATGTCCACTAATGGATAGAAATTAAAGTTAAACATTTGTTTACATACTCAAGCGTTACCAAGAACTTATTAAGGTAGAGTGCAATTCATTTGCAAAATGAAGGACTCAAATATCTTTCACTTAAAATCAGCAACAGACTGCCAAGAACATTCCTCTGCTGTCAATAGTCTTCCACTGCACTATATACTTGGTTTTGGTTTTAAACTAAAGCCAAGAAATTGTGTCAAGTCTTTCTTCATCTGAACATAGTTTAGTCTCTTGAAGAAGGGCTTATGCCTGAAACGTCGATTCTCCTGTTCCTTGGATGCTGCCTGACCTGCTGCGCTTTCCAGCAACACATTTTCAGCTCTGATCTCCAGCATCTGCAGCCCTCACTTTCTCTCGATAGTTTAGTCTCTTCCCTTCTACTCCTCTGACACCCATTTCTCTTTGTTCTACTGTCACACGATTCTGTAAAATCCTTTACCTATTTTACTAAATTTGAATCTTTCAAATTAAGTTTCTGAAGGCCACTGAAATTATCTCAGGAAATATTGTATTGTGTTATTGTGATCATGGTGCAATATTCTTCCAGTCCTCCATGAACCTGTTGATATGGTCATCTCATCCCTCTCTGCCCTGTTCATTGAAGCTGCTGTCACTGGGAACCTTTCTTAATATTAAATTTACCTAAATATTAACATACATAAATACCAAATTTGCTGGTAGTTCCACTCTTACCTATTCGATCATAGCCAAAAAGGATCCAATAACGCTCTCTCTCTCATCACTGCACCATGGCATGTATTATAAAACAAAGAACAAAGAAATTACAGCATAGGAACAGACCTTTCAGCCATCCAAGTCTGCATCAATCCAGATCCTCTATCTAAACCTGTCGCCTATTTTCCAAGGATCTGTATCCCTCTGCTCCCCACCCATTCATGTATCTGTCTGGATACACCTTAAATGATGCTATTATGCCTGCCAATACCACCTCTGCTGACAACGTGTCCCAGACACACACCCCCCTCTGTGTAAAGAACTTTCCATGCATAGCTCCCTTAAAACATTTCCCCTCTTACCTTGAACTTATGACTCCTAGTAATTGAGACCCCACTCTGGGAAAAAGCTTCTTGCTATCCATCCTGTCTATACCTCTCATGATTTTGTAGACCTCAATCAGATTCCCCCTCAACCTCCAATGAAAATAATCCTCATCTACTCAACCACTCTCCACAGCTTGCACCCTCCATACCAGACAACATCCTGGTGAACCTCCTCTGTACCCTCTCCAAAGCATCCACATCCTATCGGCAATGTTGCAACCAGAACTGTACACAGTATTCCAAATGTGACTGAACCAAAGTCCTATACCACTGTAACATGACTTGCCAATTCTTGTACTCAATACCCCGCCCAATGAAGGAAAGCATGCCGTATGCATTCTTGACCGCTCTATTGATCTGTATTGCCATCTTCAGGGTTCAATGAACCCGAGCACCCAGATCTCTCTGTGCATCAATTTTTTCAAAGGACTTTTCCATTAACTGTAAAGTTCACTCTTGAATTCGATCTTCCAAAATGCATCATCACACATTTGCCCGGATTGAACTCTAGCTGCCATTTCTTCACACAACTGGCCAATCTATTTGTATTCTGCTGAATTCTCTGACAGTCCCCTTCACTATCTGCTACTCCACCAATCTTCATGTCATCTGCAAACTTGATCAGACCAGCTATACCTTCCTCCAAATCATTTATGTATATCACACACAAGTGGTCCCAGTACGGATTGCTGTGGAACATCACTAGTCACAATACTCCATTTTGAGAAACTCCTTTCCACTACTGCTCTGCCTCCGGTTGCCTTGTCAGTTCTCTATCCATCCAGTTAGTACACCCTGGACCTCATGTGACTTCATTTTCACCATCAGCCTACCATGGGGAATCTTATCAAGTGCCTTACCGCAGTCCACATATATACACATCTACAGCTCTTCCTTCAATCACCTTTGTCACTTCCTCCAATAATTTTATTAAGTTGGTATGACATGACCTGCCCTGCACAAAATGCTGCCTATCACTGATAAGCCCATTTTCTTCCAAATGTAAACAGATCCTATCCCTCAGTATCTTCTCCAGCAGCTTCCCTACCACTGACACCAAGCTCACTGATCTATAATTATCTGGATTATCCTTGCTACCCTTCTAAAACAAGAGGACAACATTAGCAATTCTCCAGTCCTACAGAACCCCATCTTTGTTCAAGGATGGTGCAAAGATATCTGTTAAGGCCCTAGATATTTCCCCTCTCGCTTCCCTCGGTAACCTGGGATAGATCCCATTTGGACCTGGGAACTTGGCCACCTTAACGCCTTTTAGAATACCCAACACTTGTCCCTCCTTATGCCAACTCGACCTAGAGTAATCAAATATCCATCCCTAACCTCAACATCCGTCATGTTCCTCCCCTCAGTGAATACCGATGCAAAGTATTCGGTAAGAATCTCACTAAATTTCTCTGACCATATGTATAACTTCGCTCCTTTGTCCTTGAGTGGGCCAACCCTTTCTCTAGTTACTCTCTTGCTCCTTATGTACAAATAAAAGCCTTTGGGATTTTCTTTAACCCTGTTTCTCAAGATATTTAATGACCCTTTTTAGCCCTCTTAATCCTCATTTCGGATTGGTCCTACCTTTCTGATACTCTTCCAAAGCTTTGTCGGTTTTCAATTGCCCATACCTTATGTATTCTTTCTTTTTCCTCTTAGCCAGTCTCACAATTTCACCTATCATCCATAGTTCCCTAATCTTGCCATTTCTAGCCCTCATTTTCACAGGGACATGTCAGTCCTGAACTCTAATCAACCTCTCTTTAAAAGCCTCCCATACGTCAAATGTGAATTTACCCTCAAACAGCTGCTCCCAATCCACATTCTCCAGCTCCTGCTGAATTTTGCTATAGTTGGCCTTCTGCCAATTTAGCACTCTTCCTTTAGGACCACTCTCATCTTTCTTCATGAGTATTCTAAAACTTACAGAATTGTAATCACTATTCCCAAAGTAATCCCCTACTGAAACTTCAACCACCTGACCAGGCTCATTCCCCAATACCAGGTCCAGTATGGCACTTTCCCAAGTTAGACTATTTATATACTATTCGATAAACCCCTCCTGCATGCTCCTTTCAAATTCGGCTCCATCTGAACCTCTAACACTAAGTGAATCCCAGTCAATGTTGGGAAAATTAAAATCTCCCATCACCATCATCCTGTTGATCCTACAACTTTCCATAATCTGTCTACAAATTTGTACCTCCATTTCATGCTTGCTGTTGGGAGGCCTGTAGTACAGCCCCTGCATTGTTACCACACTCTTCCTATTTCTGAGGTCTGTCCATACTGCCTCATTGCTAGAGTCCTCCATCAGCACAGCTGTGATATCCTCTCTGACCAGTAAAGGAACTCCTCCACCCTTTTTACCTCCCTCTCTACCTCACCTGAAGCATCAATATCTTGACATATTTAGTTGTCAATCTTGCCCTTCTCTCAACCAAGTTGCAGTAATACCAACATCATCATGCTCCCAGGTACTAATCCAAGCCCTAAATTCATCTGTCTTACTAACTATACATCTCGCATTAAAACAAATGCGCCTCAGACCACCTGTCCCTTGGTGTTCATCATTTGCGTCCTGCCTACTCCTCCCCTTAGTCACGCTGACTTCATTACCCACTTCCTTACAGGTTTTAGTTACTACCTCCTTACTGTCCACTAACCACCTCATTTGGTTGCCATCCCCCTGCCATATTAGTTTAAACCCTACCCAACAGCATTAGCAAAAGCACCCCTAGGACATTGGTTCCAGTCCTGCCTAGGTGTAGACCATCCGATTTATAATAGTCCCACTTCCCCCAGAAGTAGTCCCAATGTCCAAAAAATTTGAACCCCTCCCTCCTGCACCATCTCTCAAGCCACTCATTAATCCTGCCTATTCTTTCATTTCGACTCTGACTAGCATGTGGCACTGGTAGAAATCCTGAGATTACTACCTCCAAGGTCCTATTTTTAACTTGGCTCCTAACTCCCTAAATTCTGCTTGTAGAACCTCATCCCATCTATTACCTGTATCATTGGTGCCTATATACAACATGACAGTTGGCTGTTCACCCTCCCCCTTCAGAAAGCCCTGCAGCCGATCTGAGACATCCCTGACCCATGCACCTAGGAGGCAACATACTATTTGGGAGTCTTGGTTTCAACCACAGAACCGCCTATCTACTCCGCTTACAGCTGAATCCCCTATGACTATAGCCCTTCCACTCTTTTTCCCACCCTTCTGTACAGCAGAGCCAGCTATGGTGCCATGAACTTGGCTACTACTGCATTCCCCTGGTAAGCCATCTCTCCCAACTGTATCCAAAACGGTATACCTGTTTTGGAGGGAGATGATCGCAGTGGACACCTACACTGCCCTCCTGCTCTTTCTATATCTTTTGGTCACCCATTCCCTTTCTCCTTCAGCAATCCTAATCTGCGGTGTGACCAATTCGCTAAACATGCTGTCCATGACCTCCTCAACATCATGGATGCTCCAAAATGAGTCCATCCATAGCTCCAAAATGGTCATGCAGGCTAACAAGAGTTGCAGCTGGACACACTTCTTGAACATGAAGGGGTTAGGGGCATTAGACACACCATCCCTGAGCTCCAACACTGAGCAAGAGGAGCATAACACAGGTCTGGGGTCTGCTGCTATTTTTACTCTTAAACTTAACTTAGTCCAACTATAATACCAAAGAAAGGATAAATGAAATGGAAAAAAAGAAATTTTTAATCACTCACACTACTTAGCAGCACACGATTAAAAAAAAGAAAAGCCTTACCTTATCAACACACCACAGTATTTTTTTTTCGGTTAGAGGAGGGCGGTGGGCGGGTGGGTGACACTGCACATGTAGTGTCAGGTTTAGCCACTGCCCAAATAGATGTTCACTCACCTTCTCTTATCCCCCTCTTCATCATCTGCATTCTAAGACCTTTCTTAGATACTTTGTATACAAGAATAGGGTGTTGCTGACAAGCCCAGGATTGATTGCCCACCATCAACTGTCTTTAAAAATGTGTTGTGTCATTTTGAATGGTTTCTCAAGACATTTTAGGGGGTAGTTAGGAATCAACCACATTACTAGAGAGACATATGGGACAAACAAATAAGGAGAACAGATGGCATCTTCTAAAAAAAAGTGGATTTTCATGGCAATCAGATAGTTTCATTGCCATCATGATTGAAAGTAGTTTACATTCCAGATTTATTGAATTAATTCAATTTAAATTCTTCAGGAGTCTAGTTTGGATCCAAACTCATGTCTCTGGATCATTATTCAAAACCTTTGGACAACAGGTCCACAAATATAATCACTACATCTATTGTATCTCCTGAAGACACAAGCTCTATTTCTCCATTATTCTTTTCAACTATTACACTATCATATTATTTGCCTGAAATCTAGTCTTTGATGAGTTACAACATTTCCATCGCTGAGGTTTGGAAAGACTGAAGCCACTGAGCAGGATTTTGGGTTGAGACATGAAGGGGAGATTAAATGAGGGTCGCAGCCCTTTACTGTGCAGAAAACATTTCACCTGGAAGCGATTTTCCAAGTTGGCCAATTAGACGCCAGAGGGTGAATTTATCATCTAATTAAGGAAGCTGGTTTGAACCATTAAGCCCTCCGAGATGAAGCAGTTCAGGTCAGAAGACGGAGGAGTGTTTCCCATTTGAGGTGCATTCTCTGCACATATTAAAACTTTTAACTTAAAAAAATAGCCTCAACAGCCAGGTTTACAAACCCTTAAAGAGAGCGAACTTTGGCTGCATCGGAGGTCAGATGTACAGGGAGTGCCTCAAAGACTGACTGGAGTATTAGCCTTTCAATCTACTCCAAGGAGACTGCCAAATGCCAAATGTCTCAGGGCAGCTGGCAGTCAAACTGACAAGTTCTAATTGGCTTATTGCAATAAGCCTTTGTAGATAATTGAGCCTTTTCAATTGGCTACTGATGGGCAAAAATCCAACCCTTCACCTTTGAACCCCATCACTAAATCAATCCTCTCCGTTGAATCTCTCTCTAAATGTTATAGCTGAGCAAATCATTGCTGACACAGAAAATATATTTTTTTACTCATAAAAATCAATGTGGACTGGAACCCCATAATTGAGATATTCAGAGAAGAGATTTAAAGAAGCCATTGAGATCATGACAGTCTCATCAGTAAAGGCATTTCATGCTGGAATACCAGAACATATAACATGTCGTAGGTTCTATTCTCAATATCCTACATCCTTTGATATTCTTATGCTCAAAGTAAGAAAGGGAATACACAAGGTTTCCCACTTCTGGTCGCTATCAATTGTGCTCTGCTGGAAAATGTTGGTTTGGGCTCAGTTTTGATGCTCACTTCAGGTAAATTGCTTACCAACATTCTCTGTCTAGGCTCAAAGATGATGTTGCCTAGGGTGAGGTACTGGCATACTGCTAATGACTTTTACACTAGATATCCCCCAAGGCTTAAATCCTGCCTAGATTGAAAGAAAAAAAGTCTCCTCTTTTTGCCATTTATTTGGATCCCAAACTGACAATTAGATAACCAAACTTTGATCATTTATAAACCCATAATTCAACACAATTGAAAGAAGGGTATATGACTAGTGTCAGAGTATCTTTTTGAAAACAAAAATCACAAAGAGGACTATGCTTCTGAAAAAGAGATCCGGCTACTGTGGATGCTTTGCTCTGCACCACATTTGTGGTACATTTGAATAGGAAAGCACTTCAACAACAGTTCATGCAATATTTCATACAGACAGAAGACATGAATACCAGGAAGCTACGGATCACACAATGCCACAGTTCACTGTTCAGATGCGAGCAAAAGAGTTACAATTACTGCATCATACATATAGAGACAGGTAGTGATCATACCTGTTTACTGATCATAAGGCAAGCTCATCAAATACTTCAGATTTAAATATAACTCATTGTATCTTTAGCAAATTATAAATCAGAAAAATGGACTTAACCTCACAATTGTTGCCTTAAGTTAAAACATAAGAATGGAGCCTGCCCAAGATAAGGACTTCCAAAGAAATAAATTTGACTGAATAAACTGAGCCAGAACAAATACAAATTGAGAAGAGGCCAAAGATAAAAACAACACCTTTTCTAAAAAAAAACTGGAAGTCCTTTTCTAAGAAATAAGAATGGAAATTCACCGAATTTTAAAGCACAGAAAAATAATTTGGTCTGTTATATCCTCGTCTTTAATGAAGCGGTTGCTTATACCTGTCTAATTGCTTGGGAGTCAAGCTTTGTTTATGTGACCAGGTATGAGCTCAGCTGCAGACGAAATAAAACTGTGAACCTCGGTCATTTTGATCATGACCATACCTTAAAGCTTTGTTAATCAAACTGGTTTATAATGCAATATATACAATCATTATTTATCTAAAAAGATAAATATTTTTAATTCTGCTTGCGTGTGGTACAAATGTCAAGATAAAATGATTAACAACATTTGCCTCATTGAAAGTCACAGGCATGAAAACCCACCCACAAGGCAGCTTTTTATGGTCTATCAGCTTGGATCACCAGTGGCATTAAGATAACAAAACAGCCATTACAACGATACATCCTGTGTGAAAGAAATAAATTATCAGACATCTTGAACCATAAAATTTATCTTACAAAGGGATGTGACCTTTAAAAGTTAATTACTTTTGTACAATTCAGTTTGTCTTCTTTGATGTTTGTCTCTGGTCTGATTAGCTACTAACTATTTCATTATATTCTTGTTAGAGCCATTTAAAATTCAATGAGCAAAATTAATGCTTACTAGTACCCAGGTTTTACATTTCAGAAATCTTCAAAAGATGATTATTTAGCCTTTGATGTAGCCCAGTTTTCACCATGCACAGTCCAACAATTCAAATGCTTCTCACCCATTAAATCGGTGTCAGATAATTCAGCCATGCTACAATTTCCTTTCATAAATTAGGATTCAAATCTAGTAAATAGGCCCCCACACTGTTCAAAAAATAGCTTCCATGACAGAATCATTAGTAGTGGAATCCTCATAATTCTCAGTTAATTGCTTCAAAATGTCTAGACCATTTTAAGGTTCACATTCACTCAATGTTGAATGTTTCTCCAGCAGAAGCCTTGCAACAGACCAACAATTCCACATAGAATAAAAGGGGTCTGCCATTGTGAAGTCTGGAAGAATCAAATACTTGACACAGTCTATTTTCCCTACCATCAATAATACATCAAGACAGAAAACAAACAAAAGTTAGAGTCAGAGATGTACAGCACAGAAACAGACCCTTCAGTCTAACTTGTCCATGCGATCAGATATCCTAACCTAATTTAGTTCCATTTGCTGGCACTTGGCCCATATCCCTCTTAACCCTTCCTATCCATACACCCATCCGGATGCCTTTTAAATGTAATTGTACCAGCCTCCACCACTTCCTCTGACAGCTCATTCCATACACGCACTACCCTCTGTGTGAAAAAGTTGCCCCTTAGGTCCCATTTAAATCTTTCCCCTCTCACCTTAAACCTATGCCCGCTAGTTCTGGACTCCCCCACCCCAGGGAAAAGACTTTGTCTATTTACCCTATCCGTGCCCCTCATGATGTTATAAACCTCTATAAGGTCACCTCTCAGCCTCTGACACTCAAGGGAAAAACTGCCCCAGCCTATTCAGCATCTCCCGACAGCTCAAATCCTCCAAACCTGGCAACATTCTTGTAAATCTTTTCAGAACCCTTTACAATTTCATAACATCTTTCTAATAGTAGGGAGACTAGAATTGCACACAATATTCCAAAACTGACCTAACCAATGTCCCATAGTGCCGCAATATCACCTTCCAACTCTTATACACAATGCACTGGCCAACAAAGGAAAGCTCACCAAGTGCCTTTTTCACTATCCTATCTATCTGCGACTCCGCTTTCAAGGAACTATGAACCTGCATTCCAAGGTCTATTTTTTCAGCAACACTTCCCAGGACTTTACCATTAAGTGTATAAGTCCTGCGCTGATTTGCCTTTCCAAAATGCAGCACCTCACATTTATCTAAATTAATCTCCATCTGCCAATCCTCAGCACATTGGCCCACCTGATCAAGATCCCATTGTACACTGAGGTAACCTTCATTGTCCACTACACCTCTAATTTTGGTGTCATCTGCAAACATACTAACGATACTTCCTATGTTCACATCCAAATCATTTGTATAAAATGACAAAAATCAGTGGATCCAACATTGATCCTTGTGGTCACAGGCCTCCAGACTGAAAGGTAACCCTCCACCACCACCTCTGTCTTCTACCTTCAAGCCAGTTTTGTATCCAAATGGTTAGTTCTCCCTGTATTTCATGAAATCTAACGTTGCTAACCAGTGTACCTTGAGGAACCTCGTCGAATGCCTTACAGAAGTCCATATAGATCATGTCCACTGCTCTGCTCTCATCAATCCTCTTAGTTACTTCTTCAAAAAACTCAATCAACTTCATGAGACATGATTTCCCACGCACAAATCCCTGCTAACTTTCCCAAATCAGTCCTTTCTTTTCTAAATACATGTAAATCCTGTCCCTCAGGATTCCCTTCATCAACTTACCCACCACCGGTGTCTGGTTCACCAATCTACAGTTCCCTGGCTTGTCCTTCCCACCTTTCTTACATAGTGGCACCACGTTAGCTAACCTGCAGTCTTCTAGCACCTCACCTGTGACTATTGATGATTACAAATATCTCAGCAAGGGGCCCAGCAATTGCTTCTCACAGAGTTAGCAAGTTTTGAGAAGATTTGTAGCTCAGGTTGAGGTTCTGGATGTAAGTTTGCTCGCTGAGCTGGAAGATTCATTTTCCGATGTTTTGTCACCATAACAGGTTACATCATTAGTGAACATCTGGTGAAGCACTGTTGTTATGACCCGCTTTCTATTTATGTGTTCAGGTTTCCTTAGGTTGGTGATGTCATTTCTGGTAGCGATGTCATTTCTGGTAGCGATGTCATTTCTGGTAGCGATGTCATTTCTGGTAGCGATGTCATTTCTGGTAGCGATGTCATTTCTGGTAGCGATGCCATTTCTGGTAGCGATGCCATTTCTGGTAGCGATGCCATTTCTGGTAGCGATGCCATTTCTGGTAGCGATGCCATTTCCTGTTATTTTTCTCAGAGGATGGCAGATAGGATCCAAGTCAATGTGTTTGTTGATAAGAGTTCCGGTTGAAAATGCGGTGTACACACCGCCACAAGCAAAGTTTGAGGAAGCTCTGGGTGTGCTGTACTCCATCACTAACACCCTGGAGACGGAACACCCTGAGGCCCTGTTTAATGTAACTGGCGACTTCAATCAAGCCAATCTAAGGAAGGTGTGCCCAAGTACCACCAGAACATTACCTGCCTCACCAGGGGCCTGATCATTTTCGACCACTACTACATCACTGTGAAAGATGCCTACCGTACTAGCTCCCACCCTCATTTCGGGAACTCCAACCACAATGCCATGTTTCTTCTCCCGGCTTACAGGCAAAAGCTCAAGCAGGAGACTCCTCATGGATACAGATGCAGTGCTGGTCGGAGGAGGCAGAGGATCAACTCCGGTGCTGTCTAGAATCGGCTGATTGGGCCACGTTCAATCAGTCCGCAGGTACCTTGGACGAGTATGCCTACACCATCACAGGTTTTATCAGCAAGTGTGTGGAGGACTGCCTACTGAGGAAGTCAATCTGGGTGTTCCCCAAAAGGAAACCCTAGATGAATCAGGACATACAGAACCTGCGAAAAACCAGGTGTGAGGCCTTCAGATCAGGAGACCCACTCAAATTTGGGAATCCAAGTATGACCTTCGCAGAGCCATTAAGACAGCCAAGGACCAATACTGATCCAAACTAGACACCCAGACAGACACCTAGCGACTATGACAAGGACTGAATGACATCAGATTCTAAAAAAAGAAACAGTGCAAGATAGCAGACCATGACACATCCCTCCCAGATCGTCTTAACACCTTCTATGCTCGCTTTGAGCAGAATTGCGGTGGAGAGGTGACACCAATTCTGACAAGTCCCGATGAACCTATCCCAACAGAGGTCAGATCAGTTTTCCTTTGTGTGACTCCAAGGAAAGCGATGGGACCAGACGGAGTATCAGGACGTGCACTCGGAGCATGCACAGATCAACGGGCAGAGGTCTTCTCGGACATTTTCTACCTCTCCCTGCAGCAGGCCACTGTCCCTGCCTATTTCAAGAGGGCCAACATCATCCCTGTGCCTAAGAAGGCTCATGCAGCATGTCTCAATGACTACTGCTCAGTGGCCTTAACATCACTGGTCATGAAGTGCTTTGAAAGGCTGATCATGGCATTAATCAACTCCAGCCTCCCCACTACTCTTGACCCACTCCAATTTGTCTATCGGATCAACAGATCCACGTCAGATGCCATATCACTTGCCCTTCACTCCTCCCTAGAACATCTTGACATCAAGAACAGCTACGTAAGAATCCTACTAATTGACTACAGTTCAGCTTTCAACACTATTATTCCCTTGAGACTGATTACTAAATTTAGTAATCTTGGATTAAGCCCCACTCTCTGCTACTGGACTCTCAGTTTCCTGACCCACAGGCCACAATCAGTGAAGATTGGGGACAATATTTCATCCTCACTGACATTCAACACGGGATCCCCCAGGGGTGTGTACTCAGCCCCCTACCGTACTCACTGTATACCCATGGCGGCATCACCAAATACTAGACTATTTACAAGTTCGCTGATGACACCAACATAGTCGGTCGAATCTCAAATGGCGATGGAACAGACTACAGACGGGAGGTGGAAGACCTGGAAAAATGGTGCACTGAGAACAACCTAGCTCTCAATGCCAGCAAAACCAAGGAACTCATTATTGACTTTCGGCAGGATGTTACACATGTCCCCCACTCATTAACAGCACAGAGGTGGAATGAGTGGAGAGTGTTAAGGTCTTGGGAGTGGTCATCCACAATAAGCTTTCTTGGACTCTTCATGTGGACGCACTGGTTACAAAGGCCAAACAATGTCTCTTTTTCCTCAGGCACCTGAGAAAATTTGGCATGACAGCGAATGCCCTTGCCAACTTCTTTACGTGTGCCATCGAGAGCATTCTGTCTGGATGTATCACTACCTGGTATGGCAACCGTACCATTCAAGATCAGAGACGGTTATAGAGAGTGGTGAACTCGGCCTGGACAATCACAAAGGCCAACCTCCCATCTATAGAATCCATCTACCAAGCCCGCTGTCAAGGAAAAGCCGCCAGCGTTCTCAAAGACCCATCCCACCTTGGCAATGCTTTTCTACAACCTCAGGGAGAAGGTACAGAAGCCTGAACACGCACCAGCCAGTTTCGAAACAGTTTCTACTCTACTGTTGCTAGAATACCGAATGGACTCTCAAACTCTTAGCATTCGCCTGTACCTGTGTTTTGGTTTTTGCCACTGTGTACCTATTATTTACTTATCAATGCTATTTAACTATGTGATCTGCCTGTATTGCTCGCAAGACAAAGCTTTTCACTGTGCCTTGGTATATGTAACAATAAATTCAATTCAATACGAATGCCATGCTTCTAGGAATTCTCGTGCGTGTTTCTGTTTGGCTTGTCCTAGGATGAATGTCTTGTCTCCGTGAAAGTGATGTGCTTCCTCATCTGTATGTAAGGAACCAGAACTCTATCAACAAACACATCGACTTGGATCCTGTCTGCCACTCTCGGAGATAAACCACAGGAAATGACATCACCAACCCAAGGAAACCTAAACACAAATAGAAAATGGGTCATAACAACAGTACTTCACCGGAGGTTCACTGATGACGTTACCTGATATGGTGACAAAACGTCTGAAAATGAACCTTCCAGCTCAGCGAGCAAACTTACATCCTTCTCACAGAGTTCTACGGTACACTTAATTGGGTCCTTTATATCCACCTTTATGCATTTTAAGGCATCCAGCAAAGATCAGGTGTAGACAGC
This sequence comes from Chiloscyllium plagiosum, assembly GCF_037043375.1. Classification (NCBI taxonomy): domain Eukaryota; kingdom Metazoa; phylum Chordata; class Chondrichthyes; order Orectolobiformes; family Hemiscylliidae; genus Chiloscyllium; species Chiloscyllium plagiosum. The sequence continues at coordinate 31,731,660 of NW_028270164.1, read as the reverse complement.
AGAGATCGAGTGAATCCTTAAAAGAGTATAAAGGCAGTAGGTATAGTTAAATTGGAAATCTGAAAGGCAAAAAGGAGACATGAGATAGCTTTGGCAAATAGGGTTAAGGAGAATCCAAAGAGATTCTATAAATACATTTGGGATAAAAGGGTAGTTAGGGAGAGAATAAGGTCCCTCAAGGATCAGCAAGGCAGCCCTTGTGTGGAATCACAGGAGTTGGAGGAGATACTAAACCAGTATTTTGCCGTAGCAGAGGCAAGCCTCCAAACATAATGCAATTCTCCTTTCTAAAAACAACCAGCAAACTCCATTTAAGGTTAGGTACTAAATAATTAGAATACAGTGCATATACAATGGTATTATTTTTACATGTAAATACCACAATGACGAGGATGCATAAATGTCAACGCTGCAGAAAGCATTGTAAAAACAGTATTTGGAACGTGGAGATAATTTCAATATGCTGACAAAGATTCTAAATAGCATGCATAGTTATCATTCTCCAATTCTGTTTCTGACTGGAGAACGTGTCGAAAGGAAAATTAGTGATACATAGAAAAACATGACGGCACAGGACAATTAATACTATTTTGAAGCTTGCTGCGAGATTTAAAATGAAAATCAAAATTACTCTCGTTTGTGAATAAGGAAAGGTGGGGAAAAATGAGAAATTATATAACTTAGAAGCAACTCTGTGGTCTCTGGTATGACTAAAGCTGAACATCTTTCATACCTCTTGAACCAATCAATGCATCAGGCTCAACATCCTCACTACACACCACGGAGGATTTAAAAAAAAACAGCCTGACTTATCTTACTTATCAGCAAGCCAGTGGGTGTTAGAAACCAGAAGTGAGTAGGTCAGACCAAACAGGAGAGTGACGATATGAAGTTTATGTTACTGACTGCAGGTAAATCAGCTGGAAGCCATTGCACCACACCATTGCTTGGACTTGCTCTTCAACTAGCACATTTGCACTAGACAAGATACCACAGTGCCTGGACTTCAAGTCAAGAAAAAATAAGTAACTTACATTTGTAGTGTACCGGCACTGTTGGATTTCTCAACCCACTCCTATTTTTCATTGTTATTCTGCCTCTCAACAATATCCAAAAACATATCGAATTCCGCATGTATATTGATAGTTCTATCTCGCCACCACCTCTTGAATCCTCCACTGCTTCCGATTTCTCATTCTGCTTGCGAGACATCTAGTGCTGAATGAGCAGAAGTTTCCTCTAGCGAAATACTACGCAGACTGATATGTGACAGTCCCTGACACTAATTACATTCACCTTGCCATTGTCTGTGGCTAAACCTGACAGGACACTGAGTTTGTGAACAATCTTATTCTATGATGAGCTTCCAACACCATATCCCCACCATCACTAAGTTCCAACTCTGTTACATTGACAATCTTCACCGCGGCTTCAGCTCATCTGCTTCCAAAATCCTCAGATTGTCTCAGTTACCTCTCATCTCAAATATTTCAATGCTGGACTTGCTAGCCACCCATCTGGCACATTCCCTAAAAATGAACGCATCCAAAGATCAGCTGCACATATCCCAAGTCATAGTCACCCATCGCCTATGTTCACTAACGTGCATCTTCTCTGGCCTGACAGGGATGTAAAAATTAAATCTAAACATTATTTTCAAAACACTTATTAGCCTCATACCTTTCCAATTCTGTGACCTCCTGCACTCCCTAAAAAACTCTGGGTGATATTTCTTATTTCTTGGAGGAGTAAAGGAAGTGGAACAGATATAGAGGGATCCATTAACTCTCACTCTCACCCCCACACCCCCCCCCCGCCCCGCCTCTGTGCCAATCAACCATCAGATGGTCACATTGTGGCTGTCCAACAGGAAGGAGGGCCATAATAGATGCATGGAAAACCGTTTCCTTACTACAAACTGTTCCCTTTTCAATCCTGCAGTTACTTTTTGGGCCAAATTGTCATACCTGCCTCATGACTTTGAGATAGAGAGTTAATATAAAATATAATGTTTAACATCTTTTACAGCTACATTCATAACATACACATCACACCTTAGTGTGAATATACAACATGTGGGTCATCAGAAACCATACTGCAGGATACATCATCCAGCAAAGAGATAATGCCTCAGTCACCATTAGAGTTGTAGAGGTGCTGACCTCAGAATCAATTTTTATTAATCTTTGACATAACAAAAAGAGTTAAGCAGTCATTAATTATCTTACAGATGTTGTTACCTTCCACAGCAGTACCTGCGAGTACATTCAACCACAGCCACATGGCAATCTCTAAACTAAATTTCTGCTGCCTTGCATAAATGACTCAAACTGCTTTAAATCAATCTGGTGAGAAATGCAATGGGCAACAAAAAGAACTGCAAAAGCCTCATTAAAGGGCTACCTCACCCATGTGTCTTCCAGACCCAGTAATGTTGGCATGTGTGCATACGTGTCTGATGTGTGTGTATGTTTAGATTAGATTAGATTAGATTACAGTGTGGAAACAGGCCCTTCGGCCCAACAAGTCCACACCGACCCGCCAAAGTGAAACCCACTCATACCCCTACATTTACCCCTTACCCAACACTACGGGCAATTTTTTAGTATGGCCAATTCACCTGACCCTGCACATCTTTGGACTGTGGGAGGAAACCGGAGCACCCGGAGGAAACCCACGCAGACACGGGGAGAATGTGCAAACTCCACACAGTCAGTCGCCTGTGTGTGTCTAGCTCTTGTTCCTGATGTCCCTTCAATTTAACTTCTTGTGCATCTGTTTTTAATAGTTCTAAACATTAATAACATTGCTTTCAACTGTCCAAGTATTAATCTCTGGAATTCCTTTCATAAGATTCTGCCTTGAACTACCCTGTTTTAAAATGTTCCTTAAAACCTACCTTTTTGATAAGGCTTTAGGCCATCTGCCCCAATATTTCTTTATGTGACTCAATGTCAAGTTTTGCTTGACAGCCTCCTGTGAAGTACTTTGGGACGTTAAGATAATTGAAAGTTGTTGAAAACATGTCCTCAGGCATCCAACTTTATAACCTGGTGTTGAAATTGATATGACTGCAGTAAACAGGTTAGAGGACAGTAATAATAGTCTCACATTTAAGTATAACTCAATAACATTAGTCCTAGTCCACTGCTACAAGTGGCATACCCTATACACCTCATACAGACGTTAGTTTGTATGTAAGTTAATTAATTGATATTTATTACTACAACGTCTGCTTCTATTCATCATTTAATATTTTATGTAACATACCTTACCATTCAAGTAGCAGAGGATTCGTAGTACCAGAGTAATTTTTAAAATATAAATGAACATACTTATGCTCTGTCACAAATTTACCAGTTTGTAAAACTAGATGAAAATAATACTCGGGTGCAATTCTCCCTTATTTCACTTCCATAGCACTTGCATAACGCTAGAAATTACAGCAGCAAAAATGCTCTCTCTTTCACAACAAATATTTAACAGAATTAATTGGATTTCAACCAAACACTGAACTGCAACAATGGATTCAAATGGGAAGCAAATGATAAAGATAGGGAGTATTTCAAGGGAGAACCTGGCATCCTTGGGACATGTCAAGCTGGATCACTGGGGAGTTCTGCAAAACATCTGCTTTGATAAACAGACCAAAGCTAGCATCCACAAAGTTTCTTTAAAGCATTTCTAGAGTTATATAGGCAGGATCTATATGCTACTTTAGTAAAGTGTAGGCTGCTTTTGTCAGTAGAATAGTCAGTTTGACATAGTTCAGAATTCAATTTTGGTAAGGAGGCATTAATTACTGTATTGTTAATTGGAGTTGGTCAGATTCTGAGGGATGTGCCCTTTGTATTGGAAGCAGCTGAGCCAATTCAGCCTTGTATAAATCCCAGTTTGTTGCCACCTAGACTCCTGAACAGAGAGTGGACTCAGGAAGTGCTCCATCTGTTAATCCCATTGAAGTGAAGCAGTGGCGGGGAGAGGCTTCAGCAATGCTGCAGTCCCTTACACACGAGTTGTATCTGTTCAGAGACAAATCCTGGAACAGACAGAGGGAGCAAGGCAGGCAAAGCAAGGTAAAAGGAAACTTCAGAAAACTCTGAGTCCCAGAGGAGAACATTGAGTCAGTTATCCAAATAATCAATTATCCGAATGAAATACTGCCCGCCCATCTCATTCAGATAATCGCGGTTCCTCTGTAAATAACTGGCAAGGAGTAAAATCAAGTTAGCGTGCTCATTAAAAGATAGTGGGTGACAGTTGCAAACAATGTGCCTTCAACAATTTTAGCAGGACTTGGTCTGTCCATTATGCCAGCTTGCAATAGTACTTCCCAGCTTTCTTTTTCAATTTCTTATTTCGCTTCCTTGGATAACCTGACAGATATCCAGATATTAACTGTGTCCTCCAGGGCCTTAATGGCCCTGTGTATTTCCTCCAATTGCCCCATCACATCTCTTTGGAGATCTTGAAGGTGCCTTACTATCCTACTGATGCCAGCTATAAGGAGAACAGAGTCTCTTTTAGCCTGCCATTGGGACATCTTCAACAGCATAATTTCCTGTTAGTTTCCTTCTTTGTCTAGGAAGTGTCTGCAGATCAGAGGAATTAAAGCAGGGTGTGATACAGAGGTCAATACAATTGTCCACAATGGCTTGAAGGTAAAGAACTGTAATTTCTCAGAGGTCATCTATTTAAAGAAAGAAAATCAATCCGAGATATCACAAATAAACTATTTGTTAACAGAACCACTGACATAGCAGATACTGATTTGCCAAACATTTGGATATTATCTGTCATCACATGAAAACAAGTAATCCATTTGCAAACTGTATGAACTGAACATCAAGAATGTGCATACTAATAGAACAAGAGCTACTAAAGAACTGATGTCATTCCTGGGAAATGGGTATTGTACGTCCTGCAGGGTGTCAAAGCAACATCGCTAGCCTGACTTGGATGAATTGCTATAACCAACCCGCTCTCATTTAAATTCCTCCAGCCAAAGAACATGAGAAAATGAATTCCTCCGATTCTGCCAGCTTTTTTTCAATATTTGGAATCGGGAGGAACAAAGAAATGGGTCTTTGTGTTAGATGCTGCTCTTCTCTCACGTGGACAGCATTATCTGTGAATAATTTCATTACCTGGAAATGCACTTATTTTTCTGAGCTTTGATAAGGGAAGAGGGTTCCTCCCATCAGAATTTTATTCTTTCCTTCATATCTAGGGAAGGAACTTTTCTTAACAGAAGTGAAGTGTTCACCTCATAGTTCTGCCTTAGATTCAAATAATTTTTCCCAACTGGGTTCAGAAATGAAGCTCTTAACAAACAAAACTCCTTCAATGGTAATCAAAAGAACCTACTAAGCAAAGGAGATTTTTTTGACTCAACCAGATCTCTTAATAAAGGGCAAAGAATTAATACACTTGATAATTTCATAAGGGAACATAGTAGAAAACTTCCAACAACAGGACATTTTAATATAATTCTGCACAAACTGAGTTCAGGAAATTATGTTAAGGGTCAATTTCCTGAAACTGCCAGATGGTACTAATGAGAATTATAATCAAGATTATAATCAAGACTCTTATCAGATTCTTGTACATTTCTGGCCACCAAAATTCCAGTCAACATTTTATTAAGTTGTATACCTGTTCAATTAGCTCATGTTGTCTAACTGCAGCAAGGCAGATTTCTCCAACTAAAGAAACTACGAACAGACAGAAAATCTAGTTCTATTCATGCTTGACTCTAATTTTCCATTATTCAGAGAATTTAAGCACACAACTTGTCTAATTTCTAACCCATTAAGAATTCTACATCGCCCATTTTCTCGAGTCTTTTTTAAAAACAAATATTACAAACATTTCCACATTCAGTTTCTCCCAATGACATGATGAATAATATATAACCCAATGTTATTAAGACATACAAAACACAGAAAGTCACAGATATAATCCTAAATTACTTAAGCTCAGTTATCATAGCAGAAGGATATCAACAATTCGTCTCAATGCCCTTTTGTTTGATATTTTTTGTTATCCGATTGGGGTTCCCAATCGTAATCACCATCCAGCCCGATGAATGGTCAATAAGCATAGGTGATTTTCAGATAATGACATGCTCTGGCTCAAATGTGATATCTCCCACGGTCACGCAGCATGTCAATAGTCTCAGACTGGACGCAGACATGAAGAATGTCCAATTAGAACATAGAACATAGAAAAATACAGTGCAGTACAGGCCGTTTGGCCCTCGATGTTGCGCCGATCCAAGCCCACCTAACCTACACTAGCCCACTATCCTCCATATGCCTATCCAATGCCTGTTTAAATGCCCATAAAGAGGGAGAGTCCACCACTGCTACTGGCAGGGCATTCCGTGAACTCACGACTCGCTGAGTAAAGAATCTTCCCCTAACATCTGTCCTATACCTACCACCCCTTAATTTAAAGCTATGCCCCCTTGTAATAGCTGACTCCATACGTGGAAAACGGTTCTCATGGTCATTAGACAAGGTATCAGAATATTTCCATTGTTTGTACAACTGTATCCCATTGAGAGTCGACACCTTGTGGATGGTACAAGGGAAAGTACACAAAGCTCTGTATTGGTGAAAGTGTGGCTCAGTAGGGCAATGCTGCATGGTCCTTTTTAAGCAATTTATCTCAGCATGGGGGACTGTACAGGTTGTATTACTGAGCCAATACTTAAAACGTTGTTTCTAAAGCATGACTTCTTTTAATAATACAGGGTTGCACAAGAATACAACCATTGTGTTATAGTGGACCTGACTGTACTCTGTTCAGATTCCTTGTTTTGCAGAGTTAACAGTAAGTATAAGCTTTGGCTTGAAACATGCTTTCCTCAAAATTTCTATGAATATTATTATACTTCACAATGTCATTGCAATATTAAGGCTGTCAAACACAAATGTGGCACTGTTAATCCATTCACACCGAGTCCTACAACCACTACAGGGGTAGAAGTCTAAAAAAGATTCAAGGGAAGTCAGAAACTCCTCAAACTGTGTGCATCTGTGGAAACACTGAGCAAAATATTTTTGAAAGAATGGATGTGAGAGAAAGGCAAATCAACTCATCACTTCCATGTGCTTTCACCAGCTTGTGTTTTTTTTTATAAGCACTGGGACCGGGGACAAACATTTTTCATATATTCTTAAATTCAAAAATTTAGTTTAGGCAAATTGGGGAAAAACAGGATGACCTCAAAATAAAAAGAAACTTATTCATATGTTAGGATATGTTGCATCTCCACTCTCCTGTCAAAATTCAAGCAAATTGAAGAATCAAAATCGACTTTCATTAGCGTGGAAAATAAACTTTGCGAGATTAGTGAAGTAGGGGTATTATTAATAGTCTATTCAGAAGTGCACATTTACAGATCAGTTACCACACAACATGCACAAGGTTTCTTGCTTTAAAGGGTTTCTTTCTTTTCAAGTTTCAGTGCTTATTTCAGCCATTTTCAGTTGCACAAAGACAAGGATTTGTGAAAATAGTCGAGTCCTTGTCATTCCACTGTTGTTGTGGATTACAAACTGCAATCCAGAATTATTTGATTAGGAAAGGAAATAAAAGTTATTTGGTTTAAATCAATATCTAGAATTATGTAGAATCCATCTTCTCCTACAGAATTAGTGTAGATGAGAGATGCAAACTAGTGCAGAAAGCAAAAATAAAAATAACTAATTACAAAATCAGGATGCAGGTGATAAAACTGATACTGAATTAATAATACGGTAATGAACTATAAGCCAATTATCTGAGATCATCGTGGTTATCATTATTTATGGTTAATTACAGCAATGAAAAAAAGATAGATATGTCCAGAGAACATTTTTGTTTTTTTTAAAGAAAGAGTAATGAAGCATGACAAGCAATTTAAATAATACAGTCCCTAGTGCAAAGTCTTTTACTTAATTTTGAAATAATATAATAAACTGTGTCTGAATAATACTTTGCTCTTCATAGTATTCTGGTGAAAACTATTCAATTACAAACTTGAGTTTTTTCAGAGCATTGGGTAGACATGGCCTGTGCAGATGAGATTTCTTTTTTACTTTTCTAGCATTGCAGCTAATTTTGGTCATTTGGATACTGATTGATTGTAGCATTCATCACAAATACATTCTTTCAACAGGTCTTTCCATAGCTCAAAAGTAGAAGGGAGAAAGATTGACTTGGATTTTAGTTTAGATCCATGAATGAGTGATGAATTAGTTCATTCCCTGACCATTTATGGCATTTATGAGACAATTGGCCTGAAGTTCCTAAAGTACGCTGGATTAGCATTCTTTGTGGTTATCTATGACCCTTGCTGGAAACTCAAATGGGAACAAGACATTCTATTCTCTACAAGCTGAAAAGTCAACCTACAGCAAATAAATAGTGGCCATTTAGACAATTTGGATAAAAGAAATGGAAGGGAAGAACATCAGCAAGAAAATAAAATGGAAAGATGGATCAAACTAAATGGGATCCTTTGTTAATCAATGTTAATCCTCACATCTGGGATTTTTGATTAACTGGGATCCACTCTTAAAAGCTGTAATCATGTGTGGAGAACACCTTTTGAAAAGTAACTCACTATCAAAATGGACATAGAAGCAAGATGAAAGAAACACACAAAAAAATGAAACTGAAATAATTTAAGATTTTTTTTAAAAAAAGAGAAAATGTTAGGGAAAAAAAGGGTTATTTAAAAAAAAGTTAAATTTAAAGACCAGCATTGGAAATGGACATATTGTGGCAACAAGTTAAACAGAATAAGTTACAATATAATTTAGTCTATATAAAATAAAAGCAGTCATAAAAGCCAACCTTTATGTTCGGGTAGCTTTAGTTATCCTAGTACTAGTGTTGCTTACAACTAAAAATGTAATTTAAAAAAAATAAATTTGGTCTGGACCGGTAGGCAGAGATTGCGCTGACCTTTCTACACTAATCTCACTTTCTAGCCTCGAATGTTATGATATTTCAAGTGTTCATCAACTTACATTTTAAAGGTTGAGGTTTCCCATCTCTACTTTTCCCAGGCAGTATATTCCAGATTCGGAACATAAAAATCCAATACAGGTTCTTGCCTTTCCCCTCCCCACTTCACATTCCAAATATATGTATATATATCACAAGACTTATTAAAATGCTCAAAACAGGTCAATTTATTTGATAAATATGGCTGGAAGCATTCAATAAAATAGAAATGCTTAGAACATTAAATGTCACCTTAAATTAAATCATAATTCAAAAATATATGTACTATAACATCTTATGGGTGAGTAACATCACCCAGACAGACCGATATAACTTGAAATTGCTAGCATCATAACTGCCAAGTTTTGCTGATCATGATACTGCTGCTGGTTGTGATGAAGTCACAATCATCAAGTTAATATTGGGATGTTCAATGCATAGTTGTTGTTCAAACCCAGCACTATTTAGAAAATGAGAAACAAACATGTAACCTACCAGTTTCTTGGGTCTACCTCTGGGCTTTGTTCCTCCTGCACCACCAGATTTCTGAAAAAAAAAACACAAACAAGTTAAGAGAAAGAAAAAAAGTCTCATTCTCAAGTACTGTTGAGCACATCCATCCACAATGCTTAATAAAGTAGCAAATTAGTCAATGTGGAATGGGGAAAATTGCTCAAAAAGACTTGCATAATATGTCAACACAGGCATCATGTACAGCATTCTGCTGCATATTCCTCACTTATTACAAAACTGCCAAGAAAGAAAAAAAAATGTCCTTCACTAATGGATGTGGAAGAGCATATGGAAGCCTGGCCAAATATAAAATCAGAGGGTGGAATTTTGTGATTCTATTTTGAGAAGTGCAGATCATGTATGTCAAGAGAATACACTTAATTACATTCCAATCAACTCATGAAGATTTGGCAGATTAGTGTGGGCAAGTATCTCAGCATATCACAGGGATCAACACTGACTTCCAGATCGCCAGAAGCTACCAACCAAAGACTAGCAGCTTCTGGGATCAAGGTCTATCAAATAACTTCACAGAAGGGGCATTCCAATATTAGGTTACCATTTAGTTACACTTGGAGAGTCCTTGACACTGATCTGGCTCCCTCAAAGCCAGCTCTCAGACCGAACAGGATGTCTGACACTCTTGTTTATATCTGTCAGCCATGGCTCCCAGATTGGGGCTGTTAATCTGGTCCAATCAGAGAACTCATGTTCTATGAAGTCCACTTGGCTGACCTTGTAACAATCAAGACTTTACATCATCCCCAAAATATACTCAACAGACAATACTCTGGCTGATGCTATTCATAAACATTTACCATAGTTTTTCTATTGCCTTTATATTCTAGCCAAGGATTGTACAAACTTATTTTAAAAATATAAATTCTGAAATTGTTCAGCCACCTTCAAGAATGTGTCCATGAAACTTGATTTCTTTGTACTCCTGTATCGCCTTTAAAATTAGACCATTAAATATATGTTGTCTCCCCCTTTCTAATCTTCCAAAATGCATCACTTCTTCATGCTCTGCAATAAATGTCACTGTGTAGTACACATGCAAGTTCCCGCAGGGTTCAGTGTTGGGGCCGCAGCTGTTCACATTATATATTAATGATCTGGATGAAGGGACTGGGGGCATTCTAGCGAAGTTTTCCGATGATACAAAGTTAGGTGGACAGGCAGGTAGTACGGAGGAAGTGGGGAGGCTGCAGAAGGATCTAGACAGTTTGGAGGAGTGGTCCAGGAAATGGCTGATGGAATTCAATGTGAGCAAATGCGAGGTCTTGCACTTTGGAAAAAAAGAATAGAAGCATGGATTACTTTCTAAACCGTGAGAAAATTCGCAAAGCCAATTTGCTAGTTGAGGATTCTCTAAAGGTAAACATGCAGGTTGAATCCTTGATTAAGAAAGCGAATGCAATGTTGTCAATTATCTCAAGAGGGTTGGAATATAAAAGCACTGTTGTGTTACTGAGACTTTATAAAGCTCTGGTTAGGCCCCATTTGGAGTACTGTGCCCAGTTTTGGTCCCCACACCTCAGGAAGGATATACTGGCACTGGAGTGTGTCCAGCGGAGATTCACACGGATGATCCCTGGAATGGTAGGTCTAACATATGAGGAACGGCTGAGGATCCTGGGATTGTATTCATTGGAGTTTAGAAGATTAAGGGGAGATCTAATAGAAACTTACAAAATAATACAGGGCTTGGAGAGGGTGGACGCTAGGAAATTGTTTCCGTTAGGCGAGGAGACTAGGACCCGTGGACACAGCCTTAGAATTAGAGGGGGTAAATTCAGAACAGAAATGCGGAGACATTTCTTCAGCCAGAGAGTGGTGGGCCTGTGGAATTCATTGCCACAGAGTGCAGTGGAGGCTGGGACGCTAAATCTCTTCAAGGCAGAAATTGATAATTCCTTGTGACATCAAGAATTTAAGGGCTACGGGGAGAATGCGGGTAAGTGGAGTTGAAATGCCCATCAGCCATGATTGAACGGCAGAGTGGACTCGATAGGCCGAATGGCCTTACTTCCGCTCCTATGTCTTATGGTCTTATGGTCTAAGTTTTTATTAACTGCAAACTCCCGATACACAAGTTCAAGTCATTAGTAAATCAATGGGTGGCACAGTGGTTAGCACTGCTGCCTCACAGCACCAGGGTCCCAGGTTCAATTCCAGCCTGGGGTGACTGTCTGTGTGGAGTTTGCACATTGTCCCCTTGTCTACGTGGGTTTCCTCCGGTGCTCCGGTTTCCTGCCACAGTCCAAAGATGAGCAGGTCAGCTTGGATTGACCATGCTAAATTGCCCATAGTGTCAGGGAAATGGGTCTGGGTGGTTACTCTTCAGAGGGTCGGTGTGGACTGGTGGGCCAAAAGGCCTGTTTCCACACTGTAGCGAATCTAAACTAAAAAGAATAGAGGTCGTAATAAAGAACATTGTACATCCTTATATTCATCTCTCTGATCTGATCAACAACCTTTCAGCACTGCTGACTCATTCTCGTCCTCAGAAAGACCGAAGAATCAGCTCAAAGGGTCCAGTGCCAACTACTTTCATATATTCCATAGGACTCCCCTTTAGAGTTTGGTGATCAAAAATGAAGCTTTTTCACTACAGTGGTAGATTTAGCCCACCAGAGGTTTACATCACATTTTGGATTGAGAACATTCAAATTAATCCATCTCCTGACCGTCAGTTCCGCAGAACAACCTTTTAACAATTAGATTCTCGACATTGTGAGATATATAATCCAAGATTACCTCAGGATACGATAGGATCTTGATCAGATGGACCAATGGGCCGAGGGGTGGCAGATGGAGTTTGATGTAACTAAATGTGAGGTGCTGCATTTTTGAAAGGCAAATCAAGACAGGTCTCATACACTTAATCGTAAGGTCCTGGGGAGTGTTGCTGAACAAAAAGACCTTGGAGTGCAGGTTCATAGTTCCTTGAAATTGGAGTCGCAGGTAGATAGGATAGCGAAGGCCACATTTGGTATGCTTGCCTTTATTAGTCAGGGCATTGAGTACAAAAGTTGGGAGGTCATGTTGTGGCTATACAGGACATTAGTTTTGGTATACTGCATACAATTCTGGTTTCCCTGCTATAGGAAGGATGTTGTGAAACTTGAAAGGGTTCAAAAAAGATTTACAAGAATGTTGCCTGGGTTGAATGGTTGAGCTATAGGGACAGGCTAAATAGGCTGTTTTCACTATAGCAACGGAGTGCCAGAGGAATTAGTGAAGGCTGATACAATTACAACATTTAAATCTGGATGGTTACAGTAATGGGAAAGGTTTAGAGGGACATGGGTCAAATGCTGCCAAAGGGGTCTCAATTAGTCTAGGATATCTGTCAGCATGGACAAGTTGGACTGAAGAGTCTGTTTCCATGCTGTACAGCTCTCAGACTCTATATAAAGTTTTATATTAAGAAATCCCAAATGTACCTCATACAAGCAACAATATTTCACTTCACATGAAAGTCTGGAGATGTTATATGAGTTATCAAATAGAATATCATACACAAAAAAGTATCTATTCTCCCATGCATCACATTCAACTTCTAGGATAATAAATGCATACATATAAAAGAGTTTAAAATATTTTGCTTAAAAGGGGGAAAAAAATCTATATAATCAGAAAAAATAAACTAATGAGCAAGAAGCCTGCAAAAGCAACTTCACTTTTCAAATTCTTTTATATCCCAGTTTTGAATTAAACTAAGATCGATCCTTTTTCTTGTCTTAGACATTAGTCACCAAGGTCACAGATTCCACTGTGGCTTGTGGTTTGTGAAAGGAGGAGAGCTGTTTTACTAACTGCCTTGATAAAGAAAGGACAAGAACTCAACCACACATGTTGGTCAGAGAGTTGGAATGTTACGTACTGCCAGATCTGAAACCAGAGGTGTCAGGCAAATGGCCATGAAATTCCATGTGATATGCATCAGTTGGCACAATCTTTAACAAAACAAAAACAAACCAAGTACTTTGAGAAAATAACGTTCTAATGCAAATTAGATCTCATTTAGCAACCTCCATTCATAAAATGTGATTTTTTTAAATATATAAACTGGCTTTGAAAATAAATTCTCAAATAAAGTATTTCACAAGGCTAATGACATAGATGTGTTTCTGTGGCACACAATCTAAACAGCTCAGGGTTTGATGTCCATATATAGCAACTTAAAAGAATGTTAACAAAGTCATTATCTTTCACAGTAAAACCTGTTACTGTACAATTAAGTTTGTTCATTATAATTAACACTTCAGATTTGCTGCAATCACATGGGTCACTCAAACACAACAGACATTAGCATCCCAGGGGAAGCAGCTCCATCAATTATGTAACTGATAATCCGACAGTTGAAGAATGTGGTGCTGGAAAAACACAGCAGGCCAGGCAGCATCCCAGGAGCAGGAGAATCGACGTTCCAGGCATAAGCCCTTCTTCAGGAATTCTGAAGAAGGGCTTATGCCTGAAACGTCGATTCTCCTGCTCCTCGGATGCTGCCTGGCCTGTGTTTTTCCAGCATCACATTTTTTAACTCTGGTCTCCAGCATTTGCAGTCCTCACTTTCTCCTAGTTGATAATCCAACAGACCTTGATTGGAGTTTTGCCTCCAGTGGGACATTTTGCTTGATGCACAAGCTTATGTTAACCCTAGTAATTCACGAAACTGGGCATAGATCTCTTAGTATTGAAAAATACACAGACATTTATTACAGATACTATTACATGCAAACATCACGTTCACTCGACACGCAAGTGGCTGGGCTCACATTAAGTTGTTGGCTTTTAACAGTGTAGCGTGCTTCAAGTCAAGAGTTAAAATGAAGTATGTAATCTTTATATCGCTATGTCAAATGCAATGATTGAGTATGTGATGCCATGTGCATGTCTCTTAAAAGCATATTGACATATTGCGTTGAAGAGTTATACTGACATACTGACAGAAATGTAACGAAACATCCTTCTTTTTCACATCACAAACCCACAATTGCATATGCTATCAATTTGATAGTCATGCAAATAGATAACAGTTTACAAGACTAGATTCTAAAGTTGAATATGATCCTTTTAAAGTCTGACAATTCATCCTGATCTGGTGATGGTATACCTATCTGGAGAGATACACATTGTTCTCTGTTGTACTTGTTTAATTGCTTGGCTGTCTGCTGCTAGTTTCTGTCACAACTTACACAATCTTCGGAGTGTTTTTCCTCACTTTTTGTCCATAATTGGTGTGCTGTATTATGGCTTCATAGTGTAACATGATTATCAAAAATCATTTTAAATAATGTGGACTGGTTAGGTACTTTAGAAACCTTTGTTAGTAAACAAGTATTTATATTTCTAACTCTCACATTCTGCCCAGTGCGAAGTTTTAGTAGTTCTTAACCTGTTGGCTCATCACATATCTCTTTCATTCTCCTCTATCTTTGAAGACGAATATCTGAGCCTTGGAAGTCAGGCAATTAGTTGCCAGGCAAGGTAATTCACGCTTGCCTTCCAGGCATAAGCTGTGCTGAGGTAATAACCTCTTCTCCATTTGCATTGCTGCCATTGTAAAGGCAGTGTCATTTTATTTTTGTTTTTTTTTAAAATTGTGGACTGAATTGAAGAAGAACTTCTTGAAAATTGGTGTTTAAAAGGATCGCTGCAGGTTTTGAAAAGTAAGTAACCTGACACTTATACAAAAGTGTGTACTTCAGATGCTGGAGATTAGAGTCAAGATTAGAGTAGTGCTGGAAAAGCACAGCAGGTAAGCCAGCATCTAAGGAGCAGGAAAATTGATGTTTTGGGTCAAAGCCCTTCATCAGAATCAGGAATAACCCAACACTTATAGCAATCACTGAATAAACAGGTATTTGAACGCAAGAGTTCCCATGTATCTACTGCCCTTGTCCTTCTGGATGGAAATACTTGTACATTTGTAAGGTGCTGTCCGAGGATCTTTGGTGATCTCTAACAGCACACAAACTGTCTTTCTGTTTCCAACAGTGAAAAGCCATTTTAAACCTGGAGAAAACCAGCACATCTTTCCTTCAGCAATTGTTGTAAACTGCGACATTTAATGGATAAGTAAGAGACCTTTTACAATGAACTAGTCACTTTGTATCTTTTGGTAAAAAAAGTGTGACACTGGAAAAGCACAGGTCAGGCAGCATCTCAGGAGCAGGAGAGTCGATGCTTTGGGCAAAAGCCCTTTATCAGGAATGACATAACATTTAACCTTGTGTCTTTTGCATACCACTGGAAGTAAACAAAGAAAACCAACTTCAAGGTAATGTTCTGACAAGTGCACGCTTACGTTAGGAACATAAGAAACTGGACATGGATCTCTTAGTATTGAAAATCCACAGACATTTATTACAGCCACTATTATATGCAAACATCACAGTCATTAGGCACATAAGTAACTGGGTTCACATTAAGCCTAAGACTTAGACAGGTTGGTCAGATGAGCTGATCAGCTAATCAGGATACATATGAAATGATGCACCTTTGCAGGGCAAGCAAGGCAAGTAAATATATGATGAATGGTCAGACCCTGGGAAGCATCAAGGATCAGAGGAATCTTGGTGTGCCAGCTTATCAGGAAAGATGGATAAAGTGTTCAGAAGGCATGTGACATACTTGCCTTTATTAGCTAAGGTATAGAATTTAAGAGCAGGAAGGTTACGGTAGAACTCCATAAAATGTTAGTAAGGCCACATCGAGAGTACTGTGTAAAGTTCTGGAATCCACATTATCAGAAGAATGTGACAGAAGGTGAAGAGGAGATTTACCAAGATGTTGCCTGGATGGATAGTTTGTTGGGAGATGGGACTGTGAAGTTGTTTTGCTTACAGCAGTCGAGATTGACAAAGCACAAAAATGAGATGTATGAAATTATGGAGGGGCATAGATTGGATAGACAGGAAGAAACTTGTCCTCTTTGGTAGAGGGATCAATGACCGGGGCAATGATTTTCAGTAACAGGCAGAAGCTTTGGAGGAGAATTCAGGAAAAGCCTTTTCACCCAGATGGTGGTGGCAATCTGGAACTCAATGCCTAGCAGGGTGATAGAAGCAGAAACTCTCATAACATTTAAGAAGTATTTAGGTGTGCACTTGTGATACCAAGGCATACAAGACTATGAGCTAAATTCTAGAAAATGGAATTTGAATAGTTCGGTGCTTGTTTTTGACTAGTGTATGTGTGATGGGCCAAAGGGCCTTTTTTCTGTGCTGTAAATGTCTATTACTTTACAAATCTGAGCAGGTGTGTTTAAAGTGTAATTTATAAAGGGATTGGAATTTTAAATTGTAGAGTTGCATGTCAATAATTTATAATTGTTCACCCGTAGTTAGGTCCTAATTACATATAACAGTATTCTTGTTCAGTATTGAAACTTGGTTCAGAAACCTAGATGTGAAAACCAGGAAAACTAGGGGATTGGGTGCACTTGTTTTAAAATGTTTAACTTTTGTGACAACTCAGAAATAGTAGATATTTGATTTTGAGCCCTACTCAGTGAGATGTAACACACTGCAAAACACTTAATGATCATTGATTTGATAGTATAAACCTTACATTGTGCTAGGCAATTTGAGCATAGATAATAGGGTGATAACATGACATAGGTCACTCCTCACTGAGTACACATAACCTGAAATGGGTTTGCAATGAATTTAACCCACTGTCAGACAATATCTATTCGGAGATGCAGCAACATGTTGCTAAATCTTGGAATAATGTAATCTCAAAAATGTAATCTTCCCTATACATCAAATAAATCGTGCTATTTTTATCTGAAGAATGCATAGAAAATCTTGTAGATGTAATGCTTCCCTCCTCTGCTAATATTTTGGCATGCCTCACATGTGTTTTTGAATACTTTGATTTATCCCTGGTCAATACATGGACTCACGTGCTCGCTGTCTTTTATGTTCCATTCCCTTGTGCCTTTAATCTAACAAGGTCATGATATCTTGGAATCATGCTTCTGGTACTAAATTTAATTTTCTCTTGAAAAATTACTTATTGCCTTATACAAGATCATTAAAATCTAAAATTAACAACTTCCTAAAATATTCTTTAATACTGTCAGGCCATCCCTAAACAACGATATTTTGTAACTCTTGTAGTTTCTCATCCTTTGCAGTTGTTGTTTGTAAATGCACATATTAGCACTTACCAAAGTGTAACAAACCAACCAGGAGAATGATGTTGTCAACTACAAGCTTGAAGACATTGTGTAGATAAAGAAAAATATCTTGGTCTTTGTGTGCATTTTGGTAAACAGCCTAATACGTCTGATGTAACATCCTTGTACCTAGTTATATCTCGCTTCAAAGTCATATCTTTGGAGATCACTGATGGATTTGACCGTTTCATAGCATTAGGTGTGGTTTTAATCTCATAAATTGAGACTTAACTGCATGAGAAAAGGCGCTTGATAGACTAGCAAGTGTACGCTGACTGCTAGGTGAGTTACCATGGACAATGCACCATAGAACAGTTAATTGCCAAACTTGTTAACATTTAAACAATGTTCTTGCTAAGCTGCATGTGCACACAGCTGCTTGTGGGCACACATCTGCTCCAATGCTCCATACACAGCAACAGGGAGTGAGCATGCCAATTGGGGCACTGACTTCCACTTTCAAAAGTTACTGTCGCAAACAGGCCTCAGAGGCCAACACAGTATGAAAATTAGAGGTTCTTTTATCATTTTAAATTACAAATCAAGTGACCTATAATTAATATTCAACATCGCATACATAAATATGAACCACAAGCACCAATTTACAATAAATACAGTGAAAATCAATCCCATGCTTTAGTTAAAGGTTGAATCCAAGAGCAAAAGTGAACAGTTAAAAGCAAAGGCAAATTGCAAAAAATAGAGGGTGGATGGGGAAGAGAGAGGTGCAAACCAGAAATTGAAATACATGCTGCATTATGTTCAGTTTTTAGTTTTGGAAGTAAAGATCTGCAAAGCAAAATGGAAGGCAAACACTTAGTTATGGACTGAGGTCATCCAGGGATACCTTTACTGAATTACAACTGAGTGAACAACGTGTGCAATTCCATTTTATAGGTTAAGCAACAGATAGTCCTGTTAAAAAGGTCTGAAAACATTGCTTGCCATTGGCAAGGAGGGGCTTCACAGAATTAATAGATCTGGTCTATCCACATGAGAAAGATCCATATAAAAGATCTGGAAATTTCTCAAAGACCAGTTCAAGGTGAGAATTAACTTCAGAAATTAAAGACCCCAACTCAAGTCATAGATAGCAACCCCAAGAATCTTTTGTTGGAAGCTTTTGGCAGTTTGTGGGAAGATGCCACAGCAAAGGCCAAAAGAGAGAGTTTGCCAAAGAGGAACCATCAGAGAGATTCGTTAAGATAGAAATTCTCTCTCATGCAGCATAAATTGGTGTTCCTTTTGCATTTTAATATTCTTGTAATTCTGTCCTCAAGACTGCAAGATGAAAGTTTCAACAGCACATTTCATTCTTAAACAATACCATTTAATTTGCAATTTGTTGATGACAGCGCTACTTGCAGTATCCGAAAAGACTACCATAGATCAAGCGAAACCTAGAAGTTTAGAATATGGATTGAATGTGAACATCAATAAGATAAAAACAATGGTAATTAGAAGAAATACATTAGAAGAAACTATTTTGAAGTTCAAAGTGGATGGTGCCACAATGGTACAAGTAAAAATAGTTTATCTGTTTAGGACAAATGATTTAAAAACAAAGGATGGTCAATGCACTAACCAAATTAAGAGGATAGTGGTGGAGAAAAGTTAATTTGTGAAGCTGAAAGATATGTTACCAGCAAGAAAATCCAAACTTGCAACCTTACTTGCAAAAAAAAATCTAACATGCTACATAATGGCCTTGATTTACCACTGGCCAGATAGTTGTTTCTGCAGCAAATATGGGAATTACACATTAGAAAACTGCAGAATTCCCAGCATAGCAGACTCTGCCCCAAAAAATTGAAGATTCTGGTGGGCAACTATTCTTGAAACCGTCTTACATTATCCATCTAAAATCAGAGATTCTGGAGGGTCCCCTTGAATTAAGTTAATAATTATTGAGAAAAGGTTTGAAGTTTGAAAACCTAGTCTAATTCCTTGGTAAGTTTAACAGACCCCAACTCATATTTACCCTGAAAGTAAACTCCACAAAATGCTTTAAAATTACTAGAAGCTGAACTGACCACACCCCACTCCCAACCCTCAAATTAGACGAAAGACCTCCAAGGACCCACCAACCCCACCTTCACTCAGAACCAGACACACACTCTTCCCATTGCTTCCTGACCAAACATCACAACTACTCTGCCCCTGCACCTGACAACACCCTCTTTGACTTTACACAGCCCCATCCACCACTCCCCTCTCCATGCCAGGGGTGATATCCCTACCCTAAATACTCCAACTTCCTGACACACCATTCACATTATATCTTGGAAACCTACCCACGTGCACCCTAACCCCACAGTGATCTTATCAACTTACCCTTTCAGAGCTGTCAAACTGTTTACACTGAAAATGGGGACATGGTTTGCCTTCCTCCCACTATCCTTTATAATGATGGGTCTGTTAAATGTTAGGTAATCTCCACATTCCTGAAAGATCTGTGGTTGGAATTTCCTTCCAGAAATAAAAAGCATTGTCTTAACAGGGAAAAGGTACAAACTGAATGACATTCTGACTGTGAATTTACTCCTTGGTTATTTGGCCCAATATCTATTTTCCTGCATGCCTCAGAAACCTGGATAAATCAGGAAAGATCTGTGGAAGAAAATAGAGGCCTCTGAAATGTGTGTGCTAAGTCATATTCTTAAAATCCATATACAGACCAGAAGATAAATGAAGAGAAGCTTAAAATTAAAAGAGCAAAAAAAAAGGTTAAGAAGTGACATGCAGAAAATGAAAGCAACAGAAACCAGAAGGCAAAGCAGAGGTTGCAGTGAGGGGGAACAACCCAAGTATAGCTGGATGGCAGATAGGAGAAAAGGTGTTCTCTATCTTTGTCCCAACTAAATCCATGGCAGGATAGTTTTGCCTATTCACCTTCTCTAGGTGAGTTCCCTGTGGGCAGTTAATGCCAACATTAGGGCCTTATCCTGGAATCACTGGAATTCACCCAGAGGTGAACAGGAGAATCACAATGCCAGAAGCCTCAAAAGTAAGTCCTGGGTTTGCTAGTGAGGGTCCAAGGTGGTGTCCCACATTCATAGACACAGTGCATGTTCGAGGAACCCAGTACTGGGAATGGGGGTTCCCTGCTGAGAGCCACCACCATTGCCATTGCTGCTGAAACTCTCACTTCTCCCAATCCCACAGCTCCACCTAAGCTCCCCCTACAGTCATCACTAATCTCTGGACAGGTCTCTCCAAGAGCCTGGTCCTTGGATGGGTTTATGACCAGGAGCAGCCAGCACCACCCAGTGCTAAGCAATGAAGAGATGTCAACTTCTGATTGGCAGATTGCCAAAAAGTGTCAATGGAGGGCAGTTGGAAGCTCTCCAGTTGGCTGACAAGACTTGCATTACATTTTGCCCATCCTGTGGTTCCTTATTTATTTCTTTAGAAATGTGTGCAAATATTACACATTGCACATAGTCAGAGACAAAACTGTTCAATATTTCCTTTATTGGGGTCATTCCATTTAAGTGCAAAATCTACCAAAGTGGTTTCATTCACTTCCACAAGCTGGGACAAGGAATGGGAAAGAAACTCTGACTCCAATGTTGCATAAACTACATTGTTCATTACAAAATATAAACTCACAAATCAGACTGAAATGATAATCTCTCTCGTGGGCCCGCAATTAGATTGGAAAGAAATACTGTACCTTAAAAATGTACTTCATGTGTAGAAAAAAAAACTTTAAAATTATACATTAAAAAACTAAGGCATGAAATGTTTTCTTTTAAATTGGACCATTCCTTACAGAAGTCATAATAAAAAATGTTAGATTTTTCTTTAATAAAGCATTAATTATAGCAGTGGAATTTTAATCACGCCCAAGAAAAATTGCAAGAAATTATCAAAAATAAAGAACACAGAATTTAGTAAATTTTCACATAACAAGAGACTCTTAAACTAGTAGATTAAATACTAATTGCAGAAAATGTTGAGATAAAGTGATAAAATCTTAGAAAGTACTATTGCAGCAGCGATTGCTCTTCGAGAGAAGACTCATTAAATTCATGCCAAAGGATTCACAACCTCAAATGAATCACAATACATTCACATTGTCAGGTATGAGAGTTGGGACAAATTAACTGCAAACAAATGAAAATTGTTTAAAACAAAATTTCCTGGGAAACATTCAATGACTCACTATTCCAGCTGCAAGAATGTGTAGTTTTTTAAATGCACTATAAAAAGTAAACCGCTTACTACTACATTATAGATTAGCAATTCTTCACAAGACTGTCAGGAATTGTCACTAGACAAAAGTCTCCAGCCAAATTAAATTTACAGGAATCCACTTGCTGTTAATTTATGCTTAAACAAGGCTCGGAGTTCTTTTTGAATCACAAAAAAACTGCCTTCCACCTTATTATAGGAAGATGGTTGTGGTTGCTGAATGTCAGTCATCTCAGCTCCAGGACATCTCTGCAGGAATTCCTCAGGACAGTGACCTAGGTTCAACCATCTTCAGCTGCTACATCACTGACCTTCACTCAATCATAACGTAAAGAGTGTGGATGTTCGCTGACAACTGCACAATGTTCAACACCATTCATGACTCCTCAGAAGCAGTCCATGTTCAAACGCAACAAGACCAAGACAATATCCAGGCTTAGGCTGATAAGTAACATTCACGTTACACAAATGGTAGCGATGACCATCATCAATAAGACACAATCTAACCATTGCCCCTTGACATTCAATGGTGTTACCATCACTGAATCCTCCACTATCAACTTCCTGGGGATTATCATTGACTAGAAACTCAACTGGACTCGCCATATAAATACAGTGGCTACAACAGCAGGTCACAGGCTAGGAACATTGTGGTGAATAACTCATGTCCTGACTCCCCAAAGTCTGTCCACCATCTACAAGGCACATGTCATGAGTGTGATGGAATATTCTCCACTTATTTGGATGTGTGCAGCTCTAATAATACTCAAGAAGCCATCCAGGACAATCAGTCCATTTGAATGGCACTACTGTGGGCAGCACGGTGGCACAGTGGTTAGCACTGCTGCCTCACAGCACCAGAGACCCGGATCAATTCCCGCCTCTATGCAAACTCTACACAGACAGTTGCCTTTCTCCCAGTGTCTGCGTGGGTTTCCTCTGGGTGCTCCGGTTTCCTCCCACAGTCCAAAAATGTGCAGGTTAGGTGAATTGGCCATGCTAAATTGCCCGTAGTGATAGGTGAAGTGGTAAATGTAGGGGAATGGGTCTGGGTGGGTTGCTCTTTGGAGGGGTGGTATGGACTGGTTGGGCCGAAGGGCCTGTTTCCACACTGGAGGGAACCTAATCTAATTTTCAGCTACTTCATCAATGACTTTCCCTCCATCATAAGGTCAAAAGTGAGGATGGTCACCAATGATTGCACAATATTCAGCACCATTCATGATTCCTCAGATACTGAAGTAGAGGTAGTATCCCTATTTGAGCCAGAAGACCCAGGTACAAGACCCAGAGACATGTTATAAAATCTCAGAGCAGGTTGTTTAGAATATAAGAGAGGAGTTAGCATATCATGGAAAATGAAATTGGATTCTGAAAAGGTAACAAGGCAGTTTATTCCATCAAGGCACTATATTTTCAGATTCTGCTTACACGATGCCAATAATAATTAAAAGTGAAGCAAATTACATCTTTTAGCTACAAAATTTAAAAATATTTGACCAAACTAAACATGTTAATTTATGAGACTAAGATATCACCAAACATTTTGGACATTATTGAATAGATATTACTAAAACTTCTGCAAATTGCATACTAAGATTATATTTATAAATGCACTTCCGGATATGTAACCTAAGGTAGCACTGTAACAAATTCTAGATCTGCCCTGGTTAATTGTTATCTTCTAGTAGGGTCTGGCATCAGAGATCAAAATGAAACATGGAAACAGGTAATAATTATGTTAATTAAAAGGAACAATTGGGCGAGAACCAGATGTTATAGACAGTTTTAATCAACATGTTCAAAAATGTTACAATATATCTTGGAACAGGTGGGATTTGAACACAGGCTTTCTGGCTCAGAGGTACAGACACGATCACTGGACCACAAGAACCCTCCCACGTGTTATATGTATTATATTATATATGAGATCTCAAAAATGGGAATAAGTAATTTGTATGTTGAGTTTTGTGATGTACGTAGAAATAAAACTATGGTCTCTGCCTGACTAATTTTTTAACTTTTGCAATAATAGTATCAATGGGTCTAGAGACATTGCACCTTCCATGCTGTCTATCCATGTCAGTCAGGGGAGTGGGCCATAGTAAGCCCAATGAAAGTGAAGATGAGGGCTGTGGTTATCACATTAGAGATAGCATGCTGGGATACAAAAGAAGATTAATTATGAAGGGGGGAAATTCAACATATTTTAGAGAGATGCAGATGAAAGTGCCATACAGGAAATGAGTTACTATGGGAGGGAGAGAACCATTGAGGTCATAAGCAACTTGACCTCAATAGAGGTTGTGCAGAATGATGAGCCGTAGGCAAAGTTGGGAGATGAAGCTGTAATTCAGAGTTGTGAGGGAATATCTGGAAAGTAAGTATTGATGGACTTGACAAGGCATGCAAGGAATTAAGAAACATTAAGATTTGGGCGTGGCCCACAATTACCAGGCAGAACCTGCGATTCACTGTGGTACATGCAACTGTATTCATTGCTTTCCATATTCCTGCAACTTGTAAATTTGCATTGAAAATGGAAAATAGCTGTGACCCTATCTGAAGTGGACTGAGGAAGTGTTTTTTTTCCTCTTTCTAAGCAATTGGACTCTGAGGCCTTTGAGGCAGCAATTCCATTAACCAGGCACTTTCACAGTATATGATGAAGACGGCTGCAATCATGGCACCTTGCATGTGACATGCACGCACTGTCCAAATATGTAGGATACAAATCCTACTCACAAGCAAACTTGACCATATCATTGGTCATTACAGATCGGAAATAGTAATCTCTATGAAGCAGGCATCATTAAAGTGGCACATGTCACAAAGACCATTCAAGATCTTGTTGGCACAAGAGCTGATATCTTGGCTGACACTGTGGCTCAGTAGTTAGCATTGCTGCATCACAGCACCGGGGACGTAGGCTCAATTCCTCCTTGGTCTGCATGGAGTTTCCCCATGTCTGCATGGGTTTCTTCCAGGTGTTCCAGTTTTTCCCATAATCCAGGGATGTGCAGGCTAGGTGGATTTGCTATGGGAAATGCAGGGAAACGGTATGGAGGTGCATCTGGATGGGGTGCTCTTCGAAGGGTCAGTGTGGATTCGATGGGCTTAATGGCCCAAACAGTAGGGAATCTGTGATTCTATCCTGTCACCTCGACTTGTAAATAGTCATCAACAAGCTCTTATATGCAATGCTCACTTTCTAAGATGAGATGGGGGAGGGGTGTCAGAGGTCAAGGTATCAGTAAATCAAACAACATTTACAATCTCCTTCTGTATTTGTGCAACATGCCTTTGCTGCATTCATTGGAATAAGATCCCCAAGCCAAATGGTCCACATTGAGGCATTTCACAGCCCACCCTGGAGTCCCACATGTTCCACTATATGGAGGAATATGCTAACCATCAATTGAGATTGATGTGAATGATGATCACTCACATTACAAAGATCCTGTTCAGTTTCTTACATTCCTCACACGGGTTCATTGAAGTGCAAACAATAATCCAGCCAAAGCACAGGTTATCACTGTTGCTGCAGTGCAATGAAGGCACTGAGAAATTGAGGAACAACAGAGGCATTAACAAGCCCAATACTAGCAGCAACCTCCAGTGGCTGCCTAACAGCCTCCACATGAAGGCATTGCGACTGAAAGTCCTGTCAGCACGAGTGAGAGAGAAAAAGAGGCCCAGCTGTCATCTTGATATTATCTCCTCCAGATAACTAAGGTACAGTGTCATCACACACAGGATGTCCCAGGACATTATCACAGAAAAATGGCTGCTATTGGAACAGGACCTGCAACATGGAGTTGGTGGCCATCCTACAGTGAGTGACAAGGTGACAGCTGCAGTAAAATTTATGCTGTCCCCTTCCAAGGGGATCTGTGTGAGATCTCACAGCCTCAATCTACAAATTAATGAAGGCTGTTACCGATACAATTTGTGTCAGATCACACCACTTCATCTGGTGTCCTATGAAGAGGACAACACTGCAGCCAGGCAAGAGACTTTGCCAACAGATAGAGTACAGGGTACATTAACTGTGTACACATTGCTTTGAGAGCACCATTCATAACCTGCAACTGACTTCATAAACAGTAAAATGATTCCATTCTGTCAATGTGAATGACAACCTGAACATCTGTGCCAATTATCTGGGAAGCTGCCTACATCTCATGCTCCTATTTCAAGGGCTGGGTGCCACAGAAAGCTGGTCACGCAGAGACAAGGGCCCCTGCAACTATGGCTGAAGATTCTCTTTTTCAAACATCTAATTGAGATGAAGCATAGATTCACTGCAACCCATCCTTCAATTAGGGTAAATGGAAGCTGATGTCTGATCTGAAGTTGCAGGTATGGTACTTGGATTGGTCTGGGGAAGTCTTGCAATGTTGCATAATCCTAGAATGCTGCACTCTGCACAACTACAGGAGGTAAAGAGAGGATGCAATGGACACTGAAGAATTAGGAGAATGGCTGCAGTCTTCCAAGGAGGAACACCATCTTCTGCATCATAGGTGCAACCATCCAGACAGGGCTTAACTGACCCCAATCTCAGTAAACGTAAGCTGGGTGAAGTAATCATTCATTGACTGGAAGTTGTTGCTCAAACGCTCCTCTTTATTCCCAGGTAAGTGCAGCTTTTGTTTTTGATTTTGATTTTTCTTCACTTTGGCTGTTTAGTTTTATTCATTCAAGGGATCTGGGTGCCACTGGCTGGCCAGTATTTATTGCCCATCCCTACTTTCCCTTGAAAGGCGGTGGTGAGCTGCCTTCTTGAACCACTACAGTCCACATACTGAGAGTTGTCCCACAACGTCATTAAGGAGGGAATGCCAAGATTCTGGCTCAGCATCAGTAAGGAATGACAACATATTTCCAAGTCAGGATGGTGAGTAGTTTGGAGGAGATCTTCCAGGTGGTGGTGCTTTTACGTATCTGCTGCCCTGGTCTTTCAAGATGGAAATGGTTGTAGGTTTGGAAGATGCTATCTAAGGAATTTTGGTAAATTTCTGCAGTCCATTAGACAGTACACATTACAGCTGAGTGTCAGTGGTTGACGGAGTAGATGCTTGTGGAGGCGGTACCAATCAAGCAGGCTACTTTGCCCTGGATGGTGCCAAACTTCTTCAATGTTATGACATGGAGGTGCTGGTTGTAGACAAAGTTAAAAATCACACAATAGCAGGTTATAGCCCAACAGATTTATTTGGAGGTACTGGCTTCTGGAGCACTGCTCCTTCGTCAGGTAGCTAGTGGGGCAGGATCGTAGAACGCAGAATTTATAGCAAAAGATAGTGTTATTTTTTATTCTGGAGTGTTATTAGGGCTGTACTCATCCAGGCAGTTAGGGAGCATTCCATCACACTCCTCATTTGTACCTTGCATATGGTAGACAGACTTTGCAGAAGTCAGGAGATGAGTTGCTCACTGCAGTATTCCTAGCTTTTGACCTGCTTTTGTAGCCACTGTAGTTATATAGCAATTCCAGTTGAGTTTCTGGTCAATGGTAACCCCAAGGATGCTGATAGTGGGATTCAGTTATGGTGATATGGTGATGATTGCATTGAATGTCATGTGGTGGTGGTTATATTGTCGCTTATTGGAGATGGTGATTGCTGGCATTTGCCACTTATCAGTCCAAGCCTGGATATTGTCCAGTCTCGGTGCATTTGTACACGGACTGCTTAGTACATGAGGAGTCGTGAATGGTGCTGAACATTGTTTGCCAATGATGGTACATCCCCACTTCTGACCTTATGATGGAGGAAAGGTCATTGATGAAGTAACTGAAGATTGTTCAGTCTAGGACACTACCCTGAACAACACCAACACTGATGTCCTGGAGCTGAGATGATTGATGTCCAACAACCATGACCATGTTCCTACATACCAGGTATGACTCCAACCAGCAGAGTGTATGGCCCCAATACCCAGTTTTCATCGATTGCAGTTTTTCTACAGCTCCTTGATGTGTTCAGCTTTTCCATCACTGAGGATGGGGATACTTGTGGAGTTGTTTTACTGTCCACAAACATTCACAATTAAATGTGGCAGGTCTACAAAGCTCAGATTGGATCTGTTGGTATGGGATCGCCTAGCTCTGTCTATGCCTTGCGGCATATACTGTTTGGCAGACTAGTCCTGTTTGGTAGCTTCAACAGGTTAACGCTCAGTTTTAGGTGTCAGTGGCAGGAATCCCCAGAACTCTCAGCAGTGGTGATTAATTCTGCAGCTAGCGAGAGGCAAGATATGACAAGCGGGGTGCTATAGAGATATGGTGCACAGGTAATGAGGTGAATTTTGAAAAAGAAAATTGATGAGAAATCTCATAGGACTCACAGACACAAATACTCCATAGACTGGATTAAAATTGGACAGAATTTTTGGTTAAATTCAACTCCACCTAGATTAAAACTTGCACTATCCATTCTCAAGATTGGCACGTTGTATTTTCTGTGCAAAGGCAATGGGAATGATTTACACTTTACATTTAGCAATTTCTGTCACCATCCATCCCAGACTGAATATATGCTACCATCAATTATTCCACTATCCTTCACACATGCAAATTAAGAATCTGTACATACTACAAATATATGTTCATCTAAAATTTAAATATCTAAGTGAGAATAATTTTGCTGTACTGTGCTCTACATCAGATCTCTTTTTAAAAATAAAGTGGAGCCTAGCCAATGCTTATACATGAAAAAATTAGAAAAGTTCATGACATGCTCTAGTTTTAAAACCACAAATACTACAAATCAAGAATATAATGACAAATCAGCAAAACATATTGAGCATATTATTTGAACCAGTCACAGTTATATACTGCATTCAGGGAACTTCTGCAGTCAGAACATAACCTTTGAATGGAAATGGCTAATTTTGTGCTGCATTTCAAACTGCATTCTGAGCAATTTTGACAGTTCCAGTTTTAATTGTCTCATTTTCTATCACCTACTACCTAACTAGGTTACAATTTGCATTATCCACTTTGAATTTTTCCCCCAAATTACTGTAAATGGAAAAGCTGAATTTATTAATCTTCTCATCCATCAAATGCTATCTTAAATGCATGTTTGAATAAGTCCCAGTATTTTAGCATGCCACGGCAAGAAAAAAAAAGCATAGTTTCAAAACACAGGGTTGTAGGTTTGACATATTCCGAACTGTCAGAAAACACGTGGTAGAGAGTGAAGATCGCAGATGCTGGAGTTCAGAATCGACATTTCGGGCATAAGCCCTTCATCTGGAATGGTGAAGGGCTTGTGCCTGAAACATGATTCTCCTGCTCCTTGGATGCTGAATGACCTGCTGTGCTTTTCCAGCATGACAATCTCAACTCTGATCTCCAGCATCTGCAGTCCCCACGTTCTATCAGAAAACACATCAGGAAATGAAAACTAAAACATCACCACAAATTTAATTTCAAAAGATTGCCAAATATATTATTCATGAGGCACATTTTGTAACAAGTTATGACAAAGTTTATAGCAGTCCCCTTTATAAGGTGTAAATCAAACATCAGTGATCCTTGCACCTCAGTTAAACAAATCCTGAAGTTACTATCATAGATATCTCTATTCATCCACACAACAAACTGCTATAGTCCACACTCATCATTTCAGCATTGAAATGAATCTAACTTGCTGCATTTGTCCATCAGGTGAAAATTAGAAATGCTTAGTAAAGTAAGCACTTTATACATTCAGGGGTGACTGAGTTTTTAAAAAGGTATTCCTGATGAAGGGCTTTTGCCCGAAACGTCGATTTTACTGCTCCTCGGATGCTGCCTAAACTGCTGTGCTTTTCCAGTACCACTCTAATCTAAACCCTGAGTTTTTAAAAAGCATATTAAGTGATAATTATTGACATAACCTCTTCAGGTCTACTTATTTTTTTTAAAAAGTGTGGAATTTCATTCTATCAATAGAAAGCTAGTTTTGGATACTTTCTAAAACTGTTATTCAGATTGGTTCTTTTAGCTCTATGGCAACATCTATTTTTCCCAATCTTTACTACATAGTCAGAATTGCATTTAAATTAAATTTCTATCCCCTGTATTCGGAATACTCATCAAGTGAAATTCTTCAATCTTATTCAATTGATTTCTTCTCACTGACATGTTGCTACAGGTTCCCTGTAGAGGGTGCTATCCTCTAAAGCCCACAAAAAATTTACAGGTGGAAATTGGGTAGGTGGATGAAAAGCAGTGTTCCTTCATCAATCACTACATAGCCCAGACTGCTATATCAGTTTTATACTTGTCTATGTATTTTTCATTTCAAATCTAAACCATCCAGAATCCAAAATGGTAAAATTATAAACTGACATTTTAGTTATAGCCCCTTCACTACGCCACTATCGTGAAGACGCTCATGCATCAATTTTCCCTACATATTTAAATGGAGAGGGATGACATAATGCTTCAGTACAGAAGGATCTGGGTACATATACATGAATCACAATAAGGTGTACTTTGCTGGAAGTACAACCAAAAAATTAAGAATGCAAATAGAACGTTGCCTCTATTACAAAGGAGATGGAGCACACATGTTAGGAATTGTACAAAGCATTGATAGACAGCATCAAGAGTACTATACTTATTCGGTATTCTTATTTAAAGGAGGATTGCATTGGAAACCGTTCAAAGAAAATTCATCAGCCTGATCTCTCAGAAGGAACAGTTATTTCATAAGGAAAGGTTGAGCATGTCATGTTTATACTCATATGGAGTTTTAGAAGAATGAGGGGTAAACCTGCTGAAGCACAAAAATCTGAGGGGACGATGTTTCCGCTCCTGGGGCATAATTTATTTTTTGGAAAAAAAAGGGGAGTGTCAGGGTCACTCAATTAAGTAGGAACTTCCTTTACCCTGACAGTAGTTAGTCTTTTTGAATTCTCTCTGACAGAAAGCAGTAGAGGCTGGGTCATTGAAAATATTCAAGGCCTAATTAGATTTTTTGGTTGAAAAGAGTGTTAGGGTTATGGGGAAGAGGGTGGAAAGTAGAGTTAATGCCACAATCCCATCAAGGGTAATCATATTTAAAGACACTGCAGATTGTTTCCACTTTTGATCCTATTGAGGCAAGGAAACTTTTATTGCTCTCCCCACTTCAATTTGCAATGGGAGTTTTCACTGATGAAAATGAGTAGCCATAAAATCTTGAGAGTGTATTTGGATAACAGTTAGAAATATTAAAAAAAATGAAAACATTAAAATATCTTGTAACTATACAGCTTTAACTGTTTCAGTCAATCAAATTCTCAATTTCTTTTGCACATTTCAGAAATGATATTTACCAAATAAAACAGGCTATTTCACTTATACTTTGCAAGAACTTTGTATTCCAGTATTTTCACTCCACTTCCTGTTTCCTGTTACCATATTTATATATTTCATAAATCTATGCAGTTACAAACTCAGTGTATCTGCCGATTTTAACCTTTTTGTTGCAAATCATTTGCAGTAACACATGATGAATGTTAGACATAGGGTTGGAAGAGAACCATTTTCCAAAACTGTTGCACTTTGTTCCAGAGACACCCTGAGTGAATAAGTAAGAGGTGAACAGGGCAGAAAAGAGTAAGTTATGAGTGGATGAGAGTCATTGAGTGCAGATGCTGCATGTAATCGTGACAGTCATAGACTATTAGCCAGGGAGATGCAGTGGCAGAATTAGTGTGATTGCGTAAGAGGAAGCAGAGACAAGAGGGAGGTACTTGCTATCCAGGAGCACGGATGATCATTAACGGGTTTCTGGCATTGCTGGGCATTTTTTTGCTACTTGAAATAACATGGATCCCACTATCTGAGTCAAGGCTGACAAAGTCTGGTAGGCGTCTCTTTTACTAATTCACAGCAAAGAGGATGGATCTCCTCTCCTCCACTTCATTCAGCAGCATCTCCAGGTTAGTTTCACCTAACCAGGGTATTAGCTTCCCTTTCTGAGACACATCCTTTCCAAAGCATAGCATGATGGGGCAATTCCTCATCTGAAGGCTTTGTTGTGCCTAACTCAGGTTTAAATATGGGGTCAGTGGCATGAATGGAAGGAACCAGCAGTGGTGGACAAATCCATCTCTGCTGCCACATCATTGTACAAGAAGGACACCATAATGCCCAAGTACACGATTAAGGAAGTGAGCAGAAGACTGCTCAAGCACAAGTTACTATGGGCCATGAAAGGAAACACTTCATGAAACTCAGCTATAATAACAGACAGCCAAAAAAAAAGGGAACATACAGTTCTTTAACTGTATCATTGTCAGTTTTTCCTCAGTGGTAACACTTTCTAATTTATAGTGGCTGTGAGTTCAAGTCTCACCCCAGAGGCTGACATTGTGGCACTGCTGAGGGAATGCCACATAGTCAGAGGTATCCTATCCTTTGAATGAGATGTTAAACCTGGTTTTCACGTAGTCGTAAAAGATCACACAGGACTTTTCAAAGAACACATGACTTTCTCAGAGTGGTAAACGGGAAACAAATAGAACATAGAACAATACAGCACAGAACAGGCCCTTCGGCCCACGATGTTGTGCCGAACATTTGTCCTAGCTTAAGCACCCATCCATGTACCTATCCAATTGCCGCTTAAAGGTCACCAATGATTCTGACTCTGCCACTCCCACAGGCAGCTCATTCCATGCCCCCACCACTCTCTGGGTAAAGAACCTACCCCTGACATCTCCCCTATACCTTCCACCCTTCACCTTAAATTTATGTCCCCTTGTAATACTGTTGTACCCGGGGAAAATGTTTCTGATTGTCTACTCTATCTATTCCCCTGATCATCTTATACACCTCTATCAAGTCACCCCTCATCCTTCTCCGTTCCAATGAGAAAAGGCCTAGCACGCTCAACCTATCCTCGTACGACCTATTCTCCATTCCAGGCAACATCCTGGTAAATCTTCTCTGCACCCTCTCCAAAGCTTCCACATCCTTCCTAAAGTGAGGCGAGAAGAACTGCACACAGTATTCCAAATGTGGCCTAAGCAAGGTCCTGTACAGCTGTAACATCATTTCACGACTCTTGAATTCAATCCCTCTGCTAATGAACGTTAATACACCATAGGCCTTCTTACAAGCTCTATCCACCTGAGTGGCAACTTTCAAAGATCTATGAACATAGACCCCAAGATCCCTCTGCTCCTCCACCTTACTAAGAACCCTACCGTTAACCCTGTATTCCACATTCTTATTTGTCCTTCCAAAATGGACAACCTCACACTTGGCAGGGTTGAACTCCATCTGCCACTCCTCAGCCCAGCTCTGCATCATATCTAAGTCCCTTTGCAACCAACAACAGCCCTCCTCACTATCCACAACTCCACAAATCGTCGTATCATCTGCAAATTTACTGACCCACCCTTCGACTCCCTCTTCCAAGTCATTAATAAAATTACAAACAGCAGAGGACCCAGAACTGATTCCTGTGGAACTCCACTTGTAACTGGGTTCCAGGCTGAATATTTACCATCTACCACCACTCTGACTTCGACCGGTTAGCCAGTTTTCTATCCAACTGGCAAAATTTCCCTCAATCCCATGCCTCCTGACTTTCCGCATAAGCCTACCATGGGGAACCTTATCAAATGCCTTACTAAAATCCATGTATACTACATCCACTGCTCTACCCTCATCCACATGCTTGGTCACCTCCTCAAAGAATTCAATAAGACTTGTAAGGCAAGACCTACCCTTCACAAATCCATGCTGGCTGTCCCTAATCAAGCAGTGTCTTTCCAGATACTCATAAATCCTATCTCTCAGTACCCTTTCCATTACTTTGCCTACCACCGAGGTAAGACTAACTGGCCTATAATTCCCAGGGTTATCCCTGTTCCCTTTTTTGAACAGGGGCACAACATTCGCCACTCTCCAGTCCCCTGGTACCACCCCTGTTGACAGTGAAGATGAAAAGATCATTGCCAACGGCTCTGCAATTTCCTCTCTTGCTTCCCACATAATCCTAGGATATATCCCGTCAGGACCGGGGGACTTGTCTATCCTCAAGTTATTCAAAATGTCCAACACATCTTCCTTCCTAACAAGTATCTCCTCTAGCTTACCAGTCCATTTCACACTCTCCTCTTCAACAATACGTTCCCTCTCGTTTGTAAATATTGAAGAAAAGTACTCATTCAAGACCTCACTTATCTCTTCCGACTCAATACACAGTCTCCCACTACTGTCCTTGATCAGAGCTACCCTGGTTCGTTATTCTCATGTTTCTCACATACGCATAAAATGCCTTGGGGTTATCCTTGATCCTATCCGCCAAAGATTTTTCATGCCCTCTCTTAGCTCTAAAAAGAACAGGAAATGACATCAACACAAGAAATGACACCACCAACCCAAAGAAATCTAAACACAAATAGAAGGCCGGACCATAACACTCGTGCTTCACTGGCGGCTCACTGATATTACCTAATATGGTGACAAAACATCTCAAAACAAACCTGCCGACTTAGCGAGCAAATTTACATCCAGAACTGTTTCCCTATCTTCTTGCCAACTTTTGTCACTTATTTCAATGAAAACAGTTTTTCTGGTCATCATCCCATTGTTGATTATGGGACCTTGCTGTGTACAAATTGATCACCATTTTTGTCAGCTATTCAAAAAGGATTTAATCGACTGGTGAGCACTTTGTGACAACTGGACATTCACATGAGCCAAAGTTCTTTTAATGGATATCACAGTAAAAGCAACAATTCAATCTGGAAATAACTCCTTCTGATTCGTTATTCACTATGTGTGTTTCTAACATTCTGGGAATATTTTAAACAGCTTTAAAACAGCATTAAAACTGCTAAAGTGTGTTAAATGTTTGTCCACAGATATTGACAGTCATCTCTTAATCTTACATTCTCAGTATCAGTTCATAATAACTGATAATCATTATCTCAGAAATATGATGCATATTCTATCTTTTGCCATAGGAACCTTTGCAACACATTCCATATGACATGATTTAAATACGAAGAGTTCTAGTTTTATGGACTAACTTGTTTCGTTTCAGTTGACATTAGGATTTCAGCAAAGAAAAATGGCATACATATGAAATTTTCATAATGTGCCCACTTGACTCATTAATTAAAAACAGTAATGCAAGAAAAGGCTTTATCATGCCACATTTGCATTGGTAGTGGTCAATCTAACCTGAACATTGAAGTGATGTAACTTTAATTACAGGCTGATAAAATGTGATTATGAATTTAAAAGTTGTGCAATTTTGAAAAAAAAAATCACAAAAGTACAGAACCCTGGTACATTACGACTGACTACACAATCATTCATTATATATGAAATTGATACCAACATATTAACTAAGCCAGTATCTGATCAGAAATGAACACAATTTTAGATGAAATTCTGCTTGAAATTCATAGTCCTTTTCAGCCGTAACGAAGAAACTATTGTCACATTTAAACATCAAGGGCGCACTCAGACATTGATGTATATTGGGAATGCACCTTCTGCGAAATATTCACATACCTGGAACCAGGGCACAAATATCATATCAGATCTCAAACTTCTAATTATAAACAAACAGGCTATTGTTATAAAAACAAGAAATAGAAGCTAGATTTGGCCAAACTGCCCTTCAAGCCTGCTCCACGGTTCAGTAAGACCTTTTGCATCCACTCTCTCATCCTATCTTCATATTCCTTAATTCCCCAAATTTCTGTGTATCAACATTCTTTCATTTCATATAAGTATTCTGCTTTTTCTTAGTTTTACTAAAGTGGATAATTTCACATTTCCCTGATTGTACTCTCTATGCTATTTATTTCCAAATCATTTAACCAGCCCATATTCCCTCACATTTGTTTTTGCATTCTCCTCAGGGCTTACTTCTCCCCTTCACATTTATAATAAATTTACATAATGGTCTAATGGGTCCTGCATTAAGTGATTAACATAGCAGGGTACTCTCAGTGAATCACAGAATCCTTTTAGTGTGGAAGCATGGCGTTTGGCCCATCAAGTCCACACTAACTCTCCAAAGAGCATCCCAACCAGACCCATCCCATTCCTACAATGCTGCAATTCTCAAGCCTAACTCACCCAACCTACACATCATTGGACACGATATGCAATTTAACATGGCCAATCCACCCAACCTGCACATCTTTGGACTGTGGGAGCAAACTTGAGTACCCGGAGGAAACCCACGCACACAGGGAGAATGTGCAAATCCATACAGACAGTTGCCAGAGGGTGGAATTGAATCCAGCCCTGGCAGTGTGAGGCAGCAATGCTAACCACTAAACTAAGGTGACACCCACATTGAAAATTTGGATTGACCTGCTAACAGTGAATAATTTGATTATCTGAAGTTCAAGAAAAGCTAGGCAAAATAGTGTTTGACTACATTTGATCACCAAGATAAACTATATTTAATGATAATCTCATGAGTTGTACAATATTTATAAAAATATAAAGTGCATGTACTTACTCTACCAGATTTAGAAGTAACTTTGTTTTTGCTTCCTTTTGGTCTTCCTCGTGGTCGTTTTGGAGTTGGAGCACCAGTTGGTTCCTTTTAGGAAGGCAAAAAAAGGTTTTAAAATAAATTTATGGCACACTTCGTATTTCTTCCTACACCCATTAGACTTACGCCCCAAAAAAAACCCCAAAACATGAAAGCTTAACTGTCTAGGCGGAGTACTGCTTTAGAGATTTGTACGAGGGTTGAGACTTTCTTGGCCATCCACTTAACTACAGCAAGGTTTTCACTTCAACAATTGTTCTCCATGTGTAAATGCCTGATTCAGCACAGGCATCACTAGTGTCTTAAGTGTGATCATCTTGGATTAGAAGAATATGAGGAGTCTTCTGGTTCTTTAATTCTAGAGTTTTGCATCTAACTTACTTTCTCTTCCTCTTATTCTCAGCCACATTATACCAGAAGTACAACTTAAAAGTTCTTCAAATCAATGTTGGGTTGGGTAGGGTAGGTTAGGGGTTTGTGGGGGGGGAAGAGGGGGAAGAGAAGGTAAACTCTTGGAAACAATGGGATGAAGTTTTAACTGAACTCTATTTGAAAGAGGTGTTTTCTCATCTCCATCCAATTTTACTAAAGAACTACTCACCCCTCTAATAAACCTGTTGATCCTCTATTTCCTGATATTTTAATCTCTATTAATGTGGTCATGTAATCATTTACTGGAAGCAAGTTGTTTATATGTAAATCAGATCTGAGAGAAATATAATTAAGTTTTGTCACTCCCTCAAAAGCATATTGACGATCACAATAGTGCAATATTAAAAAGGACAAATTTTCCAAAAAACTCTCCCATTGAGAAAAGGAGAAATGTACTAGAATTTATTGCTACAGTCAGTGTTTACTGCAGCAAAAGTAAGTTC
The DNA here is from genome assembly GCF_037043375.1 of Chiloscyllium plagiosum. Classification (NCBI taxonomy): domain Eukaryota; kingdom Metazoa; phylum Chordata; class Chondrichthyes; order Orectolobiformes; family Hemiscylliidae; genus Chiloscyllium; species Chiloscyllium plagiosum. Next base: position 31,694,362 of record NW_028270164.1, on the reverse strand, counting down.
ACTCCAACAACAAAAATGAAATATCTGATTCTCCAGAAAATTAACCTTCCTAAAATACAATCATCTTTATAAATAGATGCAGGGTCTTTTTTAATAAAATGACCTATAAGATAGCTTTAAGCACTAATTTAATAAAGCTTATAAACACAATCAATATATTGTAAGGGTTTGCAGATAAACAATTAAACAGCTACATGAATATACACAAGAAGCCAATACTCAGATTGATCACCTTCTCAGAACTAAGTTCATCTTAGAACACGCAAAATTTGACAATCTGGGACTTCACTATACTGTGATAGCTGTCGAATCACTGCTTACCCCTGTTTTGAAACATAATAGATGCAGAGGTGATGGAGCTATTTGCACATCTATTGATAAAATTTCATTCCCCTTAATAAAAAAATAAATTAAAAACCCTCATTCCTGTTAAACAGGAACTGAAGGTAAACAATTCAGAAAACATCAAGTCAATAAGACATAGGAACAGAAGCAGCCATCAGCTCTGCACCACCATTCGATCTTGGTAGATATATTTCTCAATCCTATTCTCCTGAATTCTCCCTGTATCTCTTGACCCCCTTATGAATCAATAAACTAACTATGACTGTCTTAAATATACTCAACTTGTTTTCCACAGCATTCTACAGTAACAAGTTCCACATCCTCGGCTGAAAAAATTCCTTCTCTCTCAGTTTTAAAGGATCATTCCTTCACTCAGACTGTGCCCTCAAGTCCTTGTTTCTCCTACTCGTGGAAACATCCACTCTATCCAGGCCTCTCAGAATTCTATAAATTTCTATGAGAATCCCCCTCATCCTTAAACTCCACTAAGTACAGACTCAGATTCCTCAATAGTTCCTCATATGACAAACCTTTCATCCCCAACATCATTCTTGTAAAACTCCTCCAGAACACCCCACCCACCCCAAATGCCAGCATATCCTTCCTTGGATATAGGACCCAACGCTGCTCACAATATTCCAACCGTGGTCTGACCAGAGCTTCATACAGTCTCAGCAGTACATTCCTTGCTCTTGTAGTCTAGCCCATTTTGAAATGAATGCTAGCATCACATTTGCCTTCCAAACTGCCAAATGAACCTGCATGGTAACCTTAAGAGAATCCTGAACTAGGGCTCCCAAGTCTCTTTGTGCTTCAGATTTCCAAAGCCTTTCCCCATGTAGAAATTAGTTTTTGCCTCCATCCTTCCTGCCGCAATGCACAACTTCACTTTCCCACATTGTATTCCTGTTACAAAACCTATGACAGCACAGAGCACCAACTGAGACCTGTTTGGGCTGCAGCCATTAGCAACACACTGACGTCACTGGGGGGTAGGTTAAACGTCGCCTCTCATTGGACCGGACTTCCAGCTGATTGTCAGCCAGTTGGACCAATCGGCACCCGGCGACCTTCGGCCGCTGGCCAATCGTGGCAGGGGAGAGGCCCGGACTACCGGTTCACAATGGTTTAAAGGTCTCATGTTGCGCTGGTGCTGAAAGCAACATTGTAACAAAGGCAGACATCGAACGTAGCGGGCTGGACTGTAGCGTTTTCGAAACAACCCCAAGACAGCACGATCTGACATCCACTCCTCCCCACCAAAATCAAAAAGACTTCGAAAGTCGCGCAAATAAAAAAAAAACAGGAGAGAAATCTTAAACCAGCTGCCTTACAGCCAGATGGTGCTCCGCAACTCGGAGCGATTGTAAAATTGATCAGTTATTTTAAAAAAAACAACCTTATGCATTTTATATGCAACCCCAAAATAAAGTGCGGTTTACAACAACAGTCGTAACTTACGAAGAGATGTTAGCAATCGGACGACTAGAGGTGTACATGTGATGTGAAAAAAAAATTGCATTAAAATCCAAAATCGTGGGTCGGTAAGAGAAAAATGCAGTTTTGAAATGCAAGATGATTCTGTTAACTTAAAAGGAGTATATTTTTGTGTTTTACGCGTGTTCATTCCAGTCTGACCAAGTGGGGTGAAAGTGTGTAAAAGTACAGGTTTCAGTGAAAACGTGTTGAAAAAATGTAAATTATACATGTCATACTTGGGGTTGCTTCCTGGGTCTGCCGCGTCCTCTTTTTGGTGTGACATCCTTATCCTGTTTTACAGCTAAAGGCTGGCTGGGTTTTGCACCTGTGTCACTCATCGCTATTTTTTTCTGCAAAAAAAAAGTAACTCAATTAAAAATAACAGACCGATCAAGATTAAGCTGTTTCACTCCAGCAAATATAAAACTTCCCACAGTTAAAATCACCATGCAATCGATGTACTACTAGCTTACATTATTATACGTAAATGGAAAACACTCACAAGTATGCAACGCCGTGAAATAGAAACCCCTTTTTGCTGCTTGATCAAATTGAAACTAAAGGCTGATGCAAATGCAGAGTCCACATATACAAACACACAAGGCCTGTCCCTGTACTCGATACCTACCCTGAATGATGATCACACTGACTCTAATAACGGCGGCTGGAAGGAAACGGAGAATGAAAAAAACACACACACACTTGGCTCAGATCCAAAGGCGGGCAATACTATAAACAGTAACGGTATATTTTATAAAAATAATACTCTTTTAAAATTCCTAAACAATATCAAAGCAGTTGCCACAGCCTGAACCGAGTTACATAGCAGCAAAGCAAGTTCTGATTGGATCCCATCCAGCAGGTTATTATACAGAATCCTCCTCATGGATGATCTATCCACTCAAATATGCACGCTTACTATTAATATTTTCATCAGGGACCCTTTTTAGACAAATTATCACTATTTAAAATATGTTGCAATGCTTCTGTTACGCATGTCGATGTTCATAGGTTTATATTTTGCGGCATCACATGCTCTGGGACTGGACACGAGTTGTCACCTCCCACCAGCCGGCGAGCCTTTGATCAGAACAGCCCTAACAGCAGTCAGACTATAGCCCGTCCTCTTTGCCTGTTACTTTCACAAAATTGGGCAAGTAGTATAAAGTTAGCCTGAAATTTAAGGAACAGTTTGCCCACATGCTTTCTTTTTTGAGGAATGTGCGAGAACTGCACCAAAATTTGCCGAAGAATGTCATTTAGTCATCTTCGGACTCATTTCAGAGCTCTCTACTCCTAAGGACCCCTTTATTTTCACTGTAGTTGCCCTTTGGAGGATCAGATGCAATTTTTCTATACTTAAGAATAGCCTTGATATTCAATATGTGAAATGGTGTCAACAATCGACTTTAATACTACATCGCGTTTTTTTTCTCTTCACATTAGTTTTCTTCCCTTTTATAATTTGATTGTTCTTCGCGCATTTTATTTGTCATGTAATGTGTGCATCACTGGCTGGGCCAGCACTTATTGCTAAGGTAGTGGCGAGCCACTTGTGGTCCACTGTTTTCCAAGTGGGTGGGAATTACCTTGTTCACAATCTTCAGACTTGGGTCTAGTATTTTCACAAAAAGATTCTAAATTCAGGGCTCTTCCAGATTTTCTGCAACTTGCAAAGAGAATTAACTGTTATCTTTGGAGTGGCCTATATTAGATACCTTACTGTGTAGAAAATCACTGATGTGCACACATAATCATTCTTGAATGAAGTGTATCCTTTATTGCTGAAGTGGCAATGGCACTGACAAATGTAATATAGAATGAATCTACTGCAATTTTCTAGAAGTATAGTTTTGATAACGTTAAAGTATAGTTTTCAAGTTCAGGAGGGAATAACTTTAGCTTAAATTGTTGAAAATGCTGTTTTTGAGAGTCCAATAACTATTTGAAGTCACCATTTTAAATAGTGGGCTTTTTATTTATGGTAGTTCTGCCTTGCAAATTCGTGGTGGTAATGTCTTTGCATTTCATGATTGTCACCTATCACATTAAAGGAATAAACTCTGCATGGAAGTTTAAATAGAATTTTTAAATAATGTATTTAGATAATATTTAAATAGTGTATTTTGACCTCTGATTAAAGGTATACTCAAAATATTACCATTCTTTCAGATGCTGACAAGTCTGTGCATCACTCATACTTTTATTGTTATTTTGACAGTCAGTTTTTATTTCTCAGTTTTAGATTTTAAATATTGATTTTATTAAATATTATTATTAGAAATTCAATTTTTGAATGGTAGACACTTGTTTCTAAAATTATATTTTTATTATTAGCTAAAAACACAAATCCACGTGCTATCGTTGTGCCTTGCTTTGCTTAGTCTAGCAAAAGCTATTGAAATGAATTTGAACAGATAGCAGTTTATTGGGTTGGAGAAACTAACATCAACAAAAGTAATTCTGTTTTATTCTCTGGTAACCAATTTTACTTATAATACACCACAATTTACCATGGCAGGGTATCCAATACCATTCACAGTTAGACAGACGTATCTTTGCATTTCTTGGCTTTTTAAATGTTTTATGCAACATGTTAAGTTGAATATGCATGTTAATTACCTTACAACAAGGGAAATCTGACATCTGGAACATGAGTGAACTGGATGAGGAAATATGAATCTCCTTCAACAATCAGACGAAGACTGTGAAATTAGAAGTGGAGTGATAGTGTAGGAATTGTAAGCTAGAGTGGGTGAACTTAATGGAAAGTCAGTGACAGAAAAAGAAATAAAGAGCAGGAAAGAAAGTTTGGATTGAGAATGGAAAAAAAACACAGAAAGAAAACTAATACAAATGAATACCTGAAGGAATGGGTCTTCATGTTTTCAACTGTTAAATTTCAGTGCGAGCATTGTTGATAAGCAGTCATTAACAATTGTGCCATGGATACTTAAACTTGTAATTACAACACATTACTTTCAGTAGTGAGGTTAGTTTATATCTATTGCATAATTACGGAAACATTATGATTTGCATGGCAAGGAAAACAACAAAATGCCATTTTCATGAATCTACTGGTTGGTCAGCACAACATGGAAAATTACTTCAGCACTGATCACCATGACAATTTTAAATATGTTTTGAATTCCTTTGTACAAGCTAGACATGCAAACATATAGCATTACAGGAGGAAAATAGAGAAAATTAGATCAAAGTTATGCATACATAAACAAAAAAGCAATATCCGAAATATGTTGTTCATGTTTTTATTTTTATTTCTTTTCTTGTTGCTCACTTCCACATGTTGAGACAACCTCTGTTTTAAAACAGCTCTGACAGCTTTAAATAGTTAAAGATTTGAAATAAGTTCACTGTTGCAGGAATGCTGCTGTCCATGGTATTTTTTGGTATTAATGCAACCTTTTCCAACAGGAATGTTCAAATCACAATGAAAGAATTAAAAACCAACTCCCTCTGGTAATGCACATATGTTGGCAGTAATCCAATTAGCCAGATTCAGTTGCAAACCATTTGTGTGAAATATTGCTATTATAAAAAAAAATTATTTGATTTTTTTTGAAATCGCACAACTACTCTGGATTACATAACACATTTCATACAAGCTGTTTTGTCATTTTCTGTTTAAACTTGACTTCCTAATCCTACACCCTTGTTTATACAGGAAATGCGGTCAAATAACTGAGTCATGCCTGTACTTGGTAAAGATTCTTATGCTAAATTAGAAACATAAGAATTTGACTTTTGAAATAGTTAAATATATTTGTTTTTTAACAATATACTAGTTAGTCCTAAGCCAAAACCATTACTTTAAATGTGTTCATTTTTCAAATGATGCATTGATTTTTCTTGAAAATAGAAACGTATAGCATACTGTTACAAGCACATGGAGAGAACAGGAAGCTAATTCACAGCACTAAATAGTTATATAAACAAGTAACTACGAAAAAAGCTTGCAAACCACAGCAGACAGCTGACCATATGTAAACAATTAGAAGTAAAGTGGCTGTCACGCTGGAATCTTTATCAGGCTTTGTGTTTTGCTGAGGAGTGATTTTTTTTTATGGTATATAAATAAGAAAAATGAAATACACTATTTCATGCCAGAATTTCAGTGCAATGTTTGTTTTTCCTACTTTTAAATTATTTCAAAAATAAATTGATTCCTTTTATTACTATATAATGCTAAAATTTAAATATTTGTAATGTTATGAAATAAAACAATGACAATTCACTAACAATGAAACAGACTTTGCTTATTTTATGAGGAGATCATTATGTGCTAGATTTTGATGATGCACTTCCAAAATTACTAGCTATTTGGTCTGCATGTTGACTTGACATATTTCTCACATTATGTTGATATTTTATATCGATTTCACATAGGCAATATGTTCAAATCAGTCATTCTACCTGGGAAATACATGTGTAAAAATCCATATTCTGCTATTCTGTATGAAAGATCAAGGTTTGCTACACTATTCACTAATTCAGACTTCAACAAAAACTGAATGAAGTGCCATGTTATAGACTTGCCCATAGAATAAAAGAAATAGCAGCTTGGATTTGAAGGTAACCAAGAGACAGGAAACACAGGATAGAGATAAATAAACGTTTCTCAGACTGGGAAAATCTATACTGCAAATTTTCCCAAGGGTCAGCACTAGGACCACAGTTTGTATTGATTTACAGAATGAACTAGACCTAGCCAAGGAGGACACAAAACTTGTAAAGTACTGTGAATGGTGAGGATTTCAAAAGAACATAAACGTGATGGTGTAACAGACAGATGTGAAATTTAATGCAAAGTCAGAAGTGATGCATTTGGGTAAGAAGAACAAGGAGAGGTGACAAAAATTAAAGGTTTCAATATTAGGGAAATGCAAGAACAGAATCAACTAGGAGTAAATGTGCACAAATGTTTGAAGATGGCAAGGTGGTTGAACAAGGAGTTCAAAAATATGCAGTATCCTGGACTTTATAAATAGATGCATAGAGTACAAAAGCAAAGAAGTTATGATGAATTGTTTTAAAACATTGATTTGGTCTTAACTGTAGTAGTATTACATCCAATTCTGGGCACCATATTTTAGCAGGATGTAAAGTCTTTGGAGAATTAGCAGAACAGATTTACTGGAAAAGTACCCCTGATCAGATACTTATACTGGAGATATATTGGAGAAGCTGGTGTTCTCCTTAGAAAAGGTGATGGTTGTGAAAAGGTTCAACAGAAGTGTGCAACATCATGAGAGATCCCAATGGAGTAGTAAGTAAAAATAGTTCCCTTTTGTGGAAGGGTCAAGAATCAAAGGGCAGTAAATGAAAGTGATTGGCTAAAGAAACAATGGTGACATAAGGAAAACCATTTTAAACACACCAAATGATTTGGATCTGCCTTTCAACGCTAAAAGCATCTAAAGCAAAAATAATTTGCAATGCAGTGGAATTGGTCTAAGTGATTTGTTCTTATAGACAGCCAGACAGAACAAGCCGAATGGTCTCTTTGTCCATTGTAACTGTTCTATGAATCAATTTATTCCAAATTTCTTGACGATTAAATTAGAACTTCATAGTATATTTCCCAAATAAGTAGAATACAGATAGTGCCTTATCTTGATCTATTAACATTTAACTTGCCATGGTGTTCCTGTTAAAAGTTTTTAGATTAAATTTCTAATGTGCATTAAATGGGTTTGGTGTATGGAATATATATTTGGAAGATGGTGGTCAAATGAAATGTTAGAACTTTAGAACACCATTTTAACTAATGTTGTATCTCCACTCAAAGATCATGCATGTTACCAAAGTTGGATACATATAAGATATCAATTTGAGATTTATCTCTGGTTGGTTGTCTACATTTATTCAAAGAAAACAAATTTTGATGCCCATTTAGACAGGATCCAGAACTTGCCTTGAACGGCATAGAATCTCACCCTCTCTCATTTTCTTCTTTTAAATGCACTGATAGATTTTGGTTTAATAGCAACACTCTCACATTAAAGTCAGAAGGTCATGGGTTCAGATTGAACCACAGCACTTCAGCATGTAATCCAGGTTGATACTCTAATGAGGCACTGCACCAATAGAAATGCACTAACTTTGTACAAGTGGTTACGTTTTGAATCAGCTCAAATCTTTTAAACTGAAGTTAGTTTGTCCTCTCAAAAAGATATAAAAGATCCTAAAGCAGTTGTTGAACAAGAGAGTTCTCCTAGTGTCCTTGGCAATATTTACCATCCAACAAATGCCACTGAAAATAGATTATCTTCCCAGTCTCTCAACGACCTGTGGAATGACAAATCAGTTTGGAAAAGGCAGCAAGATTTGAAAAATGAGATTGTCAACATTGAAGAAAAACGTAGTTCTCGAACCAAGTTTTGAACAGCAGGGTGAAAATCTTCCTTGTAAATGGCGACGTCTTTTTATGCATTTGCATCTCATTAATGCTGATTCTGCCTCATTGATATACTATTTCCTATTATTTCATGTACTGTAAAGAAATTTGACAGTGACAGTTTCCGACATGAACATCAGAGCAGATACCTTGGCAACCCCAGCTCACCATTTGCCCCTCTGGGCCTCCATCTATGACAGCAGTCCTCAACATCACAGGAACAGCAGTCACCTGTGTCAACCCCTACTCCCAACCCTAGTGCACAGAGGTAGGCATTGGACGCGATTGAGATTCAACACATCATTGTGGCACATCTCCAAACAGTGTAGAATGCAATTCTCCACTTTAAATCTTCAGTTTGGAATGCATCAGTGTTTTTCACCAAGACATTATGCATGCAGGAACAGGCACCTGATTCATGGATAATCATTAATTAAGATGGGCAACATGACATATTAGGGGAGGAATGGTAAGAGCTTGGAAGGGCAAGGAGTACTGCAGGAGGTAGACCATTAATGGCCACCACCAATCAAGTTTTCATGGGGGAATAATACATTATTATGTTTGATACGTCTACATGTGTACAATCAGAGAAGAAGCCATTTGGATACAGAACTGGCTCAAAGGTAGAAGACAGAGGGTGGTGGTGGAGAGTTGTTTTTCAGACTGGAGGCCTGTGACCAGTGGAGTGCCACAAGGATCAGTGCTGGGCCCTCTATTTTTTGTCATTTACATAAATGATTTGGATGCGAGCATAAGAGGTACAGTTAGTAAGTTTGCAGATGACACCAAAATTGGAGGTGTAGTGGACAGCAAAGAGGGTTACCTCAGATTACAACAGAATCTGGACCAGATGGGCCAATGGGCTGAGAAGTGGCAGATGGAGTTTAATTCAGATAAATGTGAGGTGCTGCATTTTGGGAAAGCACATCTTAGCAGGAATTATACACTTAAAGGTAAGGTCCTAGGGAGTTTTGCTGAAGAAAGAGACCTTGGAGTGCAGGTTCGTAGCTCCTTGAAAGTGGAGTCGCAGGTCGATAGGATAGTGAAGAAGGTGTTTGCTATGCTTTCCTTTATTGGTCAGAGTATTGAATACAGGAGTTGGGAGGTCATGTTGAGGCTGTACAGGACATTGGTTAGGCCACGGTTGGAATATTGCGTGCAATTCTGGTCTCCTTCCTATCGGAAAGATATTGTGAAACTTGAAAGGGTTCAGAAAAGATTTAGAAGGATGTTGCCAGAGTTGGAGGATCTGAGCTACAGGGAGAGGCTGAACAGGCTGGGGCTGTTTTCCCTTTAGCGTCGGAGGCTGAGGGGAGACCTTATAGAGGTTTACAAAATTATGAGGGGCATGGATAGGATAAATAGACAAAGTCTTTTCCCTGGGATCGGGGAGTCCAGAGCTAGAGGGCATAGGTTTAGGGTGAGAGGGGAAAGATATGAAAGACACCTAAGGGGCAACGTTTTCACACAGAGGGTGGTACGTGTATGGAATGAGCTGCCAGAGGATGTGGTGGAGGCTGGTACTATTGCAACATTTAAGAGATATTTGGGTGGGTATATGAATATGAAGGGTTTGGAGGGATATGGGTGGGTGCTGGCAGGTGGGGCTAGATTGGGTTGGGATATCTGGTCAGGATGGACAGGCAGGACCAAAGGGTCTGTTTCATGCTGTACATCCCTATGACTCTATAAGTGGGCAGATGAGAGTTAAATGAATAAATTGGAATGGAACATGGGGAAGATGAAAGTTGATCGCGTTAAAAGGGAGGGCACAGGAGGGAGGTATATGAAGATTTAGGGAATCATCTTGAATGAAAGGCTGAGCTTGCAACTCACTTTGTGAAGTGCAACTTGGGTTGCTTTCCATTCTCACCCAATTCGTAAAATATCAATGGAAATAGAAATAGCTGGTTTGACAGAATAAGTGTTTTTTTTGTTCTCTCTGATGGAGGGAACTTCATATTCATGCAATTGAGACTTTTTGAAGGGCAATACACTCACACAATAAAGGTGAAAGTTATCACAAAATTCTGGGCTTGGACCTCACACATTAATCGACAAAAAACATCCTGGCTCCAATCACTCTTGACCACATCAAACAATATTACAAATTAATCCAACTAGTAACTGAGGCACAGGTGATGTCTTGTGGGCTGGAAGGATTGATCCTAGTTATCAAAGGAGCAGTTACCTTCTACAGTTCCACAGTCTGCACAAGGTGATGGAGTTAGAGTATAAAACATTCACACCCACTCTCCTAAACGCAATACTGTCTTTCTTGGGTGCTGTGGAGGTTGAGAGAGGGGTAAAAGTCCTCATTATTGCTGCCACATGTGCAATCTGATACAGTATGTGTGTCAAAGGCTAGAGCAACATATATCTGAATAAAGGTAAAAATCTGCATTGTCCATGTTGAGGAATACTCCTGGCCTCATTACCGGGGGATTCGATTTCCCAATGTTTGGAGAACCCAGTTCAAATATTATTTGTCTGTGGTACTCCTGCTGAATGATCACTAAATTGAGGAGCTGCTTTGTTTCTGATACTTCCCAGAGAGGATGATTGAAATTTTCCCAGTGGATCCAGGCACATATCCTATGGTCATAGACACACTCACAGGTCCAGCTGCAACCTCCAGCTAATGTGAAGTTTTCCCCAATTGCAGAGCTTGCAGCCAAAGGTGCCCCCCATGACAATGGAGACATTAGCACTGTTGTAATGTCACTGGATAAGTAATCCAGAGGCCTGGGGTAATTTTCTGGGAAATGGGTTTGAAACCCAACATATTAAGTGGCAAAATTCCCTAAAAGTTAATAAAAGAAAACTTGGAATTAAAAGCTATTTTAATGGCAAAATTATAATCATTGCCAATTGATGTAAATACCTATCTGGTTTGTTAATGCCCTTTAGGAAGGAAATCTGCCATCCTTATGTCTTCTGGCCAACATTTAACTTCAGCCCCACATCAACGTGGTTGAATATTAACTGCCCTCAAGCCATTTGCTTAAAGGATAATTAGGGAGAGGTAATAAATGCTGGTCCAGCTAACAACTTCCACATCCTATGAATTTTTTTTAAATTGGATAAATAAGCTGGACACCCACAGTCTCCATGCAAACAAGAGAAAAGGAACAAAGCCATACTCTGTCCAGCAGGGGAGGTCAGAATGCCATTTCATGATATTCAGTATCTCTAAAATCTGCATACCTTCTTCCACTGGGCTACCAAGGGCCATAGAATGTGCTACCAAGGGCCACAGAATGTCCTCTCAACATCAGCTTTCCATGCAGGTCAGTCCCAGGCTACCACTTAATCCATCAAAACTGTACACTGAATAACAGGAGGACACACTGAAGCTATGATGAACAATGAAGCTCATTGACAACTGCTGCACTGTGCACAGCAAGAATGTGAGGACATTCTTCAGATGGAACAGCTCCTTCAGCATCCTACAGAACTGCAGCATCAGTCAAGGTAATACATGTTGGAATTCTTTATGAACTTAATTAAATGGAACTCAGTTGCATGAAGTCATCTTTCACAGACTGCAAACGTTTTGATGCTACTGCTGCCAACATCCCCTGTATAATCCCAAATCCAAGTGCATCTTTGATCTTCCATATGGATCATGCTGTTTAATAAAAGTCTAAGGATCCAAATGGATGGAAGTCTTATCCTTTCCCTCCCTTGACATCTAGGTAGAGTTCCGGTGTCTGAACCTGGGATGGAAGGTGCTTGTCCTAAGCTGAACCTGTTGGCAGGTTACCCCAGTAGCACCTGTGGCTTGAGAGCCCAAAACTCCTGACTGTATCCTGCCCAAATGCAGATGTACCCTCCTCAGCTTGAACTCCCACAAGTCGCAAGTGACAGAGTAGAGATAGAAAGCCCAGGTACATTTAAGTGTCCTCAGAGATTTCTGGGGGTCTGTTTGTGGAACCTCCTCTGTCTTGGTACCTAATGGCATCACTCTGTCTCCTTGTGAGGATCAGATGCTTACAGAAGGGTCAAGATGCCTTGCCATGCTTTTGGTACTGAACACCAATGGCTAAAACAATAAAGTATAGGTCTGTGCACACATCCAGCAGACACTGTTGGATCTGGCTGTCATAGAATCATAGAATCCCTACAGTGTAGAAATAAGCTATTTGATTCAATTTATCTGCACCAACCCTCCAAAGAACATCCATGCAGATCCACCTCACTCCACCTTATCGCCATAACCCCACATGGGGTTTTTACCATGGGCAATCCACATAAACTACACATCTTTGGACGGTGGGAAGAAATCATTCTTCATGGCAGCTGCCAAACTGTCAGAGACAGCATGGTACCAATATCATTGGTGGACTCTTAACAAGTCCTCTGAGTGCCAGCAATCCAGAATGCTTCTACCTCATCTAACTGCAGATACATGATAATAAAATGCTCACCAGAATCTACTCCTGATTGAACTCTAACTATTGTACCTACCAAGGTGTTTGTATCTGAGCTGGTGGAGGGTGCAAGAAGTAGCTTTGTTGTAGTATCATCTGAGAGGTATGTGACTTCTTCCTGAGAGGTGGAGAGGGAGACAATGTCATGAGGGGCTGGTCTCTTCATGGAGACAGTGTGCAGATGTAACTGATGCCTGCAGGAGATCAGAAAGAGAATGAATTGTGAAATAAGGATACAACTTGAGTATGTTAAGAATACGAGGAGAAAGTGAGGACTGCAGATGCTGGAGATCAGAGCTGAAAATGTGTTGCAGGAATGAGGAAGAAGGGTTTATGCCCGAAACATCGATTCTCCTGTTCCTTGGATGCTGCCTGACCTGCTGCGCTTTTCCAGCAACACATTTTCAGCTATGTTAAGAATACATTCACAGTGGCCATAAAGGAAGAGTAACGCAACACTTGACAGTGAATCTTACTTGGTTGCTGTGACATGGCATCATCATATGAGTGGTCATGGTCACTCCTGCTGAGGCAAGAATTCTGTTTATAGAGGAGATAGATGTTGGCCAACCCATTGTACATCTTAGCTCTTTCACCCCTAATCTGGGATGTGTTCTCCTGGAATGACACATAGGAAGAGGGTGAATCTGCAGCTGTATTTCCCAACATTACAGCAATTGTACTTAAGAAATATTTCATTGGCTTTAAGTGCTTTAAATACCCACGACTGTGACAGATACCACATAAATGCATTCTTCATTTAAAATTGATTTTCAGATCAGAACTGGATGACTGATTCTGCACTCTGTTTGGTACAATCTGCCTTTATAGCATGTGAAACAACACTTTTCACTGCATCTCGTTACATGTAACAACAGTAAATAAATCAATCAAGTTTTCCATTCCAATGAAAAATAATTGAAAATCTTTCAAGTTTACAGAGATTTAAGTTTATATACTTGATCATGTAGACTGAAAATCAATGCAATTCAAAAACCGCAGGGCTGAAATGCTACAGGGAAATATAATAATTATTAAAAGAATTGGACATGAACAAAAGACATAGGCGAAAGTGAGTACTGCCGATGCTGGAGATTAGAGTTGAGAGGGTGGTGCTGGAAAAGCACAGCAGGTCAGGCAAAGCAGGAAAATTGACATTTCGGGCAAAAGCCCTGATGAAGGGCTTTTGTCCAAAACGTTGATTTTCCTGCTCCTCGGATGCTGCCTGACCTACTGTGTTTTTCCAGCACCACATTCATGAACAAAAGACATGTCAGTTAAAAGATCATCAGTCTGCAAGATGTCCAAATTATTAGTATCAACCATATAAAAATGTGTTACTTACATCAAAGTGCAATGAAGCTAGAATTTCCCTTGATTAAAGTATATTGTTGTAGACTAAGCTAGGCCGCTCAAAACATTCTTAAGCAGGCAGCCCAATCTGTAACTTTGTAATTATTTTGGTAAATGTACAGTGAAAATCACCCGGATTAAGTTAGCGTGGTTGATTACTAGATTCTAAAACAGACATAAATGTATTCACAAAATTTCACAATGAAACACAAAGAACAGAATAAAGAACCCCTACAGAACTCAGCCTATCCAGATAGACTTAATTATGCTGTTCCGAATACACACAACAGTCCTAATAAGCAAACTCCCTTTAAAAACCAGTATAAATGGAACACATGCTTACAGGTTGAAGTTGAAGGGCAGAAACAGAAAGAGAGAGAGTTTTCACACAGCTCCGTGTTGAACATCCAACCAGTTTAAGACTTAACTAAAACTACTCAAATCAGCGAAAAAGCTGACCACTCTCCTTTCTTTATACAGGTCACTTCTAAAACATGACCGCTTTAGCCTGAAGTCTCATCTGTTTACATATATATAAAAGGTCTCTCAAAATCCTTTTCATCTCTGTACCAAACCAGACTGATAGGAGCCTAGCCTGGTTTATTGCTCCTCTGAAAAAAAAATCAAGGACAGAGTCTCCTTGAGCCAAGGAACAGTTTTTAGCAAAAAAGAGACTAGCTTTATGACCATCAATACCAAAAGATGGCTTCATTTTTAACCCTTCAAAACCCAGTTACGAGTCTAAACACACATATACACTATACTAACTATAAACATGCAAACATGCACAACCCCATACAAATTCAGGCCGCGGTACACCCACCACCGAATGCCTCCATATCTCATTTGAGTCTCGATAACACATCGGCAATCACATTTTCGCAAGCTGCCACCTGCACAATTGTCAAATTGAATGGCTGCAACAACATGCTCCATCTAAACAATCTGGCATTTTTCCTCAAATGTCAATGGGCTGTGATCACTGTATATGATCATCTCAGATGCATTGCTGGTAATATAAACAATGAAATATCGTAACGTCAACACCAAACTTAAAGTCTCTTCCTCCATCATTGAATATTTCTGTTGATGAACATTCAACTTCCTGGAAAAATACCCGATGGGTCTTTCTATTCCCTTGTCATACTCCTGCAAGATCACTGCACTGACACCCACATCACTGGCATTGATAGCCAACTTGAAAGGCTTTGTGTAATCCAGTGTGGTGAATACTGAGGCAGTGGTTAACACAGTTTTTACACTGTCAAATGCTTTTTGACAGTCCACTGTATACTGAAACTTCTTGCCCTTTTTTCTGGTGAGTGGAGCAGCCACACTGCTAAAGTTTACAAATATTCAGTAAAGTCCACTCAACCCTAGGAACCGTAATACTGCTTTTTTTGTCGATGGTGTGGGAAATTCCCCAATTACTTTCGTTGTTGCATCTTGTGGGGCCATTTGTCCATGTCCAATAACATGGCCCAAGAAGGTGACTTGGGCTGTGGCAAATTCACTTTTAGCTAGGTTTACCACCAAGCCTGCCTTCCAAAGTCGATTGAACAAGCCCGATAAATGCTATAAATGTTCCTTCCATGAATGACTAAAAACCATGTCATCAATATACACCATACAGTTGGGTAATCTGGCAATGACCTTATTGGTCAGTCTCTGAAATGTGGCCAGAGCATTTTTCATACCAAATGGCATGACTTTGAACTGATATAGTCCATTTGGCATTATGAAAGCCAAATTTGCCTTTTTTCTCTCTGACAGACGTATTTGCTAGTATCCTCTGAGCAAGTTCAACTTAGAAATGTAAGTTTCTTATTCCTCTTTTTCAACACAGTCCTCCAACCATTGAATTGGACATGCATCAGTCTTTGTAACAGCATTGACTTTGCGATAGTCCACACATAACCATTGGGTACCATCTGGCTTTGGCATCGTGGCTACGGGTGAACTCCAGTCACTGTAACTCACTTCGATTATACCATCTTGGAGCATGCGCTCTACCTCCTTCTGAACCTGTGCCAACTCCAGAGGGTTATGCCTATAAGGAATGTTGCTTAATCGGAACAGCGTCCCCTATCTCTACGTCATGCACAATTAGGTTAGTACTTCCCAGTTTATTTCCGCATATCTCCCCATGTGATAGTAATAACTCTTTCAGGTCATTTCGATTTTCTTGTGGAAGGTAACTCAATAATTTGTCCCAATTTTTGACAACTTCCTCATTGTCCAATTTGATGGGAGGAATGTCCAATTCAGAATCCTTTGAACTTGCTTCTTCCTTCTGTGCTGTAATCATTAACACCTTCTCCTCTTGCTTTCCTCCCCGATCAAAATACCTTTTAAGCATATTCACATGAAACCTGTGTGGAGTCCTTATCAAGTAAATAAAAGAAAATTACTGCAGATGCTGGAATCTGAAACCAAAAAAGAGAAAATGCTGGAAAATCTCAGCAAGTCTGGCAGTATCTGTAAGGAGAGAAAAGAGCTGACGTTTCAAGTCTAACTGACCCTTGCTTAATTGCTAAATATTGCTTTTCAAGACTCACCTGTTACTGGAAGTAACACCAATACCTTATCCCCAATTGCAAAATTGTGAATTCGTGATTTCTTATCCACTTCCTGTTTCATTGTATGCAGTGATACTTTTAAATGCTGTCTTGCCAACTCTCCAGCTCTATTTAATCATTCTTTAAAACTTGACACATAGTCCAAGTGGGTGGTCTCTGAATCCTGACTTATTAATTTCTCCTTAATCAATTTTAACGGTCCTCTTACTTCATGCCCAAAAATTAATTCAAATGGACTGAATTTGGTCAATTCATTTGGTGTGTCTCTGATTGCAAAAAGTACCAATGGAACTCCCTTATCCCAATCATCTGGATAATCCTGACCATAAGCCCTTAATATGGTCTTCAGTGTTTGATGCCATCTCTCCAGCATGGCCTGTATTTCAGCATGGTACGCAGTAGATTTGAATTGCTATATACCCAAGTTATCCATAACCTCCTTGAATAGTTTGGATGCAAAGTTTGATCCTTGATCTGACTGGATCTCTATTGGTAGTCTGCATGTAGTAAAAAAAATGAAGTAGCTCTTCTACAACTCTTTTAACTGTGATGTTGCATAATGGGATTGCCTTTGGAAATCTAGTCGACATATCCATTATTGTTAATAAATACTTATTCCCACTTTTTGTTTTGAGATAGGGGACCTACACAATCAATCAAGACTCTTGTGAAAGGTTCCTCAAATGCTGGAATAGGTATTAAAGTTGCAGGTTTTATTACTGCCTGTGGTTTTCCAATTAGCTGACATGTATGACACATCTGGAAAAATTCAACTACATCATTGTGTAGTCCAGGCCAGTAAAAATGTCTTTGTATCTTAGCCTGTGTTTTCCTAACCCCTAAATGACCTCCAAGTGGTAGTTCATGCGCCACTCGCCGCACCTCCTTTCTATACCCTACTGGCAAAACAATTTGATGAATCTCTGCCTATTTCTCATCTGCTGAATAGGTAATGGTCTCCCTTTCATCATTTGTTAAGTAATAACTTACAGGAATGCATTTACTTTCTTTCTCAGTAAATGCCTTTTGATATAACTGTTTTAATTCCTTATCTTTCTGCTGTAATTCAACCAGCTTAGTAGAGCAAAAAATGCTTGCATATTTACCTATTTGCTCCTCCCCTGTTACACTTATCTGATCGAAGCAGGTTTCAGATAGCACTATGTCAGTTTCCTTATCTGTGCCTTTTGATCTCTCCTGCTTCAGCTTTTGCTTCTGTGATCTTGTGATCACACAATCAGGGAAAATTCCTGGATAAACATTCTTCATGTCTTCAGTTGCCTGTGTCTCCACTAGCTTTTCAACTAGAGTAGGCAGCATGCCAACCAGCAAATCAGCTATATCATTTGCAAGGACAAGTTGTATTCCTGCAGCTAAGAGTTTGTCCAGTACTCCTACCAAAAATTCTCCACTCTTCTCTGGACTCTCTAGCCTCACTTTACATAACTGAGCACTTTTTGTCTCACCATGAATTCCTGTTACCAGTACCTTTTCCGCAATAGTCCATTAGGAGTACATATCTCTTCATCCTTCAGCATCACAGACTGAAAGGAGCCGGTGTCCCTTAACATTGTGACCTTCTTACCTATTACTCCTGGCCTATGTGAATAAACTTTAGATTAGAATCCCTACAGAATGGAAACAGGCCCTTCAGCCCAACAAGCCCACACCAACCCTCCAAAGAGTAGCCCCCCCCGCCCCCGACTTATTCCCTACCCTATATTTACCCCTGGACTAATGCACCTAACACTATGGGCAATTTCTCATGGCCAATTCACCTGGCCTGCACATCTTTGGATTGCGGGAGGAAACCGGAGCACCCGGAGGAAACCCACGCAGACACGGGGAGAATATGCAAGCTCCACACAGACAATCACCCAAGGCTGGAATCGAACCCAGGTCCCTGGTCCTATGAGGCAGCAGTGCTAACCACTGAGCTACCGTGAAACTTGACCATTCCATTTATATTTTTTAAGCAGATCTGGCATTTCCTTCTTAATCAACCTCTGATCATCTTGTACACTCTGAGGCAGTTATCTAACTTTCCTTGTGCTTTTTGCTACTAGTCCAACAAGATTTCTAAGCTTGTCTGGTTTTCCTACTTCTGGCTTTCTTCTAGCCCACCAATACTGTAATTTCATATTGCCCACTTTATTAAAATGAAAACACTGGAGCTTTTCAATATCTTTGTTGGCTTCAAGAGTTTCTTTTTTACTCTGTAGTAAGTTATCCTTATGATCTTCACTGAGATCTACGGGCTAAATTGCCCATAGCGATAGGTGCATTAGTCAGGGTAAATGTAGGGGAATGGGTCTTGGTGGGGTACTCTTCGGAGAGTTGGTGTGGATTTGTTGGGCCGAAGGGCCAGCTTCCATACTGTAGGGAATCTAATCTAATCTAATCTACCCTTCCCTTTCCACGTGAGGATTTCTCATTGCCCCAATTTCTACCCGCCATGGACTGAAATTCTTTCTGGAAGCCACCAAACTGAGTTTTATGGACCAGTTCATAATCATCAGCCACTTCAGCTGCTAACCTTGCTGTTTTAACTCTCTGCTCTTCCACATGAGTTCGCACTACTTCCTCACTACTTCCTTTTCTTTCTCAGCTCTCTCTTTTTCCCTCTCTTCTGCTTTTAATCGTAACTCAAACTGTTTCACTTCTGCTGGCCTTTCCTTATCTCTCACCTCCAACTCAAGGTGCTTCATTTACAATTGAATTCTTGCCATCTCTATACATTCTGATGGTTTATCCAGCAAGTTTAAATGCTGAGCTACTGGTGTAATTATCTTTCCTTTCCTCACAGAAGCAGACAGTTCCAATTCCAGCTTCTCTGCTAATTCCTACGACTTGGTCTTATTTACATTTTACAAAGCTTCCAAAGTCACCACATCCTCATCCAGTAAACATTTGGCAATTAAAAGAGCCATTCCTAACCCAAATTTGTCTACCCAACCAAACCAACACCCAAAATAAACACACGAGCACTTAGCACTCACAGTTTAAAATCCCACAAAGAGCCCCCAAACTGTTATGGACTAGGCCAGACCACTCAAAACTTTCTTAAGCAGGCAGCCCCAGACCTTAACTTTGTAATTTGTTTTGGTAAATGTACAGTGAAAATTACCCAGAGTAAGATATCTAGGTTGACTACTAGATTTTAAAACAAACAAAAATGTATTCACAAATTATACAATGAAACACAAAGAACAGAATAAAGAACACCAACTGAACACAGCCTATCCAATTAGACTTAATTATGCTGTTCCAAATATACACAACAGTCCCAATAAGCAAACTCCCTTTAAAAACTGGTATAAATGGAACACATGCTTACAGGTTGAAGTTGAGGAGCAGAAGAGAGAGCACGAGTTTTCACACAGCTCCCTGTTGAACTTCCAACCAATTCAAGACTGAACTAAAATTGCTCAGCGAAAGAGCTGATCCCTCTCCTTTCACTTTACAGGTCACCTCTAAATATGACCACTTTGTCCTGAAGTCTCATCTGTTTACATATAAACAAAAGGCCTCTCAAAATCCTTTTCATCTCTGTACCAAACCAGACTGATCAGAGTCCAGCCTGGTTTATTACTCCTCTGAAAAAACATCAAGGACAGTCTCCTTGAGCCAAGAAGCAGTTTTTAGAGAAATAAAGGGACAATATGAACAGATATTGCCATTATCCAATTTTAATGTTCTTCTTCACTTCTGAATACTTCTTTTTAAAGCCGCAGTTCATTTTGTAGTAGATCCGTATTCATTTCTGAACAGTCTTACTTAGCAGAAAAAAATAATTGAATCATGCTCTTTCACTGTGCTTTCTGCATCATACATTGTCACATCATTAAGATGCAAGTATTTGCTGAGTTGTTTTTCTAAATTTTAAATATGATCAGTATTATTGGAGAACTGCAGCATAGATGCAGCTTTCACAAATTTCGAGTTTTTGTAATCCATTTATCTTTTCTGTATATCTGTTATCAAAAAGTCTCACTAATGATATTTTAATATTGAAGTAACTCAAAATTAGGAATGGAGACTTAGAGGATAATTAAATTTCATTGGTAGAAAAGTTAATTTAATAAATAACTAAAATTAAATCATTGCTATGTAGTTAACTAATAATCCAGATTGATAAGAAAAAGCCAATGCATGTATAAACATAAGACCATCGAGTCATAGAGATGAAAGCATCGAAACAGACCTTTGGTCCACCTCGTCCATGCTGACCAGACATCCTAACCTAATTTAGGCCCATTCGCCAGCACCTGGCCCATACCCCCCTAAACCCTTCCTATTCATGTACCCATCCAGATCCTTTTAAATGTTGTAATTGTACCAGCCTCCACCACTTCCTCTGGCAGCTCATTCTATACATATGCCACCCTCTATGTGAAAAAGTTGCCCCTTAGGTCCCTTTTATATCTTTCCCCTCTCACCCTAAACCTATGCTGTCTAATTCTGGACTCCCCCACCCCAGGGAAAAGACCTTGTCTATTTATCCCATCTATGCCCCTCATGACTTTATCAACCTCTATAAGGTCACCCCTCAGCGTCCGATGCTCCAGGGAAAACAGCTCCAGCCTATTCAGCCTCTCCCTATAGCTCCAATTCTCCAATCCTGGCAACATCCTTTTAAAAATCATCCTTTTCTGAACCCTTTCAAGTTTCACAACATCCTTCCAGTAGGAAGGAGACTAGGATTGTACGCAATATTCCAACAGTGGCCTAACCAATGTCCTGTACAGTCGCAACATGACCTCCCAACTCATTGCTCTGACCAATAAAGGAAAGCATACGAAAAGCCTTCTCTCTATCCTATCTACCTGTGACTCCACTTTCAAGGAACTATAAACCAGCACTCCAAGGTCTCTTTGTTCAGCAACACTCCCCACAACCTTACATTAAGTGTATATGCCCTGCTATGATTTGTTTTTCCAAAATGCAGTACCTTGCATTTATCTAAATTAAACTCCGTCTGCCACTCCTCAGCACATTGGCCCATCTGATCAAGATCCCGTTGTAATCTGTCCACTACGCCTCCAATTTTGGTGTCATCTGCTAAATTACTAAATATACCTCTTACACTCACATCCCAATCATTTATATAAATGACAAAAAGTAGTGGACCCAGCAACGATCCTTGTGGCACACCACTGGTCACAGGCTTCCAGTTGGACAAAATGATACAGAGGAAAGGCAATTTAGGGAATCACCCCTGGGACCATTAGAGAAAAAGATGCTTTAAAATTCATAAGCAGAAATACTATCTAATTTAATCAGATAATAGAAAATAAATGTAAACATTTGGAGCTTTTAAAAGGAATTATCATGCAGAGCAGTGAAAATGTGAATATGATGCTGTCAATAATCATGTTGAAAGATGTGTTGCAATTCTATAAAGATTCACTGAATTCCAAAGCAAGTTTTGGTTAAATGTCTCACAAACTTTCTTCTGGGGATAGTGAGTTAGTCAATTATGTCATCAGAACAGTTATTTTTCTTTCCTCTCAAAATTACTGTTAGTCAGAACAGATAATTGCTGCAAAAAGTGTGTAAGATCAATGATTCAATCTTTAATGCCAATAACATCCCAGAAAAGTTTAAGTTCTTAATTAATTAATGATAATACCTTTGATTTCTGGTTTTAAAATGCCTATACCAGCCTATATAAATTTAGTGTTTTATTTTGAATGAGTTCATTTATTGTAACCATTCAAAGTCAACTTTATATTACTTGTAAATTGTCTTTGACACTTTTACAGTTGCTGATCTGCTCAACTACACTTTCATCTTCACCTTCAATGTTGCGCTTCCCATTAAAACTGTCATTCTGTCTCACCTGGACCATTTCTCTTTTATGATCTTCATCTCCTGTCATACAATCCAACAAAAAGACTTGAAGGGAGATAGCAGGTTACTGACTGAACCATTCACTCTCTAATCTGGTTGTATTGTGTAAAGCTCTATCCAGTTTCTTCAATCTGTCAAAACTGTTTACAGTAAAGGCAATCTCCCAGCTTCTACTGGAGGCAGATTTCTTAAAGCCCACTTCCCTGTCTCCTCCACCACACCAACAACACACAGTGCAAGCAGTTCATAGTTTTCTTTCTCACTGAGATTAAGACTATCTGGTCAGCTACCTTTGCCACTTCCCTTCATTCCACTAGCCACCAGGCTGAACTTGCTCTGGAGCTCCTCCTTTCTGCCTTGTGGATGCTCCACAGTGTCCTTGGCTGCAACTCCACTTCTGAAACCCAGACTGGAAAATCATTCTGGACTCATGTTGGACCTGGGCATTGGAAACATTCCCAGTTTCCCACACTACGGCTTTGAGCTCCCTTGCTTTGACTTATTCCTTTAAATTAAACTTTTGACTTAATTTCAAATAGTATCAATCACTCTAAGGTCTTTATTCCCTGGTCTTCATTGCTAAAGATTATAAACTGACAGACAAAAAAAAAGCAAAATCACGTCTTTGCCTTTGCACCAACTTCCCACTGTGCTCCAATTTCCCCAATGCACACATTTACTTGGCTGTGTCTCACTCAAGATGTGCTCTCTCCCAACTGCTTGTGCACAAAGCTGACTGCTTTCTATGTAAAATTTAAAAAAGCCTCATCAAGCAGCTTTCTTTAAGAAAGACAAAACTATCGATTTATTATAAAACAAAAATCTTTCAATAAAGTTGCAAAATTGGTTCATGCACTTAGCTTGTAATATGAAAATAAAATGTTTACGCCTCAAACTTGAAACACAGGCAAAAGAGAACACACACTGGGCAAAGGTAAAGACAAAGAAATTCTCTGAGCAGAGATTCAGTTATAGAAAAAAACTCTTTTGGCCAATGAGTCTTAGTTTTTGAAGGGAAAAGAGAGAAGTTATAAAATTTTCAGAAGGTTGCCAGTCTGTCGTGTGTAGTTGGGTGTCACCTAACAAAGCTCTTAGCAGACACAGCTTATTCAAGAAACACAGTATTGAGATGTCTTCCATTCACTTTTCAAGGGGGCAATCAGTATTCACAAGAACTTTTTTTCAGAAACAGCGTTGATCTGGGAGGTCCTTCTCTTCAGCATACTTGTCACCAATCACTCCAAACTGTATCCAATGGATAAAATGCGACTTGACAGTTGAAAACCCAGGCAGGTGGTCTTCAGTAAAGAAAGAATCACCACAAGATATATGACGACCAAAGAATGCTTTATTAAAGAAAATGTTCTAATGTCTTTTTATTGTCCACATTATAAAAGATCCAAGTATCCTTCCAAAATTAAATTCATAAAAATAAATATGAAGCCATCGTAACACCAGTGTAGTGATTATACTGAGGTCAATCAAGTGGACTTCATAAAATATGAGTTCCCTGATTGGGGCTGTTAGTCTGGCCCATTCTGGAGGCCCTGGCTGACAGATATAAACAAGAGTGTCTCCCCCTCCAACTCTATTTTGATTTAGTCCCTGCCCTCCCCTTCACTGTTTGATCACACAGCATTGCCCTTTGATGTGAAGGGCACTTCACTGGCCACTCGGGTGTTTTCCTATCTTCCTAGTGGTGGAAATTGAATAAAGATTCGTACACTTTGTGTCTTTCACTGTGTCTCACACCTGCACACACACACACACCATGGGTGCTGGGGAAGAAAAAAAGCACTACTGCAGTTAGGCGGTAGTGTGGGGGTTAAAACAAAAAAGATTAAAAAAAACAGAAATAGGAGATTATGCTTGTCACTGGCCAAAAAAGAAAAGAAAAAAGAAAAATAAATAAACAAGAGTGTCAGAGATTCTGTTCACCTTGAGAGTTGGCTCTCAGGGAGCTGGATCACTGTCAAGGACTCCCCACATTATAAATAAATGGTGACTTGGTGATGGGATACCAGCCTCTGTGAAGGTATTTTAACAAGTTTCTCTTTTATCTCCCCTCATGCCTTCTCCAATGTAATATTATCAAGAAGATTCTTTTCCTGTTTATTTGACCCAATTCCCACTGAGCTAGTGACCATCCAACTTTCCTTTCAGGCTCCTATGTTAGCTAATGTTGCTGATAGGTTTCTCTCCTCAGTTTTCATTCTTCTTTCTGCTTCAAATGTCTTCAGCTATCATTCCCACTTTCTTCAAAAGCCAATCCTTGACTGCACAGTCCTTGCAAATGACTGCCCCATCTGCAATCTCCCATTTCTTGTGAGAAGTGTTGTTACCTCCAATATTGATGCCTGTTTTTAAACCTTCAATCAGGTTTCCGTGTTGCCACAGTACCAAAATTGTTCTTATCAAATTCATAAATCACATCCTATGTGTCTGTAACAAAGACATGTTAACTCTCCTTGTTTCCCCACCCTGTCCACAATCTTTGACAGAGTCAACCACACCATCCTCCTCCAATGCCTCTCTGTCATTGTCTAGATGGATGGGATTGCTGTCATGAGGTTCTACCCTAATCATAGCCAGTAATTAATAACTTCTCCTTGCACCCCATTACCATTACTTTTGATATCTCCAAGGAATTGTTTTTAATCTCCTCTAATCTCTACAGATTACAAATACAAACAGAGTGCAGATTTCAAGTACAGTGAGTTTGCAGAGTGGTAAGGGGATATAAAATATTCTTTTTCCCCCTTTATTATTTATCACTGCCCAGTAGTTGACTTCTACGTTGGTGCAGCAGAAGGAAGTTTTGATGAGTAATTGGTAAACTATTCAACTTATAACAAATAGTCAATATAACTAAATATGGCAGGCAGTTTGGCCAAATGGAATGTACAGTTTGTAGTATATGTGAAATCATGGACACACCATGTATCTAAGATTAAAGTGTCACCAGCTACACAAGCTTGAGCTCCAGGTTTCAGAATACAAGTAGGCGCTAGAATCATGTTAGAGGACTACATGGAAAGCCTGTTTAGGGAGGTGCTCACACCGCTACTCTGGGATGTGCAGGTAAATGAGGAACAGGTGATGCCAGGCATTCCAAGAGAATCAGGCATGTGGTACAGCAGTCTCCTGAGATGATCTTGCTTGCAAATCAGTTTTCCAGTTTAGATACTGGTAAGTTTGTGATTGTTCCACAGAAGATGCAGTCAGAGCCAAGTTATTGGCACCACTGGTGACTTAACTGTACAGGAGGAAGTTAGTGGCACCACTGGTGACTTAACTGTACAGGAGGAAGTTATTGGCATCACTAGTGACTTAACTGTACAAGAGGAAGTTATTGGCACCACTGGTGACTTAACTGTACAGGAGGAAGTTAGTGGCACCACTGGTGACTTAACTGTACAGGAGGAAGTTATTGGCACCACTGGTGACTTAACTGTACAGGAGGAAGTTATTGGCACCACTGATGACTTAACTGTACAGGAGGAAGAATGGAAAAGCAGTACTGGTAGGAATTCTTTAATTCAAAGAATAGCCAGGTGTTTTGCAGCTGTCAGCATGACTCCAGGATGGTATGTTGCCTCTCTGATACCAAGGATAAGGATATCACAGAACAACATTTTTCTGAGGGAGGTGATGGTAACCAATAACTTAGATAAGAAAGGGGATGAGATCCTGAAAGCAAATTTTGGGGAGCTAGGAAGGAGATTGAAAAGCAGGACTTCCAAAGCAGTAATCTCCAAATTATTCTCAGTCTCACATGCTCATGAGCATGGAAACAGGAGAACGGAGCAACTAAACACCTAACTGGAAAACCGGTGTAGGCTGGAGGGCATCAAATTTGTGAGGAATTGAGACTGGTTCTGGAGAAGGTGGAACCTGATCAAAATAGACAATTTGTATCTTGTAAGGATTGGGTCTAATATGCCCCCCGGAGAGATCTGCTAATGCTTTTGGAGATTAAGATAGATTGACAGGAGGATTGGAACCTAAGACGGAGCTCAGATTCAATGTAAGCAAAACTAGTAACAGGAAGGAGAGTCATAAGCAAAAATAGAAAATGGATAAAGCAATCAGCAAATAGGATCAAAATGGACTAAAATGTTAAAAGGGCTAATTAATGGCATTCGATGTAATATACCTCATTATAGGTGGGGACAGGGGAAGTTTTGCTGGAGATCAAAGCAAAAGCAGAAAACCTAAACAGTTACTTGGCATTTTATAAACTTACAATAATTTATAATGTATAACCACATTATATAATCTTATTTCACTACTATTTTGTACAATTGAAGCTATTCTTACGTAAAACAAAACAAAACCTGTCATAATTTGTTCAGAAATGAAAGTTTCATTATAAAGGTTAAGATGTACATTATCACATGAATAAGAATAAATGTGCTGCAAGTAACAGACTACAATATTGAAATCAACTAGGAGAAAGTGAGGACCGCAGATGCTGGAGATCAGAGCTGAAATTGTGTTGCTGGAAAAGCGCAGCAAGTCAGGCAGCATCCAAGGAGCAGGAGAATCGACGTTTCGGGCATGAGCCCTTCTTCAGGAATGAGGAAAGTGTGCCAAGCAGGCTAGGATAAAAGGTAGGGAGGAGGGACTTGGGGGAGGGGCATTGGAAATACGATAGGTGGAAGGAGGTTAAGGTAAGGGTGATAAGGTGAGGGTGATAGGCCGGAGTGGGGTGGGGGCGGAGAGGTCAGGAAGAAGATTGCAGGTTATGAAGGTGGTGCTGAGTTCAAGGGTTGGGACTCAGACAAGGTGGGGGGAGGGGAAATGAGGAAATTGGAGAAATCTGAGTTCATCCCTTGTGGTTGGAGGGTTCCTAGGCGTAAGATGAGGCACTCTTCCTCCAGCCGTCGTGTTGCTATGGTCTGGCGATGGAGAAATCCAAAGACCTGCATGTCCTTGGTGGAGTGGGAGGGGGAGTTGAAGTGTTGAGCCACGGGGTGGTTGGGTTGGTTGGTCCGGGTGTCCCAGAGGTGTTCCGCAAGTAGGCGGCGCTGCCTCGTGCTCTCACGAGGAGGTTGAACAGTTCATCCACTTTACTAACACCTTCCACCCCAACCTCAAATTTACCTGGACCATCTCAGACTCCTCCCTCCCCTTCCTAGACTTCTCCATTTCTATCTTGGGCGACCGAATCAAAATGGACATTTACTATAAACCGACCGACTCCCACAGCTGCCTAGACTACACCTCCTCTCACCCTGCCCCCTGTAAAAATGCCATCCCATATTCCCAATTCCTTCGTCTCCACCGCACCTGCTCCCAGGAGGACCAGTTCCAATACCGAACAACTCAGATGGCCTCGTTCTTCAAAGACCGCAATTTCCCCCCAGACATGGTCGACGATGCTCTCCACCACATCTCCTCCACTTCCCGCTCCTCCGCCCTTGAGCCCCACCCCCCCAATCGCCATCAGGACAGAACCACACTGGTCCTCACCTAATCCCCACCAACCTCCATATACATCGTATCATCCGTCGTCATTTCCGCCACCTCCAAACGGACCCCACCAGCAGGGATATATTTCCCTCCCCTCCCCTATCAGCGTTCCGAAAAGACCACTCCCTCTGTGACTCCCTCGTCAGGTCCACACCCCCCCACCAACCCAACCTCCACTCCCGGCATCTTCCCCTGCAACCGCAAGAAATGCAAAACTTGTGCCCACACCTCCTCACTTACTTCCCTCCAAGGCCCCACCTGCACCTCCACACATATCATTTACTGCATCTGCTGCACCTGATGTGGCCTCCTCTATATTGGGGAGACAGGCCGCCTACTTGCGGAACGTTTCAGAGAACACCTCTGGGACACTTGGACCAACCAACCCAACCACCGCGTGGCTCAACACTTCAACTCTCCCCACCCCCCACCCCCCACACTCCACCAAGGACATGCAGGTTCTTGGATTTCTCCATCGCCAGACCATAGCAACACGACGGCTGGAGGAAGAGCGCCTCATCTTCCGCCTAGGAAATGTCAACGTTTAGCTTTGCTCAACTTCTAAAATCACTAAAAGTTCTTTCCACTGAGACTAACATTGCAGCAATATCAAGGCTCAGAAGAGGAATGGAATCCAGAGACCGGTCAAACTCATTTTCGATGAATATTTTAAACCAACAAACTTTTTTAAATTCACTTAAAAACAAGGAAGAATAATTTTAATCTTTAAGCATGAATGCAAATTCTAATCACCTTAAGAATGCAAGTCTTGGATAATCTACAGATAACATTCAATCTAAAAAAGAAATAAGCCACAAAGGCAACATAACAGCCTCCTGGGTCTCCCTACATATTCATGTAAATTAACATAATTGGCCTTATTTCTCTGTTCAAATGGACTCTGGCTCTGATAACAGGATTGCTAATTTTCAATATGCTACAGGCATCAGTTTGTGTGGTTCTTTACTGGAGGTCTGTGGTGTAGCACTCAAACCTCTCTTCTGCATTGCCCAATTACATTCCCAAAAATCTTTATTGAGTGACCGAAACTCCAGCATACGTCCTTTGGAATTTTTTCATACTGAGGTCAAGGACCAGTCAGGAGAGTATGCCTGAAACAATTGGCAAGGCATTGTCTTACCTCGAGTACTCTAGTGATGGTGCAGATGTGAGCACAATGCCATTAAGAAGAAAGTTCCAAGATTTTGACCCTGCTGAACTAAGGGAACAGTGATATATTTCCAAGTCAGGATGGTGAGTGGTTTGGGGGGAATTTGCAGCAATGGTATTTCCATACATCATGTCCTTCAAGATGGCGGTGGTTCTGGGATTGGAAGGTGCTGTCCAATGTCCCTTGATGAATTTCTACAATGCATCTTGAAGATATTGCTACTAATGTACATTGGTGGTGAAGAGTTTGAATATTTGTGAACTTGATGCCAATTAAGTGGGTTGTTTCATGCTGGTTGGTGTCAAGCTGTATCGGAGCTACACTCATCCAGATAAGTGCAGAGAATTCCATCATCTGCTGACTTGTATCTTGCAGATGGTGGACGGACTATGGGGAGTCAGATGATAATTTACTCACTGCAGGATTCCTAGCCTCTTACCTGCTCTTGTAGCCACAGTAGGTATATAGCTAGGCCAGTACAGTTCAGATTCTGGTCCATGGTTTGTGTGTATGTGTCAAGAGTGTGGTGGTGGAAAAGCACAGCAGGTCAGGCAGCATCCGAGGAGCAGGAGAATCGATGTTTCGGGTCAGAGCCCTTCAGCAGGAATGGCCCTTGGAAGAGGCTTTGCAGTAGAATTGAAATCAACTAGGAGAAAGTGAGGACTGAAGATGCTGGAGATTATGTGTGTGTGTGTGTGGTGTGGGTATGTATGTGTGTGCGCACGCACGCGAGCATGCTTGCTGATGAATCATCAATCAATGGTAGTCAGTCACTGGTTGAGGGCTTTGACATAGGGCAGTGGGGTGGCCAAAGAGAACTTTAGGACCTATAAAAAGCAAATCAGTTGCATACATTTCCTTGTTAAAAATCAACTGATGTAGAGTATGGATACTGTCTTCTGTTGTGTCCAGCTTGAGTTCTTGTAACATGTACTGATACTGTTATGTATTAAATCCAGTACCATGTCTCCTGTAACAAGAACAGAAATTGCTGTAAAACCTCAGCAGGTATGGCAATACCTGTGGACAGAAAACAAAGTTAACATTTGACTCCAATGACCCTCCTTTAGACCATGTCACCTGTCCTATCTCTTCATTGAAGCTGGCTACAAGATTCTGCCCCATTGAGTCGAGATCACATGACTACAGTGAGCCAGATTAGTTTTGATTTAATTTAATACAGTCAGTGCCCGAGGTAGAGTAAAAGATGTTGTCTTACGTGCATTGGGGTAACAGAGCAGAGTGCATGATATAATGTTGCAGCTGCCAAGAAGGTACAGAAAGCAATCAATAGTAACATTAAAGAGGTCCATTCAAAAGTCTGATAACAGCAGGGACGAAGCTGTTCTTTAATCTGTTACAGAGTCATAGAGTCATAGAGATGTACAGGATGGAAACAGACCCTTCGGTCCAACCCATCCATGCCAACCAGATATCCCAACCCAATCTAGTCCCACCTGCCAGCACCCGGCCCCTATCCCTCCAAACCCTTCATATTCATATACCCATCCAAATGCCTCTTAAATGTTGCAATTGTACCAGCCTCCACCACATCCTCTGGCAGCTTATTCCATACCCGTACCACCCTCTGTGTGAAAACGTTGTCCCTTAGGTCTCTTTTATATCTTTCCCCTCTCACCCTAAACCTGTGCCCTCTAGTTCTGGCCTCCCCGACCCCAGGGAAAAGACTTTGCCTATTTATCCTATCCATGCCCCTCATAATTTTGTAAATCTCTATAAGGTCACCCCTCTGCCTCTGACGCTCCAGAGAAAACAGCCCCAGCCTGTTCAGCCTCTCCCTATCGCTCAAATCCTCCAACCCTGGCAACATCCTTGTAAATCTTTTCTGAACCCTTTCACATTTCACAACATCTTTCCGATAGGAACGAGACCAGAATTGCACGCAATATTCCAACAGTGGCCTAGCTAATGTCCAGTACAGCCACAACATGACCTCCCAACTCCTGTACTCAATGCTCAAAGCATACCAAAAGCCTTCTTCACTATCCTATCTACCTGGGACTCCACTTTCAAGGAACTATGAACCTAAACTCCAAGGTCTCTTTGTTCAGCAACACTCCCTGGGACCTTACCATTAAGTGTATAAGTCCTGCTATGATTTGCTTTCCCAAAATGCAGCACCTTGCATTTATCTGAATTAAACTCCATCTGCCACTTCCCAGCCCATTGGCTCATCTGGTCAAGATCCTGTTGTAATCTGAGGTAACCCTCTTTGCTGTCCAATACACCTCCAATTTTGGTGTCATCTGCAAACTTACTAACTGTACCTCTTATGCTCGCATCCAAATCATTTATGTAAATGACAAAAAGTAGAGGACCCAGCAGCGATCCTTGTGGCACTCCACTGGTCACAGGCCTCCAGTCTGAAAACAACCCTCCACCACTGCCTTCTGTTTTCTACCTTAGAGCCAGTTCTATATCCAAATGGCTGGTTCTCCCTGTATGCCGTGAGACATCTAATCTTGCTAATCAGTCTCCCATGGGGAACCTTGTCGAATGCCTTACTGAAGTTCATATAGATCACATCTACCGCTCTTCCGTCATCAATCCTCTTTGTTACTTCTTCAAAATACTCAATCAAGTTTGTGAGACATGATTTCCCACGCACAAAGCCATGTTGACTATCCCGAATCAGTCTTTGCCTTTCCAAGTACACGTACAACCTGTCCCTCAGGAATCCCTCCAACAACTTGCCCACCACCCACATCAGGCTCACTGCTCAATAGTTCCCTGGATTGTCCTTACCACCCTTCTTAAACAGTAGCACCACATTTGCCAACCTCTAGTCTTCCGGCACCTCACTTGTGACTATCGATGATACAAATATCTCAGGAAAAAGCCCAGCAATCATTTCTCTAGCTTCCCACAGAGTTCTTGAGTACACCTGATCAGGTCCTGGGGATTTATCCACCTTTACCCATTTCAAGACATCCAGCACTTCCTCCTCTGTAATATGGACATTTTGCAAGATGTCACCATCTATTTCCCTACAGTCTATATCTACCATATCCTTTTCCACAGTAAATACTGATGCAAAATACGCGTTTAATATCTCCCCCATTTTCTGCGGTTCCACACAAAGGCTGCCTTGCTGATCTTTGAGGGGCCCTATTCTCTCCCTAGGTATCCTTTTGTCCTTAATGTATTTGTAAAAACCCTTTGGATTCTCCTTAGTTCTATTTGCCAAAGCTATCTCATGTCCCCTTTTTGCCCTCCTGATTTCCCTCTTATGTATACTCCTACTTCCTTTATACTCTTCTAAGGATTCACTCGATCTAACCTGTCTATACCTTACATATGCTTCCTTCTTTTTCTTAACCAAACCCTCAATTTCTTTAGTCATCCAGCATTCCCTATACCTATCAGCCTTTCCTTTCACCCTGACAGAAATATACTTTCTCTGGATTCTCATTATCTCATTTCTGAAGGCTTCCCATTTTCCAACCGTCCCTTTACCTGCAAACATCTGCCCCCAATCAGCTTTCGAAAGTTCTTGCCTAATACCGTCAAAATTGGCCTTTCTCCAATTTAGAACTTCAACTTTTAGATCTGGTCTATCCTTTTCCATTACTATTTTAAATCTAATAGAATTATGGTCGCTGGCCCCAAAGTGCTCCCCCACTGACACCTCAGTCACCTGCCCTGCCTTATTTCCCAAGAATAGGTCAAGTTTTGTACCTTCTCCAATGGGTACATCCACATACTGAATCAGAAAATTATCTTTACGCACTTAAGAAATTCCTCTCTATCTAAACCTTTGACACTATGGCAGTCCCAGTCTATGTTTGGAAAGTTAAAATCCCCTACCATAACTACCCTATTATTCTTACAGATAGCTGAGATCTCCTTACAAGTTTGTTTCTCAATTTCCTTCTGACTATTAGGGGGTCTATAATACAATGCCAATAAGGTGATCATCCTTTTCTTATTTCTCAGTTCCACCCAAATAACTTCCCTGGATGTATTTCCGGGAATATCCTCCCTCAGCACAGCTGTAATGCTATCCCTTATCAAAAATGCCACTCCCTCTCCTCTCTTGCCTCCCTTTCTATCCTTCCTGTAGCATTTGTATCCTGGAACTTTAAGCTGCCAGCCCTGCCCATCCTGAGCCATGTTTCTGTAATTGCTAATGATATCCCAGTCCCATGTTCCTAACCATGCCCTGAGTTCATCTGCCTTCCCTGTTAGGCCCCTTGCATTGAAATATATGCAGTTTAATTTATTCGTCCTACCTCGTCCCTGCCTGCCCTGACTGTTTGACTCGTTTCTGTTCTCAACTGTACCAGTCTCAGATTGATCTCTTTCCTCACTATCTCCCTGGGTCCTACCACACCCCCGCCCACCCCCAACCCCCAACAACCTCACTAGATTAAATCCTCCTGAGCAGCTCGAGCAAATTTCCCTGCCAGTATATTAGTCCCCTTCCAATTTAGGTGCAATCCGTCCTTCTTGTACAGGTCACTTCTACGACAAAAGAGATTCCAATGGTCCAAAAATGTGAATCTTTCTCCCATACACCAGTTCCTCAGCCATGCATTCATCTCATTCATGCATACAAACGTTTATATCTTCTGTTTGATGGAAGAGAGTATAACTGGGTAGGAGGGGGGTCTTTTATTATGTTGCTTTCCCATTGCAATAGGAAGTACAAATAAAGTCAATGGATAGGAGGTTGGTTTGTGTGATGGACTGGGTTGTGTTCACAACTCTCTGTAGTTTCTTTCAGTTTTGGGAAGTACAGTTGTTATACCACACTGTGATGCATCCAGATAGGATGCTTTCTATGGTACATCTACAAAACTTTGTAAGAGTCTTAATGGACCTGCTGAATTTCCTTAGACTCCTAAGGAAGTAGAGGTATTGGTGTGCTTTCTTAACTGTAGTGTCAACGTGGGTGGACCAGGACAAATTATTGGTGATTATAGCTCCCAGGAACTTGATGCTCTCAATCATCTCCACATCAGCACAAACGATGAAGACAGGGACATGTCCTCCACTCCACTTCCTGAAGTTACTGACAGCTCCTTCATTTTGCTGACACTGATGGAGAGATTGGTGTCTTTACACCATGCCATTAAGCACTCTATTTCCTTCCTGTGCTCCGTCTTGTCATTGTTTGAGATCTGAACTACAATGGTGGTGTTGTCAGCAAACTTGCAAATGGAGTTGCTGTGGAATTTGGCCAGTTATAAGGTGTACAGTATGGTGCTGAGTATGCAGTCTTGCAGGGCACCGGTGTTGAGGTTTATCATGAAGGAGGTGTTGTCATCTATCCTTATTGATTGTGGTCTGTTGGTCAGGACATTGAAAATCCAGTCAAAGAGCGGGGAGCAGGGACTTAGGTCCCAGAGTTTGGAGATGAGTCTTTTTGGAATTATGGTGTTGAAGGCAGAGCGGTAGTCAATAGGTAGGAGCCTGGCGTAGATATCTATGTTATCTAGATGTACCAGGAACAAATGTAGGGCCAGGGAGATGGTGTTTACTGTGAACCTGTTGCGCCAGTAGGCAAATTGCAAGGGATCAAGGCGACCTAAGAGGCTGGAGTTGATGTGAGCCATGACTTACCTTTTGAAGCACTTCATAATTACAGATGTCAGAGCCACTGGACGGCTCTCTGCATGAGTTTCTTTGACACGGAATGATGGCAGTCTTCTTGAAGCAGATGGTAACCTCACATCACAGTCACAGGAGAGATTGAAGATTTCTGCAAATACTCCCACCGGCTGGTCCGCATAGGATCTGAGTACACCGCAGTGGACTCCATCCAAACCAGTTGCCTTCTGTGGGTTCACCCTTAAGAAGACCAATCTAACATCTGGAGTGTTGACTGAGCGTACAGGTGTATCCGAGGCTGATGGGATAGGTAACATGTTTTCACTGAGCTTCTGTTCAAAGCGAGCACAGAATGAATTGGGCTCATTGGGTAAGGATGTACTATTGCCTGTGATACTGTTCAACTTTGCTTTGTAGTGCGTTATGATACTTCAGCCTTGCTACAAGCGACTAGTGTTCATGTAGTTAGTTTGGGTCTCAAGCTTAGTTTGGTATTGCCTCTTGACATCCCTAATGGCCTTGCGAAGGTCATAGCTGTATTTCCTGTATAGGTCAAGGTCACTCAACTTAAACACCTCAGACCTGGACTTCAGTTGGGAATGGATCTCCAGTTTATCCATGTTTCCAGTTAGAGAACGTTTGGATTAACTTCTTCAGCATGCAGTCTTCTACACACTTACTAATGAAGACTGTAATGGTAGTGGCATACTCATTTAGGTTAGCCACTGAGTTCTTGAATATGGACTAGTCCACCAACTCTAAGCAGTCCTATAGATGTTCTTCAGTTTCCACAGACCAAGATTGCACTACTTTCAGCATTGGGTCCTCATGCTTCAATTTGTGCTTGTAAACTAGGAGGAGGAGCAAAGCGTTATGGTCTGATTTTCCAATATGCAGCTGAGGGATGGCGTGCTAGGCAACGTTTATGGTTGGTAGAAATGGTCAAGGATGTTCCGACCTCCAGTGAGACCGGAGATATGTTGGTGGAATTTTGGGAGCACATTCTTGACGTTCACCTAGTTGAAGTCATGAGCTATGATGAACAAGGCTTCAGGGTACTCTGTCTCAAGACTGTTTGTAGCATTTTATACTTCATCAAATACACTCTTCACTTTCACATGGATGGCATTCCACTGTTAAATATCCTAGATCTGGGAGCAGTGATTTCCAGGGTCACCACATCTGAGCAGGTTGATTAGGAGGCAGACTCCATTGCCCCTTGCCTTGCCTGAAGATGCTGCACAGTCCATTCTGTGAATTGAGAAGCCCTCATGATTGTAAGGCACAGTCAGGTATGGCAGGGATGAGCCATATCCCTGTGAAACAGAGCACTCAGCAGTCTCTCAACTCTCTTTGGAAGATGATTCCTGCTTTAAGTTATTTTTGCAGTAATGCATTTTGATCCCAAATATTTCTGTTTACAGACAGAAAGGTTAAAGAAAAAATTGCATGCATCATCTTTTATATAGTTAATTACTGAATTTATCCATTGGCTGGACATGTCTTTGGGCATTTATTACTTGGGCTGACAAGTGATAAGGAACATTTGTGCCAAAACAGTGCCAGACAGTGACTATGTCCAACAAAGTCAGAAGTCACATGACACCAGGTTATAGTCCAACTGGTTTATTTGAAATCACAAGTTGTCAGAGCCCTGCTCCTTCATCAGGTGAAGTAGAGGGAAGCGGACAAGCACAGAATTTATGGGTGGTCAGGTAATTGCAAGATAACTCTCGGTGAAGAAGAGTGTCAAGATAGTACAACTGCTGTGAGTAGGGTGTCAACATTGAATAACAAATCTTTGCAGGTGATCCAGAGTGTCAAACGGTGTGAGTAAAGTGTCAACAGCTGAATAGCAAGCGAAGGAATGCCTATGATCCAATTAATTAAGATAGAAAGATAATTACAAAAAAAATCAAAAATAAGATGGTGCTAGAGACACCGTTTGACAACCCAGACCAACACTGGCACCTCTACATCATGTCCAACGAGACAGAATCAATGTTTCTGCTGGGTTATGAGTTTCGGAACATACCCACCTGCTAATTCTCATTGATTTTGGAAGATTTCAGACTCTGTTGTTACAATCTCCACTTTCTTCCAGGGAGTGTTGCTCTAGATAGCATGTCAGTGTTGTACATCTGCTTTCTTTGCTTATACGTCAAGTCCAGATTGTGCCTCAATAATCGAAGTAACTTTCCTTGCAGATGCTTTGGAGCAGTCACTTGACAAAAATGGCTTTAAGTAACTTGTAGTCATACACTAACATTATTTTGACTCTTTAAAGTAATTATTGATGAGAATGTTCACGAACATAGACCATGATCAGATGCTCTTTCTTGAGCATATTGTCATTCAATTTGTGTTAACATTCTAAATGTAAATACAACCAATTGACGTTCGTACATTGTCCTTTCTTCAAGTCATGTCTCACTGGTGGCATAATAAACATATCCTTCATTTACATCATAGTTTTGCAGATCTGATGTTGTCATTACTAGTTGCTTGAATGTGTTGCTTCCTTTTCAGTGCCCCAACACCACTGCACATTTTTGGAAAATAATTAATATACT
This sequence comes from Chiloscyllium plagiosum, assembly GCF_037043375.1. NCBI lineage: Eukaryota > Metazoa > Chordata > Chondrichthyes > Orectolobiformes > Hemiscylliidae > Chiloscyllium > Chiloscyllium plagiosum. The sequence goes on along the minus strand of NW_028270164.1, from coordinate 31,657,106 downwards.
CTGACAACAAATTGGGCAAGAATTTCACGAAATAGTTGACAAATTGAACAACTCATTGCACTGATTTACATGTTGTTTACCATATCCCTGCTACAGCTCTTATCTTTTTGTGATCCAGCAAATTTTGCCCTCAGTACATGATTTTTAATTGCATCTTTTTCTTGTTCAGCTTCTTGTATATCAGTGTTTTGCCAAAGGGACGCCCAACAAGCAGATACAGATGACTACTAGTGGATGGCACAGTGGTTAGCACTGTTGCTTCACAGCACCAGAGACCTGGGTTCAATTCCTGCCTCAGGCGACTGGCTGTATGGAGTTTGCACATTCTCCCCGTGTTTGTGTGGGTTCCCTCCGGGTGCTCCGTTTTCCTCCCACAGTCCAAAGATGTGCAGGTTAGGTGAATTGGCCATGCTAAGTTGCCCGTAGTGTTAGGCGAAGGGGTAAATGTATGGGTGGGTTGCGCGTCGGTGTGGACTTGTTGGGCCAAAGGGCCTGTTTCCACACTGTAAGTAATCTAATCTACTGGACAGATATTTCAGCTGAAGATTCTGACGAACCACTCTACACCATATAACTATTTGGTTTAGTCAATTTGATAGTTGGTGACTGCAATTTTAAATGCAGAAAAATATCACCAGGTCAACAGAAAGTGTATCATACAATATTATCTTCACAGACTGTGTGAAGTAGCTTAACATGGCAATCCAAAAATAGCAGGCCTGAACAAGCAGGAATTCTCTCTCTAATCCTTTTTTATAAAAGAGATCCCCCTGGCTGCAGAAATACTTATAAGTTAGTCACTGAACCCTTCAAATGCCCATCTTTCAAATGGTAGTACGATAATGACTTTTTTTTAAAATGCTGATAGAGAATTAACTATTGGTCAAAGTACAGTGAAGAATTCCCTTGGTATTATTTGAAACAAAGCTATAGATTCATCTTTAATCACCTGAGAGGGCAGGCATTTTATTATCTCATCTAAAATACAATGGCCAGAGACTTTCCCTCCACAGAGTGGCAAGAAGGATGGGAAAATATGATGAGAATGAAAAACAATTATAATTTCAAGGATGAAAGATATATTTATGACTACTCTTTAAATTATAAATGGTAACTTCAGAATCTCACTATTGAGCAGTGACTGCCTTAATTGAATACATTTGCGACAGCGTGGTGGCTCAATAATTAGCACTGCTGCCTCACAGAGCCAGGGTTCGATTCCTGCCTTGGGTGATTGTCTGTATGGAGTTTGCTCATTCTCCCTGTGTCTACATGGGTTTCCTTCCACAATCCAAAGATGTGTGAGTCAGGTGAATTGGCCATGCTAAATTGCCCATAGTGTTAGGTGGCTTAGTCAGGGGTAAATATAACTAGGACCAGGACTAGGTCTGGGTGGGTTACTCTTCGGAGGATTGGTGTGGACTTGTTGGGCTGAAGGGCCTGTTTCCATACTGTAAGAATCTAATCTAATAATTATTGCAACTTGCCTTATTTATGCACTACTTGCAATTCTACTCTCCTTCCTCATGAAGCTAGACCATGCAAATTCCAAACATCTATGTCATAGTGGGTATTTAGGTACTTGCAGCTCACAAATTGTTTCTCCCTGCCATCATCTAGATGCGTTTTTCTCATAATGTCCTTGTGTGCTCCAAGGCCACCTTCCTCTGCAACACTTTAACCTCACAGATCAGCAAGTAACAAACCGCCAGCCCCACCACATCATCATGCCTTCTCTCGGTCCAAAACTCACATACTACTTCAGCACCTTACTTTGGAGCTCAGGGACACTTACAATCAGCATGATTCTGCCAGTTTGCATTGCATGAAGGGACACACTCTTCACATACGTCAACATGGGATACATTTCTGGCTCGTGGCTTCCTTTCTTTGTGCTTGCTGTTTCAGATGCTGCCAGAATCTCTGAGAGAAGGGAGAAGCAGGCAACTTGTCATGATGAGGAACAGTAAACTGTGAAAGAGGTTGCATCAACTGCACACCTGCAGCATATGCGAGCAGTGCATGTGGCAAACGCTTTGCATGTGCTTCAGGCAAATTGCAAATTCTGAAAGGCAAAGGGGAGCAGACTTTAGTAGGGCTAAGGAGGATTGCAGTAATTAAGGCATACAACCACATTCGTTCAAAGTATTCGTCTGATTCCAGTCCAGGCATTTGCCCCTACTGAAGTCCAGGGAAATGTGTAACTGTATCTCTGCAGTCCAGTAACTGGGCCACGCTCAGTCAGCAGTTTACATGCAACCAGTCTGGGAATCACAGGTAGATTAGAAGGGGTGCTGTGAGAACAGCAGTCCAAAGATTTGGTCATTTCTCTCCGACAGCAGGACAAAGGGGAGGATTGAGAATGATGAAAGTGGATGGAAAAGCAGTTAGTGGTGGTACTGGAGCAAGAGAGGTGCCTCCAGTGAGTGAACAGGTAGAGCAGAAGGCAGGAAGAGTTTGTACTTGGAAGGTTTAGGTGGGTGTGAATGATTGAGTAGAAAAGATCCCTGCAATAGTGACATAAGCCTAGTGACATAAGCCTTGCTGGGTTGAATGTGCAGTGACAGAGCTCGAGTGAGTTCTGGCCCTTTGAGTGTGAAGTGACAGAAATACGTTGGTGGTATTTACTGTTGTAGCATAGAAGATCATTCAGCTTCTTGAATTTAACCCATAGCATAGCAGGCTGCAATCTGCTTCTGGACTGACTGGGACTGATGGCATGTCAGCAGAAGAATATCCACTCCAACGCTCTGTTCACCAGCAGCTCCAAGTCCCTGTCTGTGGAATGAGAAATGCACTTTCCTTTCTGGGCTGTGTCGTCAATGATGATGATTATGTACTGCAGTATGAGGAACAGTTCTGTGCGTGAAGCTTCTGTAGTTGTGTGCAGCTGGCCTTTAAATATGACACAAGTAGTGGGAACACCACAAAGTCTCGACTCTGGCAAGCACTTCTATCCCTCCTCCCATGTGATTCCATGAGGAATGTGCTGAAGAGCTCAGTTGCATGGTTAATATGGTGAAGAATAGAAGATTACATGAGTAAAGTTGCTTTGAGCATGGTGGACTGTGTAACATGAATCTCAATCAACAACACAGAAAATAGGAAAATTGAGTCCAACATCTCATTTAGGGGCAGCATGGTGGCTCAGTGGTTAGCAATGCTGCCTCACAGCACCAGGGACCCGGGTTCAATTCCCACCTCAGGCAACTGTCTGTGTGGAGTTTGCACATTCTCCCCGTGTCTGCATGGGTTTCCTCTGGGTGCTCCGGTTTCCTCCCACAATCCAAAGGTGTGCAGGTTAGGTGAATTGGCCATGATAAATTGCCCATAGTGTTAGGTGCATTAGTCAGGGGTGAATGTAGGTGAATATGTCTGGGTGGGTTGCTCTTCGGAGGGTCAGTGTGGAATTGTTGGGCTGAAGGGCCTGTTTCCACACTGTAGGGAATCTAATCTAAATCTCTGACAGTGTAGCGCTCCTGCAGCACTGCACTATATATCAGCATAGAGGTTATGCTGACATTCCTGAAGTGGAACTTGAACCCACAACCTTTTGACTAGATGGTGACAGTGTCACACAGATAACTGATAGTGAATTAAGTGTTCCTTATCAATGTTGTTCTTATGCAACTGTTTTCTACATTAATTAAATTTCATTCTCAACTACAAATATTGCATAGCCACCCCCTGCTCCTACAGAGGAATTTCCATTTTCTTTGTTATTTTTCCTCAAATCTTATCTCAGAGGCTAATTTCTTTCCTCTTCTCACCAAATACTCTTTTTCCCATGCTCCACAAGTTTTTTTTCGAGTCTTTGTTATCAATCAAATGAAAAGATATAAACTCTGGCTTTAACACTGAAGAACAATCAAATTGCCCAGATAAGAAATATTACTGATAGAATAATATACCAAATGCACATAAATATGTGAACTTGTACAGTTAAGAATTGCTTAATGTTAAAGACAGTAGAAGTGTGTTAAGAAACTAGTACAAAACCATTAAAAGCTTAAATGCTTACATCACTCAGTTCTTGGGGATAATACTACTCAATATGTTTTAACTGTTGAATCATTGAAAGAAACTTCATTATGCTTCCCAATGCCTGTACTAATCATATTTGAGACAACAGTTGGTTACTATGTCCTTTAATATAGAGCACGTACTACTTTAATTTACACATTTAATTCAAAGCCTGTTACTATTGATTGAATAATAGAAGGAATTTGTTTGCCTCAGCAATGGTCTCTTTAAATTTCTACTGATGTTGCTATGAAAGGAGCACTTACAACCTCTTTTAATTAACAAACCACTCTTTTTGTTGAATATGAGAAAGATACAAAATACGCCATTTTGATGAAAGATTGTCAGCTTGAATTGTTCACTTCACATTCGCCCCTCAGAATTTTATATGTTCAAAAGTTCACCACTCATTCTTCAATAAGAATTGTGGCCTTACTTGCTTAACCTTTCTTTATAAAATGATGCCTCCATCACAGGAATCAGACTAGTGAACTTTCTCTAACCTGCTTTCAATGCAAGTAAATCCCATTGAAATAACAGCACAGAGGCCAGCATCCTCTCACCAAGTCACCCTTTATTTAATTGTGCACAGTACATTGGCTACGGCCAGCCACCTTGGAGTCAGTGCCCTGAACTGAGGAGGTTCTAATACTTTATTTTCCTAAGCGATGTTGAAACTAAAAGAGACAAAAATAAAGTTTCCTGCATTCCATTAACTTGAGTCCTTGCAGGATTTAACACTACCATCCAAATCAAATTATGCATCGCCTGTTTTTTTTTTCTCCTCCTTAGTTCCAGCAGTAACACACTGACTGGAGCACCAGCCAGCACAGAGTCAGTGCCCCAAACTGAGGCAACTCTAAATCTCCCGTTAATCTTTTTTTAAAAACCCCACACTACCGTCTAACTGCGATAGTGCTTATATATTTTTTCTCCTGGTTATTTTGGTCGGCCAGGGCTTTCCTGATTGGCCCAGGTTAACAAGGATGTCATAGTCAACAAGATGCAGCTGTTCTAATCAGTACACCCACCTTAAATAAGGAAACTGAAATTCCATATAGTATTATAGATGTATTCTCACCGTTGCAAGAAAATGCCTCTACTTTTCCATTCCCCTTGCAATAAAGGGTCAGCATTCCATTTGCCTTCCTGATTACTTCCTGTACCTACATGTTATCTTTTTCTGATTCATCTACCAGGTCATCCAGATTTCTTTGTAATACAGCATTCTCCACCCTCTTTCTATTAAGATAATATTGGGTTGGATTTTTCAAAGAGTGGCAATCTCCTGCACATTGCCACACTGCCCCTACATTTTTTACAAAAGTAGAGATCTCTGTATTTCTGACAAAAGATCTTGATCAAGGCTTCTTAACAAATGCAGAGCTGTAGTTCCATTCTGATAGTTCTCTCATAGTGCAGAATTGTTGAGAGAAGGCAAATACAACCCCTTTTCACAGCAGTCAGCTGCAATAACTTCAAATTTAAAAGTCCTCACAGCCACTATAACAACTGCTTATATAATCTTATATAATACATAAGATCAATATGAGAATATGGGATCAGAAAGGTTGAGTCTTGGATAGATAGGAATGTAGTTTGCCAGTGAAATTGGTTGCTGGGGAAATAGGGGTCCAAGTTAGATAGGATGCCACTTGGTTAGAGAGTAGGATGTCAGGTAAATAGGGTACCAGGGTAGGGTGCTGTGTGGGTCGAGTGCAGGTTTGCAAGAAAGCCAGGTAAGTGATATCATGTTTAGGGTCTATCAGAATGGAAATGGAAAATTGGGTTTGGCAAGGTTTGATATAGGGTCAAGGGTAGGAGGGGGATCAGTTTGGAAGTGGAGGAAGTTGGGGGACAGGTTAGTTCCCAGGGTGGGTGGAGGCAGATCAGGTTCGGAGCTGGGGAAGGGAGGACCGGGTCTGGAGATTGCGTCTGGAGTGGGAGAAGTGGGGAGCAGGTCCAGAGCAGGGGATGGGTTCATCACCTGGGGATGAAAGAGACTTCTCAGTTGCTGCACTCAATAAGTTGGGAAGTCCAGCAACCAGCACTTGGGTGCCTGATAAGCACTTATTCCAGCAGACATTTTGCTTGTGGGAATAGGGGTTATTTGCCCAATCCAGCATTTAAAACTAAAGGAAGAAAATCCTAGTAGATGTTTTAACTTTTCAATTTGATAGCATCCTTAACTTTTAGAAAAGCTAAGCTTGTAATTGCTTGGCAGCATCTGCAAACTCTGTACGTATACTCCTGTAGTTTACAAAGCAGGGTTGGTAAGTACTTTTAATATTATACACCATATGCTTTAATGGAAATGCAGATGTGGTTACATGAAATACTACTATTTTGTGTGCAAATGGATGATAAATAATAAACAGTAGTAAAGGCTATATCAAAATAAAGAAGTTAATAAGCAAAATAAGCTAATTTGTTGCAAGTTACCCAAACATACAACTGATTCTCAATTAATTCTATTATATCTAAAATTAAATTGCCGCTAAAAATAAATTTAAAAATTGGAGGTAGCAGTGGTAGTGCAGATTAATGTTAGGGCTATGATATATGGAGGTCTGTAGGTGATGAATAGGAAATGTCACTGCCTTGGACATTCTGGCTCAGCGTTCTTGGGCCTGAGTGTGCATCCAAGTATTCCCAAGGAAGAACGAGGAAATTCTGGATTGTTTTCTCCACAACAGTCACACTACAGAGAAAAGCAGAGGTGCAGGAAAGAAAGCAAAATTGTCAGTCAGTAAAGTTGGGGAAAACCAAGGGAAAATAGGAGACGAAATTCTAAAGGTTTTGTTGGTACTGTCCAATAATTTCAGCATACTTGATATCTGAAGGTTAGGGAGTTAGTTATTAAGGGGATGGACAATACTCCCCAGTCATGTTGGGGAGTCTGGTTTCCTACCTGTTACCTGAATAAGCAATGTTTCAATGTACTTAGAAAAAGGACAGGTAAGATCCAATTGTCATAGTGCATGTCTGGGCCAATGAAATTGGAAAGAAATTGAGGAGAAACTCAACTGGACTCGCTTTATAAATACAGTGGCTACAAGAGCAAGTCAGAGGCTGGGAATACTGCAGTAGCCCATCCCCTGACTCCCCAAAGTCTGTCTGTCATTGAGAAGACACAAGTCAGAAGGGTAATGGAACACTCTCCACTTTCCTTAATCAATGCCTTTCAAACTGGAGGCCTGCGAGCAATGGTGTGCCACAAGGAGCAGTGCTGGGTCCTCTGCTTTTTGTCATTTATATAAATGATTTGGATGTGAACATAGGAGGTACAGTTAGTAAGTTTGCAGATGACACAAAAATTGGAGGTGAAGTGGACAGCGAAGAATGTTACCTCAGTGTACAATGGGATCTTGATCAGATGGGCCAGTGGGCTGAGGAGTGGCAGATGGAGTTTAATTTAGATAAATGTGAGGTGCTGCATTTTGGAAAGGCAAATCAGAGCAGGACTTATACACTTAATGGTAAGGTCTTGGAGGGTGTTGCTGAATAAAGAGACCTAGGCATGCAGGTTCATAGCTCCGTGAAAGTGGAGTCGCAGATAAATAGTGAAGAAGACTTTTGGTATTCTTTCCTTTATTGGTCAGAGCATTGACTACAGGAGTTCGGAGGTCATGATACGGCAACACAGGACTGGTTAAGCCACTTTTGGAATATTTTGTGCAATTCTGGTTTTCCTCCTATCCGAAGGATGTTGTGAAATCTGAAACGTTCAGAAAAGATTTACAAGGATGTTGCCAGGGTTGGAGGATTTGAGGTACAGGGAGAGGCTGAATAGGCTAGGGCTGTTTTCCCTGGAGCATCGGACACTGAAGGTAACCTTATAAGGTTAATAAAATCATGAGGAGCTTGCTCAAGGTAAACAGACAAGGTGTTTTTCCCTGGGTTGGGAGGTGGGGAGGAGTCCAGAACTCAAGAGTATAGGTTTAGGGTGAGAGGGGAAAAATTTAAAAGGGACCGATGGGGCAACTTTTTCACACAGATGATGGTATGTGTGTGGAATGAGCTGCCAGAGGAAGTACTGGAGGCTAGTACAATTACAGCATTTAAAAGGCATCTGGATGGGTATATGAATAGGAAGTGTTTAGAGAGATATGGGCCAAGTGTTGGCAAATGGGACTTGATTAGGTTAGGATATCTGGTTGGCATGGACAAGTTGGACCAAAGGGTCTGTTTCCGTGCTGTACATCTCTATGACTATATGACAATGCAATTTGACACCATCCAGTTCAAAACAGCATCACATCCACCAGCATTCACTCCCTCTACCACTGACACCCAGAAGTAGTAGTGCGTACTCTGTATAAGATGCACTGCAGAAATTCAATGAAGATCCTTAGAGAGCACCTTGCAAACTCATGTCCACTTCAATCTTGAAGGACATGAAACATAAGACATAGGAGTGGAAGCAAGGCCATTCGGCCCATCAAGTCCACTCCACCATTGAATCAATGCTGATGGGTGTTTCAATTCCACTTACCCACACTCTTTCCATATTCCTTAATTTCTTGCGAGATCAATAATTTATCAATCGCTGCCTTGAAGACACCCAATGTCCCGGACTCCACTCACTCCATGACAATGAATTCCACAGGCCCACCACTCTCTGGCTGAAGAAATGTCTCCTCATTTCCATTCTAAATTGACCCCCTCTAATTTTAAGGTGGTGCCCATGGGTCCTAGTCTGCCTGCCTAATGGAAACAACATCCCAGCGTCCACCCTTTCTAAGCCATACATTATCTTGTAAGTTTCTACTAGATCTCCCCTCAACCTTCTAAACTCTAATGAATACAATCCCAGGATACTCAGCTGATCATCATATGTTAGGCCTACCATTCCAGGCATCATCTGTGTGAATCTCTGCTGGACACGCCCCAGTGCCAGTATGTCCTTCCTGAGGTGTGGGGCCCAAAATTGGACACAGTATTCTAAATGGGGCCTAATGAAAGCTTTATAAAGTCTCAGAATCAAGTCGCTGCTTTTATATTCCAACCCTCTTGAGATAAATAACAGCATTACATTTGCTTTCTTAATCATGGACTCAACCTGCAAATTAACCTTTAGAGAATCCTGGACTCACACTCCCAGATCCCTTTCTACTTTGGCTTTATGAATTTTCTCACTGTTTAAAAAATAGTCTATGACTGTATTCTTTTTTCCAAAGTGCAAGACCTCGCGCTTGCTCATGTTGAACTTTATCAGCCATTTCCTGAACCACTCTCCTAAACTGTCTAAATCTTTCTGCAGCCTCCTCAGTACTACCTGCCTGTCTGCTTAACTTCGTATCATTGGCAAACCTCTGCGGAATGCCCCCAATCCCTTCATCCAGACAAGTGCTGAAGCTAAGTGAAAACACTGTTAGGTTCTGCAAGGCCTCCTCCAAGTCATTCACAATCCTGACTTGAAAATATATCCCCATCCTTCACTGTCACTTTCCATAAGGGCATTGTTGAACAACTTACAGCACATGGACTGTAGCAGTTCAAGAAGGCAGCTCACCAGCACCTTCTCAAGGGCAACTAGTGATGGGAAATAAATGCTAGCCCAGCCAGCAGTGCCCCCATCCCCTGAGTGATTTAAAGAAAATACATAGTGAGGGAGTGTCAGGAATTTGGAGATAAAATAAGAAGGAAAATCTCATGGATGGTCTTTTCAGGATTACTAGTAATTACAAGCTATTTTCATAGAGACAAATAGATCAGGAAGGTAGAAAAGTGGCTAAAGGAGTAGCAAGGGAGCAAATATTCCAGGGACACTGGAACTGGGGATTGGGAATTAGAGAGAGAGTTGTGCCATTGGGTTGCACTAAAATCGAACTGGGCTAGCTCCATGTAAGATTAGGGTGAAGCTGGAAAAGCAAAGAAGGTCAGGCAGCATCCAGAGCAGGAAAATCAATGTTTCGGCAAAAATCCTTCATCAGGAATGAGGCTGAGAGCCTCGGGGGTAGAGAAATAAATTGGAGGGGGGTGGGGCTGGGGAGAAGTTAGATGAGAGTGCAATAGGTGGATGGAGGTGGGGGTAAAGGTGATGGGTTGGAGATGAGGGTGGAGCGGATAGGTGAGAAGGAAGATTAGGTGAAAGTGAGGACTGCAGATTCTGGAGATCCGAGTCAAGATTAGAGTGGTGCTGGAAAAGTACAGCAGGTCAGGCAGCATCCGAGGAGCAGGAAAATCAATGTTTCAGGCAGGAGCCCTTCATCAAGAATGAGGCTGGGAGCCTCTGGGGTGGAGAGATAAATGGGAGTGGGGTGAGGCTGGGGAGAAGGTAGCTAAGAGTGAAGCACATGTGGTTGTGGTAGCGAGTCTGTTTCAGGACATGGGTGAAGAACTTCAGGGCAGAGGCAATAACCTGGGGGTTGCAGTGAGAGAGAGAGACTCACTGAGATCTTTGTAGAGAGAGGAGGAGAACTTCTTCAAGATAGGCATCCTTGCTACCTTGAAGAAGTTCTCCTCTCTCTCTACAAAGATCTTAGTGAGTCTCTCTCTCTCTCTCTCTCACTGCAATCCCCAGGTCATCTCCTCTGCCCTAAAGCTCTTCAATCATGTCCTGAGAAGGAAGATTGACAGATGGGACAGGTCATGAAGATGGTGCTGAGCTGGAAGGTTGGAACTGGGGTAAGATGGGGAGAGGGGAAATGAGGAAACGGTGAATTCCATTTTGATGCTATGGGGTTGAAGGGTCACGAGGCCGAAGATAAGGCATTCTTCCTCCAGGCATCCGCTCCACCCTCCTCTCCGACATCACCTTTACTGCCACCCCCATCCACCTATTGCACTTTCAGCTACCTTCTCCCCAGTCCCACCCCCCTCCCATTTATCTCTCCACCCCCCAGGCTCACAGCATCATTCCTGATTTAGGGCTTTTGCCTGAAAGGTAAATTTTCCTGCTTCTCGGGTGCTGCCTGACCTGCTGTGCTTTTCCAGTGCCATTCTAATCTTGACTCTAATCTCCAGCATCTGCAATACCCACTTTTGCCTACACCATGTAAGGTCTTACTGAAAATAATAAATAGGCGGAGGAGGTGATGGCCTAATGATATTATTGCATATAGTGTTAGTCCAGGGGACCTGGGTTCAAATCCTGCCATGGTAGAGTTGAAATTTAATAAAAATCTGGAAATAAGAGTCTAATGATGACCATCAAACAATTGTTGATTGTCTGGAAAAACCCATCCTTTCCAGGTCTGGCCTGCATGTGACTTGAGACCCATAGCAATGTGATTGATACGTAATTGCCCTCTGGATAATTAGGGATGTGCAATAAATGGTGGCCCAGCTAGTGATGACCGCATTTGTGAATTAATTTTTAAAAAGGTTAAAAAGAAGACTAAACTGTAAAATGGGTGAGGGAGGTGCATTCTGAAACAAAATTATGGTTTGGTTTTGTTGTCTATAAACAAAATTTTTGTTAAAGTAGTTAATGCACCAGTGATAAAAATTGATTAAAACAACATCAGGTCAGAAAGACAGCTTAGGTCTCTTTTTCTCATAAGAGTTTTATAGGTTAATGAATGGGTTATGAGAAAGAAATTCAGTGATTTAAAGGTTCAAATATAGTCCATGTACTGCATAATGTATTACACACTGCCTATTACTAAGACACATCCGCAAACTGGTAATGATTGAGAATTAAATGTTCCCGCTTTTAAGACTTTTAGAAAGCATTTGGTAACTCAAAGAGGAAGAGGATAGTTTAATTAATTAGAAATAATATTACTACAGGAATAAAAGAGGATTAATAAGTGCTGTCCTTACAATCTATCACAAGGAATAAGACAAGGCTTAACTACATTAGGAGTTGTCTACAGGTCTAATAGCACTACTGATGTGGCAATGTATTAATTCTGAGATTGAAAAGCACTGTAGTAAAAAAAAAATTGTTTAATATGAGTCAGTAATTTTCCTACAAATTGGAAGGAGAAACCAGTTGAAATTAGAAAAGGAGTGGATTTTTTGAGTGACTTTATTTGCTGTAGTGATATGTTCTAAAATCAAGAACCAAGAGGGTAGTTCTAAAGCATTTAATAATAATGATGAGACAGCCGTAGTTAATAATATAGTGATTATGTTGCAGTTTAAGAAAATTACATAACAGCAAGGGATTATTTATCTAGCAGTGAAGAGAAGATGATCAAATTTACTGCTATTTTTGAAAGGAGAAATTTGACATAATTATCAACTTTCTCGATTTTGCCAAGTCTAACAAAATTGAGAGAGAGGCCAAGAAGAGCTGCTGATGGGCTGACAATTGACAAAAACTGTTACAGGATAATAATACAGATAAACAATGGGATGCACACACCAAATAATTTACTTTAATCTAGGATCTGTCTATACCCAGATGGAACAAGCATGCTCCTTGCGAGATAAAACCATTGTGGTCCACAAAAAGCGAGTAGTAAAATAAAGCAAGAAACAAAAGCATTCAAAGGTGCAAAGAATAGATCCAGGGGATTGGGATGGATGGAAAGAATGGGGGGAATGATAGTGTAGTAGTAATGCCATTAAATTAGAAATCCAGAGGTAAATGCTCTTGAGACAAACATTTAAATGGCACAATGGCAGCTGTGAAATTTAATTTCAATTCCAATTTTGTTATGGAATATAAAGTTAGTCTCAGTAAAAGTGACCACGTCAACAATGATCGATTGTTTCAAAATTGTTTAGTAAGTCTGCCATCCTTACCAGCTGTGGTCTACATTTGACTCCAACCTGTAATAACATGACTGACTTTTAATTGCTGTTTGAAATGGCCTCCTAAACTATTCATTCCTAGGGCAATTAGGGATGGGCAAAAAAATCTGGCTTTGTCAGTGAAGCTCATATAAATGAAATAATACTTTTTTAAAAAGTAGAGGAAACCGAAAAATATGGCAAGAGATATGGAAAGGAATGCAAAGAGAAACTTGCAATGATGATCAAGATTTAAACAAAGTCCTTATAATTATAAAAAAGGGGATACAGATCTTGAGAAACAGTATGGAGACTAGAACAGAAAACAGATGCGGGTAACATTGCAAATGAAAATAAAGAAATGATAGACTGGTTGAATAATTACACTGTGTCAATCTTCACAATGGAGGAAGAGGATAATTTACATGACATTCCAGGGAAATGAATAATGAATCAATGACTGGAACACATTAAAGTTAACATAACCAGGAAAGGATTATAAGAAAAAGTAATGAAACTGCATACTAACAAATCCCAGAAACTGACACTACCATTGCAGGATTTCAAAAGAGGTAGGCAAGGAAATTACAGGGCTTTTGCTAAATCTGGTAAAGCTGCTTCTATTGTACAGGATTTCAGAGGATCTATAACACAGAAAAAGGCAATTTGGAGCAACCAGTCTGTATTAATCAAGTCTCCTCCGTTCTCATCAAAATATACCACTACAACTATTTATTTACATCTTCCTCATAAACTTGCCCATTTTCCCCATATATAGATCTAAACAATTTTGTTCACTATGGCAAGGATTTATACCATGCTTTGGCTAAAGCAGCTTTTTTTCTGAGTTCGCTGTATCAATTTTCTCTGTTCAATCAAAACTTTTCATAATGTTGAATTGCTCTTTGTTTTAATTCACAAGATGTGGCATTGCTGACTAGGCCAATAGTTCTTGCTCATCCCTAGTTGCCTTGAGATGGTAGTAGTGAGCTGCCTTCTTGAACTGCTGCAGTTCACTTATTACAGGCAGACCTACAATGCCTTTGCAGAGGGCGATCTTCTTTCAGTCTTATTTGATCAAGAATAAAGAGATCCAGTATGCCGATCTTTTCCTGCCAACATATCAATACAATGGAGTGACTGGGCACTTTGAGAAAGTTGACCTGAGTGGAGAAAATAATATATAGATCAGGTTTAACAAACCTGTTTGAATATCTTAAATTTAGGAATGTGTATGATTATAGGTTATTTGGATTTTCAGAAGGCACTCACTAAAATTCCATGTAATACTCTATCAGTTCAAAATAAAGCTCATGGAATTGAGGGAAAGTGTTGCTCTAGGTGGGAGCTTACTTAAGTGGTTGAAGATAGAGACTGAAGATAAAGACCAGAATTTTACATAGAGTCAGTGGCTCCACCCAGAAAGTCAGGTAGACATCTGCCTCCATTGTTCCTGGAAGTCACAACTCAATTTTAAGTTGCTCAGGTAATTAACTGCATGCAGCTGTGCCTACCACCCCCTCTTGGCCAGACTGTCCTGCTTTTGAGAGCTGCCAACCAATCAGATGGCTGGTAGCCTTACAGATCCAGCACCACTGGAAGTAGTAGCCATTGCTGGTACTACTAAGCCCTTAGAGAAGTGATAATGGAGAATGTCTGGAGAGCACTTACATGGAGCTTGGTCTTGCCCATCTTGTCATTCAGATTAATATGAAGAAATGTCTGAGATCTAATGGAATGGGTTAACAGGGAATGGATACAGTAACTAAGGATTAATTGGGTATGAATTGGTTGTATAAATGTGGGGAAGTAGACAGTCATTTCTGGAAAGTTTTAAATCATGAAAAATGAAAGGAACAGTGCAAGATAAAAGTGATAACAATCTATGTACAAAGGTTATTAAAATATATTGTCAGTTACACAAATGTTCAAAGATTTTCAAATTATAATTAGATGACTAAAATACTAAGGATCAGAGGTCTTGCTGTAGCTTTACAAAGCCCTGTTTGGACCTTTTCAGGAATATTCCATGATGTTGTGGGCATCATATCTTAGACAATATATTGTCCTTTGCATGAGTGTAAAGCAGGTTTACCTGAATATTAACAGATCTCTAAAAGTTAGATCAGGGCTTCTCAAAATGGGAATTGGAACCCTAAGTTGGTCTATGAGCTGTAATTTTGAGCTTGCAAACTCTGAAGCAATAATAGTCACTGGAGAGCTACAATCCAGTTATAACAACTACGTTTCCACTCCAAAAAGCTCCTACTGTCACAGCCACACCCCCTCCATTATGTCTGTACTCTCATTGATCTCGCTGAAGATCACAAAAGTTTCTAAGCTTTGAAGTGGGGTCACAGTTTTAAATAATTTGGGAGGCACTCGGTTAGATTATAAAAAATGGTAACATAAATGAGACGTTCACACAAAATAAAATACTGCAGTTGCTGGAAACCTTAAATTGAACTCAGAAAGTATTAGAAACATTCAGCACATCAGGCAGCATCTGTGGAAAGGGAAATAGATAACGTTTACCTTATTTGATAAGATTTAGTTCTGACTGGCAGAAGGAAAATCATAATACTCACACAGGAAAAATATGCATTTTACAAAATGTGAGTGGTAACACATTACTGTGAACATAGTCCAAGTATCAAATGTGACAGAGGAAAATTAAGGATATAGTCCATTAAATTTGACGAGGTGTAACAATGACATTTTGTGTGCAATTCTGACAGATAAAACCATCAGTGGTACAACTCAACATCCAATATTGAAACTGCATCTTACCATCTTTGTGATCTAAGCTTTATTAAAGTCATCACTTTGCAGGCCACAGTTTCAGTTTACATCACCTAACATTTGTTGTAATGACATTCCATGATACAGAACATACCCGTTAATGGCACCCTGCTATTGGAAACATTTACTCAGGAACTGACTCATTTCCCATTCATTCAACAGCCTTTGTTAAGTTGGAACATTTGGGTAAAGGAATGCTTTACTCACCATAGTGTTGTTCCCATTGAGAGGTTTCTACTGTGTAAGAAATGATTAGAATGAATTAAGGGTAAATATTTCTGGTTATTCTTATTTTAAGAGTAATTTAAAAACTCAGGACTACATCATTTAGTACGTTTATTAAAAAATGCTACAAACATAACATTTCAAAGCTGTTAAATAAAAGAAACACAAAGTTGGCCTAAACATAAATTTTATTCACAATGTTTTTAAACTGAAGCTTTTTCATCCACCATTAGTGCCATCTTCTAATAAATAAACCACCCTGCACTCCCTTTACAGGCAGATCAAAACAGAATAAGGCAGAAAAGTGACTATTGCAGTCATATCAGTTTGTAATGAATTAAAATCACTTTCTTTTTTATTTCTGTATCAGGTTAATAAATTCCTATTTCCTGTGCCATATGTTATTCTTGGCATGTGCTTCCCTAATGTATGTTACTTTAGAGCAGTGCTTTTTGTTATGTTCGGCCATACTTTGTTTTTGAAATAGAGCCAGATGTTCTTCTATGAGTACTGTGTTGAAAATGCAGGCCAGCTGGTTCAGGAATCCTGACCTCGTTCCAAGTTGGTTTTAACTGTGGTATTTTAGAGAAAGTCAGTATAACCACTTGAAACAAAACTTGCATTTACATGTTCAGGGATGTAAATGCCATACTTGCATTTTATATTTAGCTATTTTAAAAATGTTGGAACACCATCATGTAACTCTAGAATATCCTCATACACCCCAAGTTGTGTCTCTATTGTGATAGAGGAAACCGCATAAAACACTTCCTCTGTGTATGACACTACCCATAAAATACTAGTAGAAAGAAGATTTTGGTCTACAGTTCTTTAGGTTACATAGAAATTTGCATAGTGTTATATAAAATTTCATAGAAATAAGCCAGTCGATCCAATTGGTCCATTGGTGCCAGTGCACTTAAGCTTTCTCTCACTCCTCTTCATCAATTCTGCCTGCATAATCTTCCCTTCTTTTGTCTCTCATCCATTTATATTAGCTTTTTCTTTAAAGGTATCTATGCCACTCACTTCATGGAAACCATGGCCAGCATTGTCTCTTTTATCGTGTGGGGATATACAACAGCATCTGTTCCTACCAGTTATCTCTCTGGTTATGATTCGCATTATCCCAGAAGAGAGAAGGAATAGGATGCTGGCAAACAGGTGATGTGACATGGTGCCTTAGGCAGCGTCAGAGGTTAGTGGTGAAATTGCTGGGAAATGGTATTTGAAAATGAATTAATTGCATTTACCACACCAATAAAGTCATTGAAGCTTTTGCATCTTGGGTGTGGGGACTTGATTCCCAGCATTAACTGGCACAGCTATCTGCTCTATTACCTTTGAGCCTTAGTCCAGAGGTCTTCCTAGCCCTTCCTAAAATGAACACATTTCACCTCTATTCCTCCACAACCAAGGGTTTGAAAACTTTGGGCATCCTTTCACCTAACTTGTTCCATCATTCAGACTTTTCACAACAGAGTGACTTTTTACAAGTCCTACTTTCTTCAACTGCAATGAGTTTTCTATCCATAAGAACACAAGAAATAAGAGCAGGCGTAAGCCATCTCACCCGTCGAGGCTGCTCCACCATTCAGTAAAATCACAGCTGATTTTTTTTGTGGACTCAGCTCACTTACCTGCCCGCTCACCATAACCATTAAATCCTTTACTGTCCAAAACTTGATGCCTGAAAAACATTCAATGTGCTGGCCTCAACTGGGCAGGGAATCCTACCAAAAGATACACTGGTCTTAAACTAAAAACACATAACAGCTGGTTATAGTCCAACAAATTTAGTTGGCAGCACCAGATTTCGGAGCACTGCTCCTTCATCAGGTAGCTGTGCAGCAGGACCTTAATACACAGAATTTATAGCAAAAGATTACAGTGTCATGCAACTGAAATGATATATTGAGCAAACCTAGATTGTTGTTAAGTCTTTTATCTTTTAGAATGGGTTGCAGTTTTTGGTTCATTAGTATATAATTCCCAGAACTTCTTTTAAGTTACATTCTTGACATAACTTAATATTTTATAAAAAAAAAAGTGACATCTCAGCTCAGACAATGCATTAAAGGTGTGAGGTTAGAGTCTGTCTGTATCCCAATTTTGAGTCAGACTGGTTCTATTTCCAAAGTGGAATTTACAAAATATTGCATGGATTGACTGATTGCATTGACTGCCTGCAGATTGTGCATTTTTTGAGCAAAATAAAATGTATCTGCAAATATAATGCTGCAAGTACAATTCACCCTATAGACTTATATGTGTGTGTGCATGCATAAGAAACAGAGAGAGAGAGAGAGAAAACACTTCAGCAGTAAGGGACATTCAGCCTCAGATTTTCAGGTGACCATCCTCCAAGGCCGACTTCGGGATAGGCAGCAACGCAAAGTGGCCAAGCAGAGGCTGACAGCCAAGTTCGATACCCATGGGGATGACCCCAATCGGGACCTTGGGTTCATGTCTCACTATAGGTGATGCCACTATACTATATATATATATATATATACATACACACACAAGCACATATACACCTACACCCTTACATACACACTCATGCAGATTGTCTCCATACACACGCTCTTTCACACACACATGCATATACGCACGCCACACTCAAATCCACATACCCTCTCACAGGCTTATACCCCATCACACCCACACACACACTTTACCAAGCTTTCACACATGCAAACACACACTCCCACATGCACACAATCACATGCACACACTCTCTCTCTCTCTCTTATGCATGCACACACACATATAGGTCTATGGGGTGAATTTGTATTTGCATAATTATATTTGCAGATACATTCTATTTTGCTCAAAAAATGCACAGTCTGCAGGCAGTCAATACATGTAACATTTTGTAAATTCCGCTTCAGAAATAAAACCAGTCTGACTCAGGTTTTGGACACAGACAGACTCTAACCTCACACCTTTAATGCATTGTCTGAGCCAAGATGTCACCTTTTTTTATAAAACCTTGTTATCTTGAGAACGTAACTTAAAAGAAGTTCTGGGATTTACATATTAATGAATCAAAACCTGCAACCCATTCTAAAAAGTGAAAGATTTAACAACAATCTCAGTTTATTCAATATATCATTTCAGTTGCATGACACTGTAATAGTTTGCTCTAAATTCGGTGTCTTATGGTCCTGCTCCAAAACTACCTGATGAAGGAGCAGCGCTCCAAAAGCTAATGCTTCCAAATAAACCAGTTGGACTATAGCCTGGTGTTGTGTGATTTTTAACTTTGTCCACCCCAGTCCAACACCAGCTCCTCCACATCAATACAACTGTTAGCAGTGGCTGCTGCTACAATCAGAGTAATGATCAAGCACCATCGAGTTGGTATGTTGCCTGCATCACATTGAGTCGGTGAGAAGTATTCACTCATCATGAGTCCTGCATCTGTTCCCAGGCGCTGTCCAAATTAGCATCAACCCTTCAGTCCAACTCGTCCAATCCAACCCAATCTAGTCCCACCTGCCAGCACCTGGCCTATATTCCTCCAAACCCTTCCTATTCATATACCCATCAGGATGCCTTTTAAATGTTGTAATTGTACTAGCCTCCACCATTTTCTCTGGCAGCTCATTCCATACATGTACCACTCTCTGCGTGAAAAAGTTGCCCCTTAGGTCTCTTTTACATCTTTCCCCTCTCACCCTAAACCTATGCCCTCTGGTTCTGGACTCCCCCACCCCAGGGAAAACATTTTGTCTGTTTATCCTATCCATGATTTACAAGACACAAGTCAGTAGTATGATGGAATACTCCCCACTTGCCTGATTGAGTGCAGGTCCAGCAACTCTCAAGAAGCTTGACACCATCCATGACAAAGCAACTGACCGGATTGGCACCACATTAAATTTTCACTCCCTCCATCACCAACAACAATAGCAATAGTGTGTACCATCTACAAGATGTGCTGCAGAAATTTACGAAGAATCCTTAGACAGCATCTTCCGAACCCATGACCACTACCATTTAAAAGGACAGGGCAGCAAATATATAGGAACACTACCACTCACACCCAACAGAGATCAATCCAAAGAAATGAAACTTATCACAGGAGTTCTTCAGAATTAATTCAATTTATAAGGTATAAAAACCAATATGATAAGTCAACACCAAGACGAGATCAGATACTAAGAGTCATCAGCAGCACTGGAAAATGAGGAAAACTCACAAGCACAGGAAATAGTGAGCTATTAAATAAAAGATTGCTTCATCTGTAAGATGATTGCGAATCCTATCAAATCGAATGGATTGGTTGGAGCAACAGTCAGAGGCAATGAGGAATTTACAAAACTAAGGGGGTGTGATGGATGGCAGTTAGAGGAAGGGAGAAAGGTCACAGATACAGTCACCTCAATGGGTTAGCTCCAGGGAAGGTAAGAGAGGTAGGCAGGTAGTGCAGGAGTCTTCTATGGCTATCCCCATTTCAAACAATTATGCTGTTTTAGAAAATGTAGGGGGTGATGGATTCTCAAGGAATGAGACTCAAATAGCCAAATTTCTGGTATTGAGACTTGCTCTAATGCAATGAGGGGTACATCAGGTTCCAAGAGATCGCTCGATCATCTAGTCCAAGACACAGACAGAGGTTTCTGCAGCCAGCAGCAAAAAATCAGAATGGTGTGTTGCCTCCCTGGTGCCAGGATCAAGGATGTCTCAGAGACGGTGCAGAATGTTAACAAGGGGGAGTGGGGCCAGCAGGAGGTGATTGTACACATTGGAACCAACAATATAGGAAGGGAAAAAGATGAGACTCTGAAGGGAGAACATAGAGAGTTAGGCAGGAATTTAAAAAGGAGATCTTTGAGAGTGGTAATATCTGAATTACTTCCGGTGCTACGAGCTAGTGAGAGTAGAAATAGGAGGATAGAGCAGATGAATACATGGCTGAGGAGCTGGTGTATGAGAGAATGATTCACATTTTTGGATCATTGGAATCTCTTCTGGGGTAGAAGTGACCTATACAAGAAGGACGAATTGCACTTGAATTGGAAGTGGACTATTATACTGGCAGGGAGATTTGCTAGAGCTGCTCGGGAGGATTTAAACTAGTAAGACGGAGAGGTGGGGGGACCCAGGGAGATAGTGACTGAGATGTCAGTGGGGGAGCACTTTGGGACTAGCGACCATAATTCTATTTGTTTTAAAATAGTGATGGAAAAGGATAGACCAGATCTAACGGTTGAAGTTCTAAATTACAGAAAGGCCAATTTTAACAGTATTAGGCAAGAACTTTCAAAAGCTGATTGGGGGCAGAATATCGCAGGTAAAGTGACAGCTGGAAAATGGAATGCCTTCAGAAATGAGATAATGAGAGTCCAGAGATAGTATATTCCTGTTAGCCTGAAAAAAAAAGGCTGGCAGGTATTGGGAATGCTGGATGACTAAAGAAATTGAGGGTTTGGTTAAGAAAAAGAAGGAAGCATATGTCAGATATAGACATGATAGATCGAGTAAATCCTTAGACGAGTATAAAGGCAGTAGGAATATACTAAAGAGGGGAATCAGGAGGGCAAGAAAAGGACACGAGATAGCTTTGGCAAATAGAGTTAAGGAGAATCCAAAGGGTTTTTATAAATACATTAAGGACAAAAGGGTAACGAGGAAGAGAATAGGACCCCTCAAAGATCAGCAAGGTGGCCTTTGTGTGGAGCCACAGGAGATAGGGAAGATACTAAATGAGTATTTTGCATTGGTGTTTACTGTGGAAAAGATCAGTTAAGATGTAGACTGTAGGAAACTAGATGGTGACATTTTTAAAAATGTCCATATCACAGAGGGGGAAGTGCTGGGGATGTCTTGAAAAACGTAAAAGTGGATAAATCCCCAGGACCTGATCAGGTGTACCCTAGAACTCTGGGGAAGTTAGGGAAGTGATTGCTGGGCTTCTTGCTGAGAGATTTATATAATCGATAGTCACAGATGAGGTGCCAGAAGACTGGACGTTAGCTAATGTGGTGACATTGTTTAAGAAAGGTGGTCAGATCAAGCCAGGGAACTGCAGACCAATGAGCTTCACGTCAGTGGTGGGCAAGTTGTTGGAAGGAATCCTGAGGGACAGGATGTACATGTATTTGGAAAGGCAAGGACTGATTAGGGATAGTTGGCATGGCTTTGTGTGTGGGAAATCATGTCTCACAAACTTGATTGAGTTGTTTGAAGAAGTAACAAAGAGGATTGATGAGGACAGAGCAGTAGACTTGATCTATATGGACTTTAGTAAGGCTTTCGACAAGGTTCCCCATGGGAGACTGGTTAGTAAGGTTAGATTTCTTGGAATACAGGGAGAACTAGCCATTTGGATACAAAACTGACTCGAACGTAGAAGACAGAGGGTGGTGGTGGAGGGTTGTTTTTCAGACTGGTGGCCTGTGACCAGTGGAGTGCCACAAGGATCGGTACTAGGTCCGCTACTTTTCGTTATTTATATAAATGATTTGGATGTGAGCATAAGAGGCTTCATCACTAAGTTTGCAGATGACACCAAAATTGGAGGTGTTGTGAACAGCGAAAAAGATGATCTCAGATTACAACAAGATCTTGATCAGATGGGCCAATGAGCTGAGGAATGGCAGATGGAGCTTAATTTAGATAAATGCGAGGTGCTGCATTTTCGGAAAGCACATCTTAGAAGCACTTAATGGTAAGGTCCTAGGGAGTGTTGCTGAACAAAGAGACCTTGGAGTGCAGGTTCACAGCTCCTTGAAAGTGGAGTTGCAGGTAGATAGGATAATGAAGAAGGGCATTTGGTATGCTTTCCTTTATTGGTCAGAGTATTGAGTACAGGAGTTGGGAGGTCATGTCGCGGTTCCCTATTGGAAGGATGTTGTGAAACTTGAAAAGGTTCAGAAAAGATTGACAAGGATGTTGCCAGAGTTGGAGGATTTGAGCTATAGGCAGAGGTTGAATAGCCTGGGGCTGTTTTCCCTGGAGCGTCAGAGGCTTAGGTATGACTTATAGAGGTTTATAATATCATGACGGGCATGGATAGGGTAAATCAACAAGGTCTTTTCCAGAACTAGATCGCATAGGTTTAGGATGAGAGGGGAAAGATGTAAAAGAAACCTAAGGGGCAACTTTTTCATGCAGAGGGTGGTGCGTGTGTGGAATGAGCTGCCAGAGGAAGTGGTGGAGACTCGTACAATTGCAACATTTAAAAGGTATCTGGATGGGTATATGAATAGGAAGGGTTTGGAGGGATATGGGCTGGGTGCTGGCAGGTGGGATGAGATTGGGTTGGGATATCTGGTTGGTATGGATGAGTTGGACCGAAGTGTCTGTTTCTGAGCTGGACATCTCTATGACGCTATAACAATAGATCACTTCAAAGGATATGCAAATGTAAGGCATCATTATAGAGCATCAAAATGTCAAATTGCTACCCATACAAAGATCTTAATGAGGTAGAACAACCTACATAAGAGACATCAGTATATTCCTTGGGGAAATTGATTATACAAACAATTCACCATGGCAAGAAATGATTCATTTATTTAATTTTAAGCTTGATATTAGGGAGAGAGTCATTATATTAACAGATAGTAAGCTACGGGTGAAGAAATGGAGATTACCGTCTATAACAGTGAAATTACAATGTCCAAGAAGTGTCAATCTGAAAACTAAAATATGATGTGGACAACTCTGTAATACAAAGGATGTCAGAGAACGGAAAATGTCCACACATTTTTGGATCAAGAAATCTCATTCACGAGCATGAGTTTGTGTCCTGTCCTCAAATTTATTTGAATGGTGGCAGAAATTCAACTTGTTACAATTAACACTGAAAAGACAGCTCTTCATGCCAAGCCTGATCAGAGATGCCAATCAGGCAGCAATTGGTTTTGAAGCAACCAGTTATGGAACTACAGGTTAAGGAAATATTAGTTATTGAACAAACTATTGTTGAACAACCTATCATGGAACAACTAGTACAGGATTTCACTTGTCTTCCAGGACTTATAGAGAAATGCAAAAAGAAGAATCCTCTGGGATTGTTTATGTTGGAATAGGAAATCTGCAACTTTACATGGTTGGCAAAAATGTTTTCCAAATCTTTAATCACTGAAGGAAGTTCAAACGACAGAAATCAAAAATGTTTACAAGAAGACACAAATGATGAGAAAAATAATGAGCCGCATGACACATTTTGAGCTCACTGACAACTGAAGTTGTTCAGACAACAACACAGCCTGGCCAACAAATCATTGTGACAGATTTGAATTTGATTTTGATGATGAAATAACTCTCAAGTTCGTGAACAACATTTCAGTTCTTCATTTCCCAAGGAAGAATCACCAGTATCAGAGATCAAGCTCAGTAAGCAGCAATCCTCAGGTAACATGGCTAAGGAAGTGAATATACAGTATTGGGTTCACAAGTAAAACAGCCACAGGGACCAAATGGAACATGCATCCTGATCAACAAGAAAATGTGCAGAGTCTAAATATTTCAGCACTGATTGGCCAGCACTTTGAAATTCACTTGCACAGATTGAAGATAAGCTACACAAAAATTTCATGGAAGCCACTAGTGAGGACAACTTCAAGACACAGTCAAGAAGAGTTCCAGGATACTGTCAGGAAGAAAATGCCTGGCTCAGAAACCAGGATTTTACTAAGATGAAATTATCTGTTTCTCATTGTGGTCACCTTCTATGAAGGCAATTCATCAGATTAAAGGTCCCCTAGATGCTGTTGATGAGACAATTTCCATTTTCAGCAAGTAAAAGTTTCTCTGTGAAAGAAATTTGGGAGATTAAGGCTGGTCCAGATGAGATAATATCCCAATTACCTGATTCAGAAGGAAGGACATTAATCAGGAAGATCTTCCAACAGATAAAAGGTCCCGCAGTGAAGACAGACTTTACAGATCTCATATTATCCAGAACAGAAATATTCAACACTCCTTAAGCCAAAGACACACAAATCTGACAACTCCATGTAAAATGTATTCTGTAAAAACTGTGAAATCTCCAGACTGTCTGAATTTGTGACGTCTGATACTTGAGGAAGAAATGAGATTGTTTTGTAAATGCAATGCATGAATGCATGGAACACAGGGAGATCCTATACATGTAATGAGTCTGAAGGGCAAGGCTATAGGCTGCATTAAGCTTCCCCCAATCTGATGATGTCATATAGGCTTAGATGGGAAAAGGCTGAACATCTTAAGATGTTGAGAAGGACAGATGTTACTGCAGATCTTGTAATAGATAAGCAGGTTAGGTGAAGTGGCAATGCTAAATTGTCCATAGTATCCAGGGATGTGTAGGCTAGGTGGATTAACCATGGGAAATGTAGGGTTACTGGGAGAGGATAGGTAGGTGGGTCTGAGTAGGGCACTCTTCAGAGGCTCAGTATAGTCTCGATGGGATGAATGGCCGTTTCTACACTGTAGGGATTCTATGATTCTTCACCTAACAAAGCAGCAGCACACCAAAAGCTTGTGATTTCAATTAAATTGTTGGACTATAACCTGGTGTCATGTGACTTCTGTACTTTTCCACCCCAGTTCAACACTGGCACCTCCATATCTATGAATAGTTATCTTAACGATGTCTATCTTACTGATGTGACACATACCTGTTTGAACTCATGTCATTCAAGATAACAACATTTTCTCATTAGATTGCCAAGCGGTTCTCCAGTAACACTTTATAGCACGTAGGCCTTGTAGACCCAGTCAAAACTGGAATATGGTGGCAGTTATCTACCCCACTACATGTTGACAGTGGTTGGCACCTGCTCATATGACCAAGACCAAAGTTAACAGGGGAGCTAGTTCAGAATCTTAGCAGTCATAATTCTGATAGACATGTACCTAGATCATTGGAAATTAGCGATAGAACCTACAACAGCAAAACTGATTGGATTTAATAGATCACCCACCATTGCATTTGAAAATTGACAATGAATTGCAGATATGGCAATTTTGTAAGAATACTACATGTATTCTACTTAGTGGGTATGAATGGACCAGCAAGAGCAGGACTACCAGTCTGTACAGAGATCAACATTATGACCATTCATAAAATCACTAAGATACCAATTACTGCATTAGAGGCCAGGAATACTCATACTGAGTCAGTCCAGACCTTACAACTAATAAACCCAGACAGATGTGGCATCCTAGGTAACTTCAAAAGTATTGCCTTATTGAAAAGTCAGAGAACTTATAATTATGTCAATCAAACCTTACAAAAAGGACGGTGTTCACATTCAAAAGTGGGTTAAGAGTGAGCTGAATGATAAGGAAGGTACTTGCATTATCCGTTGTATAAATCAGCACATAGACTTGTGCAGTTCTATTACTTGAATGCAAAAGAAAGATGGCAGAATCAGGGAATGTTTGACCCAAGAATTCTAAACTTTTCTCCAAATAGATGCCTATACAAATTTCTAACATTACAAAGACAACCTTTCTGTCAATTTGTGAGTCAGAATCTGTTCCACAACATGAGCAGCACGGTGGCTCAGTGGTTAGCACTGCTGCCTCATAGCACCAGAGTTCCAGGTTCGAATCCAGCCTCGGGCAACTGTCTGTGTAGAGTTTGCACGTTCTCCCCGTGTCTGTGTGGGTTTCCTCCCACAGTCACAAAGATGTGCAGGCTAGGTGAAATGGCCATGCTAAATTGCCCATAGTGCTAGGTGCATTAGTCAGAGGGAAATGGGTCTGGGTGAGTTACTCTTCAGAGGGTCAGTGTGGACTAGTTGGGCCAAACTGCCTGTTTCTGCACTGTAGGGAATCTTTTAAAAAAATGGACAGAATTACATAAAGTATTCCTGAATACATATATATTACCATCGACATTACCATACTGGGCAAAATAAAGAAGAATATGACTGAATCTAGACTCAGATGGCAGCAACTTGACATGTAGGACTCATCTTCAACAACTAAAAGTGCCACACAATTGTGGCTCACATTTTTGTTTTGGTACTATCTATTCAGATCATGGAATCCTTTCCAACCTACACGAAATATGTCTGTGGCAGACACATTAAGTATTCAGTAAACTTGGCACATCTTCAGAGATAATATATGACAATTTTCCAAAGATCCTTGGGCAGCACCATCCAAACCAGGACCACTACCATCTAGAAAGACAAGATCAGCAGGTACCCGGGATCACCACCTACAAGTTTCCCTTCAAGCCAGTCATAATCCTGACTTGGAAATATATAGCTGTTCCTTCACTGTCACAGGGTGAAACTGTTGGAATTCCCTCTCTAAGGTCTCTGTGATCAAACTACAGATTGCAGCAGTTCAAGGAGGCAACTCAACACCACCTTCACAAAGGCAACTAGGGACAGACAATAAAGGCCAGTCAGACAGTGGGACCCACATCCCACAAGTGAAATTAAAAGAAAGTTTTAATTTCAGACAAAGCTTTTAGGAGTGTGTGTAGTAGACATGAGCACCTTACCATATTTTCCCAGATCTAACCATCTTGCTGAGTAAATAGTTGATAAAGCACTTACCATGAACTGCAGAGTAGCAAAATAGGAATTTTGTATTGCAATACTACACCTAAGAGTTACATCTCTGGCTATAAGCTCATTATCACTAGCAGAGATCTTGGTTGGAAGGCAAGTTAGAACAATCCTTGTTGTGGAGAAAATATAGAGAACCACCAGGAGATGCAGAGAGTTCTTCACGAAGTAGGTCTTTTATTTGCAAACAAAAAACCGTGACACTGAGAAAGCAGATTCTCGAATGCCCACGAACCTCAGGGTCCGTGGATTTTTATATCTTTTTTTATCATGTTTCTGTTAGCTTATCAGCATGTCCAACTATATTAATCAAAGTACCTCACTCTAGCTACACAATAAACCAGTGATGTTAGTTCCCTTATCTTTTTAGTTGTACATTCTACTTAATGATATTGTAATGTCACGGTTAGATATTTATTGTTAACTCTGCTCCAATGGTCTTTTATTCCAGACCCTACTTAATATTTTCCTAATGTCATGATTAGATATTTATTATCACTTCTGCTCCAGTGAACTTCCATTACAGAATAACCTATCATGATAGATATTTAGCTATTCCATCTATTACAATAGTCTCCTGTCTCAAGCTGACTCTACTAACTATTAATTAGACATTTTAATGTCATGTCCCAAATATTTATGGTCCCAATCCTGTCATAATAACACTTAACAGAGAAACTTGCTTTATTGTGTTATCTCATCATGCCATAGTGACCTTTCAACCTTAACCTTACTCTGCTAATTGGTGTAAGAATGTTCCACAATTCTTATTCCATCATGCCTTTCACAGATCCCAAATTGCCAGTGGTCTTCATACTTTAACACTTTCCACGCTTTCATGTTCTTTATTTTCAATTTCCTGTCAAGCCATCAACTGCCCATGTTCCAGAATCCTGATCATCTGAAACAAAGTCCACTGGGCTGGCCACGTGGTTACGATGCCTGCGTTCTGATTGCCAAAACAAATCTTCTTCACTGAGCTCAAGGAAGGCAGTTGGATGAGAGGACAAAGAAGGAGTTACACAGACTCCCTGAAGGCCTTTCTCAAGAAATGCAAAATTGATGTCAATGCAGGGGGGATCCCTTGCTCATCTGAAACTGATTTGGAGGAAACTCCTGTCTGAAGGGACACAATTCTTTGAGATCACACATCAGCAAGAGGACATACAGAAAAAGAACCAGGAAAGGAGTGTCAATAAATTCAAAGCCAAGGACCAAAACCACCTCCTGGAAACACCTGCCCGATGTGTGGTCAGAGATTCAGCTTGAGGATCAGGCTCATCAGCCACGCAAGGACCCACAGAACCCATGGCCAGTGACACACACTCTTCCCCACCTCAACCAAGTTCTAGTTGCTTGCTCTGCTCTGTGTCACTTTCGCTCATTCTCTCCGTCATTCCAAGGGGAATGCGGACTCCCATACCCATGCCTGGGAACAACTAGTTTAACTGGAAGCCTTGAAGTTCAGACCAATACATTTAACATCTACCACATCAGTCCCTACGGGCTCATGAAATTTAAAGCACTCTAGAAAGAATCAAACACAATGAATCAGCAACTAACCTGAAAATATTTGGTTTCTTTAAATAGCACCAATGGGGTATTTCCTGTTCTGGTGCACGAATTCAATTTTGTGTGTTATAGAGAAGCTATATCTGGACTTGTTAAGCTCCAAATCGGCAGCGCTGACATTGAATCTGCATTTCACATTTTAAAAGTGTCTTTATATTTTGCATTAAGCAGATATTTTTCATTTGCAATATTTTTCTTGGGTATGAAATATTTTTCTTGGGTATGAAATATTTCTCCAACTAATCCATCAATACATTCAGCTTTTTAATTTCACTCACCAAAACATTATTCTGCACTGCTATAACATCTTCACATAATACACACTGGCAGCATTGGCCTGTAGATAATGCAAGGTTGTTTCCATGCTATTTCTTTCTAGACAAAATTATCTCTAAGCTTAAAATGTTTGTATTCTATTCTTACACTATTTTGTGATCTATAGCACCATCTGAAACTAATAGGTCAGATTCCACGCGAACACTGACAGCACCCAGCTCTTTCTCACCACTCATATCCCTCAGCTCCTCCACAGTAGTATTTCTACTATTCTGTTTTCTTTTGTGCAGACCACAAACGTTTGTGTGCAGCGGTGACTTCCAGAATGAGACGTCAAATGCTGCAAATGGCATAAGCAATTTCAATCGACAAATGCAAACTATGGAGCGGCTGAGCCCATGTACAGCCATGCAGCTTGGAGAGAACATTTCTCCATGGCTTTTCTTATGTCATGTTCCTCCAGTATTGGATGAGCAGAAATTTCCTCCAATTAAATATTAAGATCGACAACATTTTTAGTGATCCAACAGATACTCTATTCCCTGGTCACTAACTCCATCTCTCTCCCCTACATCACTACATAAGGCTAAATCAGACTGCTCACAATCTTGGCTATTTAACCCTGATTTAATTTTCTAATTACATATTCTTTCCAATTCCAAGATTATCTACCTTCACATCTATAGCCATGGTGATCTCATTTTCTGCCTCACCTCATCTGTTGACAAGACCCCCAAACCTACCTTAACTTGCTGGAGACTTGGTTATTCCAATGCATGAATGGCCAGCCTCCACTGAACTTATACAAAACCTTACTGTTCATATCTTAATTCACAGCCAGTACCATTCAACTATCATGCTTGTGCTTACTGATTTGTATTAAGGTTTGATCTGACAAGCCTTCAATTTTAAAATTCTCACCTTATTTATCTCAATCCTCCATGTAACTACCTCCAACCCTACAGGGTACAGGAGCACGGTGGTTATGCTGCTGGGCTCTTAATCCAGCGCACTGTACTAATGATCTGCAGCATGAGCTAAAATCCCATCATGAACAGTGGAATTTCAATGCTGTTAATTAAGTAAATAAGAATAAATGGGGGTTGGTCCATTCAGTTGGCAGGTTGGCTGGCCTGTGATGCAGAATAATGCCAATGGTGTGTGTTGAAGTCCTATACTGGCTGAGCTCCCGTGAAGGCAATGCCTTCTCAACTTCGCCATTGTCTGAGGTAAGGTGACCCTCTGGTTAAACTTACCACCAGTTGTCTCTTTCCCTAATGAGGGGGCAGCCTACGGTCATCTGCAACTTTCAAGAATAAAACAATGATGATCAGGAATGACTATATTGTTGTGAATATTAATTTGGTTCACTCACGTCATTTAGGGAAGGAAATGTACTGTCCTTTAATCACACAGCATTGTGGTTGAATCTTAACTACCCCACACACAATAGAATAACGCTGCTCCACCTTTCCAAGGGAAATTAGAGGTGGAAAATAATAGTTGACCTAGTCAGAGATGCCCACACCCTGTGAATGAATAAAAAGAAGCCCATGTCCTGGGTAATGAATAATAACTTATTTTTGAGCTCTTGCAATTCTGGTCTCTGGCACAAACTTGATTTAATGGTCCGATTATGGCTATTACTTCCTCTGCTTAGGGCCAAATCTCTGGAATTTCCACCCTAAACCACCTGCCTGTGTCCCAAACTCTTACTGACTTCCTTTAAGACACTCTTTAAACCTAACCACTTCTACCAAGTGTGTTCACTTTCCTAATATGTTCTTATGTGGCTTAGTGACAGATTTCTTTGGGCATTAAGGGGACTATACAGTTGCAAGCTGTTGTTGATGTGTACGGGAGAGTGCAATGCACCCGCATCATTAAGAATGGAGACATTTGTGGAGCTTCTTTCTCCTCCTGTTCACTGTTTAATTGTCCGCCACTATTTACAATTGGATGTAGCAAGGCTGCAGAGCTTAGATCTGATCTGTTGGTTGTGAGATTGTTTAGCCTTGCCTATTACATGCTACTTCTGCAATTTGACATGCAAGTGTCTTGTGTTGTAGCTTCACCAATTGAAACCTCATTTTTAGGTATACCCAGTATTGCTCCTGCCATATCCTCTTACACTCTTTACTGAACCAAGGTTGATCTGACACCACGGTGGCAACGGTAGAGTAGTGGAATATACCAGGCCATGTGGCTATAGCTTGTGGTTGAATACAATTCCACCACAACTGATAGCCTACAGCATCCCATCTATGCTCTGAATTGCCAGATATGTTTGGATTAGTCCCATTTAAAACAGTGGTGGTACAACTCAATACAGTGAAGTTCTCACCAAGACCTGCAAGTTTGGACAACTGCAAGATTATCTCATCAGAAATATGATTATCTTAGGCATAAGAAATCCTACTTAAAAGCACATCTGTGGAGAAACATAATCTCAAGAAAGCTATTGATATGTGCTATTGATATTGATATCTGAGACTATCAATTGTCAACTAAAGTTTATTAATGGGAGAACAGACAAGGTTTTGCATTATATTAAGAGACATCCCAGGTAAAATGAAAGCAGCAGTTTGGGAAAAAAGTAAAAGTATCTGTAGAAAAGCCAACAGACTTTGCTCACAAATGTTTACTTAGAAAGAAACAAAACAAAGAAAGCTGCTAAAGGTGGCTAATAATTCTGACGAATCAATTACACCACATAACAGATCAGTGCTGTCAGGTCTAAAGGTAATAACTAGTTTGTGACTGTCAGAATGATGACTGCAAAACAAGAGTATCAAGTCATATAAAGAAGATAGAATACCTACAGTGTGGAAACAGGTCATTTGACCCAACAAGTCCACACCAACCCTCCGAAGGGTATTCCACGTAGCCCCATTCCCATTCCCTATTACTCTACATTTCCCATGACTAATGCACCTAACCTTAACATCCCTGAACACTATGGGCAATTTAGCATGGCCAATTCACCTAACCTGCACATCTTTGGACTGTGGGAGGAAGCCAGAGCACCCGGAGGAAACCCACACAGACACTTGGAGAATGTGTAAACTCTGCACAGTCAACCAAGGCTGGAGTCGAACTTGGGTCCCTGGCTCTGTGAAACAGCAGTGCTAACCACTGAGCCACCATGCCACCCATTGAGCCACCATGCCGCCTATCGAGCGACCGTGCCACACAGGTGAATGTCCAATGGATGTCGGCGCTTTATTCAGCATAATGTGATTTGCAGACCTATGCAAAGTGGCTCAAGATGGTGACTCAAAGATGAAACCCTTGATGAGGAGGTATTTGGTGGAATATTCTGTATTCTGAAGTGGATAAATTAAGCTGAAATCTTAACAATGCAATGGCAAAAATAAAGCTTCTCAAGGTACAGACAGTTGAAGCTGAAGTCAGTCTAGAGCTTGGACTATTAACCTTTGACATGCCAGAAGAGATTTACAGCATTTCAGAAGCTAGTCAGCCATCAAATTCCAAATAAATCTCCAAAATGTTTATATATGACTTTGATGTAATTCTGGTTAATATCATCTTGAAGTAGGTGAAAGTATGAAAACAGCGCAGCATCTACCGAGGAGAGTTCCAGCTGACTTCAAGTACCAACTGAAAGAAAGATTTGGGTGAGTTGGGTGAGAGGGTATAGTGAAGAATGTGGAAACTCCTGTAGACTGGAGAAGCAGCACGGTAGCAGTGAAACGACTGAGAATATGCATAGATAACAAGCTTTAAATAAAACTTAGCAGTGATTTTATAACCTCATGCAAACCATTGAAGAAATTGCGCCACAACTTGTCAATACAAAGGACTTCACTGCTCTTGATGTGAAAGATAGTTACTAGCTAGTGAATCTGGATGAAAGCAGACACTTGCTAACTACAGTTTGAATGCTTCATAGGAATTACAGATGTGCATGTCTGGTATTGTTTGGTATTTCCACTGCTGCAGAAGAATATCAACACAGACAGCACAACACAATTAGTGATCTTTCATGAGTAGAAGCTATTATGCATGATCTGCTATTCGATGCAAGTAGCAATCCCAGATCACAATGAAAATCTAATACAACTTCCAGACAGAACTCAACAGATATGCTTGAAGCTGAACAATGAAAAATGCAACTTGAAGACAACAAGACCTAAAAATAGGGAGGGGGACATACCACCAGCGCTTCACTGGAGACTCTCACTGATGATGTTTCATAGTATTGTGACGAAACAGCTAAAAACAAATCTTCCAGCTCAGTGAGCTAACTTACATACTTATCACCAATCTGAGCTACAAATCTTCTCAAAAATCGCTGAACTCAGTTACATAGCTTGTACTGACAATAAGAAAGCTTCGCCCAGATCCTGGCAATAGGGTGACAACTATAACTGAAGTGCAGCCATCAACAGATGTGAAAGAAGTATGACAATTTGTTGGATCTATGAACTATTTTGCAACATTTATGCCTAATATGTCATCAGAGTGTGAAACTCGACACAAGCTCACTGCTAAAGACAAGTAGTGGTATTAGAGCACAGAACACAAAGTCACTTTCACCAGAGTCAAACAATTAGTGCTGCTAGCACCAGTACTAAGGTACTACAATATCAATGATGAAGCCACGTTGCAGTGTAATGCCAGTGAGTCAGGAGTGGAGCAATCCTTATACAGCAAGGACAATGAGTTGCATTTGCATTAGGATATTAAACAGAACATTGCTACACTCGAATAGAGGAAGAGTGGTTGCCTATTGCCTTTGCTACTGAGCATTTTAATCAAGACCTATTCAGCAGAGACAAAGTGACAGTAGATTATGTTTACAAGTTGTTCTGCTATAACACATGTTTCATTAACACAAAATCACTGTAATGCAATTGATGAATTGGTGACACTTGCTAACTACAATTTGGATGCTTCATAGGACTTACACATACACATGTTTAGTATTTCCACTGCTGCAGAAGAATATCAACATAGACAGCACAACACAGTTATAAAGCATAAACTGATAAAGTGTATTGGTTATAACGCGATTCTGACCCCATTAGTTTAAATAGTGTGGCTATCATGCAATTTTCTTATAACATGAGATTGCACAATAATGAAACTATTGTGTTATAGCAGAACTGAATGTATATAGAATTCCAAAGTGTGGAAACAGGCCATTCAGCCCAACAAGTACACACCAACCCTCCAAAGAGCATCCCACCCAGACCCATCCTCCTGTCCCTCAACCCTGCATTTCCCATGGCTAATGCACCTAACCTGCACATGCTTTAACACTATGGGCAATTTAGCAAGTCCAATCCGCCTAACTTGCACATCTTTGGACTTGGTAGGAAACCAGAGCACCCGCCAGAAACCCACACAGTCTATCTTTTAAGCTGAATTGCTCCAGCCAAGACAAGATCCTGGTGAATCTTGTCTGCATACTTGCTAATGCAGTCACGTCCTTCTTATAGTGTGCAGACTCGACACAGTCACCCGAGGCTGGAATCAAACTCGGGTCCCTGACGCTGTGAGGCAGCAGTGCTAACTGCTGAGCCACCATGCCGCTGCAACCACCACCCTGACCACAGACTTATTTAATGCATCCCTTCTCAAACAGCTTTAGTCTGATCTAGAGCATCTGCAAAGAGTATTATTTCATTTGCTGAAATATCTGGACAGGTCATCCAAGCTGAGTAACATACATTGCAAACATGCTGTTCTGAGTAGCATTCCCTATAGAGAAAATTGAGGATGTTATGAAAGAGAGTAAAACATTTCAATTTCAGTAACTTGACTTGATCTCAAGTCATCAACCAAGCAGAAAGATTGAATCTGAAAGACAAGCCTCTTGCTCAAAGAGGAGACACACTAGTCCATGTGCTGCAGGAAGAAATAAAATGCACAGAAGGCATCAAAAACATACCTGTCGCTTTAAAAGCATATTTTACAGGGATGAAGTGATAGCCTGAATTGAATGGCTGAGGTGGCATTGAAATTCATTAAAGGGATCATAAAGGGATTGAATTAATCCAGCACAGACTTGTACAAGGCAATGTTTGAGTGGGGAAATGCACCTACTGATGGCATGGAAAGTAGTTCAGTCCAAAGATTAATGTCCTACAGCTCTCAACATTCAATAGTGAAAACAATTCTTTCAATAGTGAAGACTACATTTCCAGTAGTGAAAAACAAAAATAAACTATATATAATATGTATACATTATTAGGCACAGGCAATAAAGTTCAGGTGAAATAATGGAAAGCCAAATACACATTGATAAAACTGCCACATCTTTGCCAGAGCTGAGAACTGGAGTACAAAGGACAATGCAAATGTTCAATGGTCTCAAAAAATTTTAGTCCATGTGGTATCTTAGAATCACAATGTTTTAACAGCATGGATAGGGGTCTTATGACTCGTCATCTGGATGTCAAACATCCACATATTCTAATCCAATTTTTCAGCACTTGGCCTGTAACCTTATGTGCATAGGCATGTTAAATGTTCATCTAGATAGTTCTTAGATGTCTTGAGAGTTGCAACCTCTACCACCCTTTTAGACAGTGAATTCCATATATCCACACCCTCTGAGTGGAAACCCTTTCCTCAAATCCCCTCTTAACATTCTGCATCTTCCCTTCAAACTGTGCCTGCAATTATTGGCTGCTCTACCAAGGGGAAACATTTCTCCCTATCTACCCTGTCCTGTGCCCCACAAAACACCTTACACCTCAATGAGATATCCCCTCATCCTCTCTTCTGTAAGTGAAACAACTCCAGCCTATCTAGCCTTCCTTCAAAATTGAATTGCTCCAGCTTAGACAACATCCTGGTGAATCTTTTCTGCACTCTTGCAAGTGCAATCGCATCTGTCTTATAGTTTAGCACCTGAACTGTACAGAGTTATCTAGCTGTGGCCTAACTAACACTATATAAGGCTCCATCATAATCTCCTCACTTTTGCATTCAATGCTTTGACTAATAAAGGCAAGTATCCAATATGGCCTCTTAATCACCTTATATACCTATCCAGATGCCTTCAAGAATTCATGGAGATGAACACCAAGGTCCCTCTGATCCTCTGTACTTTCTAAAATCCTTTCATTCAACATGTACTCTCTAGCCTTGTTGATCCTTCAAAAATGCATCACATCACATTTTTTACAATTAAGTTCCATTTGCCACAGTTCAGCCCATCTGACCAGTTCATTTATATCATCTTGTAGTCTAAGGTTTTCCTCACCATTTAACACACCAACAATTTTCTTGTCATCTCCAAACTTATTACCTATATTTGTGTCTAGATTCTTAATGTACACAGCAAAGGGACCAAGACCTTCAAATTTCAAGTCATAAAAACACCTTTAACGATCTCCCTCTACTTCCTGTCACTAAGCCAATTTTAGATCCAATTTAACAAATTGTTCCTCCCATGCATGATTTTGTCAAAAGCATACGGAGGTCCACGTAGGCTACAATAACTGCACTACCCTCATCTACACAACTAGTCATCTCTTCAAAAAATTCAATCAATTATTTTAAACATGATCTCCCCATTACAAATCCATACTGACCATCCTGATTAGTCCTTACCTCTCCAATTGGTAATTAATTCTGTCATTCAGAATTTTTTCCAACAGTTTCTCTACGAGCAATGTTAAACTGATCCAGTTTATCCCAGTCATTCCTTTTGAATAATAGTAATTTTAGACATTAGTGGGGCAGTTGATTCCTCAATCGTATTTTGTAAATATATATATGAACAGATATATAACCATAGATTTAGAGGTTATGTGTACATCTAGAGAAGCTTTTTCTTACTGTGGACAGTGGAAAAGGAAGATGTGATCTCATCAGCTGCACAGATTTCAAAATGACCATTAATTCTTGAGGTCAACTGTAACCCAGTACAGAAATGCATCAGCAACAACAGTTAACATGGCAGTAGCACTCATTACAGGAACAACACTTACTGGAGAAGGAGCCTAAAACAAAGTATGAGCAAATACGCGAGGATCAGCCAATGACCACATGCACATGTATCATTAGGAGATCTACATGA
This sequence comes from Chiloscyllium plagiosum, assembly GCF_037043375.1. Lineage (NCBI taxonomy): Eukaryota > Metazoa > Chordata > Chondrichthyes > Orectolobiformes > Hemiscylliidae > Chiloscyllium > Chiloscyllium plagiosum. The sequence continues at coordinate 31,619,936 of NW_028270164.1, read as the reverse complement.
TTGAAAGATAATGTGTGCAATGTATTTTTCCAGAGATTAGCAAAAATGGAACTAACTAGAATTAACACATTAGCAGTTTTCCTTGTGACCATATATATTGGCTAACTTGCATGAAATAACTCCACAAAGGCCAGTATCCTGTCACCAAGTCACTCTTTATTTACATGTGCACAGTGCATGACACTGACCCAGTTAGCACAAAGCCGGTTCCTAGAATAAGCCGAATCTCTGATATTCCTTTTCTTATCTGTCAGCCAAGACTCTCCGATTGGACAGATTGAATCAGGTTAACAGCCCCAATCAGGGAACTCATATTCTATGAGATCCACCTGGGTGACATTATTCCAATCACCACAATAGCGTATTAAACTTTTTAAGAAATGGGAATGTTTAGACAAATGCATTTGTGTTTATGTACTAACTGGCTTTATAAAATTATGTGACCTCAATTCTGTTGCTGTAAGTGCTTTTGGGAGCCGTTAAATACATATAGTTGGAACAACGGATAGATATTATAAATTGGGCCATTGGCTGTATTTGATGTTAGGGGTCCATGATAATTTTAATAGCCTGTCACATGTCTTACATTCATTAGCATGACTTCACATATAAGATTGTATTGTATCCTTATAGTTAGACATTGCTTGCCCTCAAGCATTTGAACAATTTTTTTTCAAAAGGTTTAAACATCTTCAGTCATGCTGCAACATCTTACTACTGCTTTGGAAATAATATGTTTTTCTAAACACAATTCAGCTTGAGTACATTTGCAACCCTAAGTAACTTGGGCTGAGTGACAAGGAACAGGTTAAAGGCCAATTTAAGTTCACAAATAAACTTCCTGTAGTGATTGTAATGAGGTCAGCCAGGTGGACCTCATGAATTATGAGTTCCCTGATTGAGACTGTTAATCCTGTCCAATCAGGGAGTCCTGGTTAACAGACATAAACAGCAGTATTACTCCAAGAGCTGGCTCTGAGAAAGCTGGATCAGTGTCAAGGACTGTCCACATGTAAATAAAGGGTGACTTGGTGACAGAATACCAGCGTCTGTGGAGTTATTTCACTTCCATCATTTTACAACAGTGCAGGATAAAAACTAACTAACAGACAAGCCAATCTCGAAATTAGCAAAAGCTAATCAGTAGCTTTAAAGAAAGCCAGTATATTCTCAAATCTGCCAAGTCAATTAGTGCTGAGGGTGTTCCTTTACCCCGAGGAGCGCATCACTACTTTCTCAAGAGATACTAAGACTAGGTAATAAATGCAGGGCCAGTTAATAATGTGCACATACACTTGAATAATTTTTTTTTTAAATCAAGGACAGTCCTTATATGTTAAACAAGGATTGCACATGCTTTGCAACTTCATTTGTAAGTATATCCTACATTCTATGAATGTCAAAGGGAATAAAATGACAATAGTATGTGAAAATCTATTGGTAACATACAAATGTTGAAAACACAAAACTAATGTGATAGGGTAAGGGTTAGGCATGCTCTCAGACTTCCACTTCCAAACATATAGAATCTACACATTCTCATTATTTTAAGTAACTTTATATTATATAATTATTTGACTTTTACTTTTAAAATAGGAAATAAGAGTTAGAAACATGAAAATTACATCAGCAATAACAATACTCCCAAATCCAACAGCTATAGCACTCCTCTTTCAGTTCACGGCAGCAGTTTTTCTCCTGGGGTCAGGGGGAGTGACAAATTGGAAGTATAAGTGATTGTGCTGACTTATATTCAGGAAAAGGTACAGAGTCTCCAGGTTCCCAACATCGAGGCCAGTGTGAAGTCCTAAAACGTTTACAAGGAGCTTTGTTAAGATTCCTCCGTAGTTGAGACATACGGGGATCAATTGCAGAATATCTCGTGCCACTTGAATGAAAGTTAACAAACTCAACAGCCTTTACATGTGCACAGTGCATGACACTGACCCAGTTAGCACAGAGCCGGTTCCTAGAATAAGCCGAATCTCTAATATTCCTTTTCTTATCTGTCAGCCTGGTAAATACTCCTGGGATATTTCTAATCACATTCACAAGACAAAGCGTGATTTTACATCTGTTAAGCAAACCTTTTGTCAGTATATTTAATCAGTACGTTCTTTTATCAGGTTACATAGAACATAGAACATAGAACAGTACATCACAGAACAGGCCCTTCAACCCACGATGATGTGCCGACCACTGATCCTCATGTATGCACCCTTAAATTTCTGTGACAATCCAGGTTAATCCAGTGAAACTAAAATGCAAAGATTATGTGCATGAAAATATGTGAGATTAAATAATTCCCTTTTTTACACCGGCACAAATTCTATAAAAAATGCCTTTCTGCAGTTTCTTTGTTCATGTCTGAAGAAATTCATCCTGACATGGTAATTTCCTTTGAGTGATTCACTTCAAAACTTGAACAGCTTTGCTTTACAAACTGTGATTGAAGGTCGGGGCCTTGGCTTTTAAAACTCTCATTCAGCCTCCTCCATATTTGTAAAATAGTTGGCAGCAATAATGTAGTGCAGATGATTGTAGAAATGGATCCTCCTGCACACACTAAGCTTACAGAGGATGTCAATCTGCATGTTGTGTTTCCTAACTTCTGACTCAGTAGTCCCTCCTGTATATTTCACTGACAGGTTATGATTAGCTTCTTGTCGTCCACATCCTCAAACAGGAAACTTTCGGAAGCCTGGAATGTGAGGGGCAGCTGTCTGCGCTGAATCAGAAGTCATGAGCACCACTTGAGTCATCCAAGCACCTAAAAGGAAACCTTATGGATTAAGGAAATACAAACAAAAACAGGGCAAACATTGTCTAGGGGAATTTTCATGAAAGCAGGATTGTCAGGCATTTTGCAACTGAATTCTTATGTTGTTAAATTATGGGACTTCTTATTATTTTTCTTTCCTTAGCAACAATTCAAACAATGGAAAATACAATACCATAATGCTTTGCTTCTGCGTTAATGTTAGAGGTGATTGATGAAACTAGGTGACTAATATTTTCTTTCATTCAAAGTCCTTGCCCTTAATATGCAGAGATTGTTTAGTTTTATATTCAGAATCAGGGCAATGTACTGCAGCAACATTGATAAGGACAACTTCTTAAGATGTTAACCATAGTTCAGTGGTATTATTATCTTTACTGAGTCAGGAAGTTGTGGGGTCATCTTGCCCCAGAGGTTTTAAGCGCAAAGTTTACACGCTGTAATGCAGTGCTGAGGGAGCACTATGCAGAGTTGGAAGGTAGTGTCTTTCTGCTGCGATGTTAATGCGATGATAGTTGTAAAGGATCCCATACCATTATTTAGAAGAACAGAAGGAATTCTTCAGAATGTCCTGGCCAATATTTATTCCTCAACTAACATTACTAAAATAGATTACCCTGTTTTTATCACATTGTGTTTATGAGCTCTTGCTGTGCACAGATTGGTTGCCACAGTTCCTGCATTGGTCACAGTCATTACAATTCAGGCATACTTAATTAGCTGCAAAATGCTTTGGGGCTCCTGAGGTCAGGAAAGCTGCTATACAAATGCAAGTTCTTTCTTTTTCTTTAATCTACATAAGGACCTTTCTTTAATGATTTTAACATGAGCAACTCTCTGCCAAAAATAAATTACTTTTCCTGAAGTCATCATGATGCAACAAAAACCAAGAATCATTTTGTATGAGCTATTCTGTGTCAGATTGCTAATTATGCTGCAATCATCTTCAAAGGAAGAGGCAGTAACCAGATGGCTGTCATGTCCGCTTATTGAGGGTAGATCAGAATTGGAGTGACAATGTTTTTCCCCATAACTCCCATACCTTGGATTTACCCTTATTGCCATAATTGCCCCAACTTCTACAGATGCCTCTGCTTTCCACCAACCAGCCATTACTGCCCTTGACTCCTTCTGGCAATGTCCCCTTTCCCTGCCATCCATACAGGGATTTCCCTGAACCCTCCTGAAAAATCGACAGACAGAGCCCCAGAGACTGAATTCACTATAAAACTGATTCTGAAGAGCAGTACCTACACAAAGTAGAGCAGACCCCAGATGGCTATTTTTGTAACTCCCATTTTTGTAATGCACCTGTCTGTTTGTGCTGGCTCTAAATGACTGACTGCTTAACACCACTAGGTTATACTGAACATCCGAAGTAGTTCACCGACCATGAAAATGTCTCTGGACTGTGTATGAACTGAGCCCATGACTAATGGTACTGGGTCCCTGACCGAGAGTGGCCCACCCTTGGCTGGACTAAGGACCGGCCCCCATCACTTCCAGAAAAGGCTATTTAGCTGGCTAATAAATACATTCCTCATATCCCCTCTCAGCCTCCTGTTCCTTACCTTAAAACTGTGCCCCTGGGCTTTTGATTGCGTACAAAGGGGAAAAACTCCTCCTTATCTATCCTGTCTATGCCCTCAATCAGATCCCCCCCTCAGTCTTTACTAGCCTATTTAGATTAGATTAGATTACTTACAGTGTGGAAACAGGCCCTTCGGCCCAACAAGTCCACACCGCCCCGCCGAAGCACAACCCACCCATACCCCTACATTTACCCCTTACCTAACACTATGGGCAATTTAGCATGGCCAATTCACCTGACCTGCACATCTTTGGACTGTGGGAGGAAACCGGAGCACCCGGAGGAAACCCACGCAGACACGGGGAGAACGTGCAAACTCCACACAGTCAGTCGCCTGAGGCGGGAATTGAACCCGGGTCTCTGGCGCTGTGAGGCAGCAGTGCTAACCACTGTGCCACCATGCTGCCCACTTTTCAAAGTTGAATCATTCCAGTCCAGGCAACATTCTGGTGAATCTCCACTGCTCTTTCTTAGTGCAATCTCCTATAAAATGGATTTCAGAACTGCCCACAAGACCACCCAGGGATGGAGCCATCACAGTTTTATGTCCCATCAACCTTCTCTGAGTCTCAATGAACTATCACCCAAACTTGGAAAACTGGTCGAAGATGATAGTGGTGTTGGGCTCCTATACCGGAGCTTGTCCACTCTGACCGCTTTTCTCTTTCTTTTATTTCTGTTCTTCTTTCACTTATTTGCCTTGCCCTGAGCTTGGATGGCATTGGCAGTGGCAGGACCCCAGCAGGCAGACCTCGAGTGGACCCAAAGACTTCAAGATGGGTCCAGGGCACAGAGCTTGGGTGAGTCTACTGCGGACCTTGAGGAGGCCAGAGCAGAGGAGAGTGGGTCTAGCATGGACATCAGGTGAGCACCTACTTACTTTTCTGGAGCAAGCACAGAACCTGGAATCAGCAGCTGATACATTGGCAGAGGCAATGTCAGCAAGGTTGGCCCAACATCAAAGTGTGCCACCGAAGGACTGTCAACTTGGTGGTTGGTTGGGTGCAGAGTAGATTGCAGCGAAGCAGTGGTGGAGCGATGGTGGCACAGGCATCATTGATGGTGGTGAGCTGGCTCAGGACTGTTGGACTCTCTATATACCTTTCTTTTTGCTCCTTTTTCTGAAATTATTCATATTGTGCGACAAATGAAAGCGTTTCATATGTATTTTCGTGGATTTTTGTCCGTGACAATAAAATCAAAACCAAACTCTAGTTGTAGCCATCATACCTATTTGCTCTTGCATCTCACTAATAAAGGCAAGTATCCTGTTTACCTTCTTAACCATCTTCTCTAACTTTCCCTTTGCCTTCAAGGATCTCTGGACATGCACACCAAGGTCCCACTGATCCTCTATGTTCTAGAGTCCTTTCATTCAGCATGTACTCCCTTGCCTTGTTAGTCTTCCCAAAATACATTATCTCACACTTTTCAGGATTAAATTCTATGTTCTGCTGTTCAACCCTTCAGATCAGCCCATCTACATCATTCTGGCTGTAGTTTAAGGCTTTCCTCCTTGATATTTTTCCATACAGCCAAATTTCATGTCATCTGTGAAGTACCGTTCATACCTCCTACATTCCTGTCTAGATCATTAATGTACACAACAAACAACAAGGGAGCCAGCACCAATATGTGTTGTACACCACTGAGCACAGGCAAGTTGTCACAAAGACACCCTTCAATTATTACCCTTCACCTAACTGGTATGTGACCAAAGGCAAGTAAATGCCTAATACCCTTCATCAGTCATGACGCCTTCATTCTATGACAGTCCTTGATGTTGTAGCAGCAGTTATGTAAAAGATAACGACTTGGTGAGAAGGAGACCCATTGATGACATGGCTGATGAATTGAGGGCAACATGGTGGTTCAATTGTGAGTACTGCTTCCTCACAGCGCAAGGGATCTGGGTTCAATTCCAGCCTCACGCGACTATGTGGTGTTTGCACATTCTTCCCCCCCACAGTCTGCGTGAGTTTCTTTTGGGTGCTCCAGTTTCCTCTCACAGTCCAAAGATGTGCAGGTTAGGTGGATTGGTCATGCTAAATTTCCCATAGTGTCCAGGGATGTGTGAGTTAGATGGATTAGCCATGGGAACTGCAGGGTTTCTAAAATAGGGGAGGGGGAGTAGGTCTGGGTCGGATGCTCTTCGGAGGATCGGTGTGGACTTGTTGGGCCTAATGGCCTGTTTCTACACTGTAGGGATTCTATGATTCTATGAATTCAGTGCACAGCTTACATAAATGTGGGCAACATACAACAAAAAGTATGCTTCCTCTGATATTACGTTATTGTAGAAATTAAAAGCTTATAGTTTTGAGAAGGAACTTGCAGATGATGGTGTTCCCATGTATCTGTTATGCTTGCCTTTCTACATGGTACAGGTTGTACATTTGAAAAATGCTGTTATCAAAGCCTTGATGATTTGATGTGTAGCCAGTTTTCACCTTTTACTTTTAAATCAATTGCTCCAAAGTTGCCACACTTCTGTTGACAATTTGTTTATTACCTCCCTCACCCCCACTTCCCTGATGGATCATTCTTGTTTTTTTTTATAAAGAGTTGGTCACCATGGCAGAATTGGCACAGAGACACTGGAAATAAGAGTGGTATGCCAATAGAAATGAAAGTGGTGACAGAAGTTGTTGGGTCAAAATATTTAAAATTTAAAGCAAGATTTGTTTAGTTTTGTTTATAACATGACCAGTAGCCGCATTTGATGACTTTATGCCTACAAATACAAATTTAACAAGCTGTCAGCACTTTTGGATGCTTGACTGCTTGAGCTTGATCATCTGCAATTAAGACTCCTTCAGAAAGATTCTGGAGATCATTGATTCCTGCTGACGTTTACAGCATATTCAAGTATGAGTGAAGGTTTCTGATTTTTCTGGGAAGGGGGCAAGAGCCTGGGGATGTTGCTCACCGCCCCCAAGCTAGAAGGGGATATGTCTAAGCTTCACAAAGGCCCATACCAAAGTGGTGCTGGACTACTCCATGCTCCTTAACATAGACCACAAGCATCTTGGCAGTATTCCCAATGCACCAATAATTTCATTGTGTATACTCATCAGTGTTTTTCTGTAGGTTGTCCCACAGGGTTTCTCATCCAAATCCTCTACAGTGGAATCCAGGTGTGGCCTTCCCCTTCTTGTGGTCTGACATCTGTGCTACCCTCGTGACAGACATAGCTGCATGCCACTTTTGCCCAATGTCTCATTAAATACGGCAGCCACCTCCGGGTTATTCCTTAGGATATTGGCAGTGTCTGTATCTGAACTGATGGTTGCAAGTGTGAAGTCAAAATGGTGTATTTTCATTGTCACTGTCTTGGTAGTTTTCCTCTAGAATGGCCTGACCTGTTTGAACATCATGAATATCTTAAAGAAACAAACAAACTCCAGGGTAACACTGAGTTTTTTGGGGGGAGATGGGAAATGAAGTCGAACATGCTTACATCATCCGCAGCTTGTTTATCCAAAGAGTGTGTGAGATGAGGAAAAATGGGATGTGAGTTGGAATTAGCATTGGACAATAATATAAAACAGAACAGCACAGGCGTGGGCCCTGCAAAACACAATGTTTTCAGAATTAAATGAATCCCTTCTGCCTGCCCTTGCTCCATATCCCTCCATTCCTCATATATTCCTGTGCTTATTTAAAAGTTGCTTAAATGGCCCTACTATATTTGCCTCCATCACCACCTCTTATCACTCTCTGTGTAAAAAAACGACCCTTGACATCTGGCTGATTTGTACACCATTGTTGAATCACTGGCTCAAGCCGTGAGATGTAGGAGCAGGGTTTGAAGAAATGCTCAAGATGTGAGGGTAAGGAGAAGCATTTAAACACTAGGAACATGGTCTGATTAGAAATTGTGAGGAGGTGAATGATGAGCCATAAAGTGATTTGAGCAGTGGTTAACATTAGTGGTGATATTGGTAAGGCTTTTATTCCTCAGCTTTTCATGGACAAAAATTGTTGGCTTAGCTAGTGATCCTCATAGCCCAAGAAAGAATAAAAGGAAATTTGAAACGAAATGCTTAAATTGACCTCGACCACCCATGTGCAGATAATTATCGACTTCTTGTGACACTGCATCAATGTCTTTAGAACTTTACTTCTGGCAATGAAGTCCATAGTTATCTGCTTTCACTGTATTTTGATGTCTGGAGAACCACCCTCTCCACTGCAAATATTGCAAAACAAAAATCCATTAATGGAAAAATAGCATTAACCACATCCAATAGAAGTGACTCTGCACTTTGCATTCAGAACCCCTTATTGGTCGGTCAGCTGGTCATTCAGAGTGATCCCATCACAAAATGGGAATTTGTAAGCAATCTGATCCCAGATATTTTAACACCCAAGAACTGATCAAGGAATCTCACCCAATTTTCTCAATCTCTCACATGTTCAGGTGAGAATTATCCTTGAATATTTACAATTTAATCTCAAAAGTCTTAGCATGGCATGGATAAAAATAATAAAGTCAGAATAGTAAATAATTTCCAAACTATCTGCAGCTCCAAATGCCCTCTCTTGTTCTGCCTTTCTTGTTTTTACAGGTGGTTGCAGTCTTGCAATGCTGCTGAAAAATTGAACAGATGAAAAAATGACAATTGGGAAGGTGGTGGTGTACAATCCTCCTGAATATAATTGAGTAGCTTGCCAAAATACTTTAGACGACAGTTAACAGTCAATAACATTGCAAACTACTTTTAGAACTGAAGAACTTACCTTGAAACCAATTACCTTTTTAATATTTCTTAACTACAACTTCAAGATCAACATGAAAATAAGCAAGTATTGTCATAGTCAACTCAATTAAATCTACAGTGAGCAAATGTGAACATTAATTTCTCATATTTTGCTGGCTTCATATGAAAGTAAACTTTTAGGATAATGCTTTGCAACTGCATGAGAGTATCAGAGAAAACTCACATCAGGGTTCACTAAAGACTATAAAGGGGGCTCTTATTTCATCAAACTAATCTATCAAAATGATTATGGCACTTTTTCCAGGCTACCACTTCCTATATGATCTAGAATGACAGTAATACTAAATTGAACTTGAGACTTCTACAATAACATTACACATTTCCTATTTCCTAAACAAGAAATGAATTGAAGGTCACTGGTGCCAAAATTTAATGAATCCCCTATTCAAGGTCCCAGAGTAAGATATAACCTTGAAATGAGGTCATTCACAGGTTTCATGATGTTCTTGATGCGTAAAGGAAATGATTTCCAAAAAAACATTCCTCACACTTAGAAAATCTTTTTTTTAAATCTAACATATTTGTTGTGTGTTGCTCACAGCTAGCCATGAGTCTGTTTGTAATGTTTAATTACTACCTGGCCAATGTCTTGAAACACCTAATTCCTATAGGCATCTACTTGTGCCAAAATGATAAACCTGCTATTAAAAACAAGCTCTGTATCTCATGTGGGCTTAAGGGCATGGCTGAATTGAATTTAATGTATTCCTCATTCTTATTCCTCAGAAACCATTGATCAGAAATTTCCTTTCCTGTCCCCTCTCATGAAGTAATAGATCGACAATTTAATTTTTAATTCAGTTGATGATTAATTATAATTTTAAATCAGCTGACTTAATACCTGGGTTTTTGTTTGAAAAAAAAACACTTTTCAACAAACTGTTTTAAAATGGCTGCAGAAGTCATTTGACCTGAAAACTAGACAAGTTCCACAGGGAATTAAAAAAATGAATATCTAAAAGCATTGTTTGCATTAACTGTGAAGACTGATGAAATGCAGTTATACTCCTTGTCTGCATTTCCTGGAATTGGAATCATTCATTCACAGCAATTCTCATATTTAGACCCTGTCTATATCACAAGTTGGAATGCAACACAAAGATAGAGAAATTAAAATAAAAGAAATTGAAAGCGCTGTAGCATCCACTCTGAGAAAACAACTGATTCAACTTTAATAGAGATGTTGTCATGAGAGCAACCAACTCAGTTTTAAACCCCATCAGAACTTAGAGATCAACACTGGAACATACTATTCTTTCACCAAAGAAATTTGAAACATTTTCAAATTCCACCTCCCTCCCCTTATTGTGTTTTGCATACTAGTGTTTGTCCCATAGAATTCAGGATGAGTTTTAACTTTTACATGAATTTCATATTTTACTTGAATAAATTTATATTTATGTTTACACTTATGTTCATGAGAAACTTGTTTCTCCAGAATTTTACTCATGATCAACTGCATAGTGTATTGAAAAAATGCATCTTTATTAAAAAGTTCAAATCTGTTACATAATTCTCAAGCTAAGTCAAAATCCTAGAACTCTCTCCTCAACAACATTGGGGAATCCCTGCAATTCAAGTAGGCAGCACACCACCAGCTTCCCCAGGGCATGCAGGGATACAATAAATCCTGTGCTCCTTCTTCTATTAAGGAGATCCATAAATTTGCAATGAAGGAAATGGTTATTCCTGAAGCCCACATTAATTGAAAAGGGCTGTTAGGGCTGAAGGCAAAAGGAATATTCTATATCACATTTGTGTGCGTTTAACTAAAACAAAATGAGGGTGTGGGCTCCCTAGTGAGCTGTACAATCACTATCATGTCCTACAAAGGTCTGCAACAAGTTAACGTTGATGTAAATTAAGCTGTAAATGGTTTGTTAAAAATAAATTAAAAAGTGACAGCAATAAAGAAAATAAATGCTGCATAGTCAGCGACCTCATATCCTGTGAACACATTCCATCCTGTGCTGCTGAAACTCTCAGGTACGTCTTTATTGCCATTAGACAATATTCTTTTGTTTTTCTGGCCAGCCTCCAAATATTGCTCCCTTAATTTAGAATATCCATAGGTCTGCTGTATCTGATTTTGTAACAAGTCTTGTTTGCTTATCAACCCCGTGCTCAATCACTAATATTGACTCCCATACTTGTTTCATTTTTTAATTTCTACTTCTTTTCAAATGCCTTTGCAGCTTTGCTTCTACCTATCTCTGGATTGTTTCCCAGCACCATAATTATACGCATGTTCCTCACAACACCAGTCTGACCTCTCATGTGTCTTTGATACACCTTGTTGTAAAACCCCATCTGGGTCAGTCAACTAACCTAAGATCTCCATACATTGTTCAGAGCCATATTTTGTTTGATTCTTGTGAAGTGCTTTGGATATATTTTCTCACATTAAAAGAGCACTTGAAAATCAATTTTGTTTCTCTTATCCTCTTCCAACTTGCAATCCTTTATTATTCTCATCCCTTCTACTATCCCTCTTTTTCTATCTTTTCTTAAATAAAACTCTGTTGCTACATCGATATCCGTTCTCTCTTTCTGTTCTGAGTCTCCTTTTACTCTTGATCAATGATAATTTCAGAAAGAAGTTGATAGATGCCCTGCGGATCTTGACATTTTTTTGTTCATTCATGGGATGAAGGCATTGCTGGCTAGGCCAGCATTGATTGCCCATCCCTAATTGCCTACAGTACATTTAAGAGTCAATCACATTATTGTGGATCTGGATTCACATGTCAGCCAAATCAGGTAAGTATGGCAGTTTCTTTTCACCCCTTCCACTAAGGGACATTAGTGAACCAGATCGATTTTTCCAACAATTAACAATGATTTCTTAATTCCAGATTTTTAAAATTGAATTCCAGTTCCACCAAAAGCCATGGCAGGATTTGAATCCAAGTCCCCAGAATGTTATCTGGATCTCTGGATTAACAGTCCAGCAATAATACCACGAGGCAATAATACCCCTCATCAATTACATCTGTCCATCTTCCAAATCCACCTCTTCCTGCATCCAAAGTTAGAAAAAAACTTCCCCATTAAGTTTAAAAATGTATTGTTAAACTTCCAGCTGTCTTGTCTTTGACCTCCATTGATTGTGCCCTCTCCATTCTTTTATCAACTTTGCCTGTCAAAGGGAGGGAGGAGGCTGGGGTATTGTTGCGATCGCAAAACTTGGGAGAGAAACCTAAGCCTTTATTGTGGGATCCATTGGCGTTCTGTATCTTATTAAAGACTGCCAATGAAATTCAAACGGGCTTACTGCGAGGTGAGGCACACTGTGGACCCCTCACAAGATTGAATCAAAATGATATTGGCGTTTCAATGATTTGCATTTATCAATTTCACTGGGCTCTGCCACTTATTCCCAGTGAAGCAAGCGATGTTGAAATGGGGATCACTGGGGACAGAATGAGAAATACAGCTGACCTATATTGGGCCCTGGCTAAGCAATACTCCTTAACCTTACTCTTTCCTATTTCTTTGAATTCAACAACTTCCTGTTCTGTCCCATCTGCAACAAACAAACCCTCCTACAGTTGAGTTTTGAAGAAGAGTCATTGGACGTGAAACTTTAACTCTGTTTCTCTTTCCACACATGTGGCCAGACCTGCTGAATTTCTCCAGCACTTTTGTTTTGTTCTTGTCATAAACTTATTTATGTTTATGCTCTACCATGTCATTCTTATGTCTATTGACTCGCATAGTCTTACTCATTAACAGGTCCATCAAAAACTATTTCCTTGTACCCCTCATCAATTACATCTGTCCATCTTCCAAATCCACCTCTTCCTGCATCCAAAGTTAGAAAAAAACTTCCCCATGAAGTTTAAAAATGTATTGTTAAACTTCCAGCTGTCTTGTCTTTGACCTCCATTGATTGTGCCACTCTTATAGTTGTCAATTTTCTTAACCTGGTATTCACCCATTTCACCAGCAAATCTATGATGAGGAACCCCAAATTTCTGCCCTCATGTCCACCATTTACACTCTTGAGTTTATCTGGTGCAGAAATGATTCCAACATCTAAACTCAGACCTGGTTGAAACACATCAAGCCCTCTTTCTTTTTCCATGACTTTGCTCAGCCCAAATCATTTGTTAAACCTATCTCCTATACTGCCTTGACATGGTCCCAATGACTTGCTGACCACTCAACTTCCCTAAGACAGCTGACAATTTAAATTGTTGTCACTCCTAAAGCACAGGCCCTTTTCAATTCAAAACTACCATCAAACCCCTGCTCGAAAAACTCTAGACTCCTTCTGTTCTTTCAAAATGCCATCACAACTCTAACTTGCCTTTCCTTTGCAAAATCCATAAAACATTGTAGCCTCTCATGTCCATTTTGATTTCTCTCACACCTTCCTGCTTGGATCACATCAATCAAGTGTCTGGCTTATTCCACAACACTGATGTGAGCCTAACTAAATTGATAAATAACATTCTTAGGGACTGTGGCTGGTGTTGTATTTCTTTATATCTTCATTGACCTTTATAACCTTTGGCAAGTTTTGACCAAATCAATTCCCTTTCCTGATAAGAAGTGGATTATTCCACTGAGTGTGGGACATTAAAAAAGACAGCAATGACACTTCTCATACATTAACTAAGATAAAGATGAAAATGGGAAATGAGCAAGGGTCAGTACAAATCACTGAGGCACTCCACTACACGGAGTATGACCAGGCCAAAATTCCTACCATTGAGGCACTGACCACACTTGACCCAAGACCATCCAAAGCGGAAGGCGTTGAGAACCTCGAAACTTGCCATTGGGAAAAAGTGGAAGCCAGGCGAAAACAGCGCAAGGAATGCACTGCCACACCAACCACCCCTTCCCATGACCACAATCTGCCACAAATGTAACAGAGCCTGCAGTAGCCAGATTGGTCTGTACAGCCACTTACATACTCACCCTGAGAGTGGAAGAGAATAATCCTTGTCTGTGAGGGACCACCAATGGTAATGATGATGATGATGAACATGATAAGGGTTTGTTTTTCTACTTTGTGTTTCTTTTTACTCCATCATCCCTGTGTTTTTCTAAAGCAATCCTTTCTTCGAATTAATGTTATAATAGGTTGTTGCATCTTTCATTCTTTTCAAAATGATTCTTTATTCCTTGTTGACTGTTTCGAGCATTTTCTGTTTTTCCTTCTGTGTTCCATTTTATTTCCCTTGAACTTATATTTACTTCTTTTTTTCTCTTTCATGTTTTCTCAAAACTAACAGCTCTTTTCACATTCTCTTTGATGTTAATTTGCAAAGTCCAATACTCGACATGGATTTATAGACATTTAAAAAACAGAATTCCAGTGAGTTGAATGTTTCAATAACCAGTTCCACTGTTCCAATTATTCCTGTCAAATAAAAACAAGGCATTTTTCCAGGGTGAGATGGATATTTGGAAAAGAAAACTGGAGGCTGATGAAATAAATTACCACGTATCAGAGATCAAATATTCAAAGTTTTGGCTTCAATGGTTTTAGTCAGGATGCATTCTTATCTTTAAAATTTTGTTTAATTTGACAATTTCTTGACCGCTTTTGCAAATCTTTGAGTCATTTTCCTGAAATATCATGCCTTTTATGGTCTGAAGATGATTCTTTCAAGGAACCAAACATATTGGTATCAAGAGACTGCATGATCAATTTGAGCATATTTGATTATTCCAATTGCTATTCCAAGCAAATAGACATAGAAAAAGATATATTGCAATGCCCAGTAACATCAAATCACGTGTTTGAAGTGGTTTGTTTCATTCCCATAGCAACTGTGATATTTTTTCTTAAAAGCGTGTCAGTACATGTCTGTTACCAGTCCTGGCTTTATAATACCTCTGTTGAGTTAAACAGAGTTTGGAGTTGGCTGTGCCTTCTGATGAGGACTCTGTACAAGACGCCTATGTCACCACCACCTCCTCTTGTGAAAGATGAGTTAACTGGCAAAAATCTGACTATTTGTCTAGCTGGGCTTACTGTCACACAAGTATGTGTGCTGGTGCATGATGAAGTGAATCCTGTGATGGTGAAGCCACAAAAATGATTAGGTCTTCTGAGGATCCTTCATCCATGAGTTCCACAGGCAGCTGGTGAACATGATTTCTAATCTGCTCCAGCTCCACAACTCTCAAAGATATCTGCATTCATTCTAGTTTTGAACACCCCCAGTTTTAATCTCTCCATTATTTCTGAGTAGCGCTGGAAAGTAATTTGAGGCTTCTGTTAGATCAACTGTAATCTCATTGCATGATAGAGCAGACTTGAGGGGCCAAACAGCTTACCCCTGCTCCTAACATATTGTTTCTTTCCTCCTTTGAAACATTCCTTGAAAATCACTTCTATGTACAATCCTCACACTTTCAAAAGTGATTTAGCAACACTTTTTATTCATCATGCTCCTGTGAAGTTGTTACCGGTTGTGTCGCCATAGTCTTAACAGGTCATAGGGCTGTTCACTTATTAGAGAGGAGTGACTGGTGGTGATTTAACCTGAGGCCAACAGACCTTAGTGATGGAAGAGGTTGAGATGGAAAGTCCTTCATGGTAACTTCAAACCGGTGATGGGAATTAAACCCATGCTGTTGGCATCACACTACTCTGCAAACCAATAATCCAGCCAAGTACCTTTAATACTAAAACCACAATCCATAAAATGATTTTCGAAGATGCACGTTACTGAAAACTGCATTATTCAAAATACCGCCCCTGAATGGTCATGCTGTGCTACTGCAGACAACAAAGGGGAAAAGGGAATTTCTGACTTTATAGTCATAGAGTTGTAGAGGTATACAGCTTGGAAACGGACCCTACGATCCAACTCGTCCATTCTGCCCAGATATCCTAACCTAATCTAGTCCCATTTTGCCAGCACGTGGCCCATATCCCTCTATACCCTTCCTATTCGTATATGCATCCAGAGGCCTTTTCAATGCTGTAATTGTACCAACCTTGCAGTTTTCTTGCATTCCCCTACCTCAATTGATGTTCATGTGGTTTTCAATTTGATTGAATGTGAAGAAATTAAATTAAGTATTTAATTTTAAAATCACAGTTTTCCCTTGTATTTCTCGAGTGAAAACAAGAATTCTTCAGGTAAATGTAGAACCATGGATCCCTGACGGGGAATTAAATTCAAAGTGAAAAATGTTTCTTTGGGAATAAGTTATCTGCTAAACTGGAGCCAGAAGTATGCAAGGGTCATCATGATCTCAGGAATAAAACTGATTTAGATAATTAACTGCAAAATATTACATTAGCCCGTTGATTCTCAGAATTTCAATTTGGGAATATAAGGCAATGAACACAGCACTTACTGAATAATAGTAAAATTAAACATGTTGATAAAGTAGCCATTGGTGGTACTACCTAGATGAGAGTGAAAATTAATTTAACTTGGCATAACTTCAGGTTCCCTTCTCGGTAAATTGTTTAAAGTTTAAATTCAGGGAATGAAAACTGATATTTTTCACATTTATAGAATTTATAAATTGAATTATTCAGCTACTGTTATATTTTCCTGGAAGATTGTTATCAGGCATAATGCTGATTAGTAAATTTGAGAATGACACAAAGTTGGCTAGTGTCGAGCATGTGGTGCAGAAAAAGCACAGCAGGTCAGACAGCATCCAAAGAGCAGGAGAATCGACATTTCGGGCATAAGTCCTACATCAGGAATGAGGCTTTTGGGCCCGGGGGCTGAGAGATAAATGGGAGTGGGGGTGGGGCTGGGGAGAAGGTAGATGGAAATGTGATTGGTAGATGAGGGTAGGGGTGGAAGTGATAGGTCGGAGAAGAAGGTGGAGTGGATCCTGACCTCAAATTTGCCTGGACTATCTTGGACACCTCCCTCCCCTTCCTGGACCTCTCCATCTAAACACGGACATTTAATCAAACCCACCGACTCACACAGCTACCTGGACTATACCTCTTTCCACCCTGCCTCCTGTAAAAACGCTATCCCTTATTCCTAATTCCTCCATCTCCACCGCATCTGCTCCCAGGATGACCAATTTCGCTACAGAACATCCCAGATGGTCTTCTTCTTCAAAGACTGCAATTTCCCTTCCCACTTGTTCGACGATGCTCTCCAGTATATCTCTTCCACTTCCTGCACCTCTGCCCTTGAACCCCACCCCTCCATTCATAACAGGGACAGAAACCCCTTGTCCCCTTCTTCCACCCCACTGACCTCTGCATCATCCTCCACCACTTCCACCACCTGCAAACAGACCCTACGTCGAAGGATATATTTCCCAACCCACCCTTACCTGCATTCTGGAGAGGCAATTCCCTCCACAACTCCCTCATCAGATCCACACACTCCCACCATCCCACTCCCTACCCCCGCCATCGCAGGAAGTGCAAAACCTGCGCCCACACCTTCCCCCTCACCTCCATCCAAGGCCCCAAAGAATCCTTCCACATTGGACAGAAATTTACCTGTACCTCCACATACATCATCTACTGCATCCGTTACACCTGATGTGGTCTCCTCTACATCAGGGAGATAGGATGCCAACTTGTGGATCATTGGCATCTCTGGGATACTCGCATCAATCAACCCCACTGCCCTGGAACTGAACACTTTAACTCCCCCTCCCACTCCGCCAAAGACATGCAGATCCTGGGCCTTCTCCATCACCAAACCCTAACCACCCAATGCCTGGAGGAAGAACGTCTCATCTTCTGCCTTGGGACCCTGCAATCACCCGGGATAAATGCAGATGTCACCAGTTTCCTCATTCCTCTCCCCCCCACTCCTCCCCACCTTATCCCAGTCCCAAGCCTTCAACTCGGTACCGCCCTCTTGACCAGTCCTACCTGTCCATTTTCATTCCCAACTATCCGCTCCACCCTCCTCTCCAACCTATCACTTCCACTCCCACCCTTATCTACCTATGGGCTTATGCCTGAAACATTGATTCTCCTGCTCTGATCTCCAGCTTTTGTAGTCCTCACTTTCTACAGGTAGTTGACAGTGAAGAAGAAGGTCTTAGGTTACAGGAGGGTATAGACATATTAGTGAGATGGGCAGATCAATGGCAGATGAAATGTAAACCTGATAGATGTGAGGTGAGGCTTTCCAGAAGAAGCAACAAGACAAGGGAATATTCAATGAATAGCAGGATGTTAGGAATCCAGGTTTCCACTATCCTCTGTGTGAATTTCTTTTCCTCAAATCCCCTCAAACCCTTTTGCCTTTCATCTTAATATTATGCCTCCTTGATATCGATTCTTCACTAATCTGTTTTCTAACTGCTCTGTCCATGCTCCTCATAATCTGAGACAGCTCAATCAGGTCGCCTCTTGCTCTTCTCTGCTCTAAAGAAAACAACCCAAACTTATTCAGCCTTTTTTCATAGCTAAGTTCTTCCATTCCAGACAACATCCTGGTGTATCTCCTCTGCACCTTCTCCAGTGCATGCACATCCTTCTTTTCGTGTGGAGAACAGAACTGAACACAATATTCCAGCTGCGGCCTAGCCATAGTCGCAGACAGCTCCAACATGACCTCCCCGCTCTTATGCTAATCTCTTAACCTGTTCTCCTGCCTTTAGAGATCTGTGAATATAACCCCAGGTTGCAGCAGAAAACCTCACAATCTTCAAAAAGTACTTAGACGAGCACTTGAAATATCATGATCAGAAGTTAGACGAGATCAGGTTTATACTCCAACAGGTTTATTTGAAATCACTAGCTTTCAGAGGGGCAACACTTCAAAAGCTTGTGATTTCAGATAAATCTGTTCGACGATAACCAGGTGTCATCCGACTTCTTACCTTGTCCATCCCAGTCCAACACTGGCACCTTTACATCATTGAAATGTCATAACATTCAAGGCTGAGGGCCAAGTGTTGGTAAGTGGGACTAGAGTAGGTTTAGTGTAGTTGTCTTGTCAGTGCAGATTCGATGGGTTGAAAGGCTTAATGGTTTTATGATGTCAGTGCTGCTATTTCATACACATGTTGTTTCAATAACCTTTCTTCAATCTGTATGCAGTTTAACCACTGGGTGATGCTATGGAGCAATTCTTGACTGGATCTCAATGATTGAATCACCAGTTTAGAGAAAAGATGGTGTAACACTCTCTTTGGCTATTTCTCTGTGCAAAATAACTATGAGGAGGAAAGGTTGAAAAGGATATTATTTTTACAGTAACTTTTGGGCACTAATTATGTAACTGGTGTGCATCTACGTACTCACCATGTTGTTGCTTTCCCTGGCTACCATCCATTGGATCCAGCATTGATTATCACACAGCAAGTTGCCTTCAATCTTTGCCACTCTTTCCGCACTAGAGGTATATTAAACTATCAGAGAAGAGGCAAAATAAAGGAATGGTAGCCTAATTTGGAGCACACAACTATCTAATTTATCATGATGAAAGGAGACCTGACAGAAATTTCAGATTATTGGGTTGGGGGACCAGTGGGTTTCAATATACCAAATGAGAAGAGTACAGGTTCAGACAAATAGTGGATCAACATTATATAGAAACCAACAGATCAAGTATATAATTTAAGAGGAATTTCATCACACAAACAGCAGTGACAATGTAGAATTCATTGCCACATGATTGATGCAATTATTATCGAGACATCTGAAGGGGAAACATGGTACATAATTAAGTATGAAGGGAATAGAGCAATAGTGGGGATGGGTGGGATGGAAAGAGAAGATTACAGTAGGAGAAGATTTGGATCCTATTTCTCATCAACATGCTGCTCCATGGTGGCATCAGCTGAAACCGAATGAAGGGCTTTTGCCCGAAACGTCGATTTTCCTGCTCCTTGGATGCTGCCTGAATTGCTGTGCTTTTCCAGCACCACTCTAATCTAGAATCTGGTTTCCAGCATCTGCAGTCCTTGTTTTTACCTAACATCACATTCTACCTCACCATCACCTCTCTCAATTTCTCCATTATTATTACGTTATCAGCCTGTTTATCCATCATTCAGTACTGGATTGACAGAAATTTCGTTGTATTAAATATCACAAAGACTGAAGCCATTTTCAGTCATGACCACAATTCAATCCTGTTGGTCTCCCACATCCTCGCCACTATAAACTTCAGACATCCAAATCTTTGCTGCCAGTGACTTAACTCACACCAAAGCTGGCTGCTCACTGGTCTTCATTGATTTTAAAATTCTCATCCTCGTTTCAAAACCTGTACATTACTTAATGCCTACCTCCTCCCCCCCAACCCAACCCCTCGCCCCCAACCATCTCTGCCATCTCTGATGGCTCCCTTCAAGACAGCAGGACTCCTCTAATTCTTGTCCCTTGAACACCTCCAATTTTAATTGCTTTAGCATCAATGTGTACACCTTAGTTAGTAAGACCTTAAGTTTCAGAGACTTCTCTGTCTGCTTTAAGATAATTCTTAAAGTCTGCCTTTTTGACTAAACTTTTGATTCTCTGACTTAATATTTCCTTCTATGGTTCTAATTATTTACACATACTATATATTAAGAGCAGTGTCCTCACATAAAGATGCTTTCGGTTTGAAGTTTTGATTATTTCAGAATCTCAACAGAAAAGCTCTTCATAAGTAAGATGATGCTTATGATATTTTGATGAAGTATGTCCTGGGGAGTATTGCTGAACAAAGAGACCTTGGAGCGTAAGTTCACAGCTCCTTGAAAGTGGAGTCACAGGTAGATAGGATAGTGAAAAAGGCGTTTGGTATGCTTTCCTTTATTGGTCAGAGTATTGAGTACAGGAGTTGGGAGGTCATGTTGCAGCTGTACAGAACATTGGTTAGACCACTATTGGAATATTGCGTGCAATTCTGGTCTCCTTCCTATCAGAAAGATGTTGTGAAACTTGAAAGGGTTCAGAAAAGATTTACAAGGATATTGCCAGGGTTGGAGGATTTGAGCTATAGGGAGAGGCTGAACAGGCTGGGGCTGTTTTCCCTGGAATATCAGAGGCTGAGGGGTGATCTTATAGAGGTTTATAAAATTATGAGGGGCATGGATAGGATAAATAGACAAAATCTTTTCCCTGGGGTGGGAAAGTCCAGAGCTAGAGGGCATAGGTTTAGGGTGAGAGGGGAAAGATATAAAAGAGACCTAAGGGGCAACTTCTTCATGCAGAGGATGGTACATGTATGGAATGAGCTGCCAGAGGAAGTAGTGGAGGCTAGTACATTTGCAACATTTAAAAGGCATCTGGATGGGTATATGACTAGGAAGGGTTTGGAGGGATATGGGCCAGGTGCTGGAAGGTGGGACTAGATTGGGTTGGGATATCTGGTCAGCATGGATGAGTTGGACCGATAGGTCTGTTTCCATGCTGTACATCTCTATGACTCTATTGTTTTAAAGTAATATTTTATGAGACTTCCAGTGGGACAATCTTTACAGAAGAGACAGTCAATAGCTTTGGTGTTGCACAAATAATATGTCAATCTAATTGAATTTGACCAATTGCTTACAGGGCTTATAGAAAGTTTTAATCATTGATTTACAATTAATGGTTAAAAGTTAGCAGTTAAAATTGTGGTGAGGATAAATAATATTCAATTATTTACATGCTTATGCTACAATAACTTTGAACAGATGTATGGTTAGATGCAATTGTACAAATTTGCTCCACTTTTTCCTATCACAGTCTCCCCCAGTAAAGATAAACAGTGCAATGGCATCAAAAAGATATATTTGCCTGAGTAAATGTTCAAAAGAAATTTAACCCTTTCATTACAGACTAAGTATCCATTTAAAAGAGAAAAACAAATGTCAATCAATCACTCTGACATTGAAATGAATGACTACAAAAATGCAGTCTCATTCCTTCAGGTTTTAAATGGTAACGGAGATTTTGAATATAACATTTTAAGTATTTTTTCTTCCTGTCTTATTTATTCTCATGCAATTTTTCCTTCTGTTAATTTTCCTCTCTGTGTCTAGAAATTATCTTTCCAAAAGATTGCTCCTGCCATGAAAAATTCAGACTAAAACAATTGTAAAAAGTGAGTTTCCAAATATAAGGGGATGGTTGACATTAGAGTGATAGAACGCTAAAGAGTGTAATTGCCACGACCGTGATTTGTAGATTCATGTTGCAAGAGGAAGAAACGTGGAAAAAAAATCAGGCATCCCAAATAGATTAGGAAGTTCTGAAAAATGCTTCTAGATGAAGCAGGACACTTGGAAAGAGCACACGAGCAATAAAAATAATTAGAATATTTTAACTATGATGACTGTAAAATTGGATTGAGACATAATAGTGGGGCTGAGAAGAGTAGGTAAGAGTGCTTATATTTTATATTGAATAATGTATTATTCCTAAATGTAGCTCTATTCCTTTAAACACACAAAATAAAATGATCACAAAGTCAATAAAGTCTCAGGTCACTGCAGGATCTCAGGAAACTCTGCAGATGGAGTTGTCCAAGTTTTGGACACTTCGGGAACTTGACGAGGTCTATCCTAGCTGGTACATATGACCTAATACAAAAGGTCGATTTTTTGGATGTTACAGATGAAGGGTCTGTATGGGTCAGATATTAAGGATGATGATGTGATGTAGTGTTCTCCCTTTCCCCCTTCCACTACTCTGGTGAGGCATGAGTTTAGACTCCAGATCTTTATAACTTAGAACAATTTTTGTCTAAAGTCCACACATTGTTTTGAATGCATGGGGTAGGGTCACACAGTTGCTTTTGTTTACTGATATTTTCTACCTCAAAGAGAGGTAGTGCATTGTTATTTGGCTGGATTCTGGATAATCAAAGATGAAGGATGGGAAAACGTTCAGGATGTAAGAGAAGGCTGCTCCTTTTTTGAGGTATTTTAGGTGTTGGAGGTGATTTCCTTGGATTCCAGAAGCAGCAATGACTGTTTTATATGCTGTTGCATTGTTTTGAAACTTTGGAAAACAAAATGTCAAAACAACAGGGAGAGAGAGACAGACAAAGAGACAGAGAGAAACCCACACTGCTAACTGACACAGTTGTGAACTTGTGCAGTTACTGCCTTTGCTGTATGAATTCATGTATTGCTGGACATCGGAGTGCAACTCAGAAAATTAACACAGTGAAATTCACGACTAATCTTGGAGGAACCTGTTTGGGAGAGGTACACAGCACAGAAACAGATAAGTGAATATTTTTAAGTGTGGCCTTACAGTAAGTCTGCAGTAGTGAGTAGAGTAGGTTCTTTCATGATTATATGCTCTATTGAGATATGTCCCTTGATTAAAAATATAAGTATCAAGTTAGCCTGCAGCAGTCTTTTGTTGAGGAATGAGATTCTATTATTTTCTGGGTTTGTACATTGTAAGAAGCAAAAATGGCATTTTGTAGAGTCATATCTCTTCTTGTCGGGTGTGGGAGTTTAGGGAGAGTTTATGTGTTACTGAGGATTATTTTGCAATAAATGCCATTGGTTGCGAATCCTATCATATTGAGTGGATAAGTTGGAGAGACAGTCAGAGGCAAAGAGGAATTTACAAGACCAAGGGAATGTGATGGAAGGCAGTTATAGGAAGGGGAAAAGTCATAGATATAGTCACATAGATGGATTAACTCAGGGAAATGTGAAAGTAGTAGGCAGGTGGTGCTGGAGCCTTCTGTGATTATCCCCATTTCAAGCAAGTATGCTGTTTTGGAAAATGTAAGGGGTGATGGGTTCTCAGGGAAATGTAGCATGAACAGCCAAATTTCTGATATCGAGACTGGCCTTAATGCAATGAGGGGTATGTTGGGTTCTAAGAGATCGATTGTGTTAGGGGACTCTCTAGTCCAAGGCACAGATAGAAGTCTCTGTGGCCAGCAGTGAAACATCATAATAGTGTGTTGCCTCCCTGGTGCCAGGATCAAGGATGTCTCAGAGAGGGTGCACAATGTTCTCAAGGGGGAGAGGGCCCAGTAGGAGGTCATTGAACACATTGGAACTGATGACATAGGAAGGGAAAAGGATGAGATTCTGAAGGGAGAATGAGGAGAGTTAGGCAGGAATTTAAAAAGGAGATCCCTGAGAGTAGTAGTATCTGTATTACTCCCAGTGCTATGAGCTAGTGAGGGTAGGAATAGGAGGATATGCATGGCTGAGGAGCTGGTACATGGGAGAAGGATTCACATTTTTGGATTATTGGAATCTTTTCTGGGCAAGAAGTGACCTGTACAAGATGGATTGCACTTGAATTTGAAATGGACTACTGTACTGACAGGAAGATTTGCTAGAGCTGCTCAGGAGGATTTAAACTAGTAAGGTGGGGGGTGGGACCCAGGGAGATAGTGAGGAAAGAGATCAATCTGAAATTGGTACAGTTGAGAACAAAGGCGAGTCAAGAAGTCAGGGCAGACACGGACAAAGCAGAGAACAAGGTAGGACTGATAAATTAAACTGCATTTATTTCGATGTAAAAGGCCTAACAGAGAAGGCAGGTGAACTCAGGGCATGGTTAGGAACATGGGACTGGGATATCATAGCAATAACAGAAACGTGGCTCAGGGATGGACAGGACTGGCAGCTTAATGTTCCAGGATACAAATGCTACGAAGGACAGAAAGGGAGGCAAGAGAGGAGGGGGAGCGGTGTTTTTGATAAGGGATAGCATTATAGCTGTGCTGAGGGAGGATATTCCTAGAAATACATTCCGGGAAGTTATTTGGGTGTAACTGAGAAATAAGAAAGGGATGATCACCTTATTGGGATAGTATTATAGACCCCTTAATATTCAGCGGGAAATTGAGAAACAAATTTGGAAGGAGATCTCAGTTATCTGTAATAGGGTGGTTATGGAGGGGATTTTAACTTTCCAAACTTAGACTGGGACTGCCATAGTGTTGAGGGTTTAGCTGCAGAGGAATCTGTTAAGTGTATACAAAGACATTTTCTGATTCAATGTGTGGATATACCTACTAGAGGTGGAAAACTTGACCAACTCTTGGGAAATAAGACAGGGCAGGTGACAGTGGGGGGGGGGGGGGGGGGGGGGGGGGGGGGCATTTTGGGGTCAGCGACCATAATTCTATTAGTTTTAAAATAGTGATGAAAGTGATAGACCAGATCTAAAGGTTGAAGTTCTAAATTGGAGTAAGGCTAATTTTGACCGTATTAGGCAAGAACTTTCAAAAGCTGATTGGGGACAGGCGTTCACAGGTAAAGGGACTGCTGGAAAGTGGGTAGCCTTTAGAAATGTGATTCCTGATGAAGGGCTATTGCCCGAAACGTCAACTTTCCTGCTCCTCGGATGCTGCCTGACCTGCTGTGCTTTTCTAGCACCACTCTAATCGAGACTTTAGAAATGCGATAATGAGAGTCCAGAGATCGTATATTCCTGTTACAATGAAAGGAAAAACTGGTAGGTGTAGGGAATGCTGGATCACTAAAGTATTTGAGGGTTTGGTTAAGAAAAAGGAAGAATATGTCAGATATAGACAAGATAGATTGAATGAATCCTTAGAGTATAAAGCCAATTGGAGTATAGTTAAGAGGGAAATCAGGAGGGCAAAAAGGGGACATGAGATAACTTTGGCAAATAAAGTTAAGGAGAATCCAAAGGGTTTTTACAAATACATTAAGGACAAAAGGGTAACTAGGGAGAGAGAATAGGGCCCCTCAAGGATCAGCAAGATGGCCTTTGTGTGGAGCCGCAGGAGATGGGATAGATACTAAATGAGTATTTTGCATCAGTGCTTACTGTGGAAAAGGACATGGAAGATATAGAATGTAGGGAAATAGATGGTGACATCTTAAAAAATGTCTAAATTAGAGAAGGAAGTCATGGATGTCTTTAAACACATAAAAGTAGATAAATCCCCAGGACCTGATCAGGTGTACCCTAAAAATATGTGGGAAGCTAGAAAAGTGATTGCTGGGCCCCTTGCTGAGATATTTGTATCATCGATACTCACAGATGAGGTGCCGGAATGTGGGATGTTGGCTAATGTGGTGCCACTGTTTAAGAAGGTTGGTAAGGACAAACCAGGAAACTATACACCAGTGAGCCTGACTTCAGTGGTGGGCAAGTTGTTGGAGGGAATCCTGAGGGGCAGGATGTACATGTATTTGGAAAGACAAGAACTGATTAGAGATAGTCAAGGCTGTGTGTGTGGGAAATCATCTCACAGACTTGATTTTTTTAAAGTAACAAAGAGGATCAATGAGGACAGAGCAGCGCACATGATCTATCTGGACTTCAGGAAGGGAGATTGGTTAGCAAGGATGGATCTCCTGGATTACAGGGAGAACTAGCCATTTGGATACAGAACTGGCTCAAAGGTAGAAGACAGAGGCTGGTGGTGGAGGGTTGCTTTTCAGACTAGAGGCCTGTGACCAGTGGAGTGCCACAAGGATCGGTGCTGGGTCCACTACTTTTCATCATTTATATAAATGATTTGGATGTGAGCATAAGAGGTATGTTTAGTCAGTTTGCAGATAACATCAAAATTGGAGGTGTAGTGGCATCTGTTATTATCATTAGATATTTGACCAAATCTAGACACATTCCCAGTCTTCTCCATCTGTGGAGATCTCTCGGGTCTGGTCTTGGCCCAAGGTCAGCCAAACTCTTCAAAATTTACTTTTATAGAATTTTCCCAGTTCCTTGTTTGTCAGTCCAGTGTATTGAATCTTGCTGAGAGAGTCTTCACTGAGGTAAGACAGTGCGGCAAACCAAGGAGAAGATTTGTCCTGACCTACTTTGGTGAAAAAAAGCTTTAGAGAGGAGCAAGATTCAACAGGCCAGCTCAGACATGTGGATCATTACAGGTCATATCCTTTCCAAGAGGGATAGGAGTAGAGTAAATATTGTGGGAATTTGAAAAATGCTCATATGGTGTTTTTACTAAGGAATATTTGTTAATAAAATGGAGTTGAACCAAAACTGAATTCAGTATTCCTTTGCCTGCTTCATCAACACGAGTACATGGGTAAAATATTTTTAGTACATGAACTGGTTGAAGTCCAAAGCACGAACAATGGAAATGCTCAGAAGAACTCAACATTTAAAGTTATAGAGCCAATACAGCACAGACCCTTCAGTCCAAGTTGTGTTTCAAGTTCATTGTAAAAGTACAAAACATCTATATGCAGACTTGTCACTTCTAATAAATTAAATAGCATGCTGTTGTTCTTGGTTGAATCTCACAGTATAGTATTTTATAATAGGATTGTTATGCATGTTACCAAAAGCAAATTTTGCCATGAATCAGTGTCATTGCCTCGCGTTTTAAATGCAACTTATTTTAAATATATATTGCATTAAAATATATATTAACATCTTTACGAATAATAATTAGGTAAGAATTTGACTAACATACCTGAAAATGGATCAATCGCCAAAAAAAGGTATTTTAAGTCCCTATGTCAATTCACCACCGATAAGTGATTTAAATTATTAATAATGACTTTAAAATAATTTTAATTTAAATTGGGACATTTAATCTGTCCTGCTATGTATAGTTATTAATTTAGCTGGATGTTTAATCAGATTCAAATACTTAATAAATTCACAAGCATTGTTTCAATATTTTATTAAACTTCTAAAAATATGAAATTCAATAGAGAGAAGATTAAAAATCCACATCCACATAAAAAAGTCAATGTCAAAATATATGAATTAACATTTATCACTAAAGATAAATCAGTAAAAACATGCAATATATCATAGAACTGAAAACAGCAACTGAAGCCCAAGAATTTTATCTTCCTAACAAATAGCAGATTAGCACCATGTGATTACATAAAGGTACTGTGAACATATATGAACTTGTGGGGAGCTTGTCAAGGTGGATCCTAAAAACATATTTCCCATTGTAGCAAGCACTAGAACTAGTGACACAGTTTAAAAAGAGAATGTCTGCCGACACCTCATAAATGCTCTCAGTACACATGAGCAAAACTGCTAATGATGTCCCTCACTCTCGTATTTATGTGTTTATTTGGGTATCACCATGTTTTTGACTGGCACAGTGTTTCACAAAGTGTGCATATGCAAAGCTTTCCACATATGCGATGTGCACCTTTTGGGGATGTCAGGAGACACAGCCCTAATAATAAGGGGTTGCCCATTGAAGAAAAAGAGAAATTAATTTGAAACTTTCTTCCACAGAAAGTGTTGAGGCAGGCTCAATGAATATCCTTAAGGCAGCGATAGATAGATTCTTGTCTAACAACGGAGTCAGAGTTATAGGGGTAGGTAGGAAAGTAGAGAACGGTAAGGTGGCACTATAGTTAGCACTGCTGCTTCCAACTGCCAGGGCCCTGGGTTCAATTCCAGCCTTGGGTGACTGTCTGCATGGACAGTTGTCCCTGTGTCTGTGTGGGTTTCTGCTCCATGCTCCAGTTTCTTCCCACATCCAAAGATATGCAGGTTACGTAGGTTGCCCATGGTAAACTGCCCCATAGTGTCCAGGTATGTGCAGGGTAGGTGGGTTAGCCATGGTTAATGCAGGGCTACATGGATGGGTTGGATGTTCTTTCGAGGGTTGGTGCGGACTTGATGGACTGAATGGCTTCTATCTGCACCGTGGGGATTCTACAATAATAGTATTTTGGGGCTTAGTGGTTCGCACTGCTGCCTCTCAGTGCCAGAGACCTGGGTTCAATTATACCCTCACCCAAATGTCTGTGTAGTGTTTGCACATTCTCCCATGTCTCCATGGGTATCTTCCGGGTGCTCCAGATTCCTTCCTCAATCGAAAGATGAGCAAGTTAGGTGGATTGGCTAGTGTACAGGGATATATAAGTTAAATGTGTTAGCCATTGGAAACACAAGGTTACAGGGACAGGATAGATGATGGGCCTGGGTGGGATGCTCTTTGGAGGGTCAGCATGGACTTGTTGGGCCGAATAGCCTGTTTCCACACTTCAGAGATTCTATGGATTCCGGAGTTGGCGCCACAATCAACTTACCCATGACCTTATCAAATGGCAGAGCAAACCCAAAGAGGCATTTCCTATGTTTGTACAAACATACCCTCTAAGGTATATACAAAATACAGAACAATAATTCACTTTTATACCAATTCAATGAGGCACTGTGTAATACGAAATGTTTTACTTTATACTGTATATTTTTAGTTCATTCACAATGCTTTGAGATAGATATATCCTAATTTAACAACTTATTCATGGTAAAGCAAGTATCATTATGAAACATGAACACACGCCTGCTGCATTTTCATTACCAAATAGCTTTCCAATTGTTTCTAATTAGGCTTCATCGAATATGTTAACCACTTAACTTTCACACATAAAAACATTATCAGACATTTCTTAAGTCATAAAGCTGCTGCTCAACTGTCAGTTTTATAGTCATAGAGATCTACTATTTTACATAATTACCCTTTACAGAGAAGCTATTGTCACCCTTTTAAAAAGAAAATAACCTGCATTTTAAGAAATAAAATTACCCTTATGGAACAAAATACATTTACAAATATTTGAAAATACTTTGGAGATATGCTTTCTGTAGTGATTGGAACAAGGTCAGGTAGGTGGACCTCATTGAATACCAGTTCCCTGATTGGACTAGGATAACAGCCCCAATCAGCAGTCCTGGCTGACAGATATAAACAGAAGTGTCAGGGGTTCTGAACACACTCGGAACTGGTTCTGAGCAAGGCTGGTCAGTGTCAAATGCTATGCATGTGTCAAAAAAGGGCGATTTGGTGATGGGATACCAGCCTTCGTGGAGTTATTTCATTTTTTAAATATTTCTGTTGACAGTTGAAAACAGAAATAGAACAGATATGGGTCAGGAATACTAGGTCAGTTAAGTGGAATGAATATATTTCAGCATGTTTGGCTCTGTTCAGAAGAATCAGCATTATTACATTTCCTATCAAATTTGTATGCAGCAGAAAGGAAAAACTGATCTTGTACGCTCTTCATAACATAGATTTTGTTGCATAAACTGCAAAAAACTTATCCTTAAAAAATGTATAAAATGCTTAAAGCAAGTGCACTACTTATATACAGGAGACAGAATTTCTGACATAATGACAATTATTTTCACAAAGTCAGTGCATAAAAGCAAATTTAAAACACTATGCAGCACACAATATGAATCTGAACAAAGACTCTAAATCTTTATGTTTAAGAATTATGACAACTATATTTAAAGTCCACTAAATATAAGGCCTAGTTCAAAGTTACACATTATTTTATTGTTCTCAGATTTACAGTATTACCTTTCTGCTTTATTTGGCTATATTAGCATATTATCTGGCTTTGGAAAAACACAAAACACAAATAAATATAGCTATGGTATGGTGTCTCTCTTATTGAACTAATAATCTAAGTGTCTGAACTAGTTATTCAGGATATTGACAGGTCAAATCTCATCAGGAGGACTGAACTTTAAGTGGTAATTGATGGTTGTTGGATTGGCACTGCTGTCAAAAAAATCTATTACAAAACTTGTCAAACTGTATACAACTTCAGTCACTCAACACATGACAGGTTTTTAGCTGCTTTCTCTGGTTACCTATTAAGCCCCTCAGTTATATTAGAGATGAAGATTAAATCTAGACCTTGCTCGTGATTCCTTAATCCCAACAATGAATAATGATATTTTTAAAATCTGTCAACAAGCATTGCAAGATGTCCCAGGTATCCACTCAATTCTTCTACCTTTTCATCAGTCGTGGCTTACCCCTTGCTCTCAAATAAATCAACTGCTGTGTGAAAATTTCACAAACACAAGTGTTCACTGCGTAGTAAAGCTTGCTGGCATGCTAAAGCACTGCATCAACAATATGGCTCCTAACTGCCCTTTGCTCATTACATTTAGTTATTTATCACATTGAATCACAGAGGGACGAAGGCTGCGTCCACCTCCAGACTAAGAAATCTTCTCCATTTATTATCTGAGTCTCTGTACGAATTCGTGATTCATTTGCTTCAAGAAACTGAACAGCCTTCTCCCAGATCATCTTCATCTTTTTCCTTAAGTAAAAGAAAAGTTGACAAACTATAAAATTTGAAAGTCTAACATTAAAACCTACATGTTCCAAATAAAATACATTAAAAAACAATGCGATGTGTAGCTCAGATAAATTTTAATGAGGCAGAATAGATATGGAGTTTAGGGTTTGATATACTCTACTCTTATAATTCATTTTCGTAACGTCATGTTATTGCTTTGATTTTTTTTTATGGCTGACTAAACGATTGATGTGCAGAGACAGTGGCCAACTTATCTCTAGGTCGACAGCAAAATTCTTGTATAGAAAATAAGGAACTTTAGGCATTATTTTCCAGTTGAAAACAGCAGAAAACGAAAGGCAGTGATGTTTACCTACAAATGCCAGGTTTTTATTTTCTTGATCAGTATAACTGCTGAGAATGATACAAGTCACAGCAGAGGCTGCCACTTATCTGTTGCAAATAGAGGACTGCGCAGTAATAGCCTGTTTTCTAGTGGTACTTCCTGACTTGGAAATATGTCATTGTGCCTTCGCTGTCACTGGGTCAAAATTCCAGAATATATTCCTTAATAGCATTGTGGTAACACCAAGGAGGTATCTCACCACCTGAAGGCAATTATGGATGGGCAAGAAAAGTCTCCAAAACCTACAACTCATTATACATTTTAAAAGGTAGCATGGAAATATTGTTTGCACCATTATACAGTAATTTTTCAGTTTAAAAAAAAAACTTAATTTTTGGAAGATTGCATGAATAGTTGCAATAGCTTTGATTTTGGTGTATAAATGCAGTCACATTGCTTTCTGCTGATTAATCCTAATAATAAAACGTACAACTACATGAGGTTCAGTTGATTTCCTATGAAAAAAACAGTACAAGTTGGAGCTGCAAATGCTCCATATATCTATTTATAGAATCCCTAGAGTGTGGAAACAGGCCCTTCGACCCAACAATCCACACCGACTCTCCTAAGAGTATCCCACCCAAATCCATTCCCCTACCCAATTATTATACACTTACCCCTAACTAATACATCCCTGACACTTTGGGCAATTTAGCACGGCCAATTCACCTAACCTGCATATCTTTGGATTGTGGGAGGAAACCCACACAGACACAAGGAGAATGTGCAAACTCCACACAGGCAATCGCCCGAGGCTGGAATCAAACCTGGGTCCCTGGCACTGTGAGGCAGCATTGCTAACCACTGAGCCACCTTGCCAGGAAATTAAAAATACCAGTGAACAATCATACAAAGTTTTTTTGTAATAATAAACAGACCTGTTCTCAGGTTGAATCAGAGTGTCACGGACATGAGGGACAGGTACATATGGTATGAGTTCTAAATCTTTTTCCCAGTCTTGATTATGGGCACGAACGACAGCTGTTTTAAAATTAGAACAGATTGAGCTTTATTTACGAAGCAAATTATCTGATAATAGTACATAAGCATAAGACAAATAGCACAATTAAATTTATTTTGCTTTATTAACTGAAAGACACAATTTGTTTCTTTGATAATGACTAATTAATGATAACCATATCATTGTTTATCAATCTTTAACACTGAAACAAATGGTGACTTTGAAGGTGAAACACTTCCTAGCGGGTGTTTAGGAAAATGTTCAACTCTTCTACAATCAATCTCGAGTCCACATCACATTCTTACTGAATGTTCGTATTAGCCCACTGAGAAGAGCTCTCTCAGATGGTAGCCAATTCCATCCCATCCTAACATTGAAGATTTGATTACAAATGGAATGATTATGTTGGTGCCTGGGTGAGATAAGGTACTTCTCACTAACCTCATTTTCCTAACATGTAAGGTTGCTTGGATAAGCTGTATGAGAGTTATTGAAAGTTTTCCAAAATGCTTTTGAGTTAGAAAAATTATATCTGAGTACTAAGTTTCACAATTACATTGCAAGGAGCCTAATTTGCCACTAACTACTGAACAGAAAGGAACTGCATTCTAGCCACTTTAACTCGACACAATAACTCAAATGTGGCACTACTATTACAAGAACAAGGAACAGAAAACATGAGAGAAGGAACATGGGTACTTGAGTGTTAATCCCAAAACTAGCATAACTCCTACTAAGTTGCATTCATTTGAACACTTGCACACATAAGCACTCTTTCATAATTCGCGATTTTAGCAACGTCATGCAGAACAAGAAAATAATAAATGTACAGTACCTATAATTTTGTTCACCATTTCATACACGGCTTGCTCTCGGTCCTTCATTTTCTTCAATTGGTATTTCAGAAGTAGCAACATGATCCACAAAAGGCTTAAAACTTTAGAAAAATACATTGAAGCTCATCAACTCAGTTATTTTTGGTGGCTTTTTGTAATAAGGTAAATTGTTATGGGTTCTACACTAGGAATTAATTTAATATTCAACCTTAGCTTTGTGTGTCTGCTTCCTCTCTGTGCTTCGCTGTCTATATTACAATTTTCAGCTGTTCTGTCTCTACTCTCAAAAAGTATGTCCCTAAATCCCTCTATCTTTCACTTCTTGATCCTGCAAAAGCCTTCTCAAAGTCTCCTTTCACCAAAAGCATGGTTATCATATCTGCTATTAGTTGGAGTTACAGATGTTATTCATTTATGCACTGTTACACAATTGAACAGAAGGTCTCAGAGTTACATCTAGAACTTTACATGCAGTGGTTAATCTATGACTAATGTAATTTATGATTTATATCATTAGGGACTTGGATACTGGACATTCATCTGGAAGTGGGTAATGAGGATGTTTTTAATGACAATGAGGTAGAGGAAAAGAATCACAGTTGGGGAAAGTTAAAGCTATGATATGGACATTGACAGTACAGTACTGTGATGCAGTAATTAGAGGTATTTTCTAATCAACCTATCCAGATATTTTATTCACTTCTGCAGCAGGTGGGATTGAACCTGGGTCTCCTGGTTTAGAGGTAGGGACACAACCACTGCTTCAGGATTCCTGTTTTCTGAGTTGCTCTTGCAGCCACAGTATATATACGGTTAGATCAGTTCAGTTTGTGGCCAATAACAACCCCAAGGACCTTACCAGTGGGGGATTTATAATGGTATCATATGTAAATAGAGTCATAGAGATGTACAGCACAGAAACAGACCTTTCAGTTCAACTTGTACATGACGACCAGATACCCTAAACTGACCTAGTCCCATTTGCCAGTACTTGGCCCATATTGCTTTAAACGCTTCCTATTCATATACCCATCCAGATGCCTTTTAAATGCTGCAATTGTACCAGCCTCCACCATTTCCTCTGGCAACTCATTCCATACGCGCACCACCCTCTGCATAAAAAAGTTGCCCCTTAGGTCCCTTTAAAATTTTTCCCCCTCTCACCCTAAAACTATATCCTCTAGTTCTGGACTCCACCCCAAGGAAGAGACTTTGTCTATTTCCCCTATTCATGTCCATCATGATTTTATATACTTCTACAAGGTATATATCCCTCAGCCTCCGACGCTCAAGGAAGAATAGCCCCAGTCTATTCAGCCTCTCACTATAGCTCAAATCCACCAACTCTGGCAACATTCTTGTAAATCTTTTTTGAACCCTTTCAAGTTTCACAACATCCTTCCTATAGGAGAGAGACCAGAATTGCACACAAGAAGTGGCATAACCAATGTCCTGTACAGCTGCAACATGACCTCCCAACTCCTATACTCAATGCTCTGACCAATAAAGGAAGCCAAATGAAACAACTTCTTCACTATCCTATTTGCCAAAGCTATCTCATGTCTCCTTTTTGCCCTCCTGATTTGCCTCTTCAGTATACTTCTACAGCCTTTATACTCTTCTAAGAATTCACTTGATCTCTGCTGTGTAAACCTGACAGTTGCTTCCTTCTTTTTCTTGACCAAAACCCCAATTTCTCTAGTCATCCAGCATTCGATACACCTGACAGCCTTGCCTTTCCCCCTAACAGGAATATACTGTCTCTGGACTCTCGTTATCTCATTTCCCATTTTTCAGCTGTGCCTTTACCTGCGAACATCTGCCCCCAATGAACTTTTGAAAGTTCTTGCCGAATACTGTCAAAATTGGCCATGCTCCAATTTTGAATTTCAACTTTTAGATCCGATCCATCCTTATTTTAAAACTAATAGAATTATGATCACTGGCCCCCAAAGTGCTCCCCCATTGATGCCTAGACACTTGCCCTGCCTTATTTTGTCAAAAGGTGATAGTTAGATTCTATCTTGTTGGTGATGGTCATTGTCTGGCATTTGTTTAGCGCAAATGTTACTTGCCACTTCTCAGTCTAAACCTGGATGTCTTCCAAGGCTTGCTGCATTCAGACATTGCCTGCTTCAGCATCTGAGTTGTCACGAATGGTGCTGAACATTGTTTGCTAATGACTGTACATCCCCAATTCTAACCTTATGATAGAAGAAAAATGGGTGGATGAGATGCTGGGGCTTTTGCATGCTCCTTCCACTGCTTTGTGATTGGTAACACCAGAGCCTTTCTGAGATGCTCAGAATGGCTGGCACCTTTGCGAATGCTTCTTCTTAAATTTTTGGGTCTTAGGCTACAGACTCCCATATGTTGGTGGTGATGCTTTTTTTTCTGGGAGCTATGAGGACAAGAGTGTAATGTTTTCTCAGCCCTCCTGCTAATTGAAGGGGAAAGTCAAACAAAAAGCCTAAGGTCCAAAAATAGCCTATGACCTAAAGAACAGATGGCAAGTGAAAGGAATGCTGGAAATCCAGAAATTGGTTGAGAGCCATGACATGCTTGGATAATTCAGCGTAGTCAAGATCATCTCAACCACTTAAGAAGCTACACTACTGAATGCCAAGAATGGAGTGGCGCATGTACAGCACAGAGAAGCGGTTAGCACTCACTGAAAGGAGCATTTCAAGGATCTCTTCAACCGGAACTCCATCCTTGTCAAGGGTACCCCCGACAGCTTTGGCAAATAGGATTAAGGAGAATCCGAAGGGTTTTTACAAATACATGAAGGACAAATGATAACTAGGGAGAGAATAGGGCCCCTCAAAGATCAGCAAGGCTGCCTTTGTGTGGAGCCGCAGAAAATGGGGGAGATACTAATTGAGTATTTTGCATCAGTATTTATTGTGGAAAAGGATATGGAAGATATCGACTGTAGAGAAATAGATGGTGACATCTTGCAAAATGTCAAGATTACAGAGGAGGAAGTGCTGGATGTCTTGAAATGCATAAAAGTGGATAAATCCCCAGGACCTGATCAGGTGTACCCTAGAACTCTGTGGGAAGCTAGAGAAGTGATTGCTGGGCATCTTGCTGAGATATTTGTATCATCGATGGTCACGGGTGAAATGCCGGAAGACTGGAGGTTGGCTAACGTGGTGCCACTGTTTAAGCAGGGTGGTAAGGACAAGCCAGGGAACTATAGACCAGTGAGCTTGATGTCGGTGGTGGGCAAGTTGTTGGAGGGAATCATGAGGGACAGGATGTACATGTATTTGGAAAGGCAAGGACTGATTAGAGATAGTCAACATGGTTTTGTGCGTGGGAAATCATGTTTCACAAACTTGATTGAGTTTTTTGAAGAAGTAACAAAGAGGATTGATGAGGGCAGAGCGGTAGATGTGATCTTTATGTACTTCAGTAAGGCATTTGACAAGGTTCCCCATGGGAGACTGATTAGCAAGATTAGATCTCATGGAATACAGGGAGAACTAGCCATTTGGATACAGAACTGGCTCAAAAGTAGAAGACAGAGGGTGGTGGTGGAGGGTTGTTTTTCAAACTGGAGGCCTGTGACCAGTGGAGTGTCACAAGGATCGGTGCTGGGTCCTCTAATTCTTGTCATTTACATAAATGATTCGGATGCGAGCATAAGAGGTACATTTAGTAAGTTTGCAGATGACACCAAAAGTGGATAGCGAAGAGGGTTACCTCAGATTAAAACAGGATCTTGACCAGATGGGCCAATGGGTTGAGAGGTGGCAGATGGAGTTTAATTCAGATAAATGCGAGGTGCTGCATTTTGGGAAAGCAAATCTTAGCAGGACTTATACACTTAATGGTAAGATCCTAGGGAATGTTGCTGAACAAAGAGACCTTGGAGTGTAGGTTCATAGTTCCTTGAAAGTGGAGTCACAGGTAGATAGGATAGTGAAGAAGGCGTTTGGTATGCTTTCCTTTATTGGTCAGAGTATTGAGTACAGGAGTTGGGAGGTCATATTGCAGCTGTACAGGACATTCGTTAGGCCACCGTTGGAATATTGCATGCAATTCGGGTCTCCTTCCTATTGGAAAGATGTTGTGAAACTTGAAAGGGTTCAGAAAAGATTTACACGGATTTTGCCAGGGTTGGAGGTTTTGAGCGAAAGGGAGATGCTGAACAGGCTGGGGCTGTTTTCCCTGGAGCGTCGGATGCTGAGGGGTGACCTTATAGAGGTTTACAAAATGATGAGGGGCATGGATAGGGTAAATAGGCAAAGTCTTTTCCCTGGGGTCGGGGAGTCCAGAACTAAAGGGCATAGGTTTAGGGTGAGAGGGTTAAGATATAAAAGAGACCTACGAGGCAACTTTTTCACTCAGAGGGTGGTACATGTATGGAATGAGCTGCCAGAAGAAGTGGTGGAGGCTGGTACAATTGCAACATTTAAGAGGCATTTGGATGGGTATATGAATAGGAAGGGTTTGGTGGGATATGGGCTGGGTGCTGGCAGGTGAGACTAGATTGGGTTGGGATATCTGATCGCATGGACGAGTTGGACTGATGGGTCTGTTTCCATGCTGTACATCTCTATGACTGCATAATGTCTGCTGCAACGTTAACACAACTGTGTTCTGATAGCAAGTTGAAAAGGTCATCTGACATCTGAACCTGGATATGATCAGTTTTAGTAACCTCATGTGAGAAACTTACTAATTATTTAGATTACCAGTTTTTTTGCTAAAATGCAAACATTTTACAGCATTATGATGTGAGTATTTTGCTCCACTAATCAAATTGTATAAGTAAAATAACTTGATAGA
Organism: Chiloscyllium plagiosum; assembly: GCF_037043375.1. Lineage (NCBI taxonomy): Eukaryota > Metazoa > Chordata > Chondrichthyes > Orectolobiformes > Hemiscylliidae > Chiloscyllium > Chiloscyllium plagiosum. Next base: position 31,581,879 of record NW_028270164.1, on the reverse strand, counting down.
ATAATATATTTATTCTAATGAATAACAGAAGATAATTTTTTAGTTTCAAGTATTAAAGTACTTGGGACATTGTTAATATTAAATAATTTGAGCAATTCAGAAGATAATCTTCTACAAATAACAAAATTATAAAAGATATATCACATTTTCCCACATATCAAACCCATAATGCAATAAAAATGAGATTTAAATTCAGCGAGTGACTTCTGCTAGTTTCTTGTTAGAAATTACCATGAGCGCTGTTCTTGACAATTTATTTCAACAATTATCTTTCTAAGAATTGTAACCAAATCTATCACTGGCCTTGCCCTAAGGAAAAATCAATTACTCTGTGGCTGATAATTTTCAAATCTAAAGCAGTATATCAAGTTATAGATATACTAACAGTATCAATGACTTACCCAATATAAAGATTAACATTCTGTGAAGAATAGTATAAACAGCATGACGAAGGCGACAATATAAATTCATCTGTGGACGAGTGGATTCAAGACAGATCACTTGATCCACTGAAGTCACTGATGTTTCAGAATCTTCACCAACTAACCTGTAAGCAGATATTAAAAAAAGATAATTAAATAAACATTCTTCAAGGGAATGTCTGCAACAATCATTTTTTTTTTAAATTGTATAAAACTCTTAAAAATGATTCAAGTCTGTTATTCAAATTTTACATTTTTATTATGGATAACCACCAATGTCTGTAATCTATAATTACAAGAGAATGAATTATAAGTCCAGCTGAAGCCAACCCACTGTTTATGCTATCCATCAAGTAACTTGAAAGTAATTTTAATCAGAAGCTTCATCAATACACAAATATGGTTTTTAGGATTCAGAAGCTGCCAGTCTCCGATTGGCTGGCAGTTTCTGATAAGACAGGATGTTGCTGCTGTGATTGGCTGAGACATTTGCCAGTCAGTTCTTAAATTAATTGGTGTATAAAAAGGTGATCTTACTTGGCAATGAAGGGTTAGCTGAGCTGGTAAATTTGTTCTCCGACGTTTCATCACTATGTGAGATAACATCATTAGTGAGCCTTCATTGAAGCACTGTTGGACCTCATTTACCAACCTCCCAGAAAAATAACCGGAAATGATATCACCCACCACAACATACCAAGACACATAAATAAAAAGTGGGACAAAATGCCAGCACTTCAATGGAGGCTCATTGATGATGTTACCTCACATGGTGACGAACATCGGAGGACAAATCTACCAGTTCAGCTAATAAACTTCCAACCTGAACCACAACCTAGGCCGCAAATCTTCTCAAAAATTGCAAGTACCATTTTAAATCTAGTCAAGAAATGCTCAAGAATTGTGTCTCAAGTACCTGTTGTTTTAAACTTTTCAAGAATTGTCAACAACACAGTGAGAGGAAGGTAACAGAATTCCATGCACAATGACTGGAGGTTATGTTCTACTTTATGCATTCAAATACTGTTCATTAATTTAAGCTAGAATTTACAAGAAAACAACTCACCTAATCCCAAAGTCTCGAGTACTCTGAATGATCCATTGAAGTGCCTCATTAAATTTTTCTAGATTAGGTATATTATTAGTCTGGGAAAGCAATATTAGTGAGTAAACAAATATAAATAAGGACATTTTTAAAAAATATTCAAGCTATTATGCTTCACATCACTGCACAAGTTTAATTTTTCCACCATCAAGATGGTGCTGAAATTTTAAAAGAAAATTTCAGAATGTATTTAAGAGTCAAATCTAGAAACAATTTGAGGACAAGATATTCCTGTTACTGAACCTTACAATTTCAATAACAAAAATCAACATTTAATAAAAATGAAGAAAAACAGTATGTGAAATGTGCTGGTGGTCATGCGTCATTATCAGAATAGGGAAGTCATATGCTATGGGAGAGGTAAATATTGATTGATAAACCAAGCCTCCAAAGCCACCAATCAAACTCTTACATCAGCTTTTACACGTGCTTTAGAGCGCAATCACCATCTAGGCTGCACACAGATTTCAAACATTTCCAACATCCAACAAAACTAGGCATTCATGAGGTGCTGCAGGCCATCAACAACAGAACTGCATTCAACCACAATCTGAACATCATGGGCTGGCAGATCTCCCAATTTACTATTAAGCTGGGGGATCCAACCCTTCTTTGTTCAATGCAGGGAGGCATGCTACAAGTGGCTCCAGCCATAAATAAAAATAAGATGTAAACTTGTAAAGCAAGAACACAGGACGATGTACATGCTAAGTTATGAAATCAGCATTTGATAGACGTAGCTAAGCAATCGTACAGTTAACTGATCTGACAGAAGCTCTGTAGTCCTCACATTCATTGTAAATGGTGGAGGACCATTAAACAATTAACAAATGAAGAGAACTCTACAAATATCCCCATTCTCAATAATGGGTGAACGCAGCACATCAGTGTCAAAGAGAAGGCAAAAGCATTTACATGCACCTTGAGCCAGAAGTGGATGATTCATCTCAGCCACCCCCAGGGGTTTCTAGAATCAGCCTTCAAACATTTTAATTCACTCCACTTGGTATCAAGAAATGGCTGAAAACACTGGATACTGCAAAGGCATGGATCCTAATAACATCTAGCAATGGTACTCGAGACTTATGCTCGTATAACTAACCACACCCCTAGCCTAAGTGTTCTAATACAGCTACAACAATGGTGTCTACCTGGAAATGTTGAAATTTGCCTAAGTATGCCCAGTTTACAAAGGGAAAAATAAAACAAATCCAACTCAGTCAATTGCTTTCAATCAAAGTAATGAAAAGGTATAACAACAATGCTCCAAGCTGCGCTTGCTAACAATAACCTACTCACGATGCTCAGTTTAGATTCTGTCAAAGCCACTAGGGTCCTGAACCCATTACAGCCTTGGTTCAAACATGTACAAAACTACTGAACTCCAGAGATGAGATGAGGTGAGAGTGACCTTGATTTCAAGACAGTATGTGATAGAGTATGGAATCAAGGCAAATTCAAATCAGGCAAAAACACTCCCCTCATTGGAGTCATACTTTGTGCAAGAAGGCTGTTGTGATACAGAAGTAGTATCTCTACCTTTGAGTCGGGAGGCCTGGGTTCCAATCCCATCTGTTCCAAAGGTGTGTAATAGCATTGCTGAGCAGGTTGATTAGAAAATGGGCTAAAAAACCGAAACATACTATGTACAAGGGCTCCTGTGGTAAAGTGGGACTGTACTCACCCCTGAGCCAGGAGACAAGGTTACACGTCCGGGTAATAACATTTCTGAACAGGTAGATTAGAAAATAACTATACTGTGTCCAAGGTCTCTTGTGGTGCAGTTGTAGTGTCCCTACCTCCAGATCAAACAGCATGGGCTCAAGTTCCACCTGCTCCAATGGGGTTATAACATCTCTGAACAGGATAAGTAGAAAATATGCACATTTTCCAAGGCAAGATAGCTGTTCTTTGAGGTCATTCATTTTAGACCCAGTACCTCACTGTAAGAATTCCTCAGGGCATTTCTTTTTAAATTAACCCATTCAGAGATATAATTATACATCACAAACTCAACTAATGTTCTGGGACCAGGTCCGAGTCCTATCACAGCAGATGATGGAATTTGACATAAGTAAAAAAAAAATTGGAAATTAAGAATCTACTGATGGCCGTGAAATCATTGCTGATTGTTGGAGGGAAAAAATGGCTTACAAACATTAAGGCAAGGAAGTCTACCATCCTTACCTGGTCTGGCCTACATTTGACTCCAGAGCCACAGCAGTTGACTCTCATGTCCTACGAGTGAATACAAAAAAAACTCTGAAGCAGGTGGGACTTGAACCCAGGCCTCTAGGTCCATAGGCAGAGACATTACCATGACACCATAAGCACCCTAATTCTTCAGGGTAGATATTTGCTAATCAACCTGTTCAAACACAGTATTACATAACTTTGGGATTTGAACTCAGGTCTCATGGCTCACAAACTCCTCAAGTTAGGCATAACTACCTTCAGCTGCATCATTAATCTTCCATCATAAGGCCAGAAAGCTTGCTCATGATTGAAATTGCAGGAATTCCTAAGCTCAATTAGCTTCAGCTGCTTCAATGACCTTTCCTCATCATAAGGTCAGATTTGGAATATTGACTAACAAATGGACGATGCTTAGCAATATTTGCATTTCCTCAGATACTGAAGTAGCCCATGTTCATATACAAAAAGACATGGACAACACCCAGATTTGGGCTACTGACAAATAATATTGCCTGGCACAATGTGGTACAAGTGACCATCTCAAACAAAAAGGAATCTAACCATCTTCCTCTAGAGACCCTAGAGTACCCTTACCATTGCTGAATGCCCACTCTCACCATCTTGGGGGTTAACATCAACCAGAAACTGAACTGGCCCAGCCTTATAAATACTGTGGTATAATGAGTTGATCAAAGGCTAGAATCCTGCAGTGAATAACCTGCCTCCTTCTCTCCAATGCCAATCCACCATCTTCAAAATGCAGGTCAAGATTGTGATAGAATACTTTTCACTTGCATGGAGGGTGCAGCTCCAACAACACTCTCCTTCATGTGAGCCTGGAGCATATATTGCAAATTTTGCTTTCTCAGCCCACAATGTTTTTACCTATTACAGTTAATGGACTGAAAAATCACTGCCATTAAGTGTACCATTTCCTGGTATGCATGTAGCTATGATCAGTAACTCTAAATTTTTACCCCTTTGTACCAGGAATATCAGAGTCACAAATATAGTTTGATTGTGTAAAAATAAATATCACTGTTACATGTTTCCAGCTATAAACCACATGTGATCTTGCAAATAAATGCACACAACAATAAGACCAATTTGTTTTAAGTACATATTCTTTGGCTTCTTGCCGAGGTAGAGCTCCAATGGAACCAATCCAATGATAAAGTGACGACCACTGTGCAGGAGTTATTGTAGACGAGTTATTATCGTTCCATTGCACACCTCAGCAATAGTTCAGTACATTATTTTAATGTCAATTCTCTTTATTAAATGCATTCATTAAATGCAATGCAATTGTTATACAATATTAGTATACAACAGCTGTAGCACCTTTCTTTGAACTCTTTGGTTCAGTATTTAAAAATCTCACTGACCCATGTTTTTTTCCCCAAGAGTTACTGAACACCATGTTAATGTTAACAAAGGAATTTTCAATGAATGTTTTAACACTATGGCAATATTACATAGCTGATTTTCACCTGTTTTCTTTATTTCCACAAGCATGTTTTATAGTCCAAAACTTCTAATTTTACAAGATACAAATAACCATTAACTAATCTTATGTACATTAAAAATATTTTACATTTAAATGTATAACTTACTGCTAAATGTCTCTGTACATCAGCAACTGGCACACATTTGGTCTTCAGCAGATATTCAGATCCACACTCAAACTCACCTACAAGTCAAAAAAATTAAATTGTTTAACTCCAATCATGCACTTTGTAACTAAAAATGAATCTCTAAGTACATTCAAGATTCAAACATTCCACATTAATAGAACATTACAGTGCAATACAGGCCCTTCGGCCCTCGATGCTGCACCGATCTGTGAAATCAATCTGAAGCCCATCTATGCTGCACTATTCCATTATCATCCGTACGTTTATCCAATGAACATTTAAATGCTCTTAAAGTTGGTAAGTCTACTACTGTAACAGGCAGTGTGTTCCATACCCCTACTACTCTGATTAAAGAAACTACCTCTGACCTCTGTCCTATAACTATCATACCTCAATTTAAAGCTATGCCCACCCGTGCTAGCCACTACCATCAGAGGAAAAAGGCTCTCACTGTCCACCCTATCTAATCCTCTGATCATTTTATATGTCTCTGTTAAGTCACCTCTCAACCTTCTTCTGACGAAAACAGCCTCAAATCCCTCAACCTTTCCTCCATACCAGGCAAAATCCTGGTAACTCTCCTCTGCAACCTTTCCAATGCTTCCACATCCTTCATGTAATGCGGCAGCCAGAATGTTACGCAATAACAAAGGGCGGCCGCACCAGAGTTTTGTACAGCTGCAACATGACCTCAGGGCTCTGAAACTTAATCCCTATAACAATAAAAGCTTAACACACCATATGCCTTCTTAATAACCCTATAAGCCTGGATGGTAACTTTCAGGGATCTATTTACATGCTCATCCAGACTGCCAAGGATTTTACCATTAGACCAGTACTCTGTATTCCTGTTACTCCTTCCAAAGTGAATCACCTCTCACTTTTCCGTATTAAATTCCATTTGCCACCTCCTAGCCCAGCTCTGCAGCTTATCTATTTCCCTCTGTAACTTGCAACATCCTTCCACACTGTCCATAACTCCACCAACTTTAGTATCATCTGCAAATTTACTAACTCATCCTTCTACGCCCTCATCCAGGTCAATTATAAAAATGACAAATAGTAGTGGCCCCAAAACAGATCCTTGTGGTATACCACAACTAAATGAACTTCAGCATGAACATTTCCTATCAACCACCACCTTCTGTCTTCTTTCAGCTAGTCAATTTCTGATCCAAATCGCTAAATCACCCTCAATTCCATGCATATTTTATGCAATAGCCTTACCTTGAAATCTATATACGCCACATCAACAGCTTTATCTTCATCCACCTGTTTGGTCACCTTCTCAAAGAACTCAGTAAGGTTTGTGAGGCACGATGTACCCTCCACAAAACCATGCTGACTATCCCTAATCAAATTATTTCTTTCCAGAGGATTATAAATCCGATCTCTTGTAATCCTTTCCAACACTTTACCCACAACCAAACTAAGGGTCAATTACCAGGATTGTCCCTACTCCCCTTCTTGAACAAGGGGGACAACATTTGCTAACGTCAGGCTTCTGGCAGTATTCCTGTTGACAATGACAACGTATAGATAAAAACCAAAAGGCTCTAACTGACATAATGTAAAAGAATAATGCCAACTGCATTCAATTTATTAGCACATTAGGTTGGGCTGACAGATTTTAAAATAGCTGCAAATAGAGAATTACATTTTTTACCCAAGCAGTGTAAAGGGAAAGTAACAGGTTATATTTTAACAGTATATGACATTGCTGCAGTTACAGAGAATGCAATTGGGTAAATGCCAGTAGATTGACATGAAGAACACTGCAAGATAGAAACATTATGCTTGGTTACTGCAAACTACAAAGGTCCCTCTACAATCACATAAAAACCCTGCAACATTTTGAGTGACCAGGTAACTGACAAGATTAACACCATTCAGAAAGACCGGAATTAATGAAGGCTTTCAATGTAAAGATGAACGTACTTTTATGTGCAAGAAGACAACACATCAGAGATTCAGTTATATACATTATTTTCTGGTTATCATCCAGAAGCACGTGATTTTAGATAATTCTTCAATACTTCCTAAAATTAATGATGAAGAATCATAGAGACAAGAAGCAGAAAAAGGTCATTAGTCCCTTCAAGCCTGCTCTGCCATTCAAATGGTCATGGTTATTTCAAGGCCATAATCCCGCTTTCTCCCGATATCCCTTGATGTATTTAATATCCAAAAATTTCTAGAAAAGATGTTTCTTGAGTATACAAGTCTACTGCCTATCTGTGGAATCAGTTTCCGCGGTTTCAGTTACCCGTGGTTTACCATGACCCGCAGTAAATTACGTGGAACATTCCGGAACCGGGGACCAGGGAGCTGCCAGGGAGGTCAATTTCCAATTTAAATGAATGGGTTTGCACCTATCCATGGTTTGGGGCTTCGGCGGTAGGTCTTTGAAAGTATCTCCTGCGGGTACCAGAGGACTACTGTATTCAGTGCCTTTGCCTCTACATCCATCTGTGGTAGAGAATTCTACAGGTTCACTAACCTTTGAGTCAAGAAAATTTTCCTCATCTCAGTCACAGAGTCATAGAGTTATCCAGCACGGAAACAGGCCTGCGCTGATCAGATATCCTAAACTGATCGAGTGCCATTTGCCAGCATTTGACCTAAATCCCTCTAAACCATTCCGATTTATGTACCCATCCAGAGGCCTTTTAAATGTTGTAATTGTACCAGCCTCCACCACTTCCTCTGGCCGCTCATTCCATATGCGCACCACCCTCTACGTGAAGTATTGCCCCTCAGATCCCTTCTAAATCATTCCCCTCTCACCTTAGACCTTTGCCCTCTAGTTTTGGACTCCCTCAGTGAAAAGACCTTAGTATTCACCCTATCCTTTGAAGCACCAGGGAAAATGCCCAACAAATAGCTTATCCCATATCCTTTTACATAAACATTTGTACTTAAATTATTTAAACAGTACCATTAGTTATTTGAACAACACATTTAACAAGCAGAACATGATAGGCAAAGCCCATGTTTACTGCCTCCCAAGTTTTCAAGTGAGTTGCATTTTGTGTTGTAAATGTATGAACAGCAGAAATAGGCCACTAGGCTCCCAGGGTCTTCTCTACCATTTAATAACCTCAAATCCAGATCCACACTATCCCAGATAACCTCTCTTAACAAGAAGCTATCCATTTCTGTCTTTAAAATATTCAAGGATGCCTCTTCTAACACTTTCTCAGGAAGACTGTTCCACAGATTTGTGAAACTGGGAGAAGAAATTTCATCTCATGTCTGATTTTTAACCAGTGACCCTAGTTCTTGATTTTCCATTAAGAGGAAACATCATCTTGACATTCAACTCGTCAAAGACCCCTCAGGATCTATTGTCTTAATCAAGTCACGTCTTTTTCTTCTAAATTCCAGTAGATGTAAGCATAGCCTGTCCAGTATTTCCTCATAACATAATGTAGCCATTCCCGGTATTAGACTAGCAAACCTTCTCTGAACTGCTTCCAAAACATTTATATCCCCCCTTAAATAGGTTGACCAATACAGTACACAATAGTTAGATGTGGTCTCTCAATGATCTGTATAGACATCTCTACCTTTTTTATTCAAGATTCGGAGATGCCGGTGTTGGACTGGGGTGTACAAAGTTAAAAATCACACAACACCAGGTTATAGTCCAACAGGTTTAATTGGAAGCACACTGGCTTTCAATCACCTGATGAAGGAGCGTCGCTCCGAAAGCTAGTGTGCTTCCAATTAAACCTGTTGGACTATAACCTGGTGTTGTGTGATTTTTAACTTTTTTATTCAACGCACTCCACAATAAATGATAATATTGTATGAGGTTTCACATATTCATGCACACTCGCCTTATGCAATTCATATACCAGGACATTAAGCTATCTCTGCATAGCAAAGTTCTGCAATCTCTCACCATTTAGACAAAATGCTTTTTATTCTTTCTGCCAAAGCAGAAGTACATTCATTTTTTCCCCCATGTTATATTCTATTTGCCCACTACTTAAACGTATATCTTTTCGTAGCCTCCTTATGTCCTCTTTGTAACTTACTTTTCAACCTGTCTTCTTGATATCAACAAATGTAGCAACTATATCTTCAATCTCTTCATCCAAGTCATTGAAATAAATTGGAATCAGTAAAGATCCCAGCACCACTTTCTGTGGCACAACACTCATTATAATGTGTCAATCTGAAAATGACCCATTTTTGCCTTCCCTCTACTTCCTGATATCCAGCCAATCCTCTATCCATGCCAACATGCTACCCTCTACACCACGAGCTTCTACTTTCTGTGGCACCTTATCAAATTATTTTTTTAAATTGAAGTACACTATATACCCAAGTCACCCTTACACTGAATGTGTTACTTCCTCAAAGACGCTGATAGATTGGTTAAAGATGATTTACCTTTCACAAAACCATACTAACTCTGCTGGATTACATTGAACTTACCTAAGTGCCTCGCTATAATGTCTTTAGTTAAAGTTTCTAACATTTTCCATATGGCAGCTATCAAAACAAACTGGTCTGTAACTTACTGTTTTCTGTCTCCTCCCCTTCTGAATAAAATAATCACATTTGGTGTATTCCAGTCTAATGGAACCTTCCCCAAATCAAAAAAGTTTTGGAAAATAAACTTTGCTTGACCATTTCCTGGAGTTTGGATCAAAATAACACTCATCTCCAATCATTCAATACAGCAGAAGTTAACACTATCTTTAGCACTTACAGAACTAATATCCAAAACGGTTCAACCAAAAAACAGATTTTTGTTGTTGTTTTTTTCTTCTCCTGAGTAGCGACTGAAGAATAACCTCAATTTCTCATGAATGCATGTAATCCTAGAGATTTTACAATCCATGCAATGGTGTGGAAAATAATTGAACAGCTGCTTCTATTCCTATAGAGAAACATAAGTCATCGCTCTGACTCTCAAGCTACCTGTGACTGACAAGAGGCAACGCAGTGATACACTGCCTGCTTACATTTCTTGGTTATCGTGATGTAAGTATAGCATTTGAAATTGCTGAAAAACTAAAACCAGACTGAGTTTAAGAGGGTTAAGTACAAAGATGCAGGGTGATTGAATCAAATGAAGAATTTTACATAAAAACATTGATTATGCCAGAATTATTTATACACTTTACCTTCATTAGGAATGCTTTAAATATCCTCTTGAATTAAGCTGATTTGAATGCAAAGATTATGAGCTAGGTTACATTATGCAATCCCTCAAGTTTGCTTAATTATTGAAAAGATCATAGCTGATCTTCTACCTCATCTCCCCTTTGCTGCCTTTTTGCAGAATCTTTACTTGGCAAAAATCTACTGAATGCAATCTTTAAAATGTTCAATACATTATCCACAATTTTGATTACATTAAAGAATTTATTCTCCCATTGAAAAGCAGTATTATGGTACGTGTTAAACTGAATTTTGTGGATCTTTCATATTTTCCTTAGCTGTTTACATTTTTTGTAGCTAGTAATTTACAGCAAGAATACGTTCCCCTTTGTGATTATCCTTCAACTCACCAGCTATTTCTGCCAAATACTCATACATTTCAGACAACATGAGCATTATGATTTTGCGTTCTTCAGCTTGGCAATACTAGAAAAAAAAAGTTGATAAATGAAATTAAAGTATTAATAAAAATAACGCTTGAAATGTAACATAAATCCAAAACTAAGAAATGCTAAACTAATTAATGAAATATTTTGTATTTTATCAAGCATATATTGGTGTGATTACAGTCACAAATTACTTAATCTAGCCTATCTTTTTTCAGAAACAAATAAAGTAATGCATAATGCCTCAGTTTCATTTTATACTGCAAATACCGTTTTACCAGTTATTCCATCTGGTATTATGCGCTACACATTGAGTACAGAACAGTGACCTCTAGTGTGTTATTAATGCATTGGAAAACCTCTGTGTGTGGATGTTCAGATCTTTGGACAACCTAAAAACTGAATGAACTGCGGATGCTGTAAATCAGAAACCAAAACAGAAGAGAAGATTCTGAGGGAGAGTCACCCGACTCAAAACGTTAACTCTGATTTCTCTCTGCAGATACTGCCAGACCTGCTGAGTTTTTCCAGCAATTTCAGTTTTGGCTTCACATTTTTGATCATGTAGGTACACAGTACAAGTCAACATACACATATCATTGATATCTGGTCAGCAGTAGAGCATTGTGGGTCTAGTGGATCTGTGAAATGGATAACTAAGCCTTCAATTTAGATTAATGATGATCTGAATTTGCCACATAATACTGCAACTGCCAACCACTGATAGGGTGTCATAATCACTTAAAATACATTGCTTATTCATTCAAACGCTTTCATGATTTTAGGTTTTTAGCTTTAAACTGTCTAATAGACTTCATTTACTACAAGATAATTTGAACAACAATAGAACAAAGTTGTCAAAGTAGAATCTGTCTATAAAGAGTCTCATGGCAAACTGTTAGTTCCCCTTCCTCCAGGTGGACGTTTGGGTTCAGGCCCACCTGTTCCAGAGGTGGCCATAACATTTCCAAACAGACTGATTAATAATCTTATTTGACATATATACTAGTTCTACGACTGTTCAGAAAACACTCGATATACAACATTAGTTTTGCTAATAAGCTAACTGCTCTTTCTGAAAAAGAAACTATTCCTGTGCTAAGGAAGAAAACAGATTTCCACAAGGATCACTGTTGAGAAATTCTACAACTGATTTATCACCTACAGGCACTTTTTAATAGTTATTTTTGGCAACAATTAGATCCAGGAAAAAAATTGGCATTTATAAATCCAAAAATAAGATTTATTTTGATACAGTGAAACATATAGGAGTTGACTGGAGACAGAACTTTGCTCGATTACATAAAAAGATCTATGCACTTCCACTATACCTTCTCAATATTGCCAATGCCTCCTAATATTGTGAAGGAGTGGAGTGAATATCAAACTTAGATTTCTGTGAATTTTATAACATTCTCCACTTTAAAATTTACCATCTAAGTGTTAACTATAACTGGGAAGAAAACAGTTACTCACTGCGTCAGTTTTCCCATTGCAATCCACTGGCAGCATCTTAACTAAAACGAAAGAAAACCATAGATTATATTATATATATTATATATTATATATATTATATTATATATTATATATATTATATAGAATCACGAGATAATTAAATACAACTATCTGATATGCCAAGCTAATGCTACAAATGGTGTTTCAACTGAATCCATATAGTGAGTGAGAGCTGTTGAGAAGTACTGTCCCTATCACTTGACTAGAGGTCTGGACCCAAGTCCCATTTGTCCCTTAGATATTTCATAATGTGTCTGCACAGATTAATTACAAATACATATTAAAGCAGTAAGATTGCAGTCAAGTGGCAAAATGGTACTGTCCTTACTTGTGGGGTAGGATATCGGAGTTTGAGCTTCATTATGTGATATGGTGGCCACAGAAGTATGGTATAAAACACATTCAAATGCAATGATTAAAAAAAAAATTGTAAGAACCAGTTTCCATAAGATTGGTGCAGGTCTTTAGAAGGGAGTAGTCAGCACTTATGCTGTATTGGGTAATGCAGCCAACATTGTCCAATTGCAGAATCACATTTAATGTTGCAATTTTTACATGTGCAAATTGGTCAGTATGGTCAGTGCCTTGCTTGTTGTGTACAGCCAAAGTGACTTGCCGTCTGATATGATCAACCAGTAATAGCATGTATGGCCTACACATCTGGCATAATATCAGTGCTGAAATGCATATACCACAATGTGCCAAAACCACTCATATCTTTACATTTGATGACAGCATCCTGTTAAGTGAGCACACCACTCGTGTTTCTACTGCACTGCAGCAATGTGAAGCAGTTAGCTTCACCTGTTGTTCACATTTTTGACCAGACTGGTAACAGGGTTACTAGTTCACACCATGTTCTATGCTGCACTTAGTTTTAAATACATAGATTTTTTTTAACCTCTTATTAAAAAGTTCATCCATGGGGTGTGGCTGTCATTGGCTGGACAAGCACTTATTGCTCAGCGCTAATTGCTCTTGAACTTAATGGCTTGGTACGCCACTTCAGACAGCAATTCAGAGTCAGCCATTTTACTATGGGTCTACAGTCACATGTAGCTACACAAGATAAGGATGGCACACTTCTTCCCCTAAAAGGACATTAGACATTTAGATAGGAGACATTAATTAAACATTTGATCAATCTATGCTGCTGTATTGTTTCAATAGATAACCACACCATAAACACTACCTATGTAAAGCACAATTGCACGATTAACTCACTTAAACAGATATGGCTTGGCAACCTAATTAACTCTCTCTCCAAACATATGATAAATCTTTCTGACCACGCATTATCTGAAAGTGATGTGTTTGCCCTTGTACCTGATTTCGCCTGAGGTGTCAGAAGGTTCTGAAGAAGGGTCACTAGACCTGAAACATTAACCATGCTTTCTCTCCACAGATGGTACCTGCAGAGTTTTTCTTGCAATTTCTGTTTGTATTTCTGATTTCCAATATCTGCAGTTCTTTAATTTTCTGCTTTGGTGTGAGTTCATCCCAAAACGATAGGCAGAGATGTTTGCTGAATTTGAACTTCTCTACTTCCAGCTAGCCCACCACAGACCAGTTTCCATTCAAGACAGCAAATCTTTGAAGGCATGCCAAGCTGATCGACCCACGCATATTGCAAGTTTCCAAATAATAAATCAATTTTCACATTCATTGTGAGAGTTTGATAGCATTGCAAGACCTCAAGACAAATATGGACATACAATCAGTAAACCCCAACAAAGAGACCAGGATAGTCATCCTTAACAAGTCATCTATGTCAACAAAATACAACAATATAATGTTGCTGAGCAGAGGCTAATAGCCAAGTTTGGTACCCATGAGGATGGCCACAATCAGGATCTTGGGCTCATCTCACACTACAGGTGACCCCACTACACTATACACACAATCACACCCACACAGATCCTCTCTCAATCGCATGCTGTCTCTCAGACACACACTCATGTGCACAACCTCTCAGAGGCATATACTCCATCACACTCTAACACACTTTACCAAGCAAGCACACATGCATAATCTCTCCCACACAACACACACACATACACATATCAGTCTATGAGATGAATTTTCATTTGCAGATACATTCGATTTTGCTCAAAATGCACAGAATCTGTAGGCAGTCAGTCCATGTTACATTTTGTGGGTGGCACAGTGGCTAGCACTGCTGCCTCACAGCGCCAGAGACCCGGGTTCAATTCCCGCCTCAAGCGACTCTCTGTGTGGAGTTTGCACATTCTCCCCGTGTCTGCGTAGGTTTCCTCCGGGTGCTCCGGTTTCCTCCCACAGTCCAAAAATGTGCAGTTTAGGTGAATTGGCCATGCTGAATTGCCCGCAGTGTTAGGTGAAGGGGTAAATGTAGGAGAATGGGTCTGGGTGGGTTACGCTTCGGCGGGTTGGTGTGGACCTTTTGGGCCAAAGGGCCTGTTTCCACACTGTAAGTAATCTAATCTAATCTAATTTTATAAATTCCCACTTTGGAAATAGAAGCAGCCTGTCTCAAGGTTGCGATACAGACAGACTCTCACCTCACACCTTTAATGCACCTTGCGAGCTGAGATCTCACTTTTTTAATATAAAATATTAAGTTATCTTGGGACTGTTACTTGAAATAAGTCCTGGAATTTACATACGAATTAATCGAAAACTGCTTCCCCGTTCTAAGTAATTAAAAACTTAACAGCAATCTAAGTTTATTCAATGCATCGCATCAGTTGAATGACACTTTGATCTTTTACTATAAATTGTGTCCTATAATCGAGCCCCACTAGCTACATGACGAAGGAGCAGCGCTCTGAAAGCTTGTGCTTCCAAAGAAACCTGTTGGACTATAGCTTGGGAGTAGTGTGATTTTTAACAAAATGCACACCATTTTTTATGACAAGTCCAAATATGGATCTTCTGCTCAGCATGAAGGGACAGCCTGACTCAAAAGCAAGCTAAAAGAAAAACTGTTGTACTTATGTAAGAGCAAGAACCTGCCAGGCAACATACAATAGGGTAATTCTTCAAGGCTAATTGCTCCTTTGTGTGCACGGACACACAATATTGATGCCTCTTTACTTTATCTTACCTACAACTAGTTCTGCACAACATTAATTGGGCTATGCAGTTAATAAATTGCTTCAACCAATATTGAGCATGTTCTCCACTTGCATAGTGAAGGAGTCCTTGACATTTGTGAAGACCAGATAGGACTTGTAGACTGATAATGCAGTGTCCATGTGCTCATTTGACATTGCTAGTCTATTCATCATGTAACACTTGAAGCAACTATAGACATCTACACTGCAATACTATATTATAGTGATCCTGGTTCACCATTATTGTGTGAATCAGTATTAATTGCACTTAAGAACTATACAACTTGTACAGACAGCATATACACCAAATAGTACGTGCAAATATTTTTGTTGGATTCCGAGGGAATCTTGTCTTTGAAGGACCCCTAGTCTTTGCATACTTTGAATATGTCGATGTGTTTGTTATATTTGAATCTGCAGCTGCATATAAGAATTTCCTTACGTATCTTAAGGGGCTCCATCCTGCTCTGAAATTCACACTTGAAAGGAAACAGTGCAATGGACTCCCTTTCCTCAACATACTATTTATTCAGCAGCCACGGTGTCTTCTACGTCTGTTGACCAAAACCTATCCTCACTGGTCCGTATACACTTTGGAATACGTGCAGTTCAATCTGCTACAAGACTGGTCTTATCCAAAACCTGGTAAATATGCCTGAACTATTTGTCTGCCGTGCAAACTTGACATTGAAGTAAAGCACATCAGAGCCATCCTGCAAGATAGTAGCTACCAAAATCAGATTATTTCTCACTATATATCATGCAAACCATTGGAACATCCTGGTCCTGAAAAGCGTCCAATCTACCCAAAGTTAAGGTACCTCAAAAGCTGAACACTTACTATGCAGTAGCAGCAAAAGGGGTGTCAGCCACTAGAAACATAGAGATTTACAGCAAGGACACAGACCCTTCAGTCCAACTTGACCATACCGATCAGATATCCAAACCCAAACTAGTCCCACCTGCCAGCACCCGGCCCATATCCCTTCAACCCTTCCTATTCATATACCCATCTGGATACTTTTTAAATGTTGCAATTGTACTAGTCTCCACCACTTCCTCTGGCAGCTCATTCCATACAAGTACCACCCTCTGGGTGAAAAAGTTGCCCCGTAGGTCTCTTTTATATCTTTCCCCTCTCACCCTAAACCTATACTCTCTAGTCCTGGATTCTCCCACCCCAGGGAAAAGACTTTGTCTATTTATCCTATCCATGCCCCTCATGATTTTATAAACCTCTATAAGGTCACCCCTCAGCCTCAGACACTCCAGGGAAAACAGCCCCAGCCTGTTCAGTCTCTTCCCATAGCTCAAATCCTCCAACCCTGGCAACATCCTTGTAAATCTTTTCTGAACTCTTTCAGGTTTCACAACATCTTTCCAATAGGAAGGAGACCAGAATTGCATGCAATATTCCAACAGTGGCCTAACAAATGTCCTGTACAGCTTCAACATGACCTCCCAACTCCTGTATTCAATACTCTGACCAATAAAGGAAAGCATACCAAACGCCTTCTTCATTATCCTATCTACCTGCGACTCCACTTTCAAGGAGCTATGAACCTGCACTCCAAGGTATCTTTGTTCAGCAACACTCCCTATGACCTTACCATTAAGTGTATAAGTCCTGCTAAGATTTGCTTTCCCAAATTCCAGCACCTCGCATTTATCGGAATTAAACTCGATCTGCCACTTCTCCACCCATTGGCCCATCTGATCAAGATCCTGTTTTAATCTAAGGTAACCTTCTTCTCTGTCCACTATACCTCTAACTTTGATGTCATCTGCAAACTTACTGACTGTACCTCTTAAACTCGCACCCAAATCATTTATGTAAATGACAAAAAGTAGAGGACCCATCATCGGTCCTTGTGGCACTCCACTGGTCACAGGCCTCCAGTCTGAAAAACAAGCCTTCACCACCAACTCTGAAAATCACACAGGTGAGTATATTGTAAAGAGTTCAGTGATGTGATGCCAGGTATGTAGCCCAACAAAGCCAAAGACTGGCAGATCCTACCAAATAGCATGTCCTTTTGGCTGTTCATAACAAGCAAAGTACCGACTAGATAACTGGATAACATTTGCAATTGAACATTTGTTGGATATTCTGATTGTGCAAGGAATTACACTGATAAATAATTTAGGATCATCAGTCAGGCTTGCAATGTCAAGCACTGTGTACTGCAGCTACACATATTATTACAAAAGACCCTGTTCTTTATGGTGTTTAAGTTTGCCCTGATTTGCCTTTCTAAAATGCAACACATCACATTTACTTAAATTAAACTGATCAGATTCTGGGCAGTTATCCACCTTTATGTTACCAATTTTGGTGAATGATACAGTAGTCTTGGAGAAGAACTACAAAAATGATGCCTAACTGCAAAAGACCTCAGCTACTCTTAATGGATTTGATCCAATTAGTTTTCAGCAGGGTAGACTCACCGATATATAAAATAATTATCAGCCTGGATAGCATCCCTATTGATATACTTCAGTTAAACATATTGGACCAGAGCAGGAGAAAGGTGAAATGATCCAAGGGTGAAACAAACTGGATATATGTCAGTTCTTCTACTGAGAGAGAGCTGAGTGCTTCTGGAATACATTGCAGACTAGTGGTTTACACTATCTCTCAACATGCCTTAATGAAGGAGCAGACTGAGGCAGAGATTGCATAATTGCTAAGATAACATAAGGTCTAGGAAGTAATTCAGCCCTTTGAGTCCGAAGGTCACAGCTGATCGCCACCTACCTGCACTATCCTCAGTCCATCAACACCCAAAAATCTATTGATCTCTATTTTGAGTGGCATATTAATGGACAACGCAAGGTCTGTGTGGTCTCCTAACTAGTTTTAATTGCATAAGGGGGCGGGGGGGTTGAAAATGATTTTACTGAACATTTTATCCCCTTTTATCATTCAGTTTTTAGGAGAGGGATTAGGGAATACCTAATTAGTTGTAAAGTCATTGTGGCATATGGCAGGATTAGAGAAAGAGTTGAAATTTCTGGGGATTCAATTTTCTATATTTTATCAATTCCTGAAGCCACTAAATTCTCACATTTCTACTTATGTTTACACCTCAACTGAGTCAAATCATCCCTTGCTGTACAGCAATTTTATTTCTCATGATATTTTTATTTTGTGCTCCAACCAAAAGTTGTAAACAAAGATGAGTTACTTCTAAAACCAATCTATATACATGTACTTACTATTTTCACCTATGTCTTCAGATTCTTCAAGCAACTGTAAGGTTTTGACGCAGATTAACCCCAACAGAATGAGACACAGGACAATTGTAGTAACATAAAGAAACCATGATAAGTAAAACTCAAATTTGTCGAGACGATTCTTGGGTTTTTGCACCCCCTTCTTAGGCAGCCCAGCAGCAGTTCCTCTTATGTAGCGTTCACTTTTCAACAAACTGTCAGACTTTCCTCTGTAACGACTATCAGAATGGAGGCTGCCCAAATTTCTTGAAAATTGATCAGAATACAAGCTGCTAAATCTGCCTGTATGTAGATCTGAACTTAGGCTCTCAGATTTCCCTGCATGTTGATCTGAATACACGCTATCAGATTTCCTTGTGTATGGCTTGGATTTTAGACTCTGATATTTCCTTGCATATTGATCCGAACTCAGGACGTCAGATTTTTCCGTATATGTATCTGGATACAGGCTGTCAGATTTCCTAGTGTATGGATCCGAATATGAACTGTCAGATTTCTTTGTATATGGATCTGAATTCAGACTCTCCCCAGTGTAGCGATCTGAATACAGTCTGTCAGTTATCCTGCTGTGTGATTCTGAAGTCAGGCCGCCCGATGTCCCTGCATACGGATCTGAACCAAGGCTTCCAGATACCCCTGTATATCGCTCAGAATATGAACTGACAGGTTTTCTGGTATACGGATCTGAACCCAGGCTTCCAGATACCCCTGTATATCGCTCAGAATATGAACTGACAGGTTTTCTGGTATATGGATCTGAAGTCAGGCTGCCAGATATTCCTGTATATCGCTCAGAATATGAACTGACAGGTTTTCTGGTATATGGATCTAAAGTTAGGCTGCCAGATGCCCCTGTATAGCGATCTGAATATGAGCTAACAGATTTCGTGGTATATGGATCTAAAGTCAGACTGCCAGATGCGCCTGTATAGCGATCTGAATATGAGTTGACTGGTTTCCTGGTAAACGAATCCGAATGCAAGCTGCTAGAAGTCCCCGTGTATCGATGCGAGCTCAGACTGTCAGATTCCTCCGCGTCTTCGTCATCCCCTGAATGGAGTCTATTTGTAAGGTATGCAGCCGATGTCCCTGAATAATGTATGGTGGTAGAGTCAGACACAGCGTCGGCCTGCTGGCGGCTGGACTCGGCCCTCACGTTGGAGACAGCGGCTGGCCTCCTCCTTGGCTGCTCTGGGGCTGGGGCGGGGGCCGGGAACTCAACCTCCCGTTGCCGGAGGCTCTGGCGAACCCGCGGCGCCCGGCTGTTCTTTTCCTGTTGATTCTTTTCGGATTGCAGTTGTTGTAACTTTTTCAGGTACACGGACCTGGTGCTGTCGGTGATTGGGCCGGCCGCGAAGCCCAAGGCCTTCAGCTTGCTTCGCAAATCTCTGTCGCTCATTGTCGTCGCCATTTTGAGCTTCGTCACCAGTGCGCAGGCGCAACTCCAGCCCCCCGAGCATGCGTACTCGACAAGACTCAGGATCTGGGCAAGAGGCTCGAGCTCCTAATGAGAGACCTGTATCAAGTATTGAAGGGCATGTTTGGTGAAGTGGTAATGGCCCTGCCTCTAGGCCAGGAGACTCGTGTTCAAGGTCAACCTGCTCCAGAGGTGTGTAATAACATCTCTGAACATCCTCGTTAGGGGAAAATGTGGTGATCTTGGACCAAGCCCCACTCTGCAACTAGATCCCCAGTTTCCTGACCCATAGGCCACAAACAGTGAAAATTGCGAATAATATTTCATCCTCACCAACACTCAACACTGGAGCCCCCTCAGGGGTATGTACTCAGCCTCCTACTGTACTCACTATACCCATGATTGCATTGCCAAATACTAGACTAATGCTATTTACAAGTTCACTAATTACCCCACCATAGTCGGTCGAATCTCAGATGGCAGTGAAACAGACTACAAACGGGAGGTGGAAGATCTGGATAAATGGTGCACTGAGAACAACCAAGCTCTCAATGCCGGCAAAATAAAGGAACTCATTATTGATTATTGGCAGGATGTTACTCATGACCCCCTACACATTAACAGCACAGAGGTGGAATGAGTGGAGAATATCAAGCTCCTGAGAGTGGTCATCTACAACAAGCTTTCTTGGACTCTTCATGTGGATGCTTTGGTTACAAAAGCCCAACAATGTTTCTCCTTCCTCAGGCAGCTGAGGAAATTTGGCATGATGGCAAATATGCCAACTATTTCTAGGTGTGCCATCAAGAACATTCTGTCTGGATGTATCACTACCTGGTATGGCAACTGTATCATTCAAGATTGGAGACGGTTACAGAGAGTGGTGAACTCAGCCCAGATAATCACAAAGGCCAACCTACCATCTATAGAATTCATCTACTAGGCCCGCTGTCAAGGAAAGGCTGCCAGCATTCTCAAAGATCCATCCCACCCTGGCAATGTTTTTCTACAACCTCTACCATCAGGGAGAAGGTACAGAAGCCTGAACACACGCACCAGCTGATCTCAAAACAGTTTCTAACCTACTGTTGTTAGAATACTGAACGGGCTCCCAAACTCTTAACATTCACCTGCACCTGTGTTTTTGTTTTTGCCACTGTTTACCTATTATTTACTTATCTATGCCACTTAACTCTGTGATCTGCCTGTATTGCTCGCAAGACAAAGCTTTCCACTGTGTCTTGGTACACGTGACAATAAATTCAATTCAATAAATCATTGAAGGTGGTATGTGATAGTTTGAGGAAGGCATCTAGAATCCTGTCCCAATGGAGGAATACAATACAAAATCAGGGGATGTTATGCAGGCCCTCCATCTTTAAAGCACTGGTTCAACTTGAACTGAAGGATTATGTTTCATTTTGAGCACTGCATAAAGAACCTTGAAGCCTTTGGCAGTCAGGGTGCAGTAGAGTATTTCTAGGGATTAGGACCTCAGGTTTCTCAAATGGTTTGGAAAAGTTGGAGTAGTTCTCTTGAAAAGGAAACTTTCTGTTTGTTGTGAATCCATGTGGCAGCACACTGGAAATCAAGCCCTTCTATTCCTGGAGTAATCACGAAAGCTATTTGTATGCAGAGTCCCTAATTTATCTGTCTGATAGATTCAGGTTGACAGAGATCAAGGCCACGTTTCTCTACAGAATAAGAACTACTATTTACTACCAATACATATAACCACAGGTAAATAACAGTTGACATATAAATTTACTGCTTGAAATTCTATCTCCATTTTAATACCAAACCCCTGATACATGCACATACAGACAGACTAAAACAAAGGAGAGAGAAACAGATTTAACATTTAAAGTCTGATATGAAGAAAAAGAGTCATATCAGACTCAAAATGTTCACTCAGTTTCTCACTGCATAGATGGTGCTTGACTTTCTGAGTTTCTCCAATTTTCCAGCATCCACAGAATTTTGCTTTTAGAAAACGATTTCTGTCATAGAGTCATAGAGATGTACAGCATGGAAACAGACCTTTCGGTCCAACCCATCCATGCCAACCAGATATCCCAACCCAACTAGTCCCACCTGCCAGCACCCGGCCCATATCCCTCCAAACCCTTCCTACTCATATACCCATCCAAATGCCTCTTATATGTTGCAATTGTACCAGCCTCCACCACATCCTCTGGCAGCTCATTCCATACACGTACCACCCTCTGCGTGAAAAAGTTGCCCCTTAGGTCTCTATTATATCTTTCCCCTCTCAACCTAAACCTATGCCCTCTAGTTCTGGACTCCCCAACCCCAGGGAAAAGACTTTGTCTATTTAGAGAAAATGAGGTCTGCAGATGCTGGAGATCAGAGATGGAAATGTGTTGCTGGAGAAGCGCAGCAGGCCAGGCAGCATCTAGGGAACAGGAGAATCGACGTTTCGGGCATTAGCCCTTCTTCAGGAATGAGGAAAGTTTGTCCAGTTAGCCTGCTGGACAAACTTTCCTCATTCCTGAAGAAGGGCTAATGCCCGAAACGTCGATTCTCCTGTTCCCTAGATGCTGCCTGACCTGCTGCGCTTCTCCAGCAACACATTTCCAACTTTGTCTATTTATCCTACCCATGCCCCTCATAATTTTGTAAACTTCTATAAGGTCACCCCTCAGTCTCCGACGCTCCAAGGAAAACAGCCCCAGCCTGTTCAGCCTGTCCCTGTAGCTCAGATCCTCCAACGCTGGCAACATCTTTGTAAATCTTTTCTGAACCCTTTGAAGAGGGGGGAGAACTGGGGAAATTGTTTAATGGCAGCATTACCCAAGGTTTGCTGAGGGATTATTTTTTGTTTCTCAAGTCCTTTCATTCTCTAAGCTTTTCCTTCGTGTTATTTCACTTCTTCACAGAAGGCATTGAGCAATACGTTCCCAAATTGTAAAGTGACTTACTGTTTAAGAGCAATGTCTTTAAATAACTACCAAGGGAAAACAATTGGCTTTATTTAGCTTCAAATTAACTTCACTGTCAGTCTCATTCATTGCACACCATTTCTAACTACAGACCAAAACACCACATCTCTCCTATGTCTTGCAGGTGCAACCAGTATCTTCACTACCTGTCCAGCTACTGCCTGGATTTCTGAGGACAAGTGTACTGAGGCTTCAGGGGAAGCATCAACAAGGCTGCTTCTTGTGCCCCACAGTATTTCAGATAGACATCTTGATGGGAATGTTAATCCTAGAAAGTTTGGGAGCACCTCACCATGACGGCTGTACAGCTGGCTAAGGAAGAAATGCTGCAGCCACAGACCCACAGAGGGTACCAGGCACCTCAGCACCAGACAGGAGAAGACCCTATGGTATCGGCAATTAGGGACTACACCTATGTGGACAGGTTGAAACAGGAGCAGCAGACACGTATTTGGGAAGCAATGGCCCTCATTTCCCAGAGGCTGCAACAGTATTATGAATCATACAACCATCTGTCTGCCTCCATGGACACCGTCAGGGCCTACTGAAGAGGGACACACACCAATACTCCATTGCCTCAACCATTGGTCCTCAAGATCAAAGGCATGTGACAGGGGCACAAAGAACCTGCTGAGCATTGCAGGTGACTTTCCTCACAAGGAGTCAAGGTGGTGCCAGGAATCACCTAGCAGCTGGGGTAACCACATACAGCCCCTATTAGAAGTGTCCAATCAGGCCATACCAGTAGTAGCTGGATGCTTCACCTCCACCAAAAGCAAGAAAATGAAAACCTTTTACAACCAAGTGGTTAGGGTCTGGAAAGCACTATCTGAAAGTGCACTAATTGTAGCTTTCAAAAAGGGACTGTGCAATTGTATGAAGAGAAAATATGGCAGGGCGGCAGAAAAAGAGCAAAGAAGTGGGACCAGCTGAGTTGCTCTTATGGACAGCTTGTATGGACAGTAAGAGCCAAATAACTTCCTTCTATCTTGTTACTGTTCCATGATTAATTGATCTTATTGCTTTTGGAAATGTTTGCCACATTTGCTTATGTAATTGAATATGGAAAACAGTTTTTGAGCTATTTTTAAGAAGTGCGAAATGATACCATCAAATAAACTTTTTCACACACATATTTTATTGTTTTATGACAATATATTTGTTTACATTCAGTGTTATGACCAGTGTATAATTGTCCCTTAAATTTTGGATGGAAGAGGAAGGGGTGATGGAAAGAAAAGGGCCATTATTTCTTTGTTTATGACATAACATGAATGCCTGAGTTTTTGTGTTCCTTAAACCATTGGTGTGTTTTATACTTATCTCAAACAGCAGGTTGCCATGACAAAAACACAATACTGTAACTATTTGGTGGAGATTAGGAAGTACAAATATGAAAAGGGTCTAATAAAGCTGAGTTGAGGACCATTAATCGCAAAAGTGTGTAATAGACATATTGAAGAATAACCACTGATTAAATTTATTTTAAATGCATCTGTTTCATACATTTCTACTCAAAATAAAATAGACCTGTAAATTAAGCCAATTCCAAAACTAATCTTGCACAATGTTGACTATGTTTCAAAATTACTTTGTAAAGTGCTGATTTCATTAAAAGCACCATCGAACTTTTGTTTTCCTGTTTTAGTTATGCCACTGTCAAAAGACTGACAAAGAGTCTTGCTCACAATTAAGTGGGCCAGCATTATGTTTCCATCTGCAGTTGGCTACATTAAATCCAGCCCCATCTCTCAGCTTGAGGCACTGCCTTCTGGAGAGAAAGGCAGAGTGTGTTTCAGAGGTTTGGAAATAGCTCTCAGAATGTAGGAAAATTTAATCCCAAGATTGCTCCAGAATTGCTATATGTTTGATGCAGCATTCGTATATAAGCAGACATATTCAATGCCACACAAAAGTCATCATTATGTTATCACTTTATTAATTATTAAATGTTCCTATACATAAAAGTTTCCTACAACTGTTCTCTGTCACTTGTGAACTATACATCGATATTTAATCAGCCTGATTTGCTGAAGTCATTGACCTGTTTTGAAAAAAGGAAAAGAAACAAAATTATTGTCAGTGTCTACATATCTTTGAATATCATGTAATTCTCACACAATATCTAAGTGTAAAAATAATGTAGATTTCAAGATAGCTTTTACATTGAAAAAATGCCATCAAGAATTATATAACCATTCAAAACTTGTACAGTATTTAAAGACCATAAGACATAGGAGCAGAAATTAGGCCATTCAGCCCATCGAGTCTGCTCCACCATTCAATCATGGTTGATGTATTTCTCAACCCCATTCTCCTACTTTCTCCCCGTAACCCTTGATATTCAAGAGTATATCTATCTCAGTCTTAAGTATACTGAATGACCTGCCCTCCACAGCCTTCTATGGCAATGAATTCCATGGATTTACCACTCTCTGGATGAAGAAGTTTCTCCTTATCTCTGTTCTAAAAGGTCTTTCCTTTATTCTAAAGCTATGCCCTCAGATCCTAATCTCTCCTACCAATGGAAACAACATCTGCTCTCTCCGGGCTATTCAGTATTCTGTATGTTTCAATTAGATCCCCCTCATCCTTCTAAGCTCCATTGAGTATAAACCCAAAGTCCTCAAACATTCCTCATATGTTAAGCTTTTCATTCCTGGGCCCATTCTCATGAACCTCCTTTACTCACACTCCAGGGTCTGTACATCCTTCCTGAGATATGGAGCCCAAAACTGGGCACAATATTCCAAATGTGATCTGACCAGAAAAGGTTCAACTAAGCTCAAATTTATATCTAGATCTGATTAGCAATAACTTTATTTTTAATTAAATTTTCTGAGGGATATGAGCATCATGGACAGGCCTACTATTTGTTGCTTATCACAATTCCTCTTCAATAGAGTGGCTTACTATATTAATTAGTTTAGCGTCAACTGCATTGCAGTGGTTCTGGAATGACACATAGGCCAGACTCTGTATGGATGGAAGATGTCCTTCCCTAAAATGAATTACATGGTTTTCAGACTAACTTTTAATTACAGATTTTACTAATTGAATTTAAATTTCGCCATTAAAACCAGTATCCATAGATTATTATAAAACAAAGAACAGTGGATGTTGAAAATATGAAACAAAAAGAAAAATTGCAGGAGCAATTTTTTTTTGTTTTCCAAAGTATTAACCTGCCCTCTGGGTAACTAGTCCAGTGACATTTTTACTATGCCATTCCCTACTCAGTAGCTGTTTAAGATTAGATTAGATTAGATTACTTACAATGTGGAAACAGGCCCTTCGGCCCAACAAGTTCACACCGACCCTCCGAAGCGTAACCCACCCAGACCCATTCTCCTACATTTACCCCTTCACCTAACACTACGGGCAATTTAGCATAGCCAATTCACGTAACCTGCACATTCTCCCATGCTGACACGGGGAGAATGTGCAAACTCCACACAGACAGTCGCCTGAGGCGGGAATTGAACCCGGGTCTCTGGCGCTGTGAGGCAGCAGTGCTCACCACTGTGCCACTGTGCTGCCCACAAACCTAAACTTAAATAAAACATATTTATTAAACTAATGAGTGATTAAACAATTATACAGAGATATATTTCATTCTTGATTAATTATCAGCATATGTTACAGTATGATCATTACAAGATTTTAAGTTTTATAGCTTTTCTCTGTATCCTTTGAAGTTAAATTTCAAAGACTGAGTAAAATCTGTCTTACCATTTTTGTTTTCTGACAAAATGTTTTGCAGGAGCTCACCCAGATGT
Organism: Chiloscyllium plagiosum; assembly: GCF_037043375.1. Lineage (NCBI taxonomy): Eukaryota > Metazoa > Chordata > Chondrichthyes > Orectolobiformes > Hemiscylliidae > Chiloscyllium > Chiloscyllium plagiosum. The sequence continues at coordinate 31,554,952 of NW_028270164.1, read as the reverse complement.
TCTCCATATTTCTGAAATTGTTTGCTACTCAACTTGATCCCAATTTCAAAAGGAACACAAAGCTGTAAAAAAAAAGTTTCTAATCAACCTGTTCAGGGATGTTATTACACACGTCTGGAGCACTGGGACTTGAACATAGGCCTTCTGGCTCAAAGGTAGGGATACTACCACTGCCTCACAAATGCCCATATAAAACAAGGCTGTACAAAAATTTATAAAGTAGGTATTACAAAATCGGATACAAATGTTTCCTGTGAATAAAAGTGGTCAGGAACTTTATTTTGTCTAATGCTTTCAATGTAAAAATAATGTCAAAAACTTCATAATGTATAATCAGACAAAATTGGACAAAGTCAAAGGAGAAGTCAGAAGTAGTGATCAAAAATTTGGTCAAAGATATGTGTTGAAATGAAATGGAAAGGTGCAGGGAATTAGCAGGGAATTCTGGAGTGTGAAAACTAGATGACTAAGTATAGAGCTATCAATGGGAGGTAAAGAGATAGATTACATAAGAGATTAGATTCAGAAGAGGCTGGAGAGGTAGTAATAGTGAACAAAGAAATGGCAGAGGAACTGAATAGCTACTTTGCCTCAGTCTTCAAATTGGAAGACATCAGCAACATTCCAGAACTTCAACAGAGTTAGGGCAGAGTTGAGTGTAGTGGCCATCACTAAAAACGAATTGGAGAAGCTAACAGGTCTGATGGTTGATAAATCATCTTAACCAGATGAACTATACCCTGAATTCTGAAGGAGATAGCTGAGGAGATTGTGGAGGCATTGATCATGACTTTTCTAGACTCAGGTAGTCTCACAAAGGACTGGAAAATGGCTGATGTAACAACTCTGTTTAAGAGATGAAGGAGGCAGATCATAGGGAATTATAGACTAGTTAGCCTGAATTTGATCGTTGGTAAGATTTTAGCGTCCATTATTAAGGATGAGATTGCAGAGTATTTGAAAGTACATGGTAAAATAGGGCTGAGTCAGCATGATTTCATGAACGGGAGGTCATGCCTGACAAATCTGTGAGAATTCTTTGAGAAGTAGCAAGCAAGTTAGACAAAGGACAGCCAAAGGAACTGTCCTATCTGGATTTCCAGAAGGCCTTTGACAAAGTGCGCATGGGATGCTGCTTAATAACTTAGAGCTCATGGATTTAGGGGCAAGGTACTGACTGGCATAGTTACAGGATTGGCTGACTGGCAGAAGGCAGAGAGCTGGTGAGTAGTGATAAATGAAAGCAGTGGTAGACATTATCTACATTGACATTGGCAAGGCCTTCACTAAGGTTCCACATGGTAGACTGATTATAAGGTTAGATGACATGGGATCCAGGGAGAGCTAGCCAACTGGATTCAAAATTGCCTTGACCATTGCAGTCAGAGGGTGTTAGTGGAGGGTTGATATTAAACTGGAGGCTTTTGACCAGTGATGTGCCACAAGGATCGGTGCTGGGTCCACTATTGTTCATCACTTATATAAATGATTTGGATGAGAATATGTGAGGCATGTTTAGTAAGTTTTGGTGGTATAGTGTTGATATAGTGGACAGTGAAGAAAGTTATCTAAGAATAAAACAGGATCTAGATCAACTGGGCCAGTGGGCCAAGAAGTGGCAGATGAAGTTTAATTTAGATAAATATGAGGTGTTGCATTTTGGTAAGACAAACGAGAGCTGGATTTACACAGTTAATAGTAGGGCCCTGGGGAAAGTAAAAGTTCCTAAGAAGTGATGTCACAGGTAGACAGGGTGGTAAAAAGGGTGTTTGGTATACTTGTCTTCGTCGGTCAGAGCACATTGACTGCAGGAGTTGGGACATTATTCTATGGCTCTACAAGACATTGGAAAGGCCGCATTTGGAGTACTGCATATGATTTTGATCGCCCTGCTACAGGAAGAATGTTATTATACTGGAATGGGTACGCAAACAATTTGCTAGAATGTTACTGAGACTGGAGGGTTTGAGTTATAAAGAGAGTCTAGATAGGCTGGGACTTTTTTTCTCTGGAGCATAGGAGGCTGAGGGGTGACCTTATGGATGTTTATAAAATTATGAGAGGTATGGATAAGGTGAAGAGCCAAGATCTTTTCCGCAGAGTAAGGGGAGTCCAAAGGTGAAGGGCATGGATTTAACATGAGCGGGGAAAGATTGAAAAAGACCTGAGGAGCAACATTTCTACATGGAGGGCAGTGCGTATATGGAACGAGATGAAATGATACAGGCGAATACAAGCACAACATTTAAAAGATAGTCGGGCAGGTACATGGATAGGAAAGGGTTAGAGGGATATGGGCCAAACACAGACAAATGAGACTAATTCAGTTTAGGAAACCTGATTGACATGGATGAGTTGAGCCAAAAGGTCTGTTTCCGTGCTATATGATTTTGACTCTATGGATTCCGCAGGGGTCAGTGTTGGGACCAGACCTATAGTACATTAATGGTCTGGAAAAAGGAACTGAATGCATTGTTGCTAAGTTCTCAGATGACACAAAGGTAGGTAGAGGGACAGATAGTGTTGAGGCAGTGTGAAGGCTGCAGAAGGACTTGGACAGGCTGGAAGAGTGGGGAAAGAAGTGCCAGATGGCATATAATGTGGAAAAATATGAGGTAATATATTTTGATAGGAAAGTTGAGACATAGAATATTTTCTACATAGGGAAAGGCTTCATAAATGTGAAGCACAAAGGGACTTAGAAGTCCTTGTTCAGGATTCTTTTAAAGTTAACATGGAGGTTCCTTTGGGAGTTAGGAAAGCAAATGCAATGTTAGCATACATTTCAATAGGGATCAAATACAAGAGTAGAGTTTTACTGCTGAGGCTGTATAATGCTGTGGTCGGACCACATTTGGAATATTCTGAGCAGTTTTGGGCCCTGTACCTAAGGAAAGATGTGCAGCATTGGAGGGGGTCCAGAGGAGGTTTGCAAAAATGATCCCACTGATTAAGGGCTTGGTACATGAGGAGCAGTTGAGGACTCTGGATCTGTGCTCAATGCAGTTTAGAAGGATTAGGGAGATCTGATTGAAAATTAGAGAATACTGAGAGGCCTGAATACTGTGGATGCAGAGAAATGCTTCCACTAACAGGAAAGACGAGGATCCGAGGGCACAACCTCAGAGTGAATTACCCTTTAGAACTGAGACGGGGAGGAATTTCTTCAGCGAGGATAGTTAACTGTGGAATTTATTGCTGCAGAAGGCTGTGTAGGCCAAGCCATTGCATGTATGTAAGGTAGAGATAGGTATGTTCTTGATTAGCAAGAAGGTCAATGGTTATGGGAAGAAAGCAGGAGAATGAGGTTGAGAAACATCAGCCACGATCAAATGGTGGAGCAGATTTGATCGGCTGAATGTTTGCTGCACCATTTTGCCATGATATCATATGGCCTAAAGCAAGCTGAAATTTTCACGTTTGCTTTCTATAGGTTCTTATCAGTACAAACATCAGATTGAAGAACTAGTTTGTACAAAAAAACTATCCAACTTTATTTTCCATTTATCTACCTTTATTACTTTCATTTCTTCCATACTGGACACTTCTGGTAAATTATTTTCTTCAGATCTCTTTTGGAGGTTCATTGGCACACCTTTTCCCACTCTGTAATTTTCCTTTGAAACAAAAATATAATGTCAAATGACATTTCACAAGCAGATAATTAATCCTAACAAAATCAGATTTGAGTTTCCTGGGGCAAGACTGCACCACATGTGGACATTTTATCTGTATTATAATGCAATCCTTCTTTCTTCACAAATTACATATTACAAACTTGCAAGTAAAAATGGCATAATCTGCTTAAAACGCAAACAAACAAGTATTAAAACTGTGTAATAAGTGTTTTACGTACAATCTTTTTTTGGTAATCTCTTGGGCTCAAAAAAGTCAGGAACCCCTCAGTCTGTTCTGCCAGCATTGCAACAATGCAAACCACCATCAGATTTATCATTACTCTCCTAGAAATCATCTTTGACCTGAAAGCAGAAACATTTTTTTTAAAGAATAATAAATGAAAAATACAACACAACAGTAATTAATTAATCACATATCGATTCATTTATTCATACAGACTTACGAACAGTATATCAACTATATTTGGCTGGAGATATGATACTTATTTAAAACTACAAATGATACCACATTGTAAATCAATTTTGCTTTTATCTAAATTTTAAATAATTTTGAAGTGAATAGTTAAAAATGTTAAACTCCAAGCAAGCGATCCAGGATTTGTCAAAAAAAATCACTGTTAAGGAATACAATTCATTTGTACTAAAGATTTCGATAAACATTCATTAAAAATTCAATATCCTTTGTTAACGTCAGTTTTCAGCTCAAATATCAACATATTTTTCTTTCAAATAAAGGAATTAATTGCTTCTGACTTGGGAAAAAGACATCAAACTTCATTCTTCCAATGAATTTGGTTCCCAATTCTGCCCTTAAACATTAACTTGTGCACTTAGGTTTCAAGATTTACTTTTCTCTGTATTTACAGTCCTTTCTTCACCTTCCAGTATATGAATGACCAATCAATGTTTCTATTTTTATAAAAGAATGGCTGATCTTGGATCTCCAAAGAAAAATTACACATTCCCAATCCTACTTTCAAGACACTTAAAATGATCAGAAGTGACTGTCTGCTTAAGTCTGTCACCATATGCAGAGCTAGCTTCATGACAATATAAATGATAATAGCAAAAAGCAACACTTTCAGAGTAGGTCATTGATGTATAGTAGTGAATAAAAGAGACACACGTGTGTCAATAAGTTGACAGTAACCACAAAAATGCATTCATCATTACACATAAACATTTGTAAATCCTTATTAAAAAAAAACTATGCAGTACCTCAGTGCAGTTGTACTGTTGTGAATCTTCTTTGTTGAGTTCTGTATTTTGCAGTTCTCTTTCTAAGATAAATGCTTGCTTGCAGATCCTTTATATAGTTGAGAGGTAACTAATTTATTGAATGAATCTTCCTCGTACCATAGCAATATAAAACATCATCTTCTGAAACAAAAAGATTCCCATCAAAATATTTTGTTTTCATAGAAACAGATACGTATCCTATTCTCTACAATTCCTTTGAAGAGCACATATCCATAAAATGCAATAAATATTAACATAGTGATGACAGTTAATGTATGTTGATTGATAGTTTATCCAGCTGTCCAGATTTGTGCAGTATTATTTTTATGGATTGTACTTTTTTGATAATAGTAATAAAGTCACTCACCAATTCTCAGGGTTGACTTCTACTTTAGACCAGTTTATGAATTACTTTTAGCATAGGTTTAAATCAATTTTCCATGTAAAAATTAAACCACAAAATATTTTGTAAACATTATTGGTAAAAAGATTAGTGAAAAATGGTTTAACTTTTAAAAAATATCAAATTCAATTTCATGTTCTGAAACACATTTAACAATAATTTATTCACATTTCTTTTTAAAAATCGGGCTGGTCTTGCATCAGCAAAGCATGCTGCTGTGTCTTTCTGATCTTCTCTGGATGCAGAATATAATGCAGAAATTTTACTTTAAGTTAATTAAGAATTCTCATTACGCCTCCTAGACTGTAACAATTCTATCACTTCTAATTGTGGTTTTGTAGCAGCATAAGTCCAATATCAAAATTGAATATTCAGCCAACTGACATGAAACTCCTTCAGAGAGACTTTCTGACACTACAAGCATATGAATTAGGCAAAGAAGTAGATCATTCAATGACTGCAGTAATACTGCAGTGCATTGTTTTTAAGTGTGTTTTCATGGGATGTGAGCTTCATTGACAAAGTCATAATTTGTTACCCATTCTTTGTTGCCGTTGAAAAGATAGTGTGAGTTGCTTTCTTGAACCACTTCAGTACATCTGGTGGATGTACATTCTTACAATGCAATTAGGAAGGGTATTTCAGAATTTTAATCAAGAACAGTGAACAAATGACAACACAGTTCCAAGTCAGATAGATTTGTGGTCTGACTGGGAACTTGCAGGTGGTTCCAGGCATTTGCTGTCTTTAGCTTGCTAGGTAATGGAATTCAGGCATTCTAAAAGTTGAAGATGCCTAGATGAGTGCAATGTGACATTTTATTTCAAAACTGCCCAATACAATACATCTAGGAATATTCAAAGGTCTGAGTTAAAATAACATTTGAGGAAGTAATGCATGTAGCTTCTCCTGTTTGCAAATTGTGACTTATAAACACAAACATGTAAGAGAAGAGGCTGTTTAATGAACTGAACACAACAGAATGGGGAATTGTTGAATAGATTTAAATTGAACTGTATGGAAGCTCCCAGGAAAGAGTTTAAAGTAACCAGCTCCTGTAGTCTCAAAATAATACAAGAAGGAAATTCTGAATACAAAGAAGTTGCTTACAGAAGTTACAACGTAGATTATAGCTTCTTTTGCTTTCCAGTCAAAATGTTGTTTGTAAAAATAACTATTGATTGTCATAAATTCAAAGTGATGATAGAATTTGAAATCTACAAATTAGACAAAAAGTTAGATTCTGAGCCAAGAAATAGAAATGACATCTGTTTGGCTGGAACATGTACCTTAAACTGATAAATTTACGGTATCAGAAAAAAACAATTGTATTTAAGTCTTAAGCAGGCACATGTTTATGATTTGACCATACTTTTCCAGTAAAGTTTTATTTTTAAAGTTTTTAGGCAAACCACAAGCCACCTTTAAAATTTGCTTTGATGTCTTCTTTTATATTATGAAAGAATGAACACTTAGAGTCATAGAGTCATAGAGATGTACAGCATGGAAACAGACCTTTCGGTCCAACCTGTTCATGCTGACCAGATATCCCAACCTAATCTAGTCCCACCTGCCAGCACCTGAACAGTAAAACCTAGCTATCCAAAAAACAGAGAGGCTCTAAGTAATTTTTAAATACTTAAATTATATCAAAAGTATGAATACATTGATATAAAATCCTGGAATTTCCTCTGAATGGCATTGTGGTCTACCTGCAGCACATGGACTGCAGCAGTTCAAGAAGCCACATCGCCACCACTAACTCAAGGGTATCTAGGAAAGTGCAATAAATGCTGGTCGAGCCAGCAATGTCCCATGAGTGAATTTTAAAATGATGTGAGGGACTGGAAAAAGCAACCTTATATTGCTGAAGTCATTGATACCAAAGCTGATCAAAAACTGTCAGTTTCCTTGACAATGCTATACACTTACATGGAAATCAAAGTAACATTTGGAGAGTGCTGACATTTCCATCACAACTTCAAAACATTTAAATTTGATGAGGGAAAAGGCAGCTCAGTGAATATCTATAACTAAACACATTCAGGAAGGATATTACTTAAGCCGGAGAGGTTACAGAAGAGATTTACCAGGATGTTGCTGGGTATGGAACTTTTGAGTTATAAAGAAAGGCTAAAAATCACACAACACTAGGTTGTAGTCCAACAGGTTTAATTGGAAGCACACTAGCTTTATGAGTGCTGCTCCCTCATCAGGTGGTTGTGGAGGCCACAATTGTAAGGCACAGAATTTAAAACAAACATTTACAGTGTGATGTAACTGAAATTATACATTGAAACATACCTTGATTGTCAACAGGGGGGTTTCAAGACTCAGGTGCACATTTTTAAAGTGAGAGGAGAGAGACTTAAAAAAAAATGGGGCAATTTTTTTGTACTGAGGGTGGTTCATGTGTGGAATGAATGTCCTAAGGAAGTGGTGGATGTGAATACAATTACAACATGTAAAAGACATTCCGACAAGTATATGAATAAGAAAGCTTTGGAGGGATATGGGCCAGGAGCAAGCAGGTGGGGGTTAGTTTGAGATTATGTTTAGCATGGACTGGTTGGAGTGAAGTGTCTGTTTCCATGCTGTAAAACTCTATGATTCTATGGCATCCAGTTCTTTTTGAGACAACAATTTAGATTCTGAGCCAAGTAATAGAAATGATAACTGTTTGGCTAGAACAAGTACTTTAAACTGATAAACTTGCTGTATCAGAAAATAAGTTATACAGAAAAGAAGTTAAAACTTCTTTTATATTTGAGTCTTAAGCAGGCACATGTTTATGATTTGGCTTACTTTCCCAGTAAAGTTTTGTCTTTAAAGTTTTCAGGCGAACCACAAACCACCTTTAAAACTTGCTTTGAAATATTCTTTAATATTATTAAAAAATGAACACTTTCAGCTTTTAACAGTAAACATTGTGGGCGGCACGGTGGCCCAGTGGTTAGCACTGCTGCCTCACAGCGCCCCGTAGACCCGGGTTCAATTCCCGACTCAGGCGACTGACTGTGTGGAGTTTGCACATTCTCCCCGTGTCTGCGTGGGTTTCCTCCGGGTGCTCCGGTTTCCTCCCACAGTCCAAAGATGTGCGGGTCAGGTGAATTGGCCATGCTAAATTGCCCGTAGTGTTAGGTTAAAGGGGTGGATGTAGGGGTATGGGTGGGTTGCGCTTCGGCGGGTCGGTGTGGACTTGTTGAGCCGAAGGGCCTGTTTCCACACTGTAAGTAATCTGTAAATCTGTAATCTGTAAATCTGTAAGTAATTAACTATCCAAAAAAACAGAGGTTCACTTGTGCAAGCTATTTCCGGACTGACTGCACAGGAGCCTGGGAAGATAGGCTGTACACAGTCTAACTTTGGTCTTCCACATTGATAATAGCTTGCAATTAAAAACAAAGTACCGTGAATGCTGAAAAGCTGAAACAAACACGAGAGTGTTGGAGAAAATCAGTAGGTCTGACAGCACCTCTGGTGAGAGAAACAGAGTAAACGTTTCAAGACCAATATGACTATTCTTCAGAACTGATCTTAATCAGGTGGATATAGAGACATTTAATTAGAAAAGAGAAAATCAGCCAGGAGCAATACTGTGATAGCTGTTCAGTGATGCCAGCTGGAAATTTACTTGTCTGCTGATGATTAATCTTTTCTGTGATATGCAACACAATCAAATAGTCTGGTGATTCTTGAGGCTTGCAAGTGAAGAATGGGCACTTGGTCAAAAAAACTTAGGCTTACTAGGAATCGTTGAAAAGTATGTCATTGAGGAGCTAATTCCTTCATAAGAGAAGGAAAGGATTAAATTGATTGAAAAGAAAACTGTGTGCATTGTTTTAAATTGTCTGCTATATGATATATAAATAGGGCAATTTAATGAACATTGATACAAAGCAACCAGAATAAATAGCAACATACACTGAGGCAACATTAAGGAATCAATTAAACTAACTTTGCTTATTTTTATGAAACTGATATGAGGTACATTGGTAGTTATATAGATGTATGAATTTTAGTTGATAAGTATTTAAATGGCTTCAAATTTTCATTAATCAAACTATTTTTCAGTGTGTAATGTTTGAGAGCATATTATGTGCCGAAGTTAAGTGTATGTTTGTATGGTCTTTTCTATGATTTTTGAAGTTCGGTCCACACATATATACAAAGATATTATACTATTTTTGCAAAGTCTATTGTAGTTATTTTTCATATTGCAGTACATTCCTGTAACATATATTGAATTCCACAGAGCTGCTGTAAAATACATCCACTTCTATAGAAACCGTGCCATCTAATTTTATTACAGCAATAACACATTATACTGAAGGAAATGGTGACATTACCAAATAGTTTAATGCCTTTGCAAAACTACACAAAATAATATCTCCCAAATAACTGTAATAAATACTGAAAGCACTTAGCAAGAATTTCACTACCACAGCTTTTACTGGTGTTATTTAAACAAATACAGGAAGATACCATGCTGTTGGTATTGACTAATAACAGTCTGACCTTTCCAACTAAGTGTATCATGCATGATTAGTCATATAATGTAAAGATATGGCCCTGTGCATAAACAAGGTTTAAAATGATTGTTCAGATCTCACAATAACCAAGCTTATGATTATTTAAGAGGTTTTGGCAGAAACAAAGTAAGAAAATAGTGATTTCATTATTTTCATTATTGTTAAACTGCAAAGTTTATTGGATGCTAATTAATTATTACAGTAAGTGGCAGCGTGAAGAGACATTAAACTTATTTAGTCATTTAATAATTTCATTAATTACATAATTAACAATTAATTAAGACACAATTAATATCTAAGGCAGAGAACATGCTCCGATCATAGAATGTAAGATTTCCTGCTAGACACATCTGCAGAAAGTGTCTGCAGCGTGAGCAGTGTTGATTCCGAGTTCCTTAGCTAGAGGTTGAACTACAGGTTCTGCAACAGATCGAGCAGAGGGAATGATAACAGGCCATTCTGTGCCTTACAATTGTAAGGCACAGAATTTAAAACAAACATTTACAGTGTGATGTAACTGAAATTATACATTGAAACATACCTTGATTGTCAACAGGGGGGTTTCAAGACTCAGGTGCACATTTTTAAAGTGAGAGGAGAGAGACTTAAAAAAAATATATGGGTCAATTTTTTTATACTGAGGGTGGTTCATGTGTGGAATGAATGTCCTAAGGAAGTAGTGGATGTGAATACAATTACAACATGTAAAAGACATTTCGACAAGTATATGAATAAGAAAGCTTTGGAGGGATATGGGCCAGGAGCAAGCAGGTGGGGGTTAGTTTGAGATTATGTTTAGCATGGACTGGTTGGAGTGAAGTGTCTGTTTCCATGCTGTAAAACTCTATGATTCTATGGCATCCAGTTCTTTTTGAGACAACAATTTAGATTCTGAGCCAAGTAATAGAAATGATAACTGTTTGGCTAGAACAAGTACTTTAAACTGATAAACTTGCTGTATCAGAAAATAAGTTATACAGAAAAGAAGTTAAAACTTCTTTTATATTTGAGTCTTAAGCAGGCACATGTTTATGATTTGGCTTACTTTCCCAGTAAAGTTTTGTCTTTAAAGTTTTCAGGCGAACCACAAACCACCTTTAAAACTTGCTTTGAAATATTCTTTAATATTATTAAAAAATGAACACTTTCAACTTTTACAGTAAAAATTAACTATCCAAAAAAACAGAGGTTCACTTGTGCAAGCTACTTCCTGACTGACTGCACAGGAGCCTGGGAAGATAGGCTGTACACAGTCTAACTTTGGTCTTTCACATTGGTAATAGCTTGCAATTAAAAACAAAGTACCGTGAATGCTGAAAAGCTGAAACAAACACGAGAGTGTTGGAGAAAATCAGTAGGTCTGGTGAGAGAAACAGAGTTAACGTTTCAAGACCAATATGACTATTCTTTCGAACTGATCTTAATCAGGTGGATATAGAGACATTTAATTAGAAAAGAGAAAATCAGCCAGGAGCAATACTGTGATAGCTGTTCAGTGATGCCAGCTGGAAATTTACTTGTCTGCTGATGATTAATCTTTTCTGTGATATGCAACACAATCAAATAGTCTGGTGATTCTTGAGGCTTGCAAGTGAAGAATGGGCACTTGGTCAAAAAAATTTAGGCTTACTAGGAATCGTTGAAAAGTATGTCATTGAGGAGCTAATTCCTTCATAAGAGAAGGAAAGGATGAAATTGATTGAAAAGAAAACTGTGTACATTGTTTTAAATTGTCTGCTATATGATATATAAATAGGGCAATTTAATGAATATTGATACAAAGCAACCAGAATAAATAGCAACATACACTGAGGCAACATTAAGGAATCAATTAAACTAACTTTGCTTATTTTTATGAAACTGATATGAAGTACATAGGTGGTTATATAGATATATGGATTTTAGTTGATAAGTATTTAAATGGCTTCAAATTTTCATTAATCAAACTATTTTTCAGTGTGTAATGTTTGAGAGCATATTATGTGCCGAAGTTAAGTGTATTTTTGTACGGTCTTTTCTATGATTTTTGAAGTTCGGTCCACACATATATACAAAGATATTATACTATTTTTGCAAAGTCTATTGTAGTTATTTTTCGTATTGCAGTACATTCCTGTAACCATATATTGAATTCCACAGAGCTGCTGTAAAATATATCCATTTCTATAGAAACCGTGCCATCTAATTTTATTACAGCAATAACACATTATACTGAAGGAAATGGTGACATTACCAAATAGTTTAATGCCTTTGCAAAACTACACAAAATAATATCTCCCAAATAACTGTAATAAATACTGAAAGCACTTAGCAAGAATTTCACTACCACAGCTTTTGCTGGTGTTATTTAAACAAATACAGGAGGATACCATGCTGTTGGTATTGACTAATAACAGCCTGACCTTTCCAACTAAGTGTATCATGCATGATTAGTCATATAATGTAAAGATATGGCCCTGTGCATAAACAAGGTTTAAAATGATTGTTCAGATCTCACAATAACCAAGCTTATGATTATTTAAGAGGTTTTGGCAGAAACAAAGTAAGAAAATAGTGATTTCATTATTTTCATTATTGTTAAACTGCAAAGTTTATTGGATGCTAATTAATTATTACAGTAAGTGGCAGCGTGAAGAGACATTAAACTTATTTAATAATTTAATAATTTCATTAATTACATAATTAACAATTAATTAAGACACAATTAATATCTAAGGCAGAGAACATGCTCCGATCATAGAATGTAAGATTTCCTGCTAGACACATCTGCAGAAAGTGTCTGCAGCGTGAGCAGTGTTGATTCCGAGTTCCTTAGCTAGAGGTTGAACTACAGGTTCTGCAACAGATCGAGCAGAGGGAATGATAACAGGCCATTTTGTTCTGGGAGGCAATCGCACCCCTCAGAGTTGGAACTTCTGATCTGGCCACTGGTCCGGGAAAGGAAGATATGACAACAAGCGAGGAAAGTAAGGGGACCCAAAGAGCTTAAGTGCTGAGGCCTCAGCCTTTGCAATTGCCTAAAAGATTTGAGGTCCTTTCAGCGTTTTTAGATAAGAGAGAGGGATGCATAGTGGATGAGTTAACTTACCATAGTACAGTATTGCTTAGTCTTAGTTCAGAATATGTTTATATTGGTCTTAGCTCAGAATGTATTTCAGTCTTACAGTACCTGTATTGGACTACCTTGGTGGAGACTTCATTCTTTGTGTAATTAAAGAATTTTCTACATATTTATTTACATATATACACAGAACTTCTCTTCCAGTTGATATTGCAAGAATACAATGCAATATTCAATTTTTTGATGTTACAAAATGCCCAGAGCAATTCTTAAAGCATTTAACGCAATTGACACATGCAGTTTCATACCTAAGCAGTTCAATAGCTTTTCATGCACTATTATATGTCTCCTCTCTGGATTCAGATTGGGATATGACTCGCAAGTTATATTGTCAGTTTTGCATTCATAGTGCTGTAGTGTAAAAATAAGAGAATAACTGCACTCTTTATGGAAAATCTGTACGCTGTCTCCAAGGTCCTGATAATTCTTTGTCTATAGTGTAATTGATTGCGTAGAATCTACATGATTTAGTCTAAGGTTTTTATTGGCTTTTACAGAATATATTTTTTAAAAATATATAATCTTCAGTTACTAACATTGGCCTTTTAAATGCACTAATCCTCACCTTAAATCTATGCACTTACTCATTTGAAATTTCACTCAATAACATTGAATATTGCATTTACTCTTAATGAATTAATAAGCATTGAACTATTATAATCAAGTTGTGAACAAATTTGTGCTCCAGTCAAGAAAGAAAGGTTTAAGCTACCAATTTGACCCTCCAAATTATTAAAAATTGGCCTGATGACCTACTTTTAGTTCTTTATTATTTCCCAGGATTTCGAAATCACTGGCAAAGACAGCAATTGTTGTCTATTCCTCCTGTTAATCAGAGGATCAGGCATAGGCGACCATGTAGGGAAAGTCAATAAAATTTCCACAATTTGTTATTTCCAAAACATTGTGCAGCATGAAAGATCCAGAATAATTGATGTTCAATGTTCAGGCAGTAAAGTTCAAAATTCAAATTAAAGAAGTAACTACATTAGCATGATAACTGTCTTTAATGTGCCAGTCCTGCTTGTAGACATTGAGGGAACAGCAATTTCAATAAATCTACAGAGAAAACACATTCTTAATGCAAACAATTCTCCCTAAACGATACTTTTTTCAGGGAAGTGTTTCAAGAAAAACTGGAGGTACAAAACAGAATAAGTATGTTGACATTATACAGATTTTTGTGCAAGACCTAAATATTCTTATTTTTGGCTGTTAACTAATTTAATGCCTGCAGTCATGAAACTGTAATGAATTCTGACAGTGCCTCTTTTCATTATCTTTCCAAAGTATGGACTTAAAAGCAAATTAAAATATTATTGAAACATAAGTTGAAATGTTCACCATTTCAACTATTTTCAGTGTAAGTTGGACAGGCTAATTACCCTATCTGTTGCTTCTCTCTGGACACCCATGACGGTTGCAGCAACAATGTAAGAATCATGTACTTTTTTTAAAAAAAAGCTTGTTTATTTAAGCTAGCACTTCACAATCATCATTAAAAATATTAGGACATCAAAAGCAAGATTCATTTATTGGCCAAATTTATCCTGACAGTCCTCAAATATTTTTCATCTGCTGCAGCAACATGATGCTTGTACAGATGTCTTGAATTTGATTGACGCATTACAGCATAAGTAACTCATATCATTTACTTCAGATCAGACCCAGTCAGCACCTAAAGATTTAATCCTTTTCAGGATGAAAAGTGTGTAAATCTCATTAAAGGATGAGAAAGGTTTCTTAAAACATATTCTATAAGAAGTTGCCCCATCTCCTCCCCTCTCATGTAAGTTAAAAGTCTCTTATTATAAAATACACAAATTTAAGTCCGCCTTTCTGGGAAAAAAAAACAAGAAATTGCCATTTTATTGATGTTTGTGATTTCAGGCTTGTGTTTGTTAATGGCAAAGACGTGCAGAATAGATCTTCATTAAACAATTGTTTGTACATGCATTCTGATGCTAAAATGCCCAATTGTATTAAGTAATTGTGACGAAAATGATGTGGTGCCTTTGATGCACTTTCATTGAAATCTTAAAAAAATAAATTTGCCAAACATTTTTCATGAAGGCAACACATTTTAAATAGAGTAAAATGCTTTACATACAGCTAGTTTAATACTTGAATTGTAATTTACAATTTACATAGTATTTCATTTAAATCAAGCTCCAGCTGGTATCACAAATGTCTGTCTAGTCTTTAGTATTTTCTTAACAATGAGAAAGAATCATTTTTTTAAAAAAATGTTCCTTAGAGACAAGTCATTCAAAACCTTGAAGTGAACCATTTGAATATTTTTCAGATTTGTAAGAAATTTGAACAGAAAGATGTGTTAACACTATCAATTTCAGTCTTTATTTTCATTCTGACATGAGAAACATTGTCAGAATTATTGTGGGTTATGTCAAAACTCTTTGCCAGAAATCATTGCCACCACAGACTAAATTAATATGACTGTTAAAGCCTGCTCGAGGTAATTGGTTATCGATATCCACCTGTCCTGACTACACCCAGGGTGTGGTGGCTTAAGTAATTACCAACAGTAAAATAGACTAATTGTTCAAAAATGCAATCAGCATTAAACATGCAGGTTTATCTACTTTTGGCAAGAGCTGAAAATGTGTTGCTGGAAAAGCGGAGCAGGTCAGGCAGCATCCAAGGAGCAGGAGAATCGACGTTTCGGGCATGAGTCCTCCTTCAGGAATGCTCCTGAAGAAGGGCTCATGCCCGAAACGTCGATTCTCCTGCTCCTTGGATGCTTCCTGACCTGCTGTGCTTTTCCAGCAACAAATTTTCAGCTATTCCTGAAGAAGGGCTTATGCCCGAAACGTCGATTCTCCTGCTCCTTGGATGCTGCCTGACCTGCTGCGCTTTTCCAGCAACACATTTTCAGCTCTGATCTCCAGCATCTGCAGTCCTCACTTTCTCCTACTTTTGGCAAGGAACAAGCATTACTCTTCATCCTGCAGTTAGACACAGTGTGCATTTTAAATCATTTTAAATTGTTTCAAGAATATTATTCATAGTTTAAAACAAATTTAAGGCTCTTCCTTTCAGATGATGATGAGTTCCTCTTTGCCCTGTTGAAAATGTCCCATGGCACATTTTGAAGAAATACTGGAGAGCTGTCACCAATGTCCTGGATAATGTCACTTATAAAAATGATTTGCTCATTATCTCAGTGATGTTTGTGGATCTGACTATGCATAATTGATTTCTATATTACAATAGTGAATGCAACAGTACAGAACATGGATGCACAGAGAAATCCAGGTGGCCTGCTATATGAGTTACAAAAGGTTAGTTTGCAGGTACAATAATGATGGTATTTATTGCAAGCAGAATGTTAATAAGACCATTAAGACCATATGACATAGGAATAGAATTAAGCCATTCAGCCCATCGAGTCTGCTTCACCATTCAATCATGGCTGATATATTTGTCAACTCATCCTCCTAGCATCTCACCATAATCCTTGATCCCCTTACTAATCAAGAATCCATGTATCTCTGCCTTAAAGAAATTCAATGACTTGACCTCCTCAGCTTTCTGTCGCAATGAGTTCCACAGATTCATCACCATCTGAGTGAAGAAATTCCCCTCATCTCAGTTCTAAAGAGTCATCCCTTCACTCTGAGGCTTTGCCCTTGGGTGCTAATCTTACCTGAACATCTTCTCCACATCCACACTACCCAGGCCTCTCAGTATTCTGCAAGTTTCAATGAGAACCCCCCCCCCAACCTTTCTAAACTCCACCTAGTACAGACTCAGAGCCCTCAACTGTTCCTCCTATGACAAGCTTTTCATAGGGTCATGGAGTTATACAGCACAGAAACAGACTCTTCGGCCCAATTTGTTCACACTGACCAGATATTCTAAACTGATCTAGTCCCATTTGCCATTCCCTGGATCATTCTTGTGAATCTCATGTGGATCCCCCACATGGCGAGCACATCCTTCCTTAGACATGGCACCCAAAACTGCCACAATATTTCAAATGTGGTCTGACTAGAGCATTATACAGCCTCAATGGTGCACCCCTGCTCTTGCAAACCAGCTCTCTTGGAATGAATGTTAACATTGCATTTACCTTCCTAAGTGCCAACTGAATCTGCATGTTAACCTTAAAAGATCCTAAACTAGAATGCCTCATATGTGCTGCAGATGTCAAAAGCCTTTCCCCATTTAGAAAATAGTCTATGCCTCTGTTCTTCCTATCAATGTGCATAACCTCTAACTTCTCCACCTTGTATTCCATCTGTCATTTTTTCGCCCACTCTCCTAGCCTGTCCAGTGCCTTTTGCATCTCCCCACTTGCTCAGCATGACTGGTCCTTCCACTTATTTTTGTGTTATCTGCAAACTCCTTTAGCTAGTTTGTTAATGTATAACATGAATAATTGTGGTCCTAACACTGACTGTTGCAGAACTCCACTAGTATTGGCTAACATCCTAAAAATATCTCTTTATTCCAACTCTCTGCCTTCTGCCTAACAGCCAATCCTCTAACCATGTCAGTACTTTGCCCCTATACCATAGGCTGTTATCTCAGCAGCGTCCTGTGTAGCACCTTGTCAAAGACCTTCTGGAAATCCAAATAGATCACATCCACTGGCTCTGTTTTATCTAACTTGCTCGTTACCTCCTCAAGAATTCTAACAGATTTGTCGGACATGACTTTCCCTTGATTCCTGATGAAGGGCTTATGCCTGAAATGTCGATGCTCCTGCACCTCGGATGCTGCCTGACCTGCTATGCTTTTCTAGCACCACACTCTCAACTTTGATCTTCAGTATTTGCAGTCCTCACTTTCCCATTGACTCAGCTCTGTTTTACTGTATCTTTCTAAATGCTCCTCATTCTCGTCCCAAATAATGGCCTCGAAAATCTTGCCAATGACTGAGGTTAGGCTAAGTGGCCTATAATTTTCTGTCTTCTGCCTCCTTCCCTTCTTAAACAGGAGTGTTACATCAGCCAATTCCAGTCCTCTGGGACCCTCCCTGACTCCAGTGATTCTTGAAAGATCACCACCAATGTCTCTACAATCTTCTCAACTGTTTTCTCCTGAACCCTGTGGTGTAGTCCATCTGGTCCAGGTAATTTATCTATCTTCCCCTTAGTGATAGCCACTACACGCACTTCTGCCCCGATCAGGTAAGAGTTAGGAAATTCTCTGGCAGCCGTACAGAAATATGTTGAGAAGACATCTGGAATACTGTGCACAATATTGGTCTCCGTATTTGAAAAGCTATAACAGTGTTAAAAGTACTCAAAGAAGTTTAAATCAATTTATTCCTGGCGTGGGTGTATACACCTTATGAAGAAAGGTTGAACAGGTTGGGCATGCCAAAAGATCTGGCAGAAATATGCAAAACATAGGCATTCCAGAGGTCCAAAGTAAAGTATTGAAGAGATGTCTGAGTTTGTCCAAGAGCAAGCATGATGACGTCCTGAGGCTAATGATTTGCCAATGCTGATTTACTTGTTTGAATGGTTGAGAAGGATGGTTGCCATTGATCATGAAGGGACATTGTTCTGAAGCTGTTCAGCAGAAGCTTAAACAAACTGCCAGCACCATACACCCGCTCTGACTTGCAAGGCGAGAATTTTTGTTGCATAGCTTATGAATGAAAGCAAGGCATATTGGAAGTGGCATATGGTAAGTTGAGTTTGATAGGGGCACCACATCTACAAATATTGAATCCTCCCACCACCGACTCTCAGTAGCAGCAATGTGTACAACACATTGCCAAAATTCACCAAAGATCTGCAGAAAGCATCTTCCAAACCCACGAGCACTTCCATCTAGAAAAATATGGGCAGCAGATACATGGGAACACCATCACCTGCAAATTCCCTTGTCTGCCACTCACCATTCTGATTTGGAAATATATTGCCATTCCTTCATTGTTGTTGGGTCAAGATCCTAGAATTCTCACCTGAATAGCATTGTGGCATTCATAACACAGCAAAGCCAGGTTATGCCCATTTGGAATAAGAGACAATCTAACCACTGGTCATTGACATTCAATGGTGTTACTAACTCTGAATTCCCCAACATCCTTGGGGTTACCATTAACTAGAAACTCAACTGGACTCATTGCACAAACACAGTGGCAAAAAGGGCATGTCAGAGGCTGGGAGTACTGCAGTTAGTAACTCACCTCCTGACTGCCCAAAGCATGTTCATCATCTACAAGGTACAAGTCAGGAGGGTGATAGAAAACTTCCTATTAGCTTGGATGAGTGCAGATCCAGCAACATTCAGGAAACTTGACTTAAGCAGCCTGCTTGATTGGCAATATATCCACACACATCCACTCCTTTCACCACATATTTTCAGTAGCAGCAGAATGTGCTAACTATATGATGCACTGCAGAAATTCAGCAAAGATCCTCAGACAGCACCTTTCAAATCCTCAATCTCTTCCAGCTAGAAAGACACTACCCCTGACAAAAGAGCAGCGCTCTGAAAGCTTGTAATTTCAAATAAACCTGTTGGACTGTAACCTGGTGTTGTGAGACTTTTGACTTTGTCCACCCCAGTTCAATGCCAACACCTCCACATTTAGAAGGACAAGGGCAGCAGATACTTGGGAACACCACCACTTGCAAGTTCCCTTCCAAGCCACACTGTCCTAACTTGGAAACACAGTAAATCCTCTGTATTCACAAGTTTATGAATCACAAATTCACCTATCCTTACCAAACAACAAAATTCAACATCCACAGGCAAACTCACATTGTTCCAATTTTTAACCTGTACTTTTAACAGGCTTCACAGTTGCAAATCCACCATTTCTTCATTGTCGCTCATCAATATCTTGGAATTCCCTTTTTAATGGGTATTGTGGGTTTACTCACAGCAGGTAGAATGCAGTGGTTCAAGAAGGCAGTTCCTCAAGGGCAACTATAGTTGGACAATAAATGCTGGCCAGCCAGCGATACCTACATCCCATGAAAGAATCTTTTTTAAATTGGGACTTTAATGAAATACAAGTGCATAGAATTAAAGTAGTCAATAATCATGAATGAGATTCTGAAGTCACCATTTATGGATTGAGGGGCAAGTCAGGAAAATATTTCTTAAAGTTGAGTTTCTGATTGTTTTCATTTTCACTCTATTTTCTGACCTTTTTAGAATTAGAATCCCTACAGTGTGGAAAAAGGCCATTTGGCCTAACAAGTCCACACTGACCCTCTGAAGAGTATCCCACCCAGACCCATTCCCCTGTATCTATTACTCTACATTTCCCCTAACCAATGCACCCAGCCTACACATCCCTGAACACTATGGGTAATCTAGCATGTCCAATCCGCCTAACCTGCACATTTTTGGATTGTTGGGGGAAACCCACGCAGACAAGGGGAGAATGTGCAAACTCCACACAGACAGTCACCCGAGGCTGGAATTGAAGCTGGTTCCCTGGTGCTGTGAGGCAGCAGTGCTAACCACTGAGCCACCGCCCCGCCCCTTTCTCACAATTGATCATGCTGTACCAGGAAGGGATAATTCCACCACAGTTTTTTTACAGCAAAAACATATATACATCAGTAAAAATATCTTTCAACATCAATTTCACAAAAGTAAGAACTGAGCTATTTAATTTTGATCAAATGTTCAAGAACAGCATTTTCTTAAAGTTCACTAAGGAGAAACATTTCTCAATTCATTGCTATAATATATAAACCAAGAAGGTTCTCTATTCAATCCATAGTCTGTATAGTTAACGGATCTACTGGATTAATTCAATTAGGACCCCTCATTCGTCAACACTAGATATAATTGATAAGAGTTCACTGACCCCACAGTTTCATCCTGTAGGCACAACCAGGCACATGAACAGTTCAGCAGATCACCCTTTGATTTAACATGAGATCACAGCATGTACACAGCTAGGTCATCCACCAAAGCAAAGTATCCCGTTTCCTGCTGGTGGCCTCAGAAGGCCCTCACTAATTACCCAGGAATTCTGGACTGAAGTAGTCGTAAAAGTGAAAAGACATTTGTGAGGAGCCAAAGGATTGGGTCCAATGTAGGAAAAGGATGAATAACCTCCTCTGCACTACAGCAGTGGGCTTGAGTGGCAGACTAACAGAAAGGTGGATGAAAGGTGAATAAGGATAGATGGGGTCCCTTAATTGTAATGCTTTGTATACTATGCCCTCTCACCAGCTTCTCCATCTGCATTGGCTGCTTGAGTTTGTTTGTTTCACTTGAATCTCCTTCTTAACTGTTGCCTCATCATGTTTCCAGAGAGCAGGACCTTTGGAAGGGCAGAGGAGCAGCATTACACATCAAGGTGGTATTCAGGTGATAAGGCCCTCCATGTGGTGTCACTGGAAACCTTAATATCTCTCTCCTCACGCATTTAGAACAAAAGAGCTAAAAGGCAGGGAAGAGGAGAAGATAAGATTGGGGTGGGGTGTTTGATAGAGGTTTAACTGGAAGCACTGCACTCATAAGGGGAGCAGGGCAGAATTTGGAATGGCAGTTGTGGCAAGTAAGGAGGATTTCCCTCTATCCATTATCTCTGGTTATAATGGCAGTCAGCTGCACCTACAGATAGGGGTAACCATTCAATCACCACTCAAATCATTGTTCATGTGTCCTTTGCACAAATGACCAACGTATAACTGAATCATGCTCCGTAATTGTACAGCTCATTATTGAGTATTTCTGAGATTATTGTCTTTTCTGTATGGGTTTTGATGTTGGCTACAATTATCTATATCGCATAATGATTTATGATTGTGGAACACTGCAGCCTAGACTATATCAATGGGTAGCACGTTTTCCTCCTGAAGCATGTCAGTTGCCTCATGGTGGCACAGTCCATTCCTTTCTACTGATAGCTCTGCATTCCTATCCTGAGATGATACAGCCAATGTTATCAGAATACTAAGGGCTTGGCAAGCAGGAAAATTGCAGTCGTTTCCAATATGTGCATTTAGCAAGGTGCCCTGACAATACGTACAACTAATATGTGCACAGTAGCTTGGGTCCTTTCAGATGTAAGTGGGAGCACTCATCTGACCTTTGCATGGTCAGTGTACTGTATTTCACATGAGTAACAAATGGACCACCATTTTTTGCACGTTGGAAATAAGGCTAGTTTTCTTTTCTTTGCTTAGTAATGGCCACCCTGAGCATCAAACTCATGTATTTTTGTTGCCCTTGCACATACTCAACATTTGCTGCAAGTAGGGGAAATTGGCAGCAGTTTTGGAAGACTCATTGAGCAATTATGCTCTATACTCAACTTTATAAAAATTCTGATGATAATCCACTCTCGCAAATTCCACCACTTTATTAGTTGAAGACTTTATCTTGTTTCTTCTATCATCCAGGCCCCATTGCTAATGTCATTCCTAACACAGATTAGAAACGTATTTCAAACAATTGTGCAGGTGTGTTTGGCCAGTTCTGGACATGGACAACTGGCAGTCTTGCAGTTAACATGTGACAATTGCATCAATGAGATAAAACATTGCTTTAAATGGTCTAAAGGCCACAAAGAACTGACAAAACCATCCTATCCTGAGGTTTCTTGCTCAAACCAAAGAAGGTGAAAATTTTCAGTCAAAGAACTGTTAAACAAAGCCAAAATACTGCTGGAAAATAAACACAAGAATACTGGAGTAACTCAGCAGGTGTGGCAACATCTGTGGAGAGAGAAATAAGTGGTAATAACTGGTATTCAATTAAAAAAAATCCTTGGCAAGGTAGTTTGCACATGGCTATTTGGCAGATGTGGTTTGTTCTATTTTGAAAGATTGTTGGTCGCACAATCATTGGAAAGTAAATATAATAGTGCTTCCCAAAATAGGTCAGGACCTCAAATGGGGTCATGTGTTGTGAGGCAGCTGTACAGCTGTACTCCTGCTCTTAAAATTCTTGCTGAAGGGCCATGACAACCTTCAACCCTCAAAATGGGTTTCTCTGGATAATGGCATAGAAAGCCAATCAGTACAATACATCTAGGGATGGGCATCAAATGCCAGCCTTTCCATATATGACTGGGTGAACCTTATTGCTGGTCAAATTTAAAAATCACGCAACGTCAGGTTATAATCTGGAGGAGAAGGTGAGGACTGCAGATGCTGGAGATCAGAGTCGAGAGTGTAATGCTGGAAAAGCACACCAGGTCAGGCAGCATCCAAGGAGCAGGAGAAACGACATTTCAGGCATAAGCCTCTCTTCAAGAATCATTCCTGATGAAGGGCTTATGCCCAAAACATCGATTCTCCTGCTCCTCGGACACTGCCTGACCTGCTGTGCTTTTCCAGCACTACACTCTCAACCAGGTTAGAATCTGACAGGTTTATTTGGAAACACTAGCTTTTGGAGTGCTGCTCCTTCATCAGATGATTGTGGCGTATAAGATCATAAGACACAGAATTTATAGCAAATGATTACAGTATCATGCAACTGAAATGATATATTGAACAAACCTGAATTGAGTTAAAAATCACACAACACCAGGCTATAGTCCAACAGGTTTATTTGGAGGCACGAGCTTTCGGTAAACCTGGGTTGATGTTAAGTCTTTCATCTTTCAGAATGGGTTGCAGATTGTAGTTTATTAATATGTGAATCCCAGAGCTTCTTTTAAGTCACCTCTCGAGATAACTTAAGGTTTTATAAAAAAATGTGATATCTCAGTTCAGACAATGCATTAAAGTGTGAGGTCAGAATTTGTCTGTATCCTAATCTTGAGTCAGACTGGTTTTATTTCCAAAGTGGAATTTACAAAGTATTACATGTATTGACTGCCTGAATTGACTGCCTGCAGATTGTGCATTTTTGAGCAAAATCTGCAAATATAATTCTGCAAATACAAATTCACCCCATAGACTTATATATGTGTGTGCGTGCATGAGAGAGAGAGAGTATGTGCATTTGAGTGTGTGCATGTGAGTGTGAGTGTATATGAGAGAGTGTGTGTTTATATGTGTGAAAGCTTGGTAAAGTATGTGTGGGTGTGATTGAGTATAAGCCTGTGTCTGGGTGTAAGTGTGGGGGGTCTATGTGTGTATGAGAGAGAGCGTGTGTGTGAGAGAGGGTCTGCGTGAGTATGTGAGTATGTAAGAGTGTGTGTATGTGTGTCCAGAGTGTGTTGCTGGAAAAGCTTAGCAGATCGGGCAGCATCTGAGGAGCAGGAAAATCGACATTCCAAGCATAAGCCCTTCATCAGGAATGAGGCTTGTGAGCCGGAGCTGAGAGATAAATGGGAGGGAGGTGGGGTGGGTAGCTGAGAAAGTGATAGGTGGATGAAGGTGACAGAAAAGGTGATAGGTCAGAGGGGGAGTGATGGACAGGTCCGAAGGGTGGTGCCGAGTTGAAGGTTCGGGGCTGGGATGATGTTAGGGGAGAGGATATGAGTAAGCTGTTGAAATCCATGTTTATCCTGTGTAGTTACAGGGTCCCAAGGCAGAATATGAGGTGTTCTACCCCAGACCCTGGGGGTAGGCAGTGGAGGAGGCCCAGGACCTGCATGTCCTTGACGGAGTGAGAGGGGGAGTTGAAGTGTTCAGCCATGGGGCATTGGGGTCGGTGGGTACCGGTGTCCCAGAGATGTTCTCTGAAAGAATCTGCCAGAAAGTGTCCTGTCTCCCCGATGTAGAGGAGACCACACCTGGTGCAACAGATGCAGTAGGTGACATTAGAAGATGTACCAATGGAAAGATGTCAGGAGTGGGGTGTGGGCTGGTGGGGTGCACTTTCTGCGGTGGCAGGGAAGGGTGACAGGAGTGGGGTGTGGGCATTTCCCCCCCCCCCACCCCAATCAGCATTCCAGAGAGACCATTCCCTCCCCGACTCCCTCGTCAGGTCCACGCCCACCAACCCCACCATCCTGTGGCTGGACCCTGACCTGGTGGGAACACCCCTGTCTGTTGATTGTTGTGCGGTGTCCATTCTTCCGTTATTGTAGCATCTGCTTGGTCTTGCTAATGTACCAAGCCTCAGGGCATCCTTATTGCTGGTAGCTCTGCTGCTATACATCTCAATGGTATTTGATCCTTCTTGCACAATCAGGGGTTTTGCTGTCTGGTTAGACATGCAGTCCATTTTAAAGTCGCTGTGCTTTCAGGGCCATAGGCTGCTCTTTCATTCCAAAAAGCTATGTGAGCTACTTTTAGGGGACCCTCGCCACAACCAGAGGTTGGGTTTGAGAAGGTGGAAGTCTTCAGGGTTGAAAGTCAGAACAGGAAACAACTCGTCATTCTCCACTGATCATCAGAAAAAGGAACAGGAGTAGGTCATTTGGCTCCTCAAACATGTTCTGTCATTCAACAGGAAATAGCTGATCTGATATTTCTTATGTCCATTTTCCTGCCCTTTCCCTGCAACCCTTGATTCTCCTACTGGTCAAGAATCTATCCATCTCAGCCTAAAATATACGCTGGATCTGTGCACCTACAGCCCCCTGTGGCAATGAGTTCCAAAGACATGCAACTGTCTGAGTGAAGAAATCCCTCCTCACCTCAGCCTTGAATTGGCTCCACTTTATTCTGAGACTATGTTCACTGGTCCTAGGCTCTCCCATGAGCGGAAATAATGTCAGCATTTACCCTGTCCGTCTCCTTAATAATTCTGCATATGTCACTAAGCTCATCCCTCTTCTATCCTCCAATGAGTCCCGACCTGTTTAATCTTTGCTCATAAGACATGCCCTCCAAACCAGGGACCATCCTAGTGAATCTTCTCTGAATTGCCTCCAATGAAATATGATCTTTTCTTAAATAAGTGCAGACCAACTTCCCAGCCTGCTGAACTGACCAAGTCCCATTGCAGGCAGTAGATGGGGCACTGAACCTCCCAGCTGATGAATCTGCAGCTACTGCTCCCCCTAGTGTTGCAGGATCAGGAAACACCTCCTCCCGAAGAGAAGGGCCAGTGCGCGCGTGCGCACAATGGTCCCTTCACCTTGGAGGAGCAGTACGCGTGCGCGGTGAGGGCCCCTGCCGAATGTGTGCGTTGCTCGATGGCCTCTGGGCGGTGATGGCGGACGATGGGGGCTGCCCTCAGTGAGCCGTGTATCTACGAGAAGCTGGCCGACAGCGTCGAGGTGCTGCGGCAGTCCGGCGAGCGGTATGGCATGTCCGAGCGTGACATCGAGCGGTTCATCGCCCAGATCCTGGAGACCAACGAGCCGCAGCGGGAAGCGGTCAGACACCCGCGGCTCCTGACAGCGGCCAAGGTGAGGGAGCGGCCCTCAGGCTGATGGCGGCGGCGAGGGGGCGCTCGGCCTCCTCCAGGGGAGTCACACACTGGTCAGAGACCCCCTCAGCCACCCGCCAGTTCCCACTCTTTCACTTCTCCAAAACCCCAGTTCTGGGCCTTGCTCCTGACTCGGTCTGTTCCTGGAGCAACCCCCCAGGCGAGAGTTTGATATAAAAATACAAAGTAGGTGCTCGATATCCAGCAGGGAGGATCACTGGGTGGGTGCAGGGAGGGAGGCTTTCTTTCAAAGGCCTGGCAACTCTGACCGACTGTGTTTATCTTTAAGGGTTTGGTTGGTCCAAGGATTTTTGACACAAACCTGAGCCAGGGAACCACAAACGTCAAATTGAAAGAATCGTGCTTTATATGTAGTAGCGATTATTGGTAAACCGGAGAACGGGGAGGTTTTTAAAACTGACAAAATGACAAAGTAAGGGAGAAGATTAAAATCTTTGAAGGTGAATGAGCGAGTATTATAAAACAGACAGTAGAAGCTTTAAATAGACGAAAAGAGAGAGAGGTGCCAAAGTGAACTTTGAACCCTTAGAGAACAGGTTGGGAAAATAATAGGGAACCAGGGAAATTGAACAAATAATGGACAGCACAGTGGTTAGCACTGTTGCATCACAGCGCCAGAGACCGGGTTCAATTCCCCCCTCAGGCGATTGACTGTGTGAAGTTTGCACATTCTCCCCGTGTCTGCGTGGGTTTCCTCCGGATGCTCCGGTTTCCTCCCACAGTCCAAAGACGTGCAGTTTAGATGAATTGGCCATGCTAAGTTGCCCGTAGGGTTAGGTGAAGGGGTGAAATGTAAGGGAATGGGTTGGGGTTGGTTGCGCTTCGGTGGGTCGGTGTGGACTTGTTGGGCCGAAGGACCTGTTTCCACACTGTAAATAATCTAATCTAATCTAAATACTTTGCATTGGTCTGTCTGGTAGAAAACACTAAACATTCTAACAATATTAAATAATCAAGGGGAACAGGAGAGGAAATAAATTCAATGCTGTTACTGGAGAGAAATGCTGGGGCTAAAAGTACTGGGGCTAAAAGTCACTAAGTCCCCTAGACCTGATGGGATGCTTCCAAGAACATTAAAATAAGCAGCTATGGCAATAGTGGACTGGTCGTAATCGTTCAGGAATTCTTAGATTCTGGAAAAGAGGATGTGAGTTGGCAGATGCAATATAATGTGGGAAAATGTGAGGTTATGAAGAATAGTGGAGTTAACTATTATTTAAACACAAAAATTATAGAAAGCTGTAGTATAGAAGGTTTTGGGAGTCCTTGAGCCTAAATTGCAAAGCTAGCTTCTGAGTTTGGAAGTTAGTATAATCCAAATAGAATGTTTTTAATGTTGGCAATGGATTATAAGTCTTAGTAAAACTACATAAAGCAGTAGTTAGACTACAGTTAGAATACTGGGAGTTTTGGCCCTTTTATCTAAGGAAATATACCTTCAGAAGGTAGTCCAGAGAAAACTTCACTCTGTTGACCCCTGGTATGAAGGGATTTCCTATAAGGAGAGATTTAATAGATTGGGCCTTGGAGTTTAGAAGAATGAGAGATGACCTTATTGAAGCATACAGAATTGTTGCAAGGCTTGATTGGAAGGTGCAGGGAGGTTGTTTCTCCTTGAGAGTTGAGGAACAAAGGACAAAACCTTGGAGTAAGATGTCTCCAAGATAAGACAGATATGAGGAGGAGTTTCTCCTATGAGGATGGTGAATCTGTAGAATTCTTTACCACACAGGGTTGTGGAGGTTGGTGTGTATCAATTTCCCCTCTAAGCTGCATGTGCAGTGTCTCCAACATTCGGGGCAAAATGATCAGCATCTGCATACCAATTGCAGAATTGATGTATGATTCCAGTAATTGCTGCCGTTCACAACCTTAGAGGCAAGAAAGAAAATTAATGGGATTGTTGGTCATTATATTCAAGGCTGAGGAAGACCATTTGTCGCACAATCAAGGCTTATGGGGAAAAGGCAGGAAAGTGGAGTTAAGAATTATCAGACCTGCCATGATCTAATTAAATGGTGGAGCAGACTTGAAAAGTCAAATGGCCCACTGCTCTTACATAATATGGTCTTAAGGTGGTTATAGATGGGTTTGCAATAAAATAGCAAAGCCTTTCAAACTTCACAGTTGTAAATTCAGCCAGAGTGCTGGAATGTGATATGAGTGTAGGTTGAGATGGGTAACTATAGGTGACTGTTTTAAAAAGGCTGCGGTAATCAAATACAGTGTTGTCATTACCAATTCTTTTAAAAGACAAGTCAAGCATAAAGAAGTTGAGTGTTTTGAAGAATTGATAGGGTTAAGGAGATATGCTATGTACAGTGTGTCAGTTAATCCAGTTGTCTAGATGGCTGGTTTGCAATGCAGCATGATGCTAATAACACAAACTCAATTCCTGCACCAGCTGAAGTTATCATGAAGATCCCAACTTCTCAACATCACCTGTCGCCTGAGACATGTTGACCGTCTAGTTAAACCACCACCAGTCATCTCTGTCTCTAATGAGAGAGCAGCCTATAGCCCATTAGTGACTACGTTTACCCAATCTGTTACATGGGTCTTCAATTGAAAAGGGATTGAATGTGTATTAAAGAAAGTCACTGCTGTATGCGCTTTGTCTTCTGTACTCTTGAGTGTCTGTATAATATATATGATTTGAACTTGACCATCAAGTGCGCAACTTTATGGGGTTTGGCCATGGACATGATTGCAAAAGACATCAGGATGCACAGGCAGGTGAAACAGGTATACAGCATAGAATTTAGCCTTAGTCATAATTAGAAGCAGTGAAATTGATATAAAAATATGAAAGGGTATTGGTGAACAGAGATGCTTTGGATAATTTCCTAATAGTACATACACAGATCAATAGTTATTTGTGGAAAATACTCGGTATTGTTAGGGGCATCAAGGAAAAAAGTAAAATAGTAGTGATTAGGCCATAGTAAGACTACCATACCCTTTTGGGGAAACAAGTATTCGAGCAACAAAAGCATGGCTGCTGCTTGCATTGTTGTGAAAGAAGAACCAATCCTTCAGGTGTCACATAAATCATAAAATTTATTTCACCTCCAGAGTGGTGGAAAGGAAATGATGACTTGATAATTGTTTCCTGGTCATGTGGTGGCAACTGTTTCCATTGTAATGGTCATCAATTCTTCAGTCTACGTACCATCCTGCATCAATTCATTGGAACTTTTGCACTTCCTACTTTTTTAACACATGAATAGTGGTGATCCTTGTTAATAAATTTAGATAATAGTATAGCAACTTTGAGATTTTCTTTGTCATGTATTAATCTTATTGGGAAGTAAAATTTGGAACTTTTTTTTCTTGGCTATTGAATGTTTTCTGTTAACATGGTGCAGAGTTTCTAAGCTTACTTATTTAATGAGTGGCAGAGATATCCTGGTAAAAGGGAAAAGTATCAGAATGCTATCATCAGAAGAAAGGAATAGCATAGGTGGGGATGCATTGGAGAATTTGATGCAGTTTTGGGATTTGTTAAGTACACGATTGCAGACGTTTGTGTGTTGCTGCTAGTTTTTTAATTAATCCTATTATGAGTATCATTGTCAGAAAAGAACAAAGCTAGATGGGCCACTCTGTGCAAACCTGTCCAAAATGCAAGACAAATCTAATTTTGTCAATTCCTGTCCGATCAATCTACTCTTGAACATCACTGATTACTGCAGTTGGAGAGGCAATATGTTGTATATCTCTAAGTCAGCTGCAGGTACTGAGAATACACCTTGAGAAAACCTGTAAGCATGGCAGTAAATCCATCCAGTTGCACCAGCAGTCCCATTCTTTTTTTTAAAACTCTGTGCAACATTAAAATTCCTACATTGCGTGCTTTAATAACTTGTGTGTTCATTTCTGAGCTGTTACCTGATATGGAATCCTTGAGATGTAGGGCATGGAAAGGCATGTGTAAATGATAGCCATGATGAAAGTATCCCTTGGAATTATGTAATTGTGGTAAGGGCATTTAATGAAAAGCACCCTCATGGAAAACACAATTATTTCCCCTGATATTTAAAGGAATCTAAGGAGGAATGTATGGTTATTAGTAAGTTAGCATGTGTCCCTTCCTGTTGTGCTGACATTGGGCCTGACGGTGCATTTCCATTGCCTGTCTGGTCTTGGAGCACCTTCAACCAATCTTATTCCTCAGAGACAGTGGGCACTCAGTTTGATTCTGCATCCAGTTTGACTTTGCTCTGGAGTGCCAGGCTAAGCATTGCTCAGCATATCACTGATACATAACTTTAAGGGAGCATTTTGCAATGCACTCCCAGAATGCAGCTGAACTTCATTTTCAGAGGGCCAGTGGCTTATTCCCTGCTGCCCTTGCAATCACATGGCAACAGGTTAAGTTGTTTCCTGGCTCTGTGTTGCAATAAAATACAGTTGTAGGCAAAAATGCCATTGTTGCCCAGAGTCCATCCATTCTGGCATTTCGGTGGCCTGATCAAAGACGGCCAGGGCATTTGTGGGGCACAAGTTATGGCAGTTCCTGGAAATTTTGCAGAAACTTGCAGGGTGCCTTTGGTGTATTCACATTCTACATGATTAGTAGTGAGTGAAGCTCTTTCCTGATCACAGGAGATTTTACTTGGCTGTATGAATGTAGTTGATTGCTCCTGCACCTGAGGGAACCCGATCATGGCCCAGCTGGCCTGGTCAGTACGATAACTGACTTAACATTACCATTTGGTATGTGGCATCTGTTAACTTGATAGTAATGTACTGCTGATGGAAAGATGAAGGGCTTATGCCCGAAAAGTAGACTATCCTGCTCCTAGAATGTTGTCTGACTTCCTGTGCTTTTCCTGTGCCCCCTTTTTGACTCTGATGCTCCAGCATCTGCAGTCCTCACTTGCTCTTGATGGAGAGATCCCAGATGATCTTTAGAGCATGCTTGAAGTGAATATGTTGAAGTCCACAGACAGTGGAATGTTTGGCCGGCAGATCCTGGTGGACTGAAAATTCTGCACAGGTCTGCTACCAACCTGCCACAGAGATCTCAGCTCCTTTGAACAGCTCTGTGAAGCTTATAATTAAAAGGTATTATTCTGTTGATAGTTTTTCTTCCAGCAGTTGTGCTTTATAGGTTGGACTAGCATACAGACAGTAGCCTAGATTTTGTTGTAATGATTGAAAAGCTGTCAGTGTTTGCGACATTACTGAAACTGACTGCAGTTCCAAGAGTCTGTTCACGTACAGAAGAATGCAGGACTAGAGGTCATCTGAATGATTTTAAGCTTCCCCAGAGCACATGTCAAAGGCATATCTGTGGACTGATGAGAACTTATACAATGAGACAAACAGGTTTGAAGTCTAAGTCCTCAATAAAGTTGGGTATTGTTGAATACAATATAACTAGGTTTACAATGGCATTTTTTTTTAGATTTTTTTTAGATTACTTACAGTGTGGAAACAGGCCCTTCGGCCCAACAAGTCCACACCGACCCGCCGAAGCGTAACCCACCCATACCCCTACATTTACCCCTTACCTAAAACTACGGGCAATTTAGCATGGCCAATTCACCTGAATTGAACTGTGGGAGGAAACCGGAGCACCCAGAGGAAATCCACGCAGACACGGGGAGAACGTCCCAACTCCACACAGTCAGTCGCCTGAGGCGGGAATTGAACCTGGGTCTCTGGCGCTGTGAGGCAGCAGTGCTAACCACTGTGCTACCGTGCCGCCCAAAATTCATAATTACCTTCATATTAACTGCATAATTACTACTGAACACTATTGCTTGCCTTGAGGGCAGATTTTACATTTCTGGAATATCAGATTTCTGCACAATTATGTAATCTGCATTTTACTTTTCTGAATATTTGTTGGTATGGTTTAGCCTCTTTAAATCCAATTATAATTTATTTCTTTATTTGAAAATTTGAGGTAAAAGAGAAGATTCAACTTTTTAATTTCAAAAACAAAAATTACTGGAAAAGCTTAGGTCTGGCAGCATTGTGCAGAGAAAGCAGAGTTAATGTCTCAGGTCCGGTGTTGTTGTTCAGAACAGTTTTAACTTATTAGTTTGTAAGAATATTTCAATGTGATTTTGTGTTGTCAGCTTGCTGGCATCATTGCTGCTGTAACAAAAATCCCATTAGCCTGGCATCAGATTTAAACTGTCTGTCACAGAAATTGATCTTGATGGGCAGCTTTTTTCCAGTTCAGTGAATGTTTTTGTTCTGAAGCTGATTGCAAAATCAAGGTCAATTGGCTAATAACCTGTGTTTTTAGCAGAATAAATGCAAATGTTTTTAACTTTATTTTAATGCAGTATCTTCTCTTTATAAAGTAGTAAGTAGTATATTGCACACTTGAATACAAAAGGGCAGATGGTAGGTATGAACTCAAGAACATTTTAGCTGCATTTGGGTCATCGCCCTACAGGCCATCTCAAGCTCTGTCTGGGTTTAACCCTTCAAAATCTGTCATAAAATTAATCTTTTGAGATGTAACTCATAAATAGCAGCAAGAAAAGAACCTTTGTATAATTGGAAAGAGATGCATGTGGAGTCAAGTCAGCACTAATTTAAAGACAGTAGGGGGAAGCAAGTTGCTTTAGTTGAAAATCTTTTATTGAAACTACATTACAGAACTAACAGATCCCTAATTTGGAGCCATGACACTCATTACACAATTTTCAGGGCCACAGCCCTGACTTGATGACTGCACCCTGTATTGTTGCAAACTTTGCACTGCATCCAATTTATTTTGAACTTTTGAGGTTTTTATTCATTTTGTTTAAACCGACAGGGAGGATGCAAATATAAAGCAGCGAACTTGTACAAAACAGATTGCACACTAAAGTAATCCAGACTGATTCAGAAGTTAATATTTGTGAATGATTGACATATGCAACCAAAAATGTTGGGTGTCTAATCCCATGAATAATAGTAAGGAGTGAGTAGACATTGAATTTATTTGTAATTATTAATTTCTTCTCCACTTCCTTGTGAATAATCATTTTTCTGGAATGTAGTTCTTTGGCTCCTATTTAGAAAATTAGGAACTTAGCATAGTATTAAAAATTGATGTCTTATCAACATTGCAGTGCATTAACTCAGTACAGTATTCTTTACAGTAATCAATAGTAACCCATTTATTTAAGAAATCTAATGCTTATTGAAAGTCCAAGGAAGACTCAAAACATCATTTTTTTCTTTCTCCATCATTGCACTCCTGAAGCCTTGTGCTTTACAGAGAACTGGCTATATATTCTGCAACAAAGATTGTACATTATTCCTCAAGCAGGTTTCTAGATGTATGAGAATCCTGTCAAAGATATGCCAATTTTATTGATCACATATAACGTGTGCAGACAGCAGGATATTCTTTGAGCAGAGGAAAATCCCGAACTGCCACACTCAACACATCATTGAGGAGAATCTTGATGTCCATTTGTATGTTAATTTGGGATGATATGTAAACAAAGCTGAAGAGGGAGAGGGCGGGTCAATAATTGTTACAGTGGTCAGAACAGTGTCCTGTCAGTTTTTGGGATGCGCATCTGATTCCTGAACAGCCTATGTGACAAATGTCCTAATTTGCAGAATGATAAGGTAAATTTAATTAGCATAATTGCAGCCAGACCTGCTGAGTTTTTTCTCATTTCTGTATATATTTTATACCTCCAGCATAGGAAAAGCACAACAGGTCAGGCAGCATCCGAGGAGCAGGAGAATAGGCATTAGCACTGCATCAGGAATCCTATTCCTGATGAAGGGCTTATGCCCGAAATGTCGATTCTCCTACTACTGTGATGTTGCCTGCTGTGCTTTTCCAGCACTACACTCTGTACTCTGATCTCCAGCATTTACAGTCCTCACTTTCTCCTACCTCTGGCATATTGCTTTATTTCAATATTTTAAACTAATCTTTTCCCATCGAGTAAATAATAAATGGTAAATCGAATACCTTTAGAAAAGCTGCAATTCCATGTTATATTGCAGTATGATTTACAATATGGATTGTCCTCTCTAAAAATACCATTTGTTCCTGAAAGTTATGAATTTAAGTGAAAATACTGAGGTGAAGTGTTAAGTGGGATTGGATTAACTAAGGGCTCGCTTAACAATGAAAAAAAATCATTGGTGCCTGAGAGAGGGGATTAGCTGCTGAACTCCAAAGTTGCCAGTGTCCCCTGGGCTCGGTTAGAGGGTGCTTTCTTTCTCAGAATTATCCTTTCCCTTGCTGGCTTATAGGGGCTGCTCTGTTATGTTTGGACATGCCTTGGGAATGATAACACCCTCTGAAGTGATGGTTTTGGGTAGCAGTTGCATTATAGCCAGGGTGCATTTGGAGGGTTTGGTGGACTGGGAGGGTAAGGGTATAGAGAAAACATTGGCATAATTTAGTGCAATCAATCTGGTAACATACATTATATATTGCAATTGTAATGCAAAGTGTGAGATTCATGTGTACATTATTTCTGTTGATTTAGTGATGTATGGGCTTTCAGTCTGTCTGAAGGTGTTTATTTCTGTTGGCATGGAGTTTTATTTTTAAATAGTCTTTTTGAGAGATAATTGTAGGAGGCTATCAGGAATTTTTTTTACATTGGGAGGTTTTACAAGTGCACACAGTAACAATGTGTGTTACAAGCTTAGTGATTGATTTTTTTTTGAAGAAACATTCATATCTTGGAGGTAAAAGAAACTCTTTAGTTTTTGTCCACTGAAGAGTTGGCTGAAGCTGAATGTGTAAAATAGTTGCTCCTAAGCAAAGAAGGTAGTTTAAGAATGTTGAAGTCAGAAGTGTTTGGTTACAATCCTGAAGAAGTTATTTGAAGCTGAGAGTCTAAATTCATTTGTATAAAGGCTTCAGGGAAAGATTATCACAGTCTCAAGACGGGGAGTTGAGGCCACAATTAAAATATACCCTATAGATGACCCAGAAAATAAATAACACCATCTTATTCCCCTACAAAACACTGCACCAGGTTAAATTAGTAGCTATTGCTTATATTTTAAGTAATCAAGAGACTTATCTCCAAAAACATATAATCAAGAAAGAACCCACGTACTCATTAATACAGCCTTTCTCTTGGACTGACTTAAAACAACAATTAACTTATCTGATTCGGTGTTGTGAACTTCGCCCAAACTGGTTCCTCCAAGATTAGTTGTGAAATTCACTGTTTGTTAATTTTCCCAGATGCACTCCGATGTCCAGCGACACATTAATTCAAAACCAGCAAAGGCAGTAACCGTGCAGGTACTCCCCTCCCCACACCCCCCCTCTCTATTTCTCTCTCTCTCTGTCTCTCTCTCTCTCTATCTCTTGCACTGTCCTCACCATGTGCTTCCTTTGTCTGTTCTTCTCCCTTTTAAAACTGCTGTTGTTTTGACTTTTTGTTTTCAAAGTTCCAAAACAATGCAACAGCATATAAAACAGTAATTGCTGCTACTGGAATTCAAGGAAATCACCTCCAGCACCTAAAATACCTCAAAAAAAAAGGAGCAGCTCTTACAGCCAGAAATTTTTCCCGACCTCCATCTTGGATGGTAAGGTCCTAGGGAGTGTTGCTGAACAGAGCGACCTTGGAGTGCAGGTTCATAGCTTCTTGAAAGTGGAGTAGCAGGTAGATAGGATAGTGAAGAAGGTGTTTAGTATGCTTTCCTTTATTGGTCAGAGTATTGAGTACAGGAGTTGGGAGGTCATGTTGCGGCTGTACAGGACATTGGTTAGGCCATTGTTGGAATATTGTGTGCAATTCTGGTCTCCTTCCTATCGGAAAGATGTTGTGAAACTTGAAAGGGTTGAGAAAAGATTTACAAGGATGTTGCCAGGGTTGGATGATTTGAGCTATAGGGAGAGGCTGAACAGGAGTCGGAGCTTGAGGGGTGACCTTAAAGAGGTTTTAGATTACATTACAGTGTGGAAACAGGCCCTTCGACCCAACAAGTCCACACCGACCCGCCGAAGCGAAACCAACCCATACCCCTACATTTACCCCTTACCTAACACTATGGGCAATTTAGTATGGCCAATTCACCTGACCCTGCACATCTTTGGACTGTGGGAGGAAACCGGAGCACCCGGAGGAAACCCACGCAGACACGGGGAGAATGTGCAAACTCCACACAGTCAGTCGCCTGAGGCAGGAATTAAACCCAGTTCTCAGGCGCTGTGAGGCAGCAGTGCTAACCACTGTGCCACCGTGCCGCCGTTAACAAAATTATGAGCGGCATGAATAGGATAAATAGACAAAGTCCTTTCCCTAGGGTCGAGGAGTCCAGAACTAGAGGGCACTGGTTTAGGGTGAGAGGGGAAAGATATGAAAGAGACCTAAGGGGCAACTTTTTCACACAGAGGGTGGTACATGTATGGAATGAGCTGCCAGAAGATGTGGTGGAGGCTGGTATAATTGCAACATTTAAGAGGCATTTGGATGGGTATATGAATAGGAAGGGTTTGGAGGGACATGGGCTGGATGCTGGCATGTGGGACGAGATTGGGACTAGATTGAGTTGGGATATCTGGTCGGCATGGACGGGTTGGACCGAAGGGTCTGTTAACATGCTGTACATCTCTTTGACTATGAAAAAGAAAACGGAATTATCTCTGGAACTATACAGGAGTGTTTTTTTTTTAGATTTATGTGTTTGTATTTTATATCATGTTTCAAATCATTAAATGTGTTACCTGTGAATAGTTTTTTTTTGTGAAGTTGTAGTAAAGTTGTTTTATTGTTGAACTCAAAACTGCAGCATTGCATGTTTGTATTTCAGTGAGAAATAACCTTGTTAGAATCTTTTGTTTTTGTTTTATCAAGACCTATTTTGATCTGGGATCTGACTTCTCCAGGGATAACATCATCTGATATCATAATATTGTTAAGCATGTTGTATTGCTTCTCTCAACATTC
Organism: Chiloscyllium plagiosum; assembly: GCF_037043375.1. Taxonomy (NCBI): domain Eukaryota; kingdom Metazoa; phylum Chordata; class Chondrichthyes; order Orectolobiformes; family Hemiscylliidae; genus Chiloscyllium; species Chiloscyllium plagiosum. The sequence goes on along the minus strand of NW_028270164.1, from coordinate 31,517,873 downwards.
AATATTTGTGGTCCTAATAACTTAGCAATTTTAAGACTGCCTGTGTTTATGAATATTCAAAATGCAGTTGATAGACATTGATTAAAATACTGTGACTAATCATATCGAAAGGTTTCATATTCATAAGATGATTTGCTTGCGAACAAGTTGTTAATCTGTGCAAGTTAACAAATTTTCCATCATTTAGATCTTGTGGAGTTAAGTTATCTGCCTTGTTTATTTCTCCAATAGGTTGTGGTGGCCCTGGGGCTCCTTATAACAGCAGTCTATTCCTTCATCATCCCCTATGGCAGATCTCATTGCCAGAGTGCAGTCACAGAAGACCAGAGCTGGAGGAGTCCAATAATTAGTCATATCCGTCTTTTTTGTCTACCAATTGCCAAAAAATACAATCTGGAAGGTAAGATAATTGTAATTTTGTAATGATTCCAGTGAGCTAATGAATTTGTGTGGATATAGAGTAAGTTTAAATTTAAATTGGTAAGGACTTTATAATTGTGCCACAACAGTAGTGAAACAAATTTGTACTTGCCTTAGCACCTTGTAGATCTCAACATGGGAGATACACTGTGCAAGTGTAGAAAAACATTACACTTAATTGATCTCACAATATTGACAGCAGTGTACTTCCCAAATTTCAGTTAAACAGGAGAAGAATAAAGAACACAAAGCACTAGAATTGTTTCAAGTTTGAGTAGATTTGTAAAAATTTAAAGCAAACTCGATAATTTCCTGCCCCCACATTTAAGTAATAAGTTTAACTTAACCAGGTAGGTGATTGGTGCTTGTGACAGATTAAAAGAACAAAAAAACTTGATAGTCAGAAGCCGGCTGAAACCCATTGACTTAAGAGTTTAATTTGAGTGCCTTTGATGGTATAGGAAATGCCCAACAAACCTGCAGGTTAGCTATTAACATGAACTGAAAGGTGATAAGTGTATATTTAGCCCTGGAGTACGAACATTTGATTCTTTGACGGTCAGTGTATATATTTGGCAAGCTTTTTGGAACTTGCCTGGCTGAACAAGGCAAAAAGTACAGAGGAGCTCAATGGTGTAATTGATCGGTTGGAAAGCCTATAAATACTGTGATATGACAGTTGATGTTTCATCCAAGTGTCAAAGCCTTTTGCTGTCTCCATTTATTTTACTGCCTTGGAAATACCTTTAAATTTGTTGCTTCTGACTAGGACGTTCCATCTGTTTGCCTTCTCGACAGCCTTGGACCTTGATGAGGAGCAAAAGAGAAAGAATAGAAAGCATTTTTCTTCTGCTCTAAAGCTGGTTCAGGCTTCAACATTCAAACAACCTGTTTTTACTAACTGCTGAATTTGCAGACAGCTGTGAGAAATGAGACAAAAGCCAAGTGGTGTTAGAGGTAGTACGTTAGCGTGGATGGAGAATTTACTAACTAATAGACAGATTTGAGACAAGGGAGGTATAGGATGGCAAATTGTAACTAGTGGAGTTCCACAGAAATCAGCCCTGGAGCCAAAATTATTTCCAATATATGAATGACTTGAATAAGGCAACTGAATGTACTGTCGCCAAATTTTCAGATGATGCAAAAATAAATGGGAAGGCAAGTGCTGAGACAAAAAAAAGGGCTTGCAGAGGGTTTGGACAGGTTGAAGATGTGGGCAGAAACTTGGCAGATGGAATATAATGTGAGAAAATGAGGTTATGCAGAAAGAATAGAGGAGGCTGAATATTATTTGAATCAAAGATTACGGAAAGCTACATACAAGAACCTTTGGTGGTAGGTGGGAGAGTCCTGCGTAAATCACAAAAAACCAGCATCTATGTTCTTCAGGCAATAGGAAAGGCAAATGGAATGTGGCCCTTCATTGCAAAAGGAATAGGGTATAAAAAATAGGGAAACCTTGTGAAAACTGTATAAGACATTGATCAATTCCAGCTCAAATACTGTGAAGAGTTTTAATCCCTTACCTGAGGAAAGATATATACTGGCATTGAAGGCAATCCAGAGAAGAAGCACTAGATTGATATGTTTGGTTTTGAGGAAAAATTGAGTACATTTGACCTGTACTCATTAGAGTTTAGAAGAATGTTAGGCAATTTTATTGAAGAATAAAAGATAGAAGATTCCTGAGGGACTTGACAGGGTAGATATGAAAGATTGTTTTTTTTTTGTAGGAGAGTCTCGGATCACAGAACATGATCTTTTAGTAAAGTGTTGCCCAATAAGAGCAGATTAAGAGGAATTTATTCACTGAGGATATAGAATTCTTTGCTGCAGTGGACTTGACTGGATTGTCCAGTGCACTCAAGGCCAGATAGATACCATGATTCCTTTAATAATTAAAAATGTATTATGGGTGAATGGAAGGAAAGTGGAGTTGAGGATTGCCGGATAAGCTATGATCTTATTGAATGGTAGAGCAGAGTCAGTGGGCTGCTGCCAGTGTTCCCTCTAAGCCATTCAGTGGCACAGCTGCTCAGGTTCATCCGATATTCCGTGCTATCCAACAACATGCCAGTGCATTGACTTCTTGTTTTGGGAGTCAGAGTCATACAGCATGGAAACAGACCGTTCAATCCAACCATTCCATGCTGAAAATAATCCCAAACTAGACTAGTCCCATTTGCCTGCACCTGGCCCATATCCTACCAAACCTTTCCTATTCATTTACTTATTAAGGTGTCTTTTAAACATTGTAACTGTGCCCCCAAAAAGTAATTCCTCAGGAAGTTCATTCCACACAAGGACCACCCTCTGCAGAAAATTTTGCCCCTCATGTCTTTTTTAAAAATCTCACTTCTCTCACCTTAAAAATGTGCCCCTTACTCTTGGAAATCCCCCATTCTAGCAAAAAGACACCAGCATTAATCCTATCTATACCCCTTATGATTTTATAAACCTCTGAGGTCAACCTTCTATGTTCCAGTGTAAAAGTCCCATCCTATCCAGCCTTTCTTTATAACTCAAACCTTCCATACCTGGTAAATCTCTTCTGAACTCTCTCTCGAGCTGAATAATATCCTTCCTATAACACTAGTGCACACATGGACTTGGAGGACAATACTGAAAAAAGATCATTTAATGGGAATATTGGTTGCTCCCTACTTTCATATGTATAGAATGTAGGGAAATAGATGTGACATCTTGAAAAATGTCCATATTATAGAGGAGGAAGTACTAGATGTCTTGAAACACATAGTGAATTAATCCCCAGGACCTGATCAGGTGTGTTCCAGAACTCTGTGGAAGCTAGGTAAGTGATTGCTGGGCCTCTTACTGAGATATGTGTATCATTGATAGACACAGGTGAGGTGCCGGAAGACTGGAGGTTGGCAAACGTGGTGCCGCTGTTTTAAGAAAGGTGGTAAGGACAAGTCAGGAACTACAGACCAGTGAGCCTGACATCGGTAGTGGGCAAGTTTTTGGAGGGAATCCTGAGGGACAGGATGTGCATGTATTTGGAAAGACAAGAACTGATTAGGGATACTCAACACGGCTTTGTGCATGGGAAATCATGTCTCTCAAACTTGATTGAGTTTTCTTTGAACAAGTAACAAAGAAGATTGATGAGGGCAGAGTGGTAGATGTGATCTGTATGGACTTAAGTAAGGCATGACAAGGTTCCCTATGGGAGACTGGTTAGCAAGGTTAGATCTCATGGAATACAGGGAGAACTAGGCATTTGGATACAAAACTGGCTCAAAGGTAGAAGATACAGGAATGGTGGTGGAGGGTTGCTTTTCAGACAGGAGACCTGTGACCAATGATTTGGATGTGAGCATAAGAAGTACAGTTAATAAGTTTGGAAATGACACCAAAATTGGAGGTGTAGTGGACAGCAAAGGAGGTTACCTCCGATTACAACAGGATCTTGACCAGATGGGCCAATGGGCTGCGAAGTGGCAGGTGGAGTTTAATTCAGATAAATGCGAGGTGCTGCATTTTGGGAAAGCAAATCTTAACTGGACTTATGCACTTAATGATAAGGTCCTAGGGAGTGTTGCTGAACAAAGAGACCTTGGAGTGCAGGTTCATAGCTCATTGAAAGTGGAGTTGCAGGTCGATAGGATAGTGAAGAAGGCATTGGGTATGCTTTTCTTTATTGGTCAGAGTATTGAGTACAGGAGTTGGGAGGTCATGTTGCGGCTGTAAGGGCCTTGGTTAGGCCACTGTTAGAATATTGCATGCAGTTCTGGTCTCCTTCCTATCGGAAAGACGTTGTGAAACTTGAAAGGGTTCAGAAAAGGTTTACAAGGATGTTTCCAGGGTTGGAGGATTTGAGCTATAGGGAGAGGCTGAACAGGCTGGGGCTGTTTTCCCTGGAGTGTCGGAGGCTGAGGGCTGACCTTATAGAGGTTACAAAATTATGAGGGGCATGGATAGGATAAATAGACAAAGTCTTTTCCCTGGAGTGGGGAGCCTAGAGGGCATAGGTTTAGGGTGAGAGGGGAAAGATATAAAAGAGACCTAAGGGGCAACTTTTTCCACACGGGGGGTGGTATGGGTATGGAATGAGCTGCCAAAGGAAGTGGTGGAGGCTGGTACAATTGCAACATTTAAAAGGCATTTGGGTTGGTATATGACTAGGAAGGGTTTGAAGGCATATGAGCCAAGTGCTGGCAGGTGGGACTAAATTGGGTTTGGGTATGTGGTCGGCAAGGATGGGTTGAACTGAAGGGTCTGTTTCCGTGCTATACATCTCTATGATTTATGTCTGAGTTTAGGTTCCTGTTATTTCAGATGCCAAACATAATCCTGTAGACTGAGCTCAACTTTAGAACTGAGCAAACAGTATATCCTTTGTGATTTAATTATTCTTTAAATATGAAGTTATTTATCAAAGGCCCAAGATGGTTGTTGATGAGTATGACTTCTAACTTACTAGCTGCTAATTTGGTGGAGTTGGGGGGCTTTCTGTTGTTTGATTCCATAACAAACAACATAACGTGAACTTAAAGCATCAGTGCCAGTGCATTTAACTTGTGACTTATCAAAATCATTATTGTATGAGCTTAACTATCTGCTTTTGAGGGAATACAACCAGCTGCTTTTATGGTGTGGTTTAGTGCTTTTGTATCTGAGCTTATCCTACTAGTGATGATCTAATACAAGTTTCTGTTTTTATGATATCTGCAGACAAATATTTCTACCACAAGCATAGCCAGTCTGATATAAATTCCTTTTTAGTGCCATGTTTTGGCTTTTGAAATTCAATCCTCATATCTGTAAATAATGCAATATTATTGCACTTGACTAGATTACTCTTCCATGTGATAGCTTCCGAGATTTGACTGTGCCATCTCGACTTCCACTCTCTCAATTGTTGCAACACATTACAAGCAATTAAGTTACAACAAACGTTTTTTAAATTGAACAGCACAAAGCTAGAGTTGAATGTAGGAAAGTACTTTTTTAAAATTTTAAACCATGGTTAACCAATCAAACCACTTACTACTTTCTTCCGAATCCTTTTAATGTTATTAATGTCACCATTGAAAAATATATGGTTCCAAATAACTTTCAAGTACAAACTTTTACACATTTTTTGCCTTCACATAATTATATTTTGTATCTTTTCAATATTTGAACATTCTCATCAAGTTCTTGGGTCTGTAGTATTACAGTTGGAAGTTTGACTCTCAAATTATCATGAACTTCTGTGTACTTTTCTGTTTCTCATATTGAGAATACATGGCCATTACTTACAGATGTCTCATCCTGATTTTTGTTTTTGGTTACAGCCTTCAGTTCTTATGAGACTGCTATCAATTGATATTATGTGTACATCCACTACAACAATGTACTCTTTTGACTTGAAGGAATACAGAAAAGACTGGAAATAATCAACAGATCTCTCCGGTTCTGTGGAGTATCAAGTCTTTGATCTTTTATCAGAACTTTTGACTTTGTGCAACATCATGGAGGATGTGCTAGCTTTAGCCCACTCCAAAACCAGAGCACTTGATCATAGCTGAAACAGTTGTACTATGGAAAATTTTATCATTCACATAGAACATTAACCCAAGGCCCCTCTTTTCCTCTTACTTATTTTAACAATCCTTGGCTTTTTGAGGAGCATTCACCTCCCAATCAGCTGGCTAATATTCTTTTCACAGCCATCAATTTTTTTTTATTTGTCAGATTTTCTTATGAGCATTTAATTATTGTATTAATCTCTGGAACAACAATGCATGTATGTTTAAAGAAAGTTGTTGGGAGGAATGCGATAAATTTGTTTTATAATGCTAACACGTAGATGAAATTTGGTGCATGAAACAAAGGAGTATTTTAGTTGTATTTCATTTTAAAAGTGAATTCTGGGGCAGATATCTGCAAATAATATGCAAAGCGTCTGTTTGGTTCAGGTTTAGCCTTGCTCTTGAGTTTTTGTTTCCACCCTTAATTAACATAACAATCCATTTCAGGTATCCAAGAAAATTAAAAATCTGGTATGTCCCAGTTGAAACAATGCATCTCGCAGGAGTGATGCAGCAACATGCATCTAATTTCAGTACTTTTAGTTTCTAGTGCAGCCATAGGTTGTCTCCTGACTTCAAATTTGGAACGATAATCTGTGGTGAATGATATGTTCTTGTGTTGAAGGGTGATTGTAGCATGGCAGTGGAAAAAGTCTATTTAGCACTTTGAGCCTGATGTGCATAAGGCATTATAAAAAAAAATTCTGACCTTCGTGTTATAATGGAAATTAAAGCTAGACAGAAACTATATATAATACACCACTCCCTTTATGTCTTGCGTCAAAGCTTTCAAGACTGTTGAAGTGACTTCAATCGTTTGACCTCTATAGTTTGGTATCTTCTGGTAGACTTATCTTTGGATGCTGCCTGAATTGCTGTGCTCTTCCAGCACCACTGATCCAGAATTATCTTTTCACTGTCTTCAAGCAACCTGTTCTTTATACTTTGTTTTCACCATGATCTCTGTGGTTTGCAAGGGGTCTAATCTTTGCATCTCACTGAATGAAAATTGCAGGGCATATTGCAATTGAAACAGTTGTTGGAGTCCCATTAAGTAAATAACATATTATATGGAGATATTCTGTAGAGATCATGCATTGATCATTTTCTGCAAGACAATAGAGTAAGTGATCGGAGTTGAAATATGCAGACTTCTGTATGTAAATCTTCTCAATTTTCCCTTTGATTGTTCTAATTCTCTGAGGTGACTATTTTGATCTGTTTAGTGTTGGAAGAGATTTTCTTTTTATTGTTTCTTTGGGGGATGGAGAAGATTGAATCTGTTAGTGCTTATTACATGAAAACTGTTAAATTGTATTAAAGTTTTTGTTTTGTAGTGCTTATGCTGTCTCAAATCTGTATCCTAGGTTTCAAAAAGAGAAACATGTAGTACAAAAGCAGAGGTTACAAGAAGCCTATTCAGATTGTTCATTGTGCTTGTTGAGTATTAGGTGCTTCATATTAGGAAGGATATCATAGTCCTCGAGAGGACGCAGTAAAGAGCAGGAATGAAAAACGTTGAGTAGATTTAATAATGAGGAAACTTTGAAGAAATTGGGCTACATTTTATTAGAATAAAGTTGGAAAGGAGATATAATTGAGATATCAAAATTTAAAGATTTTAATAAAGTAGACCATCATATCAATATGATAGTATTTTAAAACAGTAATTAAACAGTGGTAGTCTCTTTATTTTTAAGTGGTGTATTGGGATGGCATGAAACAGTTGTAGATCACTGAATTCAATGCAACATCTATTAAACCTGCATATGGCATTGTAAACTTATCAATGTTTATTGTTAAAGTTGCAAAGTCCAAAGGTGTGCATGGCAGGTGAATTGCCATGCTAAATTGCACATAGTGTTAGGTGCATTAGTCAGAGGGAAATGGGTCTGGGTAGGTTATTCTTCGGAGGGTCGGTGTGGACTTGTTGGGCCGAAGGGCCTGTTTCCACACTGTCGGGAATGTAATCTAATCAAATCTTGCACATCGTCAGCATAAACCATTGGCGCCCAAAGTAATAGCCTCTGTTGTATGTAAACAGTTTGGATAAGCATTTATTGCCATACCAAAGCCATTTGGTGAGTTGTGAAGCAGTAATTTAGCTCTAATGACCCTAACTAGTTGTGAGGGCAGTTTGACTTTTACATATTACAATGGCTGGAGAATTTCAGTTTTGAAGAGAGATTGGATAGACTGGGGTTATTTTCCAAAAAGCTGCGGGAGTTTGAGAGGGAATAAAATTGAGGAGCATTGGTAAGATCGACAGGAAGACACTCCTTCCCATGATGGAGAGATCATTGACCCAGGGCACAGATTTCAGGTAAGGGACAGCAGGAGATGTGAGGAAAAACATTTTCACCAGATGGTGGTAAGAATTTGGAACTCACCACCTGTAAGAGTGGTAGAAACAGAAACCCAAAGACATAAAAGGCTATTGGCCAAGTGTTGGAACATAGCATTAGAATAGTTAGGTTGTTTCTGACCAGCACATACAAAATGGGCTGAAAAGCCTTTTATTGTGCTGTAGATTGCTATGGCTCTATGATAGAGACATAGAGGTGTACAAGACGGAAATGGATCCTTCAGTCCAACACATCCATGCCAACCTGATATCCTAAGCTAATCTAGTCCCATTTGCCAGCACTTGCACCATATCTCTCTAAACCCTTCCTGTTCAAATACTCATCCAGATGTCTTTTAAATGTTGTAATTTTACCAGCCTCCTTCATTTCCCCTGGCATCGCCCTCTGCATGAAAATGTTGCCCTTTTTAAATTTTTCCCCCTCACCCTGTGCCCTCTAGTTCTAGACTTCCCCCATAATTTCATTAAAATGATTAGTACCTCGGTATCTTCTCCAGGTAGCATCCACTGTTGTCCCATGCTCAATTCCATGGGCTGGGTTTTTGAAGGAGCAGCATTCTCCTGCGGATTTCCACTCTGCCCATTCTTCTTCACAAAACAAGAGTGCTCCACGTTTGGAAGGAGATTCCGATCAGGACTCCTTCAGATTAGTGGAGTCATACTTCCAGTGCATACTGTCAGGGGAAGCCAACCATTCCCCTTTTTAACAGCAGTTAGCTGCAGTACTCTGAACTTTAAAGGTCTAAAATCTCAGAGCCATTTTGATAGCTGCTGTCCGAGGATAAGTACATATGGGAAACAGCAAAAGATAGAAAATAGGGACAGGCATAGGCCATTCAGCCCCTTGAGCCTGCTCTGCCATTCAGTATGGTCATGGCTGATCAATTGACTCTGTACCCTCTTCCCACTTTCTCCCTATACCCTTTGATCCCTTTAGCCCTAAAAAAAGTACTCCTCCTTAAAAACACTTAATTTCCACCAACGACATTCTGCAGCAGAGAACTCCATAAGCTCACCACTCTCTGCATGAATAAATTCTTCTTCATCTTGTCCTAAATAACTTATCCTGTATCCTTAGAATGTGACCCATAGTTCAGTGAGCGTGAAGTTAGTGCTGGCTGAGTAGGATGCCAGATAAATGATGCAGTGTTTAGGGTAGGTTGGTTTGGGTGTGCGAAGGGGTTTGTATCAGCTGTGGGGATGTCAGGCTGCCAGGTCAGGGTCTGGGGGATAGAAGGGTTCTGGGAGAGATGTAGTTGGGATGAGCGAGGTATATGGGGTTTGTTGAATTGTTATTCAGGATTTAGACTATGTACTTAATAGTATCACTTTGTCTAAGTAAGCATTTATTTCATTGGAACCCGCCAAATTCTCTGATTTAAATGGAGACACTTGGAGGATTCCAGGAGCAAAGAAATTGCCTAGTGGAATCTTCAATTTCCTGGGCAGTTTTGGAATCTGGTACAATAGGGATTCTTCAGGTCCCCAGATGTATTTCCTGTCTAACTGGAAAAACTATCATCTACCCATTAGAAAATCCAAGCAAATGTTGTTTTGTTTTTACTGTTGAATTTTTCACAGGGCATAAATTGAAACATGTTGCAAGAGGAGACTGTGTGTATCCACCTCAAGCCAACTCGTGGTCTGCTAACTAGGGGAATAGCAATACCATTAATTTCTGATTTTGTATTTTACAACCTCTCTATATCAAATGAGAATTCCCTGTGTCCTACAATGGCACAACTACTTTATAGCTTGTTTTGTTTTGTTTATTCCGCTCCCACCATTGTAGCACAGTAAAAACAAGGGCTGCAGATGCTAGAAGCCAGATTCTAGATTAGAGTGGTGCTGGAAAAGCACCGCAATTCAGGTAGCATGGTGCCCAGCTCATTCCTTGTCTCCTTACTCTCCTTTCTTCCAGTCATCTGTGCACAGTGAAAATCAGTTTTTACAAAGGAGAACAACTGAAAAAATTGTCTCAAATTTTAGCAATTTTCTTCATTTTGACAACTTATCAAGAAAAGTAATTTTTTTTTAGTATAAATGTAAAATTATCTCTTGTATCCTCTAGGTAATTAATTTGTTTCCAGTCTTTAAAAACAAAAGTGTATTTCAAAGTGACACTTGATCTTTTTAGCAGAACACTCATCTGGCAGTACTCACCAGGCTGAAATATTGGTTAAAAATTGTGTCAACAGGCAAGAATTTAACATGGAGCCAGTTCTTGCTGTACTAACCAGAAATTATGTCCCATAGGAGACTTGGTTTTATTGCCACACATGAGGCAAATGAAAGGGTGTTGTCTATTTTCATTGCTAATGTTTAACATTTGTCTTTTTTAAAAGAAACTTCCCAATGTAGTGCACTTCATCACAGTTTAAACAATCTTAATTTTATTTCCAATCACTGCAGCATTCATCTGCAAAGGAACAAAGAAGATAAGAAAAAGTTGATGTTGCTTGCCTCCGACTCTAATTTATTGCATTATACTTGCATACACACAATTTCACTCTTTGTCTTTCTCACGTTTATTTTCCATGCATGACGCATTCTCTTTTTTTGTGAGTGCTATCCATTGTGCACATACACACAAACACACTGAACTAACTGAGCAAGTAATGAAGGATTTCAGAATTTCAAGTTCGCAGGCTACAGAAGTTTGCCTTCTCTTTACCATGGACATGAAATTCCCTTACGGCTCCATTCCCATCAGGATGGTCTCAGGATTCTCCACTTTCTGGAAACAAGGCCTGAACCAATCCCATTGACCACCGCCCTTCGCTGCTAGGCTGAGCGCTGCCTTTATCTGAACAACTTCTCTTTTAACTCCTATCACTTTCTTCAGACCAAAGGAATGGTCATGGATGGGCCCCAGTTATGTCTGTCTTTTTATGAGGTAGGTGGAACATTCCTTGTTCCAGTCTTATTCCGGCCCCCACCCACAACTCTTTCTATGATATGCTGATACCATCAGCGCTGCTTCTCTCTCTCGTCCGGAATTGGAAAAGTTTATCAATTTTATTTCTAATTTCCACCTCGTTCTCACCTTCACCTGATCTATCTCTGAGGACAGGCTGGCCACCAATATCCACTACAAACCAACCAATACCCGCGGTCTATACATGCTCACACCCTATTTCCTGTAAAGACGCATTTCCATTTTCCCACTTCCTCCGTCTCCATCGCATCTGTTCTGATTTTGACAAGGGTACCTCCAAAATGTTCCTCAAATGACTATTCCACAGCACCGTGGTTGACAGGGCCCTCATGCAGGTCCAACTCATCTCTTGCAGTTCAGCGCTCACCCGTTGTCTTCCCTCCCACAACAGTGATATGGTCCCCCTTATCCTTACCTACTATCGTCCCGCCATTAGATCATTGGCTGCCATTTCTGCCACCTTCAGTGGGATGCCATCATCAGACGCACATTCCCTCCCTTGTCAGCATTCCACAAGGACCCTGTTCCACTCCTCCACTCTAACACCCCACCTGCGACATCTTCCCTTGCAACAGTAGAAGGTGTAACACCTGCCCATTTACTTCCTCCTCAGTATCCAAGGGCCCAAACACACCTTCAAGGTGAAGTAGTGCTTTACCTACACTTCACTCCATCTAATCTGTTGCACTCACTGCTCACAATACGGTCTCCGCTACACTGGGGAAACAAAGCGCAGTCTGTGTGATAACGTTGCAGAATATCTACAAGACTGGGTGACCGCTTTGCAGAATATCTATATTCTGTTGCCTACCACTTCAAAATGCCACCGTGTTCTCTGGCTAACATCTGTCTCAGACTTACTGCAGTACTCCAGTGCAGCTCAGCACGGGCTGGAAGACCTGCACCTCATTTTCTACTTTGGAACTCTCCAGCCTCCTGGACTGTCTAATACTTTAACAATCTAATGGCTTGAGGCATCTTCTCCAATGCCCTTACCCTACCCCCACGCACCAGGGTTTATCATCACATGGTCTGCTATTGCAACATTACCCATTGTTGGCCACTCTTAGTCCTCATTAGTAGCTATTAATTCTTCTCGGCTGACTGCTATCCACTCCTTTGTCTGTTCAACTGTGTTCTCTCTTTGGGCTCTATCTCCACCTATTGTTTACTTCTTACCCCTCCCACCATCATATCTTCTGCATAAGAAATTTTTTCCCGACTACCATCAGTTCTGAAGAAGGGTCACTGGATCCAAAAAGTTAACTGTTATTTCTCTTCACCGATGCTGCCAAGTCTGCTTAAATTTTCCACAATTTCCATTTTTGTTTCTGATTTCCACCATCTGCAGTTCTTGTTTTTATTTAGTAATGAAGGATATTTAAGTGTAATTCAAATTCATTCTAACTGAGTTACAGGAGTACACGAAAGGCAAAACTTCCAAGGATAGATTTTGAAAGTATGTATTGGTATGAAGTCCAAAACACACAGAAAGCAAGCAGAAGGGTGAATACTTAGATTTTATAAGTGAATAATAGAAATTGAATAAATTAGGCATTGGTAGTTTTTAAAAATTCTTACTTTGAAATGTTCCTTACAAGAGTAATGTTCTGCCGAATTGCTTTTGAAAAAGGTGGTGGTGAGACACCTTGAATTGTTATGAGGATGTGATGGTGTACTGTTCATGTCACTGGATTGGTTTGATTAGATTAGATTAGATTCCCTACAGTGTGGAAACAGGCTCTTCAGCCCAACCAGTCCACATCGACCCTTCGAAGAGTAACCCACCCAGACCCATTTCTCTCTTCACTAATGTAAGTAACACTATGGGCAATTTAGCATGGCCAATTCACCTGACCTGCACATCTTTGGACTGTGGGAGGAAACCAGAACACCTGGAGGAAACCCACACAGACACGAGGAGAATGTGCAAACTCCACACAGATAGTTGCCTAAGGCTGGAATCAAACCTGGGACCCAGGTGCTGTGAGGCAACAGTGCTAACTACTGAAGCACCGTGCCACACAATTATTATTCAGAATTCTAGATTAATATTCTTGGGACATGGGTTCAAATCCCACTATGGCAGATGGTGAAATTTGAAATCAAAAATCTGGCATTAAGAAGAAAAGCTCCTTAATGGTGACCATGTAACTATTGTAGATTGTCATTATTAACCATCTGGTTCACTAAAGACCTTTAGAAAATCTGATGCCCTTGCCTTTTCTGGCCAGCATGTGATTCTAGACTCAACAATGTTTTTGACTCTTAACTGTCCACTTAAATAGCCCAGCAAACCACTCAGTTCAGCCTCTCCAGCGACACCCACATCCCGTGACCTCACCGCATTGGTGAGTTGCGGTGCATTTTGTTTACACTAGTTCCAAGCTGTTTTCATACAGAAGGGTCCTGATTGTTCGGCTGGAGGATATTGCATGGTAATCAATAGATTCCATGCATGTTTGATATGTTGCCATGTGACTCATGGGATCTGGAGTTCACTTTGAGAACTCTTAGGTGAGCTTCCTTCTAATCAGTACTACAGTGCCTCTACCTATTTAGAGTATTGGTGGTATATGGGACTTTGTGTAACACATGATTGAGAGTATGCCAGTCATTAATGCCAGATGGTTTGTCTGAATTTGTTTTTTTGACTTTTCTGTAGCAGCTCAGGATAATTGAGAAGCTTGCTAGGCCATTTCACAGTTAGGGTCCTTCATATGTGGTTTTTGAGTCATGTGACTCAGCGATAAGGATGGCACATTTTCTTCCTAAAGGACACTAGTGAACCAGATGTGTTGTATGGTAAATTTGACAAGCTGCCTTGGTGGGATTTGACCCCATGTCCCTAATACGGCCAGAACTATCATAATTCAATTTTAGAAAGTGAATGGCTGGGGAGAGCTTAGATGGGGTAAGGCAGGAGGAAGCCATGAGAATATGGTGATGGGGAGAACAATGAGAGTAGGGGGATTATTTTGATTGAACTGCTTTTATGCAAGAAGACACCGTGTTTTCCATTGGGACTGTTAGGGCAAAATTTATGCAACAAAGATTAGCGCATTAAGCCATGCTCACTTTTTGGAAAAGGGAAAATTTAAAATAATCATGCAGCTGTTAGCAGTCCCTAGCAGCTATTGCTGCCGAAGAGCTCACATCGTCAGACATCATCAAACAAACCCCACTGGGAATCAAGACACACTCTGGGAAGCCCTTCCTTATATTGAGTTGCTCAAAATTGGGAGAAGTAGAGATTTAGGGATGTAGAAAATACAACAATTTTCTGAATTTTGCTTGTAAAGCAATGCATTCTGTAGAGTGATGCTGAAGTTCAATTATTTATATCCATCACAGCTTGATCCTACATACTGAGCCAACGTGACTACCAGCATGTTGTTTCTTGCAGCTTTTCATGATTGGGAATGCTCTGGGTGCGCACGGCTGATACCTAATTGTACTGAATGTGCTGCCTTGACCACTGTTGGAACTGTGAATGACATGAAACATATTTCCAAGTATAATCATCGAATAGTTCAACCAGTTGTAATAAAGGTGAGTAGTTTTGTCAGGCAGAGTGTTAGTCTTTTTATTTGGTCTCTTGTATTCCATCTTCATATTGCCTAATAGTTTTGAAATTCTGAGTCTAAAATAATGTTTGCAGAAATTCAATTGAGTTGGCTTTTTTAAGGGCAAATTATAGTCAATCGTGATGCTAAATTTCTATTGAAAACAATTACATTGTGAAAAAACAGATTTGCGGAATTGGGGTATTTCTGTAATGTGTAAATTAATCTACCTGAATGGGTGTAAATAATTTTCCTTCATAGTGTCCAAATGTTCAAATCCAGTCTTTTATTCTTGCGATTTGGCCTGTTTATGGAAATTGTCCAATTGTTGCTATGAGGCAAAGGTGATACTGTGATGAAAGCAGGTTGAAATGGTGTCTTGTGAACTTGTGCAGTATGGCTGAGGTGGGAGGTTGGGTAACCCAGGTCCTTAGTATGGTTATGGTAAATACATTCAGCCCGATCAGTTTATCATTTGGTTTGAACTGCTTATTTGCATATTTATAGTCTATGAAAGTATGCCTTTAATATTTGTAGGAAAATTATGTTGGTGGCTTTTCCAAGTGGCTCAGCAAATTCATCCGGGCATATCAAAATTATGTAGCAGCTTCAGATTTCAGTAACTGTGGCATTACAATTAGCCTTAGCACCAAAGAGTTTCGGTAGGAGAATGCCAGTCCACTACTTTCATGACTTACTAGAGGTAAGATCTAGTTTCGGCACAGCTTCCATGGTCTTTGTGGCTAAATAACTTTTTAATATTTGTAGATGTGAACTGTGCTTTTGAGACATGAAGAGGTACAATGCAACCTAACACCATAAACTAATCAGGTCATAGAATCATACAGCATGGAAATAGATCCTTCGATCCAACTCATCTGTGCCAGTTAGATGTCCCAATCTGACCTAGTGCCGTTAGCAAATATTTGGTCATATTCTTCTAAACACTTCCTGTTCATGTATCCATGCAGATGTCTTTTAAATTTTGTAATTCTACCAACCTCCTCTACTTCCTCTGACAGCTGGTTCCATGCATGCACCACCCTCTGTGTGAAAAACATTACCTTCTCAGTTCGTTTTAAAATCTTTCCACTTTCACCTTAAACCTGTACGCTCTAATTTTCAACTCCCATACCTGGGGAAAAGACCTTGACTGTTGACTTTTATCTATGTTGTCATGATTTATAAACTTCTATAAGGTTACCCCTCAGCCTCCGATGCTCCATGGAGGAAAGCCCCAGTCTATTCAGCCTCTCATGTCCACCAGTCCCGGCATCCTTTGCAAGTCTTTCCTACATCCTCTCAAGTTTAACAACATCCTATAGAAGGGTGACCAGAATTGTACAAGTGGCCTCACCAATGTTCTACACAGCCACAAATAACATCCCAATTCCGATACTCAGTGCACTGATCAGTGAAGGCAATGATATCTACCTGCAACTCTACTTTCAAGAAGCTATCCACCTGCACCCCTAGGTCTCTTTGGCAACATTCTGTAGGGCCCTACCATTGACTGTTTAAATCCTGCCCTGCTTTGTCTTACCAAAAAGCAACACCTTACATTTGTCTAAACTAAATTCCACCTGCCGCTCCTATGTTAATGGTTACCAGTGTTGATGCTTGCCAGGAAAACTGGCAAGCAATTGGGGAATAAAATCCACTTATTAGAGTATCCCTTAAAAACTAAAATTCTTTAAGTAACTCAGATTTATAACCTACATAATTTTAAAGAAAATACAGCTGCAATTCACATGATTATCAGGTATACATAGATACTTCGATTGCAATATTGTCTTCTGTTGCATTGACCTAATTTTTATCCCATAAACGATGGTTGCAAATTGTGCCAAAATAAACAGTACATTAAGTTTAAATTCCCTTGTGTCATGACATTTTCAATTGAGTATGGAAAACTAGGGTGCACATTATGCATGCTGATTCGTAACTCATAATTTTAATGTGATGCAGCAACCAAATTTGCATTGATTTGTTCAACCTCTTCCTGTAGAGTGGGTCAACTGTGTCATTGTCATATGAGGATTTGAAACGCTTATATTCAGAATACAAGGAGATCATGGATGTGTATGCTGAGGTTGGAGACGATGCTGAAAACGAGATCAATAAAAACTTGTATCTTTTTCCTGAAGAAGAATCCAACCTGATTGTTCACTGGTGAGATTAAATTTGGTGAATCTAGTTTATTTTCATTTTTAAAAATAGAATCTCTTGGGCTTTAGAAAATGTATTTTTAAAAAAACATTTTTTATTTTAGCCAACCTAGTTGAGGTTTTCAGTTTATTTATTTTTATTAATCTGGTTTTTAAGACTTTTCCTTGCCCCGTCCCAGTATATATTCTATAATCTGCCTCGATACAATCGTTGTAATTGAGTGAATCCGCAAATGAAAATGGTCAAATTGAGTGTGTGATTTTATTTGATCCTCAAAACAGACTTTTGAGATGATTAACCTTTAGTTAATTGGCAACTCGACCTTTCAACAGGGAATCTGTTGATGATAAAAACTATAAATAATGTGTTGAACAAGACAAAATTGGTAGAACAGTATTTATTAATTTTGTTTAACCATGCTATAGATATATTTTTACTTGTTTTCATGATAATTCACTTTTGTCACTAATTTTGAAATTGTCCATGTGATAATTAGCAATTGCCACCCTGCTATATTCATAGTAAAATTAGCAATTTTGATTTTTCTTTCCATGCTATTTTATTGTCAGTAACAGATATTTATGTTCAAAATTAAAATTTGAATCAACTTTTAAAAAATTTCCCCAGAAATCTACTGACTTTGAATTGGCTGTTGTATCTTTAAAGTTTTTACATGAATCTGCAGACTTGTCTCAGAGGGCCTGAATGTCACTTGGATATTTTTGCTCCAGACCAGTTGAAGTTGACTGACAAAGCAAATATGGTGATGGATTCTGAGCAGGTGGAGTTGCAGAATTTTCACCACATATCAGGAATATTAAAGCTAAGCAAATTGTAGAATGCTTCTTTCTGCTTTAAAATATTTAAAGTAAGTCAGGTGACATTTAATGAGTTTTTAAAGTAACATTTATATTGTTTTTGTTAATAAGCTAGGTTTCTGTGTGACAGTAAATATAGAACAGGTAAATCATTGCACAACTTAAAACGTCAATTGTTTGAATTTTAAATGTAAATTCAGAAAATACAGAAAAAAGACTGATATTTTTCACATCTAAAAATGCTGAAAGCAGAGAGTCTATGATTGCTTACATTCCTTGCCAGTTAAAAGATGTAAATAAATCCCTGACCAAACTTTGTTGCATTCTGTTAGCTTGCAATTCCCCATTCTTCGTAATATGAATCATTAATGATTGCTCAAAAGCCATGCTAATTGATGGACTGAATTTTTCATTATGTTGCAAGCTTCACCATACAAAAGCACAATACTGCAAGTGCTGGAGGTCTGAATCAAGCACCAAATGAGTAATGAGTACTTTCTGCAGATTCTGCCAGACTTGGAGTTTCTCTAGCATTCTGTATTTGTTGTGAACTTCACCATTTTTGCACAACAATTATGTATTGGAATCATGAAATTCAGTTTAAAAAAAGTTAATTTTGTTCAATCCCTCCTCTGTCTAAAAAGGTTCATTCTACCTCACTAGCAAACATTTTGGTGTTAGATCTGGTCTTAGGATATCCCATTTTCTATTAAAATTCCATGGAATGACTCAAAGTGTGAACTCCTGTTACAAAATAATTGGTGGAGAAGTATAAATCATATTTGTGTTGTGAAACCATGAGTTTTCAAAGCATCATGTGTCCTTGAGTGTATAATTTCGCTGTAAAATATCTTTGACTTTAGATAGCATCTACCTATTGGACACCTCTAAATTATAACTGGTAATTGATTAAAGTACTTATTCCTAATTTTGTTCTTTGCACTTGAATTGTTTTTATAGAAAAATAAATAGTAATTAGATCTAAAATTCTGTAATATGAGCAGTTGCAAACATATGTTTGTTTTGTTTCATAATAATCAGGAAAAAGCAACGTATAAATGGGATGCATATTCTTCGAATGCTTTTTCCAAATTCAAGCATGCTACCTTTTGAAAGTAAGGTATCCCTGAAGAAGTGTATAATAGCACCCAGTCGTGGTTCTCCATTCCAACTTCTGGTAAGGAAAATCAAATCAGGCAATTGTGCTTTGTGATTGAACAATGCACACTGAATCAAACTTATTTAATCGTCTGTCCCTCATTAGTCAACTACTTGAAACATTTATGATTTATAATATTGGAACAGCAGATACCAGTCTTCTCCACCTACGAAGAAACTTTTCAGTTTAATGTTTACTTCTATAATGCATTTCTATGGGTCATTAATACTTTCGTCAGCCTTGCAAGCATATTGTGAATGAATTTGATATTCTGTTGAGAGAGTGAAAGGGGAGACGCAAACCAATGTTGAAAATTTAACTAAGAGGTGGAAAGATGGTGACTTAGTGCTAATGTCACTCACTGGATAAATAATTGAGAGACCCAGACTGATGATCTGGGGACATGGGATTAAATCTCAGCAGAGCAGCTGGTGGAATTTGAATTTAAATGATACATCTGAAATATAAAGTTCATCTCGGTAATCATCCCCATGACAATCATCATAGCTGTAAAAATCTGATTCATTTATGCCCTCTTTCCAGACCCATTCTAACTACCTTCTGAACTAGTCTAGCAAGCCATTCTGTTCAAGGGCAATAATTCAGTGTGAGCCATAAATGCTAGACTCACCAGCATCCCTTGAAGGAATGAATGAAAAGCTTTAAAGGGAATAGAATGCAATTGATTGCAGTAGTGTACTGCCAATGTGTATGCCTCAAACAAAAGGTGGGAAATAACAAATGTATTCGAAACAGTACAATAACAGAGCATTCCTCAGTGGCAAAAGTGCCATTTGTATAATTAAGCCAACAAATTATGTAAGAAACTATATCAGAGAGGACATACAAAATATAGTTTTGGAAGTCTTTATAATTTAAACCCATTAGTTTGTTCATTTGAGATTTCAACCAAGAAGGCAACAGACGACAGTCTCCTGCATTAATGCAGGAAACGTAGGTTATAAGTAGTATCTATTAAAACATAGTAATGGTTTTATGGGGGTAGTAGAGCTCTTGTTTTCTGGTTCAGTTTAGGGCACAACAACGCCTGTCTTTGGTTTTTCTCCAATGCCTCAAGGAACTTTTCTGATTTGAAATACTCCTGCTTCCAAATTCTTGCATGTCTTGGTCACTGAAAGCTGTTGCTTATTAACTCTGTAGATGCTACACCCACAACATTACATTCTGACTGGCCTAGGCTAGGTTTATTGGTTGAGGGGACACATGATCAGTTTCTTAATTGGCTCTTAGTGAAAATTGTCTGATTACACCTCCCACTATTTTTTCAGTGGTTCTTTAAGAGAAGGTATATTCCTGTTCGGGTGAAAGGAAAGGCTGGTAGGTATAAGGAATGCTGGATGACTAAAGAAATTGAGGGTTTGGTTAAGAAAAAGAAGGAAGCATATCTCAGGTATAGACAGGATAGATCGAGTGAATCCTTAGAGTATAAAGAAAGTAGGAGTATACTTCAGAAGGAAATCAGGAGGGCAAAAAGGGGATACGAGATAGCTTGGCAAGTAGAATTAGGGAGAATCCAAAGGGATTTTACAAATATATTAAGGACAAAAGGGTAACTAGAGAGAGAATAGGGCCCCTCAAAGATCAATAAGGCAGTCTTTGTGTGGAGCCACAGAAAATGGGGGAGATACTAAATGAATATTTTGCATCAGTATTTACTGTGGGAAAGGATATGGAAGATATAGACTGTAGGGAAATAGACATCTTGCAAAATGTCAGATTACAGAGGAGGAAGTGCTGGATGTCTTGAAATGGTTAAAGGCGGATAGATCCCCAGGACCTGATCAGGTGTACCCGAGAACTCTGTGGGAAGCCAGAGAAGTGATTGCTGGGCCTCTTGCTGAGATATTTGTATCATCGATAGTCACAGGTGAAGTGCCGGAAGACTGGAGGTTGGCAAACGTGGTGCCACTGTTTAAGAAGGGCAGTAAAGACAAGCCAGGGGACTATGGACTGGTGAGCAAGTTGTTGGAGGGAATCCTGAGGGACAGAATGTACATGTATTTGGAACGGCAAGGACTGATTAGGAATAGTCAACATGGGAAACCATGTCTTATAAACTTGATTGAGTTTTTTGAAGAAGTAACAAAGAGGATTGATGAGGGCAGAGCAGTCAATGTGATCTATAAGGCGTTCAACAAGGTTCCCTATGGGAGACGGATTAACAAGGTTAGATCTCATGGAATACAGGGAGAACTAGCCATTTGGATACAGAACTAGTTCAAAGGTAGAAGACAGAGGGTGGTGGTGGAGTGTTGTTTTTCAGACTGGAGACCTGTGACCAGTGGAGTACCACAAGGATCGGTGCTGGGTCCTCTACTTTTTGTCATTTACATAAATGATTTAGATGCGAGCATAAGAGGTACAGTTAGTAAGTTTGCAGATGACACCAAAATTGGAGGTGTAGTGGACAGCGAAGAGGGTTACCTCAGATTACAACAGGATCTGGACCAGATGGGCCAATGGGCTGAGAAGTGGCAGATGGAGTTTAATTCATATAAATGCGGGGTGCTGTATTTTGGGAAAGCAAATCTTAGCAGGACTTATACACTTAATGGTAAGGTCCTAGGGAATGTTGCTGAACAAAGAGACCTTGGAGTGCAGGTTCATAGCTCCTTGAAAGTGGAGTTGCAGGTAGACAGGATAGTGAAGAAGGTGTTTGGTATGCTTTCCTTTATTGGTCAGAATATTGAGTACAGGAGTTGAGAGGTCATGTTGCGGCTGTACAGGACATTGGTTAGGCCACTGTTGGAATATTGCATGCAATTCTGGTCCCCTTCCTATTGGAAAGATTTTGTGAAACTTGAAAGGGTTCAGAAAAGATTTACAAGGATGTTGCCAGGATTGGAGGATTTGAGCTATAGGGAGAGGCTGAACAGGCTGGGGCTGTTTTCCCTGGAGCGTCGGAGACTAAGGGGTGACCTTATAGTGGTTTACAAAATTATGAGGGGCATGGATAGGATAAATAGGCAAAGTCTTTTCCCTGGAATCGGGGAGTACAGAACTAGAGGGCATAGGTTTAGGATGAGAGGGGAAAGATATAAGAGATCTAAGGGGCAACCTTTTCACGCAGAGGGTGGTACGTGTATGGAATGAGCTGCCAAAGGAAGTGGTGAAGGCTGGTACTATTGCAACATTTAAGAGGCATTTGGATGGGCATATGAATAGGAAGGGTTTGGAGGGTTATGGGCCGGGTGCTTGCAGGTGGGACTAGATTGGGTTGGGATATCTGGTCAGCATGGATGGGTTGGACCGAAGGGTCTGTTTCCCTGCTGTACATCTCTATGACTCTATAAGTTGTCATTTATTGTTGGATCGATCTTTTTCACAAAGTTTTGTTATTGTCACTTTATGACCTTTGCTGCTAAGATAAGAGGGTAGTGTGAAATGTTCCTTACTTTGTTATAGAGAAAGAGAGGCACTTACATCAAGAACCCAAAAATCAATATCGTTGAGCTCATGTTTTAATCATTATCACTGACCATTTCTTTTCCTTAGATCATCAGCTGTAATTGGTTTCATTTCTGTTTTGTTTGAATGCTTGGAGACAGTTTTTATCCTTTTCTTTAAAGATGAAACTAATACAGAAGATCAGAAAATACTATTAGAGAAAATACCTAATTGCAAACTTAAACACATTGTTACAAACTTAACTAATAGAAGTTACACTTTAACAAATTAAACCCACCATTACAAGGTCAGAGCTGCAGTTACGGTTTTTTAATAAGGATTAATGAGTTAGGTGTATGCTGTCTCTGTCGTCTTCAGCCTTGTAAGCCTGGACCTTAGCTACACACAATCTATACAGCGACCCCTCAACCTTACAGATGTAATCTTAAGGTATTGTCTTCTCTCTCTTTGCAGGCCTGTGTTGCATTGCTTTGTCAAATGAAGCTAAGTAAAGTTGTTTGATGTTGTAGTACCAAGGTTTGCATTGACTACACTTATGCAGAATATTATATTTCATGAATCTGTGAATAAACTTGCGTGATTATAACAACATGTTAGTTTCCCTACTAATCCTGCAGAAGTCTTTTAAATTTGAAAATCCAATCCACTAGAAGTGTAAGAGAATACTGCAAAGGGATGCAAATAAAGTAAGAGAAAATACAACAAAAAGTAAAATAATATTTCAAGGGATGTAGAAGTTAAAAGTAAAATGTTTCAGCAGTATTAGGATATAGAGAACGTAATCTGGTCAGATGTGATAGATGATGTTTTCCCAGGGATCAGTACCAAGGTTTCAACTTTTCGCCATTACTTGTTCTCTAACCAAGCTTGGCGATGACAGCATATTAGGAGGCCTGGTGAATTGTGTAGGTCGGAGCAGTAAGTTATGAGGCAGGGTACACAGATTGTGTTTGGGAAAAATTGGCTGATGGAGCTTGGTGTGGAATCATCATTTTGCACCCAAGAATGTTAAGTCAATATATTGTCAGAATAGTGAAAGACTAAAAATGGTAGAGAAACAAAGGGATTTGGGTGTCCATGTACAGTGGACTATTGGAATGTTGCTGTGAAGGCTGAAATGAAGTGGAGAAGGAAATGCTTCACTTCAATAGAGCCTTAGACCCCATCTGGAGTGTTCTGTTCAGTTTTGGCTGCTTGATTCAGGAAGTATATGTCTGCTTTGGGACAGTTGCTGTGCAAGTTCATCAAAATTAGTCTGGAACAAATTTGGCATGCAGTTCCCTGAAAAAGGAAGGATGACAGTAATCTAATCCACATGTTTAAAGAGATTTATTCAAGTAAATACTGAGAGACATGAAGGATTACAGAACAAGACAGTTAGTGGCTGGCTATTTAGAAATGAGCTGAAGAACCACTTATATCAAACAGAGAGTGGATATTGGCTTGAATGAAATATTTTGAGATTGAGCGTAATAATTGTTAGATAAGGATTAGAAATAGAGGGGAAAGGCAGATAAATGGTGTTGAGATAGACAGCCATCATAATCTAACTGATTGATTGGCAGAATGAACTCAAGGAGCTGAATTGTGGCCTTTTCCAACACCTTAACAATGGATTGGAATTATTTTCTGAGCAAGTAAATATAATCACATTTTCTAATACAAATCCTGCAAGCTTTATTTTTGAGCCAGTTTTGTAATCAGGCCTACCAATCTTTATGCAAGAAAAGTATTTACGGTACTGGTTTGTATATAGTTAATTTGAAAGAAAATCTTGATTCCATGAACCAGACACTTTCTAGTAATAAAAACAGCAACAAAAGCATTCAATTATCTTTCTCTTCAAATTTGTGTTTCATTAAAATAATTTAAGAAAATCAATGAAGTTATTCAGTACTACATACTGAGATATAACTTAAAAACTGCCGAAATGGAGATGCAGAGCACTCTGAAAGCTGATATTTTGTGTAAGCTTTAAATGTCTATGTGATAAAAGAGACAAATTGAAGTTGGGGAGTGGAGATTGAGAGTTCACAACACTCTGAAGGCTAGTTCCCTTGGTGTGTTCAGTGTGCACTTTGTTGCATTTTACTCATCTTGTTTTCACAAAAATAAGGTAACCATTTGAAATGAGCAAATTCTAGAATGATGCATACTGCTTTCACCAATGTTTTCCCTTCACTCCTCTCTCAAAACCGAATCATAAAATTCCTACAGAGCAGATACAGACAGTTCAACCCATTGAGTTTGCACCAACCCTCGTCCCACCCCATACTCCATTCCATGCCCGTAACCCAGCATTTTAACCATGGCTAATGCATCTAACTTGCACATCCCTGGACACTAAAGGGCAGTTTAGCATGGCCAATCCACCTAACCTGCACATCTTTGGACTGTGGAGGAAACCAGAGGGAAATGCCTGGAATTTCTTGAAGACTTGTACAAAACAGAAGCAGTTTCTTTTGATAAGGCTTGAATTTCCTGTATCCTTGGAACTTGCCCTGCCCGTTAAAGTAGCTCCACTGCTGTGTAATGTTAATATAGGTCAGGCGATTCCTGCATTTATGTCAGTCTAAACTTCAGTTCGTATTTCTCATGTTTTATTTTCCTTCAATTAGATTGTTTTCTGGACCTTGCAATGCATTTTTGCAGCACATGAATAAGTGTCATTTTTATAAACGACTTGGATGAGGGCATAGAAGGATGGGTTAGTAAATTTGGATGACACTAAAGTCGGTGGAGTTGTGGACAGTGCAGAAGGATGTTGCAGGTTACAGGGGGATATCGATCAGCTGCAGAGCTGGGCTCAGAGGTGGCAAATGGAATTTAATACGGAAAAGTGTGAGGTGATTCACTTTGAAAGGAGTAACAGGAATACAGCGTAGTGGGCTAATGGTAAGATTCTTGGTAGTGTGGATGAGCAGAGAGATCTGTGTCCGTGTGCATAGATTCCTGAAAGTTGCAACTCAGGTTGATAGGGTTGTTGAGAAGGCGTACAGTGTGTTACCTTTTATTGGTAGAGGGATTGAGTTTTGGAGCCATGGAGTCATGGTGCAGCTGCACTTGGATTAGTGCATACAGTTCTGGTCGCTGCATGATAGGAAGGATGTGGAAGCATTGGGAAGGGTGCAGAGGAGATTTACTAGGGTGTTGCCTGGAGGGGCAGAAAGGTCTTATGAGGAAAAGCTGAGGGACTTGAGGCTGTTTTCTTTAGAGAGAAGACGTTTGAGAGGTGACTTAATAGAATCATACAGGATAATCATAGGATTGGATAGGGTGGACAGTGCGAGCCTTTTTCCTCGGATGGTGATGGCTAGCATGAGGGGGCATAGCTTTAAATCGAAGGGTAATAGATATAGGACAGATGTCAGAGGGTGGGTTCTTTACTCAGTAGTAAGGGTGTGGAATGCTCTGCCTGCAACAGTAATGGACTCGCCGACATAAAGGGCATTTAAATAGTCATTGGATAGACATATGAATGATAATGGAATAATGTGGGTTGGATGGGCTTTAGATTGTTGGCCTTACATCGAGGGCTGAATGGCCTGTACTGCGCTGTATTGTTCTATGAATAAGTTCTATTAAAAGTTGAAAAGCATTCATTACTGGATTTTGTGAAACAGGTGCTTGATGTGCTGGAGGGACGACTTGATAGTTTCAAATCTTCAGTTTAGTTTTCATGTATAAAACAAGCAATGTGGTATTAGTCAAAACTTCCTTCAGGCTCTGATTGCTTACGTTGCTTCTGTTTTATGGCTGGCTTTAGGTTGGAGTATTCCTATTAGATTCTTAGTAGAATTTTCTCATAAGTTGACCCAAGCAAGTTTATTATAAATTTTAATGTATCAGTTACACTTTGGAAATAAAAATTCCAAGTCAATCTGAAGTTAAATTTTAAAGTACAGATAGTCTAGATTTGTGAGATAGATGCCAAACAATATTGAAATTTTTGTAGCTTCCTAATTTCAATAGCTCATCAGAGAGAGGTCATGATGAAAGACTGTGATAAAAGTCAATTGGCGCCTTGAGCGATGCAGGTTCAAAAAAGTTAAGATTCTTTTTAATGTGTGTTCTATCTCTCAAATCTAGACGCAATTTGTTTCAAGGAATTACCTACTTTAGAGAATTAAAGTAACTGAATCAAAGCTGATTTCATTAAGAAAGATCTACAAAAGTTTCAACACTATTATGGATTTTATTTCCCCCTTTATTCTGTTCTAGTCCCACCAGCTTCAAGTTGGACACAGCTGGCTGTTTGTAGGTGGAGGTAATCTGAAACTCCATATTAATGCCTCTGAGAAATGTGCGGAACAGTGTGGTTCATTTTTAGTTCTGCTTGAAGAAGGAGATATTGGTATGTAATCAAATTTACTTCACTTTTTGTTCATTCAATGATAAAGGACAGAATATCTTTACTGTTTTTCCAGCTCTCATGCTGCAGGTCGAAAATCAATAATTGTTTAAAAGCTATCCCTCTTGAAAACATTTTCAATATGTTATCTACTTTAAATATTTTTAATTTAAATAATTTTGTTCCCATTTGTTTTTGATTCTTTGGTTGCATGTAGTGCCAATGGAGATACTAGCTAACCTTTTTGCACTCCCGCTCTGCATGACAACTTTATTGGGGTGCACCTTCAGCACAGAAATCTATGCTTTCTCTGACGATTTATTGTTCCAGTCTCATTCCATTTTGCACCAGTATGGGAATAGAGTGCTGCTGCAGCAAGTCTCAGGGGCGTAGCACAGTTGGAGAAACAGATGGTTGGCAGCTGCCTATGTTAAAAAGAAAACAATTTTTCTGCCTAAATATTTTGCACTTCCTTATAATGGGACTGAACACAGCTGCACTTGGGAGTGCATTTTTCAAAATTGTGTTTTTGCCTCCTGCCTCCTTATCAATGGGTGAATTCTGAGTACCTAGGCTTTACAGGTGGCCACATATCCAAAATTCAAACTATGCAAATGATGGGAAAATGCAGCAGAAGCAGGATTTCCATCTTTGGACTCATGATTATCGTGCACTATATGATAACAGTGGGTTTAACTGTCTTAGATGGGATCAAGTTGCAGAAATTCATCAGAAAATCAGCAGGGGGCATTGTAATGCCCAGATTACAGAATCTTGCAGTGAGTGTTGTTGAATTATCAGATTACTGGGCCAAGATATTCTGTTGGTTCTGTAGATATTGGAGCAGCGCAGGCTGGAGTTGTGGAATCACAGATATTGCCCTCTGAAGGAATCCACTAAAGATGGAGAATTTAGAAAATAATAATTACTAAGGAAAAGTTAGATGGTTTAAAAGCCTGGCATAACTGTCAAACTGACCCAGCCCCAATTCACTACTCATCAGTACCTCCAAAAAAATTCTCTCTCCAACCTCTTGCACCCTTTGGACTCCTGACAACCAGACATGCTAACTCACTGAGCTCAACATGATCTCACCTGCCCAGACTTGACACTCCCCACCCCCATGCTACTAGCTTGAACCACTGGATCTGACACCCCCTGACCGTTATGTACTTGGCACCCTAACCCCACACTTAGCTACATACTTCACTAACACAGGAGATGTCAAAGTGGCTGGCTCTGCAGTTGAACACTTCATGCATAGGATACAGCATTAGCTGTGCAAAAAGGAGTGTGGTTTGATTTTTCCTGAATGTCCTGCATCACAGGAAAACTTGGGAGTTCAGGTACACCTTACATTTCTGAAGAAATAAAGGATTAGAATTGTTGGCTAGAAATGCAGATCCCAATCATAATGCAAAGCAGTAAGAGTAGAATGGTAATTTGGGTCTAAGTCTCACCTGATTTACAAGTGAATTCATGAGCATTTACAATTGAGACAAAAATAAAACATAAGTCCAGTGGATGGAGGAATTTTGATAAGCTGATTTGGCTCTTCACATCCTTACCAGTTGTTATTATTATAGGACTTAGAAATAAATACAAACTTTCTAAAGCTATATTTTGTGTTACAATCCTGTGCATATTGCTGTTTGATTGTCTAAATTCCTTGACAAAAAGACCTGTGATATGCCTTATTGAGAGGAAAAATATTGTATCCCAGGTAAATATTTGTTTCCTACTTAATGTTTTAAAGCCATAATGTGAAAGCATTGAAATGTGAGATGCTGTTCTGTTTGGCATAATCTATTTCATGTTAAGCAGGAGAGTATGTTTTTGTTTTTCACATTCTCAAAATAAAATGTAAGCTGTGCACACAAGAGCAGGTTGCCGAGAATATCCACAATAGTATCCTCCTGCATTGTTTCTTCATACCCGTTCAGCATTTCCTTGGCTTTTTTCTCTCTCATGTACTTAACTGCAGCTACTCCATCTGGTAGCACTTCCAATATCCTGATCAAGCTATTTGTGATTATCTTTGTATGAATTGTAATTATTTGCTTTTCATCAAATACAGTTTATGCCAATTCAAATTATTGGCGGATGACCATTTTACCAACTGGAGAACAAACAGTCGTTATTTGTGTTGGATCCATCTAACTGAGGATGTTCCTAGTGCCGTCAACTGAATGTTTTGGTTGTGTGCAAATACTCAATATTTATCCAGTTTAGAACTGTTATTTGAATGCATGTCAATGGACAGATCTACATTCCAAAATATGTTTTAATTTTTACTGCTAGATTACACTCTGGCTGATCTATGTTGGCAATATTGCACAACAATCCAAAGTGTCGTTTGCACATGGGAAATTTCTGAATGAGTCCAAAATAGCTTTTCAGAATTCCAGAACTGGCTGCATGTAATGATAAGTTAGTTGAGAAAATGTTAAATATTTTGAAAGCAAAGTCTGCATCAACTTAAATTTCTGATTGTTTACTGTCTCTGCTAACTGATGATGCAGAATAAATTATTAATGTTTTCAGGGAGAAATGACTACTAATTACATAAACAGAAGTTAATCATTTCAAAGAATGAACTGAAGCATGAGACAATTTAGGGGAATAGGTGGCAAATATTCCCCCACTAAAAGAAAATAATGGTAGAGTACTCATTTTGCTTAAGGCATGGTTTATATTTTGTGTTTTTTTAAATTAAGTTATATGATGTTTAAATAATATTTGTGTATAAATATGGTGGTTTTGGAGAACTGGCAATAATTTTAATGTATCCTCACCATGTACATAGTTTCAAAACAACTTTGTAAAGTTTTGCTTTGTATATATACATATAAATATATATAAAATATATTTGTATATGTGTAAATGTAAGAAATCATTGAACTATGTTGCTTTTGAGTTTTTTGATAAATGAACATTTGAGTCGAAAGGTAATTTACATATGATGTCCAAGCAGCATAGTGTTTTGTTCAAATTAAAGAAAAAAAATCCAAATGCAATTATGTCCTTTAATTTTCAGCATCGTAGGTATGGATGAGAACAGAAATAATTAAAATTTCCTTTATAATTATGTAGAAGAAATCTGAAAATAATGCAAATGCTGCACCAGTCATACATGCAGTAGTCTACAAGTTGCTTCTAATGGATACTACATTACGACAACAATACCAGATAAGTTGTTCATTTGTGTGCATAATTGAACAGGAAATGGGTCACTTATCAATGTTTTAAATTGTCAAAAAATCATGAGAAGCCAAATCTGGGAATGGCACTGAAATCAGCTTGAATCTTGGTAGCATTTTTAAGATGATGTGGATAAACTTTGAGTATTTGTTTGATTCTAAATACTTGATGTTTGATTATTTCTCTTTTGGTAGGTAAGTGAGGAAACAAAATGGATGCTCAAAAGTGTTTGCTTTATGGAAATTAATACAATACTTGTGCATTATTATTTTTCCTAACTGTTTACCATGTAGAATGGTTTAAAATCCATTTTGGCTTGTGCTTAGCCCATGTTATAAATGTTTTAAAGTTCAATAAATCTCAATATTTTGCCCTAGTGACATTTTCCCACTTTCTATAAAAGGGGGGTGAAATTGCCTGGACTGGATGCCAGCATTTTAATTACTTGCCATAAATTTAGAAGCAAAGCAATTTCAAAATGGCTTTTATTTGTCTTATGCTGTTAAAATTAGCTTAATTCGTTACTGATAAACAGTTGTATCTGAATTGTTGGCTTAAAGATCTTGCATCAGATGCAGTGACCAATTATCTGACATTTTAAATAAATTATTTTTATTGAAACTTGCTGTATACTTTTGCTGGATCAAGATGAAACACTGCAGACATTGAACATTTTGATTTCCGCCCATTTTTGTTCACCTCCCCAGAGAGGTGATGCTGCTGTACCAATGACTGTCATTCTCTCTCTGTCCATGAATGGTCTCCCTTGTCTCATTAGCCTATTCACTGATCTTCCTTCCTGCTCTTCTTTGTTATAGTAGGTCATGTCTTGAAAGAAAGTTAAATGGTAATTATTCTCAGCAGGTTTAACTTGTTTTCTTTCCCCCTTCAATGAATATAAATTGACAAAACCCTTAATGATCTTTTTTTCCTTATTTTGACAAACTCGTCAGACTAGGACAGGAACATTTGCAAGTAAGGCTTTTAAAGGAAGTGGCTACAGAGATAGTGGAGATTTTGGTTGAAATATTGCAGAGATCACTGGATTTTGGATGGGTTCCAACAAATTGGAAAACTCCTATTCAGTCATCCCTGTTAAAGTTGAGAGGGAGACAAAAAATAGGAAATTTAAGCCCAGTTATCATCTGTAATTGGGAAAATGCTAGTGTCACTTAATAAAAAATAACGAAAGAGTAGGACATTTAGAAAAGCTTAATGGAATTGAACAGTCACATGGTTTTGTGAAATGGAAATCATTTGACAACTTTGCAAAAGTTCTTCGAACATGTGATAGGCAGAGTTGATATAAGGGTATTTGGATTTTCAGAATGTGCAACATAAAAGGTAATTGCGTAAGATTGGAGCTCTCAAGTTTGGGAATAATGAATTAGCTGTGGATTAAGGATTGGTTAACACAAGACAAAAGTCAACAGACGTGTCTTTTTCAGGCTGGGAAGGCATAATTTGTGGAGAGTCGCAAGGACTATCCTGGGGATCAGTTATTTACCATGCATATTAATGACTTGGAGGAAGGGGCACAATAACCTATCTAGATATGCTAGTGATGTAAAATAGGCTAGGGGGCTTTTTGCGATGATGACATAAGGAATGGATGTAGACGGATTGTGAATGGGCAAAAACACAGCAAACAGAGTTTATTGTTGGAAAATGTGAGATATTGCAGTTTGATAGGAAGAATTGAAAGGCCATTTAAATGAAGAGACTTCAAAAAAAGTGCAGCACAGGGATCAGTGTTCTTGTGAATGAACCACAATGATGGCATGCACTTAACAGTAAGTAACTAAGGTGGCAAATAAAATTTTGGCCTTTGTTATTTGGGTTGGATTTTAAAAATAGGTAAGTTTTGTTACAACTATATGTTGGTGTGTTGGTGTAGCTGTAACTATAGTAGTATACAGTTTTTAATCCCAAAACGTCAGGAAGGATGCAGTCGCTTTGGAGACGGTTCAAAAGAGATGAACTCGGTTGATTGCTGGGATGAAGGAGTTGACTTGGCAAAACAGATAAGGCCTTTATTCATCAGAATTCAGAAGAATGAGAATCTTCTCAAAACAAGTTTCTGAGGGAGCTTGACAGTACATGTTGACAAGATGTTGACAGTCTTGAACTAGAGGACATAGTTACAGTATAAGAGACCAATTTAAAATTGAAATATAAAGGAATGTCTGGGGGGTTTTAATGTCTGGAATTCTCTACTTCAGAGCTTTGGACACTAGAAAGTATTTAAAATGGTAGAGGTAGATTTTTGAAATATTTTGGGAGTTGAGTGCTATGGTGAGCTTGCACAAAAGAGTTAAGTTCTGTGACTTATTGAATGGCATGTCAGGCTTGAGAGGCAGAATGGCTTACTCCTTCTATTTCTTATGTTAGAATCTTGGAGTTTTACAGCATCTTGTTGATGCCAGTCATCAAGCACCTATCTACTTGGTTTTATTTTCCAACAGTTAGCCAGTAGTCTTGAATGCTGTGGCACTTCGGGAGATCATCTAAATACATCTTCAATGTTGTGTTGGTTCCTGCCTCTCTCTCTCTCTTTCAGACAGAGAGTTCCAGATACCCATAACCCTCTAGATGAAAAATTCTTCCTTAAATCTTCTCTAAACCTCCTGCCCTTTAACCAGATCATATATATAAAGTATTGATCTCTCTACAAAGGGGAAATGTTTAATCCTATTTAACTCGTCTATGCCCTCAATTTTGTGCATCTCAGTTAGGTTCCCCCTCAGCCACCTCTGCTTGAAGAAAAACTACTCCGTCCCATATAGTCTCTCTTAGCTGATATGCTCTAGCCCAGGCAACATCCTGGTTAATTTCCTTTGCATCCCACTATTGCATTCTTTCTTACTGTGGTGACCAGAACTGCACACGTATTCTGGTTGTGACTAATTAATATCTTATGCTGTGGCTGCTCTCAGCATTTGTCTGTGTGCTATCCACGAGTGTCGCTTCAATCTGTTTCTTATCCCCCGCCAAATTAATTAATTCCCCAGCTAAACTAAATTACCTTAAATTCCCACCACAGCACTAGCACACCTCAGGACGTGGCATTTGTTTAAAGTTTATTAGCACTAAAACTCCTCTTCAATTTAGAATCACAGGAGGGTTACAGTGCAGAAGGAAGCAATTTTTCCCCTTGTGCCTGCACTAGTTGGTTAAATGAACATTGAATTGGCTTTATTGCCTCAGAAACTCTCATGGGTACAATGAGAAGTTTACAAGTTGCTGCTGATGGTGTTCTGCTGAGGTACAAAGGTACCTAGGTACTGATTGAGCATAAATTCTAGAAAAAAGAATTAAAAATAAATTCGGCAATAGCCAATCTTCTAAAATAAAAGAAGTAATAAATTAGAAATATAAGCAAATACAAAATTCAGAATAATAGTCATTACCTAAAGCTAATCTTCTGCTTTTCTGCTGTACACTTGCATATTATTTTCATCCAAATAACCATCCACTCCTCTCATCCTTGAATTGAACCTGCCTCTACCACACTTCTAAGCAGTGAACTTCATACCCATTCGTGCTACTGAAAGAATGAAAATGTCTTTCCTCATTTTTCCTTTGTTGCTTTGGAAGATCACTTTAAATCTATGGCTTCTTGTTTGTTTTAAGAGCAGGGATGGCTTTTCCTCTTCTACTCTACCTATCTCACTCGTGATTTTGAAAACCTCTTTAAATCTCTTAGTCATCTCTCCAAGGAGAACAGTCCCAACTTCTTCAATTATCTTCATAACTAGAATGCCTCATACCTTGAACCGTTCTTGCGAACCACTGTTGCGAACCACTACATTTTCTCCAATTTGTTCATATCCTACTTATGATGTGATGCTCTGATACCCTGCACTCCAGCTGAAGTCTAACATGTCTTAAACAAGTTCAATATCACCTCCTTGATCTTGTGCATTCTGCCTAGATTAATAAAGCTGAGAATTCTGTATGTTTTGCTTACTGCCCTTTCTACCTGTCCTGCCACTTGCAATGATCTGTGCACAAATATACTTAGGTACTTTGCACATTTGAATTGTGCTTATTTTATATTGTCCTACCATGCTTTGCCTACCAAAATGCATCACCTCACAGCTCTGCATTCAGACTAATCTGTCATAGTCATAGTGTACAGCACAGAAACAGATCCTTCGGTCTAACTCGTCCATGCTGACCAGATATCCCAACCCAATCTAGTCCCACTTGCCAGCACCCAGCCTATATCCCTCTAAACCTTTCCTATTCATATACCCATCCAGATGCCTTTTAAATGTCGCAATTGTACCAGCCTTCGCACCTTCTGGCAGCTCATTCCATACATGCATCGCCCTCTGCATGAAAACGTTGCCCCTTAGGTCTCTTTTATATCTTTCCCCTCTCACCCTAAACCTATGCCCTCTAGTTCTGCACTCCTCTACCCCAGGGAAAAGACCTTGTCCGTTCATCCTATCCATGCCCCTCATGATTTTATAAACCTCTATGAGGTCGACCCTCGGACTCCGCTCCAGGGAAAACAGCCCCAACCTGTTCAACCTCTCCCTATAGGTAAGATCCTCCAACCCTGGCAATGTCCTTTTAAATATTCTTTGAATCATTTCACGTTTCTCAACATCCTTCTAATAGGAAGGAGACCAGAATTGCATGCAATATTTCAAGTGTCCTAACCAATGTCCTGTACAGCCACAACATGACCTCCCAACTCCTGTACGCAATACGTTGACCGATAAAGGAAAGCATACCAAATGTCCCCTTCACTATCCTATCCACCTGTGACTCTACTTTCAAGGAACAATGGACCTGCACTCCAAGGTCTCTGTTCAGCAATACTTCCTAGGACCTAACCCTTAAGTACTGCTAAAATTTGCTTTCCCAAAATACAACACTTTGCATTTATCTAAATTAAATTCAATCTACCACTCCTCAACTCAATAAGATCCTGTTGTAATCTGAGGTAATCTCCTTCGCTGTCCGTGACACCTCCAAGTTTGGTATTAATTGCAAACTTGCTAACTATACCTCCAGCGTTCATATCCAAATCATTTTATATAAATGACGAAAATTGTGGACCTAGCACCAATCCTTGTGGCACTCCACTGGTCACAGGCCTCCAGTCTGAAGAGCAACCCTCCATCACCACCCTCTGTCTTCTACCTTCGAGCCAGTTCTGTATCCAAGTGACTAGTTTACCTGTATTCCATGAGATCTAACTTTACTAACCAGTCTCCCATGGGAAACCTTGTCAAACACCTTACTGAAATCCGTATAGATCACGTCCACCTCTCTGCCCCCATCAATCCTCTTTGTTACTTCAAATAGCTCAATCATGTTCGTGAGACATGATTTCCCATGCAGAGAGCCATGTTGACTATCTCTAATCAGACCTTGCCTTTCCAAATGCATGTAACTCCTATCCTTCAGGATTTCCCTCCAACAATCTGCCCATCACTGACATCAGGCTCACCGGTCTCTAGTTCCCTGGCTTGTCCTTACCACTTTCATAAATAGTGGTACCACGTTAGCCAACTCTCCAGTCTTCCGGCCCCTCACCTGTGACTATCGATGATACAAATATCTCAGCAAGGGGCCCACCAATCACTCCCCTAGCTTCCCACAGAGTTCTGGGGTACACCTGATCAGGCCCTGGGGATTTATTCACCTTTGTGTTTCAAGACGCCCAGCTCTTCCTCTTCTATAATATGGACATTTTTCAAGATGTCACCATCTATTTACCCACATTCCATGTTCTTTTCCATAGTAAACACTGATGCAAAATACTCATTTAGTATTTCCCTCATCTCCTGCGGTTCTACACAAAGGCTGCCTTGCTGATCTTTGAGGGTCCTATTCTCTCCCTAGTTACCCTTTTGCCCTTAAATGTATTTGTGAAAACCCTATGGATTCGTCTTCACCCTATTTGCCAAAGATATTTCGTGTCCCCTTTTTGCCCTCCTGATTTCCTTCTTAAGTATACTCCTACTGCCTTTACA
Source organism: Chiloscyllium plagiosum (assembly GCF_037043375.1). Taxonomy (NCBI): domain Eukaryota; kingdom Metazoa; phylum Chordata; class Chondrichthyes; order Orectolobiformes; family Hemiscylliidae; genus Chiloscyllium; species Chiloscyllium plagiosum. The sequence continues at coordinate 31,481,924 of NW_028270164.1, read as the reverse complement.
GTCAGAGTCACAGTCAAAGAGATGTACAGCACGGAAACAGACCTTTCGGTCCAACTCATCCATGCCGACCAGATATCCCAACCCAATCTAGTCCATCTGTCAGCATCCGGCCCATATCCCTCCAAACCCTTCCTATTCATATACCCATCCTGATGCCTTTTAAATATTGCAGTTGTACTAACCTCCACCACTTCCTCTGGCAGTGCATTCCACACACGAACCACCCTCTGCGTGAAAAAGTTGCCTCTTAGGTCTCTTTTATATCTTCCCCCACACCCTAAGTACTCTTCTAAGGATTCAATCAATCTATCCTGTCGATATCTGACATATGCTTCCTTCTGTTTCTGAACCATAGCCTCAAGTTCTCTACTCATCCAGCATTCCCTACACCTATCAGGCTTTCCTTTCACCCTGATATGAATATACTTTCTCTGGACTCTCATCTCATTTTTGAAGGCTTTCCATTTCTCAGCCATCCCTTTACCTGCGAACATCTGTACCCAATCAGCTTTTGAAAGTTCTTGCCTCATGCCATCAAAATTAGCCTTCCTCCTGTTTAGAGTTTTGCACCTCTAGTAGGTACATCCACATACTGAATCAGAAGGTTTACTTGTACACACTTAACAAATTCCTCTCTGTCTAAACCCTTAACACTATGGAACTCCCAGTCTGTTTGGAAAGTTAAAATCCTCTACCATAACCACCCTATTATTCTTACAGATAACTGAAATCTTACAAATTTATTTCCTGCTGACGATTAGGGGATCGGTAATACAATCCCAATAAGGTGATCATCCCTTTATTTCTCAGTTCCACCCAAATAAGTTGCCTCAATGTATTTCTGGGAATGACCTCCCTTAGTATAGCTGTAATGCTATCCCTTATCAAAAATGACACTCCCTCTCCTCTCATGCCTCCCTTTCCATCCTTCCTGTATATTTGTATCTGGAACGTTAAGCTGCCAGTCCTGTCCATCCCTGAGCCATGTTTATGTAATTGCTATGATATCCCAGTCCCATGTTCCTAACCATACAGTGAGTTCTTCTGCCTTACCTGTCAGGCCTCTTGCTTTGAAATAAATGCAGTTCAATTTATCAGTCCTATCTTGTTCTCTGCTTGTCCCTGCCTGCCCTGACTGCTTGACTTGCTTCTTTTCTCAACTGTACCAGCCTCAGATTGATCTCTTTCCTCACCATCTCCCTCGGTCCACCGCCATCCAAACACCACACATTCCTACCCATGCTACTCGTTTAAATCCTTCCAAGCAGCTCTAGCAAATCTCCCTGCCAGTATGTTAATCCCCTTCTAATTCAGTTGCAATCCATCCTTCCTGTTCAGGTCATTTCGACCTCAGAAGAGATTCCTATGATCCAAAAATGTGAATCCTTCTGCCATACGCCAGCTTCTCAGCCATGCATTCATCTGCTCTATCCTATTCCTACCCTTACTAGCTCGTAGCACCAGGAGTAATCCAGATATTACTACCCTCGAGAACTTCCTTTTTAAATTCCTGCCTAACTTTCTATATTCTCCCTTCAGAATCTCATCCTATTCCTTTCCTATGTTATTGGTTCCAATGAGTACAATGACTTCCTGCTGGACCCTCTTCTTTCTTGAGGCTATTCTGCACCCTCTGAGATATCCATGATCCTGGCACCAGGGACGCAACACACCTGATTTTTCGCTGCTGGCCACAGAAACGTCTGTCTCGGACGAGAGAGTCCCCTCACACAATTGATTGCTTGGAATCCAACAGACCCCTCATTACATTCGAGCCTGCATTGATACCAGAAACTTGGCTGTTCATGTTGCATTCTTCTGAGAATTCATCACCCCCTACATTTTCCAAAACAGCATACTTGTTTGCAGTGGGGATAGCCACAGAGGACTTCTTCTGTACCTTGCTACCTTTCTTACCTTTCCTGGAGTTAACCCATCTATACGACTGTATCTGCGGTTTTTCTCCCTTCCGATAACTGCCATCCATCACACTCCCTCGCTCTTGTACATTCCTCATTTACGTTAACTGTCCATCCAACCAATCCATTCGATCTGATAGGATTCTCAACAAATGGCATTTATTGCAGATATAATTCTCAGTAACACACAAACTCTCCCTAAACTTGCACATTTGACAGGAAGAGCATATCACTCTACTAAAGGCCATTTTTGCTGCTTCCAATCTACAGACCCAGAAAATAGCACCATCTTATTCTTCTACAAACACTGTTCCAGGTTAACTTAATTGTTATGACTTAAGAGACCTTTCTCGATAAAACATAATTAATAAGAACCTACTCACTATTGTAGATTTACAGCAAGGCTGAACTTATAAACAGGTAAGTGAATAGTTTTGTGCTGTGACCTCTCCCAATCAGGTTCCTTCAAGATCACTTGTGAATTTCGCTGTTTGTTAAGTTTTCCTAGAAGCACTCTGGTGTCCAGCGATGCATGAATTCAAACTGTCACCTATCTGCCCACTATACCAATTTGCCTCTCACCTCTTGGAGTTAAACACTGATCTGAAAGGTGCAGTTTTCCCAATTTTTCACTCTATTTCAGTTCAAAGCTGAAGAAAATTAGAAAAGGTATTATTAGAAGGCTGATGTAATATCAAGTTAATATTATTCTCATTATCTGACTGCATCCAGTCTTTTGGATTATAATAAACATTCAACAACATTCTTCGTGCTCTCTGTGTACGCCATCTCTTTGCACTGCAAAGATTTCTGTGGTGTTTAAGCATGAAATTCTTGTTTCAATTCTTCAAAGATGAGCGCTTTTGATCTCTACCATACCAACTTTTGTTTCATACATGAATTGTTGGTTAACTTTCTTGGCCTCACATAATGAACATATGAATCAAGAGGAGGCCATGGAGCCATGAAAGTCTGCTTCACCATTGAATAAGATCATGGTTGATCTGATCGCAACTCCATATTTCCACTTAAGCATTCCTTCTTCCAAACCTGTCACCCCCTTGCTTAACAATAATTTACCCATCACTGACAAAAGCTTGTCAGACTCTGTCCATTACCTTTTAAGGAATAGAACTTCTGTAAGAATGAAACTTGCCACCCACTGAGGAGGGAGGGGGGGGGGGAGGGCAAAAGCCTCATCCCCTGTCTTAAAAAAGGTGACCCCCTTCATTTTTAAGTTGTGAGCCTAATTCTCCATTCTCTCATGAATGGAAATATCCTGTCTGCATCTACTCAGTCAAATCCCCTCAGGATCCTGCAAAATTCAAACACATTATGATCACTGCTGCCTTTGTTGTGAGATAATTCATTAATTCTATCTTGTTGTACGATACTAGATGTAGGAGAGCCCATTTTCTGATGCACTGTTTTAAGAAACTATCCTTAATATATTCTGGGAACTCCATATAATCTCCCATCATTATTGTTATATCTTTCTGATGAACTCACATCATTTCTTTAATTAAATTCCTGTTTGTGTTAGTGAGCAGGGACCCTGGAGTTTCACTGGAAGATTGTGCTGGTAAATATTGAAGGCCATTAGCCTGCTTTTGGTTCAAGTAATCAAGAGTTAATGTTATCTAAGAAAACCCAGAAAATAAAGATTTTGGGAAGCTTGGAGGAGACGTGGCTATGGTCAGAAGTAAATGTAGTTTCTCTCCTTAAAAAAAATGAGTATCTAGAAAAGTTCAAAGAAAGTAGAAAAGTCTAGTTTGTGCCAATTTGCAGACCGTGTTTTTGATTAGAAATTCATGGATTATTAGAAGTTGAGGAATTCTAACTTGCAAATTTGAGAGTATTCATGTAAGATTTCTTCACATTTCATGGGAAAGAACTAAGAATCTGAGTTTAAAGATTTTGTATAGAATACTAATTTAGATATAGAAATTTAGATTTAAATCACTGCAAACTGATTACGTTGGGGAATAGATTTGAAACTTTGTTTTGCCATATAGTTTAAGATTTCTTTCCTCACTTCTATATCTAGATAACTTGATTGTCTTTGCTTTTTGTGTAATAAGCTTTTATTAAAGAAACTAGGCATGTGTTACTGTTTCAGTGAACAACCATGCTAACTAACTTGTGCTGTTGTACCATCAGTTGGGATCATAACAAATAGTTTTTCAGTTTTTGAGGGATTTGCATCTCTTAACTAACAGGTAAATAATGTTGAACATAATACAGGAGCATTGTGGTGATGTTCGTTACACTGCTTGAATTTTCAAGATGGCATTGACTGTTGCTAAGCGAGTTATTTGAAGTCTTTATATAAAACTGAACCGACAAGGTGAGCTGATAAATTGAGTAGAAATAAAAGCAGGATCTTGTAAGGAGGAAATATGAAAGTGATTATCCAGCATTTGGAATAAGAAAAACAGAAATCTGAAATTGGGCTATCACAGCTAGAATTAATAAAGACAGTTAGAACTGAATCAAGAAAAAACTTGAAAGAAAATGAAAGAAGAACAATTGAAAGGTAGAAAATGCAATGCAAGTTAAAATAGGAAAATTAGACAGTCGATGTTAGGCAGAGAAGAGATAAGATTAAGGAAAGAACGATGAGCTAATGGCATGGTGGATGATTCTAATTCCAATTAGGGGTTGATTTAGCTTAAAAATCGTCTTTTCAGTTTATTGAAGGTGGAGCTGAAAGATATTACACCTCTTTTGAAAAGGTAGCTGGACATAGTTGCCAAAAAGAATTTTTGATCTCAATGTTACTGTGTGTTTTGACATGTCCAGCTATTGCTGCTTGCACACATTTATCAGAAGACAGATTTCCAAATGTTGCAAAGGAAAAAAATACTGTTTGCTGGTGAGCTTGTCTCTGAAGCTTCTCAATTAAAATTTGGAACTACAAAAGAGAAACCTGATTTAACATTTGTAAAATGTACAATATAAAAATAAATGCTATTGGGTCAGTTGTTTAATCACAACGTTAGAGAAACGTTTTGAGAATGCAAGTGAAATTCTGATTATGGAAAAGTTCAGAAATAGGCTTTCTGTAAAATTGAGGGGGTGGGGGGGTAGTGTTTTGATAAGTGTCAAGTATCAAACATTTACAAAGCTGCTGTTCAGATACCTAAAATATCTTACACAAACATTTTCTGGTTGCAAGATGGTCATATGGGAATCCGCAAGGAAATTGGAAGAATAGAAAATTTGTGGATGCAGAGATGTACTAGTTTTAGGGAACAAAATAATGAAGAGCAAAGTAATAAAGTAGAAAGTGAAGTAGTAGGTGCAAATAAATTAAGATACTTCCATTTAATAATATATCACAGCCAACTTCGAAGTTAAATGGCTGACTGTTTACAGCAATAGGAATGTATTTTCATTTTTTTAAATTACGGACTGAAATGAGAAAACTGCTTTAAAAGAGTGTTTGAAAGAGTAGCTGCAGTTTTGAAAAGCAAGCTAACACCCATTGCCAGCATTGTATAAACAATTGTTTGAAAATGCAGTAATTGAAGTTGGGTTGAAGACTATTTGAAGCCAAAGTGGAGTACAGATGTAGCTTTTGCTAGAAATAAAATGTTAATTAGTCTATGGAATAGTGACTGGTTATCAATGACAGAAGCACTTCTTGCCTGGCAACTACTATTGGGTAACTAAACAGCTTGAAGATGGGAACAAGTTAGTGGGAGTATAAGTGAACAGTTCTTCCCCAGCTTAAGAGTGTTTCTCTGTTCTCTGCAGTCAAGACTATAAACCTGAAGAAAACCAGCTTATTTTTGCTCCAATACATTTTGTAAGCTATGGCTTTTAGCTGATAAATCAGATACTTTTTGAGTGAACCAGGTATGTTGTGTTTCTTACCCAAGCAGTGAAAGTATCTGGAGAAAGGTGATTGAAGCAGCATGCTGGCTGGCAAAAGAATCAAAAAGATAATCTCAGCCACAGAATCAAAGACTACTGAATTGTCTCTCCAATATTTTCCCCATCTGTCCAAAACCTATTTTATCCTGTCAGTATGTCTATGAGTGGGCGTTTAGAAGAGGATTATAATTTTTATTATATATAGTGCTTTATATCTGTTTACCTATAGCTAGAAGCTAACTACAGCTAATCAAATTCTTGTTAAGTATAGAAACTTGATCTATGCTTTCGATCGACCTAGGTCTGAAAGTCAGGTAAGTTGGGGAACTTCATGTATTTTTAAAATTGTTCAGCCTTTGTGACAAATGTCTGAATAGTAGGACTCGATTTCTAGCGTGCTACCCAAAGTGAGTTTGTAGCAGAAAGGCTAGATCACAAGATGTTTTGAATGTTTTGGCTCAAAAGTAGAAGTATTTTCTTCTACATCAAATTAGAGGTAAACCAATAAAAATATTGAGAGGCGCTAGAGTAAATGAGTCTCTGATTGTGATTAGTGATACATTTATCTTCCAGAGAAGTTTGTGAAGGAAAACCAATTAATTGGTGGTATGCATGGATGTAACAAGTCAGTCCCCTTACACTGAGTCGAAATAAAGAGTGATTTAATAAATGGAAATGAAGTTAGAATAGTAAAACACCAGAAGATATTACCTGCTATTAATGCAATGACATGCATTTTGCATGAAAAATGCACCAACAAAGTTCCACTCATGAACGAGTAAAGTAATTGAGGGACCATATAACTGTGTGGTTTGCATCAGTGACATGGTTGTGTTCAGTCAAACCTTGAAAGAACATTATACCACTTGATCAAACTGTCTGATGATATAAAGTCACTGTGGTTATCCACCTGGCTAAAAGTGAATTTGCCAAAGATTCTCAAGTGCAAATTTTGCAATATATTGACGTAAGTGGGTTTGATTCAAACGACTTCACTGTATGGATGTTTTGATAAATCTGTTTTTAAAAACGCATGAACTTTTAATGCATACAAGAATGCCTCTCACAACATCAAAGCTGTGCTGGCAACAACGTTGATTTAGCCGCACTGCATTATGAGAAACCTTTTAAACTGGCTGTCGATGCCAGTGAGTTTACTGGAGGTCCTTTTCATTACAAAACTACTAAATCGGGTTTTATTGCCTGGCAGTTATGTTTTGACAAAGTTGTATGCATGTGACAGAAATATTTGACGGTGAAGAAAGAGACGTTGAGGCTTGTGTAGGCTTTACATCAATTTGGTATCTACATCAATGCTGGGGGAATTTATTTACCTGAACTGCAGTTTTTTGATGTCTTTGGAGAAATTTTGGAAAAAAGAACATAATTCTAGAGTTTAATCCTCCAGTAATACAATTTAAAATTTATTCACATGTCTATAAACAAAACAATATTATATCTGATATTTTATCAGAATCACATATGAAGGAAACTGAAATATAATTCAAATGGACATATGTAACATGTCTGCTGTGAAAGTCATATTGATACTGTTAATTAACATAGAAACGTTAAAAATAATTATTGTTATGGGGAATTAAAATTCCTCTTTGGAGGTGGTGTGATGAGAGGTGTGCGCTATTATGTATGTTAATATCAGTTTAGAATTTGGATTTTTGAAATAGTAACATATAGGTGGATTACTTTTATGAAGACTTTTGTTTTGAATATAATAATTAGGAGGCAGCCCTTCCAGAATAGTGTCCAAATCCAGTATGTGTCAGAAGGCAGGGACCCAAAACTTAATGTAAGATCGTTATTACTATGACAGGTGAGGGTATTCATTGAAGACAATTCACTTGTTTACTTCAGGATAATCAAGGATTGATTTGGCTTAGAAAAGCAAAAAGATTGAAAACTTTTGAGCAGTTTGGGTCAGAAGTAAATAATATTTCTTCCTTAGAAAGAAATATAGGATAATTCATGGAAAACACATATAGCTCACTATAAGTACAGAGGAACCTTGATTATCCGAATATCAATTATCCAAATTTCAGATTATCAGAAGAAGATCTCAAGGTCCCGATTAAAAACATTGCATCAAAGAGTTGTTACTAACACTGATCGCATCTTTTGTTTACAATGTTTAAAAATGAATTCGGCTTACTGAAATGCTGCCGAGAACGGTCCCGGACATCGAAGGGAGCTTAGGCACCGTCTCCAAATGACTGACCTCCCACCCCCTCCCTCTCTCCCCACACTTTCCCTGGAGATCTACACAGGGGTGTACCCTAAACCTCCCTTCCCCAGATCATCTCTCCAACATTGTCCTGTACAGTGTAAAGGTGGAACTTATCAAAAAGTTGTGTGTGGCTGTGTGTGTGTGCTTTTTTGAGACTCAACCCCATACCTCCAAAGGCAGCAGCAGCCTTGCTGTTGGTATCCTGTCTGGCTGACTTTGGGGGGGTGAGTCTCAAAATAGTGCGCGCACACACACACAGTCACACAAATAACTTTTTACTATAACTTTTTGACAGCCTGTGGCGTGGAGCGGATGGGGGGGGGGGCTGCGGGGGCTGGAGCAAGGCAGGCAGAGCGAAGAAAGAGGAATCCTTAGAGTCCCAGAGGAGAGGCATTGAATCAGTTATCCGAATAATCAATTATCTGAACAAAATACTGTTCACCCCTCTCATTCAGATAGTTGAGGTTCCTCTGTATATTTAGTTGGTGAAATTTCCAAACTAGGAGTGATTGTTTAGACATCTGCAAGTCAATAAAAGCTGAGAATAAGTATTCATTTTCAGTGAACTGGGGAGAATTATTTAATTTGAATTTAGAGTTGAGGTAGAGGAGTAATTTCTCTGGATTTGAGTCTTTCTAATGGATGTGTTTTTTTTTAAGCTGCAAAAATGCTTCTCTTCAGACCCTCCTATGTTCTCACTGTGTTCAAATCACTTGCAAAATTTAATACTCTTAACTGACTTTTTTTCCCTAAGACTGCAAAACTGTAAGAAATCAAAACAGAAACTGCTGGAGAAACTCAGCAGGTCCCGCAGCATCTGTGAAAAGAGAAACAGATTAAATATTTTGAGTTCAATAGCAGTCTTCCAACTCATCAGATTGTAGGATTTAATTCCCTTACTCCTCCCTGTCTCCTGCAGTCTTTGGGGTTTTCTTAATGTCAAACCTAATGTCATGTTATTATCAACGCCTGTATTACTGCATCTTCTCTTACATATTTCCAGAATTTTGTTTTTAAGTCAGCTTTGAGCATTTGGTGTCTTCCCTCTTTGCAGCTTTGATTGTTAACTGTGTTTAAACTCCCAAATAGTTCACAGGTTTACTACTATTGTTACTTCCATTATTACTGAAAACCATTAGCTAATTCATTTGTTTTAGAAGTACAATAGCATTTCAAAGAAAACACTTAAAATCCTTAAGAGCTTTAACATGTGAAATCTTGCACAGTTAGGCATATCATTTAAACATTCCCTTGGATTACACTTGATTTTGATTGTATCTTTTTGGTTGTGAAGAATTTGCAGATTACAGATTAACATCTGCGTTTTAACTCTTGAGATTGTTCATTGGTGTGACCTATTCATGATTGCAAAGTACTTTTAAAAGTTAATCTGTTTGTAAATGTTATGTGAAGATTTTTTTTGCAAACATGAATATAGATATGAGATCAAGAAATTGTTTCTTAAAGTAATTTATTCGAGACCTTAAATAGGGGAGCAGAATTAGGCCATTCGGCCAATTGATTACGCTCTCCCATTCGATCATGGCTGATGTATTTCTCAACCCCTTTTTCTTGCCTTCTCCCTGTCATCTTGATCCCCTTACCAATCAAGAACCTATCTATGTCTGACTTAAATACACTCAATGACTTGGTCTCTGCAGCAATGAGTTCCAAAACTTAACTGTCTCTGACTGAAGAAATTCCTCTCGTTTTCAGTTCTAAAGTGTTTCCTTTAACTCTGAGACTGCTACTAGTGGAGACATCATCTCCTTGTCCATTCTCTCCATGCCTCTCAGTATCTGTAAGTTTCAATCAGATTCCCCCTCATCCTTCTAAACTCCAAATACAGACCCAGACTCCTCATCTGCTCCTCATATGACAAGCCCTTCATCCCCAGGATCACTCTTATAAACTTCATCTGGACTCCCTTAAATGCCAGCATGCCACTCCTTAGATATGGGGCCCAAAACTGTTCACAATATTCTAAATACAGTCTGACCAGAGCCTTATACAGACTCAGCAGTACATCTGTGCCAGCCCTCTTGAAATGTATGCTGCTGACTGAACCTGCATGTTAACCTAAAGACAATCTCGAACTAGGGCGCCTGAGTCTCTCTGTGCTTCAGATTTCTGAAGTCTTTCCCCATTTAGAAAATAGTCTGTGCCTCTATTCCTACCAAAGTACATAACTTCACACTTGCCCATGTTCTATTCTGTCTGCCACTTTTTCACTGATGCACCAGTTTGTCCAAGTCCTTCTGCAGCTTCCCCATTTCCAAACATTACCTAACCTTCCATCTATCTTTGTGCCTGCAGTGTTAGCAACAAACCCCTCAGTTAGAGTCATAGAGATGTGCAGCACAGAAACAGACCCGTCAGTCCAACTTGTCCACACCAACCAAAAGTCCTAACCTAATCTAGTCCCATTTGCCAGCACTTGGCCCATACCCCTCTAAACCCTTGCTATTCATAATACCCATCCAGATGCCTTTTAAGTGCTGTAATTGTACCAGCCTCCAACATTTCTTCTGGCAGCTCATTCCATACATGCTCCATCTTCTGTGTGAAAAAGTTGCACCTTAGGTCCCATTTATACCTTTCCCCTCTCACCCTAAACCTATGCCCTCTTGATCTGGACTCCCCTACCTCTTAGTCTGTTTATCCTATCCATGTCCCTTATGATTTTATAAACCTCTAAGGTTAGCCCTCAGCCTCTGACACTCCAGGGAAAACAGCTCCAGCCTATTCAGCCTCTCCCTATTGCTCAAATCCTCCAACCCTAGCAACACTTTAGTAAATCTTTTCTGAGCACTTTCAGGTTTCACAATGTCCTTATGATAGGAAGGATTCCAGAATTGTGCACAATATTCCAAAAATGGCCTAAACAATATCCTGTACAGCTGCAACATGACCTCCAAACTCCAATACTCAATGCTCTGACCAATAAAGGAAAGCATACCAAATGCTTTTTTCACTATCCTATCTACCTGCGATTCTACTTTCAAGGAACAATGAACCTGCACTCCAAGGTCGCTTTGTTCAGGAACACTCCCTTGGACCTTACCACTAACTGTATATGTCCTGCTAACATATGCTTTCCCAAAACACAGCAGCTAGCATTTATCTAAATTAAACTCCATCTGCCACTCCTTGGCCCATTGGCCCATCTGATCAAGATCCCGTTATATCCTGAAGTAACCTCCTTCACTGCCCACTACACCTCCCATTTTGGTGTCATCTGCAAAATTACTAACTGTACCTCCTATTTTCACATCCAAATTATTTATATAAATGATGAAAAGTGGACCTTCCACCATCACCCTTCTCCTTCTAACTGTCTTCTACCTTCGAGCCAGTTTTGGAACCAAATGGCTAGTTCTCCCTGTATTCCCTGAGATCTAACTTTGCTGACCAGTCTACCTTGAGGAACCTTGTCAAATGCCTTACTGAAGTCCATATAGATCGCAACTATCACTCTGCCCTCATCAATCCTCTTTGTTTCTTCTTCAAAAAACTCGACAAGTTTGTGAGACATGATTTCCCACACACAAAGCCATGCTGACTATCCCTGGCCTTTCCAAATGCATGCCAACCTATCCCTCAGGATTCCCTCCAACAACTTGCCCACCACCAACGTCAGGCTCACTGGTCTATAGTTCCTTGGCTTTTCCTTACCTTTTTAAAATAGTGGCCACCATGTTGGCCAACCTCCAGCCTTCCAGCACCTCACCTGTGACTATCGATGATACAAATATCTCAGCAATCACTTCCCTAGCTTCCCACAGACTTCTAGGGTATATCTGATCATGTCTTGGGGATTAATCCACCTTTATGCGTGCCAAGTCATCCAGCACCACCACCTGTGTAATATGGACATTTTTCAAGATGTCACCATTTATTTCCCCACATCCTATATCTTCCATCCTTCTCCACAGTAAATACTGATGCAAAATACTTGTTTAGCATCTCCCGCGACGCCACACATAGGCTGCCATGTTGATCTTTGAGGGACCCTATTCTCTCCCTGGTTACCCTTTGGCCCTTAATGTATTTGTGGAATCCCTTTAGATTCTCCTTAACCCTTTTTGCCAAAGCTATCTCATGTTCACTTTTTGCCCACCTGATTTCCCTCTTAAGTATACTCTGCTGCCTTTTATACTCTTCAAAGGATTCACTCGATCTCTCCTGTCTATACTTGACACATGCTTCCTTCTTTTTCTTAACCAAAACCTCAATTTCCCTAGTCATGCAGCATTTTCTACACCTACCATCTTTTCCTTTCACCCTAACAGGAATATACTGATTCTGGACTCTCGTCTCATTTTTGAAGGCTTCCCATTTTCCAGCCATCCCTTTACCTGCAATCATCTGCCGAAAGTTGTTGCCTACTACCGTCGAAATTAGCATTCCTCCATTTTAGAACATCAACTTTTAGATCCAGTCTATCTGTTTCCATCACTATTTTAAAACTTACAGAATTCTGGTCACTGGCCCTAAAGTGCTTCCCCACCTGCCCTGCCTTATTTCCCATGAGTAGGTCAAGGTTTATACCTTCTCTTGTAGATACATCCACATACTGAATCAGTATGTAAACGCTTAACAAATTTCTCCCCACCTAATGCATTAACACTATGGCAGTTCCAGTCAATGTTTGGGAAGTTAAAATCCCCGACCATAACCATCCTGTTATTCTTATAGATAACTGAAATCTCCTGACAAATTTGTTTCCCAATTTCCAGCTGACTATTACGAGATCTATAATACAATCCCAATAAGGTGATCATTCCTTTCTTATTTCTCAGTTCCACTCAAATAACTTCCCTGGATGTATTCCAGGAATATCCTCCCTGAGCATTAAGCTGTCAGTCCTGTCCATCCCTGAGCCGCATTTCTCTAATTGCTATGATATCCCAGTCCCACGTTCTTAACCATGACCTGAGTTCATCTGCCTTCCCTGTTAGGTCTCTTGCATTGAAGTAAATGCAGTTTAGTTTATCAGTCCTACCTTGTTCCTTCGTCCAGATTGTTAATCTATAATGTGTATAGTTAGGCTTCTAACACAGATCCCTGCAAAAGTACTCTAGTCACCAGCTGCCATCCTGAAAGTGTCCTCTTTATCACTACTCTCTCACAACATGCTGGTATGTTGCCCCTAACACTGTTAACTTAGCAGCAATCTGTGTGACATTTCATCAAAGGCCTTTCAGAAATCTAAATACATTACATCCAGTGTCTCTCCTTTGTCTAACTTGCTTATTACCTCATCAAAGAATTCTAACAGATTTGTCAGGCATGAGCTCCCCTTGACAAAGCCATGCTGCCTCAGCCTCATTTTACCATGCAATTCCAAGTACTTCTCAATCTCATCCTGAAAAATAATACCAACAATTGAGGTCAGATTAATTGGCCTATAGTTTCCTGTCTTCTGCCTCCCTCCTTTCTTGAACAGGGGTGTAATATTAGCCATTTTCCAGTTCTCTGGGACTCTCCCTGACTCCACTGATTCCTGAAAGATCACCAGCAATCCCTCACAATCTCCTCTATCTCCTTCAGAACTCTAGGGTGTGGGTGGTTTATCCACTTTCAGATCTTTAAGCTTCCGCAGCACTTTCTCCATAGTGATGGCCACTACACTCACCTGTGCCCCTTGACTCTCTTGAAGTTCTTGGTGTCTTCCACCATGAAAACTTATGCAAAGTACCTCTTCCATTCCTCCACATTTCTTTGTTCCTTATTACTACTACTCCAGCCTAATTCTCCAGCGGTCCAACATCCACTCTCCCCCCTCTCTTACCTTTTAGATACCTAAAATTTCTTATTTTATATTTCTATTTAGCTTACTCTGATATTTCTTCATCTCCCCAAATGCATTTCTGGTTATCCTAAAAAGTGGTTCCCCCAAAGCTTCACCACATCGTATGTGTTTTCATTTGCTTTTAAGCTTTCTGTGAATTCTCTTGTCAGCTATGGTTGCTTCATCCTCCCCCTTAGTATTTTTCTCCTTCCTTGGGATGAATTTCTGCTGTGTTTCCTGAATTACTCACAGAACCTCCCCCCCCCCCCCCATTGCTGCTCCACGCATCTTCCCTACCAGACTCCGGCCAGCTCCTTCCTTATGTCTTTGTAGTTGCCTTTACTCATTTATAATACTGTTGCATCTGATTCAAGCTTTTCACCCTCAAACTGCAGGGTGAGTTCTGTCATATCATGATCACTGTCCACTTGGGATTTCTCCAACTTAAGCTTCTGAATCACATTTACCTCAGGAGACTCAAAATTCAGAATTGCCTGTTCCCTTGTAGACGCTACCAAAAAAAACCGTCACGCAGACATTCCACAAATTCCTTTTCGGGACATCTGCTACCAACTTGACTTTCCCAGTCAAACGTGTGGTGCTTGAAAAGCACAGCCGGTCAGGCAGCATCCGAGGAGCAGGAGGATTGATGTTTTGAGCATAAGCTCTTCTTCAAGAATGTGATGAAGAGCTTATGCTGAAACGTCAACTCTCCTGCTCCTTTTATGTGCCTGACCAGCTGTATTTTTTTCAGCACCACACTTTTTGACTCTGATCTCCAACATCTGTAGTCCTCACTTTCTCCCAGTTGATTATGACTTTCCCAGTCCACCTGTATATTGAATTCCCCCATGATTATTGTAATAGTGTCTTTCTTACATGTCTTTCTTACATGTCTTTTCTAACTCCTGATTTATTTTCTTCCCCACGTTCTGGTTCTGCCATTTAATTTAGCCACTAGTTGCTCATATTCCCTCAACAGGACCCCTTTCCTTTTCTATCTATATCATTGCTACCTGGACAACTGGGTCTTCCCCTCCAACCAACTTCCTCTGCAGCCCAGATGAGATATCCTGAACTTGGGCACCAGGCAGGCAACACAGCCTTCGGGACTCTGGATCCTGGCCACAGACAATAGTGTCTATTCTTGGCTATATTAACCCCAATCACGATTAGATTTCTCTTTTCTACCCCATCTTGAATCGCTCCCTATACCACACCCTGGTCAAGGTCAAAAATCACACGACACCAGGTTATAGTCCCTATAGGTTTAGTTGAAAACACTACCTTTCAGAGCGCTGCTCCTTCATCAGATGGTAGTGAAGACCTTAGATACAGAATTTATAAGGAAATGGTCAAAGGGTCATACAATTCATACGCTCTGGTCGGTTTGCTCATTCTTCATATAGCCCCCATTCTCATCCACACAGGGAGATTCTCAAAATTGTTAGATAAGCTCAAGGACTGAGGCTCCTTCAGCATTAACACCTGGACCCCTGGACCTGTCTTCCTTGTAATGACACTGTCCTGTCCCTGACCATTGACCAAAGTTTAGATATTTAGATATTTAATCGAGGAGTGTGACTGCCTTCTGAAACACAGCATCCAGGTAAATCATCCCTCTCCCTGATGTATTGCAGTGTTTGAAACTCAGACTCCAGCTCATCAACTTTGAGCTAGAGTTTCTTAAGCAACCAACATTTGCTACAGGTATCATCACTATGCACCACAATCAGTTCCACCAACTCCTATATCATGCAGTTATAACACATTGCCTGGCCGGCATCTCTATTCTAGCTGCTTAGTTCTTTTATTTCGAGAAAAATTATACTGGTCTTTTAGTCTGTAGCTTGTAAATATTTCCCCAATTTGCCTTCAATCTAAAAGTAACCTTAATAGTCAAATTAGCAGCTATTGCCAATCATTGATGTCAGGTTTACCTGTGATGTCACCCTTCTTTGCTGGGCCCCTGAACCTGGGCTTCAATTTATCCTATTAAAAAATCCTTACAAATGTGAGCCGAAATAAAACTAACAAAAAGTACCTCTTGTCTGCACCGAATTCCTACATCACTTCCAAATTCATTGAACGATATATTCACTCGGGTTGTGTCTCATTGCGGATGCGATTTCTCCTTCCTGACCATGCAAAGGTTGCTTTTAAGTAAAATACAAATAGGAATGCTAATATGGATACGGCAAAGATTATTAAAATTTAATATTGGTATTAAAACTCGTCTGTTTTTTGCAATATATGGTTAATGTTCTATGTTTTCTTGAAACTACCAAGTAATACTCCAGGATTGTTAGTCAATGTGGTCCAATAAATTTCTTTTCAAAATTGACCAACCCTAGGACACTGAAAATCTCTGTCACCACAGACAATCAAAGATGGTAAAATGATTTTATGGACTATTAGAGTCTAATAGACTGCCATATACAAGCAGATTGCTAGTGGGCCTCAGATACTTGACATGAGCAAAATTGATCTCGTAAGCTTGTTTCCATCCTTTATTTCGCTCCACATTTCCTTACAGCATGCAAAGTTTGCTGGCGTGTAATTAATGTAACACATCTAATTTTATACTGCTGGGTAATTGTGAATCGTGTTAAATGATCTTTGATATCTTTGTAGATAGAATTCTATAATAAATGGTTAGAGGGAATCATTAAACTTTCAGCTTTGTTTAATATCAATCTTACGTAATACATCATCTAGATACCACATCAAGTAGTAATAATATTGCGTAGGAAATTATGTAAAGAATAACAAGATGATTTTTGTGTGTTCTTTCCGTGCACTATTTACGTGCTATACTTCAAAAGTAATTAATTGAAAGAGAAATACTTTGACCCTTAATGTGGAACTGTGCAATATCAATGCAATTTCTCTTCTCTAGAGGGTGTTGCCCTCTCTGATCATTTTATAACATGCAGCTGTGCTTTGTATCCATGTTCACAAGGGTGGAGATGGAAACAGCTAGTTATTTTGCTTACAACTCCCATTTCCAATGAATCATAATTTGGATCACACTCGGGTGAAAGATAAAATTTATTATTGCCAAAATTCAACTGCTGGAAGTCTTTTTTTCAGATCTTGGAATACAGCCTTCAAATACAAACAGCTGAACAGAAACAATTGCACTCCAAGAAAATATCCATCTTTCTCTTTACATTTCTGTTGAAGCATTACCAGTGTCATTAATCTTCCTACCATCCCTTCAATCATAATCTCACCACTCATCAACAAACCACTATCTCTTAGACCATCAACTATCTCATCACCTCAGGAGATCTTCCATCCACAGCCTCTAAGCTGATAGTTCCTTAACCCCGCCCCACCCGTTTCTATCTCCTACCCAAAGTCCATAAACCTGACTGCTCCGGTCAACCCGTAGTCGCTGTCTGCTCCTGCCCCAATGAACTTATCTCTTATCTCGACTTCATCCTTTTAGCCAGATCCATTCCCCAACCCTATTACTTTACATTTACCCTGACTAATGCACCTAACGTACACATCCCTGAACACTATGGGCAATTTAGCTTGGCCAATTCACCTAACCTGCACATCTTTGGACTGTGGAAGGAAACTGGAGAAACCCACATGGAAACAGGGAGAATGTACAAATTCCACACAGACAGTTGGCCTAGGCTGGAATCAAACCCGGGTCCCTGGTACTGTGAGGCAGCAATGCTAATCGCTGAGCCACAGTGCCACCCACATTTTCTTCCCCTTTGGTCCAGGAACTCCCCACCTACGTTCAGAACACAACCTATGCCCTCTACATTCTCCAAGAGTTTCAATTCCCTGGCTCTAGCACCTCATCGTCACCGTAGGCATTCAGTCTCTCTAAACCTGTGTCCCACATGAGGAAGGCTTAAAAGCCCTCCGTCTCTTCCTCTTTCACTAGCCCAACCAGTCCCCCTCCACCAAAACTCTCATTCACTTGATGGAACTGGACCTCACCCTCAACAAAATTGTTCCTTTCAATCTTCCCACTTCCTACAAACCAGAGTGGTGGCTATGGGTACCCACAATAGGTCCGAGCAATGCTTGCCTTTTCGTAGCATGTGTTGAATGGTCCCTCTTCTGCAGCTACACTGACACCATCCCCTACCTTTTCCGCCACTACATTGACTATTGGGACTGTCTTGTGCTCCCATGAGGAGCTCGAACAGTTCATCTACTTCACCCACACTTTCTACCCTGACCATAAATTCACCTGCACCATCTCTAACAGCTCTGTCCCCGTCCTGGACCTCTCCATCTCCATCTCCAGTAACTGACTGAGCAAACCTACCAATTCCCACAGCTACATCCACTACACCTCTACTCAACTACCCTCCTGCAAAAATGCAATCTCGTACTCCCAATTCCTCCACTTCTGCCACATCCAGGATGAGAGATTCCACTCCAGAACATCCCAGATCTCCCCCTCCTTCAAGGACTTTAATTTCCTCTCTCCTATGATTAATAATCCCCTCAACCGTACCTCCTCCATTTCCCGCATCTCTGCCCACAAACCCCCTCCTCCCAACTCCCAATAAGGGTAGAGATCCCCTGGTCCTCACCAATCCACTAATCTCCAAATCCAGCACTCTGCCATTTTTGCCACCTGCAGTCAGACCCCACTACCAAAAAAAATTCCTTCCCCACCCCTATTTGCTTTCTATATGGACCATTCACTCAGTGGCTCCCTCATCTACACTGCCCACTAACCTGTCCTCCATACTTGACAACCACAGCAAGTGCAATACCTGCTCCTGCATCCCCTCTCCCACCTCCATTCAAGGCCCCAAACATCATTCCAAATCCAGCAGAGATTCGCCTGCAATTCTAACCTGGTCTATTGCATCTGTTGCTCTTGATATCGTTTCCTTTACAGCGAAGAGACCAAGCACAGACTCAGGGATTAGTTTGTGGAGCATCGGCACTCTGTGCGCTCCAAACAACAACACCTTCCAGTTGTCAGGCATTTCAACTCCCCTCTCTCACTACCTTGGCAACATGTCCATCCTCTGCTTTCTCCACCATCAAAATAGGCCACATGCAAACTGGAGAAACAACACCTCATAGTCTGCCTCAGGAGCTTAGAGCCCAATAACCTCAACATAGAGTTCACAAGGTTCAAAATCTCCCCAAACCGCAACCTTCTCCCATGTTCAGCCCTCCTTCCCCTCCTAGCCTCCTTGAGCTGAGCGAACCATCTTCCTTCTCACCTATCTGCTCCACCCTTCCCACTAACCAATCACAATAACCCCCATCTGCATCCACCTACCACCATCCCACTTATCTTTCCCACATCCACGTTGACCATTCCACTTACATTTCCCCCCAGTCCCACTCTCCTCCCTCTATTTATTTCTGAGTTCCATTCCCCCTTCCCAGTATGAAGGGTCCTAGTTCAAAATGTTGACTTTTCTGCTCCTCCAATGCTGTCTGAACTGCTGTGCGTTTTCAGCTCCACATTTTATTGGCTCATTAAAAATAATATTAGTTTTCTACCTTTGTGACAGTTCTGACTGCAGATATAAAAACAGAAAATGATGAGAATTTGCAGTAGGTCCATCACTATTTATAAAGGGAAATATAGGTCTTGATTCTGTAGATTTTTTTGGTTATGTTTCTTTCAGAGCAAACACACAGCAATTACAATACTGCAATATCTTTCAACTCAGGCAATCCATGTCAGCAGTTCTGCTCTAAAGAAGTGGTTAGTTCTAATCACATTTGTCCGCTGTAATCCCTTAACCCACAATGATTTTTCCTTAATGCAAAATCCACTCTAATTTTGAGCATTGATATAGTTCCTTCCTCAACAATAATCCCTGGAAATCTCATATGTAGATCTGGCAAATTGGTGTCTGTATAAAAGGGAGATAGGCATGTTCCTTGTGCTTTAAAAATACTTGAGGTGTTCGACCATATTGGGGTAATTAGTGTAATGGAGCATGCATTTGGCAATGTTTGGTGTTGGTAAAAGTGGGCAAATTGACCTTACTGGGAAACCAGCTTCAACAATCCAACATCTCCATTTAAATCAAGCTTATTAGGCTACATGCAAACCAACATCCTCTCCCAAGAATTTCACGAAGGTTAATAGTTCAATACCCATGTTACTATTAAGGTTTTTGCAATTTGGTTGAGTTCATGGGTTTCCTGGACCTTGCTGGTGAAAGCAAGAGTACAGCAGCAATTTTAGATTCTGAAAATGTATCGAGAAAATACACCACTAAGTATTGACAACTCAGAGCTGCTGTCTATCTAGCATCAGCAAGATCTTTACAGTATTATGCTGAGAAGTTAAATTCACACCTTTTGTTGGTTGGATAGTTCTGGTGAATTTTGGAACTCGATCAGATGAACAATGCTGTTTTACTTTGGACCTCAGGTGCAATCATATTTAGTTGGCTGTTTTCAAATTAGCATATGTAAGATTATCATACTATTTCTTATCACCAGGAGCTGGGTGACCTCAATCTCCAACAGCCAAGCACACGTGAGCTTCTAGTCATGTCCAGCACTATCTCCTCTGCAGTCAGTTGCATGATATTTGGAAGGCTGTTGCTAGTTCTCTGCCCCTCCCATATGTTCTGCAATTTCTTCTACCCGAAAGAATAGAAGAGAGTGATGGCTTGTGTAGAGTGATTGGAAGGATGGGAAAGCATTTATTGGAGTGACTGAGAAAGAGGCATGACTCCAGAAAAAGTAGGGTAAGTGTCTGTGTATTTGCACATGGAGATGTGAGGAAGTGCACAGTGGGTGAGAGAAGTAAGTTAATGAGTGAGGTATTATGCGAGGGTAGGTTTAGGAAGGCATTATGAGAATTTTGCATGACACAATAATCAAGTGCTGTTGAATGTGCCACTTCAATAACCTTTCTTTTCCTGTTTAAGTCATTAAATCTCTTTTGCTGTTGAATCATGAATGTGGTACTACATCCCCACTGATGAGCTCATGAGCAACTTTCTATTCACAGCTATGTTTCATTGGCAAAATTCATCCTCTGATCAATAGGAAAAATTACCTCTCCCCCCCCCCCCCCCTCCATATGCTGTCCTCACACACCCAAGGAGGCATCACAAAACTTAAGTTGAGCCTTTGGTCAGTCCCTTCTCTTCTGTTCCTGACTCCTGAGTGAATCATTTCCATGGTTGGAGATGTGTCATTGTCAGTCATGACACTAAGGCGAAATGATCAGGAAATCCAGAAATAATGTGATGGTGCAGACGCTGAATTTCCCATGCCCTACTGGATGCCTGCCTCTTCATTCCCAATAGCTGGGCAACTTAAAATCAAGTTCAGCCCATTTGAAGTAACATTAAGGATGAGGCCTTGGCTGAATAAGAAAGGAAGCTGTTCAAGTGTCAATACTCAAATATGTAAATACAAAAGCTTGCATGATGGAAAAGCTGAAAAGAGATGCTGCTGAGTAGAGATGGTACAAAGCTAAGTAAAAAGTAATCTGAGAAAGACTTCAGCGAATTCTCATGAGTTCCAAGAATCTACACAACAATAGATGAGTGAGGCCACCGAATTGGAAAGGGATGAAGAGGAAGGGAGGGACACGTGTAGAGGTCAGTTTGACCCTTGGAGAGGAACAATAGATCCTGGATCCAAGCTGCAGTTCCCAATAGTGGATGGCATTCACCAGGATGTCAAAGTGAGGGCCGGTACCTACAGGAGGAGAGAATGAGTGACTGGCATTAGTGGGGATAAGTTTGTCTTTTAATGCACATATCAAAGGAACTCTCCTGCTGCTGACATCACATTCTACTGAGAGCCTTACTATGTTATGCTGTAAGTTAAGTAGGTATTGATTTATATATGAATTTATTCCAAAATAGAGAATGGTTCCTGAAAGAACACAGTCAAAATTTAAGTAAATTGTTTCAACATTTTGAACCGTTGCAATGATCACTCTGTTGCCAATGTAAAATATAGTGGAAAGAGTTACTTTCATCTTATAAAGACTGTGTCGTTTTAAAATCTGGGCACTGATTTCATTGCTTGTCATCATTTATATAAGTCATTTGGATGTGAAATAGCAGGTATAGTTAGTAAATTTGCAGAAGACACCAAAATTGCAGATGCAGACAGTGAAGAAGATTATCACAGATTACAATGGAATCGTGATCAGAATGGCCAGTGGGCTGAGGAGTGGCTGATGGAGTTTAATTTAGATAAATGTGAGGTGCTGCGTTTTGGAAAGGCAAATCGTTACACATTTAATGGTAAGGGTCCTGGGGAGAGTTGCTGAATACAGTGACCTTTGAGTGCAGATTCATTGTTCCTTGAAAGTGGAATCGCAGGTAGATAGGATAGTGAAGAAGGCATTTAGTGTGCTTTCCTATCTTGGTCAGAGTATTGAGCAGAGGAGTTGGGAGATCATGCTGTGGCTGTACAGGACATTGGTTAGGCCACTTTTTGAATATTGTGTACAATTCTAGTCTCCCTCCTATCGGTAGGATGTTGTGAAACTTGAAAGGGTTCTGAAAAGATTTATAAGGATGTTGCCAAGGTTTAGAGGGTTTGAGCTATGGGGAGAGGCTGAATAGGCTGGGGCTGTTTTCCCTGGAGCGTCAGAGGTTGAGGGGTGACCTTAGAGAAGTTTATGAAATCAGGAGGGGCATGGATGGGGTGAATAGACAAGATCTTTTCCCTGGGTTGGGGGAGCCCAGAACTAGAGGCCATAGGTTTATGATGAGAGTGGAAAGATATAAATGCGACCTAAGCGGCAATGTTTTCGTGCAGAGGCTGGTGCGTGTATGGAATGAGCTGCTAGAGAAATTGGTAGAGGCTGGTACAACAGCAACTTTAAAAGGCATCTTTAAAAGGTATATGAATAGAAAGGTTTAGAGGGATATGGGCCAAGTGTTGGCAAATGGGACTAGATTAATTTAGAATATCTGGTCAGCATGGAGAAATTGGACTGAAGGGTCTGTTTCTGTGCTGTCCATCTCTATGACTCTCTGACTTGATAACTGTGGACTGAAATGAGAAAGAACTGCTTCAGACCGGGGATTTACAAAGTTGGCTGCATGGTTTAAAAGTTAGGAATCTGATACTTTTTGTAAACTCTGTGTAGCTGTGGATTCCACAATGTGCAGACGAACTGAAGATTAGAGGTTGTTTACAAATGAAGATTTGTGGACTCTGAACCAACTATCAATTACTACGATCCTGTAACTGTCAACAATAAGGTGAATGGTTGTCAGTTAGCTGAACAGTTTGGGCTGTGATCAAGATAGTGGGAAGTTGCTCAGATCAGAAAAGAAACCAGATCCACAGCATCTAATAAAACACTCTGTTCTCTGCAGTGAGCCAGTTTACCTTGGCTTCAGCAGGTGCAGCAAGTTGTAACTTTGAACTAGGTACATCAAAGACCTTTCATAAGTAAATCAGCCACCCTGCACCTCCTGCAAACCCATGGAAGCATTCAGAAAAAGATCCAAACATGAACCACCCAACAGATCTTGTGAACAAAGGTCACAGTTCTGTTTTTTTTTTCAGTTTTCTCCATACCCATTTGTTTTTCCCCCCAGTTTGTCTGTGTATAAGGGGAAATTAAGAAAGAGTTTAGACTTTTAATTTGTAAAGCTTACTTAGGCAATTAGACTAATTGTAGCTAAAAATCAAATGATCTTTTTTAAAGTATGATTTATTGTTAATTATAGAAACATGGTCCATGTTTTGTATCAACCTAGGTCTAAAAATTAGAGAGGTTCGAGAATTTTCTTGTGTATTTTTTAAAAGCCTTTAACTTTGTGTGATGACTCTGGGAATACTTGAGCTTAATGTCTAGCATGCTACCCCAAGGATTCTGATAAAGTTGAAGATGTACAAGCATTTTCCTGCTTGTCATGAGAGAGCCACATTTCGAGGTCATGTATGTAGTAGTGCCTTCAACATTTTGTTGATATTTTAGTTCCTCAAATCGAGAAAGCTGGTCTGTCAGGAGCTTGCCTCCTGAATCTACGTTGGCTGCCACTTATCAGTAAATCTGATATTCCTTGTTCTTATTCTTGACTAATCCATCTTTCAATGCCTCACAAATATTCTCCCTAATGCATTTGGATATTCTTGGATAAATTCTACTGCTGGTTAATTCTTGGCCCTTTTTTACCTGCCTGGGTCTTCCATTTTATTTAGATTAGGTTATTTAATTGTTCTTGTATTTTTTGGGGGAAGGACATATTCACATCTTCCCTTCTAACCCAAGCATTCCATTCAAATTGTAACTAGTTCTATCTAGCTACTGATCCCATACAGTTGGCTCTGATATCCAGGGTAAAATTTAACAGTGAGATGAGTGGACCCTGCCTGAATGCTATTCCTATCTGGAGTTGACAAATGCGTTTTAGGTTTTTGAATTTCTGGGGATATGATTTAGTTCTTCCCCTCCCAGTCCCACGAGTGCTCTCTCTTTCAATGCTTACATCCTCTTGCATTGCCAATTGGTTTCAGGATCACAATCGATATGGGCTTGCAGCGGCTTAAGTTTTAAAACTGTACAATACAATGCAATGCTGGCGTCATTGTTTCCAATGGTTATAAGCATCGCGTTCCCTTTCCTCTGCGCCTTGATTGGGACCACCCAACCTATAAAGTCGAGCTGATCTGCTCCTGAGCCGACACAGGATCTCAGGCAGAATGGCAGCTAGTTCATTCAAAGTGCTGCTGCTCATTTATCTAACATGTCCCGAACCTACCAGCGCACTATCCGAAGCAGACAAGGAGGTTCTGCTTGAAGCACACAATCAGTTTCGCTCTGAAGTACCTGATGCATCTAACATGCTGAAAATGGTAAGGGGTGCGATTCCTTCAGAATTTAAGAGCACCTGATTGTTTTACTGCATTATGACCCACGAGGTTAAAGTTCCTTTGCATTTTAGTCCTCAGAAGCTAATGTTAACATTGGGTTGATTCGATACATCTGTAATTTGTTGCAGGAAGAGTGCAACTATTCTTTTTGAAGGGAATGATATTTCTATCAGATCGGCAATAATATTCAATTACCAAGATATGTTTATTTTCATTGTATTCACTAACAAAAGTTGTTCGCTACTTAACTCAGCCAGCATCATTTCACTTCTTTTTGAGACAATAATGATTTAAAAGAAAAATATAAAGTTTCCAGCAATTTGATTTTAATCGCGATGCCCTATTATTTCCTCAATATGTTTTTTCTTTTTGGATACAGAAATTTAGAGGAGACATGAATGGGCAGAGAACATGTTAATTTTGGAAACGGCATTTTCTTCTGTTGTGTGGGGGAAAGGAACTTGAGTCTGTGGAAACAGGAACACCAGTGGAAGTCTCTTCCTGACTTGGGTGTGGATTTTGGGGTCAGCAGTCTGGTGGGGAGCTGTCTCCCACAGTTGTCTCTGTTCCAATTTTCTGCCGGATTCTGGAGGCGTCTCTGTAAAATGGGGTAATGGTGAGGTCGTAGTGACAGCTTTAAATACCTTTCATCAACATTCACTGATTCACCCAAATCAATACAATGGAAAATAGATGTCCAACATTAACAGTTCATAGAATATTTACCAATGTCAATCCGAATAATTACTTTACTAAGATATAATTTCCGTCAATGTATTTCCTATCTCGAAACCTAACTTCTAAAACTTTCTTTATGTCATACTTGTGCGCGAACATTTCCCATTATAGATTCCTATGTCCACATTTTGCATTTAATGTTCTTGTGTCAACCATGAGCCAAAATATATTTATTTTTCTCTCAGGGCTTCTCATTTTTTCAAGGGTAACCTTTTGGTTTCCAACAGCTCTTTTTTTTTCCTTCAAACTCTTTAGTAAAGTGGTGTAGTATCATTACCATTCATAGCAGTTTAGATATCTTTTTGAGGGGGGGTGGGGTGGGGGGTGGTAGTGTTTGGACTCGCACAGAAACTGAGAAAAAAATCAATATCAATAATCATGACTGGTCCGCTAAACATAAAGCTACAACAAACAAGCAAAACATTAACGGTACAGGGCAACGAGCATAAATTAGCATTGCTTTTAAAACCCGGAAACTCATTTTTTATACATAAAAGCCCTTACCCGAAGCATGCTTTCCATGGATTGGTGAGGTCGCAACTAAACAGTTGCATGTTTGTCTCTAACACAGCTGCTACCACTCAGATATTCACATTGTATAAGATGTTCACAAATGCAAATGTATGACATTTTTAAAAAATCATTCAGCAATTACTGCCCATTCATAATTGTCCTGGAGAAAGGGTGGTTTAGTGTAGGTGGTTTACTGTTAGGGAGGGAATTCCAGGGTATTGACCCAGCAGCAATGAAGAAACAGCAATACATTTTCAAGTCAGGGTGGCATCTGACTTGGAGGGAAACTTATAGATTGTGGTGTTCCCACTTATCTGCTGCTCTTGTCCATCTAAGAGGTAGAAAACATGGGTTTAGAAGGTACTGCTAATCAGCCTTGGTGAGTTGTTGCAGTGTATTGTGTTGGTACTGCTACTGTGCATCAATGGCATGCAGAGTAAATATTACATGGAGTGCCAGTCAAGCAGGCTACTTTGTCCTGGGTGGTGCCAAGCTTTTTGAGTGTTTTTGGAACTGCACACATCTTAGCAAGAGAAAAGTATTCGCTCGCATTTCTGATTTGTGCCTGGTAGACGGTGCACAAACGTTTGGGAGTCAGGAGACAAGTTATTTGCTGCAGAATTCTCAGCCAGTTAGTCCATTTTAGTTTCTGATCAATGTTAACTCCCAGGAGGTTGATAGTGGGGATTTAGTGATGGTAAAGACATTAAATGCAAAGGGATGATGGGTAAATTCTGTTTTATTTTAGATGGTCATTGCTTGGCACTTGTGCCATGAAGTTTACTTGCTACTTATTAGCCAAAGTATGAATATTTTTGAGGTGATGCTGCATTTGGACATGGTTGCTTCAGTATCTTAGACATCGCAAATGGAACTGAACATCATGCAATTAGCAGTGAATATTCTGACTTTTGACTTGTATTGGAGTGAATGTCCTTGATGAAGCAACTGAAGATGGTTGGTCCTAGGACACTAGCCTGAGGAACTCCAGTGATTTTGTGGGGTTGAGGTGATTGCCTTCCAACAACCACAACCATTTTCCTTTGTACAAGGTATAACTCCAGCAAGTGGAGAGATTTCCCTGAGTCCCATTGACTCTAATTTTTGTGGGGCTCCTGATGCTGAACTTGGTCAAATGCTGTCTTGATGCCAATGGCAGTCACCCTCACTTTTGTTCTTCAGTTCAGTCCTTTTGTCCGCGTTTGGAACAAGATGGCACTGAGCACAGGAGATGATTGGACCTGGTGTAGCCCAAATGGAGCATCAGTGTGCATGTTATTATTGAGAAAATGCCACTTGATGACTCCCTCCACAACTTTGCTAATATTTGAATCTAGACTGATGGAGCAGTAATTATCTGGATTGGATTTGTCCTGCATTTTGGGGACATACCATTCCTGGATGAATTCCCATTTTGCTGGGTAGATGTAATTTTTTTTTTGTTCATGAGATGTGGTTGTCACTGGTTAGACCACCTCTAATTGTCCATAGGAAAGTTAGGAGTCAACCACATCACTGTGGCTTTGGACGTACATGAGGTCAGACCAGGTAAGGAATGTGGATTGGTTTTGCTAATGGACATTAGTGAACCAGATGTAGTAGCTGCATGGTTGCCATTTTTTAATTCCATACTTCCCTTTTGAATCCAAATTTCACCATCTGCCACAGCAGGATTCAAAAGAAAATCCCATGATAGTAGTCTATGGTTCTGGATTACTAGCCCAGTGGCATTATTTCTACACCACCATCTCCTCTAAATTGTACTGGAGTAGCTTGGCTAGGGATATGGCTCTTTGCTGAGCACAAGTCTTCAGCAAAGTTATCAGGGCCTTAGCCTTTGCAATATCCAATGCTCTCATCTATTTCTTGATGTTATATAGAGTGAATTGAATTGCTGAGGATGGATGCTGGGGACCTTGAGAGTGGGTCAGACAGAATCATTCATTAAACACTTCCACCAGAAAACTCTTGTGAATGCTTCAAGCTTGTTTATTGTGCTATTGTGCTCAACTCCCGATTGTTGTGGGTGAAGATGTTTGTGAAGTGTCCTCCTCTTGTTAAGTTTTTAATTGTCCATCTGCATTCATGGCTGATGGTGGAAGGACTGCAGCGCTTAGGTCAGATCTGTTAGAAATGGAATTACTCGGTCCAGTTTATTGCATGCTTCTTACATTGCTAGGCATGTATGTAGCTACCTGTTTCATAGATTTGGTGTTTTTTTATAATTATTATAATAATTACACCTTATTTTTTAGGTATGCTTTGTGCTGTTCAGGCATGCTTTCTTGCACCTTTCATTGAACCAGGGTTAATCCCCTGGCTTGGTGGGAATGGTAGAATAAGGAATATTCAAGACCATGAGGTTATAGATTACAGTTTTATCCAATTCTGTTCAGTTGATGGCCCACAGAGCTTCATAAATACCCAGTTTTGAATTGGTCCATTCATTATTAAACTGAATTACCTAATTGACATAGTGTTCATTACAATAGCATCCGCTAAGTTACCACTGCATAATTGCTCCTGAATTCTTATAGTCTTGAGCTACAAGAGGCTCCACGTTCATTTGCAAGGAATTAATGCTGTTTGTTTTCTTCATACCCAGTTGGCTATGTATTTGTTTGTTGGAAGGTTTAAAACTGCTCTCACCTCTTTGCAGACCCTCATATCTGCTTTGAGGTTTCTCTTATCCCCTTTGCAGCCACCTTACCATCTTGGCAGACCCTCTCTTTCCATTGTAGTTTCCCTACGTCACAGCTCCTCCTTCCAAAACCCCAATCTTGTTCCAGCCAGATGAGCAGCTTTGATTGTGATTCCTCCCTCTCCTCACTACCTCCAGCCTTGCTACCTGCAGCCACTCACGTTCTCACTTCTGCCGATGTCACACAGGCTGCTTCTCACCCATTGTGAGTCTATCATCAGCAAACCCTAGAGAGAACTGATGTATAAATCTCCTAGGACCTGAAAGGGTTAACCAACATCACCAGTTGAATTCAGCCCATCAGCATATAAGGGTCTGTTGCTGGGAGGAGCTATCCACTTTTGTGTAACTATGAGTTCTGTATGTGTTCACCAGCACGTGTAAGATGCTTTTGTGATTGTTCTTTACAATCAATCTTCAATTTGTAATGTGTACAGGATTTTAAGTTGAGTTTGATAGTCTCATAAGGAACAATTATGTATCTCATAGCTACTAGATAATATGTAATAAACCTAATCAGTGTTCATCAAGACTGAGCTTATCTTCTACTAAGGGTTTGTATTGGTTCCTTCTTCACATGGTAATAGCAACCTCGACTGGTATTAGGAAGAAGGATTTGTGACAATGAGTGTCTCCTAGGATCCCACATGGTTCCTTCAGAAACCAACATTTTCAAGAAGAACCCATTGATGGTTGGAGGAGCGGCTCCTAGGAGATTATGACAGTTTTGCTTACATGATTGTTCACTGATTTTACCTGTTATTGAATTTTCCAGGGTTTTTTGGAGCAAATTTGCTCACCTATTTGTTTTTGCACTGGTCAACAATATTTATCAATATACAAATCAACACATTCAAAATGCTTTATCAAGAAGATATTGTCTTCCATCAACTGAAGTTATTAATACATAAAATAGTTCAAGCAAACTGAATATAAACTTTACAAATCTCAGCATTAAATACATTAGTTAGATGGCTATTTAAGTATTTTGATGACTTCATAAAAAAATACCACAAGGCCTCAGTTTCTATTCTCAACTATAACCAGAAATTGAAGTTTCAGTTGCATTCAATTGCTTGTGCATATCCTGAACATTGTAATTAGAGGGATTTCCTGGGACTGAATGTGATTTGTGCATCCAAGATAGAGGACAGGAAAAATTTCTGGCTGTAAGAGCTGCTCCTTTTTTTTTTGAGGTATTTTAGGTGTTGGAGGTGATTTCCTTGAATTCCAGGAGCAGCAATTACTGTTTTATATGCTGTTGCATTGTTTTGGAACTTTGGAAAAAAAAAGTCAAAACAACAGCAGTTTTAAAAGGGAGAAGAGCAGACAAAGGAAGCACGTGGTGAGGACAGTGCAGGAGAGAGAGAGAGAGAGAACCTGCACAGTTACTGCCTTTGCTGTTTAAATTTGTGAATCGCTGAACATCGAAGTGCGTCTGAGAAAATTAACAAACAGTGAAATTCACAACTAATCTTGGAGGAACTGTTGGGTGAAGTTCACAGCACAGAATCAGATAAGTTAGTTGTTGTTCTAAGTCTGTCCAAGAGAAAGGCTGCAGTAGTGAGTATAGTGGATTCTTTCTTGATTATATGTTTTTGGAGATAAGTCTCTTGATTAAACTTAAAATATAAGCCATAGCTATTAATTTAACCTGCGGCAGTGTTTATAGAGGAATAAGACGGTGTTATTTTCTGGGTCTGTAAGATTGTGAAGGAGCAAAAATGGCCTTTGCAGTGATATGTACTTCTTGTCAGATGTGGGAGTTTAAAGAGAGTTTAAGGGTTACTGTGGATTATATCTGCCATAAATGCTGTTGGATGTGAATCTTATCAGATCGAGTGGATCGGTTGGAGAGACAAATAGAAGCAATGAGGAATTTGCAACAACAACAGTATGTGATCAATGGTAGTTATAGGAAGAGGGGAAAGTCTCAGATACAATCCTATAGATGGGTTAACTCCAGGAAGGGCAGCACAGTAGCACAGTGGTTAGCACTGCTGCCTCACAGCGCAAGAGACCCGGGTTCAATTCCTGCCTCAGGTGACTGACTGTGTGGAGTTTGCACATTCTCCCCGTGTCTGCATGGGTTTCCTCTGGGTGCTCTGGTTTCCTCCCACAGTCCAAAGGTTAGGTGAATTGGCCATGCTAAATTGCCCGTAGTGTTAGGTGAAGGGGTAAATGTAGGGGAATGGGTCTGGGTGGATTGCGCTTCAGTGGGTCGGTGTGGACTTGTTGGGCCGAAGGACCTGTTTCCACACTGTAAGTAATCTAATTTAGAGGTAGGTAGCTAGTGCAGGAGTCTTTTGTGTATATACCCATTTCAAACAGGTATGCTGTTTTGGAAAATGTACGGGGTGATGGATTCTCAGGGGAACGTAGCATGAACAGTCAAGTTTCTGGTATTGAGACTGGCTCTAATGCAACAAGGGGTACATTGGCTTCCAAGAGATCAATTGTGTTAGGGGATTCTGTAGTCAGAGGTACAGACAGACGTTTCTGTGGCCAGCAGAGAAAAAGCAGAATGGTGTGTTGTTTCCCTGGTGCCAGGATCAAGGATGTCTCAGAGAGGGTGCAGAATGTTCTCACTGGGGAGAGGGGCCAGCAGGAGGTCATTGTCCATATTGGAACCAATGACATTGGAAGGGAAAAGGTAGAGATTCTGAGGGGAGATTACAGAGTGAGGCAGAAATTTAAAAAGGAGGTCCTCAAGGGTAGTAATATCTGGATTACTCTCAGTGCTACGAGCTAGTGAGGGCAGGAATAGGAGGATAGAGCAGATGAATGCATGGCTGAGGAGCTGGTGTATAGGAGAAGGATTCACATTTTTGGGTCATTGGAATCTCTTTTGGGGTAGAAGTGACCTGTACAAGAAGGACGGATTGCACCTAAATTAGAAGGGGACGAATATGTTGGCAGGGAAATTTGCTAGAGCTGCTTGGGAGGATTTAAACCAGTAAGGTGGCAGGGTGGGACCCAGGGAGATAGTGAGGAAAGAGATCGGTCTGAGACGGGTACAGCTGAGAACAGAAGTGAATCAAACAGTCAGGGACAAGGTAGGACTAATAAATTAAACTGCATTTATTTCAATGCAAGGGGCCTAACAGGAAAGGCAAATGAACTCAGGGCATGGTTAGGAACATGGGACTGGGATATCACAGCAATTACGGAAACATGGCTCACAGATGGGCAGGACTGGCCGCTTAATGTTCCAGGATACAAATGCTACAGGAAGGATAGAAAGGGAGGCAAGAGAGGAGGGGGAGTGGCATTTTTAATAAGGGATAGCATTACAGCTATGCTGAGGGAGGATATTCCCAGAAATACATCCAGGGAAGTTTTTTGGGTGGAACTGAGAAATAAGAAAGGGATGATCACCTTATTGGCATTGTATTATAGATACCCCAATAGTCAGAGGGAAATTGAAAAACAAACTTGTAAGGAGATCTCAGCTATCTGTAAGAATAATAGGGTAGTTATGGTAGGGGATTTTAACTTTCCAAACATCGACTGGGACTGCCATAGTGTTAAAGGTTTAGATGGAGAGGAATTTCTTAAGTGTGTACAAGACAATTTTCTGATTCAGTATGTGGATGTACCTACTAGAGAAGGTGCAGAACTTGACCTACTCTTGGGAAATAAGGCAGGGCAGGTGACTGAGGTGTCAGTGGGGAGCACTTTGGGGCCAGCGACCATAATTCTATTCATTTTAAAAGAGTGATGGAAAAGGATAGACCAGATCTAAAAGTTGAAGTTCCAAATTGGAGAAAGGCCAGTTTTGACGGTATTAGGCAAGAACCTTTGAAAGCTGATTGGAGGCAGATGTTCGCAGGTAAAGGGACGGCCGGAAAATGGGAAGCCTTCAGAAATGAGATAACAAGAATCCAGAGAAAGTATATTCTTGTTAGGTTGAAGAGATAGCTTTGGCAAATAGAATTAAGGAGAATCCAAAGGGTTTTTACAAATATATTAAGGACAAAAGGGTAACTAGGGAGAGAATAGGGCCCCTCAAAGATCAGCAAGGTGGCCTTTGTGTGGAGCCACAAAAAATGGGGGAGATACTAAATGAATATTTTGCATCAGTATTTACTGTGGAAAAGAATATGGAAGATATAGACTGTAGGGAAATAGATGGTGCCATCTTGCAAAATGTCCAGATTACAGAGGAGGAAGTGCTGGATGTCTTGAAACGGTTAAAGGTAGATAAAACCCCAGGACCTGATTAGGTGTACCCGAGAACTCTGTGGGAAGCTAGAGAAGTGATTGCTAGGCCTCTTACTGAGATACTTGTATCATTGATAGTCACAGGTGAGGTGCCGGAAGACTGGAGGTTGGTAAACGTGGTGCCACTGTTTAAGAAGAGTGGTAAAGACAAGCCAGGGGACTATAGACCGGTAAGCCTGACCTTGGTGGTGGGCAAGTTGTTGGAGGGAATCCTGAGGGACAGGATGTACATGTATTTGGAAAGGCAAAGACTGATTCAGGATAGTCAACATGGCTTTGTGCGTGGGAAATCGTGTCTCACAAACTTGA
Source organism: Chiloscyllium plagiosum (assembly GCF_037043375.1). Taxonomy (NCBI): domain Eukaryota; kingdom Metazoa; phylum Chordata; class Chondrichthyes; order Orectolobiformes; family Hemiscylliidae; genus Chiloscyllium; species Chiloscyllium plagiosum. The sequence goes on along the minus strand of NW_028270164.1, from coordinate 31,448,781 downwards.
TTGAGGTTTTTGAAGAAGTAACAAAGAAGATTGATGAGGGCAGAGCAGTAGATGTGATCTATATGGACTTCAGTAAGGCATTTGACGAGGTTCCCCATGGGAGACTGATTAGCAAGGTTAGATCTCATGGAATACAGGGAGAACTAGCCATCTGGATACAGAACTGGCTCAAAGGTAGAAGACAGAGAGTGGTGGTGGAGGGTTGTTTTTCAGACTGGAGCCCTGTGACCAATGGAGCACCACAAGGATCGCTGCTGGGCCCTCTACTTTTTGTCATTGACATAAATGATTTGGATGCGAGCATAAGAGGTACAGTTAGTAAGTTTGCAGATGACACCAAAATTGGAGGTGTAGTGGACAGCGAAGAGGGTTACCTCAGATTACAACAGGATCTGGACCAGATGGGCCAATGGGCTGAGAAGTGGCAGATGGGGTTTAATTCAGATAACTGTGAGGTGCTGCATTTTGGGAAAGCAAATCTTAGCAGAACTTATACACTTAATGGTAAGGTCCTAGGGAATGTTGCTGAAAAAAGAGACCTTGGAGTGCAGGTTCATAGCTCCTTGAAAGTGGAGTTGCAGGTAGATAGGATAGTGAAGAAGGCGTTTGGTATGCTTTCCTTCATTGGTCAGAGTATTGAGTACAGGAGTTGGGAAGTCATGTTGCGTCTGTACAGGACATTGGATAAGCCACTGTTGGAATATTGCATGCAATTCTGGTCTCCTTCCTATCGGAAAGATGTTGTGAAACTTGAAAGGGTTCAGAAGGTTTACAAGGATGGTGCCAGGGTTGGAGGATCTGAGCTACAAGAAGAGGCTGAACAGGCTAGGGCTGTTTTCCCTGGAGTGTCGGAGGCTGAGGGGTGACCTTATAGAGGTTTACAAAATTATGAGGGGCATGGATAGGATAAATATACAAAGTCTTTTCCCTGTGGTCGGTGACTCCAGAACTAGAGGGCATAGGTTTAGGGTGAGAGGGGAAAGATATAAAAGAGACCTAAGGGGCAACTTTTTTACGCAGAGGGTGGTACGTGTATGGAATGAGCTGCCAGAGGATATGGTGGAGGCTGGTACAATTGCAACACTTAAGAGGCATTTGGATGGGTATATGAATAGGAAGGGTTTGGAGGGATATGGGCCAGGTGCTGGCAGATGGGACTAGATTGGGTTGGGATATCTGGTCGGCATGGACGGGTTGAACCGAAGGATCTGTTTCCATGCTGTACATCTCTATGACTCTATGACTCTAACTGTAGGGGTTGGGTTTGTTGGGGCCACTGGTGTTTCATTTCCTTTTCCATTGCACTTCCCTACCCGACATGATCCTGCTATATAGTCCAAAAGCTGCAGTCACCAATGCTGCTGGACTCTTTTCCTATACAAAGTGCCAAAATGCTTCTTTGTTCTGTTGTACCACATAAACCTCCTCAGACATCTCTTTATGTCCCAACACTCAATTCTTCAAGCTGTAATCCCAATGTTCTCTGATCTCAGAAATGTTCTCAGGGCCTAAGAGTAAACTTTCTAAAGTACCCAGAACACAGGATCATTCTCTGATTGATTCCAACCACTAACATCTGTCCAATGTGATCTTAGAATGTCCCAATTAATGTGTTTAAAATGCTGAGATCCATCTCAAGATCCTACCAAATCATGAAACACATCCCAATGCTTCCAGATAAGCCCCTCTTTCCCCAGTTCTATGAAGTTCTTTTTTTTTTCTGGAAGAAATACTACTTACTGTTTAATTTTTGGTGGTGGAGCAGTATTGGACCATAGGCAGGCAGGTATACCCTTTGGTTTAGAAGACTGAGAGGGGATCTGATGGAGACAAAAAGGATTATTAAAGGATTGGACACTCTGGAAGCAGGAAACATGTTTCCGCTGATGGGTGAGTGCCGAACCAGAGGACACAGCTTAAAAATACGGGGTAGATCATTTAGGACAGAGACGAGGAGAAACCTCTTCACCCAGAGAGTGGTGGCTGTGAGGAATGTCTGCCCCAGAGGGCAGTGGAGGCCCAGTCTCTGGATTCATTTAAGAAAGAGTTGGATAGAGCTCACAAGGATAGTGGAATCAAGCATTATGAAAATAAGGCAGGAACAGGATACTGATTAAAGATGATCAGCCATGATCATATTGAATGGTGGTGCAGGCTCGAAGGACAGAATGGCCTACTCCTGCACCTATTGTCTATTGTCTAAGATATTGTCTTCTAGTATGTCAATGACATATCAAGGTCACAAACCCCAGTTTCCTCAAGGTTTGTGGAAAAGCCTTCACAAAGGAAATCAGTGCCTTGAGGTGCCTGTTGACAGTTGTTTCAAGTCTCTGAAGTATGTAGGAGCACAGGGAGCACTGCTGCCCAATAAATCTTACATTTAGTTTCGATTTTGAGATCAGAGTCCTCAATGGTACTTTTCCTTACACCCTGTGTGGTCTCCTCTACATTGAGGAGACAGGACGACTTCTTGCAGATTGTTTCAGAGAACATCTCTGAGACACCCACACCCACCAACCACACCGCCCTGTGGCTGAACACTTCATCTCCCCCTCCTACTCTGGCAAGGATGTGCAGGTTCTGGGCCTCCTACACCACCAAAACATTACCACCCGATGCCTGGAGGATGAATGCCTCGTATTTCGCCTTGGGACCCTGCAATCACAAAGGATAAATGAGGATTTCAACAGATTCCTTATTTCCCCTCCCCACACATTATCCCAGTCCCAAGCCTTCAACTCAGTACTGCCCTCTGAACCTATCACCTGTCACTGCCCCCTCTGACTTATCACCTTCTCCCTCACCTTCATCCACCTATCGCTTTCAAAGCTACCTTCTCTAAATCTCACCCCCCCCTCCCATTTATCTTTCAGCCCTGACCCACAAGCTTCATTCCTGATCAAGGGCTTGTGCCCGAAATGACGATTCTCTTGCTCCTCAGATGCGGCGTGCCATACTCTCGACTCTGATTGCAGCATCTACAGTCCTCACTTTTGCCATATTGGAAGTGATGTGCAATTTATCATCTCAGTCTTCATCGAGAGGAAATTCTAAAATGCACAAAATGGCTTTCATTTTTCAGGGTCTTCTTCCAAAGATTATACAATTGAGCAAGTGTCAATAAATGAATTGTGGCAATTGGCTTGCTGCCACGTTTGTGTGTGTCCACTTTGCTTGGATATAGTCAGAAGAAAAATTGTAAAAAATATAATAAGGTTTGCTGTTTCGTTTGTATGATGAAGCCTTATGTGTCAGTCTTAAAATCAATGACAGTGCTTCCCCTACTTTATCAGGAGTTTATGGACTGAAGGATTCCTCCAAAGACATGGTCGTATTATAATCAACTGATTTCCAATGCTGGGTGGCCTGAGACATTGTCTCTCAGATGGGATGTTAAGCAAAAGACCTTTCTGTTTTTGGAGGTGGATGTAATAAAAGTAGATACTTTTTGAATAAAAGCAATTGGATTCTCCTGGTGTTCTCACCAAAGCTTGAACCTTGTACTGTAGAGACAAAGTTAAATAAATATGTAGATAAGCCGCTGAAGTAAGCTGTGATGTAACTCTAACATCCATAATTGTGTGCTAGTACTTTGCTAGGAGATTGGAACCTGTATAACACAGCACGTGTTATATAGTGTGTACATAGTGATGGCTGAATCTTGTTAAAAAGTAAACTAGAAGTCTGGCCTGAGCTTGTATAATCACCTGGAAAACCTACTCCAGAATGTGGTGGCTGCAGTGGAGACACTAGTCTAAGGTAGATATCATTTTCTCAGATGAATCTGTCGAACCACAAGGCAAGATTAAACAACCAGTGGGCAAGATTAGGGAACGACAAAGGCTAAAGCCATATTAAGGACTTGGCAGATTTGATTAGGAATGATGAAGTCTTCTGAAGATTTTTTCTTTCTGAATATAATGAATTGGCAACATCCTGAAATGAGGTGAAGTGGTTGAAGACTTGCTTGAAATGACATAAAATGAAGCATGGTCCTGAGTGGAAAGAAGTCCACACTAGCCAGCAGTCCCTGCCTGTTGATGCTTTTGAAAGACTGATAGAAACAGTCAGCTGGAAATTGTGGAAGCACATTTCCACAGATACAGAGCAGCCTCAGATCTCCATTTAAATTAGAAACCATTCTAGGTCGGTACTTTCCTAGATGCAGTGGGCCCAATTGCCAAGGAGATCCTTCAACAGCAAGGATTTTCAGTCCATTCTGTTCGCATTCATTATTTTTACTCCCAAGAACTTTATTATTAAATGCAGCCTGTCCAAACAGGGATCCCAGCAGCCAGTTATCTTGGTATACTCCATTTAAGATTTATATTGTGTGGTCATTTCATGCAATCATACAGCATTGATGGTAGGCTCATTCAAATTCTTGATGGCATAAGGTTTTCCAATCTGAAAAAGCTGACACAAATAATCAACAAAGCATATGCCATTGATGATGGTGACGAGGTAGTGGGGATTGCAGTTCAACGTGAATCAAAAGTTCAGTTCGAATCCATCAATTGGCTAAGACCAATGATGTCTTCTGCACCCAATACAAAGGCTAACCAAAATGAGGGAAAACAGGGGACTGCTAATTTGAAGTGCTGGTGTTGTGGTGGATGAAAGCATTGCAAGTAACAATAACCAGGCGGGGTTGTGCAATACATTCATTGTGGCCAATGTGGCCACTTTCAGCAAATTGCAAAGCAAAATAATCTCTCAAAATCAGACAGATAATCTCTACAACAAAAATGAATCCAGCAAACTGAACAAGAAGAAGACATGAAAGTTACACACTTTCTTGGTCAAATGGATATTGCTGGTCCTACAGCAGAATATGATAGTCTGGACCATGATTATTGTTCAGTAATGTTGAAAGTCAAGTCCCTAGCTGGCTTTAATCTTTAATGTCCCATCAGGAATCACTGTTTTTTGTGTGTATATGCACCAGAATGGTACAATTGATTACCCCTGTCCAGTAGTTCAATGTATACATTAATTTTGCTCTAGTTCTAGAGTAATAGAACAGAAAGCAGAATATAGTGTTACAAATACACTGAGCAATTCTAATATATGAGATATATCTTATATATGTAATTCTAATATATAATATATTAGGAATTATAATATGTGAGAGGTCTGTTCATTCGTCTGATAACACTGGGAAAGAAGCTATTCTTAAATCTTTTGGAATTTATTTTAAAACTTTTTATTTTCTGTCCAATGGAAGAAGGTGGAAGAGAGAGAAACCCTGTCATCTAGAATATCTATCTTGCATCTAAAAATAAACTCATAATTTCCAATCGTCAGCTTTACGCAACCATTCTCTATGAGCAATGACAATCTGGATCCATCCTATTGGTGAGACAGAAAGCCAAAACAGTTTCCTTTGTGGATAAGTTTGTTGATGACCCAGTCTTGTTGCTTCTTCCTAGGAGCCCCCACGCTACTCCCATACAATGTGTTACAGGTGTTGCCTATCTAAATGTGCTCAGACAATTAATAGCCACTATCAGTTTCTTCTTAAGCGAAAATAAAGCCATTGTAAGATTTGTTAATATGATTACCCACACTTTAACACTACCTTTGTCCTAAACTTCAGAATATGGCACAAGAATCTCAATAAGTCATTATGTTGCAATTTTAGCTGAATGGTGACACTCCTCAGCCCTATCTTAATGATGCAACGTCGCCATTCAGTCACTTTTCATTGTCAAATTTTCTCTTCAACAGAAGGTATTGTGAAAGAGATCAAACTTGTCCAGTCAAGGGGGAATGATACTTTCAATGATTACTTACTTACCTTCATCCTAATGGAGCAGGCCACGCCCAGGTAGTCTTTTCAGTAAATGAGCTTTGAGGTACTGTTACTAATCGTATGCTTTTTGTTTCAGCTTCTGAATGTATGGTTTAAGGCTAGCCTCGAGAACTTTGACTTCCTATGATATTCTGAATGACCTGATATGGGAGAATTGAACCTGATTTTAGGGGAAGATGTTAGGGTGGGAAAATCATTCAGTTAAATATAAATACCTATAGTTTAATGTTTCAGCCAATAATGTTAAGAATACTTTTAATTAATAATGTTAGAAACTTAGACAGTACTTAGGGGTAGTTGTAGAGGTAGGGTTTTGTGAATACATAGATGAGCTTCTGAAGTAAGGTGCAATTTAACTTACATGAAGGTTGGTACTTACATGAAGGTTGGAATCCATTCATCAAAAAGCTGCTCCACAGCCTTGCATCACGTACAGTTTGTTAATAAACATTGTTTAAAAATAACCCAAAGGTCTGACCTGAGTTTGTACGAAAATCCGAAGAACCATACTAGAACATGTATATCATTGAAAATGAATATCTTATCATTTATCTCAGTATTGTTTGCAAGATATTGCTGTTGCAAATTGGCTGCCAGTTCCTACACTTAAAGTACTTGCTTGTGTAGCAGTTTGGAATGTCCTTAAGGTTCTGTCTTTCCCTGTCATCCTCATCCGTGATGTTAGCTGTATGCTGGGCTCCAAGACAGCAGTAATGTCCACTTACTACTTGTGATCCATTGCCAAAATACAAACGTTTTATTTAATGCTAGGTATTGCCAAAATATGGATTAAAATGGCTGTCCATTGTTTGAACACCTTATGATAATCTACAAAAGGCTATTGAATGAATATTGTTCCACATAGACCTTGCCCATCTATCAGTTGCTCTGGCTGAAAAATTATGATTATTGCATTAATTGTTCCAATATTTACCACTTTCAATGATGACCGAGCAATGCCTGCTTTACTTTATTCAGTTGGGAAATATCAGAATTAAATTTAGCTCTGTTCTTAAATAGGTGATTTTCAAATGAGGCAATATTTTGTAGCAGTTTTTTTGACACCTGTTTGTACAATTATGAATGTTTCATTTTTAGAATTGGGATAAAGATTTGGAAGAAATCGCTATTGAATATGCACAGAAATGTATCTGGGGACACAATAAGGAAAGAGGAAGAACTGGGGAAAATTTATATGCAGTTACTGGCCTACTCGATATAAAAGAAGCAGTGAAGAAATGGTATTTCGAAGTTAAAGATTATACATATGAGACAATGGAGTGTACTCCAAACAAGCTATGTGGTCACTACACACAGGTAGGAAGCTTTACGTTAATAAATTAAATCATTTGATCTCCTTTATTAATTTGCTATAAGAGCTTACTTATCATTTTTTGTTATAATTAAGCCGCTTCCCAAAATTGCTAAAACCAAGTGTGGCTTTATCTGAGTGTTAGTGAATTCAGTTGGCTGTCTGAGTGATTTGTGATGCAGAGTGATGCCAACAGAGCATGTTCCATCCCTGTACTGGATGAGGTTACCATGTAGGTCTCATGCTCATAACCTTGTCCCTCACCTGCTGACCCTCATGTTTAATTCACTACTAGTCATCTCTGTCTAATTGGTGTGCAGGCGGTGGTGAATTTCACTTTCCATCTAATCCATGAAATTGATTTTAATGTTCATTATGATGGGCTATTTAATAGTGTGGCTTGACTGTGGTGAGAACTACCAGGCAAATCCAGGATTAATTATTGTAGCTGTACTCGCATATTTGAATTCGATTTAGCAAACCTATTAGTCTTGATCATTTAATTTTACTGCATTATATTTAAAATTAATTGTTGTAACTGCATTTGACACCAAGAAGCTTCTCAAATTTACAGAATTACAGAAGTGTTACAGTACAGAAAGAGGCTATTGGGCCTATGAAATCTGTGTTGGCTCTCTGAACATTTTAACATAAGGCTAACTAAGAGTCAACCACATTTAACATAGTGCTATACATCATTTGTATTAGAATATTCGATCAATGTCCTCTGAATGCCTCCGTTAAATCTGCCTCTACCACAATCATAAGCACTATATTTCATTCCTTAACTACTGACAAGTTGAAGAGTATTTATTTCTCATCTCATGTTTGCTTCTTGGTTCTAAATTTGTTTATGTGTGGTAACAGTCATTCTCTAACTCTGTCCTGTCTTACAGTCAAAAAACGAGGATATTGTAATAGAGAGCACAAAGATGGCTTCCTATTTAAATATATACTTTGGTTCTGCCTTTACAAAAGAGGGCTCATATAATATCACAAAAATGTTGGGGAACATAGGGTCTGGTGATTGGGAGGAACTGAATGAAATCAATCTTAGTTGGGAAATAGTATTGGGGAAATTGATAGCCAATATATCCCAAGGGCTCAATAATCTACACTCCAGTGTACTTAAGAAAGTGGCCCTAAGAATAGTGGTGCATTGGAGATCATCTTTCACAATTCCTTGTGCACCAGTCACTGAAAGTCAGAATGCAGTTGCAGCAGGAAGTGAAGGAGGCAAATGATTCAAAAACAGTAGCAGGAACATCTTGCTGTAATTATACAGGGCATTGGTGAGATCATAGCTCTTAGGACTAAAGTAATCCCAAAGGGTATGTTGAGAACGCAGGAACATGGATACTGAGTTGGATAATCAGTTATGACCACACTGAATATAAAACAGGCTTCAAGGGCTAAATGACCTCCTCCTGCTTCTATTTTCTATGTCTCTGCCCCTCATGATCTTGAAAAGTTCTATCAAATCTCCTTGTAACCTTCTCCTTTCCAAGGAAAACAGCTTGAACTTCTCTAGTCTTGCCTCATAACTGAAGTATCTAATCCCTGGGATCCATTCTCATAAACCTGTTCTGTATTTTGTCCAATTCATTTACATCCTTCCCATAGTCTGACCCTCCAGAACTACACATAGTACTCCAGACGAAGTCTAACCAATGTCTTACATAACTTCATTATAGTCTTCCTACTCTTGTACTCTGTGCCTCTATTTATAAAGCCTTGAATGCTTTATAAATACCTATCCTGCCACCTTTAATGACTGTACAGATACACTAGGTCCTCCTGCTTCTGCATATCCTTTCGAAAAGTATGTTTTGTTTTCATTATGCTTCCATTTTCTTTATACCAGAATGCATCACCTCATACCCGTCCACATTTTAACTTTATCTTCCACCTATCCTCCTACTCCACCTATGTGCCTATGGTCTGTGAAGTTCTACACTTCTCAATTTGCAATTCTCTCAAGTTTTTGAAATTGTCTCTTCTATACCAGGATCTAAATCATTTGTGTAAATATATATTATCAGGAGAAGAAAGGGTCCCAATCCTTGTGAAACTCCATTAAAAACCTTCTTGCAGCCTGAAAAATACTTATTAACAATTATTGTCTGTTCCCTATCTCTCAGGCAATGTTGTAGTCACATTGCTATTGATTTATCCAGGACCTCTCACTTCTCTCACAAGTCCGTTGTGTTGAATGTGTTTTGGAATCACATCAATGGCTTTCCCTTCATCAACTCTCTTCCTTGCCTCACTAAAATATCTCCAAGTTAGTTAGACACAATGTTACCTTAATAAATTCATGTTGCTTGTTTTAAATAAATCCACATCTTTCATGCAATTATTAATTCTACCACGGAAAATTGTTTCTCATTAGTTCACATTGCTCATATTTTGATTTCTTTAAAATCTGTGATTAAATGATGTTTGCAGCTTGTTTGGGCAGACAGTGATAAAGTGGGCTGTAGTAGTCACATGTGTGAAGAAGTCCAAGGCCTGAATCATAAAAACCTGTCTCTTCTGGTCTGCAACTATCTCCCTCCGTAAGTATAAATTTTTACAAAACCATTTCTAGTTCTTCCAAGTTAAAGTATGACATAGGGGTGTTTTTATTTTGCACTAGACACTGCTTACTTATAGTTAAATCCCATAAAGTAAACTAATGCTATGACACTGTAATTTTTAAATTTAAATACTATTAATTATTTTGGTCTTTTGTGATATCATATTTAAATAGTTGTACAGCCCTGATGTGATAAAAGTCAAGTCTCTTTCTTTGATATTTGTCTATATAACATTTTTTATCAAAGAATTTATGAGCCAACTCAAACTGTATTTATATTTGTATTTCTAGAGGCAATGTAATTGGAGAAAAACCATATAAGAAAGGAATACCTTGCAGTGAATGCCCAGATGGAACTAAGTGCATTGATATGCTTTGTAGTGAGTATCTAGTTATATATAGGAATTGGAACAGGAATATACCACTCAACTCTCCAGATGTGATCTCACTAAGGCCCTGTAGGGTTGGAGGAAAAGTTCCTTACGTTTATGTTTCATTCCACTTTAACTAAACCACAATATTTCATTCGCTTCCTAATCAATTGCTGTACCTGCATACTAATTTCTTTGTGATTTTCATAGACTCATCGATGTTAACAGAAGATCATTCAGACCATCGTGTCCACACCAGCCAACAAAAATCTGACTAAACTCATCCTATTTTCTAGCTTTAGACCCGTGGCCCTGAAGGCTATGGCAACGCAAGTGAACCGTTCAATACTATTTAAATGTGATGAGAGTTTTTAATTTAACCACTCTTACAGGCTGTGAGTTCCAGACTCGTATCACAGTTACAGGAGTAGTCCCCTGAAAATACCTCAGCTACTTCAGCTCCAGCCTTGCTTCCATCATCTTCTCCAAACGCAACCAACATTTGTTTGGCAACTGTCTTTTCATATTTTATGCTCTACTCTCTTGAGCCCTGCCAGGGTACAACTCCTGTCCTAGTTCCCACTATTGTCAACCAGCCCTGATATCATTCCATCAAGACCAATCTGAAAATCTACATGATACCTGTTTATTGAAAATGGACAGAAGTCTTTTCTGTTCATGACTTTTAGCTGTGTCACACTCCTGAAGCCCTGAGAGATTGATCCAGGTATAAATTAAAATCAATTTCTCGATTATCATTTACAATATCTCAATTTTCTCAACAGTCAACATAATATGCATGGGATGAATTAATCAACATGGCTTCATCAAAGCAATTCTCAAACTAGCAGCCCCTGCCATCCTAAAAAGACAAGGACAAATGGCACATGGAACACAATTACCTTCAAGTTTGCCTCTAGATTACACAGCAGCATGACTTTCAAATATGTTGTTATTGCTCTTTGTCACTAGGGCAAAACTCAGGAACTCTATGCTTATTAAAACTTTGGTAATACCTTTACCACCGATACAATGGTTTAGGAAGACAATTCATCACAACCTCCTCGGGCAGTTAGGGATAGTCAGTGAATGCTGCCGTTGCTAGAGTCAACTATATTCTATAAATGAATTAAACAACAAACTAGAGAAACTCAGCTGTTCTGTGAGCATCTGTAGAGAAAAAAAAGCAGGGAATGAGAGACAAGCTGCCAGTTTCAAATCGATTTCATTATTTGTATATCGGTTGGATAGACCATCCCAAGTTGCCAAAAGAAAATGAATATTTTGAACTGCTGCAAATATTGTGGTAATGGTATGTGATTTTGGACATGAACTTTAAGTTGATGCTGTTTCCACGGCATTGCTGCCCTGTCATTGTTGGTAGCTGCAAAGGTGAGAGAGGTACCATTGAAAAAACTCTGGCAAGTTACAAAGCAAACTGTAGATAATACTTATTCCAGCTGCAGTGCCTTTGAGGTGAAACAAGTAGGTGTTGAATACAATAGCAGGCAAACTAATAAAGTGAGATATTAAGTCTTGGATAGTGGGATGTTTCTTGAATTTTACGCTAATACCAGTTCATTTCTTACCAAACTTTATATTGTAATAGTAAAAGGCACAGGAGGAAATCAAAAATATCAGAATTGAGCGCTGCTACTGTTGTCACATTGTTGGTACAGTTCACATTCTGTTAAATAGTTATCCCAAGACATTGAGTCATAGAGTTGATGGGGGACTTGAGATGGTAATATGGTTGAAATTCAAAGGACAATGGCTGGCTTCTCTATTTGAGATGGTCATTATTGTGAAAAACACCCACGTTTTGCAAATTTTATCTATGACTTGCCCATTGAAGCCCTGATGTCTTCCAAAGGCAGCCATGACTATTTCATAGTTGGAAAGTTATAAATGGAATGAAACACTGTGAATCATCAGGATGCAGCACCAATTCTATGCACCAAGTATTTGTCAGTGACTCTAATGAATCGTTTGAATTTGGGCTGAGCTCATTTTCCTGAGGAATTCATTCGTTGATGTGTCAGAGCTGTGAACATTTGTCTCTGAAAGCCAAAACCAGTTTGTGTTTTGCCAAGCATGGCTCTAGCCATTGGAAGACATTCACTTTGACCACCATTGATTCCACTTTTGCTAGGGCTGTTTTATGTAATACTTGATCAAATGTTGCCTGATGAGAAGTGCAGAATTTATCCCCACACCAACTTTCAGCTCTAATACATATAGTAAAAGACATGAAAGACAATCGGATCAATTAAGCATGTCTTGTGAAATGTGACTTTCAAAAAAAATCGTGAAATTTTAGTTTGAGCATTAAAAGTATATATTCTTCTTAACAAATGATTTTAGTTCAACTCAGAAGTTGTTTTTAAAATTTATTTTACAGCATCTATACTAGAGCCAGAACCAGAACCAGTCACAGAGGCAAAGCCTAAAATGGAGGCAGAGGCAAAGCCACAGCCAATCACAGAGTCAGAGGCAAAACTGGAGCCAATCACTGAGTCACATACAAAACCACAGCCAATCACAGAGTCAGAAGCAAAACTGCAGCCAATCACAGAGTCAGAGACCAAACTAGAGCCAACCCCAGAGTTAGAGACTAAACTGGAGCCAAAAATAAAGCCAGGGACAACTCTGGAGCCAAAAGTAAAGCCAGGGACAACTCTGGAGCCAAAAGTAAAGCCAGGGACAACTTTGGAGCCTCAGACAGAGGAAAAGACCATGCCAGATCTAAAGAATGACCCAGAGATGAAATGGACAGTGATATTCCAAGACCCAAATTTTCTGCCTCATTCAAAATGTAAGAAATTATTCTTGATCTGATGATCGTGTCATCTTTGTCATTTTTACAGGCACCTTCTCATCCATTTGCTTTCTCGCAGATTCATAGTCATGCTCTCTGACATGGAGTCTTCTTTCCTGCTGCAAATGCCTTGCATTTATTCTGAATAAATATGAACTCCCTCTTTTACTTAATTGTGAGCCAGAATATCCAAACTGAAATTTAAACTTTTATTTAATAATTCACTTGTTCATTTTTAAAATTATTTTCCCCAGTAATACCTCATTGGAAAATGTAGGTTTTAAATAACAAAGTAATAAGTTTTTTTTAAATGAATTTGAATTTTATTTGGAGAAATAGTAGAAATAAAGATTGAGCAGTCAGAGTCAGGATTTGAATACCTTTTCCATCAAAGTGCTCATTTGGAGGTGAGTTCTTTTTAATACATAGCAAGATTGTAAAATTAATTTTGCACACTCATTTCCTTGGTCTGTATTTTTTCATGATGTGGAAGAATTGGTGTTGGACTGGGGTGAACAAAGTTAAAAATCACACAACAGCAGGTTATAGTCCAACAGGTTCATTTGGGCACTAGCTTTTGGAGGTACCCGATGAAGGAGCAGCGCTCCGAAAGTTGTGCTTCCAAATAAACCTGTTGGACTATACCCTACTGTTTGATTTTTTTAACTGTATTTTTGCAACACCAGTCATTTTATCATTTCAGTTTTATGTTTCTTTTTTGTTCCTCTTTTGTCTATGATCATCTTTCTTTTCCTTATTTTTCTCTCTCCTCCTTACACACTTTATCTCTTCTTATTACTCTAGAATTCCCACTAAGAATTAAATACTAATGGAAGAAGTAATCAATTGTCTAATTCTATTAGGCAGGTTTGACTATGATCTTGTGATTTTATTTCAGCCTTTGTTATATAAGGAACTTGCCATTCTCATCCTATCTTGCATCAATTATTCAGTAATGATGAAGCATCATCAATGGTGGAAATCTGCCATCTGTTAAAGCGTTGTTCTGACACACAAAAAAATTACCATTCTATGTAAATTAAGAGACAGTGAGTGGAACCATGAACTTTTATGGTGAATACAATGGGTTATAACAGGTTTGTCACCAATTGTACTTGTGTGTAATTTGCCTTTCCCTGACTTCAGTAGCAGAGAATATCTGTAGGGCAACCAATCTCCTGCTGCCTGTTTTGTGTCCATGCAACTGCTGAAAGATCAATTTTAAACAATCTTTTTAAGACAATACACTATCTTCAATACACTAACTACAGATGTAGAAGTCCCACATTATCAATTAGAATTGTCATAGTCATAAATCCCTGATATGAACTTATACTTTAAAACTATGGTTGTGGTAGTGAATATTAAAATTGCTGGCAGCTTCACAATATCATCTTGGCCTGGCTCTCTGGCATTCACTCCGCAAAGCCTGAAGATGACTACTGGTCCTCCTTACCCCACATCTTGTTCATTTAAAACTCTTGAAGTACATTACCTTGATTCAGTTTGAGGCTATTATGTTTTATTGATATTCCCATCAAATCTCTGCATTTTTTTGTTTGTTGTGTTTTCACCAGCAAAACCAGAGATATACTGAAGCCATTCTGCCAGTATATCTTCTGAATCCAATTGGATTTTTTTACAGAAATTGTTCATGTATGATAGTGGCAAGAGACTCATTTATTACCCATCCTTGGTTGCCCTTCAGAAGGTAGCATTGAGCCTTCTTGTTAAATCAGTACATTCCATGTGAGAAAGTTGGTTCCAACATGCTGTTGAGTGAGGAGCTACGGGTTACAAGTGTCTCAGATTATTTCTTCATGTTAATGGCATAAAATAAATGAAATTTATTGTTCAGTAGGTACAGAAAATCATCTGTAGTTCTCTTGCCTTTTTTCTCTTTTGCTTTTTTTTTGCTTTTTGTGCTCTTCAGTCTACAGATTTTTTTTCTCTGTCTGTGCCTCTACAATTCTGTACCTCATGGCTTTTTGCGCCTAGCATTCTGGTTTGAAGCACCAACAAAATGGACTGACTAAAACTGTATAATCAAAATTGTGTGGTCACTACATTAAAACGTTTAATGGAGTGAATCATAAACCTTGTTACTTAACTATCAAACAATCTAGTGATTACTTTTTAAGCTTCAAACATGTAATTCTTTACAGGAGTTTTATGGATTTTGCACTTTGAAAGTTGTTGATTTCCTGTATACTGTCTGTTCTGAGCATTACAAAGTCCAGATAATCTGACTTCAAATGACAAAACAAATTAAATTTATGAAGGAATGCCAAAATCAACTCGCATAGGAAAAGACAGGCAGAAGCACTATCAAGTGGAATGTTTCCTGCCATTGATAAATAAGGGAGTGTCAGTTTATCCAACACAATATTGTACATTTATATTAAAGGAAAACTGTACAAGTTATGCTCAATATCTTTGCTGGTAAATGAATTATTATATTGTTTTAAAGTTTGAATCCTGAACTTACATCTTGAATTTTATTTTCAACAGGTGAACAAGTAAACAATGGGAATTTGATACTCTCCTCGTGTATTCTGACATTCATCATGTTATTGGTTTTGTATTTTGCACAAATCTAGTGTCAATGACCTTACTTCCAGTAAGATTTACTGAGGCTCCCCCAGGAGAACACCATCCTAGTAAAAGTTTGCATCGTTGAATACATTGATTCTAAATATACCAGCTATAAAATTTTTCAAACTGAATTTAAAATTCTTTCCAATTTGTCTGATTTCCAAAATGTTTTAGCTTGATCAGTTTCATTACTGGGCCTTTAAAAAAATACTTGAATTAGTTTTAGGTTGTAACTTGATGCTCATGTTAATCTTACCATTGCTGTTCAGGTTGCACACTTGTTAACTTGTGATCTAAGACCAAGTTTAAGAGCAACAGCTGAGATGAGCTTTAAATCCAATGGAAAACCAGAAGATATAGTGAAACCATATTTTTGTTTTTTTCTGCTGCTTCTTGTTCTTCATCTAAACAAAGTAATGGAGTTAGCCTTTTAAAAATATATCAAATTCTCATTAAAGCCTTTAATGGTCTTAGTAATATTGATGGGAACCTATGCGACATCAGAAACTGAGCATCCACTTCATCAATCACCATCAGGAACTTAATTTACTGTTGTATTAAACAGGACTGATACTTCGGTTAGCTGAGCAGTGCTCAGTTCAAGGATTCTTTAACAAATGAGAAGATCAATATTTCCATGTTTTGCTTTGCTGTATATTTCACTCTCCCCTGAGCAAAACCATCACTACCAGTTTATGGTTGTTTAAGTAAATTGTTAAAGCAGCAGCAACAAACTATATTTCTGTGGTGTTTCTAACTCAGTGTTAAAATGCCTTTCAATCTTTCCTTACCCATGCCAAGTTCTTCTCCAGTCTTACATCACTTTCCATGCAGTGCATGCACTTGGCAGGGCACACATTCAAACTGCAATTAGAAGGGAAAGACTTGCCACCCTTGCATCTTCTTGGGTTGTGTTCATGAATACAGTGTTTTGTTGAATTAAGTGACAATTGCTACAGTTTTAACAGCTTTGGGATAGTAACATCTGAAATTGTGACCAGGTGAACTGTGTCCTTTCTGAATACCCTCGCAAAGCTTACCTTCGTTATTAACAAGCAGGCAGCCACATACAGCATGTGGATTGCTCATGTCCATTATGTCTCTCATTTTATTCAGTGCAACTTCAGCCATGAAATATTACACTTTAGGACAAAATCCTAGTTTATAATGAATGTGCCCTATACTGTGTTTTCAAGATAAATGCCCAAGAAAACAAACCATAGCAAATTGCAACACTAAATTAAAATATTTCTTTCATTCAAGCGTTCACTTGCTCACAAAGATTTTTATTCAGTAAGAACAATGACATTCCTGGAACTGATTTCCAGGGGTATTTATTTCACTGTTGCATAAAATCGGCATCTTAATGAAGCAAAGACATGAAAACTATGCAACCAGCGCATCACAATGTACAAAGCATTGCAAGGCAGTTAAGAAATGAATGACTGGCATCCTTTCAGTTCTGCCATAGCCCATCTGCGCATTGCTGTATTGATGCACAGTGCGACAGAATCCACTGTTCAAATGAAGAAAATGGCAGGATGAATACCTCAATTGAAAGAAAAGTGAACAACAGAATCAATTATCTAGCATTAGTATCTTCGATCTTGGTAGATATAGACAGGAAAATATAGACTTTATCACTGGAAATGTGATCAGGAGCACAAAGGGATTTTCAAAAATCTTGAACTGGAATCCTGATTTCGGTGGTTAAAAGGTGCAGCCTGTGTCTTAACAGATGCTTTAAGCCAACAAGAATGGCAAGACATCCATTTATAAAATGTAGCACAAATGATTGCAAAGTTGCAGAAAATTGTATCTGAATTCTGTTCAGTTTGACTCTTGTAATCTCATCAAGTATTTTAAATGAATTGTTGCTATCATAGAGTCATAGAGATGTACAGGACAGAAACAGACCCTTCGGTCCAACTTGTCCATGCCGACCAGATATCCCAACCCAATCTAGCTCCACCTGCCAGCACCCGGTCCATATCCCTCCAAACCCTTCCTATTCATATATCCATCTGGGTGCCTTTTAAATGTTGCAATTGTACTAGCCTCCACCACTTCCTCTGGCAGCTCATTCCATACGCGTACTACCCTCTGTATGAAATCGTTACCTCTCAGATCTCTCTTATATCTTTCTACTCTCAGCCTAAACCTATGCCCTCTAGTTCTGGACTTTCCCACCCCAGGGAAGAGACTTCGTGTATTTATCCAACCCATGCCCCTCATGCATTTATAAACCTCTAAAATGTCAGCCCTCAGTCTCCGACACTCCAGGGAAAACAGCCCCAGCCTGTTCAGCCTCTCCCTATAGCTCAAATCCTCTAACCCTGGCAACATCCTTGTAAATCTTTTCTGAACTCTTTAAAGTTTTGCAACATCCTACCGATAGGAAGGAGACCAGATTTGCATGCAATATTCCAAAAGCGGCTGAACCAATGTCTTGTACAGCCTCAACATGACCTCCAAACTCCTATACTCAATACTCTGACCAATAAAGGAAAGCATACCAAACGCTTTCTTCACTATCCTATCTACCTGCGAATCCACTTTCAAGGACCGATGAACCTTAGGATCTTACCATTAAGTGTGTAAGTCCTGTTAAGAGTTGATTTCCCAAAATGCAGCACCTCACATTTATCTAAATTAAACTCCATCTGCCACTTGTCAGCCCACTGGCCCATCAGAACAAGATCCCATTGTAATCTGAGATAATTATCTTCTCTGTCCACTACACCTCGAATTTTGGTGTCATCTGTAAACTTACTAACTATATCTCTTATGCTCACATCCAAATCATTTATATAAATGACAAAAAGCAGTGGAACCAGCACCGATCCTTGTGACACTCCACTGATCACAGGGCTCCAGTCTGAAAGACAACCCTCCACCACCACCCTTTGTCTTCTACCTTTGAGCCAGTTCTGTATCCAAATGGCTAGTTCTCCCTGTATTCCATGAGATCTAACCTTGCTAACCAGTCTCCCATGGGGAACCTTGTCGAACACATTGCAGAAGTCCATGTAGATCAAGTCCATGCTCATAGTATAAAATGATTGTAGATAACTGTCTGTTTACTTTTATTCTGTATTACAGTCTTGGTATTTTGTGCTTTGGTCTAAAAATGTGGAAAATTGATCAAAAATAAAACATCTGTATACATGTGCAAAGAGAAGTGTCTAACTTGCTTTCAATTAGCCATGCCATCAGGAATCTATCCGATCTGTGAATGGACAGCACAGTTGCTCAGTGGTTAGTACTCTTGCCTCACAGTGCCAGCAGCCTGGGTTCGATTCCCGCCTCAATTGACTGTCTGTGTGGAGTTTGCACATTCTCCCCATGTTTGTGTGGGTTTCCTCTGGGTGCTCCGGTTTCCTCCCACAATCCAAAGATGTGCAGGTCAGGTGAATTGGCCATGCTAAATTGCCCATAGTGTTAGGTGCATTAGTCAGGGGTAAATATAAGGTAGGGAATGGGTCTGAGTGGGTTACTCTTCTGAGGGTCAGTGTGGACTTGTTGGGCTGAAGGGCCTGTTTCCATACTGTCAGGAATCTATCTAAAACTGCATCCAGAAATCTGATGCAAAAGCAAAAATTGCTGGAGAAACTCAGCAAGTCTGGCAGTATCTATTGGAAGAAAGCAGAGTTAATATTTTGAGTCTAGTTAATAGCTAGGAAAAGATCATAATCATTGTGATGCCAAAGAGGAGTCGGGGAGTGGGGTTGTGGAGGTGACCTGTAAGGTGGAGGTGAAGCCCAGACAGAGATATGAAAGTGATCGGTAAGCAAAGAGATAATGGATAGAAGGAAATCTGAATAAGTGGTAATAATAACTCAGTGTCAGAAACTGTGTTAGTTGTGCTGAATGCAACCCATATAATGGGATATTAGGCCTAGCAGAATCCTTCCTATCAGAAAGATGTTGTGAAACTTGAAAGGGTTCAGAAAAGATTTACAAGGATGTTGTCAGGGTTGGAGGATTTGGGCTACAGGCTGGGGCTGTTTTCCCTGGAACGACGGAGGCTGAGGGGTGACCTTATAGAGGTTTACAAAATTATGAGGGGCATAGATAGGATAAATAGGCAAAGTCTTTTCCCTGAGGTCGGGGAGTACAGAACTAGAGAGCATAGGTTTAGGGTGAGGGGGAAAGATATAAAAGAGACCTAAAGGGCAACATTTTCACACAGAGAGTGGTACGGGTATGGAATAAGCTGCCAGAGGAAGTGGTGGAGGTTAGTACAATTGCAACATTTAAGAGGCATTTGGATGGATATGTGAATAGGAAGGGTTTGAAGGGATATGGACCGGGTGCTGGCAGGTGGGACTAGATTGGGTTGGGATATCTGGTTGGCATGGACGGGTTGGACCGAAGGGTCTGTTTCCATGCTGTACATGTCCATGACTCTATGATTGCTGAAAGCAGCCCATCATGACAGGAATGGGTGTGGGTTTAAAAACATGGTAGAATGGAATCAGGCTCTTAATGTATTGAACTCAATGTTGAGTCCTAGAAGCTACAGGTTTCCCAGATGGAAAATGAGATGCTGTTCTCCAAGCTTGCACTGAGACCTATGACAGAAATGTTAGCAATAGGAACTTGGTGGTGTGTTGAAGAGGCAGGCAACTGGAAACTTGGGATCACTTTTGTGGACAGGACATAGGTGTTCTGGGAAGCCTGCCTGCATTTCATCCCCCCAAAGTAGAGCAGACTGCATTGTGAACAGTGAATGAAGTACAAGTGCTTCACCTAGAGGGTCTGTCTGGTACCTTGAATAGTGAGCAGGAAGGAGGTAAACGGTCATGGTATTACGCCTTCTGTGATTGCTTGGGATGGTGCTGTGAAAGTATTGGAAGTCGAGGAACAATGCCCCAGTGTCCCAGAAGGAAGGTGTCCTGCACAACCTTTTATTTAACCACCCCACACCCATGCTGTTATGACATGGGTTGGTTTCTGCCTTGTACTCCTCTACCCAGTATATGAGTGATATTCAGCACAGGGAACCCAATTTCTCACTCTTAGCTCTCATTACCACCTTTTCAGTGTTTCTTCTGTCCTGGTCACCTAACCTCTCACCGTCCCAACCTAAATTCGAGTTCAACTTCACCTTTTTCCTAGCTGCTAACAGTTCTGACAGAGTCACTGAACTCGGGAACATTAACTCTGCTTTCTGCCCAACGATGCTGCCAGACCTGCTGAGTTTCTCCAGCAATTTCTGTTTTTGTTTCAGTTCGTCAGCGGTTCTTTGGTTTATTCCAGAAATCCGTTTTGATTTAGGCTCACGTATAGCCCACTTAAGCGAAATAAAGATCATGATCCGTTACAGTTGTGCATCTTGCATCTCAATCCTCCAGCGCTGACTTCTCCTGAATGTTGATATCAGACGGCGCCTGAAGGCGTCATAAAGTTGTTCCCGCGGTCACAATCATGAACATTGCGCTTCGTTTCCTCTGCCTCTCTGAGCAGGGAGGCCCTGTCCATGAAGTCAGGGCCAGGCTTGTCACAGGATCTGCGAGGAAGGATGGCAGCAGGAACACTCCGCTTGCTCGCTCTGCTGCTCATTTCTCTGGCGTTCCCCAAGCTCAGCCACACCCTGACCAAGGCAGAGAAGCAAGAGTTAGTGGATGCACACAACAAGTTCCGCTCTTCAGCATCCGATGCATCCAACATGCTGACAATGGTAAGTGAGATGGATTCCTTCATTGTGACTCCGAAGAGAGATGAAGAAAAGCTGAGAGAGCAAAAAAAATGATTTCCTCATCACTGATCGAGAAAAAAAAATGTCTCAGTTAGAAAGTTGATTGTACCTCACCAATCCTGGGTCATGGGGAAGGCAGTGTTTCCACCAGTTTGCATAGGACTCGTTCCGACATACAACAGTTCTCCTGGCAGATCGAGACCAGCCAGTTTTTGAATCACTTAACAATTAACTTTTCCTCCATTGCCAGCATCATTATGTGTGCTGGTAGTTGTTCATATCTATCTTTGAGCAGTTTCTCATTTCTCAACAACTTAGAGTCATAGAGATGTACAGCATAGAAACAGACCCTTCAGTCCAACCTGTCCATGTGGATCAGATATCCCAACCCAATCCAGTCCCACCTGCCAGCACCCGGCCCATATCCCTCCAAACCCTTCCTATTATATACCCATCCAAATGCCTCTTAAATGTTGCAATTGTACCAGCCTCCACCAGTTCCTCTGGCAGCTCATTCCCTACATGTACCACCCACTGTGTGAAAAAGTTTCCCCTTAGGTCTCTTTTATATCTTTACCCTCTCACCCTAAACCTATGCCCTCTAGTTCTGGACTCCCCAACCCCAGGGAAAAGATTTTGTCTATTTATCCTATCCATGCCCCTCATAATTTTGTAAATCTCTATAAGGTCACCCCTCAGCCTCTGATGCTCCAGGGAAACAGCCCCAGCCTGTTCAGCCTCTCCCTATAGCACAAATCCTCCAACCCTGGCAACATCTTTGCAAATCTTATCTGAACCCTTTCAAGTTTCACAACATCTTTCCGATAGGAAGGAGACCAGAATTGCACGCAATATTCCAACAATGTCCTGTACAGCTGCAACATGACCTCCCAACTCCTGTACTCAATACTCTGAACAATAAAGGAAAGCATATCAAACGCCTTCTTCATTATCCTATCTACCTGCGACTCCACTTTCAAGGAGCTATGAACCTGCACTCCAAGGTCTCTTTGTTCAGCAACACTCCCTAGGATCTTTGCTTTCTCAAAATACAGCACCTCGCATTTATTTGAATTAAACTCCATCTGCCACTTTTCAGCCCATTGGCCCATCTGGTCAAGATCCTGTTGTAATATGAGACAACCCTCTTCGCTGTCCACTACACCTCCAATTTTGGTGTCATCTGCAAACTTACTAACTATACCTCTTATGCTCGCATTCAAATCATTTATATAAATGACAAAAAGTAGAGGACCAAGCACCGATCTTTGAGGTACTCCACTGGTCACAGGCCTCCAGTCTGAAAAACAACTCTCTACCTTTAAGCCTGTTCTGTATCTAAATGGCTAGCTCTCCCTGTATTTCATGAGATCTAACCTTGCTAACCAGTCTCCCATGGGGAACCAGTCTCCCATGGCGAATGCCTTACTGAAGTCCATATAGATCACATCTCCCTCTCTGCCCTCATCAATCCTCTTTGTTACTTATTCAAAAAACTCACTCAAGTTTATGAGACATGATTTCCCACACACAAAGCCATGTTGACTATCCCTAATCAGTCCTTGCTTTTCCAAATACATGTACATCCTGTCTCTCAGGATTCCCTCCAACAACTTGCCCACTACCGACGTTAGGCTCACTGGTCTATAGTTCCCTGGCTTGTCCTTACCAACCTTCTTACCCAGTCTTCCGGCACCTCACCTGTGATACAAATATCTCAGCAAGAGGCCCAGCAATCACTTCTCTTCGTTCAATTTTGAAGCCATCCAACATTGATTATTTCTCTTTTTCCTCGATTCTACCCTCCTTAACACTTCTTCTAAGTCTGCTCCCTCTTAAAATGTCTGCTACCTAGTTTCTCCTAATTGTATTCGACAAACTTCGCTCTCCAGGAGGTAATGCGTGTATGGAATAAACTGCAAGAGGAAGGCTGCAAGAGGAAGAGGAGGCTGGTTCCATCATAACATTGAAAAGGCATCTGGATGGGTATATGAATAGGAAGGATTTACAGGAATATGGGCCAAATGCTGGCAGATTTATCTAGGATACCTGGTCAGCGTGGATGAGTTGGACGAAAAGGTCTGATTCCATGCTGTACAGCTGTATGACTCCACCATGCTTAATCATTTGTTATTTGTTTTCTGCTCTGCAGATCTTTCCATTCTCCTGATTACACATATTTCAAAGCTATTTAGAATCATAGAATTCCTACAGTGTGGAAGCAGGCCATTCAGTCCACACTGACCCTCCAAAAAGCATCCCACCCAGACCTCTCCCCTGCCCCACACCCCCAATCTCTGCAACTCTGCATTTCCCACGGCTAATCCATCTAGCCTATACACTCCTGGACATGATGGGCAATTTAGCAAGGTCAATCCACGTAACCTGCATCTTTGGACTGTGGGAGGGAAACCAGAGCACCCATCGGAAACCAACAGAGATATGGAAGAATGTGCAAACTTCACACAAGTTACCCATGGGAGGAATCGAATCCTGGTCCCTGGCACTGTGAACGGGCAATGCTAACCACTCAGCCACTATGCTGCCAAGTTGGAGATTTAGTAAGTTGGGTTTTCCATGGTACATAAGGTCCGTGTCCCGTGGCCAGACAAAACAACAGTGAATCAAGCTCCTTAACTAGTATAGGACACACATCTTTCTATTTGCAGAAACTAACTTTGAGTCATGCAAAGATGTCAGAATAAAAAAGATTCCATTGTGCGCCTCTCAAAACTTTTGCAAACTCCTTGGGGGAGCTTGTGGCACAATGATAATGTCACTGAACGAGTAATCTAGAGCCACAGGCTAGTGTTCTTGGGATATGGATTTGACTTCCATCATGGCAGATGGTGAAACTTGTATTCAATAAAATCTTGAATAGAAAAGCTAATGGTGACCATGTAAGCATTGTTGACTATTTAAAAACTCTCATATTGTTCAATGATTTAGCAATTTTTGAGAAGATTTGTAGCTCAGGTTGATAAGTATGTACGTTAGCTCACTGAGCTGCAAGGTTTGTTTTCAGACGTTTTGTCACCATACTAGGTAACATCATCAGTGAGAGTCTCCAGTGAAACGCTGGTGGTACGTTCCGCCTCTCTATTTAAAGGTCTTGGTTTCTTCAGGTGGGTGATATCATTTCTGAAAACAACAAACACAGACCAAATACTTAACTTCAGAAGCAGTCATTAAACATCCACAAACGGACCTGCATCAAGACATTATTTCAACGAGCTTCATCGCACTGCAGCACACAAGAACTACAAACAGGTACCCAATAAACACAATCTGCTTATTCCTCAGAAACAAACCCAAACAAGCAGACACAATGCAATGAAAAACTATAGCCACGTTACCTTACATCAAAGACATATCAGAAATGACTTCAAGACCACTCAGACCCCTTGGCATCATGGTAGCCCACAAACCTACTAACACACTTAAACAGCGACTAATGAACCTAAAAGATCCATTAGATACAACCAGCAAAGCTAATGTCATTTACAAAATATCATGCAAGAACTGTAAAAAGTACTATATCAGACAAACAGACAGGAAACTTACCGCCAGAATGCATGAACTTCAACTAACCACCAAAAGACATGACCCATTATCACTAGTTTCTATACATACAGACAAAGAAGGACACCACTTTGACTGGGACAACGCACTTATCCTAGGGTAAGTGAAACAAAGAAACGCACAAGAAATCTGAGAGGCATAGCATTCTAATTGGAACTCCATTAATAAACACATCAATTTAGACCCCATCTACCTTCCCTTCAAAAATGAACCGGAAAGGACATCACCCACCTTAAGAAATCAAGACCTATAAATAGAGAGGCGGGACATATCACCAACGCTTCCCTGGAGACTCTCACTGATGATGTTACCTAGTCATGGTGACAAAACGTCTGAAAACAAACCTTCCAGCTCAGCGAGCTAACTTACATCCATATTAATGATATACTTGCGGAAAAAAAATCTGCCATTTCTACCTGGTCTCATCGACATGTGATTCCAGGTCTGCAGGAATGCGGCTGATTCTTAATTGCCATTTGAAATAGCCTGGAAAAGCACTCACTTGTATCAACACTAAGAATGCCTAAAGAAAGGAATGAAATCTGATGGACTAGCTGACATTGACCTAGGCACCAGAAAGGACCTCTGCAAAGTTCTCCTTACCAAAATCTGCAGCCTTGTGTGACAGTGTTCCACAGACTAGTCAAACATCATAGTCATGTGGAATCATACCTTATGAACAATTTCACAGATGTCATCATTACCCTTTCTTATTATGTCCTTTCCCACTGGCAGGATAGATCCAGTGGAGGGAGCAATGCAGTATTATACAATCAGGAAAGAGTTGCTGTGGGAGTCCTGAACATTGACTCCAGAACCATGAATTTTCATGCATTCAGTCAAACATGGCCAAGGAAACCTCTTGCTGATAGCACCCTCCCCTTGGCTGAGTACTCCTCCATGTTGATTAACTCTTGGAGAGTGCACTGAAGGTGACAAGGACACAGAATGTTCTCTGGTGGGGAACTTTAATATCCATCACCAAAAGTGGCTTGGTAACATCAATACTGACCAAACTAAACTGAGTCTGCGGGAATAAATGAGAGAATTAACAAGAATGAAAAATCGATTTGACCTTTCACTAATCTAACTGAATCAGATATTTCTCCAAAGCAGAGAGCACTGTGCAGCAGCCCTCCTTGTGGAGATGAAGTTTCGTCTTCACATTGAGAATAGTTCCTGTCATGTTGTGTGGCATTTCCAACATCTTAAATATACCTAACAGGTCAAAAGTAGACATCCATGAGGTGTTGAAGGTCATCATTCATAGCAGAGTTATATTCACCCAAAATCTGTAACCTCATAGCCCACAAAGCCTCACCATTACTATCAAGCTGGAGAGAATAATTTGTTCAGTGAAGAGTCAATTATCAGCAAAATGATGGACAGGCTCATTGAATGTACAATAAAGCAGAACTTGCAAAGGAGTAACCAGCTCACTGATGCTCAGTTACTACTCCAGCAAGTCCACTTGCCTCCTGACTTCTCTATAGTCTTGGTCCTAGAGTTGAATTCCAGAGTGACTGCCCTTGACATCAAGGCAACCGTTGGCATTGTGTAGCATCAAGGAGCCTGAGTGAAACTAAAGTTGGAGTAAGTTACGAGAGAACTCTCCACTGGGTTGAAGTCATTCATAGTACAAAGAATGATTTCTGTGGTTTTGAAGGTATTCTAAAAACCAGATTTACTGTTATTTCTAGCAACTTTATAGAGCTTTTATTTTAGACTCATACAATCCTAACTTATTTTATTAGCCATGTATGACTGACCTTTCTTGCATTTAAAGATTACTTGTATACAGTCAAACCATTATCATACTTTTTTCAATCCACTTCGGTCAATTTGTTTCCCATGCCTTCATAACATCCCTTATTCAAATTTAGCACCCTTGCTTTAGATCGAACTTTTAAATATTACATAAAATTCTAACATAATGTAAACATGCATCACTAAAGGTCACTTTTACAATAACTTCTTTACTAATCTCTTTATTATTCCATAATTCTAGATCTAAAATAGCATGTTCTGCAGTTGGCTCCTCAACATATTGCTGTAGAAAACCATTTCTTACACACTCCAGAAACTTGTCTTCCACTGCTTTAATGACCAAATGGTTTATCCAATCTATATGCTGCTTGAAGTCACCCATGATAACTGTGTTTTTCATGCTACATGCTTCTCTCGTTCCTGATTCATAACATGCTCCACTTTTTCACTACTATTTAGTGGCTTATAAACAACTTCAATCCCAATGATTGCTGCCCCTTGCAGTTTGTTACCTCCACACAAACACCAAACATTGTTCTTCTGATCTGAGATCCTTCCTGACTAATGTACTACTCCCATCCCTTATTATTTATGCGATTCCACCATTTCCTCTTGTCTGTCTTTCCAAAACGTCAAATATCTTTGAACATTTATCCTGGTCACTGTGCAGCCATGTTTCTGTAATTGCAATTAGATTATACCTTGTTTCTCCTGTCTCTCTAGAATCTTTGCGATTTTCTGTTACCAACTTTGTTTCCTTCCAATTTGAGTTACCCTTCAGGTTTTCATGTCCCAACATGCAGGTTTAAAAACTACCCAAAGAGCAGTAATAAATCTCCATGTGAAGATATTAGTCCCAGTGTCAGTTCCATGAAAATGTAACCCATTCAGTTTGTACAGGTCACTTCTGCCCCAGAACCAGTCCCAACTCCTCAGAAATCAAATGAGCTTCTCCCACATGTGTTTTACAGCCATGTAGTCAATAAATTAATCCTTCTGTTCTTACGGTCACTAGCACATGGCACTAGGAATAATCCTGAGATTATTGAACTTGAGGTCCTGCTTTTTGATTTCCTTCCCAACTCCCTAAAATCTGCTTTCTAGGCCTCTTCCTTCTTCCTACCTATTTTGTTTTCACCAGTTTGGACCACAATGTCTGGCTGATTGTCCTCCCTCAGAAGGATGTCCTGCAACTAGTCCCCGCTGTCATTGACCCTGGCGCCAAGGAGCTAACACATCACCTTGGAGTCCCGGTTAATGCCACAGAAACACCTGTCTGATCCCCCAACTATAGAATCCCCTATAAATATTTCTCTTCCATTCTCCTTCTGCCTTCCCTGTCCAGCTGAGTTACCCATGATGCTATGGGCTTGACTTTGGCTGCACTCCTCTAAAGTTCTACTTACCTTAACAGTTTCTAAAATGGAATATTGATTAGCAAGCAAGAAAGACATGAGGACTCCTACTCTACCTGCCTGGTTTTCTTTGACTTTCAGGTAGTCATCAATTCCTTCTCTGCCTGTATGCTTCTAATCTGTGATGTGACCAGCTCATGATGTGTATTATTCATTTAGTCCTTTGCCTTGTGGATATGTGATTCCAGCCACGACTAAAAATCTGAAGCCCAGAGCTGAAGCCCTGTGCAGCCAGAACCACTTCCAGTAGATGTGTTTGTCTGGGACACATGGTATCCATGCCTTTATATGTACTGCAACATGTACACTCCACTTGTCCTTTCTGACCTGCCATCCCATAAGTATAAGAATTTTTTTTTACCCTTAAAATAAATATAAATGTTTGATGTAAATGAACCAAGTTATTTCTCAGAAAAAGAGAGAAAAACAAGATTAAAAAAAAGACTACAGACTCATAATTCTGGATTTGAACAACACCTGAATGAAAAACTTCATCCATGGTGTTTAATGGGTTCATGTTAAATTGATGTAAGTCATATTGCTAAATAATTGCTATGAACTAGTTGATTCGAGCAAAACCTCTTCTTCGTTATTTTGTTAAGGATCTCTAAATCCAATAGATGCTCAAATAAGAGTTGGGAAAAAAGAAATGAATGCCACAAATTTATCGTAAATTTTGAATACTGTAAGTGACCTTGTCACAACATCAATAAACATGGTATTAATTAATCTCCAAAAAGGTTTTGGACAAAATTTCATATCCTTTCCTTGAACTATGACTGAGCTAACAATGTATTGACCAGGTGAGGAGGGGTAAAAAGACTGCCCTCTTTTCAACGATCTCGGTTGGTCACAATATCAATGTATGTTAGGCAGCAGTGGCCTAGTGGTAGTATTGTTGGCCTATTAATTCAGAGACCCAGGTAATGTTGTCGGTTTGAATCCTGCCATGGCAGATGGTGGAGTCTGAATTCTGTAAGAGCCTGGAATTAAGCATCTAATAATGGAAAAACCATTATTGGAAAAACCCATTTGGTTCACTAAAGTCCTTTCGGGAACGTAACTGACGTCCTTACTGGTCTGGCCTCCACATGACTGCAGACCCACAGCAACGTGGTTGACTCTTAACTGCTCTGTCAGCAATTAGGAATGGTGGCCTAGCCAGCAACATTTTCATCCCGCAAATGAATGAAATGAAAAAAACTTTTTAAAACACAGTTAAACCTCACTCTAGTTAAATTGTAGTTAATTAGTTCATGAGAAACATTAACGAGTTAATTACAATGATATTTTGAATGAAAGGAAAAATAATTTTAGTACTTGCTAATGCCGAGAAGAATAATAGAGACAGGAAATCACAGGACGTAAGTGCAAAGCTGAAAGTGAATAAGAAAGAGAGATAAACAATATGCAGTTTAGAGTCCTTTGGGTGTCCTTGAGATGTTAGGCTTTAACCTGAGACCATAATTGGTTGGCAGTGTCCAAGATGGGCAGCAGTTGTCGATTTGACAAATATTGTTTGAGTTCTTGGTGTTTGGGTGTTTCTCCAATTTGTGTTGTCAGTAGTTAATTAGTCCTCCCTTAGCAAGAAAGGAGAGAGAGAGTGTTTTTTCTACTCTTAGAAATTCATCTCCATTGCTCTGCCAAAACAGTTGCTTGAAATGTATCTCATTCATGTATTCCATGCCTGGGTTCATTTTTCCAGTCTGGATAATTGCAGGCTTCTCTTGTATTCTTAAAATGCGAAGGTTATCATTTAAGTATAAATTTAAAATGTGATGTACACGTTTCCTTTTATTTCCCTGGCTGTTTTCAGTCTCTTTTGATCAATTATTAACTTCAGTTAAGACAGTTGCATTCATTTCCCTGTTGTTTTGTGCAGCTTTGTTCAAGCTGTGATCAGGTGGTCATTTATGGCCATTTTAAAATTAGCAATTTTTAAAATGATTTTATCTCATGGAAGTTCCAGGTATTAATATAGATTATGTAAGTCCAAAACTGATAGATTAACCACACTCTCATTGAATAGTGCAGCAGACTCGATAGGTTGAATGGCCTACTTCTACTCCCACGTATTATGGTCTTATGGTAGTCCATATTTTGTCATAATCATGACGTTGATGATATGTTAATTAAAATAGATTTAGTTCAGACTTGACTGAACTTCTATTTTTGTGTATACTATCTATATTTGCTTTCAGAAATGGGATGGACATTTAGAAAAAGTTGCGAAGAAATATGCAAGTAAATGTCTCTGGAAACACAATATCAACAGAGGGAATGTTGGAGAAAATTTGTTTGCAACGAATGGCCCATTAGACCCAGCAACGGGAGTCGAGGACTGGTACTTAGAGATTTTTGATTACACATATGAGAATATGAGCTGTACTCCAGGGAAAATGTGTGGACATTATACACAGGTATGAATTTTAGCTTGCTCCTCAGAGTGGGCAGATTTATGACTTTGTTTGATTAATGAACACATCTAAGATTTTTAAAATCATATTTAAGGAGCTTCCTGACAGTGGAAATCAATTTTATTTGTGGTCTGTATAGCAAATAGAAAATTCCAAAGCTTCTATCAAGATTAAAAAGTGTAATGGCTGGATTTTATGTTAGAACTACCTATGAAGCTGATGGCATATACATATGTATAAATTCGACAGCAACATTTGCAACTACGTATTTGCAGTTAAATGTGTAAATCAGAAAGCTGTTATCCTAGTGTAAATATCGTTTAACTTTTAGTTACTAACAAACAATCTGTCTGGTAGTGAAAATGAACTTCAGACTTTAATTTTTTAAAAAAAGAAAATCATTCAACTTTACTATTCTTTCCATTTCTTTTATTCTTTCCATGCAATCTTTCCTCTGCCTTTTTAAATTCACTTACTTTTGACACAGATTTTGTTATTTCAAGTAACACTTATGGTTCATACTCAGTATTGATCATTAATAATTCTTCAACCATACATGGTTGCTGTACCCATTCAGACAGGTATCAGACACTCTTTAAAGCGTACTGCAGTTTTGGACAGTTTGGGTATCCCTCCTATAGGAAGGATGTTATGAAACTTGCAAGGGTTTAGAAAAGATTTACAAGGATGTTGTCAAGGTTGGGGGGGTTTTAGCAGTAGGGAGAGGCTGAATAGACTGGGTCTGTTTTCCCTGGAGCATCAGAGGCTGAGGACTGATTTTATCGAGGTTTATAAAATCATAAGGGATATTTTTCCTAATTAACTGATTAACTAAATTTTTTGTGAGCTATTTTATCATTGATCTTACGATTAAAATGTTTTTCAACCAACCATTCAATTTATCTTTTCAACCACTTAATCATTAATCCATTAAATCTCAACTATCCACTATAATTAATTTTATTGGGCATGCAAACTTTCTCTCATCTTACTTGTAAAAATAATGTAATTTTACTCATTTCTGAAGTCAATCAAAACCATTATTTCAATTATTTCTTTCAGAGATTTATTCATGTCTCATAATAATTTTGAAATAATTACTTTTGTCACTTTCACTTTAAACGTATGCACCACAAATTGCTTCCTTAGTAGAACTATAGAGTAGAATAAAAGCACAGAATAACGTCATTCAGCCTATCCTGTCTGTCTGGGTTGAGTAAAGTGGCCACCCATCCTAATCCCCCTTTCCAGCACTTGGTTTGTACATTGTGATTATTACGGCAATCTTCTAATGCATAATATAGCTACAATTT
This sequence comes from Chiloscyllium plagiosum, assembly GCF_037043375.1. Taxonomy (NCBI): domain Eukaryota; kingdom Metazoa; phylum Chordata; class Chondrichthyes; order Orectolobiformes; family Hemiscylliidae; genus Chiloscyllium; species Chiloscyllium plagiosum. Next base: position 31,417,097 of record NW_028270164.1, on the reverse strand, counting down.
ATTTATTCTTCTAATGACCCATCAGTTCATAATCACATCCTTATTTATAGTCTCTGGCACATAAAAGGTGTGTGGGGAAAGAATAGGATAAACTTGAAAAAATATCCAGTAAAACGTACCAACAAGCAGTTGTCTTACCCTGAGGTTTATTTGTGTCTCTCATGTTTAATTAATTAATTATGCTTGAGGCTTTTGAGCTATTATATTGAGTTGACCAATCAAAATAATTGAATATCGCTTCCTCAATCTGCAAAATAAGTCTTGGACTTTCTGATTTGTATTACTTATTTAGATTCAGGAATTCAGTACAAATTGTTCCCGTTTGCAGTTTATACCATCCTAGAAGGGGCAATGGATTCAGAGGAAGCAGCTTAGATGTTATAAACTGAATTGGACCAAAAGTGCAAATGGACAGAAAAGTGGCAGCTTTTATTTAGAATGAGCTAATATGAAGTTCTGCACAAAGGAAGGAAAAATTATAGCGTAATAGTGAATGAATAGTGATCAAATAATGAATAGTGAAGTTGAATTAGACCTTGAATATACTGTCTTTTGAAACGTACAATTTGTTAATTGCTAAAAATGGATTGAGTTAACAGAAAATAGTCATTGGAAACCAAATCAACAATGTCAATAATGTCTTGTAAATTTATAAACAGAACTGTAAAATACAAATTCAAGGAATCACATTGATTGCTGCTTTTTGGATGGGAACATAGGAGCAAGAGTAGGCCACTCTGCCCCTTAAGCTTCTTAGCTATTCTAGATCACAACTGATCATCCACCTGTGGTAATCTTCATATCCGTTGATGTAATTGCAAAAAGGAATCTAGCAATCTCTGTTTTGGACATGCTCAATGGCTGAGCCTCCACAGACCACTAGGAGAGAGAATTTCCAAATATTTCAAAGTGAAGAAGTTCATTTTCATTTCCATCTTAACAGAGACTGTGTTCTATGTTTTAGACCTCCTTACAACTTGGGGAAATATTTTTTGTGCATCTACCCTTTCTAGCTCTTTAAGGAGTTTGTAAGTTTCAATTAGATTAACCCTTACCCTGTTAAACTCTTCTCAATTCCTCTCAAAAGAAAAGTTCTGACAACCCAGAAATTAGTCCAGTGAATTTCCAGTGCATGGACCATTCGGAAATCATATCCTGCCTTAGATAAAGGTACCAAATTGTACACAGCACTCAACATGTGGTTCCACCAAAGTTCTGTACAATTGAAGGAAGACATATTTTGCTCTGCACTCAAATTCTTTAACAACAAAGGCCAGCATTTTATTTACTTTCCTAACTGCTTGCTGCATCTACATTTTAACTCTCTGTGATTTATGGACAAGGACAACCAGATCCTTTTGGACATCTACACTTTCTAGCCTCACATCGTTTAAGAAGAAATCTGCACCTACATTCCTCCTACTGAAGTGGATAACCTCAGACTTTGGCACATTCTGTCGTTTTCTTGCCCATTCACTCAGCCTGTTCATCCCCCTTGATATCTCTTTGCATCATTCTCAGAACATACATTCCCAACTAATTTTTTATCATCCATAGATTTGGAATTTTATATTTGGTCCCCACATCTAACTCACTGATATAGACTTTGCACTCCAAGCACTGGTCACAAACTGTTAACCTGAGAATAACACATTTTTTCTGTCTGTTTATTTCCATTAATCCATCCATGCCAGTGTATTAGCCCCTGTGTGAGAACTTGTCAAAAGCCATCTGAAAATCTCAATGCACCACATCAACAGGTTCCCCTTCATCTACTCTGCTAAGGACATTCTCAAAAGACTCTAACAGATTTATTAAACAAAATCTCCCTTCATAATTAATGTTGACTTTTCCCAATTGGACACTTAATTTTATAATCAGTGTTAGTATTTTCCTACTACTGACATCACACTAACAAATCTACAGTACCCAATTCTATCCCCCAATCTCTTCTTAAATACTAGACTTACATTTGCAACTTTTTTGAATCCCATTAATAACAGATGAAATGAATTATGAGAATGAGGAACTGAAAGAAATCTGTACTAGTTAAAAAGTAGCATTTGAGAAATTAATGGCACTGAAAGTTGAAAAATGTCAGAGACCAATAGTAAGAAACAAACAAAAATAGGCTTCTAGACAAAAATAGAAATTGCTGCAAAAGCTCAATAGGTTCGGCAGCATTTGTGGAGAGAAATCAGAGTTAATGTTTTGGGTCGAGTAAGGGAGGCCTCTGAGAAAGGGTCACGCGACCTGAAACGTTAACTCTGATTTCTCTCCACAGAAGCTGCCAGACCTGCTGAGCTTTTCCACCAATTTTGCTTTTTGTCTAGAAGCTGTTTTTTGTTTGTTTCTTACAATTTGAAATTCACATCTTTAGTCATGTTTCTTTATCAGTTGCCTGGTCCACCCACCCTCACACTCACCTCCCTGTGAGTCACACTAACCCTCACACCCACCTCCCCATGAGTCACATTCACCCTCACGCTCACCTCCCCGTGTGTCACACTCACCCTCACACTCACCTCTCCATGTCAAAGTTTGCAGATGACAATAAGATGAGTGGCAGAACAAAGTGTGCAAAGGACTGTGACATTTTGCAGAGGAACGTACATACTTTGAGTGAATGGGCAAAGGTCTGGCAGATAGAATACAATGTTAATAAATTTGAAATCATCCATTTTGGTCAGAGTAATAGTAAAAATGACTTTTACTTGAATGGTTAAAGGTTGTAGCATGCTGCTGTCCAGAGGAACCTGGATGTCCTTGTGCATGAGTCACAGAAGGTTGGTCTGTAGGTGCAATAGGCAATTAGGAAGGCAAATGGAATTTTATCCTTCATTGCTAACGGGATTGAGTTTATAAGCAGGGAAGTTATGTTGCAGCTGTATAGGGTGCTGGTGAGACCACATTTGGAGTACTGTGTGCAATTTTGGTCTCCTTACTTGAGAAAGGATGTACTGACACTAGAGGGGGTGCAGAGGAGGTTCACTGGATTGATTCTGGAGTTGAGGCAGTTGGTTTATGAGGTAAGATTGAGTAGACTGGGATTATATTCATTGGAATTTAGAAGAATGACAGGAGATCCTATAGAAACATACAATTATGAGGTGAATAAATAAGATAGATGTAGAGACGATGTTTCCAATGGCAGGTGAAACTAGGACAAAAGGGCATAGCCTTAAAATTAGGGGGAGCAGATTTAGGACTGAATTGAGAAGGAAATTCTTCACTCAGAGGGTTGTGAATTTATGGAATTCTCAGTGCAATGAAGTAATTGACACTACTTCAGTAAATGTTTTTAAAGCTAAGATAGATATTCTTTTTAACAATGAAGAAATTAAGGGTTACGTGGAAGGGCAGGTAAGTGGAGCTGAGGCCATGAAAAGCTCAGCCATGATCTTATTGGACGGCAAAGCAGACTGGAAGGACCTGATGGCCTACTCCTGCTCCTAGTTCTTATGTTCTTATGTTTTATGGCATATTTACAGCTTACTTTCACAGTTAACTTTTGCAATTGTTGCCAAAAAAATTTTGAAATTCACATTTAGGATTATTCATCTTACAGGTTGTCTGGGCAACTACTAACAAAGTGGGTTGTGCTTCGTATTTTTGTGATCATCTACAAGGTCTGGAAAATAAAAACCTGTCTATTCTGGTTTGCAACTATGCACCTCCGTAAGTATAAGTAGAATTGAACAGTCAAAACAGGGGAGGTGAGTCGAAAACGAGAGGGCATAGTTTGAAGTGAGAGACGAAAGATGTAAAGGGACCTGAGAGGCAACTTTTTCACACAGACAGTGGTGCGTATACAAAATTAGCTGTCGGGGAAGTGGTGGAGGCTGGTACATATACAACATTTCAATGGCATCTGGATGGATACATAAATAGAAATGGTTTGGAGGGTTATTGGCCAAATGTTCACGAAAGGGACTAGATTGGTTTAGTATAGCTGGTCAGCATGGACAAGTTAGATTCAAGGGTATGTTTTAGTACGGTGTGTCTATGATGCTGCTGACTCTTGCCTTTCCAGATTGAAATATTAATAGTATTTCATAAGTGCTACTTTTGCATTATATTTCTGTTGGATTTGTTAAATTCTGTAACATCAGGCAATAAGCCGCTGCATGGTTTATTACATGTTGCACCAACACAGTAACTACAAATTATTTTCTTTTCTAGATTCATGATGTAAATATAATAGATTCTGGTGCATTATGCTACTGATTACAAAGGCTGTAAAAGACTCAAATGACAATTAAGGGCAGGATTTCTTTCTTTAAAATGTTTGATGGAAATTTTGCCAATGCACTCAAAGTTTTGCATGATGTTTCCATTTCCAGCGGTAACATAGTTGGTTCGAGACCATTTAAAAGAGGAATACCCTGCAGTGAGTGTCCAGATGGATTGCAGTGTGTTAATAATCTTTGTGGTAAGTATTCCTTTACATAATAGTAAAAGTATTGTTTGATTACTGCTGCTTACTTTGTTTCTGAGCCTAGCTTTCTATGAATTCACAAATTATGAGTAAGGTTGTTAACTTTGACTGGTTTAATGACTAGGGGATTCATCCATGAGAAATTTGATCATTAGACTGTTATAGTGCTGGATCCTGAAAAGCCAGCAGGATCATGAACTGTGGTCATAGGTGAATTGGGATTTGCACCTCACTTATGAAGTGGAGGAAGTCAAAGCAATTTTTGTCCCTATTGTACTTTCTTATCAAGTTTATAAATTTGAGATTCATATGACTACTGGGCAAAATTCACTTTGCTGGTTGATTTGACCCTATTGAAACTTTAGTAATAACTATTAATTTTTAGTGATGGGAGGCAGTGGTATCGTGATAATTTTACTGTCTAGAGTTCCAGGCTAATTCTTTTTTAACTCAGGTTGGCAGCTGGTGATATATAAATGCAACTAAACAATCCAGAATACAATCTCAGTAACGGTGACAATGATAACCATCTTTAATTGCTGTAAAAAGTCATCTGCTTTACTAATGCCTATTAGGATGGAAATCTGCAATTCTTACTCAGTATGGCCTACACATGACTCCAAATCTAAAGCAAGGTGATTGATTCTTAACTGTCCTCCTTTTAATTTGTAACCTTTCTGCTTTTTTAATAAATCTGCAATTGTGAGTAGAATAGCTTCTTTTTTTGATTATATGTTTTATTGAGATCTGTCTTTTGGCTAAACTTTAAAAATATAAAATATAAGTTAGCCTGGTACAGTACTTGCGCCCACACCTCCCCCCTCACTTCTCTCCAAGGCCCCAAGGGAAACTTCCATATCCGCCACAGATTCACCTGCACCTCCACCCACATCATCTACTGCATCCGCTGCAGCCGGTGTGGCCTCCTCTATATTGGGGAGACAGGCCGCCTACTTGCGGAGCGATTCAGGGAGCACCTCTGGGCCACCCGGACGAACCAACCCAACCAACCTGTGGCACAGCATTTCAACTCCCCCTCCCACTCCACCGAGGATATGCAGGTCATTGGACTCATCCACCGCCAAACCACAACAACCCGACGGTCGGAGGAGGAGCGTCTTATCTTCCGACTGGGAACCCTCCAACCGCAGGGGATGAACTTGGACTTCACCAGTTTCTTCATCCCCCCTCCCCCCACCTTGTCTCAGCCGGATCCTTCCAGCCCGGCACCGCCTTCCTGACCTGCAGTCTTCTTCTTGACCTCTCCGCCTCCACCCTACTCCGACCTATCACCCTCACCTTGACCTCTTTCCACCTATCACATTTCCAACTCCCCTCCTCCAAGTCCCTCCTCCCTACCTTTTATCTTCTCCTGCTGAACACTCTCTGCTCATTCCTGAAGAAGGGCCTGTGCCCGAAACGTCGAATCTCCTGTTCCCTGGATGCTGCCTGACCTGCTGTGCTGTTCCAGCAATAAAGTTTCAACAGTGCTTTTTAGACCATGTAAAAATTACATACTAATTTTTAGTATATACTAATTTCTGGATCTGTAGATTGTTATGGTGCAAAAATAACCTTTAGTAGATTGATGTCCTCTTCCTGTAGCATGTGAGAAATTAGGGAGGGTTTCCCTGTTACTGAAGATTTTGTCTGCGGGAAGTGTGTTTGTTTGTGAATCCTATCAATTGCATAGATTGTTTAGAGCAACAGTTAGAGGCAAATTACAGGGGCTAGTGGGGTGTGATGGATGACAGTTGCAGGAAATGAGGTAAGGCGAAGATACAGAGAGGTAGTTGGTTACCTCCAGGAAAGGTAGGAGAGGGAAGCCGGTCATGTAGGAGTCTTTGATGGCTATCCCCATCTCACACAAGTACACTATTTTGGAAAATGTAGGAGGTGATGGAGTCTCCTGGGAATATTTCACTGAAAGAGAGGTTTCTGATACCGAGAATAGCCTGAATGTAACAAGAAGTGCATCAGGTTCCAAGCGATCGATTGTGATAGGGGACTCTAGTCAGAGGCACAGACAGACGAGTCTGCAGCCAATTGTGAGACATCAGAATGGCATGTTGCATCCCTGGTACCAGGATCAAGTATATCTTGGATATGTTGCAGAATATTCTCAAAGAGGAGAGGGACCAGCAGGAAGTTATTGTACACATTGGAACTAACGACATAGGAAGAGAAAAGGATAAGATTTTAAGGAGAAAATATAGAAAGTTAGGCAGGAATTTAAAAAGGAGTTCTTCGATAGTAATATCTGAGCTTTTGGGTCGTGCTGCCGCCATTGGTGGCGAGTGAAACGCACTCGGGTTAGCCGTTAGAGGTCTGTAATTAATATGCTTTGGGGGTCGCTTGTTGTGGAAATAGTGACCATCTTGTTCTACAGTAAATTCTTTCCATCCAATGGAATGGAAGTGGAGCCAGGGACGGTAAGTTCCGCCTTTGCCAATTGGTCAACCAATGGCAAACTGTTTCCTGATTGGCACCGTGTGAATGTGAACTCCGATGCCCATTGGCTGGAGCGCCTATCAATCCTGCACGCGTCTGTTAGTGGGTCGGTTCAGTTGTTGCTTGGTGTCGGCTTGGGGGAGGGAGGGGATTGAATGGGTAGATGGTGGGTCAGGTGATGAAAAGAGATTCTAGAAAATATTTTGTGTTTGGAAGGTGGGGACAGGAGGAGTCGACGTCGGGAGTGGAGGGGTGTTTGCTGAAACCTGGTTTCAGGTGGGTGTGTTGGGGACTGGGGTATGCATGGGGAGGGGTGGGGAAGATAAAGGAGTTTGTGTCTTAACAGCGAATGGAGTGGGCACCCGTTGCTGCCGACAGGAGGGAGATTCAAATGGGCCCGGGAAAATAGTTTGCTGCAGTGACGTCAGCCACCTTTTGAACCCCCTTCTCTTTGCCCCCTGCCCGCCCCCTCCACGCGCACCAGTCCCGACGTCATCGAACAGCTGAGCTGGCACGAGTGTCCAGTTGAGTTGGTGTCAGAGCCCGACACAGTGCAGTGGGAAAACAGACAAAGGCCTGAGCTGGGGACCTCCGGCCACGTCAACAATGTGCAATACCTAGTAATATGACAGCAAGGTCCAACTTGTGGAATAAAGTGCACCATTAGTATCTGCTATACATGCACAGGACGCCTTCAGCAGTAACCCAATTTAAATCGAGTGTCCGTTTTTGCGCAATGTTTTCTACCTATATTGTCTTGAGCGCTAGGCAATGGCCAACTTTTGTCTGTGGGCCTCTTTCTTTTCATTGAACATTTGTGCTGAAGTAAATAAAACAACAGTCAATTAAGAATGTACATAGCTTGTATCTAAATAAAAGCATGCTGCTGACTTAGTGCGAATTAATCACATTTATGGGACACTGGACCTAAGTAAATTCGAATGAAGTGGCTAGCTTGTTCGTAAAATCTACTCTAAATTCATGTTAAAACATATATTTACTAGTTTACTGGGGATTTGTGTTGTAACAACATATATTGTAGAAAACATTTCAAAATGGTTTCAACCAATTTCAAACTCTCTTTAACTTGGAATTCCTTTTTCTGGCTTTTGCTCACAATGAAAACATTTATGCAAGTAACCTTTTACAGAATTATGTTTCAAAGAATCTTTGTTTTCTTTTAGTTGAGATGTGTGCTTTAGTTATTGAATGCTAATGTGTCTTTTTAATAATTTATAAACTACTTAATTGGGCAAACAACTTGTTATGGCTTTTAAACATTTATGTAGTCGGAGGTTCTAAAAATAATATTCTGTATAGAAATCACTAGCAAATGTTTCTCTATTTATTTATCTACACTTCCGTTGTGCAGTGGTAAAAGTAGTGTTCCTGCTTGTGAGCCAGAAGACCTGGGTTTAAGTTCCTCCTGCTCCAGAAGTGTATAACAAAATCTCTGAACAAGTTGATTAGAACATATCTTTAAATAAACTTTAACTTGGCAAATGGGACAGGATTATTTTAGGATATGTAGTTGGCATGGATAAGTTGGACCGAAGGGTCTGTTTCTGTGCTGTGTACTCTATGAGATATCAGTGATTTGTAAGAATAATAGGGTAGTAATGGTAGGGGATTTTAATTTTCTGAACATAGAATGTGGCTGCTTCATTGTTCAGGGCTTGGGTGGACAAGAGTTTAAGTGTGTACAAAATAAATTTGGATTCCGTATTTGGATTATACTAGAAAAGATGCAAAACTTGACCTACTCTTGGGAAATAAGGCAGGGCAGGTGACCAAGGTGTCAGTGGGGGAGCACTTTGGGGCCAGTGACCATAATTCTATTCGTTTTAAAATAGTGATAGAAATGGATAGACCGGATCTAAAAGTTAAAGTTCTAAATTATAGGAAGGCCAATTTTGACGATATTAGGCCAGAACTTTCAAAAGTTGATTGGGGGTGCATGCTTGCAGGCAAGGGGATGGCTGGAAAGTGGGAAACCTTCAGAAATGAGATAACGAGAGTCCAGAGGCTGTATGTTCCTGTTACAGTGAAGTGCTTAGCTGCTAGGTATAGGGAGTGCTGGATGATTAGAGCAATTGACGTTTTGGTTATAAAAAAGAAGGAAGCATATGTCAGGTATAGACAGTAGAGATCGAGTGAATCCTTAGAAGAGTATAAAGGAAATAGGAGTATACTTAAGAGGGAAATCAGGAGGGCAAAAAGGGGACATGGCATAGCTTTGGCAAATAGGATTAATGAGAGTCCAAAGGGATTTTATAAATCCATTAAGGGCAATTAGGGAGAGAATAGAGCCCCTTAAAGATCAACAAGACTGCCTATCTGTGGAACTGCATGAGATGGGGGAGATACTAAATGAGTATTTTGCATCAGTGTTGCTGTGGGAAAGGACATGGAAGACATGGAAGGACATGGAGCGTGGGGAAAATAGTAGCAATCTCTTGATAAATGCCACCTTACAGAGGTGGAGGGGCTGGATGGCTTAAAGTGGATAAATTCCTGGGACCTGATCAGGTATATGGTAGAACAGGTATATGGTATATGGTATCCCTTGCTGAGATATTTGTACCATCAATAGCCGCAAGTGAGGTGCCAGAAGACTGGAGGTCGGCTAACGTGCTGCCACTATTTAAGAAAGGTGGTAAGGAAAAGCCAGGTATGTATAGACCAGTGAGCCTGACATCGGTGGTGGGCAAGTTGTTGGAGGAAATCATAAGGGACAGTATTTATATATATTTGAAAAGAACTGATTAAGGATAGTCAACATCCTTGTAAATCTTTGTACGTGGGAAATCATGTCTCACTAACTTGATTGAGTTTGTTGAAGAAGTAACGAAGAGGATTGATAAGGGAAGAGAAGTGGACATAATCTATATGGATTTCAGTAAGACGTTTAACCAAATTCCTCATGGGAGACTGGTTAGCAAGGCTAGATTTCATGGAATGTAGGGTAAACTGTCCACTTGGATTCAGAACTGGCTCGAAGGTAGAGACAGAGGGTGGTGGTGGAGGGTTCATTTTCAGACTGTAGGTCTGTGACTAGTGGTGTGGCACATGGATTGGTGCTGGGTCCACTGCTTTTCATCATTTATATAAATAAAGGGGCATCACGGTGGCTCAGTAGTTAGCTCTGCTGCCTCATAGGGACTCGGATTCAATTCCAGCATCAGATGGCTGTGGAGTTTGCACATTCTCCCCATGTCTATGTGGGTTTCTGCCAGTTGCTCCAGTTTCCTCCCTAAGTTGAAAGATGTAGGGATTAGGTGGATTGGCCAGGCTAAATTGCCCATAGTCTCCAGGGATGTGTAGGTTAGATGGATTAGCCATGGGAAATGCAGGATTACAGGGATACCGCAGAATGGTGAGTCTGGGTGGGATGCTGCTTGGACAGTCAATGTGGACTTATTGGGCCAAATGGCCTGTTTCCACACTATAGGAATCCAGTATAAAATAAAAAATTTGGATAAGGTATAGTTAGTGAGTTTGCTAATTACACCAACATTGGAGGTGTGATGGACAGCGAAGAATGTTACATCAGAGTACCACAGGATCTTGATCAGATGGGCCAATGAGGCAGGGGGTGACCGATGGAGTTTAATTTAGAAAAATGTGAGGTGCTGCATTTTGGAAAGGCAAATTGGGAGGAGTTATAGACTAATGTTAAGGTGCTATGGAGTGTAGCGTAACAAAGAGACTTTTGAATGCAGGTTCACAGATAGGATAGTGAAGAAGGCATTTGGTATGCTTGCCTTAATTGGTCAGTGCATTGAGTATAAGAGTTGGGAGGTCATTTTGCAGCTGTACAGGCCATTGATTCGGCCACTTTTGAAATACTGCATACAATTCCGGTTTCCCTGCTATAGGAAAGATGTTGTGCAATTTGAAAAGGTTCAAAAAAGATTTACAGGGATGCTGCTAGGTTTGGAGGATTTGAGCTATAGGGAGAGGCTGAATATACTGGGGCTATTTTCCCTGGAGCATCAGAGACTGAGGGGTGACCTTACAAAATCATGAGAGACATGGATAGGATGAATAGCCAAAATCTTTTCCCTCGGTTGAAGGAGTTGAAAACTAGAGGGCATCGGTTTAAGATGAGAGGGGAAAGATTTAAAAGGGACCTAAGGGGCAACCTTTTCATGAAAAGGGTGGTGCATATATGGAATGAGCTGCCACAGGAAGTGGTGGATGTTGGTGCAATTATAACATTTAAAAGGCATCTGGATGGTATATGAATAGGAAGGATTTAGAAGGATATGGATCAAATGCTGGCAAAAGTGATTAGATTTATTTGGGATATTTGGTCGCATGGATGAGTTGGACTGAAGGATCTGTCTCAGTGCTGTACATCTCTATGACTTGATAACTCGATAACAGTGGCAATATGTTTGTATTAGGGTAGTTTCATGAAGTATTTACATGGAAAGAATCATTGAAGAAGAGTTGAAGAGTCTGTGCATCTGTATAATGTATAGATGTTTTAACATTTCTTATGGATTTTGTAACCTTCATGAAATTTAAACTTCACGTTTGGGTGTTCTTGACTTGGTATGTTGGAGTCTTGCATGTTCTTGACGTGCTGACTGTTATCCTGAGAATCTTTCACATATTCATAGAATCCTTACAGTGTGGAAACAGGCCCTTCTGCCCAAGAAGTCCACACCAGCCCTCCGAAGAGTAACCCACCCAGACCCATTCCTCTACCCTCTATTTATCCCTGAATAATGCAGCTAATCTAAACATTCCTGAACACTATGGACAATTTAGCATGACCAGTTCACCTAATCTGCACATCATTTGATCATGGGAGGGAACCAGAGCACCCAGAGGGGACCCACGCAGACGCAGGGAGAATGTGCAAACTCCACACAGACAGTCGCCCAAGGCTGGAATCGAACCCAGGTCCCTGGCACTATGAGTGCAACAGTGCTAACCACTGAGCCACCATGCCATCCAATTATCCAAGTTTATTTTTGTACGTAATTGGATTTGATTTTCTTCGTGTTGCTCAATCTGTGTTGTGTTTTCCTCGATGTTTGAACACAACACCTGGTAAACTCTCTGGGTTGACATGTGCCTGTGTAGGATATATGACCATTACCTTTCATTCTAGATACAGAACAGGTGGTTCAACAATTGCATTTCGGTCAGCCACCATCATCAATCTTGCTGCTTACTTGAGAAATTTGTCCTAAATGTCAGAATTTGGACCAGTGATGGCTTGGCTGGATTTTCCTAACTTGTTTCCAAAACTTTTCAAATAGTTTCCAATTTGTAATGGTTTCCAATGGCTATTTTCACGGCTTACTTACATAGCTAAATATAAGAGGTATAGATCCATCCTTTGTTTAAAAATTCTAAATGTCGATAGGATATTTGCAGCCTTCCAATTCATGTTAGGCAAGTTGCTAAATTTCTTACATCCCCTGTCTTTTGCAAATGCAATTAATGTCCAGGGATTTATGGTTGTCTCTAAAAAAAAATTTGCTCACGCTAATTTTAGTTGCAGCTTTAACTTTTTATTTAAAATTGAGCACTCATGGTTTGTGTAATAATTTTTCTTTGTTCTGTGGACTTGGTACCATTTGCTCTGCTTTCAATCCTGGCAGCATCAGGAGGCGGAGAAGTCGACGTTTCAGCTATAATGGGTTACACCTGAAATGTTGACTTCGCCACCTCCTGATACTGCCTGGCTTGCCATGCTCATCCATCCTCCTGCCTATTTACTTTGGATTCCAGCATCTGCAGTTTTTTTTTGTCGCTGTTTGCTTCCAATCCTGCTTGTCAGTTTATCATGTAGCTCAAACTTCTAACAGTGTTTATGTTTCTTAAAAAAGATCACCAGCTCTGATTTTGATTTCATATTTTGTTATGTTATTTGTAAGTAATTTTGCTTGAGTAGTATGGATTCAGGTTGCTTGAAAATTTCACACAGGTTTCCTTAACTGCCCAACCTATAGCTTGCATTTGTATCTAACCCTATACCGGTCAGAATAAGGTAGTTACAGGGTTACAGTGAGGGCTGATGTTGCTGAGGTGTGTAGACATATTACAAAATAAACTTCCAGCAGTCTGTGGGAGAACAAACTTTAATTGTTGGAGAACCTTGGATATATTGAGAGGATTGTCTGTCCTGATAGGGAAGCAGCAACAAGAAGACTAAATGACAAAACATCAAAATCTGACTGGCAACACTGAATACAATAGGATATGCTCAGCAATTGCCAGCAGCTATTTTCACAGAATACCATTTAAAATGCAAGTAAATATCTAAAGAAAGTATTTCCTCTCAACAGAACACTAAGACCTGAACACCAAACATAGATTAGATTACTTACAGTGTGGAAACAGGCCCTTCGGCCCAAAAAGTCCACACCGACCCGCCGAAGCGCAACCCACCCATACCCCTACTTCTACCCCTTTAACCTAACACTACGGGCAATTTAGCATGGCCAATTCACCTGACCTGCACATCTTTGGACTGTGGGAGGAAACCGGAGCACCCGGAGGAAACCCACGCTGACACGGGGAGAATGTGCAAACTCCACACAGTCAGTCGCCTGAGTCGGGAATTGAACCCGGGTCTACAGGCGCTGTGAGGCAGCAGTGCTAGCCACTGGGCCACCGTGCCGCCCACAATTCATAATTCATGTTGAAACATCAATTCTAATATTAAATTGTGTGTACAAGAAAAATATCAATTTTTCAGAAGTTAGAATGAGGTAAAAATTAAATAATTTATATTCCTGATTCTAGAATTAATCTTTTAAATTATTGTGGTCATGTATGTCTTTGTCATATAGCAGACACAGATGAATAATAAAAACAAATTGGAAATGAAAAGAACATTTTAGAAGTGGTTTAGACTTTCTATATGTTTTATTGAGTGAGATCTAAAATGAAATTTAAAATTTGGGTACAATAATTAAAATATAACAATTAATAATAAAGGGGTAGAAATATTGGGCTAATTCTATAAATAAGTACATAAATGATCTGGAGGAAGGTATAGGTGGTTAATTAGCAAGTTTGCAGATGACATTAAGATTGGTGGAGTAGCAGATAGTGAAGGGAACTGTCAGATAATGCAGAAGAACACAAATAGTTTGGAGAATTGGGTGAAGAAATGGCAGATGGAGTTCAAGCCAGGCAAATGCGAGATGATGCATTTTAGAAGATCTAATTCACGAGCGAAATATATGGTAAATGGAAAAGCCCTGGAGAAAATTGATGTACAGAGCGATCTGGGTGTTCAGGTCCATTGTACCCTGGCAATGCAGGTCGATAGAGTTGTCAAGAAGGCTTACGGCATGTTTTCCTTTATGGGGTATTGAGTACAAGAGTTGGCAAGTCAAGTTACAGTTGTATAGGACTTTGGTTCGGCCACATTTGGAATACTGCATTCAGTTCCGGTCGCCACATTACCAAAAGGATGTGAATGCTTTGAAGAGGGTGCAGAGGAGGTTCACCAGGATGTTGCCTGGTCTGGGGGGTCAGGGGGCACTAGCAATGAAGAGAGGTTGAGTAGATGAGGATTAGAAAGATGGAGGTTGAGGGGGGGACCTGATTAAGGTCTACAAAATCATGAGAGGTATAGACAGAGTGGATAGCAAGAAGCTTTTTCCCAGAGTGGGGTGACTCAATTACTAGAGGTTCTGAGTTCAAGGTGAGAGGGGAAATGTTTAAGAGAGATATGTATGGAAAACTCTTTCAGTATTGCGTGCTGAGTGTCTGGAATGCGTTGCCAGTGGAGGTGGTAGAGGGGGGCATGATTGCATTACTTAAGATGTATCAAGACAGATACATGAATGGGCAAGGAGCAGAGGGAAACGGATCTTTATAAATTAGGTGACAGGTTTAGATAGAGGATTTGGATTGGTGCAGGCTTGGAGGGCCGAAAGCCCTGTAACTGTTCTGTAATTTTCTTTGTTCTTTGTTTAGCTTAACTATATATCTAATGGCATCAATTTGACCACTTGTTTACATTCTGCCAGATTTTATCTGCACAGAAATAGATGACAATGAAACTTTAACAGGGTCTGAAGAAGCCACGTAACCACATTACTTTGAAATTAGTCTCATAGAATCTAATTCTTCAGCAGCTAGTTAAAAACTGGAAAAGGGCAGTGGGTTAAAGGGTCAATAGTTATACTATGATAATGTGTTCCTTAAACTTGTTGATCCTGAGGTCAGACTTTTATTGCACCTGTGTAATGCTGTCGAAGTTTGTCATTGGCCCTAACATTACTCTCTTTCAGGTTTGAAAACTAATGTACTTTTAAATATGGCTGTTTACTTTTAAATATATTTAGAGCTGCTTTTGGAGTTTGTTTCTTTTTTTTTGCAGCATCTAAATCAAAGGCATCAGGTAAGAAATAATGCTTTGTTGCGGATGTCTGTTGGGCAATGTGACTGATTTGAAAGCAGCCTGAAAAATTGACCAGTAGATTAATCTGTGTTGCCTCACAGTGTAGTGAAGCAACATTACTAATCACCCAACCTATCTGGCTGATGTGAGATCAGAATGCCTAACTTGGACCACTTCGTTGTTGCAACATTTGCTCACTTTACACTGTAAGTGGCACAGAGATGCAGGATGGGCCTTTTCTAGTTTTCCTTAAAGGTGTAGGTCGCCAAGTTATGGGTAAAGTCATTCTTTAAAGAGCTTCTTCTACTGTGAAGTGCCTGTAGATACTTAGGAGTGTTTTAGAATGAATGATGTTTTTATCTATTTATTGTCACTCACAGTTTACAGTGAATAGGACAGTAAAATACAATGAAAAGCTGCAAAAGGTGGTGTGTTCAGTTCATGGATTTGCCAGAAAGTGTTGTTGCTTTTTTTCAGGCAGGACAGAGCATTTAGTGAGCCCCACACACAAAGATTGCAGCAGCTAATGGGGAATGCCTGAGTTGTGCCCCTGGGTCTGCAACATGACAGCAGAGGCAGACCACAGGCTGTGGAGAATGAAAGCTCTATGTCATAACCTCTGCCAACCTGGAGATTGTCTCCTCCATGGTCCTTGATTGTGAAAGGATCTGGCAGGCTGTCCATTGCACCCAGTATCCCAGTGATCAGCCTTATCAGCGCTCACCTATAGTGCATTTGCAGCCTTCCAATTCATTTTAGCCAAGTTGGTAGTCAGCTTTCTCACGTTCCCTGTCTTTTGCAAATATTATTGATGTCCAGGGATTTATGGTAGTCTCTAAAAAATACTTGCTTGTACTATTTTCAGTTGCAGCTTAAATATTTCTTTAAAAATCGAGTGCTCATGGTTTGTGTAATAATTTTTCTTTTTTCCTGTGAACCTGGTGTAGATGTAATTATGCTCTGCATCCAATCCTGGTTGGTGGTCTCTCATGTAGTTTTCAAGCTTCTAACAGTGTTTATGTTTCTTAAGAAAGATCACCAGCTCTGATCTTCATTTCGTAGTTTGTTATGTTGTTTGTAAGAAATTTTGATTGAGTAGCATGGATTTAGGTTGCTTGAAAATCTCACACAGGTTTCCTTAATAAATCAAACTATAGTTTGCATTTGTGGCTGACCCCATGCAGGCCAGAGTCAGGTAGTGATAGGATCACAGTGAGGGCTGATGTTGCTAAGGTGTGTAAGCACACTACAAAGTAGATTTCCAGCCGTCTGTGGGAGAACAAAATTTAATCGTTGGGGAACCCTGACTGTACTGAGAGGGTTGCATCAGGAGGTTCAAACGTCGACGTCCTGAAGAGGGATTACACCCGAAAGGTTGACTATTGCACCTCCTGAAGCTCCCTGTCTTGCTGTGTTCTTCCAGCCTCCTGCCTGTCTACTTAGGATTCCAGCATCTGCAGGTTTTTTGTCTCTGTGCTGAGAGGATTGTCAGTCCTGATCGGAAAGCAGCAACAAGAAGTCTGAATGACAAAACAACACATCACAATCTGCCTGGCAACACCAAATACAATAGAGTGCGCGCAGCAATTACGAGCAGCTATTCTCACAGAACAATACTTAAAATGCAAGTAACTGTCTGAAGAATGTAATTCCTCTACACAGAACACTAAGATCTGACCACCAAACATAATTCATTTTGAAACATCAACTCTAATATTAAACTATATATGCAAAAAAAATCAATTTTTCAGACATTAGAATGAGGTAAAAATTAATAAATTTATATTCCTGATTCTGGAGTTATTCTTTTAAATTATTGTGCTCATGTATGACTCTGTAATACAGCAGGCACAGATGAATAATAAAAACAAATTGGAAAAGAAAAGCACATTTCAAAAGTGATTTAGATTTCCTTTTAAAAATTGGGTTCAATAATGAAAATATAATGAATAATAATAAAGTGTAGAGATATTGGGCTAATTTTAGCTTAAGTCATTTAGTAGGTAAGTAATAGCATCAATTTGACCACTTGTTTAAAATCTGCCAGATTTTATCTGCACAAAAATAGGTGAAGATTAAAATTTTGCAGGGTCTGAAGAAGCCACTTAACCATTCTTTGAAATTAGTTGCATAGAATTTAATACATCAGTAGCTATTTAAAAATTGGAAAAGGTCAGTGGGTTAAAGGGCCAATAGTTATACTACAACAATGTGTTGCTTATACCTGTTGATCCTGAGGTCAGACTATTAATGCACCCATGTAATTTTATCCAATTTTTTCACTGGTCAGGTTACTCAGGTTTGAAATCCTATGTACTCTTAAATATGGCTGTTTGCTTTTAACTATATTTAGAGCTGCTTTTGGAGTTTGTTTCTTTTCTTTGCAGCATCTAAATCAAAGGCATCAGGTAAGAAATAATGCTTTGTTGCGGATGTCTGTTGGGCAATGTGACTGATTTGAAAGCAGCCTGAAAAATTGACCAGTAGATTAATCTGTGTTGCCTCACAGTGTAGTGAAGCAACATTACTAATCACCCAACTTATCCGGCTGAAATGAGAGCACAATACCTAACTTGGACCATTTGGTTGTTGCAACACTTGCTCACTTCACACTGTAAGTGGCACAGAGATGCAGGATGGGCCTTTTCTAGTTTTCCTTCAAGGTGTAGGTCGCCAAGTTATGGGTAAAATCATTTTTAAAGATACTCAGGAGTGTTTTAGAATGAATGATGATTTATCAATGTATTGTCACTCACATTTTACAGTGAATAGTACAGTAAAATACTATGAAAAGCTTCAAAAGGTGGTGTGTTCAGTTCATGGATTTGCCAGAAAGTGTTGTTTCTTTTCAGGCAGGACAGAGGATTTAGTGAGCCCCCCACACAAAGATTGCAGCAGCTAATGGGGAATGCCTGAGGTGTGTCCCTGGGTCTGCAACATGACACAGGCTGTGGAGAATGAAAGCTCTATGTCATAACCTCTGCCAACCTGGAGATTGTCTCCTCCATGGTCCTTGATTGTGAAAGGAGGTTAGAATTATTGAATGCCTACACTGTGGAAACTGGTCCCTCAGCCCAACAAGTCCACACTGACCTACCGAAGAGTAACCCATCCAGAACCATTCCCCTACCCTATATTGGGCACCTGGAGGAAACCCACACAGACATGGGGAGAATGTGCAAACTCCACACAGACAGTTGCCTGAGGCAGGAATCAAACTCGGGTCCCTAGCACTGTGAGGCAGCAGCGCTAACCACTGGGCCACTGAGCTGTTCCTAGGTTAGGTTATCTGACAGGCCGTCCATTGCATCCAGCCTCTCAGTGGTCAGCTTTTTTTACACTCGCCTGTATGCTTACTTGCTTACATGGTCTTGCAATAGCTAAATTTAAGAAGCATAGCTCCATCATTTGTTTAAAAATTCTAAATGTTTCAGCCTTCCAATTCATGTTAGTCAAGTTGATAGTCAGCTTTCTTACATCCCCTTTCTTTTACAAATGCTTTTGATGTCCAGGGATTTATGATAGTCTCTTTAAAAAATTGCGCCTGCTAGTTTCAGTTGCAGCTTAAATCTTTTGTACAAACTCGAGTACTCATAGTTTGTGTAATAATTTTTCTTTTTGTCTGTGTACCTAGTGTAGAGGTAACTTCTGCTCTACTTTCAATCCTGCCTGTGAGCTTCTCATGTAGTTTTCAAGCATCTATCAGTGTTTATGTTTCTGAAGAAAGATCACCATGTCTGATCTTCATGTCAGAGTTTGTTATGTTGTTTGTAAGTAATTTTGATTGAGTAGCATGGATTTAGGTTGCTTGAAAATCTCACACAGGTTTCCTTAATAGCTCAAACTATAGCTTGCATTTGTGGCTGACCCCATGCAGGCCAGAGTAATGTAGTCACAGGGTCACAGTGAGGGCTGATGTTGCTGAGGTGAGTACACATACTACAAAATAGACTTCCAGCAGTCTGTGGGAGTGCAAACTTTAATTGTTGGAGAAATCTGGTTATACTGAGAGGATTGTCAGCCCTAATAGGAAAGCAGTAACAAGAACACATCAGGATCTGCCTGGCAACACCAAATATAATAGTGTGTTCAGCATTTGCTGGCAGCTATTGTCACAAAACAACGCTTAACATACAAGTTAATGTCTAAAGAAAGTAATTCCTTTCCACAGAACACAAAGATCTGAACACCAAACATAATTCATGTTGAAACATCGACTCTAATATTAAACTATATATGAGAAAAATATCAATTTTTCAGACATTAGAATGAGGTAAAAAAAACTAATTTATATTCCTGATTCTGGAATTATCCTTTTAACTTATTGTGGTCAAGAATGACTCTGTAATACAGCAGGCACAGATGAATGATAAAAACAAATTGGAAAAGAAAAGAACATTTCAAAAGTGGTTTAGACTTTCTATTTGTTTTATCGAGTGAGATATAAAATCAAATTGAAAATTTGGGTACAATATTTAAAGTATAATGAATAATAATAAAAGGATAGAGATATTGGGCTAATTTTAGCTTAACCCATTTAGTAGGTAACTAATAGCATCAATTTGACCATTTGTTTATATTCTGCCAGAATTAATCTGCACAGAAGTAGGTGAAGATTAAAATTTGGCAGGGTCTGAAGAAGCCATTTGATCACATTACATTGAAATTAGTCTCACCGAATCTAAATCTTTAGCAGCTAATTAAAAACTGACAAAGGGCAATGGGTTAAAGGGCCAACAGTCATACTGGGGCAAAGTGTTGCTTATACTTGTTGATCCTGAGGTCAGACTGTTATTGCACCTGTGTAATGTTGTACAATTTTTGTTCCCTGGCCCTAACACTACTCTCTTTCAGGTTTGAAAACTTATGCACGTTTAAATATAGCTGTTTGCTTTTAAACATGTTTAGAGTTGCTTTTGAAGTTTGTTCTTTTTTTTGCAGCATCTAGTTCAAACTCAACAGGTAAGAAATAATGTGTTGTTGTGGATTTCTGTTGGGCAATCTGACTAATTTGAAAGCAGCCTGAAAAATTGACCAGTAGATTAATCTATGTTACCTCACAATATGGCGAAGCAACATTACTAATCACCCAATCTACCTGGCTGATGTGAGACCAGAATGCCTAACTTGGACTGCTTGGTTGTTGCAACATTTGCTCACTTCACACTGTAAGTGGCACAGAGATGCAGGATGGGCCTTTTCTAGTTTTCCTTAAAGGTGTAGGTAGCCAAGTTGGTTAAGGCCATTTGAAAATAATTTCTTCTATTGCGAAATGCCTGTTGATACTCAGGGGTGTTTGAGAATGAATGATGATTTATTTATATATTGTCACTCACAGTTTACAATGAATAATATAGTAAAATACAATGACAAACTTCAAAAGGTGGTGTGTTTAGTTCATGGATTTGGCAGGCTACCCATTGCACCCAGCATCTCAGTGGTCAGCCTTATAAGCACTTGTGCTGCCCCATCACAGTCTTCAATGGAATCCCTGCAGCAGAGCATATCTATGATCTCATTCTCCAAAGTACTAGAAAGTTAGCTATCCTGTAGCTCTGACCTGAATACAACCTTTGTGCCTGCAGGACTTACCAGGTGTGCATCCTAACCCTACACGACAAGGAGCATAGAGTTCCAATATCTGAACTGCAAGCTGAGAATGTCAGATCAAATGAAGGAGCTGCTTCAGCATTGCTGAGCTGTTAGTCACTCACTATTCCTCTTTGGGTTTCTCTGACTAGATATGCAGCCATGATTGGGTGTGTAAAACAGGAATTAAGCACCAGAAGGTCGGAATGAGAGAAGGTTTATTGCGTGAGAAGGTGAGGTCCATTCTCAGTCACATCATTTTCAGCCTGCTCATCATACCAGACAGCAGGATGTGAGTGCGCTGGGATTTGAGAAAGGCCACAAGACAGGATCATTTCTTCAGCCTTAATGTTGCCCATAATGCCAGATAACGTTAGCTTTGTTTCTGTCAGCCCTGTGGTGCAGAGAGCCATCTTGTCTGTAGAGGTCAGGAAGTGCTCTTCTCCTTTCTGATATGTGCTACCTTGTGCTGTATAAGAGGGTGTCAGTGATTGTTCACCACTGTGCTTTGGTGATAATCCTGCCACAGCTTAATAGCTGGAGATATATGTAAGTAGAGGCTATGACATTTGCAGCTTTGATTGGTATGTAAGAGTGAAATAGAGCATCAGAATGTTGGGTGTGGTCACCTTTGTGTGCAGTGCATGCATAAGCATCCAGAGTCATATTTTTCAAGCAAAAGCCTGATTATTGTGATCTCTTCTATGTATTTGGAACTCATTGCTTCATTGTTGCTTTTGGGAGTGATGGCATCAGGCCAGTGAAAATAATTTGCAAATTTTGTGAGTTATAAAAGAGTAACTGGAAGAGGGCCAAATTGACACAAAGTAAGAAAGAGGGAGAAATCCAGGCTGCAAAATTTAGACATTATGATTTTAGCACAACAAGTGCCATTTTGGAGCCACTACACTTCCACTACAACCCCTGTTGAATGCTATCTTGGTAAGAGCATCAGCTTAGACATTAGGAGTATGCACCAAAGGTTTGCAGAGTTGACATCAGTCAGTGTCTAAGGCACATTTGACCACATTTTCTCTCTTGTACTTTAAGTAATGACTTATCTTAAACATACCCAGCTGAGGATACATTCAACATCAGGAGGCACGGCATGCTAGTGCTTATTAAATTTTTGTCAGTTTCCATCAGGTTGGAAGCTGATTAATGTATATAGGTTCTTGGTGAACTTTCAGCAGTTGTTGGTGGTTTGCAACCTTGTGATTAAAGGTAGTGAAGACATCACGCAATAATGCTGGATCTGGAGCCGCCTTGGCTCTGACTTCACTGAGCTGGTACTGGTATATGTTGGTGTCCTGTGGAACCATCTGGGAAGCCTGGAGTAGATTTGCTGCCACTGAACCTTCTTGCTAATATTAGTCTAAGCTACTGATTTGATGTGGGGAAGGATGCCCTCACAAAATTTTCAGCAGAAGATAGGCTCATTGTTGATGAACAAGACATAGGTTTATTTTGTAACTTGTTACATTGCAACTGAAAGACATGACAATACCTTGTGAGACTATGAGGCTCAATTTAAGATTAATTATACATTAGTACGTTGGCTGCATGCTGTTAACACAAACAGCACTCACTGAAGCACTATTCAAACTCTGGCAAGTGTAAGCAGATATCAGAGGACACATGCAGAACTTGTTAACTCGTCCCCTCACCTTCTCGGTAGTTTCTTCCAGTTTTACAACCTTTAGAGATATCCGTACTCTATAAGTACTGACAACATGAAAGATCTAAAAATCTCATCATACAATAGTCACACATCTTCGTCTTGACTTTAATTATTCTGCCATTTGTATCCATCTTCAGCTGCCAAGTTCCCACTGTAATTCTGTCCTGTTACCGACTATATGGTCCTAGAAAAACACAAATGCGACTCCTCACCATCCCTGGCAAAGCTGCCTGCTTGATTAGCACCCCACCCAGCACCTTAAGCATTCATTCTTCTATCACCATAGCCGCTGCACAGCAACAGAAGCTTCAGTGATCTATAAGTGTTTCTTTCCTTGACTTGCATGCATGTTTAGAGATTTTAAGAAAGATTGTATTCTTTTCTATTTTTGAAATAATAGTGGGTGTGGAAGCCTCTTGTCTTGATTTGCACATTTCTTATCAGTTTGACTTCACATTGAGACTGTGCAGCTAGCAGAGGAAACTGTTTCTAATTTGACAGTCTCTCAAAGATATAGAGACAAAAGAATATGGAGCGTGCAATACAAACTCCAAGTCTTTTCCATCACTCATTCCTATAACAGCTGATCTGAGCTCAACCGCTTATGCTTTGATGGCTTCATCTGAAAAGTGAATCAATCTCAGTCTTCAAAATTTAAATTGAGAAAGCATATTATTTTGTAGAAAGCGTTCTGCATTTTCATTACCTTGTGTGAACAAAGTGATTCCTGATTTTATTTTAAATATGCTCACTCTAATTTCATAGCTGTCCTTTCTTGTTGTGGGTTAGATTACCACCCCAATGTTCTGAAGTCACAGAAATGCAAGCAAAGTTTATGCTGTCCTCACAACTTAAGCATCAGTACAACTTTGGTGAACTTGCACTGTACCCATACTAAGATGTAAACCTCCTCCCTTAGATTCAGTATCCAAACTGAATGTAATACTTCACATAGGATCTGATTGTGGGTCTATATGAGTGAAGCATAGTTTTTTCATTTGCAAATTCTAGTCCCTTAGATAACTTAGATTAGATTACTTAGATTACTTACAGTGTGGAAACAGGCCCTTCGGCCCAACGAAGTGCAACCCACCCAGACCCATTCACCTACATTTACTTCTTCACCTAACACTACGGGCAATTTAGCGTGGCCAATTCACCTAACCTGCACATTTTTGGATTGTGGGAGGAAACCGGAGCACCCGGAGGAAACCCAAGCAGATACGGGAAGAATGTGCAAACTCCACACAGAGAGTCGCCAGAGGCGGGAATTGAACCCGGGTCTCGGGCGCTGTGAGGCAGCAGTGCTAACCACTGTGCCACCGTGCCACCCACCATTGAGATCACGTTACTTTCTTTAATTTGGAAGAAGATGCCTCATGGAAGAATAGGGAAAGCACAAATAGCTTAAAAATCTAGCTCCCTGTGACAAATTAAGAATAGCTATTGTTTCAACTGTTAGAAGTAAATTAGGATTTCCCATGTAGATTGGTAACAAGGAAAACTTGATTCCTGTTCTGGGAAGAAAAGCCTGTTTAATATCCAAAACTGTTCTAGTGTGAAAGGTCATTGGCTATTTTTAACTTTTGAAGTGAAGGACTAGTTTCTGGAATTATTTGGTTAGATTACCTATAGTGTGGAAACAGGCCCTTCAGCCCAACAAGTCCATACCGACCCTCTGAAGACACATTCTCCTAACTAATGCACCTAACACTACAATTTAGTATGGCCAATTCACCTATCCTGCACATCTTTGGACTGTGGGAGGAAACCGGAGCAAACCCACGCAGACACGGGAAGAATGTGCAAACTCCACACAGGCAGTTGCCCAAGATGGGAATTGAACCCGGGTCCCTGGCGCTGTGAGGCAGCAGTGCTAACCACTGAGACACCGTGCCATATTGTCAATTTAGATCTGTGGCAGCTGGCACAGAAACATGATATTATTTTTTGTGGATAGACTTTATTAACCACTGAGTCTTACATCTCTTCCACGTACCAGACTCACCTGTTCCCTCTTTATATTTACTCAGCATTTTCTTTTTAAATCAACCTGATAAAGTGCATTAAATATACCTGTGAAGCAGGTGAGACGTGAAGGTGGGCCTTTTGTCTTGGAAATAGGGGCATTACACATGTGTCACAAGAGACCTGTATCCAGCCAAAGATATTTTCTAATCAACCTGTTCAGATATGTTATGACAGACCTCAGGAGCAGGTGGGACTTGAGACCAGGCCTCTGGCTCAGAGGTAAAGACACTACCGTAGTGCCACAAAAGCCCTCTACCCAGCCAAATATTTAATTAAGTAACCCCAATCACCTACTCAGCTACTTAATATATTAAAAGATTCCTTTCTTCCCTTTAAATAATGCTTTTCAGGTAGGATCTTATAGTGTGGTGGTATAGTCCATAGCTTTGGGTCCAAACGTTTGGGCTTAAGTCCTATCTGACACATCTGACCATGCTGATTAAAAATATTTTAAAACTTTTGAAGACATGCAAATATTCTTGAATGTAGTTAATGCAAATCAAACAATTCTTAAAATATTCTACATCTTACTTCGTTAAAAACAGAATCAACTTTCTATATGCCCCCTTCATTCTTTAAACAAAATAAAATAACATGTTCCATCATTCAGCAACTCAAACATAAATTGATTTTCTTTCATGTTCTCATATCTGCTCATACCATGAAGTGTCCCCTTAGTGGATCTTCTTAAATTCTTGGATTTGACACATTTTTTTGTGAAATAATCTGACAACCAATGACATGCGTCAACCCACTTTATTTCAGAAATCAATTTTTTGGAAACCTTCTTTTCTTTCAAACATTTCCTCTGCGCTAGATAGAGAGATGAGTCCTCAAATTCTTAGTTTGTGCCGTCCTTTGTTAAATATACATTGTTCCAAAGAGAATCATTATCCACATAATATTCTGTGTGCAATCCTTTCTCAGGTTGTCCCTCAAACAGGATTTATTTTAGAAGATTGTACTGATAATAATGTTTCAGCTGCTAAGGTACTTTGAACTGTTCCTTTAAATTTCTTGGCTTCCCAGGCCAATAGGCAACGTTGATTATTTTTATCTACCAAACATATAATGCAGTCTGCAGCACTTGAATAGCCAACTGGAAGATTAACATATGAAGCATTATTTAAAAAGGACTAGCATTATATCTTCTGGGTCACCCAAGCTTGAGTATATTTTATAGGAGTTAGTTTCTTTAATGTTTCCTTTGCTGTTTTGACTATCTCCGCAATAGCGTGTTTAACTGTACTGCTGTATTCCAATATGTTGTACCTTGGATTTGGTCTAGTCTGAATGCATAACAAACCAGCCAATCAAACCTCCTGACTGGTCAGTTTCATCCCTCTCTGTGAGGATCTTGCCTGATTTATGTGGATATGGGTAATATTTTTCAAATAAGGCTGTTGATCCAAATTCGCTCCTGACTTATGCTGTTTCATGTCTAACTATATATATTGTTTTGAGTAAATCATCACAAGTTTCTTTTAATTTGGTCTACTTATTAAGAAATATCACAGACAATGAAGTACTGAAACAATGATTTAAACTTTATTGCATATAGCAACCAAATAAAATCCCTCAAGTAAGCAAGTAATTTGAGTTATAGGGAGAGGCTGAATAGGCTGGACTATTTTTCTTGGAGCATCAGAGGCTGAGGGGTGACCTTATAGTGGCTTATAAAATCATGAGGGGCATGGATAGGATAAATATACAAAGTCTTTTCCCTGAGGTGGGGGAGTCCAGAACTAGAGGGCATAGGGTTAGTGTGAGAGGAGCAAGATATAAAAGAGACCTAAGGGGCAACTTTTTTATGCATAGGGTAGTGCCTGTGTGGAATGGGCTGCCAGAGAAAGTGGTGGAGGCTAGTACAACTGCAACATTTAAGAAGCATCTGGATGGGTATCTGAATAGGAAGGGTTTGGAGGGATATGGGCCAGGTGCTGGCAGGTGGGACTAGAATGGGTTGGGATATCTGGTTGGCATGGATGAGTTGGACCGAGGGGTCTGTTTCCTTGCTGTACATCTCTATGACTCCATGACTCTAAGTTAAGCTTCAAAATCCAACTTGGCCAGTCCCTGATTATGGTGGAATATGGCCAGGATTCCACCAACAATGTTTGGCTCTGGATGTGTCCTGGGTTCAATCCTTGTACAGTATTGTTTTTTGAAGTTCTGCTAAAGGGGCAGTTCTGCTGTTCGATTCTTATAGAATTTTTTATCCTTCGGGCCATTACTGATGATACTTCAGATTCTTTCATCCAAAATGTTGATAATTCCTCTGGAAGCCTTTAGTCTGCAGCTTGTTTCCATATCAAAAGTAGCTTCTTAGTTTCTTGTTACATTTAGCCTTAAATGTCTATTTGAAGACACAGCTTTCCTGTGATAAACTTCTTAAATTTTTCTACAGGACAATCATTGTCCTTTATGGCAATAAAGTACCCAGTTTATTGAGCAGGTGTCAAAGCAGTTTTGTTCATGTAGCCACCACTCCTCCTTTTGCCAGACATGGCCAATTGATTTCAATTCATGTATAAGATAGTCCTTGACTTTACCAGTTTATTACAGACAGTGTTATTGCTACTTTTATGCATATTGTAACGGGTTTATCTTCTGTTGTTTCATCCATTCCATGAACAGTTACTAAAGTTCTAAAATGTATAATATCAGAATATTTTAAAGCTCTCTGATGCCTGAATTCTTTTATTTTTTCAATCAGACAAAGCTCAAATTTCATAGAAGCTTCCCTCGGGCCTGTTAGCTGTATGCAACCCATTTTCTAATTAAGCTGAAAGTAACCTACTTCCTGCAAGATGGACCGAACTGAGAAATCCCGTGCCCTAGTTGCATCATTCAATACAGAAACACATTTGTTTAATTTCCATATCTTTACTCCTATATCATCTATTTGCTTAATTGGTTTGAAAATTACTCCCCTTTGAAACTCTGACAGCTTGCATAAATGTAGCTTTTATATGAATTGACTTACATTCCTAGCAGCATGTAGCTAATTTGCCAATCTGTGGACCTTAATTTCTTAGTTTACATATTTAGCCAGATTTTGTATTTATATAGTTATGGCTTTATTCTGAGTCAAAACCATGTTTTTTGTTCCATGTAAGAAAAATACTGGTTTTATCCAGAATTTGTGACCACTCATTGTGATTTTGCTTGGAAGCTCTGATTAATTATACTTTAAGAAAGTGTATATGAGTGAGAAATGTAATAGTTATAGAAAATCTACAATTTTGAAGCTTACATAAGAAAGTAAATCCATAAGATTTACTTTAAAATTTATTAAATTGTTTTGCTAGTAATTATGAATAGTTAAGAAATTTACCAAATTTATACTAAGCATTTTCTGCTATTTTAAAAGAATTGTGACTATAATGTTGCGATTCCAGCTGATGGTAGTACCAGATATGTTAGATCCCAGAGTGAAATCTGGCTTGATAGACCAAAAGTTTTATTTTTGCATATTGGTTACCATGGTAGTCAGTCATTGAACATATTCACAAGAAGCTGCCGATGTGCTTTTAACAGAAGATCATCAATGCTTATTATGCACAGAAGGAAAAGAAATGAACTAAATTATGTAAGAACTATTTGAAACTGGCCTAATGCAAATGCCAGAAATGAAAATTCAACCCTGCTACCCTGAATAACCATCTTACAGATACTTAAATCTCAGTGGAAGGATCACTTTGTTTGCATCTTAAAATTCCTTCTTCAATATAGACCAGCTGTACTTTATCTCTTCATTCATCTGATGCTATCTTTTTTACTTAACGTCACTTGATGTTACACTTAAACAATGGACTAACACAGCTCATGTATATTTTAGCATGGATTCCTTAAACTCCTCTTTCAAAACCTTCTGTTTCTGGAGCTTTCTTTTGCTCTTTCTTTATAACACTCAGGGCTCCATTATAGCTGAAACCACTTTTAAGATTACAGACTTATAAACCTCTTTGCAGCTATAGCACTGTTCTCTCTAACCGAAACTTGCTCATTCTCTGATCATTTGGAGGGTTCTCTCTAAAGGGAAGTTGTTTCTAATTATGTCAACCTGTGTCATTGGATACATTTTTCATAGACCACGACCCATTTTCTTTCTCACTTAGAGTCAGAGTTGTAGTCCAACCAGTCAATGCTGAACATAATCCCAAACTAAGCTAGTGCCACCTGCCTGCCCATATCCCTCCAAACCTCTCCTATCCATGTACTTGCCCAATGTCTTTTAAATGTTGTAATTGTGTCCAATTCTACTACTTCCTCAGGAAGTTCATTCCAAAAGTGAACCATCCACTGTGTAAAATATTTGCCCAAACTGTTTTTTAAATCTCTCTCCT
Source organism: Chiloscyllium plagiosum (assembly GCF_037043375.1). Classification (NCBI taxonomy): domain Eukaryota; kingdom Metazoa; phylum Chordata; class Chondrichthyes; order Orectolobiformes; family Hemiscylliidae; genus Chiloscyllium; species Chiloscyllium plagiosum. The sequence goes on along the minus strand of NW_028270164.1, from coordinate 31,388,178 downwards.
CTCATTTAAAAATGTGCCCCTAGTCTTGAAATCCCCCATGCTAGGGAAGAGACAATTACCATTGACTTTACCTATACCTCTCATTATTTTATAAATTTCTATAAGGTTGCCTCTCAACCACCTACGCTCCGTGAAATAAAGTTAGACCTTATCCAACCTTTCTTTATAACTCAAACCTTCCATATTCAACACCATCCTGGTAAATCTCTTCGGAACCCTCTCCAGCTTGATAATATCCTTCCTATAAATGGGAGACCAGAACTGGACACAATATTACAGAAGAGGCCTCACCAATGTCTGTACAACCTCAATACAACTCCCCAACTCCTTTATTCAAAGGACTGAGCAATGAAAGCATTCATGCTAAACACCATTTTAACCCCCCTGTCTGCATGTGATGCAAACTTCAAAGGATTATGTACCTGACCCACTCGGTCCCTTTGGTTTACAACAGTACCCAAGGCCCTACCATTAATTGTATAAGCCGTACCCTTGTTTGTTGTACTAAAATGCAATACCTCACATTAACCAGATTGAACTATCTAATATTTTTCAGCCCATTGACCCATTTCAGCAAGATCCCTTTGCAATCTTAGAAAACATACTTCACTGTCTACTATGCCACCAATTTTGGTGTCATCCACAAACTTGCTAACCATGCCTTCTGTATTTTCTTCCAAATCGTTTATATAAATAATAAACAGAGGAGGACCCAGAACTGATCCCTGTGGAACACCGCTGGTGACAGACTTCCAGTCTGAAAAGCAAATCTCCACCACCACTGTCTATCTCCTCCTGTTAAACCAATTATATATCCAGTTGACAAGCTCACCCTAAATACCACGTGACCTAAATTTACTAACTAGTCTACCATGTGGATCCTTGTCTTCTACTGTTGTTTTCTAAATAACTTTTCTAATTACCTCAACATTTTCTTAAAGCTTCATTCAAATGCATGTAAACACATTTCAAATACCCTACTAATGCAAAGTACACAAAAATCAAGCTAAGTTCTTCTCTTAACTTACAAAATGTAGAAATACAAATCAAACTTAGAGCTATGCATTGTCCACTCCCAAGTTTCCAATTAATACTGCATATATTATTTGTTTTTCAAGCTTAAGATAGTTACTGTTAGGGAAATGGGTGCTGAAGTAAGTTAATGCACTAAATTGGCTTCCTTATTTAAACAGGGTTGAATTCTGCAAGTTCCAAAGAACCAACATATCTATTAATTAATACCGATATTTGGCACACCTTTGGCTTTCTTATTCAGAGACAGGATGTAATTGTTTGAAGATTAAATCACTGTTATTCAACAAGTTTAATGGAAAAAAAATCATGAAAATGACTCCAACTCAAGAACTGGTGACTGTTAATTATGGTATTTATCTCTTTACAGCCCCACCACATGAATCATTTCTACTTCAATTTCCTGAGCTTTTTTTAGGCGATCTATTCTTAAAGTAGCAATTAGGACTACAATGAGAATATCACGGTTGAATAATTTATATTAGATTCAGTCTTTGGTGCATAAAGTCTGGCAGGATCATTTTGCAAATGTGTTTTATTACCGTTATAAGTAGCATAACAAAAGATGACAGACATAACCTGCCAGTTTCGACAAAGCTTTGAGGAAATAAATCTCAATCCCTCATAGTAACATACAAACATGTCCATTTTAATCACGGATGCTTTAATATTCTGATCTTTACATTGACATTATATGAGAGAATTGGTTACAAAGGAGCCATAGCCTGCTATTTTCCTCTATTTCAATAGATTTCAATGTTTCTTCAAGCCAGCAGCCTTCTAATTGTAAGCACAAAATATGGTATGAATTAGGAGCAGGGACTAGCAATTTAGCCCAATAAGCCTGCTCTGCCATTTGATACAAGCATGGCTGATCTCATATCGCCTCAATTCCACTTTCCTCCCTGTTCCCCCATAACCCTGAATCCAGTACTAATTTTAAAAATCTGTCGATCTCCTCCTTAAATTTACTCAATGTCCCAGCATCCACTGGACTCTGTGGTAGCGAATTCCATAGATTCACAACTCTGAGAGAAATAATTTATCCTCATCACTGTTTTATGTCTGCTACTCCATATCCTAAAATTATGGCCTCTTGTTCTAGATTGTCCCAGATAAGGATATGTCATCTTAACATCTACTTTGTTGATCCCCTTTACCATCTTATATACCTCACTCCCATTCTTTGAAACTTCACATTCCAAAATAGCCAGAATAGTCAAGTGTACTTTGACCCCAAATTATAAGATCACCACAGAAGGTGAAATATCTTCCAATATCGAGGCAAAGGGACATTTACACAAACTGTTAAAAATAGCAATTTTGAACCTAAACAGACTGTTCAGCTGAGAAGTAATGTACTTTCTCACCACTGATTTGTGAAATAGAAATGTCAGACATTCTTAGACTGTTGGAATTAAACATATGGTTGAAAAAAATTGAAGAGAATGTTCCTCTGTATTCAACTGTGAACTAATTTAGCAAGTTAACGACCAGCAGTCACTAGGCAAAAGCGAGGACTGCAGATGCTGGAGATTAGAGTCAAGATTAGAGTGGTGCTGGAAAAGCAAAGCAGTTCAGACAGCATCCGAGGAGCAGGAAAATCGACGTTTTGGGCAGGAGCCCTTCATCAGGAATCCTGCCTGATAGGAAGGGCTCCGCCTGAAACATCGATTTTCCTGCTCCTCGGATGCTGCCTGACCTGCTGTGCTTTTCCAGCACCACTCTAATCTTGACCAGCAGTCACTTCCAGGAGTAACATGAGTCTTTCAGACCAGAAGGTTGTGCCAATATTAATTGGGAAACTACAATTAAACATTGATGTCTTTGGGCTAACAAGAGAGTAGAAAGCAAAAGATTGAGCAAAGTTATGACACCAATTCCACTGAATACCCAGTGACTATTTGCTGTCTGAGCACACACAGGCAAGTCATGATGTGGATAAGACAGCAGAGAGCTACTACTTTCCATATGTTATTACAGACTGGACCAGTAACTTTCAGGAAGAAGAGAAAATTACAATATTTAAAAATTGACAATATTATTAAACAAGCCAGGAATTAAGGCAGGATTGGGCAGATTTAAGAAAAGCCAGTTCTAACTCTGGTCATCGATCACATACAATACCTTATTGTTAATTATAAACCGGGGAACATTTTGAAGGCCCTTACTTTGATATTTTCTTATGGCTTCCACTAAATATTAATAAGTTAGAGAAAAAAGACCAAGATGTAAAATTACATTTTGCAGTTTTCATTGAAATGTATGTTTTAAAATTTAGAATGGCTGATTGTGAGGCATTTAAAATCTTCATTTTGTTTTTCAACAGGTTCTCAGGGAAAAGAAAGCACCCAACATAATGAAAAATCAGCACTGTGCTATAATGTTGTTTTTACACTTGTGATGTTAGCAATTTCATATTCTGTATAAAGTTATAGAGCAGTATATGTTACAATGAATGTATGCTCAAAATGATTTTGTTTTGTTTTCCTGATGAGAGAGTTTTCTTGGAAAACCTTGAATGAATATTCTGAGCAGTGAGAATAGATTCACTGATCAAAAAGAAATCTCAAGTTCTAAATAGTACAGAAGAAAAAACATACTAAAAGAATGTTGCCGTTCAAACTTGCTGCCATTTCAACTTTATCTCCATGATTTTCGTTAGACAGTATTCTTCCAATATTTTTCTCCCTTTTCCCAAAGACAAGTGAGCTCAGATGTTGCAATCTGTTTAAGAATGGTATTAGCCATTCATTGCATGTACATTTGCCCACAGATCTTTATGTGAATCTTACAGTGATTAGAAATCTATTTCAGCCCTGGATCCACCATTGAGAATCTTCCTGATTTCCATATTTAACTGTCTGTGTGGTTGCCAAAAGTTGCTGTCTCACTTAATCCTTAACAATATTGAATGTTATTAACCTAATGTTATTTTTATTACAAAACCCAGACCTTTATGTTTTGCTGGGACAGCCAGTGGGCTAAACCCCTGCTTGTGAGGCTTAGAGGTATAGAAAACATAAAAACATGAAAATGTGGAAAGTAAACCCACAACCAAACCAAACCCACAACCACGCCAAGCAAATTTACATTCCATGTTTGGTATTTTCTCTTGTACAATCCCACTCTGCAAGTTACTCTATTTATAATACTCTATTCTGAAGTTAACAGGGCTCTGAGGAATATTCAATACAAGCCTAAATAACATACAGGAAGGAGGCAAAATAATAAATTATATATTATAAGTTTTCTTAAATATTAAAGAATAAGATAGTGAGTGTAATAATTGAGATAAATTCACACTAAAAAAAAATTCGTCGCAGCATACTATTTGAGCAAATTTAACCCAGATAGGGGATCACAGGCTTGTTTATGAAAGAAATGGGGATTATTTATTTTCCTTTACTTTTCTCTTTAATAGGTGAGTTCATACTTAACCACCTGAAAAATGTTTAAATGATCTTTCATGTCTTGTTTTATCCACCAGTAAGATAGAAACTAATTCCTCTGGGGAGCAATGATAGTCATTGCTTAGTGTTAAATGTATCTTTTTTTTAGTTCTATATTTGGAAACACTCTTAAATTCACCAAAGACATCAAGCAGACTGCAAAGAAAGGCTGATGTGCACATATATAAATGTCTGGTAAATCTTTTTTGACCCAATGATCCGAGGATTTTCTCATATTGCACCAATGGCTGCAGAGCCAGGAATAATATAGAAAATTTTGTAAAACCCCAGAGCTCCTGCCCTTGACTGAACAAATCAGAAAAGAGATGGTCATCACCACTCTATGAATACTTTGTGACAAACTCTGCAACCCCCTAGTGGGGCTAAGCATAGAATTCAAATGGTGGGCGGCACGGTGGCACAGTGGTTAGCACTGCTGCCTCACAGCGCCAGAGACCCGGGTTCAATTCCCGCCTCACGCGATTGACTGTGTGGAGTTTGCACATTCTCCCCGTGTCTGAGTGGGTTTCCTCCGGGTGCTCCGGTTTCCTCCCACAGTCCAAAGATGTGCAGGTCAGGTGAATTGGCCAGGCTAAATTGCCCGTAGTGTTAGGTAAGGGGTAAATGTATGGTGGGTTGCGCTTCGGCGGGTCGGTGTGAACTTGTTGGGCTGAAGGGCCTGTTTCCACACTGTAATCTAATCTAATAAAACTATGGGTGGAATCTTTAATTTCCAACTCCAGGCAAGAGGGAAGAGACAGTCACTGCTTGGTAAACCAATGTGAACAGGCTGTCACTTGGTTGGGGTGGTTCCCTTGATCTGCACTGCTCTGTGCCTGTTCGAAGGACTAAACATAAGGTAGGGGTAGAGGGGCATAGTCATTATGGCCACTGAGAGCCAATCTCCTACCTTTCCCTTCATCCCCCTAACTACTTCTCCCTATGTCCCCTAAACCCAAACCCCATCCATTCCTACAGAAAGCATACCTAAGACGTTGCTCATCTGGACGTTGGACATCCTGCTGGCAGCATGTTCTCACAGCCTTTGCAGTGGCACTGTCAAGGGCAAAACACCAGCCTTTGATTGTTGGCAGTTCTCACCAGAGGGGCTTCTAGTTCCAGGAATTTGATTTTGAATGAGCACTCATCATTGCCATCCAAATTGCCTGATTAGAGGAAGATACTGCAGGCCTTGTTGCATAGTCAGCTTGGGTGTGCCACCATTTCTTCAGCAAGTGAGCGGGGCACCCAATGACAGTGGAAGATTCTATTCTTATTTTTAATGAGTGAAAATCCTGGAAAGTATACATGCCTATGAGTCTGGTTAAAATATCTTTAGTTGTTTGGCCATAACTTGAGTATTACTGAAAAACACATGTTGTTGAAACTTCATCTTGCACTCATCAGGATTATTTACAAGAAATACCAAAGTAAAGTGGTTGTTCAAAGCATCGCGATGAGTAATGAGCCCATGAATTACCATCATTTGTTTTGCCAACTGAAATAGACACATTGTTCTTTCTGTCTGTGTACTAATGTATATCTGTATACTAAACTACTTTTCAGTGCAATTCATCACATACTCAGGATTATTCAACAAATATTGTCCAATCATAGAATTACATCTAACGTTAGACACTGTTGTGAGTTTTACAAGTGCATGCTGATTGGGTGCGGACAGTATCTTGCATGTTGTGAACAGTAAAAGGAATATGATTTTTGATTCCATCTGCCAATCTTTAGGGCATAGAGTCCATATACTTAGCATCTGTGCAGGCACTGTATGATAGTCATTTATGTGATAGGCACAATTTGTTTGGCTGCTCAGTAACGTTCTGTTAGTGAATATATCGAAGCTACGTGTAGAAAAATACAATACTCACTTCTTGCAGATAGAATGTATACTCTTGTTCCTGTTTCAATTCAACAGTGTGGGGGGCAGCCTTTTCTGATTCATTGCTTAAGGTAATTTTTGCCCAATTACCAGGTTTAACATTTAAACAGAACTTGGTAGTTAACTGACATTCACCATGAACTGGCCCATTGTCCATACAATATCTCTACTTGTCAATCAACCGACACTCTCCTTCACAATTTTTAAAAATTTACTTCTAAATTCCTTCTTCACTGTCCTGATGAAAAGCTTCTACAAGACTCTTTTCAGCAATAATGTAGATTATTTTAAAGATTAACAAGGTTCCTCTTAACCATTATGTTTTCAAACTGTTAAATATAATCAACTAAGATTTATTCATGTTGATATTCTATTTACTACTATTCCTGTTGCTCTGCCAATGAATATTCTTTACTTATTGTGAGGTGATATAATCTGAACCCAATACTCCAAGAAATAATGCATCGTAAAGTCTGGACTCTTGAGTTTTTAATGATCTGGCTATAATAATTACAATAATTTTGAAAATTGCTTCCTTACTTTACGATTGAAAATGACATAGTGAACAATTAGTATAATGCTAGTACTTATAGTCAGAACAGTAGAAGACAATGTTCCAGAAATTCCAAAAAACTTCTCTTCATATTCTCCGAGTCAGTCCTGTCAACGGTTGGCAGTTGAATAAGCAGTGAATGGAAGTCAAGAAATCTATCATTGCCCAAATTATTTTGGGGGTTTGGGATGTGAACTGCAAGTAGTTGCATGATGTTTAGTCAGTCCCATTGCTCAAGGTATTATCATATAATTAACTGCTATTGTACTGGCAAATCAAGTTAAGTAACACACACGGAACATTAACTTCTCAGGATTTATGTTCAGCATGATAGGCAATATAGAGAAAGAAAGCATGTGAAGGAAGGTAACCCAGTTTTAAGAGTACTGTTTGAATATGAGGATGTTATCTAATTACTGGGTAATTATGCTGGTTTATTGATTTATTGTAAAATATTGTATTGCTATGCTTTTTGATGTTTGTCATAGAAAACAAGAATTGTTACTCTATCCAACTTTCTTTTATTGTTATTGAAAGAGAGCATAAAACATCTTTTGATATGAATGGAATTTGTTAAGTGAATCAGATAACAAACTAGAATAAAAAACATCAATCCTAGTGATCCGTGAAACATTAATTTGTATGATTGTATGTGATTTATGGATTGTTGGGAAGATCATTGTTGGACATGGGAAGGTAATGGCCTAGTGGCGATATCACTGGACTGTTAATCTAGAGACACAAGTCATGTTCTGGGGCTTGGGTTTGAATCTTGCCGTGGCAGATGATGGAGTTTGAATTCAGTAAATATCTGGAATTAAAGAGTGAATGATGACCACAAATCCATTGCTGGAAAAAGCCCATCTGGTTCACTAATGCCCTTTAAGGAAGAAAACTGCCACCCTTACCAGGTCTGGCCTACATGTGACTCCAGACCCACAGCAATGTGGTTGACTCTTAACTGCACTCTGGGCAATTTAACTACTTGTGAAAGTAACATTTAAAGCAAAATCTTGGTAGTAAAATTTACCTAAAGCCAAACTGAGTGTTTGCAAAATTACATACATATAATTTGCAATATCTTTAACAATGTACTGTGAAAGGAAGAATGGACACTGAGTTGAAGAAGGAAGGATGAAGAGGAGTGACAAAAAACACCTGATCAAATTAATGGGTCAGTATGATTTGCTAACAAGTATGATTGTGCACCTAGGAGATTCTGTGTCACTGGTCATGGGTTCTTTGGATCCTTGCATTGGCTGATGAACTGAATCATAAAGCTAAATCTCCAACGCTGAATGTTTCCATTATATGCAATTGGTCCTTAGACTCAAGTTCATTGGCATCCCTTTCTCATGCTCCTTTTCCATAGCTCCTCCTGCTGATGGGTATTGTCGATAAATTGTGTCTCTTCAGACAGATGGTTCCTCCACGTTGGTTTGTTCTGACCGAGGGCTTCCAAGGCATTGACATCTATGTTGCATTTCTTGAGGTATGTCTGCAGGGTGTCTTTCAAATGTTTCCTTTGCTTGTCCAAGTGCCTTCTGTTAACTGGGTGAAGATGATTTGCTTTGGTAGTCAGAACTCACGTATCCTAAGTATGTGACGGACCCAGCAAAGGTCGTTTTGCTGATGCTATTGGTTCCTTCATAAGATGCTGACATTATCATGCCTGACTTTATAGTTGATGTGAAGAATCTGTCTCAAACAGTGTTGATTTTACTTCTCCAAGATATTGAGGTAATGTCTATTTGTAGTGCAAGTTTCAGAGCCACATAGAAGAATTGGAAAGATGACTGCATTAGGCATAAGGATCTTGGTATCAATATGGATATCACAGTCTTCAAACACTCTCATCCTTTGGCATCCAAAGGTCAAGCTTGCAGATTGAATGTGGCTTTGGATCTCTGCTTAATGTTAGCCTTAGATGAGAGTTGCTCCCAGGTGGGGGAATTTTACATGATTTGAAGAATTTCTCCATTCATTTCACTGGAAGCATGACTAGAAATTCTCCAGGGACAGGTTGGTAACAACTTGAGTCTTCTTGCTGTTGGGGCTGAGACCAATTCTTTGGTATGCTTCTGCAAAGGTGTTGGACGAGGTTTGAAGACTCCCTTCTGAGAGAGTAGAGGTGACAGTGTCCTCAGCATTATGAATTGTATTGCCAATGTCAATGTTGTTTTCTTATTGGATTTCAACCAGATGAGGTTGAAACATGTTTCATCCATTCTATTGACAACATCCACACCACTGAGAAGCTTGTTCTTGATAAGATAAAGGATGGTGGTAATGAAGATCAAGAAAAACAAGAACATGATGACATATCTCTGCATGACTTCAGTCTTGTTCTTGAAGGTTTATGTCATTTTACCTTGGTGAGGAAGGTGGTGACACCTTGTCATGGAGGAGACAAAGGATGTTGATGAATTTGTGTAGACAGTGGCCTTTGACAGAGTCTTTCATATCACTTCTTGATTGAATCAGATACCTTGGTCAAATTGATAAAGGCCATACAGAGTGATTGGCGTTGTTCTTGGCATTTTTTATGGAGCAGTAAAAATCATGTTCATAGTTCCATGATTTGGTTAGAAGCGACACTGGCATTCAGGAAGGATTTCCTCAGAAATGGAGAGAAGGTACCCGGAGAGGATTTGGGCAATGATCTTCCCAGTAATGGAGAGTAGGGACATTCCTCAGTAGTTCCCACAATTCACTTTGTCTCCTTTCTTGAATAGGTTGGTAATGGCAAATCCCTGAGATCAGCAGGGAATTCTTCTTTGCTGTAAATTTTCACGAACAGTTGGTGGAGTTGACAGGTGAGCTCTCGGCCTCCAAGTTTGAAAATATTTGCCTGAATCCTCTCCACTTCGGCAGCTTTTCTATTCTTAATGTGTTTAATGATGGTTTTGACTTCCATGACACTTGGTGGGAGTTGGGTGATTTCCTTGAACATGCACGATTCAGAAGTTCTTTGAAGTGTTCCCTCCAAAGGAGGCTGATGTTTTCTTTGTTTCTCAACGGAGTTCTGCCCTTACTTTGCACTGGTTTGTGACCCAGTGTGTGGAGTCTATATATTGCCTTGATAGCACTGACAAAACCCTGGATGTCGTGCTTATCGACAGGGTTTTGCAAGTCTCTAGCTTTCTCAGTACACCATTGGTTCGAGATGTCCCTGGTTCATCCTTGTAACTCCGCCTTTGCTGTTCAATGAGTTTGCCTCGCTGGTGATATTATTTTTGCTAGCCGCAGTGAGCTTTCCTCTTGTCAATGAGGACATGGGTGATGTGGTCATCCTGGTTGAAGTAGTCTTGGTGTTTCCTGGTCTTGTAATCAAGTAAATGGAGGAGGGAATGTATAAAATCCACAGCTTCGAGTGGAAATTGCAGAGGTGGATGGGGATAGATAAGATTTGAATTTAATGCAATGGAGGACTGGAAGCTAATTTAGCTCAATGTCATTGGGAGTGACTGGTGATCAGGACTTGATGAGGAGAGGATATAGGCAGCATCATTTTGGATAAACTTAGGTTTATGAAGGAAAGCATGAAGGATTGTGGACCTGATCAGAGAAAATTGAAATGATCAGGTCTACAGAGGGCAACAATATAAATTATTTCAGCTGTAGACAGACTGAAGTGTGTAACAATATGGAGATCTGAGTAGGTAGTCGTTGTGATGTATAGAACATGGAGTTGGTAACTCAGCTCTGTGTCACATAGTTACAAACATTATCTTTCAACCTGTGATAGCAGTCAGGGAGAAGGATGGGGTTGGTGATGAGAATATTATTTGAAAAATACGCTGCTACCACATACTGCAGTTCATTAGGAAGCACTTGCAACATTCTGGATCCCAGAAATAAATTACATTCAATTTGCTTCACTACCGGTTTTATATTCATATCAATAGTTTCAGTAAATTTTATTAACCACTTAGACAAATAACGTAGGTTATAACTGATCCAACGTAAATAGCATACACAATATAGCTACATTATAACAGGTAAGGCATAACATGTTTTGGACCCAATTCTTCTCTGCATGGTATTGTAGTACCAGTTATTACCAGTGGAGGCTGGCATTGAGCTGCTCAAAATATTACATCTCTCTCCAATGACATATCATTAGACTGTCATAATTCTGCCTTACTTAATTTATTTCTCTTGCCAGACACAAAAAAGTAGCAGATTGTATGATTAAAAATGTTCAAAAAATTAAATCAGACACGTAATTCTTTAGATAGAATAGGGGAATGGATCACTAACTTGCAAGGGTCAGTGTTTTCTGTTGTTCTGTGAACTGACTGATAAAGTGGAAAAATATATAATGCTTCAGATTACACCCTTTACCATAGCCAGTCAAAATTTAAATCATAGCTTAAGTTCTTCCAAATATTTCATTGTCATTTTCTGTGCTAATTATTTAATATTTGAATTGGGATGTCTTGTAGCAGCAGTACAGTGCATTGGTTGTAGGCTGCTTTTGGATTACTGCGTTCAATTTTGCTCTTCCTGCTATAGGCAAGATGTAGTGAAACTTGAAAGGGTTCTAAATGTTGTCAGAGTTGGAGGGTTTGAGTTATAGGGAGAGGCTGAATAAGCTGGGGCTATTTCCCCTGGAGCTGAGGGGTGACCTTATAGAAGTTTATAAAATCATGAGGGGCATGGATAGGTCCTTTCCCCAGGGTTGGGGAGTCCAAAACTAGAGGCCAAAGGTTTAACGTGAGAGGAGAAAGATTTAAAAGGGACCTGAGGGGCAACTTGTTCATGCAGAGGGTGGTGTGTGTATTGAATGAGTTGCCAGAGGAAGTGATGGAGGCAGATACAATTACAACATTTAACAGGCATCTGAATGGGTATATGAATAGGAAGGGTTTAGAGGGATGTGGGCCAAATGCTGGCAAATGGGATGAGATCAGTTTTGGATGTCTGGTTGGCATGCACAAATTGGACCAAAGGGTCATTAACTCCAGGTGAGGTGCCTGATGACTGGAGGGTGGCTAATGTTGTACCTTTGTTTAAGAAAGATTGTAAGGAGAAACTGAGGAACTATAGACCTGTGAGTCTGACTTTGGTTGTGGGTAAATTATTGGAGGTCATTTTAACAGACAAGATTGATGGACATTTAGAGAGGCAAGAATTGATTAGGGATAGTGAGCATGGTTTTGTGTGATGAAAATCATGTCTCACAAACTTGATTGAACTTTTTGAGGAAGTTACCAAAAAGATTGATGAGAGCAGAGACTTTAGTAAAGCTTTCGACAGAGTTCCGCATGGTAGACTAATTAGTAAAGTTGGGTCATGTGGGATTCAGGATAAGCTTGCCAATTGGATACATAATTGACTTAGTGGCAGGAGACAGAAAGTGGGGGATTCCTTTTCAGACTGGAGGTCTATCACCAGCAGTGTTCCACAGGAATAGGTTCTGGGTCCTCTTTTGTTTGTCATTTATATAAATGATTTGGATGAGAGTAAAAAAGCATGAGTAGTGAATTTGTGGACGACACCAAAATTGGTGGCATAGAAGACAGTGAGAAGGTTTTCTAAGATTGCAAAGGGATCTTGAAGAAATGGGTCAATGGGCTGAAAAGGTAGCAGATGGAGCGCAATCTGGATAAATGCGAGGTATTGCATTTTGGTACAACACACAAGGGTAGAGCTTATACAATTAATGGTAGGGCCTTGGGTAGTGTTGCAGAAGAGGGATATAGGCATTCAGGTACATAATTCTTTGAGGTTTGTGTCACATATAGACAGGGTGGTTAAAAAGACGTTTGGGATGCTTACCTTCCTTGCTCACTCCTTTGAATATCGGAGTTGGGAAGTCATGTTGAGGCTGTACAAGACATTGATGAGGCCTCTTCTTGAATACTATGTCCAGTTCTGGTCGTCCAGTTATAGGAAGGATACTGTTAAACTGGAGAGGGTTCAGAAGAGATTTACCAGAATGTTATCGGGTATGGAAAGTTTGAGTTATAAAGAAAGGTTGGATAAGCTGGAACTTTTTTCATTGGAGTGTAGGAGGTTGAGAGGTGACCATATATAAGTTTATAAAATAATGAGGGCTACAGATTGATGTAATGGGTTTTTTTTTAACCTAGGATGAGACATTTCAAGACCGGGGGCAATTTTTAAGGGGAGAGGAGAGAGATTTAAAAAAGACATGGGGGCAATTTTTTTTACAGCAGATGGTGCGTGTGTGGAATGAACTTCCAGAAGAAGTGGTGGATGTGGGTACAATTGCCACATATAAAAGACATTTGGATAAGTACATTAATAGGAAAGGTTTGGAGGGATATGGGCCAGTAGCAGGCAAGTGGAGCTAGATTGGTTTGGGATTATGTTCAGCATGGACTAGTTAGACCAAGGGTCTGCTTTCATGCTAATTGACTCTATGACTCAATGACTATATTATGTAATGTCTAAATCAGAGTAGGCAAAATGTGTAATTTTAAAAATCCTTAAAATATGCAAAGGGAACTTTTATTACAATCCATGCTTGTAATGCAAATGAAATTAAAAATTAATGTCTCAATTATTTTGATGATTTTCTTTTGTTATATATGTGCTGGTTTTATATTTAAATGGTATGTTTATCCAATTTGGAGGACTGAGAAAGGAACCTTTGTTGAATAACTTCAAATAGTTATTTCCTGAATATAATGCTTTGTTGGTTTTTATTTTATCCCTGCCTCAAGTTGTTTCTGAATTGTATCCAATTCAGTCAGAACATTGAATTTAGTTGTGGAATTTAATCTCTCAGCTTTTGCAGTGAATAGCAAAGAAATGGTGTTGCATTTAACCTCAAAAAAGCTGTCTAGAAAGGTGACTCCAGAATGCAGACTTCCACTATTCTCAGCAATGGTATCCAGGAACCGATCAGGCAAGTTGATCAACTAATCAGATTAGGAAATTCTCACAGACAGCAAAGTAGAAAGTAAGATGTAAGGAATATAATCCCATTTAAATCATTTAAAAGTGAAATAAAGGTTAGAACATACACAAGATATTAAGGGTAATTTTTAAAAATTCATTGATGGGATGAGGGTGTCAGTGGTTATGCCAGCCTTTATTGCCCACCCCTAATTGCTCAGAGGCCAGTTAAGAGTCAATCACATTGCCGTGGGTATGGAGTCCCATACAGGCCAGACCAGGTAAGGAAGGCAGTTTTTTTCCCTAAAGGGCATTGGTGAACCAGATGGGTTTTTCCAACAATTGACAATACACCATTAGACTCTTAATTCCAAATATTTATTGAATTCAAATTCTACCATCTGCCGTGAATTCAGCAGAATTCGAACCCAGGTCCCCAGAACATTGCCTGTGTTAGCAATAATACCACTGGGCCATTGTCTCTCCTTTTAGACATCTAAATAGCAAATTATAAACTTTGAGAAAGGAAATTTAATTTTTTTAAAAAATGACAGTGATTACCTTTTCTTTTCAATGAAGTATTTTTTCAGTAAATTGGGCTTATCTATTCAATCTGTCGTTGTGGTGAAATAATGGAGACTTTGATTACTTTTGTGTCTAATCGATAATTTCAATGTTGATTCCATCTGCAATAACTGAAATTGTGCACAATGGAAAGGAGCAGAGTGTCTCTGACATTAATTTCTGGATTGTCTTGTTTAACTGTATGGTAGGATGCCAGAGGTTGCTATTAATTTTATTCAGTAAACATTAAATCATCAAAAATTCTGAGACCCAGTACCCACTAAGCCACAGGCAGAAGACAAACCGTGTTCTTAATAACTTCATCCAACCACACAGACAGCTACAAGAACAGTAAGCAGGCTTTTCAGAGACAGTCCGTACAGTCTGATGGAAGAGTACACCAATGTTGTCAATACCATGTCTGTTCTGGTATGTGCGCTTTTGGGTATGTCTAAAAAGTAGTTGGTGATATCCAGGGAAAGCAAGGTCCAACAAACTTAGTATTATGTCTTTAAGATATGCACATGGATATGCACGCTATTGCTGTAACCCTAGATGCTCTACATCAATGATAACATGAGACGGGCCAAGGGACCCCAACTTCACTGCAGGTGCCCACATGGAGAAAAGTCTTTGCACTGAAGCAAAGATTCAGGGTGCTTCATATACAGGTTCTTGGCTCCTCCTATCCTCCAGCCTTTGATGCCAAAACCTGCAGAAGCCAAAGCAAAGAATGTGATCCTGAATCTGAGGGGGACTCTCTAGGCCCAGTTACCTACGGGGACAATTGTCCAAATCTCCCAGGTGAACAATATAACTATACAGCAAGGTCTCACTACCCCAGCTGTGTTAGACGGGAGAGAGAAGAAGAAAAACTTACTGAAGGCATATCAGTGGCATATAAAAATAGCAGTGGTTTTCCACAAATATATCTTCACTTGCCTTCTTTAAATATCTAGTGTGTTATTTTCACTGTAGGACTTGAGTAGATTGCACCCAGGTGAGAGATGAGCAGTATGTTCAGACTTCCCAAGATTGAAAGATATTATACTGGCCAAGCATTGCTCAACTCTCACAAATGACTGACTGATGGCAGATAGCATCAAATATGAGCCATCTCTAAACTGTCAAAACTAGGACTAAAGCCATGTCGATCTCAATGTGAGATCTATCAGCACACAATCCTGGGGAACATTAAACAGATAACACAAGTTTATTGAAGGAATTCTTCAGCCCTCACACCCATCACAATAAAGCCTTGTGTTATGTCTTTACGCAGAGTGGAATGGACACATCCCAAGGAGGTCATTGTCACGCCTGCATCAGAAGTCCTGAAGTATGCAACACTACACAATTAAGCTTTTGTGCAATCAAAGTTTTAATGCTATTCTGGGCATAGAATTCCATCAGTAAGCCACCTTCTTTGCATCCCCGCCAAAGGAAACATTCTTCTGCAATCCCACACCATGTAGTTGCATACTTACATTTCAGTGAGAATGCAGCAGCAGTGAAACATTGTCTTCCTGTGATATATATTGAATACGTTTGGAGAATGGAAATTTCAGGTTTCATTTTGAAGTGCTTTTGTCTGATTACAGCTATGCTGACAAAGCAAGGAAGAAATTAGCATGTAGAATGTGATGCTCCCGATTGCTGAAGCCAAGACTTAGAATGTGCATTCCTGGACCATCAGTGGCCTGCTGATGAAGTGCACATTGAAGCCTGATGTGTATCATTACTGAGTCAGTGAAAGCAAGATTTCTGCAATTGCCTCTGATGCTAAAAGTTTCACTTTGCTCCTGAAATAAACAAAACAGTAATCTACTCCATCACTTTGTATGGGGTAATAGCAATTTTGCATAATCTTTACACAGTGGATTTTCAATCCAATATGTCAAAGTTCCAAACACACAAACATACGAAATACATAGAAGTAACTATTCAGTCCCTCGAGCTTGCCCAGCTATTCAATTAGTTCATGACTGATCTGTTTGTGTTTCAAATTCCACATTAACTTCCCTACATTCTGAGTAGACAGCTCCAAATTCACATAGTCCTCATTGAGAAAAAAAAATCTCTTCATCACCCCCTTATTTTAAAACAGGGCAACCTAATTTTGAACTCGCCCACAAAAGGAAACCTCCTTTCCACATTCACTTTGTCAGGATCATTCAGCAATGAATTTCGTCCAATGCATTTACATCAAAACTGCACATAGTATTCAAAATGTGATCTCAGTAATGACCTGTAATTGAAACATAATATCCTTAGTTTTAGGTTCAAGTTCTCTTGTAATAAATAACAGTAGCCCCTTAGACCTCTCAACTGTGTGCTTTACCTGTGTACCCATTTTGTAACTAATGCACCTGAACATGTAAATCTGTGCACCTCAGAATTCAGCAGTCATTCTTCATTGCTCTGTTTTTTTTTAATATTGTCTCTTCCAAAATGAACAATTTCACATTATCTCACATCGTACTCCATCTGCCAGATTTTTACCAACTCACCCAACCTATCTATATGTTTTCAACTTCCTTATGATATCTTCACAATATACTTTCCTACCTGGCTTGCTGTATATGAATTTTACTCGTCTGCCTTCACACCCATTGCCAAAGTGTGAATTGTAAAACACTGAGGTCACATCACAGACCCATGCAAGACTCTGCATGTCACACCCTGCCAATCAGGCAAAGACTCATTTATGCATATTTTGTTTTCTCTCAGCCAATCTACTAATCTTGCTATGTTTATATTGTGCACTTTTATTTTTCCAAAATAATCTTTGATGTGTCATTTTATCAAAAGCCTTCTGGAAATCTTAAATATTGTACATGAATTGAGGGCACAAGTTAAAGCAAGGTGGTCTGATGTCATTACTGTCACCAAAACTTGGTGACATGATGGCTCTGTGGTTAGCACTGCTGCATCATAGCACCAGGGACCCAGGTTTGATACCAGCCTCAGTTGATTGCCAGTTTGGAGTTTGCACATTCACCCTGTGTCTGCATGGATTTCCTCTGGGTGCTTCTGACTTCTTCCCACAGTCCAAATGTGTGCAGGTTAAGTGGACTGGCCATGCTAAATTCCTCATGGTGTTCAGTGATGTGCAGGCTAGGTCGATTAGCCATGGGAAATGCAGGGTTACAGGGATAGGATGGGTTGCTCTTTGGTAGGGTGGTGTGGACTTGACGGGCCGATAAACCTGCTTGCCAATGTATGGCTTCTTTGGTTGAGAGAGGGACAGTGTTGGCAGCTCAATATTCCAGGATTTATTGGGTTTTTTGGTGAGACATGGAGGGAGGCAAATAAGGAGGGGTTGTTGCAATATTGATCAGGGAATCAATTACAGGAGTAGAGAGGTGATAACACCTTAGAAAGCTCCTCAAATTGAGCCATATCATTCAAATTTAGAAGCCAAAATAGAAAATCCAATTGCTGGGCTTGAACAATACCCTCCAAACAGTTTGAGATAAATAAAAAAACAGATGTGGAGGCATATTCCACAGAAACACATGAATGCACAAAGCATTAGACATAAGATGGATGAGCTTGAGGCTCTTTTGGAAATTGGCAGATACGATATTGTGGGGATAACTGAGACGTGGCTTCAAGTGGACAGGGCCTGGGAAATGAATATTCAAGGATACACTTGCTATCGTAAGGACAGACTGACGGGCAGAGGGGATGGGGTGGCCTTGTTGGTAAGGGACAATATTCAGTCCCTTGCACGGGGGGACCTAGAGTCAGGGGATGTAGAGTCAGTGTGGATAGAGCTTCGAAATACTAAGGGTAAAAAGACCCTCTTGGGAGTCATCTACAGGCCCCCAAACAGTAGTCTGGATGTCGGATATAGGTTAAATCAGGAGCTGAAATTGGCCTGTCGCAAAGATGTCACTACAGTTGTTATGGGGGATTTTAACATGCAGGTAGACTGGGAGAATCAGGATGGTATTGGGCCTCAAGAAAGAGACTTTGTGGAGTGCCTCAGAGAAGGATTCTTAGAGCAGCTGGTGCTGGAGCCGACCAGGGAGAATGCAATTCTGGATCTGGTATTGTGTAACGAACCAGAATTGGTCAGAGACCTCGAAGTGAAGGAGCCATTGGGAAATAGTGACCATAATACAATAAGCTTCAATCTGCAGTTTGAGAGGGAGAGGGTACAGTCGGAAGTGACAGTACTTCTGTTGAATAAAGGGAACTATGGAGCTATGAGGGAGGAGCTGGCCAAAGTTCAATGGTGCAATACCTTAGCAGGGATGACCGTGGAGGAACAATGGCGGATATTTCTGTGTATAATGCAGAAGTTGCAGGATCAGTTCATTCCTAAAAGGAAGAAAGATCCCAGGAGGAGGCATGGGTGGCCGTGGCTGATGAGGGAAGTAAAGAAACATATAAAGTTAAAAGAGAAAAAGTATAACATAGCTAAGATAAGTGGGAAAACTGAGGACTGGGAAGCTTTTAAAGAGCAACAGAGGATTACTAAGAAGGAAATACGCAGAGGAAAAAAGAGGTACAAAGGTAAACTGGCCAAGAATATTAAGGAGGATACTAAAAGCTTTTTTAGGTATGTGCAAGGCAAAAAAATGGTTAGGACAAAAATTGGGCCCTTGAAGACAGAAACGGGAATATATTACTAGGAACAAAGAAATGACAGAGGAATTAAATGGGTAATTCAGATCTGTGTTCACTGGGGAAGACACAAGCAATCTCCCTGAGGTAACAGTGGCTGAAGGACCTGAACTTAAGGGAATTTATATTTGCCAGGATTTGGTGTTGGAGAGACTGTTAGGTCTGAAGGTTGATAAGTCTCCAGGGCCTGATGGTCTACATCCCAGGGTACTGAAGGAGGTGGCTCGGGAAATCGTGGATGCGTTGGTGATTATTTTCCAGAGTTCAATAGATTCGGGGTCGGTTCCTGAGGATTGGAGGGTGGCTAATGTTATATCACTTTTTAAGAAAGGTGGGCGAGAGAAAGCAGGAAATTATAGACCAGTTAGTCTGACCTCAGTGGTGGGAAAGATGCTGGAGTCTATTATAAAGGATGAAATTACTGCTCATCTGGATAGTAGTAACAGGATAGGACAGAGTCAGCATGGATTTATGAAGGGGAAATCATGCTTGACTAATCTTCTTGAATTTTTTGAGGATGTAACTATGAAGTTGGACAAGGGAGATCCAGTAGATGTAGTGTACCTGGACTTTCAGAAAGTTTTTGATAAAGTCCCACACAGGAGGTTAGTGAGTAAAATTAGGGTGCATGGTATTGGGGGCAAAGTACTAGATTGGATTGAAAATTGGTTGGCTAATAGGAAACAAAGGGTAGTGATAAACGGCTCCATTTCGGAATGGCAGGCAGTAACCAGTGGGGTACCACAGGGATCCGTGCTTGGACCGCAGCTTTTTACAATATATGTTAATGAAGATGGTATCAGCAATAACATTAGCAAATTTGCTGATGATACAAAGCTGGGTGGCAGGGTGAAATGTGATGAGGATGTTAGGAGATTACAGGGTGACCTGGACAAGTTAGGTGATTGGGCAGATGCATGGCAGATGCAGTTTAATGTGGATAAATGTATGGTTATCCACTTTGGTAGCAAGAACAGGAAGGCAGACTACTACCTCAATGGAATCAATTTATGTAAAGGGGCAGTACAGAGAGATCTGGGTGTTCTTGTACTCCAGTCAATGAAGGCAAGCATGCAGGTACAGCAGGTAGTGAAGAAGGCTAATAGCATGCTGGCCTTCATAACAAGAGGAATTGAGTATAGAAGCAAAGAGGTGCTTCTGCAGCTGTACAGGGCCCTGGTGAGACCACACCTGGAGTACTGTGTGCAGTTCTGGTCTCCAAATTTGAGAAAAGACATTCTGGCTATTGAGGGAGTGCAGCGTAGGTTCACGAGGTCAATTCCTGGAATGGCAGGATTACCTTACACTGAAAGACTGAAGCGACTTGGCTTGTATACCCTTGAGTTTCGAAGATTGAGAGGGGATCTGATTGAGACGTATAAGATTATGAAAGGATTGGACACTCTGGCACTAGGAAACATATTTCCACTGATGGGTGAGTGCCGAACCAGAGGACACAGCTTAAAAATATGGGGTAGACCATTTAGGACAGAGCTCAGGAGAAACTTCTTCACCCAGAGAGTGGTGGCTGTGTGGAATGCTCTGCCACAGGGGGCAGTGGAGGCCCACTCTCTGGATTCATTTAAGAAAGAGTTGGATAGAGCTCTCAAAGATAGTGGAATCAAGGGTTATGGAGATAAGGCAGGAACAGGATACTGATTAGGAATGATCAGCCATGATTATATTGAATGGCGGTGCAGGCTCGAAGGGCTGAATGGCCTACTCCTGCACCTATTGTCTATTGTCTATTGTCTAAATGTAAAATAGGATTATGGTAGTAGGTGATTTGAATTTCTCTAACATCTTCTGGGATAGTTATAGTGTGAAAAGTTTCGAGGGAGTGGAATTCTTGAAATGCATCCATGAGAGCCTTTTAAGCCAATTTGTAGAAGGTTGGACAAGACAGGGGGTGGTCCTGGATTTAATTTTAGGTAATGAAGTGATTGAATCATCACAGATGAAACATATTGCAGATATTTAATTTGATTTGTATTGAGTTATTATTGTCACATGCATTGAGATGCAGTGAAAATTATTGTTTACAAACTATCCAGATGAATCATACCTTACATAAGTACATCAGGATAATAGAGCAGAATGCAGAACATAGTGATACAGCTTCAGAGAGTGTGCAGAGAAAGGTCAAATCTAATATATGAGAAGTCTGTTCATAAGTCTGACAAGAGCAGGGAAGAAGTTGTTCTTGAATCTGTTAGTACATGTTTTCAAACTTTTGTATCTTCTGTCCAATGGAAGAGAGTAGAAGAGATTATAACTGGGGTTAGAGGAGTCTTTGAGTATGTTGACTGCTTTCCTGAGGCAATGGGAAGTATAGGTGGAGTCACTGAAAGGAAGCTGAAAATGTGTTGCTGGAAAAGCGCAGCAGGTCAGGCAGCATCCAAGGAACAGGAGAATTGACATTTCGGGCATAAGCCCTTCTTCAGGAATGAGGAAAGTGTGCCCAGCAGGCTAAGATAAAAGGTAGGGAGGAGGGACTTGGGGGAGGGGCGTTGGAAATGCGATAGGTGGAAGGAGGTCAAGGTGAGAGTGATAGGCCGGAGTGGGGTGGGGGCGGAGAGGTCAGGAAGAAGATTGCAGGTTAGGAGGGCGGTGCTGAGTTCGAGGGATTTGACTGAGACAAAGTGGGGGGAGGGGAAATGAGGAACTCAGATTGTTGCCATACAAATCTGTGATACATCCAGATAGCATGCTTTCTATGGTGTATCTATAAAAACTGGTGAGAGTCATTGTGAACTTGACAAATTTCCTTAGCCTTCTGAGGGAGTAGAGGCATTGCTGTGCTTTCATGACTTTAGCATTGATGTGGATGGACCAGGACAAATGTTTGGTGATATTTACTCCTCAGAACTTGAAGCTCTTGATCATCTCCACCTCAGTATCATAGATACAGACATGGGTGTGTCCTCCACTCTGCTTCCTGAAGTCGATGACCAGATCCTTCATTTTGCTGTCATTGAGGGAGAGATTGTTGTCTTTGCGCCATGCTGCTAAGGACTTTTATCTCTTTCCTGTACTCACTCTCGTCATTGTTTGAGATCTGACTTACTATGGTGGATGTAAATAGCAAATTTGTAAATGAAGTTGGAGCTGAATTTAGTCACATAGTTGTGAGTGCATAATGAGTATAGTAAAGGGCTGGGTAAACAGCCCTGCAGGGCACCGGTGTTGAGGATTATGGTGGAGGAGGTGTTGTCGCCTATCCTTACTGATTGCAGTGTGCAGGTCAGGAAATCAAGGCAGAAGGGCGAGCAGAGTCCCAGATCCCAGAGTTTGGAGATGAGTTTGGTTGGTATTACGATGCAAAAGGTAGAGCTAACGTCAATAAATAGGAGTCTGATGTAATCCATGTTATTCGGATGTTCCAGAGATGAATGTAGGATCAGGGAGATGCTGTCAGCTGTAGATCTGTTGCGATGGTAGGTGAATTCTAGTGGATCAAGGTGGTCTGAGAGGCTGAAGTTGATATGGGCCATTACTAACCTCTCAAAATACTTCATAATGATGGATGTCAAAGCCACCTGGTGGTAGTCATTAAAGCACTTTGCCTAATTTTTCTTTGGCACTGAGATGATAATGGTCTTCTTGAAGCAGGTGGGGATTTCAGATTGTAGCAAGGAGAGGTCAAAGATATCTGTGAATATTCCCGCCAGCTGGTCTCCTCAGGAACCGAGTGGAAGGCTGGGGACTCTATTGAGGCCAGTTGCTTTCCATGGGTTCACCCGAAAGAAGGCCGATCTGAAGGTACGGGATGGTGGCCAAGGCTGTCGGGGCTGATAACATCATTTCACCAACCTTCTGTTCAAAATGAGCATAGAATGCATTGAGCTCATCGAAAGGGATGCATTGTTGTCAGCAATTCTACTCAACTCCACTTCTACTCGCCTGTTATATCATATAAGCTTTGCCACAGTTGACATGTGGTTGTGTGGTTAGTCTAGGATCTTGTTTAATCTAGTATTGTTCCTTGGCATCCCTAATTTCTTTGCAAAGATCATACCTAGATTTCCTGTACAGGTCAGGGTTACCCGACTTGAACGCCTCAGACCTAGACTTCAAAAGGGACTGGATCTCCTGGTTCATCCCTAGTTTCTGGTTAGGGAACAGGATCAACTTATTTGGCATGCATTTCTCTCTGCACTTACTAATGAGGTCTGTGACGGTACTGGCGATACTCATTTAGGTTGATCATCAAGTTCTTGAATATGGGCCAGCCCACTGATTCCAAGCAGTCACGTGGACCAGCACTGTACAGCTTTCTGTACCGGATCGTCATGCTTCAGTTTCTGCTTCTAAACCGGGAGAAGGAACACAGCCTTGTAGTCTGATTTACCAAAATGCAGGCGGGGATTGGAGTGGTAGGTGTCTTTGATGATTGTGTTGCAATGGTCCAAGGTGTTTGGGACTGTGATGGAACAGGAGATTGTTGTTATATTTTGGCTGCATATGCTTGAGGTTGGCTTGGTTGAAGTCACCGGCCACGATGAACAAGTCTTGGGGTATTCCATCTCAAGGCTATTTGTAGCAGTGTGTATTTCATCAAGTGCACTCTTGACTTCTCCATGGGGCGTGATGTAAACTGCTGTCAGGTTAGCAGAGATGAACTCCCACAGCAGGTAGTAAGGATGGCACTTCACCATTAGATATCCTAGGCCTGGGGAGCAGTAACTAGCCAGGGTCCGCACATCCAAGCACTAGCTTGATCAGGACGCAGACCCCTCCACCCTGTGTCTAGCCTGAGGATACGGTGTGCTCTATCAGTGGATTGAGAAGCCCTCAGGTGTAAGACCTAGTCAGGTGAAGCAGGAGTGAGTCACATCTTCATAAAACAAAAAACACCGCAGTCTCTTAATTCCTTTTGGTGGGTGAGTCTAGCTTTAAGTTCACCCAGCTTGTTTTTAATAGCTTGGAAGTTTGCCAGGAGTGTGCTGGGGAAGGGGAATTCTTGAAATCACGTTGCTTCAATCTCACTGGCAGACCAGCACATCTCCCACATTTCCTGGGTAAGTGGCTGCTTCTGGTCGGTGTGGGGCAACATATTAACTTCAAGATTGTTATGGGAAAAGACCAGGACGGGCCTGAAATCAAAATTATAAATTGGAGTAAGGCCCATTTTAATATGATCAGGTATAATTGGGCCAGAGGGGGCTGGGAGCAGATACTTTTAAGTAAATCTGCGTAAGAGCAGTAGGACATATTCAAGAAGGAAAGAAGTAGAGTGCAGGGCCAATATGTTCCAAAGATAAAGAGTGGAACCAACAAGTCCAGCTAACCTTGGCTATCAAGGGATATAGGGATTGAATAAAGAGTGAAAGGGAGGCTTATAGCAGACACTGAGCGCTCAGAACAGAAACCAATAGGAGCACAGAATGTGCAAGAGACAACTTAAAAAATGAAATTAGGAGAGCATAAAGGGAGCATGAAAGGATAATAGCTGGAAAATACAGAGAAATGCTAAGTTATTTTATAAATACATTAAGGATAGAAGGATGTATAGGACCCATTAAGGGCCACAGTGTTATTTGTGTGTGGAGCCGGAGGATGTAGATAGTGTTCTAAATGAATACTTTGCATCAGAAACCAGTAACAGCCAAATTCATTGCACAGGCTTTGATGCATGGGAGAGGAGGGGAAATAATGGGGATACAATAGTCTTAAAAGGTTTAGCTGTAAGTGGAACAGGTAGGTTTTTTTTGAAGCTGAAAATGAGACTCCTGGAAAGTAGGTTGCCTCCTTGGTTCTGGAGTCAAAGGTCTGTCAGAGCGGCTACAGGACATCCTGAAGGGGGAGGGTGAACAGCCAATGATCGTGGTACACATTGGTGCCAATGATGCATGTTTAAAAAAATGAGGATGAGGTTCTAAAGGCAAAATATGGGTAGTTAGGAAGTAAGTTGAAAAATAGGACCTCAAAGGAAGTGATCTCATGCACTAGTAGCAATCAGAATACAAATAGCAGCATATGTCAGATGAATACATAACTGGAAGAATGATGCAAGAGGTAGGGGGTTCAGTTTACTCGGAGATTGGGACCAGTCTGGGAAACCAGCACAAACTGCATGAGCAGGACTGGAATTGGCTCATGTGGTTGGGGTGTGTTTAAACTAGAATGGTAGGTGGGTTGGAACCTAATCAGGCTGACAAGAGAAAGAGAAACATGGACAACAATAAAAGAAAGAACAATAAAGACCAAAAGTGGTAGACAGGATAATCAAGGATGAGAGGCAATTAGAGCCACAGAACAAAAATAATTGAATGATTGTAAATGACAAAAACGCAAGCCGAAAAGCTCTTTATCCTGATGCACAAAACATTTGGGATTAGGCAAACTAATGATGCAAATCAGGAGAACTGGTTATGGTCTTATAGCCATTTCAGAGGCATTGTTACAAGGAGATCAGAACAGGGAACTTAATATTCAGGGATATTTGACCTTTTGGAAAGACAGGAGAGAAGGAAAAGGTGGTAAAGTAGTACTGTGAATAATACGAAGACAGTTAGGAGACATGATCTAGGATCAGATGATGTAGAGCTCAGTTGGGTGTAGGTAAATAACAGCAGGGGAAAGAAGCAGCAGCATGTAGACCTGCAAACAGTAGCCACTCTGCAGGAAAGGGTATAAATTAACAAATAATAGGAGCATGAGAAAAAAGAGCAATAATTATCGGTGACTTTTATCTTCATGTTTATTGAATCAATCCAGTTGAAAAGGGTAGCTACAACAACAAATTCACAGAGTGCATTAGTGATGGCTTCCTCGAGCAATATGTCATGGAACTAACCATGACAGGGAGCAGGCTATCTTGCATCTGGTAATAGGTAATAATGCAGGTTTAGTAAATTATCTCTGATTAAAAGATTATCTATGAAGTAGTAATTATAACATGATAGAATTTAATATTCAGTTTGTGAGAAATATGGATTGGAAACAACTATATTTAACTTAAATAAAGGGAATTACAATGAAATGAGGATAGAGGTATCTAAAGTGAACTGGGCAGATAGATTAGTAGGAATGACAGGAAGTAAACTGTGACAGATATTCAAGGAGGCAATTCATGACTTTGACATCCCAGTAAGGAGGAAAGATTCTAAGAGAGGGATAAGCCAAGGAAGTTAAGGAAAATATAAAGATAAAAGGAAAAGCGTAAAAGGAGGAAAAGCCTCAAAGACTGGGTTAAATTCAGAATCCACCAAAGGATGACTAAAGGGATGATAGAAAATAAACTATAAGGGCAGACTAGTGAGGAATATAAAAACTAACAAATTTTTTTTAACTATATAGCTTTTATGACAGAAAATACTTTGAACATCCCATTGCTAGTAAAGAGTACAGGTGAGGAATTAAGTGCTATCATGAGGAAAGTAGTATTGGACAAACTAATGGGGCTAAAGGCAGCCAAGTCCCCTGACTATGATGGGTTGCATCCAAGGATCCTAAAAGAAGTGGCTCCAGAGATAATGGATGCATTGGTTGTAATTTCCCAACAATCCTTGGATTCTGGAAAAGTACCAGAGGAAAACTGTGAATGTGATACCCCTACTCAAAAAGGGAGGGAAGCAAAAACAACTACAGGTTGATTAGTGTAACATCTATTGATGAAAAATATTTTTATGATTAAGGACGTCATTGTGGAACATTTGGATAATCATAATCTAACCAAATGGACTCATCATGGCTTTGTAAAGGGGAAATCATGTTTGACTAATTTATTAGAAATTTTTTGAGGAGGTCTCAACAAGAGTGGATGGAGGGGAACCAGTAGATATGCTGTGTTTGGATATCCAGAAGGTATTTGACAAGGTCCCTCACAAAAGGTTAAGAGTCCATGGTGTTGGGGATGTATATTGTCGCAGATAGAGAATTGGCTAATGGGCAGGAAATGGTAAGTAGAGACAAGGTTGCTATTAATAAGCAGTGGGGTTCCACAGGGATCAGTGCTTGGACAAGTTCTGAAGAAGGGTCACTGGATCTGAAACATTCACTCTGCTTTCTCTGCATAAATGCTGCCAGAACTGCTGAGTTTTTCCAACAAATTCTATTTACGTTTCTCTTGAAGTCAATTTGTTACAAGATTGCTAAATATAGACTTTTTAAAAGTTGCTCATTTATTTTGGATTGAAAGGATTTCCGTGAATAAACTGGCATTTAAAATAAAGTTGATAGTTTTTAATTGTTAGAAATGTTTAATCTTCTGGAAGCATTACCTGTTTTATTTTTGCAGTATCTTCACAAACTAGTGGCAATAAAATCCGCTCTTTGGCTTACTGAGCTGCCTGTGCAGTGTCCATTCTCCATGAATATGACAACATGTAACTGTATCTGACCCAGCCAGTGCACTCTAGTAAAAGTTTGAATAAAGAGAATTGACTAAGGAAATGGAAACATTTACCTGCAACTCTTTTGAATTAATTGGCACTGTGCAACCTATGTGTTCATAGGAAAGACATGGTGCCACACAATTTTCTGTTAAAAAGATGGCAAAGCCAGGGGATCCAAGATGGCGGTGTCGTTAGTATCGCGTTTCCTGGGCTCCGCACTGCAACACCAACCCGACAGAGCCAGAACTCATCCCAAACACTTTCTAAATGAGTTAGAAACCTGAAAAAAAAATTGACTTACTTTTGTCCTTGCAGCTGGAGAATGCTGAAAAAAGGAGGAAGCTCACACAGGGTGGGAGCCACGGTCCAGCCCTCTGAAGCAGCGGGCTTGCTTACTCACCAGACCCTGGTTGAGGAGCTGGCCAAATATTGTGAGGTCCTGGGGAAGCAGATCGAGAAAAAAGTCAAAGAGAAACTGGCTCCTGTATCTGCTATGCTGCAAGACTTGGGAAAAAGGACCGATGAGCTCGAGAGCCAGGCGGCAGAAGTAGAGGCAGAGACTGAGTCCTCCAAGAGCCGGACTGAAACCCTGGAAACACAGATCCGTGGTCTGTTGGATCTGGTAGATGATCTTGAAAGCAGGGACGTAAGAAAGAAGTGTGCGTTGCTGGCACACTGGAGTGGATGAAAGGTGAACGGCCGATGGAGTTCTTCAAGAAGTGGTTCCCACAATTCCTTGGTTTGGAGGTTGAGAAGGGAAGGATAACAATTGAAAGAGCCCACCAGATTGTGGCATGAAAGCCAGGTTTGGATTAGCTCCATCCTTATAAAGACAAGCAGAGGGTCGTAAAGCCTCTAGAGCTCAGGGGAGGGATTCGAGAGTGTTGGTATGTGGCGGCTCCAGGGTCATTCTTTTTCAAGACTTCTCAGCGGCAGTGGTCTGGAAAAGGAAGCCCTTTTTGGGGAGCCAGTATTCTTTAAGATATCCAGCAGTGCTTCAGATCGATCAAAATGGATCCATACATTTGTGACTTGCCAGAGAAGGTGAAGAACTTTGTGGACATGTTGACTTAACGGCTGTATAGGTCGTAGAGGACAGAGCTTTTTAAGTTTATTTTTCTTTAAAAACGACTTGGTGGAGTCTCCTTTCTGGTAATAAGTTGCGCAAAATGATGTCCAGGATGGATAAAGTATTTATCTTTAATCTCTAAGTTACGTTAAGGGATGGGTGACATATTCATTTTTAGTTTACCTGTCTATAGTACTAACCTTGCTATAGGTCTTTTTTGTTTCTCTACTGGTGGTTGGTGTACGTGGCATGACCTTAGCTGGTAGGAGTTGAGAGGGTGGTTGGGTTTGTTAGTAGGGTTGTAGGATGTGTAGGTGTCCCCTTTAAATGGCACGGGGGGGGGGGGCGGGGGTGTGTAAATTCCTCCAATCAGTGCCTTTGGTGATTTTTTGTTTTCTGTTTTTGCTGTATATAGTTTTTGTAAGTTTTGTAGATTTGTTGGCTGCAATTATTTTAGTTTGTATAGTTTTTGTGTTTTGTCGATTCTTTTGCATTAAAGCTCAGCGATCTGTAGTACGGGTTCTTCCTCTCTGGAGCCGAAATAGTGCTAGAGATTTTTATGGCTAAGGATGTGTTTAAGTGGTGCACCTGGAATATTAAGGGGAGTCATTCGCGTATCAAGAAAAAGAAGGTACTTTCCAGCCTTAAAAAGGAGAGGATAGATGTTGCATAATTAGAAGAAACACACTTGGGTGATGCAGAGCATTTGAAGCTGTAACAGAATGGGTATGACTGGGTTTATTTTTCATCTTTCAATATGAGGGGTAGAGAGGTGGTCATTTTAGCTAGAAAGAATCTCCCAGTTAAGTTATTAGAGTGCATTAAAGACACACTCGGGAGATTTGTAATCCTTAAAGCATTGATACATGGGGAAGGATACGGGACCTTAAATGTTTACTGTCCCCCGGCCCACTCCCTAAAATTCTTGACAGATGCACTTTCTAGACTGGTTAACCTTACATCTCAGCATATTATCATAGGAGGGGATTTCAATAGTCTCATAGACCCTATGATAGACAGATTGCCCAAAGGCCTGCCGATCTCTTCTTTGTGATCTAAACTATTAAGGGATTTGTGTGCTGAATTGGGATTGATGGATGTTTGGAGGCACCTTCACCATACTGGCAGAGATTTCGCATTCTTTTTGAATCCACAAAAAAATGCCATACCATGATTGATCTTTTTTCTGACCGGAGGGACCCTCACTTATTTTGGTTGGACTTTGAAGCATCTCAGATAAGCTGCCCCTTATCTCAGATAAGCTGCTATACTTAGACAAAATGAGAACAGTTAAGGAATATTGCCGTAGCCCAATAGTCATCAATTTCATCAAGGTGTGGAGGGTAAAGTATCAGTTTGAGGGCAATATTGCCAAAACATCATTTTTGACACTCATGGTTGGTGTCGGACTCTGGGTTTAAACTATGGGCAGCGAGGGGCGTGTCTTGCATGGCTGATTTATTCAAAGGGGACATGATGATGTCCTTTGACCAGTTGGCTCAGAGATATGAATTGCCTAGTAGGGACCTCTTTCGTTTCTTTCAAATTAAAAATTTCATACAGAAAGTGACCACACTTCTAACTGACCCTTATAGGTCCACCATGGAGAAGCGAGTTGTTGAGTGCTGAGTGTAAATTATCTGTTAGCAATGCTTATCATCTATTGGGAGGTGGTCCCTTGGACGAGATCGAATGGCTCTGTAAAGTATGGGAGAGGGAGTTGGACATTGACATCTCTTCTGAAATATGGGAGGGTATCTGGGAAAATGCAAGGATCTTGATTTGCAATAGGACCCATGCCTTGCAATTGAAGATTCTCCACAGGGTCCATTTGGCTCCAGACCGCCTCGCTAAATTCAAAGCGGGAGCATCTTCGATGTGGTCCTGCCACAGACTGCAAGCATACTGGACACTGTGGTAGGTGAAACAGAGAAGGCTTTGGGGACAGAGGTGGAGATGGACCCAGTATCTATTCTTCTTGGCTTTGTTAATTCACTTTTATTAGATGCACACAAAAAAAGGCTTTTCACTATCCTCACTTTTTGTGCAAGGAAGAACATTCTGTTATGGTGGGTGTTGGAACATCCCCTGGGCCCAGTGGGCTGGCGGGCTGGCATAAGCTGGTCACACAGCACATCCCGTTGGCCTATCTTATGAGTATGGTACACCATAAAACTGAGAATTTCTATAAGACGTGACGGCCCTTTTTGGATTACCTGGGTACAGATTTGTCCACCATACTAATAAGAGCCTTTATATAGTCAGGGCAATTCTATGTAATGAATCTAGTATCCAGAGGGGAGGAACTATGAACATATGAATACGTATAAACTTATGTGCTTGATGATTGAAGGCTATTGCTTTGTTTTGCCAAGCTGTGTAATGGTTATCATCATTACTATTATTGTTAAGATTATCCTTTTTTTAGCTTAGTTATTTGCTATTATTTATTTATATCATTATTGGGTTTGTTTTTTAACATTGATTTTGAATTGTTTGGTTTTCTAATTGTTGTAATATTTTCCTTTTCTAAAAATATATGAAAAAAGAACTCAAAGCTAATGGTACTATGTATGTGAAAACATTAAAAGAGCTTAATGCTGTGGCAAATGTGAGATTAAATGCAGAAAAGTTGCTGTCTCATTTGCTATTAGATTTGTAAAAAATGCCTCACTGCCTTGCTATTGACATATATTGCATGGCATGAAGGTAATTTATTTGCATGGTTGATATAAAACAAACTCCTCGCAGAAATATAAGTGATTCATTTCATGTCTAGATTTTCTTTTAATAACGTAATAAGCAATAATTATTATCACTCAAAGTCTCTGGCATTGAAAATTTACTAATTCAAGTGAGCAGTCCTTTTCCTTCAGGTTGTAATTGTTAGAAATTCTAAAAGTTTTGAAAGCCCTCTTGGTAGTTACCCAATTGATTTAATGATTTTTCACTTTAATACTGATTAATGAAATATACAGTTGCTTGCTGTGTTCACTCAGATCTCAGTTAGTTAATTTTCCCTTATTCAATATTTTCAGCTCTTGCCATGCAAAAAATGTAAAAACCTCAACGTGCAAAGGCAGTCTAACAAGAAGCAGACACTTTTGGATTGCCTGTCATCACAAGTTATGGTCGATTACTTTACTTCTTATGAACTATGCAATGTTGTTTATGAATACATTCAACTGAAAGTAGTGTCAATTGGTAAATATATTTATTCCCTGATTATCCATGCAGATAGACTGGAACCAAATTTGCAAACTCATTCCCAGCTTACTAATTGTCATTCATTCTTAACCAAAAAATGGAATGGATAGATGCATTTCTTTATATGAAATTAGTTATTTGACAAATGCACCTTTATCTTAGTCCAAAAGTTTAAATCAAACTTAGTTTATTTTTGGACAAACACCTGTTCATTATATATAGATTACTGTTTACATATCTTTCAAGAGTGCTGTTTTGCCAAGCATGCTTTTTATGCAATGAAGACTAAAGCAGTTATAAATATAGATATCCCAACCATTGGGAATAAGTGTACTAGATACTGTAGTTCTGTTAGTGCCAAAACAAATTAAATCAGTTCCATTAATATTTTACTAGAGGGCGCATATTAATGAAAGTATTTGCAGTGTCAGGCTGAAAGAGCAACTGTTAGATCCCTGAAGATTCAAAACATCTTGCATCTTTCCTCTTGGTTTTCTATCTGCAGTCTGTTCCTCACTCAACAACCTTAAGAATGAATAGCAGCAAATAATAAGAATACAGCTATAGAGTTCTTGCTGTCCCTGGAATGGAGTACCAGTGTTGCTGCATGCTTATCCCTACTGAACAGAGATCTCTATTAAAATTTAATGTTAAGGCTTTCAGCTATCCCAATGTTTTTAACAGCTATCCCAATGTGTTGCTATGCTTGAAAGCCTTATCATGTAATTTAACTACTTCACAGACATTGTCACGACAATTCAATGTATAATACAAGACACAGCGACTTTAAATTAGAATATTTTCCATGTCTGACCAGTCTATCTACCATCCCAATCAGATGCACGATTCAACAACAATTCAGAGTTATATAACACTTTTAACATAGGCAAACATCCGGAGGTGATTCACAGTAACATTGTCAAACAATTTTAATACCGAGCCACATAGCAAGAAATTGAGATGGGTGATCTAAAGCTTATCAAAGAACTAAGAGTTTGAGATGTGCCTGAAAGTGATGTATGGGGAGGGGGTGAGTATCTAGACCAAATAAAATAAAACTGAATGAATGACTGTTAATGAACAATAAATTAAAATTGAGGATAAACAACAGGCCAGCGTTGAGTAATGCCAGAATGAACTCATAGAGGGTTATACAGCTGAAGGAAGTTACACAAGTAGGAAGGCATGAAACTGTGGATGGATTTGAATACGCAAATAAGTATTTTAAAATTGAGGTCCTTTTGGATTGGATGTTTGCCATGCACAACATTCTTCACTAGGACAATAATGCTTGCCCGACTGGACCGGAGAAATTTTCTCCAATTAAATATTTGGAAGTTCAAAGCCACTTTAAACACTGCTGCTTAGACACAAAATACACACCTCCCTGACGATGTCCAGAAATTGAATTGGATGGATTACAATTGGTGCTATATTTAAGTCCAAATCTGTTTTCAATCATCTAGATGCTATCATCAGCAATATCTAGCATTTCCATTTTATTGCCCGATACCAGCTCATCTATTGCTGAAACCCTGATCCATATTTTTGTTATTTCTAGACTTGTTCATAGCAATGCTGGTCTTGGTGGCTTTTGATCATCTACTATAACCCTGATCCTAACCCTAATCCTAACCCTAACCCTAATCCTATCACTCAGGAACTCCCTCCTTAAACCCCTACATTTCCCTATTTTTTGGTTCCAGTAATACATTATTTAAAATCTATTTGTCTGACCAAGCTTTTGGTCATCTGTTCTAATGTAACGAGGGGTATGTCAGGTTCCAAGTAATTGATTGTGATAGCGTAGTCTCTAGTCAAAGGCACAGACAGATGTTTCTGCGACTGACGGTGAGAAATCAGAATAGTGTGTTGCCTCCCTGGCGGCAGGATCAAGGATATCTCGGAGATGATGCAGAATATTCTCAAAGGGGAGATGGATTAACAGGAGGTCATTGTACACATTGAAACTAAAGGAAGCGAAAAGGATGAGATTCTGAGGAGAGAATATAAGAAGTTAGGCAGGAATTTAAAAAGGAGGACCTCAGGGAGATGGTGAGGAAAGAGATCAGTTTAAGACTGGTACAGTTGGGAAAGGGACTAAGTCAACCAGTCAGGGCAGGCAGGAACAAAGCAGAGAACAAGGTAGGACAGACAAATTAAATTACTATAGCACCCCCAATAGTCAGCAGGAAATTGAATAATAAATTTGCGTTATCTGTAACAAGAGGTGAGGCCATACTGGATTTGGTTCTGGGTAACGAACCAGGCCAGGTGTTAGAATTAGAGGTAGGTGAGCACTTTGGGGATAGTGACCATAATTCGGTGATTTTTACTCTCGTGATGGAGAGGGATAAGTGTGTACTACAGGGCAAGAGTTATAGCTGGGGTCGGGGAAATTATGATGCGGTGAGGCATGACTTAGGATGTGTGGCTTGGAAAAGTAGACTCCAAGGCAAGAGTGTAAATGATATGTGGAGCTTGTTCAAGGAGCAACTATTGAGTGTCCTTGATAATTATGTACCTGTCAGGCAAGGAGGAAAGGGTCGTGCGAGGGAGCCGTGGTTTAATAAGGAATTGGAATCCCTTGTTAAATGGAAGAGGGCGGCCTATCTCAAGATGAGACGTGAAGGTTCAATTGGGGCAATTGAGAGTTATAGGGTAGCCAGGAAGGACCTGAAGAGAGAGCTAAGAGCAGCAAGGAGGGGACATGAAAGGTACTTAGTCGGTAGGATTAGGGAAAACCCTAAGGCTTTCTATAGGTATGTTAGGAATAAAAGAATGACTAGGGTAGGAATAGGTCCAGTCAGGGATAGTAGTGGGAAGTTGCGTGTGGAGGCGGAAGAGATTGGGGAGACACTGAATGAATACTTTTCTTCAGTATTTACTCAGGAACAGGGCATTGTCGTCGATGTGAATACTGAGTCACAAATAAGTAGAATGGATGGCTTTGAGGTATGTAGAGAAGAGGTGTTGGAAATCCTGGAAAAGGTGAAAATAGATAAGTCCCCTGGGCCTGATGGCATTTATCCTAGGATTCTCTGGGAAGCAAGGGAGGAGATTGCAGAGCCATTGGCCTTGATTTTTATGTCCTCTTTGTCTACAGGAGTAGTGCCAGAAGACTGGAGGATAGCAAATGTGGTTCCCTTGTTCAAAAAGGGGAGTAGGGATAACCCTAGTAACTATAGGCCGGTGAGTCTCACTTCTGTTATGGGCAAAGTCTTAGAGAGAATTGTAAGGGATAGGATTTATGCACATCTGGATAGGAATAATGTGATCAAGGATAGTCAGCATGTTTTGTGAAGGGCAGGTCGTGCCTCACAAACCTTATTGAATTCTTTGAAAAGGTGACGAAGGAGGTTGATGAGGGGAAAGCGGTAGATGTGGTATATATGGATTTTAGTAAGGCTTTTGATAAGGTTCCCCATGGTAGGCTACTGCAGAAAATACGGAGATATGGCATTGAGGGTGAGTTGGAGGTTTGGATTAGGAATTGGCTGGATGGAAGAAGACAGAGGGTAGTAGTTGATGGCAAAGTTTCTTCATGGAGTGCTGTCACTAGCGGTGTTCCGCAAGGATCTGTTTTGGGACCATTGCTGTTTGTCATTTTTATAAATGACCTGGAAGAGGGGTTAGAAGGTTGGGTGAGCAAGTTTGCGGATGATACGAAAGTCGGAGGAGTTGTTGACAGTGAGGAAGGATGTGGCAGGTTACAGCAGGATATAGATAAGATGCAGAGCTGGGCAGAAAGGTGGCAAATGGAATTCAATGTAGCTAAGTGTGAGGTGATTCACTTTGGGAAGAATAACAAAAAGATGGGGTACTGGGCTAATGGTCGGATACTTGGTAGTGTGGATGAGCAGAGGGATCTTGGTGTCCATGTACACAGATCTCTGAAAGTTGCCACCCAGGTAAATAGTGCGGTGAGGAAGGCATATGGCATACTGGCTTTTATTGGTAGAGGAATTGAGTTCCGGAGTCCTGAGGTCATGATGCAGTTGTATAAGACTCTGGTGCGGCCGCATCTGGAATATTGTGTGCAGTTTTGGTCGCCATACTATAGGAAGGATGTGGAGGCACTGGAACGGGTGCAGAGGAGGTTTACCAGGATGTTGCCTGGTATGGAAGGAAGATCGTATGAGGAAAGACTGAGACACTTGGGGCTGTTTTCATTAGAGAAAAGAAGGTTTAGGGGTGACTTGATTGAGGTGTACAAGATGATTATGGGGTTAGATAGGGTTGACAGTGTGAAACTTTTCCCGCGTATGGAGTCGGGTATTACAAGGGGGCATAGCTTTAAATTAAGGGGGGGTAGATATAGGACTGAAGTTAGGGTAGGTTCTTCACTCAGCGAGTCGTAAGTTCATGGAATGCCCTGCCAGTAGCAGTGGTGGACTCTCCCTCTTTATGGGCATTTAAGCGGGCATTGGATAGGTATATGGAGGATAGTGGGTTAGTATAGGTTAGGTGGGCTTGGATCGGCGCAACATCGAGGGCCTGTACTGCGCTGTATTCTTCTATGTTCTATGTTCAATGTAATAATAGGTTGGTTATGGTAAGGGATTTTAACTTTCCAAACATAGACTGGGACTGCATAGTGTCAAGGATGGACAGGAATTTGTTAAGTGTGTACAAGAAAACTTTCTGATTCAGTATGTGGATGTACCTACTGGAGAAGGAGAAACTTTGACCCACACACTTTGGGAAATAAGACAGGGCAGGTGACTGAGGTGTCAGTGGGGGAGCACTTCAGATCCAGAAATCATAATTCTATTAGTTTTAAAATAGTGATGGAAAAGGTTAGACTGGATCTAAAAGTTAAAGTTCTAAATTGGAGGTAGGTTAATTTTGACGGTAGTAGGCAAGAACTTTGAAAAGTTGATTGGGGTCGCAGGTAAAGGGACGGCTGGAAAATGGGAAGCCTTCAAAAATAAGAGAATATGGGTCCCAGAGACAGTATGTTCCTGTTAGGGTGAAAGGCAAGGCTAGTAGTTGTAGGGAATGCTGGATGACCAGAAAAATTGAGATTTTGGTCACGATAAAGAAGGAGGTGTATGTTAGGTAGAGACAACAGAGATTGAGTGAATCCCCAGAAGAGTATAAAGGCAGTAGGAGTAAATTTAAGAGGGAAATCAGGAGGGCAAAAAGAGGGCATGAGATAGCTTTGGCAAATGGGGTTAAGGAGAATCTAAAGGGATTTTATAAATACATTAAGAGCAAAGGGGTAACTATGAAGAGAATAGGGCCCCTTAAAGATCAGCAAGGCCACCAATGTGTGGAACTGCAGGAGATGGGGGTGATACTGAACGAGTATTTTGCATTAGTGTTTGCTGTGGACAAAGATATAGCAGATATAGAATTCGGGAGAAAAAAATGACATCTTGAAAAATGTCCATATTACATAGCAGGAGGTGCTGGATAGCTTAAAACTCACAAAGATGGATAAATCCATGTGACCTTATCAGGTGTACCCTAGAACTCTATGGGAAGCTAGGGAAAAGATTGCTGGGCCCCTTGCTGAGATATTTGTATCATTGATAGTCACAGGTTAGATGCTGGAAGACTGGAGGTTGGCTGACATGGTACCATTATTTAAAAAAGATGGTAAGGAAAGGTTGGGGAACTATAGACCGATATTGGAAGGGATCCTGAGGGACAGGATTTGCATGTATTTGGAAAGGCAAGGACTGATTAGAGATAGTCAGCATGGCTTTCTGTGTGGGAAATCATGTCTCATTAAATGGATTGAGTTTTTTGAAGGAATTACAAAGAGGATTGATGAGGGCAGAGCAGTGGACGTGATCAAACGGACTTCAGTAAGGCATTCGACAAGGTTTCTCATGGTAGACTGGTTAACAGGGATAGGTCACATGAAATACAGGGAGAACTAACTTTTTGGATACAGAACTGGCTCAAAGGTAGAAGACAGAGGGGGTGGAGATCTGTGACCAGTGGTGTGCCACAAGGGTTGATGCTGGGTCCACTACATTGCATCATTTACATAAATAATTTGGATGTGAACATAGAAGGTATGATTAGTAAATTTGCAGATGATACCAAAATTGGAAGTGTAGTGGAAGTTATCTCAGAGTACAACAGGTTCTTGATCAGATGGGACAATGGACTGAGAGGTGGCTGAAAGTGTTTAATTTAGATAAATGTGAGTTGCTACATTTTGAAAAGACAAATCAGGGCATGACTTATACACTTAATGGTAGGGTAATGGGGAGTGATGCTGAACAAAAAGACCTTGGAGTGCAGATTCATATTTCCTTGAAAGTGAATCCACAGATAGATAGAATAGTGAAGAAGGTGTTTGGTATGCTTTCCTTTATTGGTCAGTGCATTGAGTATAAGTGTTGGGAGGTCATGCTGCGGCTGTAGAGTAAATTGGTTAGGTCACTTCTGCAATACAACATACAATTCTGGTCTCTCTGCTATAGGAGGGATATTGTGAAACTTGAAAGGGTTTAGAAAACATCTACAAGGATTTTGCAAGGGCTGGAGGGTTTGACCTATATGGTGAGGCTGAATGGTCTGGATCTATATTCTCTGGAGTGTCAGAGGCTGAGGGGTGACCTCATAGAAGTCTATAAAATCATGAGGGACATAGGTAGGGTAAACAGAAAAGGTCTTTTTCCGGGTTGAGGGAGTCAAAAACTAGAAGGCATAGGTTTTAAGATGAGAGGGACACGATTTTAAAGGGACCTAAGGGGCAACTTTTTTCCATGCAAACAGTGATCTTCATATGGAATCAGCTGCCAGAGGAAGTGGCGGAGGCTGGTGCAATTACAACATTTAAAAGGCATCGGGCTGGACATATGAATAGGAAGGGTTTAGACAGATATGGGCCAAATGCTGGCAAATGGGCCAAGATTTATCTAGGATATCTGGTTGACATGGACAAGATGGACTGAAGGGTCTGTTTCTGTGCTATACATCTCTATGATTCTTTGACTGTATGACTCCTGCAAAGTCTCCTGGCAGCAAGGATGCTGAACACATGCAAATTGTTGCTTTTATAATATAACATACTAATCTATACTCATCCATAGATGCAGAAAAGATCCTTCTGCTGGATCAGATGGAAAATCCTCTTTGCAATAATCAAGAACATTATTATTTTGAAGTAAAACATTGCAGAGGTAGATTAAACTTCTGTACTCATAACCATAAGGCAGATTTTGTACCAATGGGATTCCACTTCATGGAGGGGGCAGACAGCTTGTCCCATCTCTCCTCCTTCCCTTTGCCCTGCTTAACGTTTCAAGTAATTTGCATCAGGATAAATCCACATAGTATATGCAGGAGGGTTAAGTGCAAAATGTCCTTGTATTTTATTAACATAGTAGTTTTCCCATTTCTCCCAATAGTCTATCATGAACACATCTTTATATGGTGTCCCTTGCTCACTGCAAGGATCATAGATAAGATAGACAACCTGAGCACAATGCCCAAACGTGTTTCAAAATGGACATGTCTTGAGAGGCATAGAGATGGATCTTCAACCCTACCATTTGCATGCATATCAACCCAGGATAATACCATGTGTACGGCACCTCCAGAAGTTTTATCCCAATCGATATCCTGTGACTGTTGGATGGTTTGAGCCCAATAATATTGTGGCCTTCTTTCAGCCATCAACTGCTTTGAATAATTATCTAGGAAATAGCTGGTCCTGTAACTCAGATAATATGGTGCAGACCTTCAAGGATCTGCCCAGTGGAGAGCAAATTAACAGGAAAAATAAAACATTCTAGTTATAAAAAGGTGCATCTCCCTACTTTGACAAATTTATTTTCTTATCAGAACAAGTTAGCTGATGAGCAATTAAAGTGAGTAATCTGTCTTCAACTGGAACAGGCAAAATACCAAATTATCCAGGGTATTGAGGTAACACAAGTATTAACTGTTAAGTCCTTCAACCAACAACACTCCCTTTCCTACGCTTACGACCTTATCAATCCCCAGAATCTGAGGTCAAACGCACTATTGTTGGTTCTGCTATAATACGCATTTCTTCAATGCAAATTGACATTAAAGTGATTGAAGAATTTAGACCGTTATTTGTAGAATGCAAACTTTCCTTCCTTGTGTTGGCTAGCCATTAGCTAAAATGGCATGGCTAATGCGCGATTTTCTTACAAGATTGCACGAGAATGGAAAAATCATGTTATATCAAAACTGACTGTACTTCATTTCTCTGACCCACACAGGCATGGCATGATACCTGGATGCATTAATATTCCTATGCAGCAAAATCATTGCAACCAAAACCTACAGTTGCTTCAGCAAATATCAAGTGTATGTTGCTGTGCCCTTTACGAGTCTCAGATCTGCAATCTACATCTTCTCTTCATCACTGTTTATATACCAGGCAGGAACAAGCATGACAAATGTTTTGATATGCCACAGATATCTTTCACTTACTCGTAAAATATTTTGTCAGTTTTTATTTCACTTCAGGCTTGCATTTCAATTTTAAACTCTATTGATGGAACTACGCTGCTAAGTATGCCATGTATTTTCTCTGAGGTGCTCAGTCAACCTTGTAAGAAAGCTCTGTGGCAATTTTTCTTTGTTATTTTGATTGGCAAAGCAACTATATAAACTCAGAGATGTTCTGGGTGAGTGAATCGTACAGGAGATTTGCCATCTGGGCCTCTTTACAAAGCATTTACAAAAAATCGTCTTCTTGTTTATTTTCTCAATGGAGCCTTTCACTAAAGAATTGTTTGAACAATAAATGATAATGATATCATTTGGGAACTGGTTGAGGCTGATTGCATCTTTGCTGCTCATAATCCATCTCCTTCATGTTATTGGGCTCCAGAAATCCTGCAGGAAAAGCCAACAGTTATGTCACACGGCAAAGATATTTCCAAACGTTGACAGTGATAAACAAAATGTAGAAGGAATGATGATTGCAAGGTCAACCTCATTCTTTAAATAATCTTAACCCTAATGCTTTAATATGGACAGAAGTAAATTCCATAATCAATGGATGGGAGATAAGAACATCTCTTTAACCAATTTATTTGCCACGTATGGCATGCTATTATTATTTCTAAACTATTTAATATATTTATTTCCTTTCTTTCCCCTATATACTGCACAGGAGACAACATCCAAAATAGAGTGTTACTTTTTATCAACAGGCCCTATGGCTCTCATTGAGGGCTGAAGGGCCTGTTCTGGCTGTATTGTTCTAATATCCAGTTATACCTCATGATCATCTTTATTGACTCCTCCATTGTTGCTACACGACCAGATTGTTTTTCAAAACCCAGTACTGCATGATTAGATATTTACTCCAACAAAACATCAGAAATACTGAAGTTCCAACCTGTTTGTCAATTGGGTGTCTTATTTGACTCTGAGATGAGATGGTGATCGTATATTCTGAGGACAACTATTCTCAAGCTCCATAACATTATCAGATCTATCCCTGTCTCAGTACAGCCTCTGTTGAAACCTCTATCCGTTTTTTTTAACCTTATACTTGCCTATTCCAATGCTCTCCTCACTGACCTTCCATGTTCTACCCTCAGTAAACATGAGGTCATCCAAATCTCTGCTGTGTTGCAACAAGATGCATTCATCTATCAGCCATGTGTTCTCTGACCTACATTGGCCACCATTCAAGGAGTGGCTTAAGTTTTGTTTTTAAACATTCTACACCTGTACATTTCTCTACTACCATTAGGCCAGTATAAAATATAAATCACTGTCCAATCAATTCAAGTGGACCCAGATTAAAACTTCAGGAGAATAATAGATGCAACTCATGGTCCATCCAGTATGAGCTAGCATCCAATGAAATAGGACTCCACAGACAAGTCTGTGTTTAGTTTTCTGGGTTCAGAAATGCTTATCCAGGCTCCAGAAAACCAGCCTGAGATTTGTTGCCCCAGCTTGCCCTGCATTTGTAAGGCTAAACCTACCCAATCATTCTCAAAAGAAGCACTTTCTACCTTATATTACCAGAGTCACTGGACTGTCACAGAGTACTTGATATCCATCCAGATCCAACTGCTTCATTATCCAGTTATTGAAAGTCAGTTATCAAATTGCACTTACCTTCTCTTTGATTTCAGTGGACGTCAATGGACACCTTGGCCATCCCGTACTTAAACCTTAAAATCAGAATTTAAATATCATGAGTTTAACAGCATGCCACTGTTCACCATTATTGCTTTATCAGAAAGGCATACAGAGATAGATAGGGTAATTTATGGATTTTCTCCCCTAGGACTCTCAGAGAATGAGCAATTTTAAGTTCACTTACTGTTTACATTTTCCATATATGGTACAGTTAAGCAGTGGATGATATATCCTTGCCAGCTTTTCTTGGAAAGCAATGTTAAACATGTAAGATGGCCCTAAAACATTTCAGAATTTGTGTTCCACAATCTGTACCTTTCAACGTACTCTATAAATACATCAAGATTCAATCTTCATGAAATTATAAATTATATAAATAG
This sequence comes from Chiloscyllium plagiosum, assembly GCF_037043375.1. Taxonomy (NCBI): domain Eukaryota; kingdom Metazoa; phylum Chordata; class Chondrichthyes; order Orectolobiformes; family Hemiscylliidae; genus Chiloscyllium; species Chiloscyllium plagiosum. Next base: position 31,346,082 of record NW_028270164.1, on the reverse strand, counting down.
AACACAATCTAATCAAATTTTAACTCCTTTACTAAAATTTTCCTTGATCAAGCAAGAAGGAATTTGACTAACACATCCAAGGGAACATCATAACCCTGGCATTTCTAATATAAATAAGCATGTTAACCTTTTGTGAATATTAATTTTCTTTTGTTCAAATGCCACTTAGTAACACTTATTTCTAAGCTAACATTCATAAGCAATTCTATTTTCTCTTATAATCACTGCCAGGATTGTGGTTTTGCAGAAATCTTGGAATTGCGAGTTGGCAACAAGGTGTAGATGATGCCCTTTAACATCACACACCCAATTTCAAGCATAGCCCAGCGGTACAAAGTGAACTGATCCACATATTAACAACTGCAGGTGGACAGACTCAATATAGCAGATTCTGCAGTGGAAGGCCTGTTCTTGGGACTAAACACCACACCACTGACTTGTGCAGTCAGAACTGCAACCTGGCCTACTTTAGGGCAATGCTCTTAACTTTCATTCTTACTTTCATGCATGAATCATCAGTTGTATCTGAATGGCCACTTATAAAATGTGTTTCTTTTTTACCTTTCAAATGTAGTTTTAAATTAGAATATTAGATGTGCATTTAAATAGCAGCAGATGATTCTTCCTCTAGTTCATACTTAAAGTTGTATTTTTCAATTGTGATGTTAGATCAAGTGACCTGGCTCCCTGCTTTTTTCATGCTCTATAAATTTAAATTATAATTTAGAAATGAAGGATCATATTCCATAAGAATTTGTAATCACTGCTAAGCTATGAGATCTCAATAGAAGGAACAATTGGAAAGTTACACTTGATCCTATCTCTCTTGGACTAGAATTAGAATTAGAATTAGGTGTATCGTCACATGGACTTAAGTACAGGGATTCATATTAGAGCAAAAAAGATATGAAGTCGCCATCTTAGGTACAAGGATACCTAAGTACAAAATCTCCAGTATAAATTAGAAAAACAAAAAAATAGTTAGAGTATCTTGTTCTTCAAGCCAATAGTTACTGTTTTATTTCACTCAAGAAAATCATAAAATGCCTGAGGGTCTTTACCAGAGATTGTCATGACATCCTTAGACTCAGGTGAGCATGGGTGGAAAAGTGTTCATAGGAGAGGGGGCAGATGACTTACAGCGGCTACTCCCCTCCCAACGTGAAATCCCTCAGCTAGAGGCACAGTGCCCTTGAAAGCTGGTTCCCAAGCTTTAATTAAAGGGACATGCTCCCTTTAATTAAGTTGCAGCTGAGGTATTGCTCAACATGTTTTGATTAGGTCAATGTTTTGCCTGGTGGACTGGGTTTTGACAAGGTTTGCCTGGTGGACTTTGGGAGCTACTGGAAAGTCATGTCTTCAGCACTTGCTTGGAATGCAGAAGGGCAACTTACAAAAACTGATATAGTTTCAGGCATCAGAAGTACAATTTCAATATTTGTGGATCACAGCAAACTGTTAGTTTTAATTATTATTGAATAAGAGAAAAGAAGCACAAATATTAATAAACTTGTATAAAAGACATGCAATTTGAAACTGCATCTGAGGTTCAAGAGGAATAAAAAGGCCACAAATTGCTTAATAAATGTCTCATTGCGGTAGAGGAGAAGGGAGAATATTTGCAAATCACTAAAAATAGCGACATATGTTAATGGATTGGTGATGATTTGCCACCGCCAATTAACCACTGCCAGTTCGCCACCAGCGTTTCTCCACTGGGGTCGTTTGACCTCTGGAGACTATTCGACACCGGAAATATATATATGTACTGATTGTTTTCCCTCCCGCCTGTTCTTTCATACTTCTCAGTCCCCTTTATTTATACAACAGCATAGTACATATTGATAAAAAAAAGAGGTGAAATAAATATCATTTTATTGGTTTATACATAAAAATGAATTACAAACACTTGCGGTGGCGAATCGTCTTCAGTGGCCAATGGGCAGTGGCTAAGCGTCCTCGGCGTGAAAGGGCAGTGGCTAATCGGCGGCGGTGAATGGTCCCATCCCGATGTTAATACAGTCATTTTAAAAAAGCTAGCAAAACCCTGGGGTTCATTACTATAGGGACAGAATAGAGAAGCATTGAAATTATGTTAAACTTGTATCACATTTGGTTAGAGCATATGTAAAACCGTACTCAGTTCAAGTCTTCATATTATAAAAGGGGTATAGATACAGTGGGGAAGGTACAAAGTAGATTCACAGGCATGTTAACAAAACTGAGATATACTACTTATCAGAAAAGGCTGAACAAGCTGAAGTTCGTATTTCTAGAAAAAGGGAGACAGAAATGATCTAGTAGAGGGGTTGGTAAGACAAATATAAAGCAGTATTTTCCATTCATGGCAACGACAAAAGCTCTGGATCACAAATGTAAGACTGTCATCAATAAATTCTATTGGGAATTCAGGAGAAACTTCGTTACTCAAGGAGTGGTAAGAACCGGAACTCATTAACAGGACTAGGGACATGCTAGTGGAATGTGTTGCTAAGTACATGAGAAAGAAAGGAATAGAAAGTTATGCTGATCCAGTTAAATGAAGATGAGTAGAAGAAGGCCTCTGGGTCATAAGTACTAATGAAGACACATGGCTAAATTACCATGATTCTGTAAATTCTGTGTAATTCATGTGCCTAGGGTTCAGGCAGGGATTTTAATTAAAAGTGAGTAGATTGTATGCCACTCATGTTCCACCTATTCAGAGTAAGAGAATTGTTACAGCAAAGAAGGAGGCCATTCAACCTATTGTTCCCGCACTATAGTCTTGAAATGTGTATCATTACCTTGTGCAAATCTCCTACTTTCGCCCCACATCCTTACCACCTAAACAATCATCCAATTCCCTCTTGAATGCTTCAATAGAACCTGCTCTACAACATTTCCAGGCAGTGTATTCTGTATCTGACCTATTTGCTGTGTGATAAGATTTTTTCACATATCATCGCACTTGACTTTAAATCTTTGCCCTCTTGTTCTTGTTCCCTTTTCACGTAGAAGCAGCTTTTCCCAATCTATTCTATCTAACTGTCATGTTCTTGTATCAAGTCTCCTTCAGTCTTATTCTCTCCAAGGATAACAATCCCAACCTCTTCAATTTATCCTCATAATTGAACTCCTGGATCCATTCTTGTTAATGGCTTCTGCACTCTTTCCAATGCATTTACCCATGTTTCCTATGATGTGACACCCACAACATTACTAAATATTCCAGCTGAGGTTGAACAAATGTCTTATTTATGTTTGATGTACAGTATTCTAGCCAACACTCCTTAAAGTTACCATTGGAAGCTGGTGAAATGACATTAAGTGAAAGGAGTCAGCACAGAACTGCAGCATATAGGTCCCAGACATGTCCCCAACACTGACAGCTTTCTGTCTCTGGTATAACTACTTGGCATAACACCCTGTTCTTTCAAGACCTCTGATTCATTAAAAGCCTTGCCACATGGGGTCAATATTTAAAACAGCACTTATCCATCAGCTTTAATGCAGCAGCAGGCCTATTTAATGTCCAATTCAGGGCTAATGAGTTACGTGGCTTAACACTTTAGTGACAAAAATCCAAAAGATAATGTTGCACTTGTTTAAGTGTAGGGAACCAGGCATGAATGCTCCCTGGCTGCATTAGAATACATGAAATGGAAGGAGGAAGAAATTGTTTAATTACTAATGATAGGTAGCTTTATGGTGCACCTTGACAGAAAAGGGTGATGAGGATGGGAAATGCAATCCTGGTCAATCATTCCTTTGCTTCTTTATTCTGAGTCCACCTCATTTGTAAGGATCAGTTGTGTAAAATATATTATTCAATAGATTAAGAAATATAATACAAAAAAAGAACTTGTTTGGCTGGCCTTTTCTTGATCTAATTATAGCTTGTGTTCTGCACATTGCAGTAAGCAGTGCTTAAAAGTATCACAAATAAAATTATTGCCTATTCAGTAAAGCACTTATTAGATTATGCCATCAGCAAGGTATTTTATAGGCTACTGTTTATAAGTCAATCCAGTCTAGCTTCCTGGGGAGCATTAATACCAGTGCATTATATTTTTTCTGTTAATATTTTTATCCAAAATGTAGAAAAAGTTTGTTTATTTAGACAACTAAGAGTTAGACTAAATCTGAGTTCAGTGACCAAATTTAGTATTTTTGATCCCACGATGATATTTCCTCTTGTTCTTCTGCCTTTAAAGAAAAATTTGCAGTATTAATTATGCATTTTGTGCTGCCAAGTCCTGCATTTTTTGTGTGTTTCAGTTTTGCTCTACTTCTTCCTATTGCCTTTCAAGGCTAAATCTGCTGTTCTAAATTTGGTAATGCAACTGCTTAGGATTCCATGGAATGTCCTCACCATGCAACCTAAATTATTAGGCTGACTAAGTGCCCCCTCTCACTGCTGACTGGCTGTCCATATAATTAATATTCCCAACGTACTTGGAGCAGCTTCTGAGTGGTGCAATCTTACATCAATTACAGTTCTCATTTCATGTTTGGTTGCTAAATCATATAAGGATTCTCTACAGTCTGGTTTGGTACTTCAACACCTCCTGTTAGGGAGACTTTAAAGATCATAATTTTATTAGATAAGCTATCAGAATTACCAAATTGATCTTTCTTGGATGTATATGAATTTCATTATAACTGCAAAGTGCTATTTCAGGTGAAGATCTTAAACTAGTGTGCATAAGTTTTATTTATTTATTTTTGGTTAACAAGATACAAAAATGTCACGATTTAGAAAACAAGAATACAAAAGGCAGGTGAGCGAGGATCCAGATATTGATAATTTGTTGGCAAATTTGTCTCCGGAGGAAATGCAAGAACTTCAAATTGAGTTGGATGTCATGGACCCAAATTCCAATGTTGCTGTCGGGTTGAGACAGAGAAATCAGACAGAGAAGCAGCCCACAGGAACATATGATCGAGAGGCAATGCTCACCTACTGTGAGAAAACAACTAGGAAACTGATAGAGAAAGAACTATCAATTGACGTAAGTTCATCTGTGTACGTTATTTACCACCCAGAATTTGTTAACAGTTTGAGTACAATTGTTGATTTCCACATTTTCATTAATCTATAAGTTTTTTTTCAATTTGTTAAACATTATTATTTTCAAGAAGCTATTCTTTATGGTCTTTATTTTCATTCCTTTACAACATTCAGATCTGAAACTGAGACAAGATCGTAATGCACTTTACTGTACGTGCATGCATGTATATGTTTGAGTAAAGCAGCTATAATTCTTAATGAAAATTGATCTAAAATTTGCAGTAATCAATTGAATATGTCTGTAATTTTTTCACTTTCCCCTCAATATTTGTCAATTATATGCAATTTCCATTTCAATAATTTCCTGAAATTAAAGAAAAGAAAAAATCATTCTTGAGCAGATTCCAAGCACAGCATCAGCAAAGAAGCATCTCACAATGTTGTGTTATTGCATGTATTATGTCACCACTAGATTCTAGTTGATTTAGGAAAATAGAATCAAATGTGTCAATCATAACCCAATGGTATTGCTCTCCTATCTGAATCAGAAGGTATGGGTTAAAGTCCCACCCCAGAGATTTGATCAAAGCAAATAAATACTTCAGCACAGTACTGACTGAGTTGTCTGAAGTTCAGTCTTGAGATGAAACTTTAAACCTAGGCCCCTCTGCCCTATCAAGGTGGATATGTAGGTTATCTATTGGCACTATTTTGATGAAGAGCTGTTGTTGAGATCAAACTGAGGCAGTATTTCTCACATTACATCAGTGCTTATACTTCTAGAACATATACCTTTTATGTGTAATGTCCTGATGGTGCAAAGGGTATTTTATATTTCTTTCATGCATATTTTAACACCACATAGATGAAAGGTTGTAAGAATGTTTGCAACAGGACTTGCAGTGAAAAGCTGGTGATTTTGATTTATGATTTTTGATATCAGAAACAATCAAAACTGAACCATGGAATTAGCGTATTTCCTGTAGCAGCTGAAGTTTGACACCCTCAACAGAATCAATAGGAAACCATATTATTGACTCAATAAGACACTAATATAGATTTTCTCAATTCTTTTATAGCTGCTTTGCAGGTTTGCTTTATACTTATTTGCTCAACAGCTAGTTTCTTTGCTTTTGCACTGGAATTTTTTTTCTGAAATGCAGATGTAAATTTTAAGAGCCTGCAGGTCTTTCTCAGTTTAAGCAGTCAAAGATGGCAAGGCTGTAACAGATGTGCATGCCTAAAACTCATAAGCGTAGCAAGCAATTCAGAATCAAAAGAATCTCAGAACAAATAGTACAAATGGAAAAAAAGAGCATAGCCATCTCCAGAATTTAGGCTTCACTTTTATATCTCGTTTGCTCTAAAACTAAAGGAATTTGTCACCTGTACAAGCTATGAAACAGATTCCAATGATCATAAATAACACTGATTGTGATACATCTGACTCAGAGGAATATATAGGATGTACATTATAGAAACAGGTCATTTAGTCCAGCCGTCCATGCTGGTGTTTATTCTGGGTTCAAACCTAGTTCACTGTCTGATCATGGCAATACAACTGGAAATGTTTCCAAACCACAACTTTTGACATCTGATGAGTACAATATTCACAAGAAAATGAAAAGAAAAATAATGCTATGTTTTACTAAAAGGGGAACTGAATGCAACAGTAGGGAGACTATGCTTCAGTCATACAAGGCATTGCTGAGACTACATCTGGAGCACTGTATAGAGTAGTGGTCACCATATTTACAGAAGGATGTTAATGCATTGGAAGCAGTTTAGGGAAGTTTACTAGATTAATGCCTGGAATGAGCAGATTGCCTTATGCGGAAAAGTTAGACAGACTTAGCCTGTATCCTCTACAGTTGAGAAGAGTCAGAGGTATCGCAGCTGAAGCATACAAAATTCTGAGGGCCTTGACTGGAAAAAAGATGAAAGAATATTTCCTTGTTGGGAGAATCTAGAACTATGGATCACAATTAAAAATAAGGTGGAGAAAGCCATTTAAATCAGAGATGAGGAAACGTTTGAGGAATTCCCTTCCTCAAAAGGCAATGGATACACAATCTTTAAATATTTTTAAGGTAGAGATACATGGATTCTTGAATAGCAAGGACTTGAAGAATTCTCAGGAATGTGCTAGCCTGTAGAGTTGAGGATAAAATAAGATCAGCCATTATCTTATCGAATGGCAGAACAGGCTCAAAGGCCAAGTGACCTACCCTTGTAACTTGCTTATCAGGTGTTCATATGTTGTACGTTGTTCAGTAAAAAATAATTATTATTTCACTATATTTCTAACTTACACATAAACATTACCTTAAATATTGTACCATTAAATACTTATTTTGTCAAAACACAAATGTGACATTTGCTAAATTCGAAACAGAGCAAAATAAGATAATTAGTGACTAAGGTTGCGGTGTTGCTAATTTCTTCATATGGCAATAAATGTTTTGCCTCTCCAATCCTACAACGTTGAATCATACCAACAGGTTTTGGAAAATTAAAAACTGATGAAGTTGTGACTGAGATACACAAGTCACTGCTGAGTGAGGTGAGTAAATGGTAATTGAGTTCAAAATTGACACAAAAGTACATGGATGATAATTCTTGTTTATAGAATGCAGCAGTTGTGTTGCAGTCAGTAGAGATTAGTAATTGAGCATTGCATAAGTTTGTTGTGGGGTTGAGATTTGATTAGATTGATTTTCTTTTAGTAATTATTGAATGTTGTAGAATGCAGGTTTTTTAATGCAAAACAGCTTTGTGTTTGGAGCTTTATATATTTAAAGAATTTGGTACCAGAGAATGCTTAGAGGCAACCTGAATTTCTGATGGTGAAATTGAGAGTCGAGCTTGACTTTTATTCAAAGACACTGATGACACAACTTAATTCTGTTCCTTAATTACTACTTACTATATGATCCAGTTTATCCCTGGCAGTGAAAATGGAAATTATCCCCTTTGGAACTTATCTAACTTGGATTACCTTTTTTGGAAATAAAGGACCGAGTGAAAAGATCAACATTTATAAAAGCAAGTTAAGAGCTTGTAATAATTCCACTGCACCACAGAGCAAAACATATGGAATTGTTACAATTAACACAGTAGGTTCTAAAACTCATTGAAGACAACCATCTACAAAATCAGAAATCACACTTGTCAGCCCTCAAAAAGATTCTGACAGGAGCAGTGAGAGGTTTTCTAATTTTTATAGCTCAGTTGACTGGATGGCTGGTTTGTAATGCAGAATGACACCAATAGTTTGGGTTCAATTCCAGCATTGGCTGAGGTCACTATGAACATCCCATCATCTCAATCTCACCCTTCACCTCAGGCATGGTGACTCTTGGATGAAGCCACCACCAGTCCTTTTTCTCAAATAATAAGAGAGCAGTCCACTAAGATTATGGTGACTTTTGGTGATCAGTTGGCTGGATGGCTGCTTTACAATGCAGAGTGATGCCAACAGCACAGCTTCAATTCTCACCCCAGTTGAAGTTACCATGAATGTTGCTGCTTCTTAAACCTTCCTCTTACTTGAGGCATAGTTACCCTTGGATAAAATCACCACTGGTCATCTCTCTCTGCAGTGAGACTGCAGGATGATGGTGACTTTGCCTTTATACCTCTATCACTGATGTCAAGAATTCAAAAATTGCTACTGTGCTTGTTCAGAATTAATTATTAAAAGCTTTTGGACCACTTTTGCTTGTTGAGTTGCACCAGAAGTCTTGTTCCCTCTGTGTAGAATTTGAATGTCATCACCCAATGAAGCACATATTAAGCAACAGAAAATCTATAATCACAGTTAACTTTTTTGCCCCCTTCTTCCACACCTGAGCATGTGTATTACTCTTTCTACCTGAAGCATGCAGCATTTGCACTATTTGCGACTAACCTAGGCATGGCCAGCCCATTAACTGGCTAACGAAAAAGCTCTGAACTACAGCAGCTCCTACTGATCTGACAGCATGGAGCAGTAGTAATGACTGGTAGATTTAGGGTTTATGGATTGCTGACCCAAAGCTGTAGCTAGAGGTTTCTAATACTGATATGGTCTCACTGTTCCTGAATGAAAATGTAACTTGATTTCTTTTGCTCCCTGTGACTGCAGCACAGGATACATCCAACTTTGGATCTGTAACAAAAAGTGATGGTGGTGAATATGAACTGTTAGCTATGGATAGACATATGCACGGCTGAGAATCATTAAAATTGACAGGAAGGTTAAGGACAGCAAGATATGAGAAAGAAGTATTTTGAGGTACACGGATTAGATACTTAATTACACTGCATCTCCAATACAAAAGCCAGTTTGTAAACCTAAAAGAGTCATCATTCCCTAAAGGGCTTAGCCACAATAGGCCCAGAATTTGATAGGCAAGACTGGAAAGGAGATCATGGATAAAGTAACTCTAAAGAGGCTGGTATCCTGTCACTAGGTACACTTTATTTACATGTGGAAATTTTTTGACACTTATCCAGCTCCCTCAGAGTCAAATCTCAGAGTGAACAGAACATCTGACACTCCTGTTTAGAATTGTCAGCTTGGGTTCCTTGATTGGACCAGGTAAACAGCCCCCAATCAGGGAACTCAAATTCCATGAGGCCCACCTGGCTGAGCTCTTTACAATAACTACATCCCTCCTCCTCTGAGTTTGAGGACACAGGCTAGTTCTTTATTTTGTAGCTCCTCCTGGTCAGGTTCCTCCAAATCTGTCCCTAATGCAGGCAGCATATAATGCATAGTAACTCGCCTTTTGCGCCCAGAGCATCTCAGAAGAAATTCATTCTCCTCTTCATGCAGCAAAGGCTTCGAGGCAAAGACATTCACTGTGTCCATTTCAGATTCCGAGGCATTTTCAATGCTCACCGGGGAAGGAGAGTCTACAGGTTTTGGAACTTTCAGAAAGGCAGGGCATGTTTTGCTTCTGCACCGTTTGCAAGTTTGTAGTTTCATATGGTCCTCATACTTGTTCAGGACCGTTGCACCTACCCAAACTTTATACATCACTGGACCTGACCTCATGTCAACTGTGCTTCTTACCCATGCAGGGCCATTCCCGTGGCTCCTACATCAAACTTTGTCCCCCGAAGTACACTGTCTTTCTTGCTTAGCAGAGTCTTGTGTCTAGCATTTCACCACCCCACACTGACCTCCCCACCCCCCCCCCCCCCCCCCCCCCCACCCCCCCCACCCCCACCCCAACCCAGTTCTGGGAATATCAAATTCAACCTGGTACAGAGTCTTCTCCTCATTAGCAATTCTGCTGGAGCTATCCCTGTAATTGCATGAGGGGTGGTCCTATAATCGAATGGGAACTGGGGCAGCTTGGTATCCAGTGAAGTTGTAGGCTGTTTCTTTAAGCCTGCCTTCAAAGTTTGGACTGCTCTTTCTGCCAGACCATTGGATGGTCCTTATATGATAAATACTGGTCTTTATAGGTCCAAACAGGTTTCAATTCCGGTTGTGACAGCCCTTGGTTTCTCCCATCATTACCAGTTGTTTAAGTTTTTCCAGGATTGGATCTTTCTGTGTCTAAATTCTGATATGGTCAGCTGTGACTAGAAATATGTTCAGAAAATTTAAAACCATTATGGACTCTTCCAGTGGCACTAACACTGGTAGTGTATATGCCAGAAGGAGATGGGTCAATGCATCCACGTTTCCTCCTTGGCCTCCTGGATGATGTTCCAACTTGTAATTATACACACTTAGAATTAGAGTCCACTGCTGAATAATGTCTGAAGCTATGGGTGGTACTGCCTTGTCCTCTTTAAGTAGACCTAGCGGGAGTTTATGGTCCACTTTTATTACAAATTTACACCTATAAAGGTAGAACTTCCTAATTCCAAATATGACTGTCAAACCTTCCTTTCTATCTGGTCATATTTATACTCTGCATTATCCAAAGTCCTGGATGAATACGCTATTGGGTGTTCCTCTCCATTGGGTCACCTATGAGCTAATATTATACCAATGGGGAGGCATCACATGTCAATACCAGATTTGGCTTGGGGTCATAGAGTGCCAACACCTTAGAGAATAATAGCTCTTTCTTCACTTCCCTGAAAGCTATGTCTTGCCAATGCAAGCATTTCCAAGGCTGACCCTTTTTCAAGAGTTGATGCAAAAGTGCCAAGATGGAGGCCACGTTATGCCTGAACTTTCTGTAATAATTCACCAGCCCAAGGAAAGATCTAAGCTCCAGTGCAGGTGTGAGAGCCGGGGTACCTTTGATGACCTTCACTTTATTTACCATTAGGTGTAACCCAGTCTTATCAATTCTATAGCCCATGGAAGTCAGTTGGAGTATCTGGAACACACATTTATCCCTTCTAAGGTGTACACCCACCTTGGAGAAACATCTAAGGACTATGTTCACGTTCTCTAAGTGCTCTTTTTTGGTCCTCCCTGTTATTTGCATGTCAACTAGATAAATGATAACCGAGGATAGACCTTCTAAAATGTTCTCCATCATCCGCTGAAAAATTGCACAAGCTGACAAGAACCCAAATGGTTGTCTCATATGGCAGAGGCAAAGGGTGTGCACCAGATATCCAGACTGGAAAACCAAGTGGGCACTGGAGAACAGTTAGCTATTAAAAGTATGCTTATAGAGTGGCAGCAGTACATTGAAAATGTATTTTTCAAAAAAATCAGCAATAAAATTGAACTTGAAAGTTAAACTTACCTTTAAATCAAATGAAAAGCTATTTGGATCAAAGAATTTTATAAATTACAATAAGCCATCATTCTATTTGCCAAATCAACTGTAAGGTGAAAAAATATATGCGTATATGAAAGGCATAAGATATCTTCTTGATTAAAGACCATGATTTCTGAATTTGTCAAGAGCAAATATATTATATCTAATCAGCTTTTAGAGATCCCAGCTGTCTGAAGCTCAACAAAACAAGCAGTTTGAACACATCCATATCCCTTAGTCAGTACAGCAATTTTCTATTGTGAATGATCCTTCTCAGATGCCTGAACTGCCTGACAATATCTTGCCAATGTAGATGCTAAGGTATGGAGAACACATAGAAGGATATGTTCATCCAAAAAACACAACTTTTAATCTAAAACAGTGATTCAAGACAGCCTAGATTTACAACTTAAATTTATTCTTGTGATTTGGTTGTGTATTATGTATCATCATAGTAATTATTTTTATAGATATGCAAATATATGGATTTGCTCTCAGCAGAGCTGGTCTACATTTTATCATTGTTCTGGACCAGACCAACCCCCTCAAAATATATTAAGAAGATGACCAACTTTTCCTTATTTTAAAGCCAAGGTGTTGTATTCCACACATAATTTGTTTGGACAAACTACCAGTTTTGAAGCAAAATACACTGTAATCATACATGATAATTAAAATACAACAAAAGCAAGAATTGAGATAATTTAACTCTATTAGAAATATTAACAGGATAAAACCCAAGGCCTCATAAGCTGTTTATTGGCTTTGGAGCAGATTGCTTGGCACCTCTGTCTCAAACTTTTGTCATTAAAGAGGACAAAATATTCCTCTTAAAGCTACAGTATCGTCACACTATTCACAACTAACATTAACAGCTTTTTTGCATATACATCTCTGCTTTGCTACCACTATAACTCCTTTTGTCTCTGGCTCTGGCACCCTTCTCCATCTGTTCCACTCACTCCTTCAGCAAATGTAACAACTGCGTAAAAACTTTTATTTTCTAGTCACATTCAGTTTCAAAGAAGAGTCATTGGATGCAAAATATAATCAGTTTTTCTCTCCTCAGATGCTCCCAGACCAGCTGAGTTTCTCCAGCACTTTCTCTTTTGATTCTCCAACCTCCCCCTCCCCCCAGCCGAATCCATGACACCCCAACTTCTCAACCCAACTCCTCCCCAACATGGCATGACAAAACACCAACTTTCCAACACCACCTGACACCTCAACCACACTGAACCAACATAGCTGTCTGTGCACCACCACAATCCCACGCTGACTCAATGACTCCCTTCACTGACTCAATCTGGCTACTCCCCAACACAACAATCCCTTGACCCATTAACTTCCACAAACCTGCTCACTTACCTACCTCATCTACCTACCACCCGATCCCACTGTCACGCTACCCAGCTTCCAGCCTATCCACTTGCCAACCTATCCATTTACCTTACCCACTTTATCCACTGGGCCAATGAGCCGAGGAGTTTATCCAGTAGATGAAGTTTAATTTAGACAAATGTGAGGTGTTGCATTTCGGTAAGGTAAACCAGGCAGGACTTATACACTGCTGAAAATGTGTTGCTGGAAAAGCACAGCAGGTCAGGCAGCATCCAGGGAACAGGAGAATCGACGTTTCGGGCATAAGCCCTTCTTCAGGAATGAGGGCTTATACACTTTATGGCAAGGTCCTGGGGAGTGTTACTAAACAAAGAGACCTACGGGTGCAGCTGCATAGCTCCTTCAAAGTGAAGTCACAGGTAGACAGGGTGGTCAAGAAGGCATTTGGAATGCTTGCCTTCATTAGTCAATGCATTGAGTATAAGAATTGGGATGTCATGATAAGCTGTACAGGACACTGGTAAATCCACTTTTGAAATACTGCATGCAATTCTGGTCTGCCTGCTATAGGGAAGGCATTGTTAAACTTGAAAGAGTTCAGAAAAGATTTACAAGGATGTTGCTCGGATTGGAGGGCATGAGCTATACAGAGGAGGAAGTGCTGGATGTCTTGAAATACATAAAAGAGGATAAATCCCAAGAACTTGATCAGGTGTACCCCAGATCTCTGTGGGAAGCAATGGAAGTGATTGCTGGGGCCGTTACTGAGTTATTTGTATCATTGATAGTCACAGGTGAGGTGCTGGAAGACTGGAGGTTGGCTAACGTGGTGCCACTATTTAAGAAAGATGGTAAGGACCAGCCAGGGAACTATAGACCAGTGAGCCTGACATCAGTGGTGGACACGTTGTTGGAGGGAATCCTGAGGGACAGGATATACGTGTATTTGGAAAGGCAAGGACTGATTCAGGATAGTCAACATGGCTATGTGCATGGGAAATCATGTCACACAAAATTGATTGAGTTTTTTGAAGAAGTAACAAAGAGGATTGATGAGGGCAGAGCGGTAGATGTGATCTATATGGACTTCAGTAAGGTGTCCAACAAGGTTGCCCATGGGAGACTGGTGAGCAAGATTAGATCTCACATAATACAGGGAGAACTCGCCATTTGGATTCAGAACTGACTCAAAGGTAGAAGACAGAGGGTGGTGGTGGAGGGTTGCCTTTCGGATTGGAGGCCTGTGACCAGTGGAGTTTGCAAGGTTTGTGAAGGTTTGTAGCTCAGGTTGAGGTTTAGGGTGTAGATTTGCTCGCTGAGCTGTAGGTCAGCATCTGGATATCAAACCTACAGCTCAGCGAGCAAACCTACACCCTAAACCAGTGGAGTGTCACAGGGATCGGTGCTGCGTGCACTACTTATCATCATTTGTATAAATGATTTGGATGTGAGCATTAGAGGTATAGTTAGTAAATTTGCAGATGACACCAAAATTGGAGGTGTAGTGGACAGCGTAGAAGGTTACCTCAGATTACAACAGGATCTTGATCAGATGGGCCAATGGACTGAGAAGTGGCAGATGGAGTTTAATTTAGATAAATGTGAGGTGCTGCATTTTGGGAAAGCAAATCTTAGCAGGACTTATACACTTAATGGTAAGATCCTAGGGAATGTTGCTGAACAGAGAGACTTTAGAGTGCAGGTTCATAGCTCCTTGAAAGTGAAGTTGCAGGTAGATAGGATAGTGAAGATGGCGTTTGGTATGCTTTCCTTTATTGGTCAAAGTATTGAGTACAGGAGTTGAGGGGTCATGTTGTGGCTGTGCAGGACATTGGTTAGGCCACTGTTGGAATGTTGTGTGCAATTCTGGTCTCCTTCCTATTGGAAAGATGTTATTAAATTTGAAAGGGTTCAGAAAAGACTTACAAGGATGTTGTCAGGGTTGGAGGATTTGAACTATAGGGAGAGGTTGAATAGGCTGGGGCTGTTTTCCCTGGAGCATCTGGGGCTAAGGGGTGACCTTATAGAGGTTTATAAAATCATGAGGTATATGGATAGGATAAATAGACAAAGTATTTTCCCTGGCATGTGGGAGTCCAGAACTAAAGGGCATAGGTTTAGGATGAGATGGGAAAGATATAAAAGAGACCTATGGGGCAACCTCTTCATGCAGAGAGTGGTACGTGTATGGAATGAGCCGCCAGAGGAAGTGGTGGAGACTAGTACAATTGCAACATTTAAAAGACGCCTGGATGGATATATGAATAGGAAGGGTTTGAAGGGATATGGGCCAGGTGCTGGCAGGTGGGACTAGATTGGGTTGGGATATCTGGTCGGCATGAACAAGTTGGACCGAAGGGTCTGTTTCTGTGCTGTACATCTCTATGACTCTAACAGGCTGAAAGGGTCTTTTTTCCCTGGAATGTCAGATGGTGAGGGGTGACCTTATAGATGTTTATAAAATCACAAGGGGCATGCTTAGAGTGAATAGCCAAGGTCTATTTCTCCAGGATAAGGGAATCCAAAACTAGAGGGCATAGTTTTAAGGTGAGAGGAGAAGGTTTTAAATGGCACCTGAGGCGCAACTTTTTGAAGCAGAGGATGGTGCATGTATGGAATGAGCTGCTAGAGGAAGTGGTGGAAGCTGGTACAATTACAATATTTAAAAGGTATATGGATGGATACATGAATACGAAGAGACCAGAGAGAAATGGGCCAAATGCTGGTAAATGGAACTAGATCAACTTAGGATATCTGGTCAGCATGGATGAGTTGGACAAATGGGTCTGCTTCTATGCTGTATAACTCTATGACTCTACCAGAATACAGGAGCTGGAACCACAGCACAAGTAAAGCATATTTCCCACACTCCCCCCTTTTCCCCAAATAATCCAGTGCTTCAAGAAAGCAATTCTATTGAATGTCTGCTCCATATTTCGAAGGACCTGGCTACAGAAGACCAGACCACCAATATGGAGCTCAGTTGTGATTCAGAAACTTAGGAATAGCAATCCAATAATGGTTGCCATTTTGTTAAATATCTAACCATTGTTCTGAAACATTTATTCCTCATCTCTGGCAGGTGGGCGTGGGTCAAAACATTGTGACAGCTCATTTAAACTCAAAATGTTTGGAGATGGCAGGGTTTGAGCTAGAATCATCATGCTTTTTTTCTTTAAGTTATGTCAATAATTGGATTAGGAGAAAGTGAGGACTGTAGATGCTGGAGTATCAGAGTTGAGAGTGTGGTGCTGGAAAAGCACAGCAGGTCAGGCAACATCTGAGGAGCAGGAGAATCAATGTTACGGGCATAAGCCCTTCATTGGCTCACAAGCCTCATTCCTGATGAAGGGCTTATGCCCAAAACATCGATTCTCCTGCTCCTCAGATGCTGCCTGACCTGCTGTGCTATTCCAGTACCACACTCTTGACTGTAATTGAATTAGTGCAGAGCTTCTTATGAACACTTGGGAAAACATATTCATTGGTCAAGGTTAGAAGAGCTAACTGTCTGTAATGACGAACAGAAAAAAAAAATAATTGAATAAAGAAAACACTTGCTTTTGGGGTCACATATTTTTTACAGAAATAATCTCGACAATCCCAAGATCCATTCAAACAAACCATATGGAGTTTGCATACTCCATAAAGATCGACAGTCTCAAGCTGAAGTACAGCTGGATGAAGTACATTGTAGAGTTCATGAAACGCACTCTGTCATGAACCTGCCATCCTAATTAGGAAAAGCTTCAGGCCACTGATTTAAACAAATCCTCTGATGGAATGCAGCCAAATTTTGTTGGATGGGATATTGTTTATAATAGCCAGAGTAGATGTCTCAACTGCAAACCAAAATCCTTCTTACAGTCTGTCAAATAGCCCGTGACTTACTCCATTTCAAAAATCTACATTGGATGTTAGTGAGAATAAAAACAGCAGTAAATCTGCTGAAAGCACATAATTCAGGCTATATTTCAGAGCAGCGGTAAGGATATGATGTGTGAGTGAAGATATTATCTTTTGAATGAGATATTGAATAAGATTGGTTTTTCCAGCTCAAGTGGACATAAACGATCCCATGGCACTATTAAGCAAAGATTCGACTTCTGTAGAACATTCAGTAAAACAAGCTAAATCAGCATCAGAGCTTCTAGCTATTCTTTCAATCATTGTTAGTTACAATGTGCTGTTTACAATTTGACTGCCTTCACTCCAAACAACAATGATCACACTTTTAACTGAAGATTTCACAAAAACAAATCTTATCCCCATTTTGTAGTTCATCCTCACTCCAATTCTCAAGCAAATATCTGTTCTATTTTCATTCTCTGCCTCCACATTCCATCATTCCCATGATTGTCAGCGGTCGAGGTACATTATAAAATGTGATATTGCCATATATGTTGAAGACAATCATTCATGTGAAACTGCTGTGTGGTTAAAAATGCAGATTGTAAATTCTTCCAGGACATGTTGCCATTGAAATTTTGAGTTATTTTAGTTCAGACTGATAACACCAATTAACTGGTACTGGATTCAGGACAAAGGGGTCTGAATAAAAAAAAATCCAAAGAAACAAGACTCGACTTTGAATGGTAAAGTTGAGGACAAAGGTGAGTTCAATAGTTAAATAGTAAGTTTTCTGAGACAATGATCATTGGTGACCCAGGGTATGTCAAGTATAGGATTATAGTTTGTAGAAGTAGATTGAGATCTGATAAGGGCTAGACTTGGATTTGTTTAGTTATAAAGTGTGTCAGGAGGATTTTGATTGAAGATAGAAGAATATACATTATAATTTGTATGCTTACCACATTTGAGGAAGGAAGTCATAGAGCTTAAGATTCACACTGAAACCATGGAAACAGTTCAGATAAAATTACCCTCAAGAATATACATTGCATTATTATACAGTACATTGTTAATCTTGTAATAAATTAAATGTTTAGTTTTGTGACGAAAGTTCACATGTGGTTCAATTGCATGAGCTTTATGCAATTATATTGTTACTTCATATTGTTGTTTATTAATTGCTACATGACACAGGAACTCATTTGAGTGATTTTCCCCATCTCTCCTTAAAATGTCAATTTTTAGCTGTGCTTTTATGAAATGATGGAAAATCTCTGGTAACTACGTTCAACTAGGACTAAGTATCCAAATGCAGGCTGTTTCAGTGCATGACTGAGAATAACTCTATTTCTACCTGATGGTCACGCAATTAAACTTACAGCAGGTACTGCTGGGCTGTCTTCAGCGAGTTGGTCAATTCTCTTCTTTCTGACCCAAAGCATTGAGTCCATGTGTAGGACTCCTCATGAAACCAATCCAGACACTAAGTTGTACTCTTGGGCTTCCAACCGACTCCCACAGCTACCTGGACTACACCTCCTCCCATCCTGCCCCCTGTAAAAACGCCATCCCATTCTCCCAATTCCTTCGTCTCCGCCGCATCTGCTCCCAGGAGGACCAGTTCAAAATACGTACAACACAGATGGCCTCCTTCTTCAAGGACCGCAATTTCCCCCCCGACGTGGTCGACGGTGCCCTCCACCGCATCTCCTCCACTTCCCGCTCCTCCGCCCTTGAGCCCCGCCCCTCCAACCGCCACCAGGACAGAACCCCACTGGTCCTCACCTACCACCCCACCAATCTCCATGTACAGCGCATCATCCGCCGTCACTTCTGCCACCTCCAAACAGACCCCAGCACCAAGGATATATTTCCCTCCCCTCCCCTATCAGCTTTCCGTAGAGACCACTCCCTCCGCGACTCCCTTGTCAGATCCACACCCCCCACCGACCCAACCACCACTCCCGGCACCTTCCCTTGCAACCGCAGGAGGTGCAACAATTGCGCCCACACCTCCCCCCTCACTTCTCTCCAAGGCCCCAAGGGAAACTTCCATATCCGCCACAGATTCACCTGCACCTCCACCCACATTATCTACTGCATCCGCTGCAGCCGGTGTGGCCTCCTCTATATTGGGGAGACAGGCCGCCTACTTGCGGAGCGATTCAGAGAGCACCTCTGGGCCACCCGGACGAACCAATCCAACCAACCTGTGGCACAGCATTTCAACTCCCCCTCCCACTCCACCGAGGATATGCAGGTCATTGGACTCATCCACCGCCAAACCACAACAACCCGACGGTCGGAGGAGGAGCGTCTTATCTTCCGACTGGGAACCCTCCAACCGCAGGGGATGAACTTGGACTTCACCAGTTTCTTCATCCCCCCTCCCCCCACCTTGTCTCAGCCGGATCCCTCCAGCCCGGCACCGCCTTCCTGACCTGCAGTCTTCTTCTTGACCTCTCCGCCTCCATCCTACTCCGACCTATCACCCTCACCTTGACCTCTTTCCACCTATCACATTTCCAACTCCCCTCCTCCAAGTCCCTCCTCCCTACCTTTTATCTTCTCCTGCTGAACACTCTCTGCTCATTCCTGAAGAAGGGCCTGTGCCCGAAACGTCGAATCTCCTGTTCCCTGGATGCTGCCTGACCTGCTGTGCTGTTCCAGCAATAAAGTTTCAACTTTGATCTCCAGCGTCTGCAGACCTCACTTTCTCCTCTTGGGCTTCCTACCTAAATCACTTGGAGGATTTAATCATGGTAATATTTAAGTAAAGCATAGCACAAAGAGATGGAAAGGTGAGTAGAAATCATTGCAACAAGGGAATTTGTAGACAAATTTGAATTTATTGAAAATAAAACAAGCATTATTACTTCAATCTGAATCATTAAAGACAAGAAAATCAATTTGAACTTGAACTGGAGTAAAGATCCTGAAAAATTATTTCATGTTCCTTACAGTAAAAAAATGATAATATTTAGCTCCATACATTTATAAAAGCTCCCCATGT
Organism: Chiloscyllium plagiosum; assembly: GCF_037043375.1. NCBI lineage: Eukaryota > Metazoa > Chordata > Chondrichthyes > Orectolobiformes > Hemiscylliidae > Chiloscyllium > Chiloscyllium plagiosum. The sequence goes on along the minus strand of NW_028270164.1, from coordinate 31,326,161 downwards.
TGATATCAAATGAGCAATCTGTAAAAAATCAGTTGAGTGCATTGAGAAGATTTCTGATCAAGTACAGCGGCTGGAAAATTCTGTGCAACAGCTGAAACAAATCTTTAGACATTAGTCAATGATAGATAAAAGTCTGTCTGCTCTTTTCAAGGATATTGATTCACTTAAGGAAAAGCATCAATTTAAAGCATCAAAGAATAGCATAGCACAATCTATCATTGTCATGTCAGTGTTATGACACACATTCAGCTTGCAAACTACCACGAGCATGTTACTTTATTCTCCTATCATCAGGAACGGCAAAGGATTTGATGACTAAAAATAAAATACCTCAAAAAAAGGAGCAGCTCTTACAGTCACAATTTTTCCCTATCCTTCATCTTGGATTGAGCTATAGGGAGAGGCTGAATAGGCTGGGGCTGTTTTTCCTGAAACATCAGAGGCTGAGGTATGACCTTATAGAGGTTTATAAAATCATGAGGGGCATGGATGAGGTAAATAGACAAGGTCTTTTCTCTGGGGTTGGGGGAATCCAGAACTAGAGGGCCTAGGTTTAGGGCGAGAGGGGAAAAATTTAGAAGGACCTAAGGGGCAACTTTTTCATGCAGATGGTAGTGCGTGTATGGAATGAGCTGCCAGAGGAAGTGGTGGAGGCTGGTACAATTACAACATTTAAAAGGCATCTGGATGAGTATATGAATATGAAGTGTTTAGAGGGATATGGGGCCAAGTGCTAGCAAATATGACTAGGTTAGGTTAGGATATCTGGTCGGCATGGACAAGTTGGACCGAAGGGTCTGTTTCCATGCTGTACATCTCTATGGCTCTATGACTAGTGTCACTGTTAATGTTAAATCACACAATGAGAAAGATAATGTCGAAGATGAAGTATCAGCTGTATATGTTAGTGAAACTTTTAAAAAGAGAAAAATTTAGTAATCATACACATGACATAGAAAAGTAGATCTCCATATTTCCCACATTGAAATCACAAGATATCTAACATACAACATCTGAATGAGCTATGACCCCAAATTAGATATCCAAATGTATGTTATAGCCTGGTTAGGAACTGGTAACTTTTATATTTAAAGTAGGCACAGTGTAAGATCCAGGGACTTATTAAAAAGGATTTCATAGTTTCGACAAACAGGGTAGTCTTTACAGTATAACGTACATACACCTTATATTATAACATCCAGGATTAACCTGAAGTCATGTGGATAAGAGGCAATCTGTGGCCAAACGCACATTAAATAGCAAATGCAGTGAGGATAGAGCCAATCACAATGTGAGTTGAGAAACCTTAAGACTTTACAAGGAATTGTAATTTCTTCTCTTTCAAAGACCTAGTTTTCGATTACTCTCAAAAGCCATTTGCCATGTCAATCTTAACAACTGCTTCTGTTCACCCTCCTTTCCTGGGACTATTTGCCTTTTTTGCAGTCAGTGATCTTCCCAAAGCTAGTACTGTCCTGGATTTATTCCTGAGTTCTAATCTTGCTCAGCTGCATCAATTTCTTTTGCAATGTCAACACTCATTTCCTGCCGCACTGAACAAATAGTGACATACGGCTCATTCTAAGCCCCAACTCTGACATTTAGCTGCCTACTGACTTCTACAACCCATCCTGAGGTTTGACTGTATGAAGTTATCCAACTGCTCTTGAATTCTAACTGAGCCCTAGATTGCAAAGAACCAGTGTAATTCAGTAGCCTTCTTGGCATTCAGCTAAACTGGTCTTTTCTGCATGAAGTCTGCCTCTATTATTTTATGTCTTCTAACACAAAGTAAGTGTGATCTTTGAGCTACTCTGCATTGGCCCCTGAAATGTTTTGAGTGACCTATTGAAGTCATTGCACCAAGCCCCATTTCTGTTTTTAAAACAGAATTCAATGTAACTAATGCATTTTGGAAGACATTTGTTCCCTAATTCACTGAATACTTATATTTACAGTACAAAATGGGCGCAACAAGAAGGATTTAATTACAGAAGCAAAGCATAGTTACTATTAATCAATAAAAGATATTGTTAATTTCGCTTCATCACTAAGTAATTACTGCAAGGAAATTGAAGATTTGCCATTCCATTTGTGCTATCATAGAAAGGGGAACCAGCAATTTCATTGTAATCCTGGCTAGGCAACTGGGAGCCATTACACTTCAAGATAACTATTTTATAGATACGGAGTCAATTCAATAATGTTTCTAGTGACAATGAAGCTTTCAGCTAACGTCAATAAAGGATCTATGATGCCAGTTTGTCAAAATGGTTGCTGTGCATTGTGTAATCAAAAATTTCTTGATAGGGCACTTCTTAGGTGGCAGAAGACAATGGCAAAAAATGATTGTCAGAAGCTAGTAAACACACCAGGATCAAACACAGTAAGCTTACCAGTACCTGGATGAGCAGATTTTGGCTTGACATTTCTTTCGTCTTTTATCTTTCCTAAATAATCATTCCTAAAGAATTTCTACTCATAGTTAACTGTGTTACAGTAACTGAAACCCATATTCAATGTTATTGAATTATATTGAAGAGATTGTACATGGTGGTCTATCAGACATTGAGAACTCTAATATTAGTAGTACTGTATAAGAGTACTTAAACTGCAAGTGGTCTTTTGTGATAACCAATGCCAATCCACTTCAGCAGACTTTAGATACTAGTTTACTGGAACTTGTAAAATATGTTTGCTCACATCTCCTTAAAATGAGTTGGGGAAATTGGCTGTCAGAACAGAAAGCAAATGTTTACTACTTTCACTTTAAGGATTCAATCCAAATTGTTACTCACCCTCCAAAACATCCTAGCTGAATTATTACTCAGTATTAATGACTGTCTAAGTTAGTCTGTAAGTACCAAGTAAAATCCAGGGAATGTGTGAATTATATGTTCTGTATGTTTCCAGACCTCTACTTGTCTCTAAGATAGCATTCCAGTATTTCTTGCTTTTATCTTTAAAAATGAACTTGTGACTGTATGTGCACCACTCTCCATTTGAAGATTCTTAGATACAGGATATAGCTTTGATCCTCAGGTCTAGACTGTTCATGCTTAGACTAGGAACTGATAATAGATTAACCATATATCAGCATTATAATATTGAACATCTTGAGTTGACTTGCTCTAAGACTTTCATTTCCGTTTCAGGCAAAAATGTAGAATGAGGGATGTAAAGTTTTGTCTTGTCTCTCTATCAGATAGTCTGTTGGCATGCTAGACCATCCTGATTCTGGGTTATTCAACATGAAAAACTTTAGGCAATCAGGAGCTCCAATCAGAAACAAAATTGCACTATATTTTGGAATCTCTGCATCTTGTTGTCTCCATCTTGCTTAAAATATATAAGTGAGCTTGCCTGTCAGTGCAAAATATATGATCGGTGGATTTGCAGCAAGAGTTGTTGTTGCTAAGCAACTTACTATTGACAGTTACTTTCTTCATGGACATCTGCCAATCTATCTTTAGGTTTGAAGATGTCAATAACCTATTTTTATGTCAGTCCTATCCTTGGCTGTATTCACTCTGTGTGAACTTTAGTGCATCTAAAACAGAAGGGATTATATGGAGCCTTTCACAAAATGTTCAGTAAGAATGATGCAAAAGCACGTTGAATGTTAAATATATACAGCTATAAATATCAATCTAACTGTTAAATTTAATTGCATTTTGGGTATGTTACTTCAGTGATTGTTCACGTTATTGTTGATTAGCATCAGTTAATAAGGAGAAAGTGAGGACTTCAGATGCTGGAGATCAGAGCTGAAAATGTGTTGCTGGAAAAGCGCAGCAGGTCAGGCAGCATCCACGGAGCAGGACGAAGAAGGGCTCATGTCCGAAACATCGATTCTCCTGCTCCTTGGATGCTGCCTGACCTGCTGCACTTTTCCAGCAACACATTTTCAGATCAGTTAATAAGGGCCAACATACATGTAATGCTATTTAGAAAACTTTTAATACAGTAAGGAGTGAGAAAGGTCAAAGTAGACAATTTGCTTTATGTTTTAATATTACTCTCAAATGATGCAATCATTTTTGAGTGTTACTTATATTACCACATTATTTGGTTTTTCAATATAAAATATTGCCAATCTATTGTCAAACACTGTTATATTTACTGTTGAGATTTGAAAGATATATTTGCATTGGAAAAGGTACAATTAATATGAATAAGAATCAAATGAAAAGGGGCCAAACCGCAGGGAGAATTTAGAGAAGTTCAACCTGTAGAGTATAGAAAGAAAAAAATGTTTAGAGAAAATTAACTAACATACATAAATATTAAATTGTACACAGAAGATAATGAAGATAAAGGCAGCATAAGCCATGAAAGTTAAGGCTAGAGAAAATAAATGAAAGTGAGATAAACATAAATTTAAAATGGATATTATCAAGAATTCCTTTACTCTTAGAGTGATAAATAATTATGATTGTCTCCCAGGCTGGGAAGTCATAGAATTTTCATCTGATCTTTCCCAGTACATGAATGTTGTGACTAATGGCAAATCAATCTGAGAAATTCGTCAAGATCAGAAAAATGAGATTCTTGATATCAAAAACATCCAATTTTTCACTTGATGTTTGATTGGTGAGATAAGTATCTTGCTAGTGAGCAGTCAGCACCCTATTTGCATGTATTCATGTTTCATTAGTACCTAAATTCATCACATTTACAGGCAATTGTCTGTTTTTCCTTGCAGCAGAGAAAGACTAAATGGCAACAATTCTCAGTGTGAAAATTAGAATGGGTACCTGGAAGCTCCAGCTTGCTGCTTGAGCCTATGGTCTATACCTTATCCAATAGTCCCTAACATTTCAGTGTGGTCCGGGGCAGCAACTATCTCCACCCTCCATCCACAGGTGTTGGCATCAGACATTCACCATCATCACTAGCATATTTTGGATGACCTTAAAATACAGTTTATCACTTAAATGCTGTGTTTTAGAGAGCATCAGTACCTTACATTGCAATGCTGCTGCCTCTTGGTACATAGGGACAGGCATTTATCTCATGCATTGGAATATGTGAATCTCATGGCTCTTAGTTAGCTGTCCTAGCACTCACTCACTCTGTACCCATTTGAATGCTAGCAGCACTTCTTTCTTGCCTTGCTTTTTTGTGAATTGCCATATCATTCAGAACTTAGAGGCACACTGTATTCTGTTTGCTCTTAGTGCAGACACAAAGTCAGGCAGAATTTGCCAGTCAGTCAAGTGGTAGGACAGTCAGGATCAGTGCCCATTATGCTCCAGAGAGTGGGGCACAGCCAGTACTGCAGAGCCAACATAACCAGATAGGAGATTAATACTAAAGCAATCAGGAGATGCACAGAGATCAGGCTGGTGTCTGGTCAGTACCCAGAAGAATACAAGTAAAATTTGCAAATTATACATTTTGGTCTGATTTGACTTACAAGCTTCAAATTAGAACTCCAGCATGTCCATTTCCAAGCATTACTGTTTGCTGTAACCTGCTTTTCTCACTGCATTATCAGTTTGCACTGTCCTACCAAGTCAGGCAGAAACTGGGCCATTTTAGACAAGAACAATGATAAGATGCAATGCTGGGTGTTAGGAAAGAGTAGAAATCCCTTAGATAGGGTTCTAACGTGATAGTGTAAAGGACGAGAAGACTATACAGCTTGGTTCTTGTGATTGCATTTTCTATGACAGTTGATCAGTCAGGTGATGATTTAAAGTAGCAAAGCATTTATGAATGTGAGCTTCTATTTCCAATGAAATGTTACTAGTGTCACCTGCATGCCCTCAGAAGCTGTTTCTCATTTTCCTCCCATTACATATACTGTCAAGGGCCATTCATAGCTAGCAGCAATTGACTTGGTGAACAATAATAATAATAACTTTAATAAAGGCACTAGCAGCGGAAGTCCTGGCAGTGGTGAGTACTGCTGCTGCTGATGACTGCAAGATAATGTGAGAACCGCAGAAGTTGGTGCATATTTAATGAGGTGTGCAGTGAAGAATTACGTGAGATACCTTGCTAGCACTTAGGAAGACAAACCTGTGAAACTCCACAAAATTGACACTTGGTTGATTTTTGGTAAATTTCAGTTTGCTCAAGATACAATTGGATGGAGAGTCAGGGAACTCAATAATGAGCTAAGAGACCTTTCTTCATATGCCCTTACCTTTCTCTTATTCTTATAACCATACTATTTCAAATCCAGGGACTCATGCTTTGAATAACTGCCTTGGATGTTTTGTTGTTTGTAAATTTGAAGACATGAGAAGTTCCTTCTTGAGTCCCATTTTGACATTAATTTGATATTGCATTGCATCATTCGAAAACTTTCAACCATAGATGTGGATTTTGCTAAGTCTCAGTTGTTGCATTCACTTTTTAGTGGGTTTACACCAGGGCATGTTTTGTAATATAAGATGCATAAAGTGTAACTAATGAAGGCTAGAAATTATACCATATTGATATTCTAAATACTTGGGACAACTTTGGCTGAAAAGGTCTCTGCTTATTTTAATGCAGTCATTCTAGACCATAAATATAGGAGCATAATTAGGCTATTCAGCCCATCGAGTCTGCCCCACCATGTGATCCCTATTCTCCTGCCTTCTCCCCATAATCCTTGGTCCCCTTACCAATCAGGAACCCATCAATATCTTGATTACACTCAATGACTTGACCTCCAAAGCCGTCTGTGGCAATGAGTTCTACTGATTAATCAATCTGACTGAAGAAATTCTTTGTCATCTCAGTTCTATAGGGTCATCCCTTGCTCTGGGACTGCGCCTTCGGTCCTACTCTCTTCTACTGGTGGAAACATCTTCTCCACATCTACTCTATCTAGCTGTCTCAGTATTCTGTAAGTTTCAATTAGATCTCCCCATATTCTTCTAAACGCCATTGAGGACAGATCCAGAGTCCTCAACTTCTCTTCATATGACAAGTCTTCATCCCCAGGATCATTCTTGTAAACTTCCTCTGGACACCCTTCAATGCCAGCACATCCTTCCTTAGGTATGGGGCCCAAAATTGCTCACAATATTCCAAATGCGGTCTCACCATAACCTTATATAACCTCAGCAGCACATTCTCACCTCTTCTATTCTAGCCGTCTTGAAATGAAGCTTAAAAATGTGTTGCTGGAAAAGTGCAGCAAGTCAGGCAGCATCAAAGGAACAGGAGAATCGACGTTTCGGGCATAAGCCCTTCTTCAGGAATGAGGAGAGTGTGCCAAGGGCTTATGCCCGAAACGTTGATTCTCCTGTTTCTTTGATGCTGCCTGACTTGCTGCACTTTTCCAGCAACACATTTTTAAGCTCTGATCTCCAGCATCTGTAGTCCTCACTTTCTCCTCTTGAAATGAATGCTAACATTGAATTTGCTTTCCTGATCGTCAGTGAACCTGCAAATTAGCCTGAAGAGAATCTTGAAGTAGGAGTCCTAAGTCCCTTTTTACCTGAACTTTCTGAAGCCTTTCCCCATTTAGAAAATAATCTAAGCCTTTATTCTTCCTACCAAAGTGCATGATCACATTTTGTCCCACATTATATTCTATCTGCCAGTTCTTTGCCCACTCTCCTAATTTGTCCAGGTTCTTCTGCAACCTTTTCATTTCCTCCACACCAGCTGTTCCTCCAACTATCTTTGTTTCATCTGCAAACTTAACAACAATTCCTTCAGTTCCTTTGTCCAGATCACTAATGTATAGTGATTAATGACTAATTTACCTTCTGAATTACTTACTGCACTTCCATGTTAACTTTATGTGTTTCAAGAACAAGTACACCCAGATCCCTTTGTGCTGCACATTTTTGGAGTCCCACTCTATTTAAATAATAGTTTACTTGTTGATTCTTCTGACCAAATGCATGGTCTCACACTTTCCTACATTAAACTTTACCTGCCAGATTTTGTCCATTTCTAGCAATCAGCCTTGCATACTAATCAGTTATCAACAAGGATATAGATGATTTATTTTTTCATCTGTCAGAAGGAATCCCCTTATTACATTCATCGGCCATCTGTGAGTACAAATGTTAATTTATTACTTTCATGTATAGTTCAGAGTTTGGCTACAATACGGCATTTTATCTAATGCCAAAAAGCTTATTTTATTTCCTATATCTCCAATCAGATGCCTTATATCCTCATCACAACATGCCCTCCCACCTACTTTTGCATCATCATAAAATTTGGGTATATTATACTCTTTTTAACTGTTTAAAGGAAGGGGCAGAACTTGAACTCATTAATATAGGTAGTTAAAAATTGAGACTGTAGGATAGATCCTTATGGTACTCCATTAATTATATCTTTTCAACCTGAAAAAGATCCATTCATCCTGACTATCTGTCTTCTGTTTGTTAACCAATCCTCAATTCAGGGTGACACATTATCCCACAACCTTGAGCTCCTATCTTGTGAAATACACATCATGTGACACCTTATTTTATCCCTTCTGAAAATCCAAATGCACTACATCTACTGACTCGTCTTTATCAATTTTACTTTTTGTATCCTCAATGAACTCAAGAAAATTTGTCAAACCTGATTTTCCATTCACAAAACCATGTTGACTATATTTGATTATGTCTAGCATTATTAAATGTCCTTCTATTTCTTTCTTAATTGGACATTTATAAAAGGCTAAAAGGGTTAGGTGATGGGAGTATGTTTCCCTGGTTTAAAGTCCAGAGCCAGGCTTTCTCGTCTCAGAATATGGGGTACACCATTTATGAACGAGGTGAGAAAATAATTTTTCACTCAGAGGGTGGCCAGTCTGTGGAATTTACTACCAGAGAAGGCTGCAGAGACTAGGTCACTGAGTTGTTTGGATTAATTTTTAGATATTAAATGTATTAAGGTGTAAGAAGAGAAAGTAGGAATATGACATTGAGATAAAGGAACAGCTATGATTATATTAAATGGCAGAGCAGGCTGAAAGGGCCAAATGCCTACTCTTGCTCCTAGTTATATGATTATTTATTAATGCCGCAGTACAGAAGTGCATTACTTAAATTACATAAAGTTTGTTAAGTAGGGCCCCATTAGTGAGGCTATTTCCACAAGGGAGAGTAATACTGGAGACTGTATGGGAGTGTAATATGATAATGGAGGAATCTGTTTGAGAGGTCAGAGGTCTCAACAGTTGGCTGCCAAGCCAATGTAAGATCGGCACAATCTCTTCCAGAGAAGACACACTGCACCACTAATCAATCAGGCTGTGGCAAGACCGCTGGTAAGCCTACCCCTGGAACCTTATCCCAAGTGAAGAAGTGCACAATAATTCAGAAACAGAAACTTATTATTGATTGTGAAACAGTGATCTGATGGCCTACTTGATAGTGTGATAACATGAAAAATGAAATTGTTCATAAACATAATTGCTTGCTTTTTTTCCCACCAAGTAGGTTAAAACATACATATAATTGTCAAGGAGAGTATAGAGGTGTTTTTTCATCTGTCAGAGGGACTCCCCATGTCACATTCATCTGACATCTTTGAGTACCAATGCTAATTTATCAATGTTACTTTCATGGATTGTTAAGAGATTGCATCCAAAAGTATTTTACCTACTGCTACAAAGATTATGTTATTTCCTGTAACATAAGAAACTGTTCACAGATATCACAATATTAAAGAATCCAACAGAAATTTATTACAGTTAACAAATAGACAAATATTACATCCTTAGGCATTTATGTGACAAGAGTAGTATTAAGTTATTCGTTTATGACAGAGGAGACTGGAATGGGTAAAGAAAGGAATTGGGAATGGATGGATCAATCCTTCTGTTGAAAACAAACTCAAAGCTTTCTATACAATAGTGAAGATATTGAATTTAAGATATTAAAGACTAGCGATCTGTCCCATGGAAAACTAACCACACCCTTGTCTACCTCTTACGCCACTGGACTTGAGCAGTGAAAAGAGGAAGAAAAAGAGAGATTCATTGGATACAGTGTAATCATTCAAGTCTGTAATATGTCTAACCAAGTCATTTCTACTTTTAGAAATTTCATCATTTTAGGACGATGTTAGAATGTGAAAGCAAATGTATGTGAAGTGGGAAAAACCATAGGTATAAACATTATATTTGAAATATAAAACAGTGATCAACACTAAAAAACAATTATAATTATTTTAACATTAAACTACTTTATCTTCCACATTTCTGTTCCCAAAAGAATGTATAAAAATGATGACAGTGGTGTTGAGGAAACAGCTAATGTAAGTCGGGCTGCTTTATACCGGTGGTATTGTCAAGTAGTTTACAAGTTAATTTGGATGTCAAGATCGGGGTGTCAAATTTGGTACACTGAAGATGAGCTGAGTTGCATTCTGCAATGTTTATAACTGATGAATATGCAAGCCTAGTTGCTGAACAGTTTGCAGAGTTTGGCTTTACAGTGCAGCGTTTTGAATAGTTCATTTGCCATGGTGTGGAATTATCTAAATAATTTATTGTTGTATCACCGATGACAGCAGTTATCCAATAAGCTACCGCACCTATGGGAGTAGTTTTGCATATGATTAGCCTAGAAGATATTAGTGCCTTCTATTTCAGAGGCAGGCACAACAGAGGCCAACTGTCTCTCAGTATTGTCTGAGCTGGAATGCCCACGTCATTGTAATCCCTAACATCCCATTGCAGCTCCTCCAGTTAAAAGTGAGAGACCTATGAAGCAGATTCCTGGGGTTCCTCTCCATTTTTCTGGTTGCTGCAAACTCAAACATCCATATGCAAGTGAGTACTTGCAAGCCATGCTTGAGTTCCTTTAATTAGAAATCTTTCCTTTGACAGATCCATCATGCCACCTTACCCACATTGCCTGAGGCACCAATGTCATGGCTCAGTTAAAAAGCTTTGCCAAGCTTGCTCATTCAACGTTCAGATTCCCCACCTTTACATGGTCTTGTCAATTGGCCAAGTATTTCATTGAGAATTTTCAAGAAAAGATGAAAGCAAAAGAGGCAAGCTGACATTTGAATGAGCACTAAATAAAATCAGCAATCCTCATGTTTGCCTTACTAATTAAAATCAGGCTGACTAAATCAGGGAAATTTCAGTCAATCATGATTTTAACCTGATAAATATACAAGCTCACCTTTTCCATAATCTACTTCTGGGCTAGTCTCACCAAGTTTTATTTTTATCTTCCTATTTAGTACAGAGCTGCAATTAACTTACTTAACCCCCAGTTAGAAAGTAAACAAGAGCCATTTCCAAGTAATATAATAATAAAATGCACTACAACCACACACACAAAATAAAGCAAATGAGCTTACATAGAATGTGGGGACTAAGGGGTACTTAGTGCAATAGGATGATAACAGGTTAGTTTTTTACCACCTTCGAGTGATGACAGTGAAACATGGATCCCAACTGTTGTCCTGTTTTCTCGAGAGTGATGAAGCTTGCAGATACCTTTGATTTCCAGTCAACAGTTTTCCCAAGTTTATTCATCACCAGTGTTTTGTTGAGATTCGGGGAGACAAAAGGAGAGAGTAGCTTGTCATACCCTTTGCTGCAATCAGTTAATGTTGCTTTTTCCCCCTTTGTTGCTCAAAGAAGAATATTTAATTTTTTTTTGTATATTTCAAGTCCATTGTCTTTTCTAAACTGAACACTCCATAAATAAACTTCCACCTCCAATATGTGAAGTTATTTTGCAGGTGTGATCAAAATAAGGTATGTAGATTTTGTGACCACTGAATTAAAGTGGTTGTTGATTGAAATGGTAATTCTGAGGCAGCAAGTTTTGTATATTCCATATGGGTTGCCTGGTCATATCAGGTGAACACAGCAGCCATTTTAGGTCAGCAACTTGTCCATGAAAGTCACAGGTATAAATGTCAAATGATGAAAATTAAATATTGATAGCCTATTTGATCATAATTACTATAACAAAATGGTTCTAAATTTTACGAATTACTTGTCTTGTATTTTTAAAGTGTATAAAGCTTTAGAAAACAGTAGAAATTTAATAGCAATATTCATTAATTCCATACTCTTTCATATATCCATTTCCTTTCTTTTAGGATGGGCAAGCCCCAGATGAATTATGTAATCAATCCACATCACATGAAATGGAAAATAAAGCAGTTAAAGAGATAGACAATGAAAATACAAAAAAAAGTGAGGAAGCTACTAAAACAAAAGGAAGGCATGAAAGAAATGAAAAAGATGTGGATAGTGCTAAGATAAAAGACATCAAGGGTAAAGAAAAAGAAGAAAGGCTGAAGAGCAAAGAGATAAAGGGGAAAAACAAAGAGGAGAAAGAGAAGAGCAGCGAGTTGCAAGCAAGAGGAAAAGAAGAAAAACTGAATAAATCCAAAGAAGAAACATCAAAGGAAATCATCAAAGAGGAAAGATACTCTAAGACAAGGAGTGACTCAAAAGACTTTAAGAATGATGAAAACTGCTCCAGCCCTTCTGTGACAAACTCTAGTAAGTGCTGTTCAACACAATGTAAAGATTCATCCAGTGCACAAAACGTTGAGGAGAAAAAACAGCCAAAAGCTTCAGAAACACAAACAACTCCGACCATTTATGATGAGTCAATAGAAAAAGTAAGGAACAATGATCCAAACATAATTGAAGTGAATTTAAATAATGCAGAGAGAATAAACAATGACATTTTAATACGTTTTGCTGATGCGTTGCTAGAAAACACTATTGTGAAAACCTTTAGCTTTGCCAATACTCATGCGGATGACCATGTTGCTTTTGCTGTTGCTGGTGTGTTAAGGACAAACAAAAGCATAACAAACCTCAATTTGGAATCCAACTACATTTCTGGCAAAGGTGTCATTGCTATCATGAGAGCTTTGCAGCAGAATAATGTACTGACAGAATTCAGATTCCACAATCAGCGTCACATATTTGGAGGGCAAGTCGAGATGGATATTGCCAAACTTTTAAAAGAAAATACCACCCTTCTTAAGCTGGGCTACCATTTTGAGTTGGCAGGGCCACGTATGACTGTGACAAACTTATTAAGTAGGAACATGGATAAACAAAGGCAAAAACGTTTACAGGAGCAAAGACAGGGGCAAGCAGGGGACAAAAAACAAGCACTTGAAGTCCCAAAGACACCTGGCATGCAAAAATCACCTAAACCTTCTCCACAATCTTCCCCCAGAAGTTCACCTTGGTCATCCCCTAAACCAACCCCAAAGAAGGCTGCTAGACATGCACCACCACCTGCTCCTCCTCCTCCTCCTCCCCCAGTCCTGCCAGAAAAAGCCAACTCAGTGACTCAGAACCACAAATTACAAAGCAAGAGGACTGGAGAGGAACATGAAGAGACCAAGAAGCTAAGAAATTCCTTGACGCCTGTATCTGAACGAAAGTTGGAAGACAGGCCACCAGCTCAAGAACAGAATTCAAGAGATCAGCTTCTGGCTGCCATTCGAGGGAGCAATAAGAAAAACTTAAGGAAGGTACATGATTAATTTTTCTATATTTTCTATTGGGAGATCTTGCATTGGCATTTCTTGAAAGCAGTGTGAAATGATAAATACATTCTCTGGAGAATGCATACAAATATGGAAGCTGAAATGTCAATTTTTCATCCATCAAAGTGCAATAAGTTGAAATTCTATGAACTAAGAGGTAAATGCAATGTTTTACCCTATAAACAGCTTCTCAGAAAGCAAATGTAATGTGAAATGTTATTTTGTAGAAGTGAAGTATTTGTAAACCACGTTGAAGAGCAAGATTGCAGTACCAATTTAAAGCCAAATTTTGGTGGAGCTCATAAAGTCTCTAAAAATTAATTCAAGACATTTATATCATGTATGATTTTGTGAAGAAAACAATAATGGCATATTTATAACACTCCATAATACAAAACATTGGACCCTCAGGCACTGAGTATATAAATAAGGGGACTAGAAAGAGAAGGGTTAGTGAGGAAAATGGTTTTAAACCAGACAAGGATGTTTCAACAAAGAGGAACTGGATAGTGAATTGCAGAGGGTAATGTATAATAGTTGATTGAGCATCCATTATATGTGCAATAAGTGGAAATGAGGCAAAGTAAAGCTAGGAAATGGAATATTCTTGTAAAGACATAAAAAATATAGTTTGCAATAAAGCCATGAAAAGGTTTGTAAAGGAAAGTGAAGGTTTTAAAGTTGGCAAACTGGGGTGGACAGAGGGCGAGTGGAGTTTGGAGTCTGAGTCTTTATGGAGTTATGGTCTGCAGCATTAAGGTTAGTGAATGATGGTTACAAGGGAAGAGTGCTGGAAAGACACAGAAGAAGTCAAACATTACAGTGATGAAAACAATGATTAGACATAGTTTTGGTGGGAAAAACGAACAGCTGGGGGCAGAAACAAACAACAAAAATTGGGAAAAAAGTGGTTTTCTGTAGAATTAGTTATACAGCACAGCACAGAAACAGCACTGCACCATTGTTAATGCACTAATGAATTACTTAGGTAAAGGCTTTGTTAAATGATCGGATATGGAACAGGAAGTTGAACATGAGATGAAATAGGATGTTAATCATTTACATTAAATGACAGTTTGAAATAGCAGCAAGAAAAGCTGGTTGAATTAAGGACAGAGACTTGGAGATGTTGACAGGAGCAAAATAGGATAGTCTAGTTTAACTGGCATTTTGATGGAAATCAGTATGAGTCATCCAAACCTTGATAGCAGGTAAGAAATTAGGAGCAAGAACCTACATTTGAACACTTCTGATTAACAAAGAAGTGAATCTATTGATGATTGTTTGGTATCTATATAAGAGTATTACAAAAACATAGTTATTCTTTAAGTTTCTACATATAAATAACCTTTCATGTTGGCTTATGATTTGATCTGAGTTTCTTTGAATATTTCTTCAAGTTTCACAATTTCCAACACATTTTGTTCTTTTTTAAGCAAAAAACTTCACATTTGTCATTAACTATATAGGCAATGACTATCAATATATTTAAGAGTGTTTTAAAAGAGATTTTACTCCAAATGATAATGAACACAATCATAAATAAAGAATCAATAGAGTGCAATAATAGCTTTGTCAATTATTTTATAAAATAAAAATAATAAAAAACTTCCTGTTATGTAGCTTTAATGTTGGAAGTCTTCTGATGATACTTCACAAAAGTGTAATCATAAAACAATGGCCACAAGTCAATGATTAGATTAGATTAGATTAGATTACTTACAGTGTGGAAACAGGCCCTTCGGCCCAACAAGTCCACACCGCCCCGCCGAAGCGCAACCCACCCATGCCCCTACATTTATCCCTTACCTAACACTACGGGCAATTTAGCATGGCCAATTCACCTGACCTGCACATCTTTGGACTGTGGGAGGAAACCGGAGCACAGGGAGGAAACCCACGCAGACACGAGGAGAACGTGCAAACTCCACGCAGTCAGTCGCCTGAGGCGGGAATTGAACCCGGGTCTCTGGCGAATGAATAAGTTATTAAGGGGGATGATCAAAAGTTTGGATTAAAATATAGTTTAAGGTCACTGCTAAAGAATCAGAGAGAGATGAGGAGATAGAAAGATTTGTAGACAAGTTGCTGAGGAGAGGGACCAGATGATTGAAGGCATGGTCTCTAATGGTGGGAATGAAAGGTCTGGGAATCACAAGGCATAAGAATCAGAGAAATACAGAGTTAACCAATAGTGGTTATAACCTAAAAAAAGTACAATGGGAGGTGTTGGGGGAATGGTAAACCAATGTAGCTTAGCCAGGTAAGCATTACGTTAGTTAAATCAGAGTTGGCAAAAACATGGAACAGAATTACAGCTAAAGAAATGTAGAAGCAGAGATAAAAGAGAGTAATGATATGGAGGAATAAGTAGATTATCTTTGTGATGGATCCGAAGTTCATCTCAGACTCAAATAGAATGTTGAGAATGTGAGGAATCTGGCTCAACCTAAGATAGTGATAAAGAATGGAATTTGTGACTGGGGCTAAAATTGATAGCTTTGACTTTCTCAAAGATTAACTAGAGATTCTTTTTTAAGATTTGAAGTTGGATAAACAGTTTTACAACTGAAAGGGTGTAAGTCTGAAGTCAGAAATGGTGGAGAAGTTGAGCTGGGTATTAACAGTGTACACAATGCAACTGATCACTTGTCTTTAAATAGCATTGCTAAACAGAGTTAAAAATCACACAACAACAGGTTTATTTGGAAATACAAGCTTTTGGAGTGCTGCTCCTTCGTCAAGTAGCGAGCTACTGAAAGCATGTACTTCCAAATAAACATGTTGGACTATGACTAGTTTTGGCGAATGTGAGGACTCTGGAGATCAGAGTCAAGATTAGAGTGTTGCTGGAAAACCACAGCAGATCAGGCAGCATCCGATGAGCAGGAAAATCGATGTTCCAGGCAGGAACCCTAAATCTGGAATGAGCACATTCCTGACGATGGGCTCCAGCCCAAAATATCGATTTTCCTGCTCCTCAGATGCTGCCTGACCTGCTATGCTTTTCCAGCACCATTCTAATCTATAACTGGTTTTGTGTGATTTTCAACTTTGTCCATCCCAGTCCAACAATGATAATTCCCCATTATTGCTAAACAGCAGGATGCAAATAACAAAGAAGCAGGCAACAAGGAAAGTTAGGTCTATGGAACAACTGAGCTGACACCATGAGTGCAGGAGGAGCAACCAGATGCTCTGGCAAATATTTCTTAGTAAGCAGGGAACCAAGTAAGAGCATTACTATTGAACTGAGCAACAGAAAAGAGTTATTATTTTAGTTATAAACCAACCACTTACTTGAAGAGTTGAGTAATTTTTAGTTCAAATTTCAAAATTTTATTTCTAAAAATGTTAAGGAATGTTCAGGTCATTCCAATAAATGTCAGATCACAAAAGAGTGAAATTGGAAAATGTACTACTTCATGACAAGAGTTATGATATACATGCAAGAAATTGTTGAAATATAAATAGAATTCATGTGTCGTGGTATCCTTTTCCTATTGAGTGAAAGAAATTGACTAAAGGAAACTGCTTTCTGAAAGATGGCTTTTGTGCTTCAGGCCAGAAAATATATTCATTTCGGAGATGTGCTCTAAACTGGGCCATTATGAGCTCTAATTTTAACTGCAGAGAAGAGTTTGTCTGTAAATTCACAACAGCTTATAAATCAATATAGAGGCTAATTGTTGTTGTTGCATGTTTGATTGCTCAGTTGTGATTTGCTGTTGTATAATTTTGGTGGTGCAGTGGTTCAGTGGGGTCCCAGGTTTGATTCCCACCTCGGGTAACTGCCTGTGTGGAGCTTGTACACTCTCCCCATGTCTGCATGGGTTCCCTCTGGATACTCTGGTTTCCTCCTACAATCCAAAAATGTGCAGGTTAGGTGAATTGGCCATGCTAAATTGCCTATAGTGTTCAGGGATGTGTAGGTTAGGTGCATTTGTCAGGGGTAAATGTAAGGGAATAGGTCTGGGTGGGTTACTCTTCAGAAGGTTGGTGTGGACTTGTTCCGCCAAAATGGCCTGTTTCCACACTGTAGGGATTCAATGATTATCATGTTTTATACAATCAGGTCCAATATTGGACATTTTAATATCATTCTTTCCTGTTTAATGGATACAGTAGAATTCCTTGGCTTGAAAAGTTGAACTGAAAATGTGAGGTGGTTATGAAGACTAGGATTTGAATTCTGATTTCATTCTCCTGGGTCCTTACCCCTTTCTACTTAAAGTTTCCTGCATTTGGAAAAGATGCCTCTTTGTGCTAATGTCGCATAGGAACTGAATGTTTGATTGATTATCAAAGGAAAATAGCAATTCAAAACTTCATGTCCTGTTTCCCAGAAAACCTTTTAGCTAGAACAGCTTGGGTCTGCCCCAACTGTGCCATGCTGATATTCCTGATATATCATGTATTATGTGAAGACACCAGAAGAACAGTAAATTGTGTGGACACCCTTAGCTAGAAGTCACACCTCGTTACATAGATCAAAGTTCAGATTGCAATATTCTAGCATGGAGAAATGCTTACTTACAATAGAAAGCTCAGGATGCATTTTTCTACAGGAAGAAGTTTGGGGACAGCCTAATCTTATGCATTTGTAATTTCAGTTGTCCTTGTGGCTGTAAAATATGTTGCATTACTATTGATTGGCAACTGTCACGTGGCTATTTTTCCACACAAAGGATTTGGGAATGAACTGTATCAACAGAAGCAGGATGAACAAATGACCAGAGATCATTTTGCTAGATGACTTTATTATAAATGCTAGGTTGAACTCAAATACTCACAAATGGATACATTTGTTTACAGAATTTGAAAGTTGTTTTAATTCTTTATTCATATGATATGGGCATTGCTGGTTTGGCCAGCATTTATTGCCCATCCCTCGTTGCCCTTGAGAAGGTTGCCTTCTTGAACTGCTGCAGTCCATTTAGTATAAGTAAACCCACAATACTGTAGGGGAGAGTTCCAGCATATTGACCAGCAATACTGAAGGATATGTTTCCAAGTCTGAATGATGAATGGTTTAGATGGGAACTTATAGATGGTGTTCCCATGTACCTTCTGACCCTGTCCTTCCAGATGGGTTTGGAAGGTGTTCTCTAAGGACCTTTGGTTAATTTCTGCAGTGCATCTAATAGATGCTACGCATTGTTGATTCTGAGAATTGGTGATGGATAATGTTTCCTCAGATTTCTAGCAACTTCATTTTTGTTAGGGCTTTTTGATGGCGCAATAAGTCAAATGTGACCTTGATGTCAATGGGCAACAGTCCCTCTAATTTCTTTTCCTTGCAGCAGAGACCTCTAAGGTCGGTGGGTGGCAATGGTTTCTGAAAGTAAATGTTAATATGTCATCATGCTGACCAATAGGTTTTGGACATCCCAGCACCTGCACATTTTAGAGGGAATACTAGTCAGGGAGCAGTAATTAGCTGGGTTGGATTTGTACCTCTTTTTTTGTGTACAAGACATATCTGGGCAATTTGCAGACTATCAGACAGATGCCAGTGTTGTAGCTGTACTGGAACAGTTTAGCTAGGCACTTGACATGTTTTGAAGCTTAAGTCTTCGTAACTGTTGTTTGAAATTTGGCTGGGCCCATAGCCTTTTGAATATCCAGTGTATCCACATAGAATGAGTCAACTAACTGAAGACTGACATCTGTGATGCCAAATTTCTGGAGGACGCAAAGATGGATCATTCACTTAGTCTTTCTGATTGAAGATTTTTTCAAAATGGACATGTGAGCATCTGGGCATCAATGCAGGGGCAGCTTTTGCTTCTGGTTATCTGAACATGGAACCATGGCGCTTCCTAATGTGATGGCGTCCACCAATGGAAAGTTCTCGGACCTCGTTGCCTAAATTAAAATTGCCAACTAACTGATCTGCCATGATCTTATTGAATGACGGAACAGGCTTGAGGGGCTGAAGACCTTACTTCTGCATCTATTTTGTACGTCCCTGAAATTGCTGTTGCCAGTTAAACAGCCCAGGGGCAGGACTCCACTGGGGAACTCTTCCAACATAGATCCCAAGGATCCCATCCACCCCCATCTCCTGTGAAATCTACCATTATTTTTAGCTTTCTAATCAGGCTGCGGAAATATACATCAGCCCAGTTTCTACTACTGTCCATTGCCTTATATTGCAATCCTGACTGATAAATATTTCATGTTATTTAAAAACAAACTATTTGATTACCTATAATGTTCAATTCGATTTGTTACAATTGTTTGAAATACTTTTCTAATAATTTTTTTTTACTGGTTTTAGGTTGAAGTTCCAAAGTTGCTACAGTAAGAAGATGTGCCATTATGTGCTGTTGGAGATGCTCCATTAATCCTTATATAATTCACCATTTAGCTAAAGCTTCATTGATACAATGTTCTCATTCTGATCATTTGAAGGACTTATTGTTACAGCCTTGTTTGAGGCCATGTGAAAAGATGAAAACATTTTGAAGAACTTCCTCAAATTGTATTGCTTGATCTTACTATTTTTCCACTGTGGCCTTTACACTTTTAATAAATCTTGTAACTTTCCTATAGTTCGGTTTTCTGCTACAACAGCTTTCCATTGGTTGTAATTTCCTGATGTTCCCACCCCAATTCTTTACCTCAATTTTATCATTACTTTAATTGACATATTTGTGAAACGTCTATCTTACCTGAACATTGCATTTTTGATACACATTCTCTTCGTTGCTAAAACAACAATCATATGACCTTTTTAACCTTGCTCCTTTCATGAAACAATGACACTGCCAGACTGATATGCCGCTTGGTCATCTCTCCTAATTTTTACATGTATTTATTAACCTTCCTTCCCCTCTGGGACAGTAGCTTGGCTGATGCCTTGTAATTCTAGATAACAGTGTAATCCTCAAGCTGACCTTCTATGATCAGAGGTAAGGACATATAATGATGGTTAAAAAGCTTTAACAGTCTTCTTAGAAATAGGTATTACAACCTAAAATTCTTATTACCTGTTTCCCTTAAATCTTATCTAGTTCTATTTGCAATGACTATTTTCAGTGGAAAAAAAGAGCAATGTCTTAATCCTAAAGGAATTGTAAATATTTGGCTGGTTTGGTTTTCTATGTAATATTTTAATATGTAATATGAGAACATTTGTAAATGTATGCTTTCTGCACACAAGAGATACACAAGCAGGAATCATGTAACTTCCATTCTACGCCTGATGTACCATTTATAGAAATAATACAGAATACAATAAACAGCACAATAAAAAAGCTTCCGATTCTTCTGACTAAAAGCATTTTTTTTCTTGTATGTCAAGTACATTTGGTTTGCTGTCTCCTGTCTGTTAGTAAAAGCTATATCTGTGCTAATGTGAAACATGTAATATTCTTTTATCTTTTGATTATTTTTGTAAATATAAAACCATATTTCATTTCATGTGTAAAATGCATATCAATATAGGAAACAAATATGTTAATTCAAAAAATGAGCTTAACTCAATTGCAGAATTGTCTTGACATGAACATTTCCTTTTGACACACAGTAAAAATGTATAGACAATCATAGTGATAGGAAAGCAAGTTTTCAGGTAATAATTATGTTTCTTGTTGTGAACGATGCCAAATTTAAATAAAAATCATTTATGAGAAAAAAAGCATAATCTGTGGTTAGTAAATTCTGCATTTTACAAAATACACACAGAATAACTATTGCCTACATATCAGGTCTGTCATTTGTAATATTACACATATTAACATTACAGAATGCAAACTATATAGAATTAAAGATATGCTAAGTAGTTGCTTTAAACATTTTCAACAATAACATATTCTTGCCATAGCAGACATGCAAGTTCTCTATCAGATTCCAGTGTTCCATGAAGTTGTTGTTTATATGCATGTGCAGAGATTTTTAATGTTTTAAACAGAAATCTCCATTTCTTGATATACAATAACAATTCGCATGCTATTGCTTACATTTTAAATTATTTTGTTCGAAAACGTCTCAACTGTTTTCTATCAGTAAAGCTCCATCATTAACTGTCTTGTTGTAAACAGGCAGCATAGAGTGTAGATTTAGAAGCAGTAAATCTATTTGACTATGGGATTTACAGAACATGCAGAGAGAGGTGCTCAATGCAGTGAATATTCATTGCTACTATCACATTTTGCCTATTCATCCATGGAACAGTTAGGTTGTGAAGTCCTTTGGAATGGTCTGAGGATATGTAGAGCTCTATATAAATACCAATTTTTATCCAATTTCCTGTACAACAGCAGTCATTGCACTTCAAAAACAATCAGTTAGTTGTGAGCCACTTGGGAGGTCCTGAGAGCACTTGAATTATTTTTGCAAAGATGAAGTGTGATCTGACAGTGATTTACTGCTGTATTTCATCAGGTTGTTGCAGGCAGGCCCAGCGTCTTTTAGCAATGACATTTAATAGACCAGAAAGCCTATTTCAATAAACTGCGTATGGTGATCCATACTTCTCAATTTACTTTGCTCACTGAAAATGTTTTAGCCTTGCATCATTGCAATCCTTCTCCCCAGAGAGCAGAAAAATATTTACCTTCCCTAAAAGGGATATGACTCAGTGGTGAGTAGATGTGATAGTTCACAGTTCCCAGTGGCACACAATACAGAGTACTCAATTGCAAAGCACTTTCGTGTAATCTTTTGGATAAGGTTATTTTTTATATGGCTATTCCTGGTAATATGTCTCACTTAGGATCCTATTTTTCTAGAAGCTTGAACAACTTTTTCTTCATCTCTTGAAATACAATCATAGAGACAATGCTATCCAAAAATATGTCTCTATGTTACCAAAGCCCCAGAATGCAGGAACAGAAAATAAGACTGGTACGTATAGAATCAGTTAATGGGCTAATGTGACAGTCAAATTGTTTGAGTGGTACAGTCTGTACAGCACAACAAACCCACAACAGGAAACAAAATTCTGTTTTGTGTTGCTGATTAAACATGATGAAATTATGGTAGTTTTCAATGGATTGCATTTTTGCTTTAAAACTACCTCATCATTCAGTTCTAACAGTGAAAGCATCCCTTTTTGAATTCAACATCCAAATCAACGAGATCCTGCAACTTACCACTTACCTTGCTTTAAAAATTCTAAGGAAAAAGAAATTCTAGGATCCTAGCTTCTCTGACTGGACATTGGTAATAAGACATAGAAATAGTACTAATCCTAATCATTGGTTAGGCTGTGCTTAGAATATTATTTCCAATAATGGAAACTTTCACTTAAAATAATGTCACAAGTCCACCCCCCTCCATTTCCTTGTTGGAGAAAGTGCTGATGATAGTACCATGTAGCAATGAGGATTTTAAATATATTATGTCCTCATTTCATCAGGCCAGAGATGATTTAGCAAATTTGATACATGTGCGAAATTACAAACAATTTTTATAAGATAATTATCAAGAAATTATTTCCAATGATTAGTCAATTGGTATCTAAAAGGCATACATTAAGTATTATGAACAATTACTTATTTGCCTAGGGTCAATTTTGACTCTCCCATGTCCAATCAGCTCCACATTTCAATACAGGCTTAGTCCAAGCAAAGCAATGTTTGGTGAGATTGACTGCCCTTGACTTCAAGACAGCATTTGACTGAACACCAAAGGACACTAGTAAAACTCAAGTTAGTAAGAATAAGAGAGAAAACTTCACCAATTAGAATCATATCTGTACAATGGAAGGTGGCTGTACACATTGGTGGCTAATCAGCTCAGCCCAAGGATATTGCTGCAGGTATTCTTCTTGACAGGCTTAGGTCCAACTATCATTAGCTGAATCATCAACATATTTCCTTTGTCATAAGATCAAGGATGGATTGTTAACTGATGATTCCACAAAAACAGCTGTATCCACAATTTCTCAGATAAACAAGCAACCTGTACTGAGGACAACATTCAAAAAAATTCTTGCCTCACATGTGTCAGTTATCTGTAATCTCCAGTGAAGGACAGAACAACAATATGATGATAGCATTGAATGGTATAGGATGATCAAGACACCACCATCAAAGTTAGTGTGACGAATGTTGACCAGAAACTAAATTGAGCCAGTCACATAAATGTTGTGACTACAGCAGGTCATTAGACAGCTACCCTGCAGAGAAAGGATCATCTCCTGACTCCTTAAAGTCTCTCCACCACATAGAAAGAATATCAGTGTCATGCAATACACTATCCTTGCTTATACAGAGCTCTAATCGAAAAACTATAATACCATCTAAGATAAAACAGTTCAGTTTTTTGGCACCCATTCAATGGTTTCAATCTCACAACTGTTATCACATGCCATCTTAGCTTCTCCAAACTATCTTAGTTTCGGTATACATCAATGTTCTTTTATTGTTGCTGGATCAGATTCCTGGACACTCCTAGCTAACAACATGATGAGAAGAACTTCATCACATAAGCTACAGCATTTCAAGAAGCTGAACAATGACAACTCTCTAAAAGGCAACTAGGGTTTGGGATGTAAAATAAATATCAGCCTTGCTAATGGTGTCTATATACTGAGAGGAAATGAAAATAAATAAAAATTGAGGGGAGAGGTTTTTTTAAAGAGCTTTGGGGAATCAAAAAAAAGCTTTTAAAGGGGGAATTGATAAGAAATTGAAAAATAACATTTAAGAGTCCAAGGGAGAACAAGGGAACATGATTAAGTGGCTCTTTCCAAAAACCACAGATGTGAAGTATTGAGGCATCATTGTGCTGTAATATTCTTTGATTCGAGAAAGTAAAAGCTACTAATACAAAAACTGTTTACGAATTGCTAATATAATGATTATATCGCCATATTCTTGTTTGTTTGTTGATAGTAAACTACCTGAAGCAATCATTGATATTGATATATGTGAGATAATACTTTTCTGACCACAGGAATTGAAAGCATTTCTTTCACTATCACTCATTATTCCACTAAATGTAATTAAAATATTTAATATTACTAAGGATTAGTCAATAGTTATACTTAATGTATACATAAAGATCTGATACAAAGAAAGCCAATTTCATAAAACCAATAATAACATTGTGCATCACACAGGGACAACTTTTTCTACACAGAGAGTGGTTTGTGTACTGAATGAACTTCAAGAGGAAGTGGTGGATGCAGTTACAGTTACAATATTTAAAAGATTTTGGATAGGTACATGAATAAGAAATGTTTGGAGGGATAGGGTCCAGTACAGACAGGTGGGATTAGTTTAGTTTAGGATAATGATCGGCGTGGAGTAGTTGGACCAAAGGGTCTGTTTCCATGCTGTGTGACTCTATGACTCTATTTGCATCATTTTTGCATATGTAAAACTTTGTATAACCCAACTATTTATACCCTGTTGGCAAACTCAAAATTAACACCATTCACTTCTTTAAAACAGGGCACGCAGGTAATCTAGAAACTGTCGCTCTATGTTTGTCTGAACATCAAGCAGGTTGAACGGTTGAATCTTAGAACTACTGATAACTCCAACTTGTTAAGCTGAATTGAATATATTCCAACCAATATTAATTTCACTGTTGAATAAAACATGATATAACATACACTAACTCTACAGAACTTAATAAAGAATGACTCATCATGAATTCTACCTCCTGATGCCTAATATAGTGTAACATAAATGATGGCCACAGTCCAATTCATCTCCTGCACTGTATGATTTCTGAACAGAATAACTGATAAAAACAGAAAAGCAACTTAAAAAGACATGTTTATGATAATACTTTGCGGTTGTTTTCACTGTTATGACACAAATGATTTCTTTGCAAGATAAACATTTAATTTTCCCAAAATTAACCAACATCAGATTGGTTTTTATCATAACACTCACTTTGGTCATTTAATTCCTAAATACCACACAGTGCTTAAAAGAAACAAAAGCATCACAGAAATGCCTATATTTGGTCAGTTTTTCTGCAGCTCAAAAGTTCATTCCTTTGCTATTTTAAATTACTGGATGGAGGCCAATCCACTCCTTGTTACAAATGGTACAATAAAAACAAAACAAAAGCAAGTGATATGTCGATTAGAAGCCAAGAAAAGGACCAGACTTAGGGGAACAGAACAAAAAAAAAGTTTATTATCATACTGTGTTAGGTTGCAATAATTGACAAAACACTACCACAATGTTGTGGGGAAAATCACCAGTCTTGGGGTCAGAATTGGGGTTCAATGACAGAGTTTATTTTACCAGGAAATACCGGAACTCCGGGGGGGGGAAAGACATCAACAGCACGGTGGTCAGCTGCGAGTCTTCTCTCAACCTGGAGCACATGTCAAGACACTTTTATACATTTTGGAATACAATAGGTCAGTGATGAGGTCTTTGTAACATGCAGAATCATTGATGGTTTCAATGCAGTCATTGTCAGTCCCAGTGCAGTCTTTGTTAATTTCAGCACGGCTGTTGTCAGTTTCAGCGCAGACATTGTCAATTTCAATATCTGCACGGAAGTCAATTGGTGTAGTAATGGGCACTAATCGCTCTTCCCGAAAGGGACGATTACTGCAACCCTGGCTATTATCACTTTGTATTGAGTCCGTATCAAACTGTTTCTATCAAAGGTGTTGGCTGGATCCAGACGGGCAGTGTATGCTACTCATGTGTATTCTCTCCCCCACCTGCCTTAAACTAATCAACTAGGCTGTGAGTGCATTGTGCTGGCATTCTGGTGGCCCCAGGCAGTGTCTGTGTTTACTCTGCTGTCTCTCTCCATACTGTGGTCCAGCGGCCATCTTATGCCTCAACTGGCCAACTGATGGCTCAGCGGCCATTTTGTGTGTCCGTGTGCCCAGTGTCACCCTGCTCCATGCCATCTGCCACTTCAGTCCCCCCATTGTGGTCAAGGAGGTGACTTTGGAGATCTCCCACACACTACCTAATTTACATTTAGAGGTGGGCCATCTCTAGGAATCCCCCCTCCTGAGGGGTATCATGGAGTCCAATTTGGTTGGGGGCCCTTCCATGGTGACACTCACTGCTGGTACAGTTCTCTTCAGTAGCGCCTTACAGCAGAGCTTTAAACACCTGAGGCCCACACAGAATACCAGCATGAATGCAATGAGGAGAACTATCCCTTGTGCCAAAGAGGGTCCCCAAGATTTACCGATCAACCAATTTAGCCAGCTGTCTATAATTGTGGCTCCCTGTTGAAAATTATCTAGCTGGTCTCGGATATTCTTGATGGCTTCTGTAATGTTATAGGAGGCATCAATAACATGGGTGATACAATTGTCGCCAATAATTGTACAAAATCCCCCTTGCTGTGCTAATTGATAATCACCGCGTATCGTGTCTGCTGTGTGAAGAGTCTGAGTTTAGCCAGCTCTATATTAATTGCTTCCAGAGCTTTTGAGGTACCATTGTCTAAGATAGTCAGGCCACATTACGAATCCTGACATGCTCCCGACAGTCGCGACACTTAAACACAGTAAAATACAGACAGGTATGTACATTTTGCAGTTAAAATTAAGTTATCAGTCAAAGTTTTTGTTTTCGCCAGGAGGTGCAGTCTTGCTTCTGTGTGGTTTGTTCTGTTGTGTTATCGGTACTCTTCGCGGTATGACCATCTTGTTGGCAGTTCCTGTCCGTACCTGGGGAATTGTCAATGACATTAGTTTGGTCACAGGAGTCTTTAAACGGTTTTAGTTGGGTCCAGTGCTTCCATGTGCCTTTTCCTTTAATGTCTAGGCAGGCATCGGTGTCCCCACTTATTACCACGTCATATGGGCCATTCCTTTTTGGGACAAAGCCAGGTTTGTCAGGGAATGCTCACACCAGAATGCGGCTTCCGGTTGCTGGGACCTCAGGGATGATTTCAAGTTTCCCTGCCTTGTCCTTTTTGTCCTGTTTATCAATTGCAGATTTACGCATCCCTTTCAATTGGACGATTAATTTTATGACATATCGCCGAATTTTGATTTTTAGTGGACCCACATCGGTGCCACCTGTGATTATGGTCTCTGGCAATTGCATTGCTCGCCTGATCATTAATTCATTTGGTGCTAATCTTGTTGCCTGATTTGTGTTGGCTCTTAATTTCATTAGTATGGCTGGCTGCACCTCAGCCCATGTTCTGCCTGAGGTTTGTATAGCCTTAGCTAAAGTATTTTTGAATGTTCTATTCATTCTCTCTACCATCCCTGAGCTCTGGGGGTGATAGCGGATGTGAAATTTTTGTCTAATGCCGTGTAATTGACAGACAGTCTTCATGACCTTGCCTGTAAAATGTGTCTCTTGGTCAGAGTTGATCTGGAGGGGTACCCTCCACCTTGGGGTTACCTCCTTCGCTAATATTCTGGCTACAGTGGTCGCAGTGCAGCTTTTATTCGGGAATGCTTCTACCCATTGGGTGAACTGGTCTACGATGACCAGGCAGTACGTTTTCCCACGGGAAGGTGGTAATGGCCCTGTGAAATCTATCTGAAGGAGTTCCCATGGTCCCCTAGGTCTAGGCTAGGTCCCATCCTAACTTTTATGGGTCTCCCTGGGTCATGTTGTGCACAAACTATGCATCTGCGGCAGTACTTGGCCACGTCTCTTACCATCCCCTTCCACCACCACTCTCTCCCTAGGCTTGCTCTCATGGCCTCTCTACCTCTATAGCAGAGCCCGTGGTGCAGTTCAAGCAATGTGTTCTCTATACATTCTGGTGCTACCTCCTTTTCTGCTCACCTCCAGACACCATCCTCCCCTTTGAATACCCCCCTGCAGTTTCCATTGCTCTCTCTCTTCCTATGGGGTGTCCTCCTGTAGCTGCTGAATTTGGATAGCATATCTCGCTAATTCAATAGTGGCTATTGCAGCCTCATTAATGGCTTCTTGTTTTCGGGCTTTCTGAGCTGCTCGGTCTGCTGCCTGGTTTCCTTTGAATTTTAGCCAATTTTGGCTCTCTTTTTGCTGGCTCCTTTTGATGGGCTTTTACTTTTATTACTGCAGCCCCTTTTGGCTGTTCACTGGCACGCAATAGTGTCTGAATTCTTAATTGGTGTCTGATACGGGGCTCCCCCCATGGTGGTGAAACCTCTTCTGCCCCCATGCCACCATGTAGTCATGCACTACACTGAAGGCATATTGACTGTCTGTATATATGTTGAAAAATGTAGTGCTGGAAAAACACAGCAGGCCAGGCAGCATCCGAGGAGCAGGAGAATCTTCTTCAGGAAGATTCCTGAAAAAGGGTTTATGCCCGAAACGTCAATTCTCCTGCTCCTCGGATGCTGCCTGGCCTGCTGTATTTTTCCAGCACCACATTTTTCAACTCTGGTATTCCAGCATCTGCAGTCCTCACTTTCTTCTGTCTATATATAGTCACGGTTTTTCCTTTTGCTAGTTCCAGTGCTTTGGTGAGTGCTACCAGTTCTGCTGCCTGTGCGGACTGACTCCCATCAATCCTCCCAGACAGAACTGTTTCTATCATTTACCACAGCCCATCCTGTTCGGGGCGACCCTGCTACGTGTTTTCATGACCCATCCATGAAGAGGGTCTCCTTGGTTGTGTCTTGGGGGTATCTTTTACTCTCCCCCATCCTTGTTTCCTTCTATATCCCCACAGTTGTGCAGTTCCCCTGCATCTAGAATTCCCTCAGCTGGATTCTCTCCTATATCCCTATTACCGTGGACTGACTTGGGGGTAAAAGAACTGCCTTCCATTTTGCCCTTCTCATATTGGAGATGGCCCTCAGTTTCACTGTGTTTAGCATCTCTACGAGGGCGTGTTCAGTGTAGCGGATGACATTCCTTGCCATCATGGGCTTGCTAACCCTAATGGCCCAAGCAGTACAGTCTAAGGCTGCTATACCTGGGCAACCCGGTGACTACTGGCCCTTCTGTCGTTGAATAGTACCCTACGGCTCTTCTCCTGCTACTGTGCTCTTGGGTGACCACTGCAGAGTAAAACCCTCCCTCATTATTACAGTGGATGTGAAAATCCTTGCTGGGATCTGGCAGCCCAAGCCTGGGGGCTGATATGGGTTGAGTTTTAAGCTGACTGTATGCCTCCTCCTGTTCTGGCTCCCAGGTTACAGTTTCCAAGGAAGGCTTGCCTCCTTTAATTAATCTCTGGATCAGTTCAGTCAATTTTGCAAATTCGGGTATAAAGCTCCAACTGTAGTTGAATAGCCCTGAGACTCCCCTGACAGTGGCAGGTCGTGGCATCTGTTGGATTGCCTTCTTGCGGTTGTTGGGCATTTCTTTGAGTCCCTGGGATATGAGGTGTCTCAGGTATAAGACCTGTGTTTTCCAATTTGTATCTTTGTGGAGCTAACTATTAAACCTGCGGTTGCCAATTCCCGCAATACTAGACATAAAGCTTCCTGGTGTCCTGACTTGGACTCTGAGGCAATTAGGATATCATGTACATAATGAAGGGCAGTGCTACCCTCTGGTAAATCTATTGTCTTCAGAATGTTGCTTATCACCCTGTGAAAAATAGTGGGGCTGTTGTGGAACCCCTGTGGCAGGCGAGAGCATGTATACTGACTGTCCCTTACAAAAGCGAATTTGTTCTGGGACTCAGGGTGTAACGGGATAGACCAGAAACCATTGGCTATGTCTAAAACAGTAAAAATCTTGTATTTGGGGTCCAAGCCATTTAAAATGGTGGAGGGGTCTGCTACAATGGCGTGCAATTTGTGGGCGACCTTATTTAGTCCTATATAATCAATGGTGAGTCTGTAGCTCCCATCAGGCTTTATTACTGGCCACATTGGGGAATTAGTTGTACTTTTGGTTGCTGGATTCCCTGTTTCACTAATCCTTTCACTATCTCCACAATTGTTTTTTCTGCTTCAGGTTGTATTGGGTATTGCTGGTGGGGCTTATGCTCTGGTCCGGGAACCCTTATCGGGTCTATGTTAACTAGATCTGTATCTAACTTTGTTACTGCCCACGTTCCGGGGACGGAGGTGCAGATGGCTCCAAATCCCCCCTTGTTGAGATTCCAGTCCCTACTGGTGGCTGTAGCCACTTTAATAGTTTCAAGGTGACTTGTAAGGTTCCCAATCTCAGTCTTCTAACCGTCCTGTCTCGGCCAAATCAATTTCCCTTTTGCACAATTGATTAGAACATTATATTCTTGCGTGAGATCATTGCCCGTTATAGTGCCCTCGTTATTTTGGCATTCATAGAATCTCATGGGGATATATTTTTATATATATGTATATAGAGTGTATTTCTGTGAGGGTAGTTTCACTTAAGTAAGTTGGTGTTTTATCCCCTCTTGCTTCAGTTAAGAGAATCATTTTATTTGTGTAGGGTAAGGGTAAGTTTGTGATGGATACAGCTGCTTCTATTTGCATTTCACATTTCCTCCCTCCTATTACTACAGGTACATAAATTCTCCCTTCTCCCTTACCCTCATGAATGGGGGCTGCTGGTTGTCAGCTCTGCTGTCCTCAGGACTCCCACAGTTCTGTGGTGTTCTGAGTGGTGTTTGGGGGTGCCCCATGCTTTTCCTAGCAGTGGCTGCAGTATTTTACATTGTTCCCTGCTCTAACTCTTGTATTCTGTCCTCCAGCTCTTTAACTTGTTTCTGGTCCTTTCTCCACCAACTGTGGTGGCACTCACTTGTTCAATTCGGCCTGCTAATTGGTATACTAACATTACCCCTATCTTTTTTAGTTTTATTCCGTTTCTGTTTATCTATCTACTCTCTCTGTTGTGCTAATGTCTGGGATGGATCCCAACCACCTTTCTTCATTTGTTCTGTCAGCCCTTGTTTGTCTGCCTTGTATTTCTTAATAAGGGAACCTGCAGTTTTCCCTTAAAACTTTGATCTGCCATTTAGCAGACTGTGTACCCCCGGATACCACCAACAGTAAAGTGTTCCTAACCAGTGGGGACTTCTCTACCCCCTAGCCAATAATACTGCCCCAGCACCATTTGTATGGCCATAGCAGCTTCCTAGCAAGGTGTGCTCTCTACTGGTGAGACTTCTCTAACCTCCTGGCCACCTCTACTGACCCAATGCCTCCTGATAGGCCCAGAAACCTATCTCTAGCCCGGTGTGCTCTCTACCGGTGGGATGCTTTACCCTCTCAGCCACCGCCACCATTCAAGCTCTGTTGTTCTACCATGGACTGACAGGATATCACGGTTCCTCACAGTGTCCATGCTCCACACCTTGGTAACACATGCTCCACTGAGGTTTGGCTTTTGGTCAGAGTGATCAACTCCTCTTCCTCACCACATTGGAAATTACAAGTACAAACAGCACCCAGCTTTTAACTTAAACTCTAACTGGACTCTGTGTTGTTCGCCTCTACAGAGTCCAATGTTACCTGACTTTGCCACTCGTGCTTCACAACTCCTAGTGACCTTGGCGCCTCAATTCTCACTTCAAATCCCAACCTACGCATTGGGAGGGGGCTACCCCTCTGAACAACCGGTTTAGGACAGGGCTTTTGAGACAGGCACTACCTTGTCCTGTTTTCAGCACAAGCAACAGGTTCTTACAACAGTTAATACAGTTAAACACTTATTCTACACGGACATGCACTTAAATTTTTTTAACTCAGTACTGTAGCAAGTTAGACATTACAATCGGTATACCTTTTAAACTGTGTCTTGGCCCGGTCTGACTCTTCCCATTTGCAGGTACAAATTGGTTCTTACCCCGATTTTTTTTTATTTCAAAAATATACTTTATTCCTAAATACTTTGATGATCTATATAACTGGACATGCCATACATATATAAACATTCCATTTGTTTGCATATCGAAACAGAGTAATCATTCCTATTTACAGGTCTGTATGATTACATTTTTAGCTGAGGCGTCAGCAGAGCCCAAATGACTGCGTGGGCCCCCTGTTCTTCTTTAGGCAGGCAGACGTTACACAATGGTCTTTCCCCAGCGCGCCTTGGCGGCAGCTGCCCCAAGCTTCAGCGCATCCCTCAACATGTAGTCCTGTACCTTGGAATGTGCCAGTCTGCAACACTCAGTCGGGGTCAACTCCTTCAGCTGGAAGATCAACAGGTTTCGGCTTGCCCAGAGAGCGTCCTTCACCGAGTTGATGATCCTCCAGGCACAGTTGATGTTCGTCTCGGCGTGCGTCCCAGGGAACAGGCCATAGACCACGGAGTCCCACGTCACGGCGCTGCTCAGGACAAACCTCGACAAACACCGCTGCATTCCTCTCCAGACTGCCTCTGCATAGGCACATTCCAGAAGGAGGTGTGTGACAGTCTCGTCCCCCCCGCAGCCACTTCGAGGGCAGCGTGCAGTGCAGCTGAGAGTCCGGGCGTGCATAAAGGATCTCACAGGCAGAGCCCTTCTCACCACCAGCCAAGCCATGTCTTGGTGCTTGTTGGAAAGTTCTGGCGATGAGGCATTCTGCCAAATGGCTTTGACAGTCTGCTCAGGGAACCGCTCGATAGGATCCGCCCTCTCCTTTTCCCGAAGGGTTTCAAGGACACTACGTGCTGACCACTTCCTGACGGACT
Organism: Chiloscyllium plagiosum; assembly: GCF_037043375.1. Taxonomy (NCBI): domain Eukaryota; kingdom Metazoa; phylum Chordata; class Chondrichthyes; order Orectolobiformes; family Hemiscylliidae; genus Chiloscyllium; species Chiloscyllium plagiosum. The sequence continues at coordinate 31,293,243 of NW_028270164.1, read as the reverse complement.
TGTGGTCAAAGATGTTTTTCTTCATAAACTTCTCCACGAAGGACCCGATCGTGGCCTTTGACCATGGCACCAGTAATAAATATCCTGCTCATGTCAAGGCACTTTTATACATGTTGTAATACAATAGGTCAGTGATGAGGTTATTTTCTTTGTAACATTGTTTGTTTATTGCAAACATTGCAGAATCGTTGATAGTTTTGATGCAGTTATTGACAGTTCCAGCGCAGTCTTTGTTAATTTCAGCGTGGTTGTTGTCAGTTTCAGCGCAGACATTGTCAATTTCAATGTCTATGCGGAAAGTTCATTGCTGTAGGATTGGGCACTAATCGCTCTTTCTGAAAGGGACAATTACTGCAACCATGGCAATTAGTACTCTGTATTGAGTCTGTATCAAACTTAGCGTTTCTATCAAAGATGTTGGCTGGACCCAGACACTTTGGCGGGCAGTACACGCTACTCATGTGTATTCTCTCCCCCACCCGCCTTAAACTAATCAACTAGGCTGTGAGTGCATTGTGCTGGCATTCTGGTGGCCCCAGGCAGTGTCTGTGTTTGCTTTGCTATCTTTCTCCATATTGTGGTCCGGTGGCCATCTTATGTGTCAAGTGGCCAACTGATGGCTAAGTGTCCATCTTGTGTGTCCGTGTGCCTAGTATCACCCTGCCCTGTGCCATCTCCTATTTCAACAATTTGTAATTCCCAATGCAAGTATAATATAGGAATTGCAACAAAGCTTATAGTAGTAGATTAGCTTTCTGATTACAAGAATAAATACATTTTACATAATAGTTTGCATGCAAATAATCATTGACATTTTCGAGATCATCACAGATCATAAATCACAGTAGCTAATTATGATCTTTTATAGGGCACTTTCTTAGCTCACCTATAGTATTGTGTATAACTTTGGTCTTTGATGACAGTGGACACATTTCACTTTCTTACTGTATGCGGCCAGATTTTATGTGCAGTGACGATCTCAGACAGATTGCCGTGCTAGCCCTTTAGCTTAATGAAAGAAGGAAGCTCCACATTTCTGCAAGGACATTGCTCTCATATTGCCCTCAGAACTGCATGTTGTCATGCCATTCTGACAGACCTTTTGTAGCATAGAACTGCCAGGGGAAGGAAAACTGCATTTCCTTTTCAAAGCAGACAGCTGCCATACGCTAAAATGTAAAGGTTCTGATAACTGTTTTGACAGCTACTGACAAATCAGACCTATATGAAGTAAATGTTTTTGGGGTGTGTGGTGGTAGTGTCCCTAGCTCTGAGTCAGGAGATCTAGGTTCAAGTCTTACCTGCTCCAGAAGTATGTCTTAGCATATCTGAACATGTTGATTATGACAAAATCTATGTCGGGATTTTATAGTGAAGTGGTAGTTCCCCCACCTTTGAGCCAAAAAAGGTCCAGGTTCAATTCCCACCTATCCCAGAGGTGCGCTTTAACAGATTGATTAAAAACACTATAAGGTAAGCACGGCATCATCTGTGGAGAAAAAAACAGCTAATGTTTCAAGTTCAGTGACCCTGCTTTCTCTCCACTGATGCTGCCAGGCCTGTTGAGTTTCTCCAGCATTTTCTGATTTTGTTTCAGATTTCAAGCATCTGCAATTGATTATTTTATTACAAAGTACATGTGTGATAGGTTGCCAGAGAGGAGAGTGCCAACTTGGGGCTAGGGTGCAAGATTGTGAGGGGGCCAGGTAAGTGTTTGAAGTAGGCTCAGTGGACTGGAGAAATCGGGTCCACTGTAGGATGCAAGGATTAGTGTTGAGTCTGGGGGAGGGGGGGAATCAGGTCTGGCAACAGGGTGGATTGGGTCAGGTCAAGTCAGATCTGGCAGGAGGGAGAATGTTGAAGGGGGGTGAGGGTTGAGTCCAGTCTGACAGGGGGAGCAGGATGGGTAGTCATGTCTGGTGGCAGTGGTGTCAGGTAGGGTCAATGATGATGGGGGAAGTTGTGGAGATTGAATTTTGGTCTAATAGCGGGAGCGGGGAGCAGATGGACCAGCCAATCTGACAGTGAAAACAGTACTGCATACATATGGAAACATATGTTTACATTTTGAAAATAACCCCATATTGTCAGATATTGTTTACAAGATGAAGTATCCAGTGAGAAGGAGTTATGGTCTAAGAATAAAACCTTGGGATTTCATAAATCTCATTGCTGGATGAGAGGAATAACCATCTGGCTATGAAATGGTGAGAGGGAATCAAGGGAAACAATTGCCCTAGCGAGGAGAAAGAGGATAAGTTATCATCAGAGGACCATGATTTGGTTTACCACATGACAGGCTGCAGAGATGCAGAGGTGGACTAGGATGGCAAAACATTCTTGTCACCACCAAAAAGTATGTCATTCGTCATCCTGATTCTGACTTTACAACTTTGTTATTCAGTTGGGTGTGACTGCAACCAATGGTTCCATTCTTATCTCTTTAATTGTAGCCAGAGAATTGTTCACAGTGGCATCTCTAATTGTTAGATTATTACTTCTGATGTCCCTGAAGATGTATCCCTGAGTCTCTCGCAACATTAACTGAGAAAATAGCATAAGTTTTAGAAACATTCTGACGTGATGCTGATGCACCCCTCTCTCAACCCCTCCATTGTTTCTAGCTTGAGATTGCTTGTTCAGCTTACTGTGTTGGAGAAGTAGAAATTTCCATCAATAATACTTTGAAAGACCAAATCCACTGTCTTCAGTTTCTGTGATAAACCTTGTTCCTTAGACACCTCTGTACCTGGCAACTGCCTGAGGCTGAACAAGGCTGTTCACAATCTTGGAACTGGGATTTCCTATCCTAATGCTGAACAAACCCATGTCTGGAGGCCCAGACCTTTGGGCCAAAGCCTGAGGCCTCACAACTTTGTGTTTACTAAACCACTTGTAACTAATGCCATTTTCCCTAAGATGGGAAATGTGGGAGGGAATAGCCCAATGCTAACATATCGTGATTTGTGCATTGCCTGTTAAAAGTGTGTTGCAATGTACTGTTTCCTGAGACTGATATTTTCGTTGAGGTGGATAGGTTCTTGAAGACTAAGTAAACCATAAAAAGTAAGTCATGTCATGAACCTAGGGAGGAAAGAGGTTATGGAGTCTGGAACTTTTTAACCGGTAAACTTAAAAGGTCTAGCCTGCTTTAAATGTCATAATTGTATGATATTTGGTAAGTTAAATATGCTATTAATACAGTGATCTCAAAGACCTGCGTTTTATTAAGCAGAATCTTATTCCATGATTTTAATGGTTATGAAATAAAAGAAACAATGAATTCTTAGTGTTAATATTGGCCTTTAATTTTTTTCATGGTGGGTACTGGGTGTGGGAGTTTGATGAGGGCATTAAGCAGGGAGGGTGTTTTAAAAAATTCTCAAGGTCAAGGACCAGGCTCGCAGGAAAGTAGTCTGATACAGAACAAACAGCCAAGAGGCGAGTCTGCTAGAATATAAGTGTTTTATTCCCCGCAGCGTCGCCACAACCAGGTCTCGTACTTACAACGGGTCTGGTTTATACTCACTCTACGTGTTACCGGAACTGGGAGCCGTCAGTTCTCGTAGAGCGGTTGCCAACAACCCACGCTCGGCGGTTAAACGCAACCCCGGAGCAGACTCTACCGAACTGGAGACTTTTCCAGCTGATATACTCTTTTCGAGATCTAAACATTCATGTGAACAGCAGAGCAAGGCTGAAAAACACATTCCATTCTGGTCACATACAGATAAGAAGATTCACACGGGAAGGTGTGTAATAAGATTCACACGGGACTAAGCGACACCTTCCATTTTCGGTTAGATTCACACATGTATTGGGACACAATTTTAACCCTTTCACCACATTCCACTGCTTGGCCCAATAATATGATTCACACATGTATTGGGACATAATTTTACACCACATTCCACTGCTTGGCCCAATACATGTGTTACATTATGCCCATATGTATTCTTTCTAACAAGCGCCTACGTACACGCCAAATATACAAGCAAGTCAGGACATTACAGCATGTTAAAATCACCAGGACCGCTACCAGGATCGACAAGGGTGGGAACAGGAATGTCCCCGCAGTGGAGGACATACCACTCAATATGTCCCACCAATGATGAGCTGACTCCACGTCCACTACACGGGCAGCATGTACTACCTCCTGTCCATGTATAAAGGTAGACACCGTAACCTTGGTGACATTGGTTTGATGCTTTCGTAATATCTGCTTAAGCTCCTCGGATCGGTCCAATGCTCGCTTAAACCGATCCAGGGAAATGTTCCAAGGATTCATCAGCACTTTCCACTGCACCTTGGTAAAGTGGCGAGCACTGCTATAAGTGGTCAACAGATAGGTCTGATTCTGCCAGTGCCACTGATAGACATTTGAGAGGCATCCCGAGAACGGTGCTGAGGGAAGCATAGGATGTGGATTATTGGTAGCCACACAGAGCGTGTGTGGCCCAATCTGCCACATCATGTCCCTTGGAGTTTCAACAGTCCATTCGCACAGGGCCGTTCCCTTAGTCAAGCAAGGGTCCCGATACCTGTCCATCAGTAGGCAAGTTTTCCCCTGATCAGTCTGTTCACAAGCGGACAGATCATAGGTAATATTGGTATCTGGGCTAAACCACTGTCCCCTTGTCTTCAGAAAATAATATCCAGAAGATGTAATCACTGGTAATACATAATATCGACAGACCGTAACAGTGTGGGTTACATTCATGGTAACAAAGTATCCGTTACACATAGTTGCGTTACACCATGTTCGTTCTGGATGGGTTATCATCCACAATTTCTCAGATACATTCCATATTCCCCTCCACGCTTGTACATTGGGGGATGTTACCACACGCAAAAAGCGTTCTTTCTGTATTTGAGCATGCAACATTTGAATATGACAGCCAGTCCAATTTAACTGAGCCGTAATGTTCTCAAACAGTTCCTGAGTGGCACCCCAGACATCCAGTTCCCATTGCAGAGATCGTATCATTATTTCAGCTGTCTCTCCTTGAGTCATCATTACAGATGGCATCCACCTTCCAATAGTATGTAGTCCTTGTGAGGTGGCCTGTCCCGTGTTAGATAATTTAGTACGGGTTACCTCAGAGTCAATGGCATTCGAGATACCCATAACAGTTCCTGCGCCTCCCAGCAGGGTGTCGTACCACGCTCGTCGCCGCCTCTTGGTATGACACTCGGGTATGAGGGGCAACTGTACCCGCCAATGAACATCAGTGTGCAGTACCCCCCGGGCCATCTGTTGACAAGTTGACATAATAGGGGCCAACTGTGTTCGATGCGACCGCACGCCCCCCGTGGCACCCCTCTTCGGTGCTGGCCCGCCCCGCGTGGGGTTTAATAACGCCTCAGACGGGGCGTTCGTCGAGGGCAGTACCATTATTAACCACATGAATCGATGACGATTCCGAATATCGGTGGCATTGCGCAGCCACAGATCTTCCCCCCGAGCTGTGATGCTCCAATGAGTCCCCGTTGTCCCGCATGTCTGGGTGCGTCGGTCCCACAAACACGTCTTGACTTGGGCATTCACCACCAGGGTGCAATTAGGCGGTATGAACGATATGTCATATTTTTCCCCATCCCGGCGCATGTAGCACTGTGCACACGTGTACAATTGACAGTCGCTGGTGAGAGTCAGAACAACGCACTGCTGACCGGGTTCACATGTAAAATTGTCCTGCGTCCGTCGCTGGCTACTGGCCTCCCACCGCACCTCATGGCGGGCGACCGGTACCAGCGTCCAGGCCGTGATACCGATGCCCTGGAGTGGCCATCCGATCGCGAACATCGCCAATAGGAGTCGCAATCCCCATGACCACCCCATGTTCAAGGCGGAGGGCCAGCCTGCGGGTGCATAGCAATTACAACATTATTTAGGTCTCACGTAAGTAGCACTGGTTCGCCGGGACGTTTGCCCAGGTCGGGTCCCCGGGGTACATAATGGTGACCAGACTGTCCTTCCCCTGTGCTATGATTTCGGCCGGCCTGGGGGGGCCGGTCGTCTGGCGCACCCATACCTTGGCCCCCTTAGTGTCAGTAGACCCAAATCCCCCCGTCCCACGCTCAGTAACCGTAACGGGAGCTCCCGTCTCTTCCACCGTTGTAAGGTTACATGGCTTAATGACCAATTGCGCTATTCTGTCCCCCTTCTGTATCACGTAAGGTTCAGCAGTGATGTTGACCAGGACCACCCCCAACTCCCCTTGGTAGTCCGCGTCAATTACGCCTGCCATCACATCAATCCCCTTTAGAGACAGTCCCGACCGCGGGAAGATATGCCCATAGGTTCCAGGGGGACAAATCAATCCTAATCCGGTCTTAATCACCGAAGCCGGCGTGGCCCTTACGGGAATATCAGCTTCCTCAGCGAATTTCCACATTTTAATAGGCTGAGTCTTTGGGGTATCACATACTCGTATCATCCTATTCAAGGGTGTTACCCCATTTCCTAATGGGCGGTTATTAATTTGTTTCACCACCCGAATTAGTTGCTTCTTCCAACCTGTTAAGTCATTGCAACCTCCTGCTTTTCGTAGTGAGGACTTCAGAAGCCCATTCATTCGTTCTATAAGTCCCGCAGCTTGTGGGTGATAGGGTACATGATAAACCCATTCCACGTGGTTATCGTGACACCACTGCTTTACCACCCTTCCTGTGAAATGGGAGCCATTGTCACTCTGGACCTGTATGGGCAATCCATAAAATTGTTCAATCAAATCTAAACATCGCAAGGTAGCCTGTTGATTGTTGTGACGACAGGGATGGGCTACCAAAACCCCAGACATAGTGTCCACAGCTGTACATATGTGGTTACATCCTTGTGAGGAGGGTAAGGGACCCACAAAGTCCATTTGCCAGCTCTGTCCCGGACCATCCCCCCGATGGATATGTCCCATCATGTGTTGGGGCACTCCCTGCCGCTGATGTTGACACTGCTCACACTGGTTTACTGCAGTCTTAACATCATCTACCATAAGATCTATTCCTCGGTCTCGAGCCCATTGCAAGGTTCCTTGCACTCCCCAGTGCCCAGCCTTAAGGTGTGCCCATCTAGCTAGGTCCACTGAGGTGCCCCTTTGCACAATCATGGTTCGGACGATACCATCCACATATCGGTTATGTAGAGCTTCCACATCATTTCGAGATGTATGGGCATCTACGTGGGTGATGTATATGACCAGGTATTGAGCTTTCTCCCATATATCTTCCCATAACTGTTTACCCCATACTTCCCTATTCTGGATCATCCACTGATTGGCCTGCCAAGTTGGCATCCATTGTGTCATGCCGTTAACCACTGACCACGAGTCAGAGAACAAACAAACTCCCATGACCCCTGCTTGCATGACTACCATATGCACTGCTTTTAATTCTGCCCACTGACTACTTTTTCCCTCCCCTAATTCTTCTAGGGTAGTGCCTTGTTTTGGGTTAAAGGCGGCAGCTTTCCATCTACGCTGTCCCGCTTTCCATTGGGCTGACCCATCTACGAACCAAGCCGTGGCTTGTTCATCCGGGGTCAGTTCATCATACCGTTTTCCCATCTTAACGGGTGATTCCTTGTATTCAATCACCTCAAACCGTTTTTCCCCTTCCTCAGGGGCCTCCGCCACTTGCTCATGTAGGACTGACACTCCTTTCTGTCCAGTCCGCACTCTCTCCGACACATACCATTTCCATTTAATGATGCTGCTCTCTTGGGCAGTTCCTATTCGGTGGGTAGTGGGGTCACTAAGTACCCACGGAAGAATAGGGATAGCTGTTCTCATGATCACTTCATGTCCAATGGTCAGGGCTTCGGTTTCCACCAAGCCCCAGTAGCATGCTAATAACTGTTTCTCAAAGGGGGTATACCGTTCCCCTGCCGGGGGTAATTTTCGGGACCAAAATCCCAATGGCTTACGGGTTCTTCCCTGTTTTTGCCATAAGCTCCAATTGGCATAATCCCCCTGTGCTGAGACTTGCAGTTCTACAGGTCCTGACTGTATCTTTCCCAAGGATACAGCTTGCTGTATCGCTTGCTTGGCCAGTTCAAATGCAGTTTGATGGACCTCCGTCCATTCGAACGCTGCCTTTTTCCTCGTAACTCGATACAAAGGTTTTAAAATTTGTCCTAAATGGGGAATATGCTGTCTCCAGAATCCGAATAACCCAATAAATTGCTGCACGTCCTTCTGGGTGTGAGGGACGGCAAAGACCTGAATCTTATTTTTAGCTTTCGCAGTGATTTCCCTTTCCCCCTTGTTCCACACGATTCCTAAGAATTTTACCGTTTGTGAGGGACCCTGGATTTTGGCTGGGTTGATCTCCCACCCATATCCTCGCATATGTTGAACCAGTTGGTCCAGCAATTCCTGAACCTGCTTCTGACTTGTCCCCTGTATCATCATATCGTCAATATAGTGCGAGATCATCACTTCGTCAGGCACTTTAAAGGCAGCCAAGTGTTCTGCAACTATCCGGTGGCAGATAGTAGGGCTATGCAGATATCCTTGGGGCAATCGCGTGAACGTGAATTGTCTACCCTCCCAAGTGAATGCGAACTGTTCCTGCCTATCTTCGGGAATAGGAATTGTGAAGAAGGCATTAGCCAAATCAATTACTCCGTACCACACCCCTGGATGATGTTGGATTCGTCCTATAATAGTGACGGCATCCGGGACCGCTGCCGTCAAGGCCGGAGTGTGACGGTTTAGTTGCCGATAATCTACCGTCATCCGCCATGACCCATCGGCTTTATGTACGGGCCATAAGGGGTTATTCCACGCCGTGGTGCATGTCCTAAGCACTCCCGCTTCCAAATAATCCTTAATTGTGGCGGATATTTCTTTATGTCCGCCGGGAATCCTATACTGTCTAAGACTTATTACGCGATCGGCGATCGGGATGGGGAAGGGGTCCATTTTAACCTTTCCCACTAACACCGTCCTACAGCGCAAAGCCATTTTCGTGATTCCAAATTCAAACTTCCCTTGTTGGAGGTGAAGTGTTAAACCGGCCAGAATGTCCATTCCCAGGATCCATTCTCTAACTGGTGTAATGATAATTGAATAAGTTTTAATGGGCATTGTACCTATCTTTAGGGGCAATTGTACTGTTTTTCCTTCAATCAGATTACCTCCCAGCCCAACCAGCGTGACTGGGGTTCCTTTAAACTTATGGGGCGTCCCATAGATTAAGGTGGCCTCCGCCCCTGTGTCCACTAGAGCCATAACGGTTTGGACGGATTTGCGCCAATAGATAGTCAATGATACATGAGGTCGAATGTCGTCTGCTGACCATTGGCTCGTTCGTGGGCAAACCCTTGGGGCTTGGCCCGATTCCTATTGTTCCTCCCATTCATCTTCCCCAGACAGCACTGGGTAAAGACGTTTGCCTCGCCCTTCTTCGTTCTTGCCTTTCTTACTAGGTTTCCGGCCACGCCGATCCACTTTATAACACTCTCGGAGGGGAGGCCGTACCTCCTCCTCCTCCTCGTCCTCCGAGGATTCCCACCGCTGGGAAGTGGAAGTTCTACCCCTTCGAGGCTCATTAACAACCGGACCCCGTGTCTGACATTTTTGTGTTAGTAATTCCACTAGGTCTTCCATAGTGGGTCGGGACTCCGTCTCTACCCGGGACACCTTCAGTCCCTTTCGTCTGCATAAGTCTTTTAATTCCGGTGTAGGTAGGCCATCAATCTCCGATGCTGGGACCTGCGCCCGTATCAAAGCTTGCCACAAAGCACGCCGTGAGGGGCCTTGGTTACTTCCTTGATTAGGGTTTACTTTTCCCCCTGCCCGAGCCTCAGGGCGACGCCCCTCCGTGCCCCCCTGAGAAGCACGGGTTGTGGGTCCCCAATCCCCCAAACCACCCATCTCCCTCATCATACTACGGGCATCTCCTAGGGTTTCTCCCCGTCCACTCAACATTATGGTTAATAACAGTGGTTTATAATGGGGGGGGGGCAGTCTTCACTAGGTGGTCTCTAGTCTGTCTACTAACATTTGTGTTATCTACCTCGTCCAGCACTCCCAGCAACAGGGCATCCCGCACACACAAACGGGTTAGCCTCTGAACCCCTTCCTTAATTGTTGTCCAAGTTCCTTCCAAGGGGGGCCAATCGGACGGGAAGGGATACTGTTCGGCCACTGCCCTGGCATACATCCCAAATAAGGTCCCCATACTGCGATCTATTACCATATCCTTGGCTTGTCTGCGGTACCCCAGGTCTATGGCAGCATCCTTTGCTAATCCACCAAACTTGGGAGCATCCTGATAGTCTACCTGCACTTGTTGCCCCCCTTCCTCGAGGAGCCGAATTAGCCATAGCTCTAACGGCTCCCCAGGATTACGTCGGGTTTTCTGGGTGATAAACAGCACCTCATCGGTAGTGAAGTCTTCCGTTAATTCAGAGAATTCTGCAGGAGGCTGAGCCCGCGGTAATTCATGCATAATTGCCTCCCCTTGTTCATTCCGTATAGGGTTTCCTTTCTTATCTAACATTACCTCCCGTTGCACTGGGAGACGTCTCTGAACCTGCTTTCTCCTAACCACTGGTTTAGCTTGGAGTACGGGTGGGTCCTCTTCGTACTGATCATCTGAATCTCCCCAAATGTTCCCATCCCAATGATCGATATCCCACCGATCCCCGTTATTTAACTGGGCTACAAACGCCCGTACTTGTACTGGGTCCGGGGTTCGAGGGACCTTCCTTTTCTCTTTCCGTTTCTTAGCAGACAGATACATAATAGTTCGTCCTGCTAGTTCAGTTAATGCTGTCAATTCAGCTTTTAACTTCATAATTTCCTGCCTCAACATAGAGGCATCTCCCGAACTGAGTCCCTGCTCATGTTTCAGGAGGGCTAATTCTGCTTCAGCTTTTTGGCGCTTGTCTGACTGTTGTCTACAAGCCGCCGCACAGGCCCACATCCTCCGCTGTACCCCAGGCAAGGGGTTCTTCGGCAGGACTGGGATCCTCTCAAGGGTGGACAGCAGCGACCCTGGGGTTCCTACGCCCTCGGCCTCCCAGTTCTCCGGTCGCCCCCCACCATTTCTCAAACAAACTGCCACGCCATGCCACGGTCCATGCCATCCCGGGACGGTCGGGACCTCCACAGTTTGTTCCTCTGGTTTCTTAGCCTTTTTCCAAAACATTGTTCTGTATCAAAATCTTTCCTCAATTGCGATCGATCCTGCCGACTACGCCAAAATGTTTTAAAAAATTCTCAAGGTCAAGGACCAGGCTCGCAGGAAAGTAGTCTGACACAGAACAAACAGCCAAGAGGCGAGTCTGCTAGAATATAAGTGTTTTATTCCCCGCAGCGTCGCCACAACCAGGTCTCGTACTTACAACGGGTCTGGTTTATACTCACTCTACGTGTTACCGGAACTGGGAGCCGTCAGTTCTCGTAGAGCGGTTGCCAACAACCCACGCTCGGCGGTTAAACGCAACCCCGGAGCAGACTCTACCGAACTGGAGACTTTTCCAGCTGATATACTCTTTTCGAGATCTAAACATTCATGTGAACAGCAGAGCAAGGCTGAAAAACACATTCCATTCTGGTCACATACAGATAAGAAGATTCACACGGGAAGGTGTGTAATAAGATTCACACGGGACTAAGCGACACCTTCCATTTTCGGTTAGATTCACACATATATTGGGACACAATTTTAACCCTTTCACCACATTCCACTGCTTGGCCCAATAATATGATTCACACATGTATTGGGACATAATTTTACACCACAGAGGGTCAATGTATTTGGGAGAGTGCACAGATTATAAAGAGACAAGGAGGTAAGAAACATCCATGGGGGTCTGGATAGGGCATGAGGAGTTGATTGGGTGAGGGCAAGGCAACTTAAGAACAATGAATGAAGCTGGGCCTATATCACAACAAATGGAACCAAATCTCCTCATCTATCAGCTGTGCTAATTTAAACAAACGTTCACACCTTAGGACTCTTTCTGACTCTCTGGAGTCAAAATTGCATCTGCATGAATACTCAAGCTGAATCTAGAATGTTGTATTGGGGAGTGGCCTGACTTATGATTTGCAAGCCAGTGATGCAAAAACAATATTTGATGCTGAGATGTTCTTAAAACCACACAGTTCTGCCTTTACTAAAGCCATCTCCTCATTAAAAACAACTGACTCCAATCTTATCTCAGTTTATCTGCTCCTGAAAATCTCACCCATGGCTATACTCTAGACTGAACTATTCCAATACGCTTCTCTCTGGGCTCCTATCACGTATAAGCTTGTGGTCATCCAAACTTTTCTCCTGGTATCCTAACTCATACCAAGTCAATTTCACTTATCACAGTTTCATGAAATTCAAGTCAAATTCTGTCTACAGATCCTATCTGGTTTGCTAAATATTTTCAGTGTTTATGGAAGAGGGGAGAGTGGGTGTGTTGTTTTGAGATTGGGGAAGTTTTGAAGAACAGGTTACCCACATAATCTTCTGAACTTCATCTCAGGCACTGATTAGCACATTGTAGCCAATTGTAAGGTTTTCACTTCAAATGACTTTCAGCACAAAGTTGCAAGAGACAAACAACAGTTGGTGGATCAGTAAGACCAGCCCAGGAGATTGGCGACAACAGGGATTTGAACAAATTCCAGAGCAGTAATTGGAGTACAAAAGGCAGGTCGGAGGGATGATAGGAATCTGGAATAGGGACTAGATCAGAGGTGAGAGATATGATCAGAGGCTGGGTTCAGGGGAGATCAGGGCCAGAGAAAAGCTGGAAACCTAGGTTGAGGGTGATCTGAAGAGCCAGGTTGGAAATGAGGGTGGAACGTGTCATGTGGCCATTGGCGATGAAGGTAAACTGAATCATCAGTCAGGTAAATCAAAAGATAATTAATCCCACAGACCTTGCTTGTTTTAGCTGCTGGTTTCCCATTGCCCAGAAAACCCAGACATCCAGGCTTAACTTTAGTGAAGTACAAAGCCTTTGTATTATTTCAATTGTCAACCTGCCTGTAGAAAGTGAATTCTTTCTCTATTAAAAATGGAAGTGGGTAGGCTGGAGAGAATTGGGATCAGGAGGTAAAATAAGAATGACTGTCCCTTAACATCAAGGCAGCATATGAACAATCATGACATTAAGGAGCCTGATCATTACTGGTGTAAATGGGAATCAGAGTGGAAACTCTCCATTGGTTAAAGTCATATGTAAAACAAATCAAATGGCTATGATTGTTGGAAATCAATTGTCTCAATCCATGGAAATCACTGAAGGGTAATGTCTTTGGCCCAACCATCTTCAACTGCTTTATCAATAACCTTCATAGCAACATCAGAGGTGAGAATGATCACTGATGATTGCACAAAGTTAATCATTATTAATAACTCCGCAGATACTGAAGCAAGACATGTCTAAATGCAAGAAAACTTGGACAACATACAGGTTTGGACTGATATGTGCTAATGGCTATTAGTATCAAACAAGTATTAGGCAATGACAGCAGAAATCTAACCATCAACTCTTGAGATTCAATGACATTTCCATTGGCAAATCCCCCATTGTCACCATCTTAGATGTTACCATTGACCATAAACTGAACTGAAATGGCCATATAAATACAGGCTTCAAGAACAAGTCAGACAAAAGGAGTTCTGCGGCAGGTAACTCAGCTCCTCTGTCACCATCTACAAGGCACAAATCAGGAGTGTAATGGATTACGCACCACCTGGCTGAATAGGTGCAGTTCCAACAAAGTTGAAAAATGTGATGCTGGAAAAACACAGCAGGCCAGGCAGCATCCAAGGAACAGGAGAATCGACGTTTTGGGCATAAGCCCTTTTTCAGGAATGAGGCTGGTGTGCCAGGCGGGCTTTCCTGAAGAAGAGCTTATGCCCGAAACGTCGATTCTCCTGCTCCTCGGATGCTGCCTGGCCTGCTGTGTTTTTCCAGCATCACATTTCTCAACTCTGGTCTCCAGCATCTGCAGTCCTCACTTTCTCGCAGTTTCAACAAAGTCAAGAAGCTCATTACCATCCAGGATAGAACTGCCAGCTTGATTGACAACCAATCCACAAACGTTCACTCCCTCCCTAACTGACATACAGTAGCAGCAGTTTACACATTTACTAGATGCACAATTGTAAATCATTAAGGATCCTTCAATGGTACCTGCCAAACTTGCAAACTCTACCACCTAGAAAGACAAGAGAAACGGGTGTGCGGGAACATCACCACCTGCAAGTTCCCCTTCAACTCACGCACAATCCTGACTTGGAACAATATTGTCCTTTTGTCCTTCCTTTAATCTCATTGAATCAAAATCCAGGAATTCCCTCTTGATAGCTTGGTTGGTTGTTGTTCCTACACCAAAGGAATGTAATGATTCAAGAAGGCAGCACGCCATTATCTTCTTAAGGGAAATTGATGATGGGCAATAAATGCTGATACAGCCATACAAATCCATATCGATGAATAAAAGCTCTCAGTTTATTTAACTCTTAAAATCACACCTATCCAAGACTTGCTGACCCCACCCCCCCCCCCCCCCCCCCCACCAACTTCTAGATTTTAATTTCAGATTTTCCAGCATCCTTGGTTTTCTGTTTTTGTCACTAAAATCACGACCGGTCTTTCAATTGTGGAGAGGTATGAAAAGAAACTTTGAAAGAGCATTATTAGATATCATTCTGGTAATATTATATCCCTGCAGTTTATAGACCCTGTACTTCAAGATGATCTTACCCCTTCTGAATTAAACATAATCTGGCATCCTACATGTAAGAATGCATCCATGTGCTTCGATGTGACAGTTCAAATATCAAAATGCTTTAAAGCAAACACCAACTGCAGTGAGTAAAAAAAAGATTCTCTTTTTCCTCCTCTCAGCCTGTAGGTTTGGGATTTTTCTTGTTCTTTATGGGTCATGAATGCTGGCTTACATCTTCTGCATGCTATTTTCAGTACTTTTGCACAGGAAATGGAAATTCTAATAGCACGATAGAAAATCAATTAATAACTATGAATATGCATGTACACAGAGGACTAAACAGTACAACAATTGAGAAATGTTTACTCACTCTTAAAATATCCCTTTGATGATTTAATTGTTTCTGTTATCCTGAACTTTTCTTAGATTTCATACTTGGCTCTTTGCTTGAGAGAAGTTAGAACTCAACAAGATACAGTATGTAAAACATATCGATAGGATAAAAATCTAATTAGAACTTCTTTGCTTTTCTTGCTCTGTCATTTTTCTTTTAAATCTGTCATTTTTCTTTTAAATTAAATTCTCTCATTGAACTCCTTTTGATTTTTCTTAATTTCACTCCCTGAGAACTAACTGCAACAGATTCTGAGCTGGAAATGTGTTGCTGGAAAAGCGCAGCAGGTCAGGCAGCATCCAGGGAACAGGAGAATCGACGTTTCGGGCATAAGCCCTTCTTCAGGATTCTGGACTAGTGCATCAGTTACAAAGTAACAGAGAAGACAAGGGACCAAGCAAAGTGATCCAGCTGTCATTGGACACTACATTAGGTTAGGAAAGATGCATACACCTGAATCCTTTCTACTGTATCGATTTCTGACAGTAACTGTTACCTTTAATGTTATTAAAGAGCATGAAAACACAAGAAATAGGAGCAAGATCAGGCCAGAAATCTCTTCAAGCCTGCTCCACCATCCAATATGTCTTGGCTGGTTTATCTCAGGCTTCAACTCCTTCATAATTCCATAACTCTTGACTCACTTGTAGTGCAGAAAAAAGACAAAAATTATTGCAGTGTTTGCAGTATTCTATATCTGGTCTCATCAACAGCATGTGCAAATGTGGCAGGGCAACTCAACTTTTACAATATACCCCTTTACAATATTCCAACATTCTGTTTACCTTCCTATTTACCTGGTGTACCTGCATGCTAATTGCTTGTGTTTCTTGTACAAGAACACTTAGATTCCTCTGTACCATTGCATTCCATAAATCCTCTATTGAAATAAAAGTGTTCTCCATCTATAACTTTTTCCCCACAGACTTAACCTATCTACTTTTATTGACTCTTTGTACAGATGTGCAAGGTAGGTGGATTGGCCATGCTAAATTGCCCGTAATGTCCAAGGATGTGCAAGCTAGGGAAATGTAGGGTTATAGGGATAGGGTAGGGGGGGTGTGGGTCTTGGTGGGATGCTATTCAGAGTGTTGGTGTCGACTCAATGGATAAAATAGCCTGCTTCCACATTGTAGGGATTCAATGATTCTATGATCCTTCTTACAATTTACTTTTCTGTCTATCTTTGTATCACAGGCACATTTAGTTACAATTCAACTGGACTGATTGGTGAATGGAAAATAATGACCTGGCAGTTTCTAAACATTTTATGACAAATATCCATTCACAATGCAGCTGCTAAAATTAAAAGAAATCAGAATTAAAATTAAAGCTTTATGTGGATGAGGAATTTAATGAAAAACAAATGTAAAGTATGTGCTGGAGGAAAGACCTGAATGAAATGCCCCTGGGATTGATGCTAAATTCGATATCGTAACTAATATACATGAGCAGTGTGAATTCAGAAATGTCAATAAACCAATTTGTAGATAATGCTAAACCACGAGAAGAAAGCAGCCAGAAATTTGAAACATAGGAAAGTCCCAGAGCAATTGTCACTCCAAATCCAGGTCTCAAACAGAAGGGTATTGAGGTGAAATAGCCTGGACCATAAGCTTTGTAAGCATAAAGTTTGAAGAGGCATGACTCATTATTAGAACAGGGTATTGGTGGGCACTGAGTAAGAACGCTGAGAGATAAAACATCCTCAGTGTGCTAACAGAATGCAACAAATGGAGAAATCACATCAAAACACAGGCACTGCTACAATCAGAAGCATCGTGCGTAGCATCATAAAATATGTGTTGATCAGTTGCCCCATGGGAGTGCATAATGCAGTGACTGATGAGAATTAAATGAAAAGTATGTTTAAGTTTTGGAAGATTACATATTTCTAACTCAGGAAACTCAAATTTCAAGGCATACTTAAACCTTGGAATAAATGCAAATCATTCTCCCTGACCTTGAAACACTCTCCCAGTCGGACATGTATCCTTGCTCCAGCTGCTTAATTATCAGTATGTTTACAAGGAAGCACTTCACAAACACTTTGCGTCTCCAGTTTTGCTGTTGACAACTTCATGCAAATACTTGGACACAACATTGGAAATGAAGAATATAATGAGGATCATTTTTCAACATGCACTGGCACTGAAGATCCTCAACTACTGCCAGCAAAAAATAAAGAATGACAATCTTTTGAATAGATATATTGTACTGTTCCCATGGGAATTGGGAAAATTACCACCACTCTTTAGATTTCAGTTCTGAACTAATAGTATATAGGTGTTGCCATTAATCCCAGTTTCAGAAGAGCAAAAGTAAAATTTATATCATAAGTAAATTAAATTTTTATTATACCATTGAGACACGATCAAGATCTTAGAAGAGATGAGCTTCCTCGTTTGTGCAGCACAAATGCCGTACATTACAGCAAAAGCAGATTTAAAAACCTTTGCATTTTAGAAAACATTTATTTCCTGTCCTCTGCATGAGATCCAGTGCTAAATTAGGTGGCTACAGGGCCTCTGAGTCATACAAGTTTGGATTCATGTTTCAGACCAGGTTCAAATCCCAATTCACATTCAAGCCCCACCCCAGGACTCGGTTACTAAAGGAAAGTACATGTATAATAAAGCCAAACAGTTTGTGTATCAATCTGCAAATCAGTTCAATGTGCACAAATGGCAGGCAGCAAAAAATATGAGAGATTCCTAGTCCGCCACATGAACGAAAGATAATTGGAACTTCTATCATTACTATTCATAGCTGTAGCATGTATATTTGCAGCCACAGTAACTTGTACACTTTGAAGAGCCAGTTGGCTGGGCAACTGATGTAGATCAGATTCCTGCCAACAGGATGGGGTCTGATTCCTGTTTCAGCTGGGGCTGATTCAGTTCCTTGCCCTACCCATTGTGGAAGTCATGGTGTTTTGGGTCAGACCTGCTTCAGGAAGGAAACAGTATAAAAAGAAGAAGGCATGTGGGACTAGATTAATTTGGGATTATGGTCAGGAAGGACTGCTTGGACTGAAGAGTCTGTTTCCCTTCTGTATGACTCTATGACTCTAAGAAATATGTTTATGTTCATAGAATGAATAGGATATTCATTCGGTGCATGATTGAGTTGGGTCAGTTGGGGGAGGAAGATTTCTTAAACCAGGGATATTGTTAGAAATAATAAACTTTGAAACAAACCAAACAGATTTTTGCAAACAGTATTTGCAAGCTTTACTGAAGGTAATGCAGTATTCAGGATGGGGCTGTTTTGCTCTTTATATTCATCAACAATAATAATCACTCTCTGGTTAGCTATCCAATAGACTAGATATACAAATAAACATGCCCTCAACTATCCCTAATTCATTCCAGCATTAGAAATAAATTTGATTAGATTAGATTCCCTACAGTGTGGAAACAGGCCCTTCAGCCCAACCAGTCCATACTGACGCACTTCCCTCTGACTAATGCAACTAACACTATGGACAATTTAGCATAGCCAATTCACCTGACTTGCACATATTTAGGCTGTGGGAGGAAACCGGAGCACTCAGAGAAAACACACACAGACACAGGGAGAGTGTACAAACTCCACATAGACAGTCACCCGAGGCTGGAATTGAACCTGGGACCACCGAGCCACCATGCCACCCATTACACTGCTATTTTTAATTATAACATAGTTTAACAGAATACATGATAGAAATATTCAGAACTTATTAAGGTGTTTGATAAGATAAATCAAGAAATGCCTGATCATATTGATAAGACTTTTTTGAAATAAATGAAGTTCGTAACAAGAAGAAATATTATGTATTCAAAGTCTCATCAATGAATGACTTGCAAACAATGAATATTTTAAATTTATATCTATTCACTATTGTACTTCTAATTGCATTAAAACATTTAAACCACATTCACCTTGTCTTTAATAAAAATTGCCGATGATAGGAAATGATGTTTCCTATACTTGCCAATTGATTTACGAACTGATGAATCCTCTATTTGCTGCAAGCTTTAAAATCTCTGGATCACAGAAACTTACAGCATAGGAAGACGTCATTCAGACTGTTGGCTTGTGCCAGTTTTGAAAGAGAAGGTTGTTCATTCCCATATTTGTACTATATATTTGTAACACTTTGTGTTCCTCATCTTCAAGTACCTTTCCAACAATGTTTTAAAATTATTTATGGAATCATTTTCAAGATAGTATTTTTTAGATCCCAAAAACTCCTTAAATAATGAATGTTCTTCTCATTTCCCCTCTAGATCTTTTGCCAATAATTTTGAATCTGTGACATCTAGATGATCCACTCAAAACAGGGAATTGATTTTCTTGACTAATTTCTATTTAAACCTCTCACCATCTTGATTTTTTTTATTATGTCACTGTAATGATGCTGCTCCTTTTAACAAGGTTGCATTGTCATTGTTATTTAGAGGGATTGCAAACCCAGGGACTCATCGAGGTCTAGGTTTGAAGGGTTTTATGGCCAATTTGATTATAGCTAACAGACACTATTTCAGGGGAAAGGCTTTCAAGTTTTTAAAAATACACTTGTACAATGAAAGGGGAGTAACCAGTTCTCGCAGCTCAGCTTTTCTCTGAGTTGGTTTGGTTTTAGCAGGCAGTTGTTGTGAAGCTGATGAACCCAAAGAAGCAGGTCCATGCTGATACGCCCTCTCTCTGACATCTCTCCTGTAAGACATTGTGTTTGATTTTACCTTTTCTACCAAGGGGTCTTCATGGGGATTGTTTCAAATATTTGGACCAGCATCATTAAGTTGGGATAACCTGCTGGATTTTCGGATAGGTTGTTATTCTGTATTCTGTTCTCTTTTGTTTGTGCTTCATTCAGTAACTTGCAAATAAATTCTGTTTTGCTTAAAACAAAGTGGTTTGGCCAACTGCATCACTCCTGGAATATCCACCTTACACCTGTTTCAAACAACAAGCAAAGTTTGGGTCTGGGGAACTTCTTTGAAATGTTTTGAGTGGGTCTGACCTGGTCCACAACAGTCAGCTATTGACATTTGATATCTCAAGAAGAAGTCTTAATTTTTCCACCTTGATTCACAGCAGAAATATTGACGAATTGGAAATGTATTGGGCAAGGTGAGATTGCCAAATGATTTATATGATTAAATTTTTTTGCAGAAGAGAGATAGTAAACACACCTCAAAACATGCCTGTCTCTTTTTGTAGTCAAATTCTTATTATCTATTTTGAATATTTTTTAGGACTTATTTGATGATGCTGCAGCTTTAAGAGGTTATTTTGTCCTTTTCCTAAAAAACAGAAACACTGGGGGACGTGTACTTAGCAGTCTATGAGAATAAAAACAACTTGTGAATCCTTGGGTTTTTTAAATTAAATTGGAACAATAGAAGCAGCCGGAATAGATACATCAAGTCCGCACCCCCATAACCAGGGATTTTTAATTTTTGGTTTTCAGCAAGAGTTGCTCTTGGGGTGTTGAAGAAATGGAAGCCATTTTCCCTTCTCTCAATTGCTGCTAATGTTTCTCTTCCTGGGCTGCTGGATTGCATATAAGATAAATTTGTTTTCTGAATTTGCCTTTTGCCAAGGGTGTGTTCAGGACAGTTAACGTGTGCAGGAAGTTGTCAACGTGATACTGGCATGCTCGACCTTCAAATTTATGAAGTACATAATTGTAGGAGGTTGTGGGCTATATAGGGGTAATACTAATGGTCATTAAGGAGAGGAATAAACAGAGAATCATAGAAAAGGTAGGGGAATCCACATCTGCTATTTATTTGATTAGAAAGTCTACAAAAGGAAACAAAATAAAGGGAATGGATGAAGACAAAATATTTTACCTAGAATATAAATTTAAAACTCATTAATTGACAACAGCACTTTATAAAGTTAGAGAATATCTTTATCAGAGTAAATGTAAGCAATCTGATGTCATGTGGAAAGTGGATAGTCTCCCTGACTCTTGAATGATAATATCTGGATTTGTGACTTACTTCAGGACTTGATGACCATGGAATGTGTATTCATAATTTGGTCAAGCAGATTGATTAGCAACAACTATATTTGAAGATTTATAAAATCTTCAAATATAGTTATGCTATTTTTTGAAGAGTTCGAGCATCTCTTGTTCAATGATGCTTGATGCAGAGATGTGCGTGCAAGCTACAGCCTCTGGTGACAAGCTAGCAACCTTTTGCAGGAAAATCTATGTATGGCAATGAATGTGCTTGACTGTCACACTTACCACTAGGCGTGATTACACAGAAAATGGAACATAGATAATTAACAAAAGCAATGATGATAAGTTCAGCTATTCAAACCAGAAACAAATACACATTTGGAAAGATCATTAAATTATTACAACATTTAGATAAATCGGGAAAATATGCAATTGTTATTTGGGCTCTGCACACAACTTACACTGCCAGTTAGATTCTGGAAATATAATAGAAGCACAAGACCCAGTTGGCTTGGCAGTGAAGCTTTTTGTTTTCCTTTGATGCCTTCAACTAGATTTTAAAATGTGTAATATTTAATTAAAGAATCCCTCTAAATGATTTACATTTCAATTACTTTCCAGCATTGTACATTTCCTCTCAGTGCTCTGATTTCCTGACTTTTTTTATTAAAATGATATACAGCTAAAATTAAAAAGTATGTAATTAATGAAATTCAGTTTGCAAGGAATTGATTTTGTTAGGACTTTGTCATTTCATTAAGAGCTTATGCAGAAATTCAGTCACATTTTACATGCCCATGACTGCATGTCAAAACCAATTTAGTTTTAAACATGAAGATTATGTTCTTGTTTTGTTACATTGTCAGTTGAGATTCCAGAACCAGGGAAAAAAGATCATAAATTCAAAAACAGGAACTGAGATGTAGAGAGAGACAGTAGAACAATTTTGATAGATAGATAGAAAATAGAATAGCATACAGGACTGGAGTTGAGAGATGCAGAGAGACTATAGGGTGAAGGATGGGATAAGGGACAAAGAAAAAGAACAGTTGGAGAGAATGAATGAAAATAAGTAAGAAGAACACATGGGTAGAGAGAGATAGAATGTTGTTCAGAAGAAGAAAGAGTGCAGAAAGAGACAGGTGAAGAATTGGCATAACAAATGAATGGTTTGGGATAGTTAAGATCCCAGTGAACATCAAACATATCAGATTATGAAATACTTCTACTTATCTAAACCGTACTTATAATGGCTTAAACCAACAATACTCATTATTTTATTTCTTTCAGATATATTCCATGTTCAACAAAATGATGTTGTCACATTGTCATATGAGTAGCATTGCATGTGTTTGCATTGGTTCTGGTGTCTTATGGTCATATTCAGTTTTTTCTCTTCATTAACAAACATAAGCTGGTATTTGTGTTTGCTTCTTTAATACTTCAAAAAATTTCACGTTACAGTTCAAGTTATGCATGTACTCAATAAAAAGCTAGTTTCAGGTGGTCTTCTATCCATATAAATTAAAAATCAATACATCAAATGCATTTAAAATATAAACAAAAACTATATTCACTTCCAAGATGCTTGCTTCATCAATGTAGTTCGCTCTCATAAAGTGGGCAAAATGGATAACTCAGCAGCACATAACCCAAGTTCTTCGTATTTTCAAAGTTTCTGTTATACATGATTTATATATTAAATTAGTCAGTTGTATCTCACATGTATTTGCTTCAAGTTTATCTTAATGTCTCCACACAAGTATCTCTGGCTTTGGCTGCTTACTCTTCTAAACAAACTGGCAGGGAAATCTTGCTGAGAAAATGGAAGTATCATTGCACAAGCATTTGTATCTGGTTTGTGTCCTAGTACACAGATGTCTGATATGAATTCAGCTTAATAAGAACTCACATTCCTTCCACTTCCAGCTATTGAAACAAGGAAATACTGAGAATGTGTTACAATAAAATAGATTCAGCTCACTAAATAAAAATGGAAAGAACTGTGGATACTGTAAATCAGAAACAAAAGCAGAAATTACTGGAAAAGCTCTGCAGCTCTGGTAGCATCTGTGGAGAGAAATCAAACTGAACATTTTGGGTTGAGTCACCCTTCCTCTGAACACAGATCCAGCTTATATTATATTACTTCATATAAGACTTTAAACAACAGCAACAGATTTATCAAGAAGATTGTTAAGACCAATTAAGAATAACATGTGACAGAGATCTCAAGTGAAAAATGGGTTCACTTGTAAGATATGGAGGATCTTTGTCCAAAGTCATATCATAAATGATATATTAAATTCAGAAATTGGCCGTTTAGACCACATGAATATTAATTTCAGAATGATAATTTAATAATGAAAGTATAAAGAAATGTATTTGCTTCAGTTCAGTAAACAAAAGGTTGATTATTATAATGATACTTTATCTGATCCTGAATGTTGCTACTGAATTAATGTTGGTGCGCATTAAAGTACAGTCTGCATCTGACTTTGTCTTTGATAATTCTGGCTGAAGAAATTGATTCATTTCACTAGGAGTGTGTAGGGCAATTCTGAATTAATGTCCAGGATCCAACTACCCAACTACTTTTGATGAGTATGTCAGCTGGTTCAGAGGGTAGTGAATTGTTTTTCAATTGGAAGCATCACCGAGAAACAGATTTTTATGGGGTCAGTAGTTGTATTTATATTCCACACCATATTCCTGCTCTTTGCACATAGCACTTGATACCTTTAGTTCTGAAAAATAGTTTAATTCTTATTTAAGTATGTTCCTGACTTGGCCTCCACTACCAAATGTCAGGGAGAATTCCATAGGTTCACTACCCTTTGAATAAAGAAATTCCTCACCTCAGTTCTAAGTGGTCATCTCTATATCCTTCCTGAGGCTATGACCTTTTCCTCCAAACCTCTCCAGCCAGGGGGAGCATTATGCCTACAACCAACGTGCACAGACTTGGCATAATTGTACATGCTTCACGAGATCCTCTCCATTCTTCTCAACTCTAGTGAATTCATGCTGAGATAGCCTTGCTCCTGCACTTAGTATTTCTTGAAATGAAGGAAAACATACCAATTTTTTTCCTAACGGCTTGCTGCACCTGCATGTTTGCTTTCAGCGACTAGTGTACAAAGATACCCAGGTCTCTTTGTACATCAATGTATCCCAAACTATTCTAGATTATCAGGTCCTGGGAACTTTTCAGTTTTCAGCTCTGACAAATTTTTCAGTACTTTTTTTTAAACTAGTATTAATTTCCTTCAATTCTTTCTTCTCAATAGACTCTTGCTTCCCTAGCATTTCTTGGAAGTTACTTCTGTCTTCTCCTGTGAAGATAGAACTAAAGTCATTGTTTAATTGGTCTACCATTTCCTACTTCACTAATTCTCCTATTTAATTTGCATTTGACTTCACAAACTTTTTGCTTTTTACACACTTGTCAAAACATTTACAGTCCAATTTATTTTTGTTGTAAGTTTACTCTGATGCATTTTTTCCCCTCTTAATTAAACTCTTGATCCTCTTTTGTATAAAACTGTTCCCAATTGGCAGGCTTACTACTTCCTCAAGCAAATTTAAATGACTCCACTTTGGATTTAATAATATTCTTAATTTCTTATATCCAGCCATTTTGAGCCAGAAATGTGCATGTATTTGTTCCTTAAATATTAGCCATTGCCTATCCATCATCATGCTTTCTAATGACGTTACCTATCGATTGCAGGCAACTGACATCTCCTAACTTCATAACCTCCCTTGTTTAGATGTAGGAGCCTTGCTGCAGACTGGAATACCGTACTTCACTTTCTATCGCAATAAAGAATTATTTAGTGTCTTGGTTACTCTTCACTAAAGGACCTCACACAACAAGATTAATAATTAACTCATTCTCATTTTACAATACTGAATCTAGGAAAGTCAATTTCAAACAAGAGCTATACTGTTTTCAAAAAGTTAATTCTATTTTCTCTCTCCATAGATTCTGCTAGATCTGTTGAGTTTCTTTAGCACTTTTTAAAAAATGTATTAATGGGATGAGGGCATCACTGGCTAAGGCAGTATTTATTGTCCACCCCTAATTGCTCTGAGGGCAGTTAAGAGTCAACCACATTGCTGTGGATCTGGAGTCACATATAGACCAAACCAGGTAAGGATGGCAGTTTCCTTCCCTAATGGATAAAGATGAAGCAGATGGGTTTTTACAACAATGCTTTCATAGCCATCACTAAACTTTTAAAAATTGAATTCACATTCCACCATCTGCCATGGTAGGATTTAAACCCATATCCCCAGAACTTAATCTGGGTCTCAAAATTATCAGTCCAGCAATAATACCACTAGGTCATCGCCTTCCCCTACTGTCATTATGTTAAGCCAGTTGCTTCCTCAACATATTGGTTTAAAATACCATTTTGTACATACTCCAAGAATTCATCTGCCACCATTTTATTTCTAACTTGGTTTACTGGATTAAAGACACCCAGGATTATTGAAGCACCCTTGCTATATACATCTCTAATTGTCTGTTTAATACATTACCTTACTGATACTGTTTAGATGTCTGTAGACAGCTCCGATGAATGTATTTTGCTTCCCTTTGCTTCATAGCTCCACTAGGCCTAATTCTACATTTAGATTTCCTGAGCCAATATCCTTTCTCATTATTGCACTGATTTCATCAAATACCTACAACAATAATCTTTCTCACTGGTCTTCCTAGCTATTGAATATCCTAGAATATTAAATTCATAACTTTGGTAACTCTATCCATAATCACAATCATATCACATCATTTTACACCTATTTGCACTATGAATTACTGTGAATGCTTTACACATTCAGATACAGTACCTTCATATTTGTCTTGTCAATATTTTTGCACTTTTTAGAAGTATGGCTATATTTGCTGCCAGCCCTTGTTTCCTGTCCTCCACGTTTGATTTCTACTTTTCAATCTTTAACTTCTAATTTGTCTCCAGTACAGCAAACATGTTGGCTGTGCTTTAATTAAATGGCCATGTTGGCCACAGTGAGGAAAAGTCCTCAGTCAAGTCAAGGGGATCTTTTGTCAGTCAAGCAGTCCCACAACAGTCAGTTAAAGACAGTGTCTGATCTCAGTTCAGGGACTCAGACACAGCCAATCAGCCACTTGAGGTGGATAGGGTCAGAGGTTCCATGTCACTGCAGTCCTGGGAATGGACCCTGGTTGACCTGCTGGTCCAATATCAACATTCTGGGAATTCACGCTAACTCAGGTGGTGACTTACAGAGAGATCAGTCAAGTATCCTGCCACTCATCAGTCAGGGCTGTCTATCTAGGTCAGTCAGGGAGTGAGTCACTGTCAGTCCTGGAGTCAAGATCAATGAATGTTGAGGGGGATCATCAACAGCCAATGCTATAATGGGCAATCTGAGGAAGCCAATTGTGGAAGTTGGAGGCAGGTTGCTGAAATGATGAGGAAGGGGGTCAGTTTAGGGTGAGAAAGGATGCTGCATTGGAGGGTATGGATTACTGCTGGAATGGGTGCCATTGACAGTCATTGCCACCATGGATTCAACAGAGGGACAGTGCAGCACAATGGTTGGCACAGCTAACTTGTAGGGTGAGGGTTTAGGGATAATTTTTAGAGATGAATACAGTCACACATGTGAACTCAAGTGTGCAATGAGATTTTACCTTTACCACCTAAGTGCTCTCAGAAAAAAAACATTTTTGTTCCCCTCACACTTCAGGCACTGTGAAGGGCAGCTCTTGGTTAATAACGTTTGACCTGTTGAGCTTTAAATATGGCCCGGATGCCAGGATTCCGAGGAGGTCCCGACAGTGGTGAGTACTTCACGATTACTGATTGTACGATAACATGAGAAGATCACCATCATGTGTGGTGCACACACATAAATGCAAGCTGCAGGCAAGAGTGTGAGATAGCTCTTGGGAGACGACAGCATGAGAGAAACCATCCATGAAAGTATCCAAAATTAACATTTAGCCAATTATTGGTAAACTTCAGCCTTGAGTATTGGACTACTTTCTTGTCCTAATTTTACTTGATACTTTGAACCCCAGAGTACACAAAGATATAACTGCAACAACACCAGGTTGAATCTCTATTAAAGACATCAAAGTTCATGTTTCCTGGGAGTGTATCCTAAAACAGTGATTTGCTCATAGGTAAATATCATTTTATTTGATTATTACAGTTCATTTGTATTATCAACAACTCTTATAATTAAAGATAAATGCAATTGTACCCAATTAATTGTAATTAAACAAAGATACAAAGTACAACAAATTAATTGTGATTAATATTAGATTCATATACACAACTCAATCACATTGTATCCTTTCAATCCCTGCCAATTATCCCATTACCATGATTACTTTTTTATATATTGTGCAGTATCATTTTTCATATGCACCAGTGATCAGATAAGCATGTTCCGAATCAGGACAGATACTGCTGAGCATTCCAGACATTGGATAATTATCTTTATCTATACAGATGATTGTTCCCATGGTCCCTTATGCAAGACACGTTTTATAGTCTCGTGTTCAACCTTACACTTGCATAGTCAGTACAAACTCATCATATGCTAGTCCCAATTCAATGTGTCCTGGTTCCAAAGGCCATCCAGGACATTGTGAGAACTCTCCTGCCCACATTGACAGCATAAAGGTTTATCAATAAATATCTTCACCTTTTCTTTTCTCTTCTCTGACTTGTATGAAAGGTATTCCCTTCGAGTGGTCATAGCAATGACACCATGACCTGAACCATGAAGAACAGAAAGATTTTAGGCTGAATTCCTAAGCTATGTTGTTACCAGGAATTGTTTTCATCGGAATGCATTTTGAATTACTTTATCATTGAATCAACGATGTAATTACACTACATATGTACCTATTAATTACATCTGGAACATTTTTTGATATCCTACTGTCACAATTTCATGTTGTGTATTTTTAGAGTGTTTTTGAGGTGGAGCTTAGCTCAGGTGGAACATCAGTTCTGTCTACCCATTAATGCTGGCAGGATGCTCAATCTATTTCATTTAAATTTAATTGACATTAGTGAACCAGCTGGCTTCTTACTACTATCCAAGAGTTACATGCTCATTTTCTTACTGTTGTTTTTTTAAGTAGATGTAAATTTTCATCATTGAATTTGAAATAGCATTCTTTGAATTATTAGTCTAGACTTATCCAATAACATAACTGCTACACTACCCTACACAATTTATGTTGAGAGTTGATACAGGATGACTTTTAGCTAGGCCTTGAGAACATAGTAGCAAGAGATATAGTAACCTCATCAAGCCTCTCAAGATAAGGTTCCTGTTAATATCTCCCTTATTCTTGGTGCAGCCTTTCAACACATTACATTAGTCCAAGCACTGACAGTTCTTCCCTCCCTGCAATTCAATCGCAATGGGAAACTTCATTGCACCTGTTTCTGCTTGTATATTGATAACCAAGTAGATATCATTTTCTTCTCTGGTCACATTTGCTGCTTTTTCTCTGATCACCTACTCTAGGGTTGGCTGCCTCATACCTTCAAAGCCTTCTACAGGCTATACATTAACTAATCCTTCTAAGCACTAACACAGAAACAGAAAACCTATATAAATATAGGATTGGAGGCAATTATGGGTTATTCACTGAGCTCAAATAATTGTGCAACTGCAAAAAGAAGAATGAAAAAAAAAGTCATATTCTGTATTGTATTATGTATTAATTTTGATATTAGTATCAGGTATAGATATTTCACTGCCATTTGCTGAGAAACATTAAGTAAAATTATCTGGCAAATTGGAGTTTAGTTGCTGAGTCAATGTTCAAAATTCTAGACAGGCTGGAGGCAAATATACTAATAATATATAACTAATACAGTCATACAATATACAACATACTAATCATTCAACCACAATTGTGACAGCTTTGCTTTGTCAACTCAGTCAGTAGCTACCAAAAATAGATGGGTCCTGTCTCAGTTTTGCACTAAAAGCTAGAAAGGTGTAGTTATATGTTTCCCTTGTTTCTACATGATGACAGCTTTAAGTTTGCAAGGAATATTGTTTGACGATAATTAATTGCAGAAATCTGAAAAACACTTTATTTGCTGCCCCACAGTTTATCATTACTTGCAACTGGGGAGGTTGGTGCAAGAATTGCACTATTTAATACAAAGCTTGAGCATTGATGGACCTGGTAGTATTTTCTACTTTTTTGTTTATAGGAACAAAATGTAGACAGCAGATAGCAAAAATAAAAGGAATTTATAAAAGAGAAAACATTTAAATATTTCTATTTGAGATCTACCAGATAAGAGAATTTGTTAAACCAATGTCATAAAATATGAAAAGTTATGATGGGATAGTGGATGGTAAAGATAAAATATATAGCAACACTGCTTCATGCACTTCCTCGGCTATCAAGAAAGTCATTACTTTCTTAATATTTTGCTGCTTAGCAACCAAAGTTTAGACTACTCAACCGAAGAAATATGTTCTTTCAAAGGTTATAATCAAACTTATTAAATAGTACCCTCTGGAGGAAGTTTGAGGCAATTGCGAGAATTCAACTTTCGTAATTTCTCATAATTGACAAAGAAAATCCATGGAAATCAGAAGGTGCTAGAGAATTTCTCCAGCAGTTTCTACTTCTGTTTCTCATAATTGACACAAGTTAAAGATCAAAGAAGCAATTAAGGGTCAATTTAATCCACATTAATCCTGTGTGGTTGCAGGGTCCCAAGGCGGAAGATGAGGCGTTCTTCCTCCAGGCGTCGAGTGGTTAGGTTTTGGTGATGGAGGAGGCCCAGGACTTGCATGTCTTGGTGGAGTGGGATGGGGAGTTGAAGTGTTCAGCCACAGGGTGTTGAATTTGGTGGGTGCAGGTGTCCCAGAGATGTTCTGAGATGATCTGCAAGTTGGTGTCCTGTCTCCCCAATGTTGAGGAGACCACATCGGGTGCAATGGATACAGTAGATGACATTTGTGGAGGTACAGGTAAATTTCTGTTGGATGTGGAAGGACCCTATAGGACCTTGGACGGAGGTGAGGAGGGAGGTGTGGGTGCAGAGTTTGCACTTCCTGGTGGCAAGGAAGGTGCTGGGAATGGGATGAGGGTTGGTGGGGGATGTAGATCTGACAAGGGAGTCACGGATGGAATGATCCCTCCGAAATGCTGATTGGGGTGGGTTGGGAAATATATCCCTAGTGGTGGGGTTTTCTTGTAGGTGGCAGAAGTAGTGGAGGATGATGCGATGTGTACGCAGGTTGGTGAGGTGGAAGGTGAGGACCAGGGCCGTTCTGTCTTTGTTGCATTGGGAGCAGTGGAGTTCAAGAGCGGAGGTACAGGAAGTGGAGGAGATGCATTGGAGGGCATTGTCAACCACATAGGAGGGGAAATTGTGGTCTTTGAAGACAGAGGAGAAAGTGAGGACTGCAGATGCTGGAGATCAGAGCTGAAAATGTGTTGCTGGAAAAGCGCAGCAGGTCAGGCAGCATCCGAGGAGCAGGAGAATCGACGTTTCGAGCATAAGCCCTTCTTCAAGAATGAGGAAAGTGTGTCCAGCAGGTTAAAATAAAAGGTAGGGAGGAGGGACTTGGGGGAGGGGCGTTGGAAATGCGATAGATGGAAGGAGGTCAAGGTGAGGGTGATAGGCCGGAGTGGGGGTGGGGGTGGAGAGGTCAGGAAGAAGATTGCAAGTTAGGAAGGCGGTGCTGAGTTCGAGGGATTTGACTGAGACAAGGTGGGGGGAGGGTAAATGAGGAAACTGGAGAAATCTGAGTTCATCCCTTGTGGTTGGAGGGTTCCCAGGCAGAAGATGAGGCGCTCTTCCTCCAACCGTCGTGTTGCTATGTTCTGGCGATAGAGGAGTCCAAGGACCTGCATGTCCTTGGTGGAGTGGGAGGGGGAGTTGAAGTGTTGAGCCACGGGGTGGTTGGGTTGGTTGGTCCGGATGTCCCAGAGGTGTTCTCTGAAACGTTCCGCAAGTAGGCGGCCTGTCTCCCCAATATAGAGGAGGCCACATCGGGTGCAGCGGATGCAATAAATGATGTGTGTGGAGGTGCAGGTGAATTTGTGGCGGATATGGAAGGATCTCTTGGGGCCTTGGAGGGAGGTAAGAGGGGAGGTGTGGGTGCAAGTTTTGCATTTCTTGTGGTTTCAGGGGAAGATGCCGGGAGTGGAGGTTGGGTTGGTGGGGGGTGTGGACGTGACGAGGGAGTCACGGAGGGAGTGGTCTTTTTGGAACATTGTTAGGGGAGTGGAGGGAAATATATCCCTGGTGGTGGGGTCCGTTTGGAGGTGGCAGAAATGACAGCGGATGATACGCTGTATATGGAGGTTGGTGGGGTGGTAGGTGAGGACCAGTGGGGTTTTGTCCTGGTGGCGGTTGGAGGGGCGGGGCTCAAGGGCAGAGGAGCGAGAAGTGGAGGAGATGCGGTGGAGGGCATCGTCGACCACGTCTGGGGGGAGATTGCAGTGCCCATGGCTACCCCTCTGGTTTGAAGGAAATGGGAGGATTGGAAGGAAAAGTTATTAAGGGTGAGGACCAGTTCGGCCAGGTGGAAGACGGTGTCACTTGAAGGGTACTGATTGGGATGACGGGAGAGGAAGAAATGGAGGGCTTGGGGGCCTTTATTGCGGTGGATAGATATGTACAGGGACTGGATATCCAGGGTTAAGATAAGGCATAGGGGGCCAGGGGAATGAAAGTCTTGGAGAAGGTGAAGGGCATGGGTGACGTCCCGAACTTAGGTAGGGAATCCTCTCCAAGCTATCACCTTCTCCCCCACCTTCATCTACCTATTGCATTTTCAGTTACCTTCCCCCCAGCCCCAGTCCCCTTCCATTTATCTCTCAATATGCCCGGCCCACAAGCCTCATTCTTGATGAAGGGCTTTTGCCTGAATCATTGATTCTCCTGTTCCTCGGATGCTTCCTGACCTGGTATGCTTTTCCAGCACCACGCTCTCGACTCAGATCTCCAGCATCCGCAGTCCTCACTTTCTCCTAGTTGATTTCAACCCTACTGCAAAGCCTCTTCAAAGGATGTCCATCTTGAAGAACTTCTCCTCCTCTCTTTACAAGGATCTCAGTGAGTCTCTCTCTCACACTGCGGCCTCCAGGTTATCTCCTCTGCCCTGAAGCTCTTCAGCCACGTCCTGAAGCAGACTCGCTAAGACAGTCAGTGCCTCCTTCCTCAGTGCCTGCCTACAGAACCGACTGATCCTGCAAATAAACCTGTTGGACTATAACCTGGTGCCGTGTGATTTTTAACTCTATCTTAAACTGAGTTGTGTGGTAAAAGGTGAGTATGCTGAAGACAGTCACATTTTGTCATAACATTTTGTCTTGCAATTACCTGTACTTAGTTTTGTGCTTACTGATGTTATTCTACAATGCATACGCATAACTGAATGACTGCACTATACGGACAACATTGCAGACCCACTCAAACAGTCGAAACATTGACTCTATTTTCTCTCCACAGATGCTGCCACACCTGTTAAGGTTCTCCAGCAATTTATGTTCCTGTTTCAGATTTCCAGCATTTTCAGTTGTTGGTTTTATTTTGTCACTAAGTGACAAAAGATAGATGGGTCCTTTTTTTGGAATTTCACATGGCATTATGTCCTGTAACTGGTTTAAAGATGAAAGCTGACCTGATGTGAATCTGTACAATAACATCAGACTACACCCACTAAAATAACAATGGACAACACTATGAGAACAAAAGATCACGTTCATGCTCCTGGAGGAAGTTGCGCTATTATTTGATGTCAGTCAGTGTGTTGAAAGAATAGCAATAAAAGAGGCTGAGATATAACAACGTGTGTGACTAATGCTTGCAATTGGGTCAATAACAACAGCATTTTAATAGGAATAGAGGGAGCCTGCGTTGGAAGGGTTGGTGTAATCCCAGAAGGAATCAGCAAGAAACCAGTAATACTTAAGAATGAATGTGCTGGTCATACTGAACTTCAATGTTAAACTATACCAGAAGTTGGATCAGTACTTGTCATTCAGAAACAACATCAGAAAGTGTTGGACAAGCTCAGGAAGTCTGGCATCATCTGTGCAGAGAAAGCAAATGTTTCGGGTTCGTGACCTTTCAGTGTCCCGAAGAAGGAGGTACGAACCCAAAATGTTAACTCTGCTTTCTCTCCATACATGCTGCCAGACCTCCTGAGCGTCTCCAGCAATTTCTGATTCAGTTTCAGATTTCCGGCATCCGCAGTTCCCGGGTTCATTTTTGCCATTCGAAAGTTTTACCGGCTTTCCAGTAGGGGAAAAAAAAGCTGCTTCAATTCCCAAAACAGTTTCCTGCTATTATAAAACAAACTTAATTTTTAATTATTCCTGAACTATATACATATATATATATATATATAACCGCCGTCTTTCAGGTGTTCAAAATCTAGCCCTTTGTTTTAAAAAAATTACTTGAGAGGAGCTGCAAATACTCTGATTGGAATTACCAAAAACATTCTTAGCCCTGAACACTAATGTGGGTCAAGAGACGTCAATTCCAATTGCTACATTTCTGCACATGCGTACTCGGAGGGGACCCACGCCGTCAGCCAACGCATGCGCTCTAGTGTCTGGGGCAACACGTCACAGGGGAAGATGGAGGAATATGCACGCGAGCCCTGGTGAGGTGGTCTTTTGAGGAGGGAAACTAATCCCTTGATCAGGCTCAAGATTACCCGCGGGGCCGGGGGTACGCAGAGGGGGAGGAGGAGGGAGGAGCCAGGAGTCGGCGCCGGGAATCTGGAACCTTCCATGGCCGTTACCGGCCTCATCGCGCCACCTCTCCCTCCTCGCTCTCAACCGGCGTCTGTGACCTTCCTTGAAGGAGCGTGTGTCCTGGCCGGCTGGGGGCCTCGGGGCTTTAGTGGGGCCTGGGGAGATGTCCTAAAGGTTTTAATCTTTGGAGGAAGGCGAAGTGGGGAGATGTTCTGGCGCTGGGGCCAGAAGGCCCTGAGGCCTGGTCTGTGAGGACAGGTATTGAAAGAGCCCTGACCCTCTTAGGGTTTTTTTGGGAGGGGGGCGGAGGCTGCACAAGAGCCTTGTGTCTCCCAAGAGGGAAGAACCATGTGTGCACTAAGGAGGGGCTGGTCGGAATGTAGCCACTGTCATGGTCATGTCTTTATCCCATCAAAGCAAAATACTGAAATAATGTCAATCCGCAATAAAAGCAGAAAGTGCTGGAGAAATGCACCAGGTCTGACAGCATCTGTACAGAGAGAAAAGCAAACTTGATGTTTCAAATTCGATATGACTTTTCAGAATTTGGTTCTTTGGAGTAATGTATTTACTGGCTGCTCAGGCACCCTGATTGTGCTTTGCCCCTCTTTTGGGCTGACTGTTAGGCATGGATTAGATCACTGTGGAAACAAAAGGGTTTTTTTCGGTGGTGGGAGGTTTCATGCAGTTCTTTGGTTACAGCAGTTTTTCTTGTGTGTGCACAACTTGATCTCTTTCCAGAGAGATTTCTGAGTGGGAATTGTTAGTTTGTTTTATTGGACAGTGTTAGTCCTCCAGCACTTCGTGGCCAGAAGGGTTTGAAAATTATTGGCAGAGAGTCTGAAATTCCCCTTATTTCCCTCAACAGCCTCAATGCATCTCGTCTGGGCTTTCACAGTTGTCCGCATTTTAAGGCTATGGAATACTGTAGCATTACCCCTCTCTCTATATGTTAAGCCTTTCTAATATTTTACAGGGCATTCTGATATCTGTACCACCTTTTGCATTGTGAAGACTGGACAATGTTGTTGAGGACTGTGCCCATACTCTGCAGCTGCATGCATGCACACACATCCACCTACCCACCGTGGTCCCTAGTTAATCTCTTTATTTTTTTAAAGAAAACCTTTTCAGTTTCCTTTTATTTTACCTGCCGTTGCTTTCTAATGCACTTTCTTGCTCCAGAGGACTGTAGGGCTGCCCTTTCATTAGGGATATGACTGGCGGGTTTAACCTGAGGGTCACTACGCCTTAGGTGAAAAATAAGGTTGAGAAGGTGGAACCCTCACGGTAACCTCAACTTGTGTGGGTTTTGACCATTGGTATTGCTCTGCATTGCAACCAGCTACCTGAGCTAACAGGAATGTTGAGCTGCCGATCCCTCTTATCTTTCAGCTAAGGCTCAGTCATAGTTACAATATCATACATTCACATATATAACAGTGGCGTCAGCTCATTTATCTTATTCCTCGGGTTCCTTGCATTAAAATACATTTATCTTTGCTGTACTGACTTCTTTGTTATCTAGCTTATGTTCCCTATGTGTTCCAGTTATTTATTCCTGTTTTAACTTATAATTTCATCAGTTTCTCTTTCTCTCTGAACTACTGGTGAGGATCCCATACCCCTATCAATGTATTTTAAGTCTGCATTAGGATGTTTAGATGAATTGCATCCAACTAGTATAGTTCCTATCTACCGATAAATGGTCCCAATGTCTCAGGAATCTAAAGCCTTCTTGCAGCACCTTTCCAGCTACGCATTGTTTGCTGTATGCTTCTATCCCTGTATTCACTCCTGCTTGGCACCATGATTATTGTTTTACTTCCTGCTTTTCTGTTCACCAGGCATACCTTAACACATTAGAATGTGGTCCTAGCCCCATATTCCTAGAAAAATCTTATTTTTGTCCCACACAGGTCTGCCACTAGTCTGCCTGCTTCTCCTTGTTTTGTTTTTTGTGAAGTTATGCTGTGTGCAAAGTTTCCATGCCATTTGCTCACTGCGCTTGCCAACTGCATTTCAGAAGTGATTTTGGTGTGAAATTGATCCATCAAAACTGATACTGATGAAATCATTCATCAGTATCAGTTTTAATGGATGGATTTCACCCAGAAATTGCTTCTAATTTTTATCAGCTGTAGTAGTTGAGCAAATTTACTGAAAATTGTTCCGTTAAAAATTACTACTTTTGTTATAATACCTGTTAAGTTTGAGATCTGTCGTGGCTTGAGTTCAAGGAAAGTTGCAGAAAAATCATGCTGTTTAATGGACTAAGAAATTACTGTTGTTGTCATGCAGGCTAATAATCAAAGGTGTTCCACTACTTTAATCAGTAACAATGACATTTGAAATGATTTAACATGTTTCTGATAGAAAAAGTTATCAGGAAAATCGTCAACAATTGTTTGCTGTAACATTGACAGTAAACTTTGTGGAGACCTTAAGTGTGCAGAACATTGCGGTTATGCTGAGCTGAACAGAAGGCAGGATTGTGGATGTCTACTTAACTATCATTAGAGCAACCATGAAGTTGGCTATTAAAAAGAAATGGTGAATAGCCATGTTGGTCTATGCTTTTGCCTTTTCTCTTTAGTTGAACATCTGATATGACCAAGTTTAATTTATAATGTATATCATCTAAGCCATTTTTTTTGTTAGCCCGTGGAGGATAGTTGATGACTGTGGTGGAGCCTTTACAATGGGTGCCATTGGTGGTGGAATTTTTCAGTCAATTAAAGGCTTCAGGAATGCTCCAGTTGTAAGTTATTTCACAATTTTGTTACAATTCGGGTTATTGATTTTTTTAAACTTAAAAATGTTCAGTTTTTTCATACAGCTCTTTAGCTGTAGTTTTCTTTTTCCCGAGTGCCAGGGTAATTTCAATGTGCAGTTTATTTTGAGTTGAGGACGGAAAATATTTCTACAATTCTCCTCATTATCTATTCTATCATAATTGTCACAAGATGTGATTCATTTCCATTGTCTACCTTTTATAAATTTCACATTGAAAATTCTATATCTTGCCTCAAGTCCTGCTTACCCATACCTATTCTGTCATTCAGATAGATCACTGATCTATGCTGGAATTTCAATTATTCAATATACCTAATCCTCTTGTTGGACATAAACCTTGTGATCTTAGTCTTAAAAATTTTAAATTGACCCATAGCCTTTGGGGGAATTGATTCCCGATTTCCAGTACCTGCAGCAAGACAAATGCTTCCTGATTTTGCATCCAAGTGGCTTGACTCCAGTAAGATTTTAAGTATTCCATGCTCTATGTCACCAACCCCTGCTCCTATCAACGCCACCACAACCCTCCATCACCATTATTTCTCATCTGCAGGCTGTGCCTCAGTGCAGTTGTCCAAAAATAGTTCAATATGTATGCTGATGACATCTCTACCTCACCGTCTCTCTTTCAGCTCCTCCCTAATTTTGATTTCTCATACAGCTTGGTTAATGTTAAGGACGGAATGTGCAGAAATTTGCTTCCAACTAAACTGCAAATTCTGTTCCACAGTTGCCAACTCTGTCCCCCTCCTTGATTATAGTTCCAGATTAAATTAGATTGTTTGCAACCTTGTGTCATGTTCAAGCCTGTGATGAGCTTCTGACCGCATGTCGACTCCATCACCAAGACAACCTACTTCCACCTGTGTAACAATACCCAGTGTAGCCGCTGTGTTGTAAATCATCTGCTGAAACCCATATTCATTCCTTTGTTCCCGCTAGACTTGACTATTTCAATGCTTTTTCAGCCTTCTTCCCATCTTCCACTCCTAATAAACTTGAATTCATGCAAAGTTCTGTTACTTATATTCTAACTTCCATCAAGTTACATTATTTATAACCCATTGCTTGCACACCAATATTGACTCTTATAATGACTCCACTTAAAATTTTTTAGCATTGATTGCCAAGTCTCCATGCCGTCAGGCCTCTCTGTTTCTGTAATTTCTCCATTTCTACCTCCCATTGCCAATTCTGGCTTGTACAGTCCTTATTTTAATATTTCATTGTGCTAAATTCTAGAATTATTTTTGTAAATCTCAAACTTCTCTAATCTGTCTCCTTTTAGGCAGCCATTAAAACCTACCTCTTTGACCAAGCTTTTCCTGCTCTGTTTTTCATCTCTTTATATGACTCAGTATTAAATAAGTCTTGACACTCCTGCAGGGGGCATTAAGCTATTTTTGCTGCTTACAGTGTGGCATAAATGTGGTGTGGGTCATTGTTGTTACTCTCTATTTACCTGATCCATTCGTTTTTCCATTTTAACAACCCCCAGTTAGATCAGCCCTTCATGTTCTAATTTGAAGGGAATACAAACCAAAATTATGCATAATATCTTAATCTAACCCTTTGAGTTATTGTATAATTCTGATGAATTTGCATTGTACCCTCTATCCCTTTTTGAGGTTCACTGTCCAAGTCTAAATGTCACTTGATTTTCTTTTGTATTCTTTTATGGAATGTGGTTGTGATTGGTAAGGCCACCATTTTCTGTCCAGTCCAAAGAACCTTTGAATTGACTGGTTTGCTAGGATGTCTACAAGTGTCAACGTATTTTTAATGCAATTTCTTTTCTCAACACATTGTTACATTGAGCTAATTCAATGTATAATTTTAAGTAATTATTTTTTCTTTGTGTATGAGACATGTGGTTATCCAATGAATTGATAAAGAGCATTAGATTGCATGTATTGGCATGGGGAATGTGCAGGCATAAGGAGAAATGAACAGGATGAAGACTGGAGGAAGGATTGACATTTCTTCCTGTTGGATTGGTAGCAGCGCCTTTGGATCTGGTCCTGGGACACTTTTGGTGGGGAGACAATGTACCTGATTGTGATGGGGAGGTGGAACACACCCATTTGGGTGGGGAGTGGGTAAAAGCACTCGGAGGGGGAGAAAGGACGTTCATATGGGGAGAGGACAGGCAAAGACACAGGTAGGTGATGGGAAAGGATATCCACACATTGTGGAAATGGGGAAAGCAAAGGCACTCACCACATAACGTAAGATATTACGCGTAACCACGTTTGCAGAGTCTTATTGCACCTTGAATGATGCAGTGGTATGGGTTGCAGAGGAGACCCACTGGTGTGTTGCCTGGAATGAAGCATTTTAGCTATAAAGAGAGATTGGATAATCTCAGATTGCTTTCTTTGGAGCGTAGAAGGTTGAGAGGGACCAGATTGAGGTGTGAGAGATTGAGAGGCATGGACAGGGTGAATAGAAAGCAGCTGATGTCTTTAGTCGAAGGTTCAAGACCAAAGAGGCGCACTTTTTTTTATAGTGAAAGGCAGGAGGATTAGAGTGGATTTGAGGAAAATGTTTCCCACGTAGAGTGTGGTGGGTATCCAGAATGCACTTTTTGGGAACATAGTTGAGTTTAAATGTAGGAACACATTACAGCTTAAGATGCTGAAAACAACAAATGCTGGAGATCACTGTGGGTCAGACAGCATCCATGGAGAAAGAGTAGGCTAACGTTTCGAGTCTAGATGACTCTTCAGAATGTACTTGGATAAGCACTTGAAGGCTCGAAACATTTCAAGGCTTTGGATCTAGTGCGGGGCTAGTGTAGGTGGTGGTGTATTTTTGGCAGTACAGACTCATTGGGCCAAAGGGTTTTTTCTGTACTGTATGATTCTGTGCCAGTGCCTCAGAAATATGCATGCAAACATAAGTAGAGAATATTCTGCATTGTAACTCGTTTTGGGTGAGCTATTTTGATATTGCAAAATATCGTTTCTGTGTTTTATTGCAGCTATTCACATTTTGTATTTACAGTATTGCATTTCTTTAAGCCTTTTGCACTGCTTTCATGCGCTACTATGCCTTTATTTTTCATGTTAAAACAGGGAATGAGTCACAGGCTTCGTGGAAGTTTGACTGCAGTTAAGACGAGAGCTCCACAATTAGGAGGTATGTTATATTTGTCAAAAATGTAATCTGCATTTTATTATTAACAAAATAGGTAATAGCTATAGTAGTTTAGTTATGAATTATGTTGGTACTTGCATCAGAGAAGTTGACTGTGTGGTGAGCGAATGACAAGCTTCCCAGTTATAGCTAAATGGTGAACTGTGCCAAAATATAACTATAAAGAAGGTTTTCTTTACTGTTAATCTTCCGGGTTATTCAGATGAAACACTCCAGGCAGAACACATTTGTTTAATAGGAGTGCCAAGATGGGTACTAAGACATCTTGGACCAGGGAGATATTCATTCTACAAGTCATAGAGGTGTACATCCTAATCTAACCTAGTCCCATTTGCCAGTACTTGGCTCATATCACTCTAAACCCTTCCTATTCATGTACACATCCAGATGCCTTTCAAATGTTGTAATTGTACTAGGCTCCACCACTTCCTCTCGGTGCTCATTTCATACACGCACCACCCTGTGCGTGAAAAAGTTGCTCCTTAGGTCCCTTTTAAAACCCCTCACACCTAAAATCTATGCCCTTTAGTTCTGGACCCCCACCACAAACCAGCAAAAAGACCTTGTCTATTTACCCTATCCGTGACCCTCATGATTTTGTAAACCTCTACAAGGTTACTCCTCAGCCTCTGATGCACCAGGGAAAACAGCCCCAGCCTATTTAGCCTCTCTCTATAGCTCAAACCCGCTAACCCTGGCAACATGCTTATAAATCTTTTCTGTACCCTTTCAAGTTTCACAGGGAGACTAGAATTGCACACAGTATTCCAGAAGTGGTCTAACCAATGTCTTGTACAGCTGCAACATGACCTCCCAACTCCTCTGCTCAATGCTGTGACCAAAAAAGGAAAGTATACTAAACACCTTCTTCAGTATCGGTGGCTCAATGGTTAGCACTGCTGCCTCACAGCGCCACTGACCTGGATTCAATTCCAGCCTCCGGTGACTGTCTGTGTGGGGTTTGCACGTTCTCCCTGTATCTGTGTGGGTTTCCTCTGGGTGCTCCAGTTTCCTCCCACTGTCCACACATGTGCAGGTTGGGTGAATTGGCCATGCTAAAATTGCCCATAGTCTTCAGGGATGTGCAGGTAGGTGTGTTATTCAGGGAAAGTGTAGATTAATAGGGGAAGGCAAATTAGTTTGGCGAGGATACTTTTTGGAGGGTCACTGTGGACTTGTTGGACCAAATGGCCTGTTTCCACACTGTAGGGACTCTTATGATCTTATCTACCTACTCTCTAGCAAATGCTGGCATTCTGAGATTTGTCATGGCAAGTTTTATTCATAGTGGCAAACTTCGTAGAAAGCTTAATTCCATGAGATTTTCTAAAACAATTTTGTTGCATGTTTAGGGAATTCAACCCATTTTATTAATAATGTCAATGGAACTATCTTCATGGCATGGCTTAATTCATGGTATTTTTACTTGAATCAGGATATGTTGAATGTCTGTTACACTCTAGGCTTTGAACATATATTCTAATATAACAACTGTCATGTGCTACCTTTTCAATGAGAAATTAAAAAGAAGTATGAATGCATTGTCTTTTCATGTGGAGAATGAAACAGAGGACTTCAGGAAAATTAGGGAGATCACCCAGTGCCCTAACTTTAATTTCTCTCTCAAAAAAAATGCCACTAAATTAAACAGATAGGATGAATAATCAATGTATCTTACATTAATGTGAAAATTGGAAACTGTTTTATTTTCCTCGTTGTACAATTAATTGATTAAGTGGGGAAAGTCAAAGTCACTTATAATCTTTTGTCTCCACTGTATATTTGCCCTTTTTTTACAATAAAGGTGAAATCTTCAATGAGGCACTAAGTATTTCTTAATAAAGTATTCATTCCCATTTAAGTTGTTACACCACTATGCTATAGCAATAGATTCATTATTGCTGATAGTCTTAGAATGAGCAATTAAAGCAAATAATGTTGCTTCTTGAAACTCACCTGGATAGAATGGTTTTAATTATTTAGTGAGTTACTGTTGTTTGTTTGGAATATTCCAGATATTATTTTTCTAATGCCTGCCGAGTATTTAAAAAAACAATTCATTCATTTAAAATAAGCTAGTGTTGTAAACTATTGCAACAAACTTTAATCCTACTTCTGGCTGCTGTACTTCAAGGGTTTTCTGTAACTATCAGTTCATGCAGTTAAAAAATGCGGTATTTCATTATTGATGTTACAACTTCTTCAATCTGTCAAAGTACTCACTAAATACATTTTGTAAGAACTATAAGTATGAGTAAGCAATTCAGCTCCTTGAGCTTTCTCTGACATTTGATACACCTCTTTGATCATCATAATGTTGTTAGGAATTTAAGTTTTCAGCTTTCTGCTAATGGCTGGTAACACTTTAGATCAGTTAATGTATTGTGATTAATGGTGTCTTGTATTCAATTTCTTTTACAATTTTAGGAAGCTTTGCTATATGGGGTGGGCTATTTTCCATGATTGACTGTGGCTTAGTAAAGGTCAGAGGTAAAGAAGATCCGTGGAACTCCATAACCAGTGGAGCCTTAACAGGAGCAATATTAGCTGCGCGAAGTAAGTGCAACCGTTTATATTTTTTTGTAATTGGTGATATTTCTACTTGATGTGCAACAAAGTATTGGTATTATTAGAAAAGAATAGCAATCTTAAGAGGCTTTAAATTCAAACAAGTTCCTTTTTTGCTATAAAACTGACTATAAGTATGAATATTTTGACTTAACAGATGTTTGCCACTTAAAGGCAGCATAAAAGCAATATTTAATACCTGTCAGTAGGAGGACTTGAATTTTACAAAGTGCTGTTGCTGTATTCTGTGCATGTTATGAAAAACATATTACTGCTCCATCATGAAGGTTATAATCAAAAATACCAGCCTATTTTGTGGTAACCATGATAATTTTGTGTGACCCTCATTAAACTAGTCACTTCTGTCTAATTAGCGAACAGCGCTATGGTCCTCTGTTAACTACTTCTAGAATATTAAAAATAGTTAATTAGTACAATTAGTGTTTATTTTTCAGATCAATTCTGTGTACTGTACCTGCCCCATTTTCATTTATCTGTATCCCTCTTTGATTCATCCATCTAACCTATCAGAAATGGGCACGGTCATTGATTAAATTGCTAATTTCAATAGTGCATTGTACAACCTGGCTTATTTCTACTCTCTGTCCTGATTTTTAATCTTGCAGCTCTGTATTGTTAACTTGTTAACTCTAGAAATTGTATTTCTATTTGCTAGATTTTTCTTTCAACATTTTAAAATTTCTATAAAATCATTCCTGTATTTTTCATTTCTGATGAAAATAGATTTGATTTTTCATGTCTTTATTTATAATTAATTTCCTCATTACAAGCATTATCCGAGTGCGCCTATGTTTTATCTTCTCGTACTTCCTTGGCATCTTTCCCATTGTTTGAGGACAGAAATTGGATTCAGAACTGTCTTAATTTTTAAATTTTAAGACACCTGCCATAAAGCAATATTCCATTGTCCTTGTCGCTTTAGACCATGTGCTTAATGCGTTGAAAATCTGACTTCTGAATCCCTGTCTTTGCACGTCTTTCCAATGATAGATAATTCAGGGTTTCTTTTTATAAATCAAAAATACTACCTCATACTTGATGTAATTAAAATTTGTTTCCCACTTTTTAATCTATTCAATCATCCATCAATATCCCAGTCTGTTTATGGTCCTCAGATGCAGTTAGTATGTATCTATTTCAGTATTGTTTGAAAATTGGAATGCTAGTTCTCTCGCTTCTTCTTAAAATCATTGCTGTGTATCATGACTGACTGTTGTCCCAGAACATGATTTTGTAAGACATGAGTAACTACTTCCAACCACTTTGAAACTGCCCACCTTTTACTAATTCTTCCTTTCTAATCAGCTTTTTGATCAATTGCTTATGTTCTCTTAATTTTATGCTCTTTCTTTTCCCCCAATAGTGTTCTATGTGATACTTATCAAAAGTTTTCTAGAAATTGATGTCCAGCATAGCCACTGCATTTCCCTCAACTACCTAGAGAAGAATGAAAACACAATGTTGGAAAAGCTTAGCATGTCTATGAGAATCTGTGGAGAGAAAAGCAATCTATACTTGCAAAAGAAGTCATCTTGGTCTCAAAGCATTTACTCTTTCTCCCTTCATAAATGTTGCCAAAAC
The DNA here is from genome assembly GCF_037043375.1 of Chiloscyllium plagiosum. Classification (NCBI taxonomy): domain Eukaryota; kingdom Metazoa; phylum Chordata; class Chondrichthyes; order Orectolobiformes; family Hemiscylliidae; genus Chiloscyllium; species Chiloscyllium plagiosum. The sequence continues at coordinate 31,249,309 of NW_028270164.1, read as the reverse complement.
TGCTGAGTTTTTCCATTTTTTGGCTTTATTTAAGATTTTCTGCATCAGTATTTTGCTCTTACCAAAACAAGAGTGCTAGCTTTATTTCTTCTCTTGAAAATTGCCTCGTAAAACATCAGTACAATGTATTCTCTCTGTATTTGTGTATTTAGAATAATTCAACTATGTGGGCACTTTTATTTAGATGGTCCAGTGGCAATGGTGGGATCAGCTGCTATGGGAGGTATACTTCTTGCCTTGATTGAAGGGGCTGGAATAATGCTCACACGATTTGCTTCAACACAGTTTCCAACAGGTTAGTTGTGAATACAAATAGATCAGCAATAAATGAGATTACCAGCAAATATAAATGCTATATTAATACTTTTGTATAAGTAATTTTGTTTTGGACAACTGTAAGTGTTTAGCATCCTGTCTCTCAGTGCCAGGGACCAGGTTTTGGTCCAGAACCAGAGGGCATAGGTTTAGGATGAAAGGGGAAAGATATAAAAGGGTCCAAAGGAGCAACTTTTTCACAGAGGATGGTGTGTGTATGGAATGAGCTGCTAGAGAAAGTGGTGGAGGCTAACACAATTACAGCATTTAAAAGGCATCTGGATGGGTGTATGAATAGGAAGGGTTTAGAGGAATATGGGCCAAGTGCTGGCAAATGGGACTAGATTAGTTTAGGATATCTGGTTGGCATGGATGATTTGGACTGAAGGGTCTATTTCTAGGTTGTACATCTCTATTACTCTATGGCTGAATGGCCTGTTTACACACCGTAGGGACTGTATGCATTTTCAGTGAACCCACTAGAAAGCTGCAGTGCTAGGGTTCTTCCTTTTGCATTTGTGCACCTTCCCAGATTGAGTTATGTCCATGTATTAAAGCTCATTTGTATTGGAATGATCAAAAAGTTTTATTTCAGACAGTACAAATATTAATATTCCAAATATCAGCTGTTTTCTGCAAATGGATATTACTTCAAATCTAATAATCCTCATAGCTGAAATATGCTATCCAAAAAACATGAATGAGTGTTTGGTTTAGTAATCCTGTGAATAACTTGGTAGACAAATTCTAGTTTTCAATTGGTAAAATAATTTTAATTCAATTAAAATGCTTCACATCAAGGATGTCTAACCTTTATAGCTGGTGTTCAGACGTAAGACAAATGCACCATTTGTGATCTACACACACAATTAAGCTTTTTCCCACCCCAAAAAAATGCAACCATAAGGGCATGGAGTTTCTGTGAGGTTGCACTTCTTTTAAATAGAATTTTCCTGAGAATCTGTCAGATTTTTTAATTTGCTTACTAACTGTTCTATACTAAAGTCTTTTTCCACTATTTAAGTTTGGAATATTCAAGTGATGCTCTAGACATCAGTTGGAAATAATCTGTGTTAAGTCCCCTTTCAGTTGTGTAAATAAAACTCAGATTGGCACTCAAATATATCAAGGCAACAAGAAATAAGAGCAAGAGCAGGATGTTCCACCCCTTGAGCCTATAGCACCATTCAGTTGGGCTTTGGCTAATCTGACATTCCTCACGTCTTCTTTCTTGTCCTTTCCCCATAACCCTATTGAACAAGAACCTATCTGCCCCCTCAGCTCTCTGTGGCAAGGAGTTCCAAAGACACTCAACCCTCAGAGGAAATTCCTCATCTGTCTGAAATTTGTGTCCCTTACTTGACTGCGCCTACTTGTCCTAGACCCTCCCATAAGGAGAAACATTGTCTCAGCATTTACCTTGTCAAGCCCCTTAAGAATTCTGTATGTTTTATTGAGATCACCTCTCATTCTTCTTAATTCCAAGAGTAGAGTCTCAATCTGTTTAATCTTTGCTCATAATGCAATCCCTCCTTGCAAGGATCATCCTAGTGAGCTGTCTGTAATAAAGTCTTGCCTTAACTAAGGGAACCAAAATGGCTCTCAGTACTCCAGATGTGGTCTCACCAGTAGCTTGTATACTTGCACTAAGATTCCCCTTCTCTTACACTTCAACCCCCTTAAAATATGAGTCACCTTTCCATTAGCCTTCCTGATGACCTGCTGCATCTGTGTACTAACTTTGTTCTGTGCACAAGTACCCACAAATCCATTTGTTTTTCTCCATTTAAATAATACATGTTTGTAATGCAGTTAACAATTCGGTTCTAAAACACTACCTGTGCGGATGAAAGATTTTCCTCACATATGTAAGTAATTGAGCAAAGTTTGGAACCAAAATAGCGTTGTGTAATTTGGGCCTGGATCACCAATTACACCCTATGCAGAAATTTCCAGCCAGGAACTTCAGCCTTGGCTCTTTGAACTTAGCAGCTAGGTAAAAAGAATGATTCTTGATTGTTTACATAGACCTGGAAAGCTTAGGATTAAGCAAACATATAAAAAGATTAAAGCAACTACCATGAGCTGTGAAGGCCAGATTTGAATGATTATTTATTATTACAGTAAAACTGAATCCAATTTATAGATATAATTTATAAGATTGCATACAGGTAGTTTTATAATAGAAAAGTGGTTTGAAAAGACCAAGGAACTCAAGTGGTTGCCTTGGTTGGTAATGTACTAATTTGCAAAATTCTAAAGTTAATAACTACTTTTGGTGGCATTGGATCATATTAGAAGTGCATGAAGTTAATGAGGGTTGAACTAAAATGAGTTTGTTCCACAGTTGCCAAAAGAGAAGCTAAAGTGTTTTCTTTATTAAAACTGAAATTATCTTTTTCACTTTGTAGGTCCACAGTTTGTAGACGAACCAACTCAGCTACAAACTGCATCATTTGGCGAATATCGACAATATCAATGACAAATCCATTGCAATACCTCTAACTTTGTGGATGCTGAAAAGATGTGTTAACAAATAAGTCACTCCAGACATCTGTGAAGAGCACACCATCTTATATGTAGTCACATTACAATATTTTTTAAAAGGTGGCTGATCAGAGTTATTGCAGCACTGGTGTGATTACAAAAGGTCATTGTGGAAAGTTTGAGAATGTATAAAATGATTTTCTGCGATTAGCCTTGAAATATATGTATATATGGTATATTCCATATTTTACTTTGATATGAAGGCCCTTAATCAGCAACAATTATATAGTCCCAAGATCATTTTTATGCCTGAGTTTTATAGAATTCTGTGGTCAATATATGTGTGTAAACTATGGTGAAATGTATTGACATTTGCCCTTTGTCATTTCATATTCAACAAATTAATCACCATAGCCAGTACCTTCCAAAGTACTTTAAGCAGATTTGAATGGGCACGGTCACAAAACATTGAGGGAAAAGTTGTTTCATCCCATTACATTAAAACTTAAGGTTGAATCATCCATTTAATGGTTTAATTTATTCAATACTTTGGGCACTTAATTTGAAAGTTTTGTGCCAAATGTGTTTTGGTAGATATTTTAATTGGATGTTAGAGGCTGTGATAATTACTTGACTTACATTATTTGTCATTGCATTCAACTTGACGCATATGGGCTAGAGAGAAATTACTTTTACAGTTAGAAAAAATGTTGGAATTTGGGCACTTATTTGAAAAACACACATTTTTGGGTTTTCAATTTTAATGTGTCATTTATCACTTCTACCCTGCCCTTCACTACTTTAATTGAATTGTGCATCAAGCAACTTGTCACTTGATTGTACCTAAGCAAATTTCTGAGAGTTAGTAATTATGGCATAATGAAAAATACCAGTGTGTTTAGAACATTTGTTCAAAATGTTCTGAAAGTAAATCCTCAATAAATATGAAACTTAAGTTTTTCTTCTTACCTCTTAATTTATTATGACTGGGATAATCCAACAGCTGATTTGACTAACTTGCCAGGAGTTGCAATCTTTCTTTGATATTACACAATATCTGGGAAATGAAAATGTGACTGACTACAACTTTCAGTGTGAAAGACAATGAGGATCCAAGGATGGTAGAAAAACTCTCACAGGCTATAGTTTAAGAACAGAAAGATGGCATTTATCCCCCACATCTCTTGATATTCAGTCAGACCAAGGCTGATCTGTGACCGAAGTTAACAGACACAGCTGAACTTCCATATATTGTAGCCTGTAACGTAAACATTGAGTACCAGTGCAAACAATTATTATTGAATAATGTTTGCCAGCAAATTAGATGTACATTTGCAGTACAAGCAGATAATTAAAATCCAAGAGACATCAGGTATGCTGAAACAATTTGTGCTGGTAAATTAAACTTTTGATTTGGTGGTGGTGGTTATAGTCAGTCATGGAGCATGGAAACAGACCCTTTGGTCCAATTAGTCCATTCTGACCATATTCCAAAACTAAACTAGTAACATCCCTGTGTTTGGTCCATATCCCTTCATACCTTTCCTGTTCGTGTACTTAGAATATTTAAAAATATTCAGCTAATTGTATCTTTATCCACCACTTATTCTGGCAGTTCATTCCACATACAAACCATTGTGTTTAAAACAAAAAAGTTGCTCATTTACTTTAAATCTTTCTCCTCTCATCTTAAAAACTATGCCTCCTGGTTTTGAACTCCTCCACCCTAGGGAAAAGACCCTTGCTATTCAATTTATCAGTGCCCTTCATGATTTTATGAACCTCTATAAAAGGTCACCCCTCAACCTCCTAAACTCCAGTCAAAAAGTCCCAGGCTATCTTTATAACAAACATTCCATTCCTGGCCACATCCTGGTAAATCTTTTCTGAAGCCTCTCCAATTTAATATCGTTCTTATAGTAGGGTGAGCCAGTACTCTAGAAGAGGCCCCAACAAAATTCTGTACAACCTCAATATGATGTCCCAAATCCTGTACTCAAAAGATCTGAGCAATGACGGCAAGTGGGCTGAATGTAATCTTAATACCTTATCTACGTGACACACATTTCAAAGCATTATGTACCTGAACCCCTAGGTCTCTGTTCCACAACACCTAGAGCCCTACCACAAATTGTACAAGTCCTGTTCTTGTTTGGTTTAACCAAAATTCAATACCTCGTAATTATCCAAATTAAACTCCATCTGCCACTCCTCAGCCCATTGACCCAACTGATAAGATCTCTTCATAAACTTAGGTAACTTTTTCCCCTGTTCACAAGCCTCCAGTCCAGAAAACAATCACTGTCTGTCTCCTACTGTCCAGCCAATTTTGTATCTCCCTGAATCATGTGATTATTCTACCATGAGGAACCTTGTCAAAAGCTTTACTAAAGTCCACATAAACTGCATTTACCAATCTGCCTTCAATCCTTTTGGTTACTTACTCAAAAAATTCAAACAAGTTTGAGACAATTTTCTTGCACAAAGATATGCTGACTATCCCTAATCAGACCCTGCCTCTCCAAATGCATGTCAATCCTATCATTCAGAATCACCAACAACTTCCCCATCACCGACATCACTCAGGTTTACAGTTCCCTGGCTTTTCCATGCAGCCTTTCTTAAAAACTTAACATTAGCCATACTCCGGTACCTCAACAATTGTGATATATGATGCAAATATCTCTGCTACGCAGCCTGTAATTTCTTCCCTAACTTCCCATGATGTCTGAGAATATACCTGATCAGGTCCTAGAGATTTATCCACCTTTGTTTTCTAAAGCTGCAAGCATTTACTTGCCTGTAACATGGATTGTTCTTCCATTCATTCACAAGATACGTCTTCACTGGCTAGCCAGCATTTATTGCTGAACCCTAATTGCCAAGAGGGCAGTTAAGAATCCACCACATTCCTGTGGCTCAGAAGTCGCATGTAAGCCAGGCCAGTCAAGGATGGCAGTTTCTTTCCTTTAAAGGACATAAGTAAACCACATGAGTTTTTCTGACAGGTTAGCAATGGTTTCATGGTCATTATTGGACTCTCATTTCCAGAATTTTATTGAATTAAAGTTCCACCATCTGCTGTGGCAGGATTCAAACTCAGGTCCCCCAGAACATTACCTGAGTTTCTAGGTTAACAGGCCAGCAATAATACCACAGGGTTATCACCTCCCCGTTTTCTAAATATTTATTTCCACCAAGTTCTCTAATCTCCATTTCCTTGTCTACAGTAAAAGCTGAGGGAAGATAGTATCTCTGCCATCAGAGATTCAACACAGATATTCTAATTAATTTTTCATGCTCTCCTTAGTTTCTCTTTGGATTATCCTTGATTTTAACTGCCAAGGCTATCTCACATTCCCTTTTTGCCCTCTTAAGAATGCCTCTATACCCTTTATACTTTGAGAATCAGATAATCCCATTGTTTATATTTAATATATAACTTACCCTTGACCATAACCTCAATACCTATTCATCCATTGTTTCCTACTCTTACCAGCCTTAACTCTAAGAGGAACATAGTGCCTCTGAACTCTTAGCATACTTTTAAAAGTCTCCCAATTGACAGTCATCTCTACCTGCAAACAGTCTATTCCAATCAACTTTTGAAAGTTCCTGTCTCCTAACCATTAAAATCTGCCTTAGTTCAGTTAAGAATTTTTATGAAAGGCCTATCCTTTCCCATAACTATTTTAAAACTAATAGAATTATGATCACTAATCCTTAAGTTTTGCCCTATTAACACCTCAGTCACTTGCCCTGCATTATTTCCCAAGAGAAGGTGAAGTTTATTCCTTCTCTAGTAGGTACATTTACATACCCTGATAAAGAAAATTATCTTGAGCACATTTAATAAATTTTTCCCCATCCAAACTGTTAACACTTACGGCAATCCCAGTCAATATTTGGAAAGTTAAAATCCCCTATTACAACCCTATTATTCTTACATGAGATCTTTCCATATATTTGCTCAATTTTCCCTCTGACTATTGGTGGGCCTATAATATAATCCCAAAGTGATCATCCCTCTATTTCGAACTTCTACCATATGACTTCATTGGATGATCCCTTAAATATCTTAAGTATAGTAGTAATATTTTCCTTAATCAACAACACCAATCCCCCTCCTCTTTTGTCTCCCTTTCTCTAGAATCTAAAAGCCTGAACACTGATCAGCCAGTCCAGTCCTTCCCTCAGCCAAGTTTCTGTAATGGCTGTGACATTCCAGTCCCATATATGCCCAGAGTTCAGCAGCTTTATCTGCAAGTATCTTGCACTGAAATAATTGCAGTTTAATACTTCAAAGTTTTGTTGTTCTCTGACTTGCTCTGGTCTGCATTTTCTAATAGGTGTTCTCTCTCAAAAAGTATAAAATGGTTGGATGGTAGCACCTCAGTTCAGGATTCCAACCTTGGTTACACTTTTCCAAAACACCTTTAATGTTCTAAGATCTGAATGCCACTTTTTTTTCCCTTCAGGTTATCCCCTTCAACAGTACCCAAGACAGAATATCTGTTTGAGACAAATAGCCACAGGAGACTTCTGGACTACCTTCTTACTTTTCTTGACAGTAACCCATATGACTGATCCTGCTGTGTAACCACCTCTAAATCTACAAATCATTACATTGTTTCCTGTATGCCCTCAGTGACACTAAGCCTAAAAAGCAGCTCTGAACAGAATCTTAGATGTCAAGGAACATCTCTGGGACACACGCACCCATCAGTTCCACTGCCCTGTGGCCAACCACTTCAACTCATCCTCCCACTGCCTGAAGGACATGCAAGCCCTGGGCCGCCTCCATTGCCAAATCAAAGCCATCCATCAACTGGAGGAAGAACACCTCATCTTCCACCTTGGGACCCTACAACCACACAGCAGCAACATTGACTTCACCAGTTTCCAAATCTCCCCTCCCTCCAACTCATCCCAGATCTAACCCTCCAACTTAGCAACACCATCTTGACCTGACCCACCTGTCCATCTTCCCACCTATCCACTCCATCCCCCTACCAAATACCTCACAACTGCATCCACTTATCACCTTCCCACCAGCTCCACCCACCATTTATCTTTCAGCTCCCTTCCCCATCCACATTCTTGATGAAGGGTTTATGCCTGAAACGTCTACTCTCCTGCTCCTCAGATGCTGACTGACCCGCTGTGCCTTCTCCATCACCACACTTTTCGACAAATAAAAATATATAACCATAACGTGGTGATTGTTCACTGACATCGGAGGACAGACAGACATGAAATGTGCTGATCAAATGAAAGTTGGGAACTCTTACTCCTCTTCTTCTGGTCCATCATCCACCTGGAGAAAATATCGAAGATCACCTTGCAAGGACTTCGAGGAGCAGGTAGTTTGGTGAGTCAATTGTCTGAATTGTTGTGGCCAATGACCATGGAACAGCTACTCATGACATCAGAGAACCACTGTGCCCCTCACTTAGTTTACATTTCTTCCAAGAACACATTTTCAAACATTTACGGTGGTGTGGTGCCTGAAAGTTATTTTTTTTATTGCTGGTAAAATGATTGTTATTACTGCAACAGTTAGAAGGCCACATGTTACATAGGAAATACTAAATTTGGAATACTAAAAATCTTAGCTTGTTAGAAATTTTGTCCCCTCAAAGTTGCTTCAGGAAGTCTCATTCTTCATGGAAGTCACAATGTTTTGTGCTTTATTTTGCTGTGCATTTTTAAATGTGATACACGTTTTGTAAAATTTAGAAATTTCTATAAATTTAAGAGCATCGTACATGGTTTTCTGTCTGGACCTTGAAAGCTGGACGAGTCTATTGGCTGTTGACAAACTCGCAGGAGAAATAGATAAGCTTTTTTTGTTACGATTCTCCCAACATTCTTTGTCATCCCTACAGGCAACTGGCAAAAGCAATTTTACATCATATGGTTCTGAAGCTCATTCACAGCTAGGCGATTAGATTGAAAAGACAAAGATTTGAATATGCTAAATTGATGCACTCTCTAAAGAGATCAAAATGGTTAGATGCTAGCACCTCAGTTCAGGATTCCAATCTTGGTTATATTTCTCTGAAACACCTTTAATTTTCGAAGTTAAAAGCTACTGTAAAAGTGATTACAAGTGAACCAGTGGGATCAACAAACAGTTGAATTTATGAGTTTTAACTTGTCAAACCTATTTAGGAAAATACCCAAGTTGAGGACTGTTATCCTTACTGAAAGACAAAAATGTTCGTACAACAATGGCAAAGAGATTACATACTCAAAAACTGTTTTACCTGATTTTATACATATAAATTTGAAGGCATAATTATGCTTAACAGCAGTACATTTTGAAATATAAATATTCAAAAGTGTGCTGGGAAGTAAGAAAAGTGTAAAGTAGAAAATTTAAGAATTTTAAAACTTCATTTATAGGATAAATCATACATGTTAGCCAAAAATTTTCTTCACGTAATTTTGAACATTTTTGTGCAGCTGTTTGCCTGTGGCTGCAAAAACCTCCTGTGCCAGTTTACGTGTCTTCTCATTTTGAGACCACATCACTCGATAGACCGGAACAGTGTACTTTTGTTTTCCCTGTGAAGGCACAATGACAATTTTCAGTAGGATGGAAAGCACCAGTATTTCAAACATTTTGTAGCATAGGATTAACATTAGGTTTATAGACACCCTACTCGTGAAGGTTGATCACTTTATGACTTTTATGATCATTTAAAAAATAATTCTAGTAATTTAACAATTTTGTTTCTGATGAGCATGTTTGCACTAAACTCAATCAAAAATGACATGGAAAGCAGAAGAAACATTGCCCTATCATGATCAAATGTTTTTTTACATGCCACAATCTTGTTTGTGGCTTGTACCTCAGTTCCAGTTGTATGGTTATTTTTGGCAATGCAATGTCTTAGTTGCATTATTTTCCTCAACCACTTGAACCTTATTTTCTTCAGACAAACCATCTTTCTCGGTGATCCCAGTCTTTCTCCTCTCAAGAAAGGTGCTCTGCCCCCTCAATGTTTCCCCATGTTTCCCAAAACATACTCTCAATCCACCTCTTTGCCTGATCCCATTCTTCCACTTGCTCTTATTTATCTGATAAAATTTTCAATGCACTTTAAAATTACTAAATTTTTAAAATGAATGTATCCAACAGCATGTGTTTTTATAATTAATTAGATCTTTCACAAACGTAGTCAAGTATTTTTGTTGAACAGTATGTAAAGGGATTATGACCTATTCATTCAATGAACGTATTCATTCACATACCTGACTATGGAGGAAATTCTGGAGTTCATCAAATGCATCCTCATAGTTATTTTTTATAACAATCTGCACCCAGCGAAAACGCAGTTCAGCATTCTTGGCCTTGGATATTTTTGGATACATTTCAGCCAGCTTTGCAGTATTACCTACAAAAAAATCAGCTTTCAAATTTTGTTCCAGACATTATTATGACAAAATTAACGTTATCTACCATACTGTTTTTGCTGAACATGATTTTCTATTTGGTCATGACCACATTGGTTACATAATATGCATATCCATCTGATATTACTGAAGTGTACCTCCAAGAGAAGGAGCAAAACAAGTGAATGAAGTGTTAATAGGGGAATACTTAAGGACGAGAGATCATAATATTTTAAAATAGTTATGGAAAAGAATAGGCCTTTTATAAGGTTCTTCGTTGGAGTAAAGCAAATTTTGATGGTTATGAGACAGAAATTTTCAAAAGTTGACTAAAGTAGACTGTTCACAGGTAAAAAGATGACAGACAAGTGGGAGGCTTTCAAAAGTGTGATAACCAGAGTTCAGAGGCATTATGTTCCTATTAGAGTGAAGGATAAAGCTGTTATGAGTAGGGAACAGTAGATGAACAAAGATAGATCAAGATTAATACAGATATTATGGTCACGAATAAGGAATCATAGTAAATATAAACAACTGGGATCAAATGAGTCTCTTGAAGAGCATAAGGGTGTAAGAGCATTCTCAAAAGAAATCAGAAAAGCAAAAAGGGGATATGTGATAGCCTTGGCAGATAAGGATAATCCAAAGAGATTCTTCAAGTATATCAAGAGCAACTAGCCAATGAATAGGGCCCCTTCAATATCAAGGTTCTCCATGTGTTGAACCTCAGGAGGTGGGAGAGATATTAAATGTTATTTCACATCAGTTTTTTACTATGGAAAAAGAAATGCAGGCTAGAGTACGTGGGGAAATAAATATTAACATTTTGAAAACGGTTCACATTAGAAGAGGAAGTGCTGGAGGTCTGAGAAAACAAAGGTGGATAAATCTCCAGGACCTAATCTTATGGCATTCATCTACAAACTCCATCAACAAACACAACGACCTGGACCCAATATACCAACCACTACAGCGGACAGCTGAAACTGACAACCGGAAGCGGCAGGGACAGACCACTATAAACACCGGAGGAAACATCAAAGAAGCGCTTCGCAGGAGGCTCCCAAGCACTGATGATGTTGCCTAGCCAGGGGACGAAACGTTTGCAACAAAAACTTCCAGCTCGGCGAACAGAACCACAACAACGAGCACCCGAGCTACAAATCTTCGCACAAACTTTGAACCTAATCTTATGTATTCCAGAACATTGCACAAAGTTATGGAGGAAATTGCAAGGCCCTTGCAGAAATATTTGTATCATCGACAACCAGAGTTGAGATGCCAGAGGACTGGAGGCTGGCAAATTTAAGAAAGACTGTAAGGAGAAGCTTGGGAGCTACAAATGTTGAATCTGACATTGGTGATGGATAGGTTTTGCAGGCAATTCTGAAAGATAGGACTGACATGCATTTGAAGAGGCAAGGACTGATTGAGTATTGTCAGCATGGTTTTGCGCATAGGAAATTGTCTCTCTCAAACTTGATTGAATTTTCTGAGGAAGTAACCAAAAATATTGATGAGGGCAGAGCAGTAGACGTTTACACTGACTTAGTCTTTGACAAGGTTCTGCATGATTGACTATTAATAAAGTCAGATTGCATGGTGCTCAGGGAGAGAATGCCAATTGGATACAAAATTGGCTTGACAGTAGGAAACAGAGGGTGGTGGTAGGTTGCTTTTCACACTGGAGGTCTGTGATCAGCAGTGATCCACAGGGACCAGTATTGGGTCCACTTTTGTTTGTCATTTATATAAACAATTTGAATGAGAATTTAGGAGGCCTGGTTAATAAGTTTGCAAATAACACCTAAATTGTTGGTATAATGGACAGCGAAGGTTACCGAAGCTTACAAATAAATCTTATCAATTTGGTGAATGGGCTGAGTAGTGGCAGACGGAGTTTAATTTGGATAAATAAGAGGTATTGAATTTTGGTTAAACAAACAAGGGTCGGATTTATATACTTAATGGTAGGGTCGTGGATAGTGTTGTGGAACAGAGACCCCTAAGGGTTCAGGTACATAATTATTTGAAATTTGCATCACAGGTAGACACGGTGGTTAAGAAGTCATTTCGCATGTTTGTCCTCATTGCTCAGTCCTTTTGAGTGTAGAGGTTGGGGCTTCACATTAAGGTTGTACAGGACACTGGTGAGACCTCTCCTGGAGTACTGTTTGCAGTTCTGGTTGCCCTGTTATAGGAAAGATATTACTAAAGTGGAGAGGGTAAAGAGAAAATTTACCAGATTGAAGGGTTTGAGTTATAAAGAACAGGCTGGGACTTTGTTCACTGGAGTGTAAGAGGTTGAGAAATGACCTTATAAAGGTTGACAAAATCATAAGGGGTATGGATAAGGTGAATGACAATAGGCATTTTCCTAGGGTGGGGGGAGTTCAAAGCTAGGGGGAATATTTTTAAGGTGAGAGCAAAAAGATTTGGCAAGGACGAGGGACAACGGTTTTTACGCAGAGTGGTTTTGGGTGGAATGAACTGCCCGAGGAAGTGGTGAATGCAGGTACAGTCACAACATTTCAAAGACATTTAGATAAGTACATGAATAGGAAAGGTTGGAGGGATATGGGCCAAACACAGGCAGGTGGGACTAGTTGAGTTCGGGAACATGATCAGCATGGGCTGGTTGGAACAAAGGGTCTGTTTTCATGCTGCATGATCTCCGTGACTCTGGAGAACAGGCAGCATGGTAGCTCAGTAGTTAGCACTATTGCCTCTTAGCACCAGGAATCCAAGTTTGATTCCAGCCTCAAGTCTTTGGCTGTATGGAGTTTGCACATTCTCCCCATGTCTGTGTAGGTTTCCTGTGTTATCTGGTTTCCTCTCATTGTCCAAAGATATGCAGGTCAGGTGAATTAGCCATGCTAACTTTGCCATAGTGACCGGGGATGGATTAGCTATGGTAAAATATGGGGTTAGGGGGACTTGGATGTGGGAGTGGGGCTGGGTGGGATGTTCTTCGGAAGGTTGTGGTAGACTCAATGGGTCTTTTTCCACAGTAGGGAATCGAATAGCCAATGATGGCCTATTGTTGAAGGCAGGGGAAAGGGATAATCCAGGAAATTACATATCTGTAGCCTCACATCAGTGATAGGAAAATTATTGGAAAAGATTCTCAGGGACAAGATTGATACACATTTAAAAGTAAATGGACTCATTAGCAATAGACAGCATGATTTTGTGCTGCATAGGTTGTGTCTCACCAATTAGATCAAGTTTTTCTTTGAGGTAATGAGGATGATTGATGAGGGAAAAGCAGATGATGTTGTTTACATGGATTTCAGTAAAGCCTTTGACAAGGTCCTTCATGGCAGACTGGTACAAAAGGTGACTTCACATAGCATTAGGGGTGAGCTAGCAAGATGGATACAGAACTGGCTTAGTCATAGACAGAGGGTAGGAGTGGAAGAATGCTTTTCTGAATGGAGGGTTGTGACGAATGGTGTTCCACAGGGATCAGTGCTGGGACCTCTACTGTTCATAGTCTACATAAACAATTTGGAGGAAAAATGATTTGGTCTAATTAGTATGTTTGCAGACGATACAAAGATTGGTGGAATTGTGGATAGTGAGGATTGTCAGAGGATACAACACGATATAGATCATTTGGAGGCATGGGCAGAAAAAAGGTAGATGGTTTAATCTGGAAAAATGTGAGGAGATGCATTTAGGAAGGTTAAGTACGGTGGAAATTATGCAGTGAATGGCAGAACCCTTAGGAGTATTGATATGGAGAAGGATCTGGGTGTGCAGGTCCACAGATCACTGAAGGTGACAGAGCAAGTAGGTGAGGTAGTTAAGGAAAAGGCTTATGGCATGCATCATTGGTAGGGGAATTCAGGATAAGGATAGGCAAGTTATGCTGCAGCTTTAGGCTACACTTGGAATTTTGCGTACTGTTCCGGTCACCACACAACCAGAAGGATATGGATGCTTTGGACAGGGTACAGAAAAGGTTTACCAGAATATTGCTGAGCATGAGGGATTTTAGCTATAAAGAAAAGTTGGATAGATTGGGTTTGTTTTTTTTCTGGAATACTGGAGGTTGAGGGTTGACCTGATAGAAATTTAAAAGATTGTGAATGGCATGGATCGAGTGGAAAATATGAGGCATTTTCCTAAGGTACAGAGGTCGGGGGTGGGGGGGTGGTGTTTGAGAGATGTGCAAGGCAATGTTTTCATACAAAGGACGGGGAGTGCCTGGAACATACTGTCAGAGGTGGCAATGGAAGCAGATACAAGAGCAGCTTTCAAGAAGGACCTAGATGGATATATAAATAGGAAGGGAATAGAGGGATATGTATCCTATAAGTAAAGACAGTTTCAGTGTGGAAGGGAAAAATGTATCAGCGCAGATTTGGCGGGCTGAAGGGCCTGTTCCTGTGCTGTATTGTACTTTGTTCAAGCATATTAAGAGCATTGTCAAATGTTTATTCAGTCAACGCATGAACCATCCAGACCACAGGCTTAAACATCTGAAGTGGACTTGAATGCACAACCTGAGGTAACAGTCTACCATTGTGCTGAAGAGGGCATAACCACAGATCAATTTTGCCTTTAACCTTCACTATGAATTTATCCTTAGGTTTAGAACTTATGCAATGCTCAAGATCATACTTGCCTTTGCATTAAGAATGGTGTGGTTCGCTTACAGAAATTAGTATTTGCTAACTCAAGTAATAATTCTAAAAATTTGATCAGTCATGAACAGCAGAACAAGCTCGAGAGGTTGAATGATGTATCATTTTCAACTCAGAGATCAAATGTTTAATGGGCAGCTCAGTGGTTAACACTGGTTCGATTTCACCCTCAGGCGACTATGCGGAGTTTGCACATCATAGAATAGAATCCCTACAGAGTGGAAATAGGTCATTTGGCGCTGCAAGTCCACACTCACCCTCCGAAGAGTATCCAACCCAGACCCATTTGCTTATCTTATTACTCTAACTAAATGTACCTAGCCTACACATCCCTAAACACGAAGGGCAATTTAGCATAGCCAATTACCTAACCTGCACAATTTTGGACCATGGAAGAAAACTGGAGCATCCAGACAAAACTCATGCAGACACGGGGAGAATGTCCAAACTCCACACAGACAGTTGCCTGAAGCTGCAATCGAATCTGGGTCCCTGGTGCTGTGAGGCAGCAGTGCTAACCACTAAGCTGCCATGCTGCCCATTCTCCCCGTGGCTTTCTGCCAAGTGCTCCGGTTTTCTCCCACAGTCCAATCATATGCAAATTAGGTGGATTGGCCATGCTAAATTGACCAGTGTAGGTTAAGTGAATTAGCAAAGGGAAGGTTACAGATATAGGGTCAAGGTGGCAGCTCTGGGTAGGAATAATATTGCAAATCTCTCGTAGTTTGAATGTTTTAGTAATATAACTTCCAGATTGCAAGTTAAAATGGTCAGGAGAGAGAGGTATGAAATAGCAGTGGACTTTTTTGCTTTTTAAAGAACTGAGTATAAAACATCTGCTGTGTTTGCATGAAGTGCAGTTCAAAGATTGTGTTTAGGAGGTAAAGCTAAATTACTTTAAAAGCACTTAAGTGAACTCTGAGAAGTTGTAAAACTCACTTGCTTCATCAGATCAAAAGAAAATTGTAAATCCAAACAGCCCAGATCAGGATATGCCACATGGAGCCAGGTGAAAGGTAAGGAGATACTCTGATTTCAATCTATCTTGGTGCTTGCTGAGTGTACTTTGGTTGCAGTATGGACTGCAACTCGGAGTAATTAGTTAAAACATATGACAGACACACACACAACAGAGTAAAACATAAATTCATCACTGGAAAGCAAATGATTCTTAATCTTAGTTTGAATGTGGAGGGGAACAAAAGTTGGAAAAACTTAAAACATATCTTGCAGCACCTCGGTGCAGACAAAGCAACCAGATTAGCTTGGATTTGTAGGAAAAGTAACCAAGCAGAAAGGGACTTGACTATCCACAATCAGGAGAGAAGACGTGAAGATTTTATCTGAGAATAGCTGTCTTAGACATTCTCCATAAGACAGTGACATACTTAAGGGTGGTCCCTATAAAATTAAATATTTTTAATATTTACTTATTCAATAAGAGATTTCTGGGGAGGGCAGAATGTAAATTGACGTCCAATGAAATGTTGTGGTGTAATCGACTGAAGTCAGGATACTTGATTCCTTTTGAAAGATCACCAGCTGGATCGTAACACTTTAGGTGAGCACTGTGTTTAATTCATTGCTTAAACAAAATTATTCATACACAAATTTAAAGACTCAAAATATGTTCTTTCAGGAGTTTAATGGTAAAATGGCCCCAGTCTAAACGTCTGTTTATGGCTCATGTGTTGCTCTAAGTAACTAGGAAATTAAGCTTTGTTATGTGACAGATATAATCATGAAATATTACCTTGGGGTAAAGGTGATTTTTCCAAGAGTTTATCAAGGAAGTACACAATCTGGTAGGTTTTCCATGATGACATATCAATGGCTTTGATCGCATACATATTCAGATCTGCAGCTAGCCACAGAGTTGCTAAGTTTTCTGCAGGTTTCATCAGAGTATCACCAGATGAAAGGTCTGGTAGGTAAGGTGGCCACCCAGGAGTGTTCAACCAGCAGTCAAATTCAAACCCTAAAATCAAAAGAAAATAAGTCTGTTCAGCAGCCGATACAGAGAATATTCAATTCAAAGCAAACATTCCTAGCCCTTGTCTTAACCTTAAGTGCTTTGTGATTCTGTGGCCTTTTTGCGACTCAAATGCTAATTTTTGATATTCACAGAGACCTGGATGAGAAGGTACTTATTTTGATCCCTCAATTAAAATATTTTTAAGTAGAAATATATGGTGATATAATATCCTGGAACTTACACTCATTTGTGTTTTTTTTGATGAAATTGCTCAGCATTATCAGTGTAAAAAAAACATGAAATGTTTAAACTTGAACTCTCTTCAGTGCAACCCTGGTTTCTGCAAACATTATGGGCGGCACGGTGGCACAGTGGTTAGCACTGCTGCCTCACAGCGCCAGAGACCCGGGTTCGATTCCCGACTCAGGCGACTGACTGTGTGGAGTTTGCACGTTCTCCCCGTGTCTGCGTGGGTTTCCTCCGGGTGCTCCGGTTTCCTCCCACAATCCAAAAAAAAATGTGCGGGTCAGGTGAATTGGCCATGCTAAATTGCCCGTAGTGTTAGGTTAAAGGGGTAAATGTAGGGGTATGGGTGGGTTACGCTTCGGCAGGTTGGTGTGGACTTGTTGGGCCGAAGGGCTTGTTTCCACACTAAGTAATCTAATTTGCATTAGATGTAGGACACATTCTTAGGATGCGTTAATCAGTATTAGGCAATTTTCAGAAAAACACTTAAGACCAGTGAGTGTAAGATAATTTGGCTCTGACAATCAGTGATCACAGTAAAGTCCTAACAGGCTCCCTGTCCACAATCTTAATGCATTTACTGTAGTGCTGGTCTCATCAGCTAACACACAAAACAAATACATGAGCTCAGACAAATTGGGGGACTTTGTGCACAAACTGGGAAAGATGCTAATGCTTCAAACAGACTGATCTTTTCTCATATTTATAATGATATAACGAAACTTTCAAAGTACTGAACCATAAGCAAGATCTACATCAAAAACAAATTCCTGTAGTCACTCAGTTTGGTATAAAATTGCAAGCCAACTTATAGAGGAAAGAAAAATCACTGCTCACTGTATTTTGATTTTACATAAACCATTAAGGTAGTGAACTAGGTCATAGTTCCCCTGCCAATAGTAAGGCATTATAAAAAAAATGGTCTTTCACATAAGATGCCAAATTTACTCACCAAAGTAACAGTGAAATGGGCTGAACTATCTTTCATTTCCTCAAAAAGCCCTGAATTTGACAGATAAGATTCCCATCGGGGAAATGACCTTACTGTAGCTTAGATCAAATGTAAGCAAGAAATGGAGGTTACAGTATGTCCAAAGCCAGACTGAGAGTGACAGTTGTATAAACAGGTAAGGAGATTCCAAGTACATTGCATATGCCATGCAATAAACACCAATACAGACCAGTCATGGAAAACAGAAATGGTTGTTGATTTAAATGCATTTTCCAAGGTTCTCCAGATTATGAAAGGACTCAATCAGATGGAGTTACATTTGTAATTTTCCCAAAAAGAAGGGAGACACAAAGATGGAAGTTACAAGTCATTTAGTTTAACACCTGTTAATGGGAAAAGATGGGATCAATTAATCAGGAGGTTGTAGCAGGGTTATGGAAGAGCATAAAAGTAGGAAAGTTTTGCTATAGTTGTTCAGGGCAGTCCTGAGACCAAATTTAATGTGTTGTGTATAGTTATAGTTTCCTTCCTTGAGGAACAAGGAACTGCTTCAAATGCAATTATGGAGAATGTTTATTAGATTGAATCCTATGTTGAAGTGGTTATAAGGAAAGAATGTACAGGTTTAGCCAGTTTCCACTGGAGTTTAGAAGAATGAGAGGTGATCTTATTGAAACATGCCAGATCCTGTTGGGACTTGGCAGGCTGGAGGCTAAGAGGACTTTTCCCCTTGTGGGAGAGAATAGAACTTCTGAAGAGTTATTGTCTGTGGAATTCTCTTTTCCAGAAAGCAGTGGATACAGGGTCATTGAATATTCTTAATGTACAGTAAGACAGATTGTTGTTAGTAAGTGAGTCAAAAGGTATAATGGGTAAACAAACAAGTAGAGTTGAGGCTTCAATCATATCAGGCAAATCTCATTAAATAGTAGATGAGGCTTAAATGCTGAAGGCCTGCTCCTGCTCCTAATTTGTTTGTTTCTATCAACGTAAAGTGGGTGAGAGAAGACTGATAAGCAGCCTGTGTTGTCTTTTGCCCAACTCGGTGGTCTGTGGGCTACAAAGTTTCAGAACTGATTGATTGATTATTACTGATGCAGAACATTGCACCTGATACATTTGTAGATGATGCTGAGAATAAATATTGATGCTGGTTGCCATGGACAAAACCGGAGACTGGAGTCTTTGATGCAAAATGGCCTACCTAGTATTTTAATACTTATTAAATATAGAGGTCCCAAAGATGAATAAAATGCAACATGACTGCAATAAGTAGAAGACTTTATTGACGTTTGTTCTATCTTCAATTTCTATGTTTTTAACAAGCGGTGATGTGGAGTAGATTGCTTATGTACCTTGGAATTACCAATTATGATGAAATTAGGCAGCATCAGGAAAGCTTAAAATGAACCAACCTCAGATCTGAAGATATTAATACCTTAAATGCACTAAAATCTTATCAAGGATCCACTATTATAATAAGAAGTATCATACAGACATGTTGGAAAACCATAATAAACAGCTACCCCAAGCCATTAGTGACATGAAAAAGATAAATTCTGAATAACAGCACGACAATGCCAAAAGCATTCCTCCCTCAAATTAGGTGTAAATGTAATAAAAGAGCATTACCTGGTATTTTTTCGATATTCTTCTCCTTGAGCTCTGGGAAATAGCTTAAATAGAAATCCAAAGTATCCTCAGCTACAATACTTTGAAACTTAAATTTGTTCACATAAGCCTGCAACCAAACAAGAGAGTATTAAGGACATAAGAGTTTATTCAAGTGAAAACAAATGCCAAAAACCAAATAGCAAGCAGGGAGAACATAACTAATTTTAAGTTCCTCTCCAAGCCACATCTTTAGATCTATATTGTTCTTCCTTCACAACAAAATCCTGGAGCTCTCCATCCTAACAGCTGTGCACCTGCACCAGACAGACGTCAGCTTATCAAGGATGCATTCACCACAACCTACTTGATGGCAATTAGGGTTGGGCACCAAAACAGTCTTGGAAAGAATAAAAACTTTTATTTTTAAAAAAATTGCAGTCAGATACTGGACAAATATGAATCCCATGGTGAAGTGCTTGTGTCCAAGTTACTGGTTACATCATGTGTTTCTGATTCAAAAAACCTCAGCCAACTACATTTTGGCACATCTTTCTCATAGTAACTAATAGCTACAGAACTTAATCCACATTACTCTGCACATCTGACACCATAAATGAATACTTTGTCATATTTCCATTTGGCCTTGGAAGCAACTTACAAAGTATACTCAATAAAGGTACTTCCAGGTTTGGATAAATGGGAAACGTAGCAAAAGGGGGGGAAAAAGTTTTGTAAGGAGAGGTGAGTGAATTTACAGACCAGTAAGTCTCACGTCTGGATTCTGCAAGGTGTTAGAAAGGATTCTGAGAGATAGGATTTATGACCATCTGGAAGAGCATGGCTTGATTAAATGCAGTCAATACGGCTTTATGAGGGGCAGGTCATGCCTCACAAACCTTATCGAGTTCTTTGAGGATGTGACTAGAAATGTTGATGAGGGTCGAGCTGTGAATGTGGTGTATATAGACTTCAGTAAGGCATTTGAAAAGGTTCCCCATGGTCAGAAGGACTGGGATACAGGGGAACTTAGCTCTCTGGATACAGAATTGGCTGGCCAACAGAAGACAGCGAGTGGTAGTAGAAGGAAAATATTCTGCCTGGAAGTCAGTGGTGAGTGGTGTTCCACAGGGCTCTGTCCTTGGGCCTCTACTGTTTGTAATTTTTATTAATGACTTGGATGAGGGGATTGAAGGATGGGTCAGCAAGTTTGCAGACAACACAAAGGTTGGAGGTGTCATCGACGGTATAGAGGGCTGTTGTAGGCTGCAGCAGGACATTGACAGGATGCAGAGATGGGCTGAGAGGTGGCAGATGGAGTTCAACTTGGATAAATGCGAGATGATTCATTTTGGAAGGTCGAATTTGAAAGCTGAGTACAGGATTAAGGTTAGGATTCTTGGCAGTGTGGAGGAACAGAGGGATCTTGGTGTGCAAGTACATAGATCCTTTAAAATGGCCACCCAAGTGGACAGGGTTGTTAAGAAAGCATATGGTGTTTTGGCTTTCATTAACAGGGGGACTGAGTTTAAGAGTCATGAGATCTTGTTGAAGCTCTATAAAACTTTGGTTAGACCGCACTTGGAATACTGCGTCCAGTTCTGGTCGCCCTATTATAGGAAAGATGTGGATGCTTTGGAGAGGGTTCAGAGGAGGTTTACCAGGATGCTGCCTGGATTGGAGGGCTTATCTTATGAAGAGAGGTTGACTGAGCTCGGGCTTTTTTCATTGGAGAAAAGGAGGAGGAAAGGAGACCTAATTGAGGTATACAAGATAATGAGGGGCATAGATAGAGTCGATAGTCAGAGACTATTTCCCAGGGCAGAAATGGCTAACACGAGGGGTCATAGTTTTAAGCTGGTTGGAGGAAAGTATAGAGGGGATGTCAGAGGCGGGTTCTTTACACAGAGAGTTGAGAAAGCATGGAATGCGTTGCCAGCAGCAGTTGTGGAAGCAAGGTCATTGGGGACATTTAAGAGACTGCTGGACATGCATATGGTCACAGAAATTTGAGGGTGCATACATGAGGATCAATGGTCGGCACAACATCGTGGGCTGAAGGGCCTGTTCTGTGCTCTGCTGTTCTATGTTCTATGAATGACTAGTTAAAAAGGCAAAATACTGCAGTGTTTGGAAAAGAAAAATGCTGAAGAAACGCAGGTCTGGCCGCACCTATAGAGATGCAACATTGTCATTTAGAATTCCATGACTCTCAATGAATGACTTAATTTTGTGTTTGGTAGATGTTTGAGGGACAAATCCCTCCAAATAATGCCGCATTTTGTGCTCTTCTTTGAACAGTACAATGGGATTTAATGTCCACTTGAGTCACTAAACCAGACAGAATAAGACTTGATTGATTACTTCATCAAAAGGGTATCACCTGTAACAATTTACTAGTATATGTATCAGGAATGACTAACATTACCCTTAAATGTGTGATGTAACAGCATTCTACATACTATTCAATTATACGTTTTCACTGCAAGAGAAGATAGTTTTCCCTGTTGTACAATACTTTTCACATTTAAAACATATGAGATGAAGTTTCAGATAACTGGACTTTGTTACTACAAATCTGTCTATCCCTGACAGTAACATACACAAATTATTTGATATGTCAACTAAAGGCATTATTTTTTATCCCACAGATACATTTGTTACAAAGTTTGTGGAAGTCATAACGACTGGACTGGAGAAGCATTATGTTAATATGATAAACAATTCAGCAACAGAAGGAACTTTTTGTTTCCTATGTTCCAAGTATCAATTTGAAAGGACACAGTAAGTGATGCCAGGGGGCATTCTCCCAGTTTGCCAATCGGTACTGTAATTTGGATGGAGACATCCCAGGGACTTCCAGGGGCTGTTACAGGTAGCCATTTATATAAAAATACCAAAGCCTCCATCCCAGGTTTACTAACAACAAATGAATTAATGAAACTTCAAGTGAAAGCTGGTGTTACTGCTTATGACAAATTTTAATTAAACGGTTATATAATTTATGCTTTCAATTATAAAGAAGTGTTTACTATTTCTCAATCATGAGGTCAGGACATAATTCAATGGCTTTTCTCAAATCAAGTAAGTTATTTACATTACCTAAGAGTTTCTGTAAAATTACCCCTGCAGGTATAAGGTCAGATCCTGCTTTGTTGGAGTATAGAAGCAGTCTTTAGCACAGAGCACAAGCCAAACATCTACTTGAAAACCCAAAACAAAACTGATCAATGGAGGTTACCTTTTGCAATAAAAGTAGATAAAAAGAGTGTGTAAGCCAACATTTTAAGACTCTATGGCTTCAGCTAAGCTTGAGAAGAGTGAACGTAAAATAAATGAAGTTTTGGAGTACAGCCGGAACTTCATGCCCAAGTCCCATAAGGTTTATCTAAAATCGGCCAGTTTATCATAAAACTAAATAAATATCATTATTAGTGAAAGACTTAGTAAAGGGTTCTTACCCGAAGGAATGCATCAAATTTGTTCTGATCACCCACAAGATGAGCCAAATATGACACGAAACAATAGCCCTTCTCATACGGAGTTTCATTATATGTGTCATCAGGATCAATGCCTAAAATAAGTTACAATGAAATGAATTCAGCAGTTATGAATTAAACAACAAATTAATTTAATTACAATTAAAGAAAAATAAATTTCCTATACATCTGAGTGTGAAGAAATCTGCAAAATTTGGAAGCAAAGGTTAGGTGGACCATCTAAACTTACAAAGCACTGAATATCACTTCTTTCTCTAACATTACCAGAGTAATTGCAATTCAACAAGTTTGCCATTGTTTTTAAATACTTTGGCAGGCTCAAAAGTTTGCAAGGCCCTATATAAATCTATGTCTGCCTATTTTTCATTACCCACTAATGTCCCATTCTTCTTTACAGTATCAATTACTCAATAGTCTTGGCGCTTTAGTTTCAGATGAAAAAAAATGGGAAAATGGGATATAGCAGAATGCAACAAAATTGAGATGTGGGAGTTGCCACAATTGTAATGAACGTTAACAGTCTATCCCTGGAAATGGAGATAGAGAAGTCAAGGAAGGGAAGGCAAGACTCTCACGTGAGAGAAATAAAGAATGAAATTCAAAGCAAAATTGATAAAATGTTTCTAGATCTATACAAGAGCAGGAAGGGCGAATATACAGTCACTGATCTCTTGGAGTATATGGATTGACACCCAAGAGGAACTGGAAGCAGAGTTGTTCCACAAACCCCTTTGCACAAAGAAAGATAGGAGTGCCAAAAGGTCCATATGTGTACTAAGTCACACCTTTATTTGGAGAAAACGAGACAAATTAAAGAAGAAATTGTTCAAAGAAGAACAAGCTCAGCAATGCAGAGAAGGTTGAAGATGGATTGGGACTGTTCAGACTTCAATTTAAGAAACTGAAAGACAGCCTGCAGATTGTCCTGGTGAGGAATGGAGGGGTAGAGGGGTTGCACATCCATGGTGAAGAGGTGGTGCCTGGGGTCAGGAAACTGGAAACTGTGGAACTGATGTAAAGTATCAGAAGAATTAAATGGAAGTTAGAAGAGACTGAACAAAATGACATAAAAAACCTAGAATAGGAAGAGGTAAGTTCAGTGTTGCGGGAACAAGTTGAAACAGTGGGCACGCTAGGGCATTCTGTTGGTAGAAGTGGGCCAGAAGAGGCTGAGGGAACTGCAAGGTGGGAAGCTGTGCAGCAACGATCACTGAGGAGAAAAGTTCAGTGACAATCCTAGAAACAATGGCATAATGTTCAGTGGTGGGCTCATGGCCCAGGTGAGAGAAAGTGTTGGAGAGTTGATGCGTAACCTCTGCAAGTTACAGGTCAGTGCACCAAATGAGGGGTAGATCAGAAAGAATAGAATACAGCAAAGCTTGGGAGAAAGCTAGCTTAGAATAGATGAGGGAAGCAGAGAAATTGAGGTGAGCAAATCAATGTCTTCTATGTAAGAACTATACAAAATGTGAATCTAAACAAAGCAACAATTGCAAAATGTTTTCAACCATTCATTTCTATTCACTTCGTTGAAATATTCACTTGATTCTGGTGCACTAATAACCATAAAAATTATAGAGCAGGCTCTATTAATGAGAAAGATTTTTGAAATCAAGCCTCTATCAGGATTC
Source organism: Chiloscyllium plagiosum (assembly GCF_037043375.1). Taxonomy (NCBI): domain Eukaryota; kingdom Metazoa; phylum Chordata; class Chondrichthyes; order Orectolobiformes; family Hemiscylliidae; genus Chiloscyllium; species Chiloscyllium plagiosum. Next base: position 31,224,539 of record NW_028270164.1, on the reverse strand, counting down.
ACTCTAAGTGAATCTAAACAAAGCTTTTTTTTATTCATTAAATTCATGAAGGTTGATTCAGTTCTGCAGAGCAGTCTTTTGGGTCAAAAAGTTAATTCTATTTTACTTTCCATAAATGTTGCCAGACCAATGGAGTTGCTTTAGCACTTTGTTTTTGTGTAGATATAAAGGCTAAACTCTCACCTGGTTCAATTTTGACCTTCAGTTTGTTGAGTGGATGGTCCTCCCCTGTGTTATCCATATGTTGCCGAAGCAGGGCTCTCCCTGTAGCAGCCTCGAGACAAGTATATGCCGCACCTGAGAAATAAAATGTACAGATAGATTAACCTACTAACAATATCTGTAACATCATGCAACAGAGCTACGTGCAAATAAAATTGGATAGAATTGACAACAAACAATTCAGCAGTTTGTCAGGGGCTGGATTTAGGTTTAAAGAGCAAAACTAGGAAAAGACAACAATCTTTCAGAGATAACCAAACTTTCCCTCATACTCTCCTGGAGTGCCACAGGCAGTGACAATGAGAATGCTCATAACTAGTTAGACCCCACCTTTAACAGGATTAAAAACTAAAACCAATGACTCTGTTTTTAAAAAATCTCCCTTTTCTTTAGGCCCTTCCGCTTCATAAAAATACGAACAAAGATGCATGTATAATTTGTACACATGCTGTTTGATTAGACACCTTATGATCTGCTATACTTCATACAACTTCCCAAAATGAGATGTGATTAACTTCTAGTCAGTTCCTTACCATGAGTCTGTTCAACTTGACAACTCATCACATTGGAAAATCTCCATCATAAATGTTAGGAGAAGAAACAATTCCCTTCATTGGCTCCGTTAGAAAAAGTGTTTTAACCCCAAAATCATGAATAACACTAATAAAATTAGATGACACTTAAGCATTTACATTTTAAATCATATGAAATAAATAAATTTATTTTAAAAACTCTGAAAAAATGTACTAAGGTTCAATACCTCAATTGAGCAGTATACCCAAATGGCACGAAGATGAATAATAAGCATTATCACATTTTTAGAAATCACATTTGGAAGACTGAAATTCTAAATCACTAATGTACACTCTTAAAAGACATACCATAAAGTTCTGTTGAAATTCTCCGCTGAGCATACATTGTAAAGCCTTCATTAAGCCAGAAATCTCCCCAGTTGGCATTTGTTACAAGATTGCCAAACCAGCTGTGAGAAATCTCATGGATGATGACATCAGCCAATGAACGATCTCCAGCCAACAGACATGGAGTAACAAACGTAAGACAGGGATTCTCCATCCCACCAAATGGGAAAGACGGAGGCATGAAGAGAAGATCATACCTTAGAATATTACAAGAAACTTGGGGTTATTTATTTTAAACAGTTAAAACATCCCCCAAATGTATCCACACATGATTTTCTCACTATATCATGTCTCAATACTCATCTTCTCCTCACCAACAATGGCATACAACATGAATCGTAAATTAGTTCTGCAAATGAAAACTTGAGATGGTCACTATGGCTGGATGAAGAAATGGTTCTGTATCAGAATATGTAACCTATGGAAGAATTGATGAAATTAGGCAGGGACAGAGCTGTATTCTGAAGCTTACAATCAGTCTCAATGGGCACATCCTGTGATTTTCTCCATTAAGTTTCTTACCCTATACAATAGCTCAAATATGTTACAAAAATAAAATGTACAGGGATCTGCAAAAATCCAGTCTATTGCCAGTTGATAAATCAATTCAGTTACTCGAGTTTATTTTCCACAGTAGAATAAAAATAGAAGCTTGAAAAATATCAAATTCAGGCAGCATTGATGGAAAGAAAAAATAGATTCAACATTTCAGATTATTGACTTTTTATCAGAACTCATTAACACAGCTGAGTATTTTCATCATTTTATTTTTATTTCAGACTTTCAGCAACTCCAGAATTTATCTTTCACTTTCTGTACTGCAATCTGCAGTTTCATCTTGGCTTTCTGGAATCTATTCACGAATCTTGCTACTCCCTTGATTTCAAAAGAACAAAAAGAGATTTTTGAAAACCACACCTCAGTGGAGAGCAATTCCCAGAAGCTAGCTCCGTACAGCTGCAAAAACAAAAGAACTTGCGTAACAAACAGACAGTTCACTTTGTAACCTATCACTCTGAATCTGAGAAATGACGTGGCAATCTTTTGGACGTCCCTTTAAAAGACACTGCAGACACTCTGGTTCAAAGTTTTATCTTCTAGTAAATGTGTATGTATTTTAAATTTGGCTGCTAGGTTTTGTGCAGCTAAACAACATACAGGCTGAGAGCCATGAGCAATCAAATGGAATTTAGTTTGGGGCACAGAAACAAGTCATAAAACCACAGAATTTTATGGTGCAGAAGGTGGTGATTCAGCCCCTTGTATCTACACTGGCACTAAGTCCAAATGTTCAGAGAGCCAATCTATCTTTTTTCTGTAACTCTGCCCATTGTTTGTACTTAAATAATCATATAATGTCTTCTTGAACGTTGCAATCAATCCTGCCTCCTCCACACTTGTAGGTACTGCATTTTAAACCTTGGCTTATAACTATTGACTGTGAGAAAAAGCTTTTCCTCACCTTGCATATGCTTCTTTTGCAAAACACTTTAAAAGCATGTGATCTGATTCTCAATTTTACATGTCAGAAGTTTCTCCCTTTTTACTATGCCCTGACCTCTAATGATTTGGAAAAACTTCTATCAAATCTCCCCTCAGCCTTCTCCTTAGTCTCAACTTCTCGAATCTAACTTCATAATATATTATAGAAAGAAAACAATAATTTTTTTTGATCAGGAAAAGCATCTGCAGCTTAGCATGTTCTCAGGACTTCAGAAGCAAACAATAATAATGAATTACTTTTGAAACGGAAATATTGTAGCCAGGATACTAGGAAATTGCTTTTAATGTTTTCCAATTCATGCCATGGCATCTTTTACACCCACTTGCGTGAACAGATGGAACCTCTGCCTAATCGATGCAGAAAGATTGCAACTCTGTCATTGCAGCTATCCCAAAAGTACTCCAATGAAGGGACTGCCTAGATTGCAAGTTTGAATTCATAATGTGGATTTAAATTCAGAGAAGATTGCCACCAGCCGCAAAACAATAACTCGAAAACAATTTTAAGAACTTTGAAAATGAACTTTTTTTGAAAAATAAACCCAGGATCTAGTCAAAGAATATACTTATTATTGTAGATATTTCTCATTCCTTTAAAGTTTTCTTTCCAACACTGTTGTCCAATTCAATTGATCAATGTCAGTGATTGAAACCCTAACTATTAATTACATCATAAAAATGTCAAACTAGAATTTTATTTATAAATTACTAAATAGTTTGTAAATGACCAGATTATAATCGATATCAAGGGTGTAATGGAGACTGTCAACTACAATGAACATGTACATAGTGAACAGATAAGGACAGTAAATTAATGAAATGACCTTAGAAATAGCATGTGCATTGCCCCTATATTTCAGCTAATCAAACAAGTTGTTCTTCAGAATAGCAAAAGGTTAAATCATTGCTTAATGAACAATGTCACTGAAAACAGCAGACAATGGAGTTAAAACCTACAATCTAATCTGCAGGGGTTTATGATGGTCATAGTCCTCCTCAATGAAGCAAAGTCAGAAATTGCTGGCTGTTTCAGATCTCCAGAATTTGTAGTTCCGTTTTATTGGTTCTTCAATTAAATCTTTCTTTAGTACCCACTATTCTCGACTGTGCCATTAGGCACAGAGTTGAAGATTTTAAACACCGGGGCATCATGTCAAACACCGACAGCAATAGACACACTGATTTACTGATGTACATTGCAAAACTAATGTTATACAGATGAGAAAAAAAACTGTCCTACTGTTTTATGATTTATGCTTATTCAACCAAAGTTGAAGATTCAGTAAGAACCTTATGAAAAGATATTTAAAAACACAACAAATTCAGTCAGGTCGAGTTTAATAACATAATTGCGAAATAGGCATTTAAAAAATGCCAGTTAGGAGTGGTTCATATTAAAGCTGTACTATGAATGTTACAAAGCACATTAAGAAAAACTAATAAAGAAAATGAAAACAGTGGGAGAAGGCAGAGGTTCACATGTGAAAAACTTGAAAGGCAAGAGGAAGATGACAAGAGAGGGCATGCGAGAGTGTATGCAAAAGGCAAAAGAAGTATGAGAAAAATGATGCAATTAAACTTGCATGTCAAAGGTTTGATTCTCCAGTGTTGTAGACAGGAGTTAACATATATGCAATTGGAATTAGCAAATAGACATTAATTTAGAGAAAGCGAGTTTGCTTCTGCAAAGAGGAAATAATTCAGTTTGCTTCTTTCAGGCATTAGAAATTTCAATTAGAAAAGACATTTGTTATCAGCGTTTCAGTTAATTTATTGAGAATCTGTGACAAGCAATTTGCTTTTATGGAAAACACCATAATAAAATGTTTATGTTGGCAGATCCAACATTAAATATGTAATTTTAAGTTAAATGTAAAAGAATTAACAAAAGCAATGACAATGTGAAGCGGGGTTTGTGTGCAGGAACTGTGTGCTTACAAGAGTTTTTGAATAAAAGACAGCAGAAAGATTTACCTTTCCCATACATATGGCCCAAATAGCTTTTCACCAACTTTCAAGAAATCTTCAATCACACCATCATATTCTTCTTTAGCAGCTTCTAACAGACTGGGTTCAGTCCAGACACGACTCCTGTCCCAGAAATATGATTACTATCAATATTTTTAAACAGTAAGAATGAAACAATGAAATCTATGCACTTTAATCAACATAATTTCTCTACTGAGGTGACAGACATTCTCAGGAGGTAGAATTGTTTAGTTCACTGGAGGAAGCATAATGTCCAGAAAACAAATCTAGATCCTGTTACCACCTCTTATTATATATTGTGACTACAAGTTGACAGCATTCATTGAATGCTCAAATTTGTAGGTAAACACAAAAAAAGGGATCTCTTCTTCAGATGTAAACTGAAGACGACCATGAAAACGATTCAAATACGAAATAGATAAAGGACCATTCAGACCAATTTATAATTGTACCACGAATGCGATAAAATTTTATAAACAAAAGAGTAAAAGAGGTGAGAAAGATTGAACCAAAACACATATGGCAGTGTTTACAAGACTAGGTGCAAGGAGGTACAAGACCAGAAAGAAAGCAAACAAAAGAATTCAATAAAGACCACCTCCTTTGAGTTACAGTACGAATTCAATATGTGCACAATGTAGAACTGGGCAGACGAGTGTGGATTTGGAGGAGGAAAGGATGCTCATACATGGGGAAGAAAGGCAAGCAATCAGATCAAGCCCAGAGCTTTGCTTTTAGACACAAAAACACATCATGACCACATTAGGAAAACCGGTCTTCAGGCTATCTACAATGAAAAATACGGTCTGACTATTTTTTTGTTCAGAGAATGTGTACATTACTAGCTAGACCAACATTTGTTGTCCATTCCTAATTTCACTTGAGAAAGTGATGGGGAGTCAACTTCTTGAACTGCCAAAATCTTTATAGTGCCACAGTACTGTTTGGGACAGAGTTGCAGGGTTTTGAGTGGGTAAGCAACAATTTAGTTCTGAGTTAGGATGGTATATGGCTTGGAGGGATGATAATAATGTTTGAAGTTGATTCCATAAGTAAGAGGGCTGTAAATAACACCAAATCATATCTTAGTAAGAAACACAGCTTTGCATCAGGAAGCGAAGCAAACAAAATACATGAACATTGAAACATCACACTGATCCTGTGCTGAGAGCATTACAAAGTTATTTTAATACAAAACTAAATCTTGACTGCGCAAGTGAGTCAGCACTGAAACTGGAGATGGCAACATGTTGTTGCCAATGTTAATAACGTACGCTTAAAGAGGTGGAGTCATACAGCACCAATCCGACTCTTCAGTCCAACTTATCCATGCTGAGCAGGTTCCCAAACTAAACTAGTCCCATTTGTCTGCATTTGGCCCATATCCTTCTAAACCTTTCCTATTTATGTAACTGCCCAAACGTCTTTTAAATGTTATAACTGTACCTGTATCTAGCAACTTTGGAAAAATGATATGGTCCAATTCATAAAATCGTTTCTTTCATAGTGATTACAGGAAGTGTTGTCCATAAACAAATCAATTTGTTTTACTTACATTTGGTGGTGCTTTAGTAAAGGACCCTGGGATGAAGGGGCTGTCCTATGATGAGAAGCTGTGTAAATTAGATCAATATTCTCTAGAGTTGAGAAGAGTGAGAAGTGATCTCACTGAAAATGTACAATATACCGAAGGAGCTTGATGGGGTAGGTGCTGAAGGGGCAGTCTTAAAATAAGGGATTGATCATTTGGGACTAAGAAGAGAAATTACTTCACTCAAAAGGTTTGTGTATCTGTTGAATTCTGTATCTCAGAGGCTGGTGGATGCAGTATCACTGAATACATTTAAGACTGAGATAGACTGAGAGACAGTCTCAGGGAATCAAAAAGGTGAGGGGATCAGGTGGGGTTGAAACCTAAGATTAGCCATAATCATGTTAAATGCTGGAGCAGGTTGATCAGGCTGTGGACTATTCCTGTTTCAGTTTCTAGTGTTATGTTGTTATTCCACAAAATTCATTCATCCCCTGATATGCTCACAAGATCTGGCACATGGACAGGCCTTAAAATTGCTAAATGATCACCCATAAGTATTGAAATTTCACTCTATTGGATCCTTTCAGCTTACCACTGGAACATCTGGCACATCACTGGATCAAGTTAGTGAAAGATTCCCCATATCTACAAATACATATTTCCTATCTTCCTCATGAAAACTAGGAGAGGATGCCAAACATTGGACAAGTGTATGGCTCCTGCAAAGTGCAGAATCTCAGTAATGGCAAATACTTGACCACTGGCATAATAAAATCCTGCAACACGTAAAATTACAAGATTCACTAGACCAATGCAGATGTTGCACAATTACCAAGGTACATACAACATAGAATAATAAAGCGCAAAACAGGCCCTTTGGCCCTCGATGTTGCGCCGACCTGTGAACTAATCTAATCCCAACCCCCACACTATCTCATCATCATCCATATCTCATCCAAGGACTGTTTAAATGCCCCTAATGTGGATAAGTTAACTACATTGGCAGGCAGGGCATTCAAGCCCTTACCACTCAGAGTAAAGAACCTGGCTCTAACATCTGTCTTAAATCTACTAACCCGCAATTTGCAACTACGCCTCCTTGTACAATCTGACGTCATCATCCTAGGAAAAAAAGACTCTCAATGTCCACCCTATCTAATCCTCTGATCATCTTGTAGGTCTCTATTAAATCCCCTCTTAGCTTTCTTCTCTCCAATGAAACAGACCCAAGTGGCTCAGCCTTTCCTTATAAGGCCTTCGTTCCTGACCAGACAACATCCTGGTAAATCTCCTCTGCACCTTTTCCAATGCTTCCACATCCTTCCTGTAATAGGGCAACCAGAACTGTACACAATATTCCAAGTGAGCCCTGACTAGCGTTTTGTACAGTTGCAGCATGACATCATGATTCCGGAACTCAATTCCTCTACCAATAAAATCTAACACACCGAATGCCTTCTTAACAGCACCATCAACCTGGGTGGCAACTTTCAGGAATTTATGTACATGGACACCAAGATCCCTCTGCACATCCACACGACTAAGAATCTTTCCAACGACCCAGTATTCTGCCTTTCTGTTATTCTTTCCAAAGTGAATCACCTCACATTTATCTGCATTCAACTCCATTTGCCACCTTTCAGCCCAATTCTGCAGTTTACTAAGTCCCCTTGCAACATTCTTCCACACTGTCCACTACTCCACTGACTTTAGTGTCACCTGCAAACTTACTAACCCATCCACCTATGCCTGTGTCTAAGTCATTTATACAAATGACAAACATCAGAGGTCCCAAAACAGATCCTTGTGGCACACAACTAGTAAGTGGATTCCAGGCTGAATATTTTCCATCAACCACCACTTGCTGCCTTCTTTCAGAAAGCCAGTTTCTAATCCAAACTGCTAAATCACCCTCAATCCCATGCCTCAGTATTTTCTCCAATAGCCTACCATGTGGAATCTTACCAAAGGCTTTACTGAAGCCCCATGTATACCATGTTAACTGCCCTACCCTCATCCACATGCTTGGTCATCTTCTCAAAAAACTCAAATGAGGTTTGTGAGACACTACCTGCCCTTGATGAAACCAAGTTGACCATCTCCAATCAAATTGTTGCTCACTAGATTATAATAAATCCCATCTCTTATAATGCTTTCCTAAACTTTCCCTACAGACATAAGGTAGAATATTATGTATAAACTATAGTTCTTTATATTGACAACCCTCTTCTTACCACGCTGCTCCCTTAAATCCTCAGTCTTGTCACTTCAATCTATATTAATTCTTTCAGATTCCTGCCACTTGTAGATAACATTAATGCATCCCTTTTGACAATAGAAGCAATTATAATAAACCAAATGATATAACCATAAGTTCCACAGAAATTGACAGCAGTTTATCAATCTATTCAACATCCTTTTCTCATTGTACCCTTTTCTATTGCTGGCCTCTAATCAGAATGTAAAGATTGTTAAAAGTCTGATCTCATGCTCTAAAAGCCTGTTTTGTATGATATACAAATTCAACACTTCAGTGTTGAAATGGTGGCATCTCACTGTATTATGGGCATGGTGCTTGATTAAAACGGAACACACACTCCCATTTAAACAACCTTAATAGTCTTCCTTAGTCTAGAAGAGCACACCCAATGACCTGACATGAGACACTACATTCACTCAAATAACCAATTCTAAAAGGTGGAGGTTTCTCCTAAGCCCAAAGCAAAATAAAAATGCTGCATCCCTTTAAGAACTGCATTCCTCATTTCCCACATACCTGTTGCCATAGCAGTCAGTGCACATGCAAAATGTAGAAACAGAATATTTTAATTAAATGGTATTGCCAAATAACACCTGCAGTCCTATAATAAGCCTCATGTTTCATTACATTTGAATCCTTTTATAGAATCAGTGGGCCTCATCACATGACATAACAGGAAACAAATACAATCAGAATTCACTTTATTGGTCATAGGTACAAAAAAAGACGACTGGACTAAAGGAATACTGCAAGGAATTTTTTTTTGGACATAATTTTGAAAAACAAAAACTGCTTAGTCTTTTCGCATTCCTCATTGACAGTGAAAAGCTATGAATTTACCCCTTCATCATTATTAATTACTTCTTGTAATAAATGTGATATCCTGTTCAGCAAAAGGAAAAGAACTTTCATTTTGACACTGACAGAAATTAAGTTGTATGTTAACTGTTACATACTGGCAAAAAGAAAACAAAGTGATTTCTCTGCACTTTTAAACTCCATTGCGAGTGCTACAGAATCATACAATCCTGACAGTGCAGAAAGAGGCTATTCAGTCCATCGAGTCTGTACTAACCTTCCAAACAGCACCCCACGCAGATCCAACCGTCTCCATAACCCCGCATGGGATTTTTAAACCATGGCTAACCTACCTAACCAGCACACCCCTGAATATTTTAGGGCAATTTATTTTTAACATGGTCAATCCACCTATCCTGCACATCTTTGGCCTATGGAGCACCCAGAGGTCTCCATGCCAACATTTATCCAATGCTACAATTGAACCTGGTTGCCTGGCACTGTGAGGCAGCAGTACTAAACACTGTGCTACCGTGCCAAAGAGAAGTTTGAAAAGTTTTGGTGACAAGGAATCACTTTTGATGATCTGTCATGAAATGCACATTTCTGGGTCATTTCAAATGGGTGGAAATTTTTGACTTGAAGTTATTTGAAACTTTAGTTTCTGTTTACTTCCTATCTACTTTTGCAGACCATTCCATTTGGTCAAAATCAAAGTGATCCAGTATTTCAACATTCAACGAAGTCTATGCATGTAATACACAGGACAAAGTCATATTTACAATATAACATGGCTTGGCTAGATTATGTTCATGCATCAGTTAACATGACCCCACATGCCAGCAAACAAATGGCAATAAAGCAGAATAGTAACATTTGTTATGTCAGTAAAATGTTCAACTATTACAGATAAACATAGGAAACAGGTTTTTAAAGTTTTTTGTAGAAATGTTATGTTCTGTACTCATGTAGCTTTGAGCCAAGCTCCAGAAGTCTTCACTCCCATACAGTGAAACCAGCTTTCTCTCCTCGCTCCCGCACCCCCTTCTATCTCTGTTTCGTCTCCCTTGCCCCAACCCGCTTCCCCCAACTCACTTACTCATGCCCTCTGTACTCCCATCCACCTCACTCAACCACTCCTCCATCTTCCCCACTATCTGTATTTCTCTAGGTTGCTCAGATGTGGGAGAGCTGGACTAGGCAGAAGTGGCTGTCACTTGCTAAGAGCAAGTAGCATTGTGATTGGCTGCTTTTAAAACATCTTGTCAAATTTAACTGACTTGTTTGGAGTAAGCTGCTTATGACAAATCGGGCATCTTCTTGGATTTTCAACCAGGCTGGGCAAAAAAAAGTCCAACATTAACAATTCCAATTTCTTTTACCCAGATTGTGCAGAAACTCACAAGGTTGTCTGATGTCAGGAGCAACTTACTTGAAGTGACCATTAGTGAATCTAACAAGTCACTTCTTGCTTTAAACATTAAATTCAGAAACAAGAGTTCAAAAAGCAGATTTCTAATTTCTCAATGTTGGAATTCACCACTTGGTAAAAATGTCTCATCCTTGAAACTCTAGCCACTACAAAATAGCTAGACAGAGGATGAGCTCACCTTGGTCCAACATCAGCAGAGACAATGTCACCAACTGCTAAAGCAACAAGATATGAAGGAATTGGGTGTTGCATTTTGAAGTGGAATATGTTTTCCTCTTCATCGTGATCCCAGTTAGTTGCACTCATAACTGCTCTAAAGCCTTTAGGAACCTAAAAGATAAGTGACAGTGATATTAAACATTCACACATTGTCCAAGAGAAATATTTCTATTTCTTATCCAGAAATTACAAGACTAATAGATCATCAATTAGTCAGGCTAGATTCATCTCACTTTTGTTGTGAATAGAAGGTATACTTCAGTAACTGGGCACACTGCCAGGCCGTTGGCAATGTTAGAATGTTACACTTCAGCAAGGAAACAACCAACATGTGGAAAGACTAGAGCATGGGATCTGGCATTTGTTAATAGTGTCTGGCCTCAATGCTGGTGTTGTAGTTTTTTTTACTGCCTTATACAGAAAGCGAAATTATGATTTTTTTGGATATATAAATATTGAATTAATCAATCCAATAAATAATCAAGCTGAATTAGTGTGTGTGCGCATGTGTCTTCCGAGCTTTTGAAATGGCGTGAGCTGAATATTCAGTCTGTGAAGACAACTGCAATTCTATTTGGTTTTTAAATTCCTGGATTCCAAACTGCAGTGCAGGCACAATCATATAAATTTGTTCGGCCCTGACAACATCATTCATGCGCTCTTTATCTGGTTGAATGTACAAAAGTCTTTTTCATTCCAACGTCACTGTGTCACTCCATCAAATTTATATATTGTGTAGCAATTGATGTATCTGAATATTTAACTACTATAACTATGGTTGGTTTATCATTTCCCATGGTCATCAGCTTAAAATCTGCTATACACAGGAAATCTTAAAGCAGACATTTTGAGTAGATTCTACCCTTCGCTGTCACGAAGCTTGTTTCAATAAATGGTATGGAATGGACAGCAATCAGTAAATATTCCAAATCATGGCATCATTGAAAGAAAAAAGATTACACCAATAACATGTTCAATGTATCCCTCATATCAGCAGTTTCTCAGTGTTAAAACAGTGAATTAAAAAAGAAAAAAAAAATCAAAATTCCCAGTTGGAAACATGTAGTGGTTAGCACTGCTGCCTCACACTACCAGGGTCCCAGGTTCGATTCCAGCCTTGGGCAACTGTCCGTGTGGAGTTTGCACATTCTCCCAGTGTCTGCGTGGGTTTCCTCCGGGTGCTCCAGTTTCCTCCCACAGTCCAAAGATGTGCAGGTCAGATGAATTGGCCAGGCAAAACTGCCCGTAGTAGTAGGTGCATTAGTCAGAGGGAAATGAGACTGGATGGGTTACTCTTCAGAAGGTCGGTGTGGACTGGTTGGGCCGAAGGGCCTGTTTCCACACTGTAGGGTAATCTAATCTAAAAAAAAACTCCTTGAATCATTAATCACTTGTTTTAAGAGGTCAAATTGTATCACTCTAGAGTAAGATTACTCAATGTTTTCATTTTGAAATTCACACACAGGCCTTCAGAGTAATATCAAATTATTTGAGAATTCTGTCTGGGTATCTTTCTGCAGTTTTCAACCCTCTTTATCTGAGCTTAGTTAAATTTAGAGGAAAAGTTAATATGTAGGTCTTACCTTAATGGAGGCGGAATAAGAACTCTTAACTGCAGGGGTATCAAAACAAGGGAAGAAGGACCTGTTCAAGACAGCCTGGCCTTGAGTGAAGAGGTATGGCTTGACTTTTCCTGCTGTCTGTTCTGGGTCCAGCCAAACAACCTAACAAAAATAATGCAATAACAAGCTGTATTCATACAGAAACAGAGCATTTTACCTGCACAGCAGCAGAGTATGTGCTCTTCCTGGCTGGGGTATGGAAGAAGGGGAAAAAAGACCTATTCAGCACAGGAAAGCCAGACGTATATAGAAAAGCTTTCTCTTTGTTGGCAGTCTGTACTGGATGAAGCCAGGAAATCTGGAGTGGCAAAATGCAAAGAAATAAGTTAACTTGTAAATTAGAAAAATACTGCCAAAATACTGTGGAATATAGACTTCAGCTTTTAGCAATATTGTTCATGGCAATTTGAGTATAGCTATAGTTAAAACGACTGTATACTGGCTACATTTCAACAAGTATGTAAAGTACTTTGGGACAATCCAATTTGTGAAAGGTGTTGTCGAAATACAATTAGTCCTCTTCCTTTTTAAAATTTCCACTGCTTTTTTTACTAATTGGTTACATTTGGACCTACTGTAATGTAGGAATTTCCTACTCCAATCAACATCTGCCAAGTTTCAATAATCAACGATCAATCAATTGGTCACCAATAACACCCAGAGTGATCAATGTTAACTTCAAGGCTTGAACTATTAGAATACAACTATTCAAACTGGTCTTTTAAAAAAATGTCTTCAGTTCATCCCACTCACCTTCACTAATAAATAATGAGGGGTTGGTAAGCTCAGATGGCTAGATGGCAGAATAAAGCCAGTAGTGCGTGTTCAATCCCTGTACTGTCAGTTGTAGTTAACAGAGGGCTACTTCCTCACCTCAGCCAACATGTAGAGCAGTTACTCTCCAAGCTGTGCATAAGTTATATGTCTCTAATGAAGAGAGATGCCTATAGTCCTTTCAATAAGGCAATGTCATACCTTAAAAAAGTTCAGTTCCTCTTTAATTTCAGAAACAGCTGACAAAACAAAAATTCTTAACTATGATCATAATTGCCTTAGAAAAGCTGTCAGATCAGCAATGAGAAACTCTCCCCCCCCCCCCCCGCCCCCCCATTTAATAGTGTGATCAGTAACTGCATAAAAGTTTAACATCAAACCAGGAAAACCTGTTCTCTTGTGCCCTCTGCTAGCTTCTAAGCAGCTGCCAGTACAGAATAATGCAAAGATGCATATCTTATTGGCAGAAGTCAGAAATAGGAAGGGTGCGGAAACAATGTTGGTGCTGTACTACAGGCCTTCCAACAGTGAATGTGAGATAAAGGTGCAAGTATGTAAACAGATCATGGAAAGATGTAGGAGCAACAGGGTAGTAGTGATGGGAGATTTTAATTTTCCTAACATTGACTGGGATTCACTTAGTGTTAGAAGTCTAGATGGAGCAGAACTTATAACGAGCATCCAGGAAGGTTTTCTAGAGTAGTATGTAAATAGTTGAACTCAGGAAGAAGCCATACTGGACCTGGTGTTGGATAATGAGCCCAGTCAGGTGGTTGAAGTTTCAGTAGGGAATTACTTTGGGAATAGTGACATAATTCCATAAGTTTTAGAATACTCATGGACAAAGATGAGAGTGGTCCTAAAGGAAGAGTGCTAAATTGGGGAAGGCTAACTGTACCAAAATTTGACACGAGCTGGAGAATGTAGATTGGGAGCAGCTGTTTGAAGGTAAATCCACATTCGACATATGGGAGGCTTTTAAAGAGAGGTTGATTAGAGTCCAGAAGAGGTATGCTCCTGTGAAAATGAGGGATTGAAATGGCAAGGTTAGGGAACTGTGGATGGCAGGTGAAATTGAGGGACTGGCTAAGAGGAAAAAGGATGAGTGTATGAGGTCTAGGCTGAAGACAGACAAAGCTTTGGAAGAATATCGGGAATGTAGGACCAATCTGAAACGAGGAAGAAAGATGGCTAAAAGGGGTCACGAGATATCTTTAGCAAATAGGATTAAGGAAATTCCCAAAGCCTTTTTCTCACATATAAGGAGCAAGAAGGTAACGAGAGAAAGGGTTGCCCACTCAAGGACAGAGGAGGAAAGTTATGCGTGGAGTCAGAGAAAACGGGTGAGATTCTTAACAAGTACTTTGCATCAGTATTCACAGAGAGGGACAGAACGGATGTTGAGGTTAGGGATAGCAGTTTGATTACTCTAGGTCAAGTCGGCATAAGGACGGAGGAAGTGTTGTGTATTCTAAAAGGCATTAAGATAGGCAAGTCCCCAGGTCCGGATGGGATCTACCCAGGTTACTGAAGGAAGCGAGAGGAGAAATTAGCTGGGGCTTTAACATATAGCTTTGCAGCATCCTTGTACATGGGTGAGGTCCCGGAGGACTGGAGAATTGCTGATGTTGTCCCCTTGTTAAAGGAGGGTAGCAGGGATACTCCAAGTAATTATAGACCAGTGAGCCCAACAACAGTGATAGGGAAGCTGCTGGATAAGATACTGAGGGATTAGATCTACTCCCATTTGGAAGAAAACAGGCTTATCAGTAATGGGCAGCATGGTTTTGTACATGGAAGGTCATGTCTTACAAACCTAATAGCATTATTTGAGGAGGGGACAAAGTTGATTGATTGGGGAATGGCTGTAGATATCATATACATGGACTTTAGTAAGGCGTTTGATAAGTTTCCCCATGCTAGGCTGATGGAGAAGGTGAAGTTACATGGGGTCCAGGGTATTCTAGCTAGATGGATAGATGGGCAACAGGAGAGAGAGAGTAGTAGTGGAAGGGAGTTTCTCAAAATGGAGAGCTGTGACCAGTGGTGTTACTGCTATTTGTGATATATTATATATGATTTGGAGGAAGGTATCGGTTGATGATAATCAAGTTTGCAGATGACACCAAGATTGGCGGAGTAGCAAATAGTGAAGAGGACTGTCAGAGAATACAGTAGAGTATAAATAGATTGGAGAGATGGGCAGAGAAAAGGCAGATGGAGCTCAATCCGGGCAAATGCGAGGTGATGCATTTTGGAAAATCAAATTCAAGTGGGAAATATACAGTAAACAAAAAAATCCTGGGGAAAATGGATGTACAGAGAGATCTGGGCATTCAGGTCCATTGTTCCCTGAAGGTGGCAACGCAGGTCAGTAAAGTGGTCAAGAAGGCATACGCATGCTTTCCTTCACTGGATGGGGTATTGAGTACAAGAGTTGGCAGGTCATGTTACAGTTGGTTCAGCCGCATTTGGAATACTGTATACAGTTCTGGTCACCAAACTATCAAAAGGGTGTGGATGCTATGGAGAGGGTGCAGAGGAGGTTCACCAGGATGTTGTCTGGTATGGAGGACGTTAGCTATGAAGACAGATTGAATACATTAGAATTATTTTCATTAGAAAAATGGAGGTTGGGGGGGGGGACCTGATTGAGGTCTAGAAAATCATGAGGGGTATAGACAGGATGGATAGCAAGAAGCTTTTTCCCCCAGAGTGGGAGGGTTCAATTACGAGAGGTCACGAGTTCAAAGTGAGTGGGAAAAGTTTAGGGGAGATATTCGTGGAAAGTTCTTTATGCAGAAGGGGAGGAGGCCTGGAATGCATTGCCAGCAGAGGTGGGAGAAGCAGGAATGATAGCATCATTTAAGATGTATCTAGACAGATACATGAATGGGCAGGGAGCAGAGGGATACAGATCTTTAGAAAATAGGTGGCAGGCTGAGATAGAGGATCTGCATCGGCACAGACTTCGAGGGCCGAAGGGCATTTTCCTGTGCTGTAAGTTTCTTTGTTCTTTATATGCTAAATTAATTTGGCTGATTCTTACAAAACATCAGATTTCCATACTTACCTATATTCAGACATGAAAAGCTTAATAAAAAGTCCCAAAGTTTTTGCCATTATGCTCCTAACATACAAATATTTAATAATTTCTGAAATTTCTCTCCCTGATATTATATTTAAAATAATTTGATTAATGCCCATAATAAAGTCACAACATAGAAATTCAGACAAACAATTTAACTTAGTAATCAATAGTGCAATTTCAGTACCAAAGTTTACTAAACTGGTTTCGAAGTTTACAGGGATAAGCAGCAAAAGAAGTGGGTGGCGCACATGTTCATGAAGTGCAGAAGTAAATATTGGAGAAGTGTAGTTGAACAGAAATTTGATATTTTCATTCACTACTTTTTAGGACTCTATGCAATCCTTCCTCCAGATCAACCTCTGTAGTGAAGCAGAGATCATGATAGAATAAAATTGCATTTGATCTGCGGAAGAGCAGATTTGTTGAATTGAGTGTTTCTTTTCTCATGCCATGTTTAAAGCTTTCATTTGTATCTGTATTTTCAACGCAAAACAATGTTTTTGGAACCATTTAGACTTCATACAACTATACGAAAATATGTTCATTTCAAACTTTTAACACAGTCACGGGGAAATTATCTTACTACATTTTTGACAACTATACAAGAAATTTAAAGGGAAAAATTACTCATTAGATAAATTTAACATAACAGGCATATTTCCTTTAAAATTAAAAAAACTACAATAATCAGAAAACATGCTGAGCTTTGTATCTGTGTTAGATGTTATAACAAATCTGATCTTAGATCCTGAGCTAGGCTTGGAAATATGAATTCTGAAAGTGGAATAAAAATTTTAATCTTTGAGAAGGATTGCAAAGATCCATTAAGTGATGTGGTTTCCGGACTCCAACCAAAGAATTTTTAAAATGAAACACATCAGTATCACATGCCGGGCACATGACAATAACAATTTTTAAAAACTGAAATTATCCAAACTACGATTACTCCAAATCAAAATAGTATTTGTTCAATTAATGCCACACAAAATAATTTTTAAAAACAGGCTTGATTTTCCAGGAATTACCATTATAGTCAGATTGCCACTCTACCCCTGTTATTTTAAGGCAAGAAAAGGTCTCTGCATTTCTAGTGACAGATTTTAATTGAATCCTATTGTGTCTCCATGGTGCAGGATAGTTGGCTTAGTAGTCACATCATTCTGATGCCACTCAGGGGACCCAAAAAGAATGATGTGTTCTGACAGCAATGCTTAAATTGAAAGTCTTACCAATCCAGTATGTAAAACAGCCAGTTCAAATTTGCAGTCATTGTCCTTTTTGCGTAAACTAGGCCAGTGGTTTGATAAGAATTGGTGAAAGAATCACTTGCTAACCATAATCTTAAATGTAATGTTGCAAACTCCTTGTTATGTACATTTCTAATTGCAAAATTAATCAGTGTTTTGCCAGGGCCATAATTCAGTCAACATTAAATATGGAAACATTCACCTGAAAGTTGTGGGGTTCAGTAGCTTACCCGCTGAATAAAACATTGCCACACCCTTAAGTATTTTTAATCAAACTACTCAGACATGCCAAGCGACATTTGCCCTTTCAGAATAAAGTTGACTCAGTGGCTCTTGTTAGAAACACATGTGTAGTCCAACAATACCCACGAGTCACCAAATAGCTGAGCTTTTCAGAATTTCCAGGCCCATCCATCTGTCCTGTTCAGTTTATTATCCTGCTTGAACTGGAATATCACCAAACTAGTGTACACTATTGCTGCCATCAGGACACTGCCCAACTCTAGGATGGCCAAAAGTTCAGACCTGACCAACAGTACTAGGCTTTTTCTCGTATTATTTCTTGGACCCTACAAAGAGCATTTTCAGAACCAAGTATCAGAGGCATTAATGTGTGTGTTTTGTTGCTCATTTGTGAGCAAATCAATTACATTTGATGAGTTACAGAATGACATCCGTTCGCACCCTTTTCTTTTCAGCAGCCTAGGTTACAAGGAAGAGAGAGGGGATAGAGGGAGAGAAAATAAAGCAAAGAAATTACTGATAAGCCAAGAAACAGTTAAATGCTAAATGGGTGCTAACAGGAAGTGAAATTAGTTGAAAGACAGTATCTGCTGACATTGGACCTGCGGTGCACCTGCCCATGGCTACAGTGACTTTCAACATCATTGAGTCATGCGCAATGTCTGCAGGTCACATGTGCAGAATGGAAGTGGAAGTGAAATGGGAATCAAATGGGGCTTAGCAGGGGTGGGAACAGAGAGAGAAAGAATAGGGGAAGGCAGAAAATGTAAAGTTTGTTCTCGTCATCCCCCCAATCCTAATGTCTTCCCCCTATCTTGATCTTTCCTACCCACCCGAATGGGGGATATTATGCATGTTTCCTGGTGAAAATATGAGTTGGCTGTGCTAAGAGCAAACTATACAGAACAGGACTTGGGGGCGGGTAATGAACACGGAGGAAGGTGTTCACATTGAAATTGTTAAACTCAACGATGAGTCCTGAAGGCTGTTAAGGTACCTAGGCAGAAGATACGATGCTCCTCTGGCTTGTGTTGAGCCTTGCTGTAGCAGGCCTGAGACAGAAATGTTGGTGAAGGAACACAGTGGTGTGTTGAAGTGGCAACTGGAAGCTCTTCCTCAACTCCCAAGACCTCCCCACACCCCCTTACTATACAATCACTGAAGGTGCAGTACTTGCCTGTTTACCTCCTCCCTTCTCATTATCGATGGCTCTAGACACACCTTCCAGGTGAAACAGTGATTTACCTGCACTTCACTCAATCAAGACTATTGTATTCACTCATAATATGGATTTCTATGATTGGGAGATGAAATGGTGAATGGATAACCACTTTGCAGAACTTCCAAGTGTGTCTACAAGAACGACCCCCAGCTTCCGGTTGCCTATCACTTCAACACACTGTGCTCCCAGGCCAACATTTCTGACTAGACCCTGCTGCAGTGCTCCAGCAAGGCCCAGAGCAAGCTGGAAGAACAGCATCACATTTTCCATCTTGGGACCTTCAAGTCTAAATATCCAGTTCGATAACATTATAGAGTCATAGAGATGTACAGCATGGAAACAGACCCTTCTTTATTATATCGTTACACACATCACAGGCCCTGTCATCACATGGGTTGCTTTCAGTTCAGCCAACCCACTGCCCCATACTTACGTTGTTTTCCTTCCTTGGCTTACTATCCATCCCTTTTGCTGTTCTCTTTCTTTCTGGGCTTCTATTTCCAACTATCCCATTCTCCACTCTCTTTCTCTCCATCCCCCTCCCCCTTCTGCAAATCTACCATTTTGTCCTAGCTATCAATTCTAAAGAAGGATCACTGCACCCAAAATATTAATGCTGTTTTCTCTCTCCAGATTTTGCTAAAGCTGCTGAGTTTCTCCAGCAGCTGTTACTGCTGCAGATTTCCAGGGTTTTGTTTTGACAGCTCAGTGCGATATTTGCGGACAGAACGTAGGTTTTCCGCAAAGTGGTCCCCAGTTTGCGTTTCGCCTCCCCAAAGTACAGCAGACCCCACACTGTAAGGTCGTGAGCAGCGAATAAGCAGATTGCAATGAATAAAAGTGCAGCCAAGAGAAAAGGGTGATCTGCACGTTAACTCCCTCTAACCGCCTTCAATGCTCAGAGTAATCATTGCCAACAAAATTAGTGATCATTGCTTCAATGCTAAGGAAAACATACCATTTATTTCCAACCTAAAAGGGAGCAGGAACTCACCCCGGGTCCATCGGTGGCCGTGTAGTCAATGACCACTTGTAGCTGGTCACCACTTTGGCACGGGCGGGGTAAGGCGAGCACCAGGGTGCAGCCATAGCTGGTGAAGGGTTGGACCTTGTGGCACACGGGCTGGAGCGGGCCTTCTGGGTCACCGCAGCGCACCGACACCGACTGCACACTGACACTGGAGTGAGAGTCCAGGCAGAGCTCCTGACCCCCGCCCTCAGGCCGGACACAGCTCAGATCCAACACCTCCCGACCCTGCAGCTGCCTCCGCTCGAAATCCACCTGCAGCTCCAAGTGGAAATGCCGGACACGAAAGTATCGATAGCTGGAGGATGTGGCTGTGTCCGAGCTCCGACCCAGCACCTTCTCAGTCGCCATGATGCTCTCTGTGGCGAGAAGTGGCGAAGGCGAAGGCGCATGCGCTGACAGCAGCGGCACGCCCCCTTCCAGCGTAGCCCCGCCCCTCTATAGGCTCCCTCCCTGTCACTCTGGTCCCTCAGTGCAGGCTGCCTCCCTCACTGCTCTCCTCAAAGTCACTCTGCCTCCTCTCAGTGCACTCTTCTTCCCTCTCTGTCACTCTGGTCCCTCAGTGCAGGCTGCCTCGCTCACTGCTCTCCTCCCCATCACTCTGCCTCCTCTCAGTGCAGGCTGCCTCCCTCACTGCTCACCTCCCCGTCACTCTGCCTCCTCTCAGTGCAGGCTGCCTCCCTCACTGCTCACCTCCCCGTCACTCTGGTCCCTCAGTGCAGGCTGCCTCCCTCACTGCTCTCCTCAAAGTCACTCTGCCTCCTCTCAGTGCACTCTTCTTCCCTCTCTGCCACTCTGGTCCCTCTCAGTGCAGGCTGCCTCGCTCACTGCTCTCCTCCCCATCACTCTGATCCATCTCAGTGCAGGCTGCCTCCCTCACTGCTCTCGCTCCCCATCACTCTGGTCCCTCTCGGTTTAGGCTGCCTCCCTCACTGCTCTCGCTCCCCATCACTCTGGTCCCTCTCGGTTTAGGCTGCCTCCCTCACTGCTCTCCTCCCTGTCACTCTGCCTCCTCTCAGTGCACTCTGCTTCCCTCCCTGTCACTCTGGTCCCTCTCAGTGCAGGCTGCCTCGCTCACTGCTCTCTGCCCTGTCACTCTGGTCCCTCTCAGTGCAGGCTGCCTCCCTCACTGCTCTCTGCCCTGTCACTCTGGTCCCTCTCAGTGCAGGCTGCCTCCCTCACTGCTCTCCTCCCTCTCACTCTGGTCCCTTTCTTGATGCTGCCTGCCCTCTTATTGCCCAACTCACCACATGGCACAGAGTGGGTCATTAGGTGAGTTGCTGGCAAGTTAGCAAGGGCTTTTTTCTGAGCACTCAACTAGGTTAAGTTTTTTTAAATTTAATTCAGTGACATCAGGCTCTTGTATGAATTTAACTTTAGAGATGAAACCACCAAAAGGGAAAAATCAGTTCTTCTGGGCCAATGAAAAACCAGTATCCTATGACATTTGGGGCCCGTTGATAACATTGATCCTGACATCAGTAATACTGGTGATTGTTCCAGTAATTAGTCTTTGAGCCAGTATTAGACATTGTGCCACTGATACTGCTCAAGGTCAAAACAGAAACAAAAATTGTTGGAGAATCTCAGCAGGCATGGCTGTGGAGAATACAGAGTTTCTGAGTTCTATTCTGAAGCAGCATGACTGGCCTCAAAATGTTAACTCTGTTTTCTCCACACAGGTGCTGCCAGACCTGTATTTCTCCAGCAATATGAGTTTTGTTTCAAATTTCTACCATTGCTTTATTATGCTAGTCAAGGAGCCTGTCATGGTGCACATGCTGGAAATGATCATTATGTTACCAGTCTGTATGCAGTAACTGTTACAGTCTCTGGTGCTAACCAGGGAGATTCCCCACGTTTGGCCAGTATCTAACAAACTAGATATAAAAGTCTGAATAGTGGCATTTTTGCTGCTGAGTGGACACAGGGCAACATCAATTGCAGCACTCAAAGAATTTAAAAATCATTCTAAAAAGAATGTAAATCAAATGCACAACCAATTTAAAAATAACAAATCACACTGTAAAAAGTATCGAAAGGAACTACAACAACTCCCACCCCAGCCCACCAAATAAACATGGCTTGCTAACTTGTCTTTCCTGGGTTCCTTCAAGTTCAATGTCTAAGGTATAACTGAAGTCCCAGGCTTGTTTCTTGCAGACTCCTTTGTCAGTCATCCATTTGGAGTATAGGTGGCGGCAAGTGAAGATGGGAAGAGGACAGAAATAATAAGTAGCAGTGCATGTAACAAAGTTAACTGTGGGACATTAGATATTAATCAATGATGCTGTCAAGAATGTGCAGGACAGCACAGAACTAAAAATTATAACTGTTTACAATACAGCTTACCTTTAACAGGTCTTAGCCTTAACAAGAGAAAATGCAGGCTTTGGTCAAGAGGACTGATGAGTGCACACTCTGTCATGGATTGATCTATAATGGAATATGGCTGAGTTCTGCACAGTAGCAGCCAGGGTCTCATCAAACATTGGGTTCGTCTTGGAGGCAAGAACATTTTTCTTTGGCACCACGTGATCTCCAGGCCATCCTGCAGTCAGACTTGTTGGGAAAAGGACATGTCAGTTTTCTGCCTCGGAAGTATGGAAATTATGCAAGAATGAATCTAGAGACTACATGAACATTGGCACCGGAAGGCCACAGAAAGAATCCTGTCTTCAATATCCCACCTATATCATACTGGAGGGGCATATCTCTGTTTATGTAATGCCTTAATTCTAAAATTCTCAACCTCATTTTCAAATTCATCTGTGTGTAATCTCTACTAGTTTCACATCTGTGATACTTGTGCTCTTTAAATTCTGATCTGTTGAACATCCCTGAGTTTGACTTTTGGAACATTGGTGGCCAATATTTCCTCTAAGCTGCAGTCACTCCAAAATTCCACACACGGTGATCGGCATTGTCATACTAGTTGTGACATTGACCTCTGAGGCCCACACAGCAGAAAAGAAAAATTATACAGAATGTCAACATTCAACTGCCTGAGCCGTACATTTAATTTTTCACCAGAATCTCTTTGCCCTTCTACCTAGCCTTTGTCCTTTAAGACACTCCTTAAAACACCTATTTCACCCATCTTTCGATTATCTGCTTTAATTTTGTTTTTCTTGTTTGTCTCGGTTTCATATCTTGCTTTCTAATGCCATTGTGAATGGGCTCAGGACATCAAGATGTTGTTATTATGTCAACTAGCTTATGCTAGCTCAGAATGCATTTGAAGTTGTTTCTAAGAGCTTTCTGTGATTGAACTGACCAGAGAGCAGTAATGTGACATGATTCATTAATGATGTCAGAGTAAAGGCATCCTTAGGTAGGACAATATTATTGGATTTTATGTACAGTTTAAAAGGGAGAAGATTGAGGCTTACACAATATTTTAAACAAAAAGATTGGCAACTATATAGGCATGAAAACTGAGCTACTTGAAGTGAATTGCTATAGTGAGCTGAGGGATGCATCAACAGATGTAATGGTAGACATTTAAGGGGATACTTCAAGATACCCTGAATACATATATTCCTACTATAAAGAAAGGTTCTGAAGGGGGGATCTATCATCTATGGTTAACTAAAGTAGTTACGGAAAGCATCAAATTTAAGACAAAAGCATAGATCTGGAAATGAGTGGCAGGTAAGATGATTTGTCAGAATTTATAGTGTGACAGAGAATAACTAAAGGAATGAATTAATCAGAAGGAAGAAATCAGAATTGCAGAGGAATCTATATAGGAAGATAATAATGGATAGCAAAGGCTTCTACAAGTATTTAGAAAACAAAACAGAAATTAAAGATTCTGAGTCATCTACAATATGAGAATTGAGAGTAGTCAATAAAACTAGATTGATAAGGGAATGATGGATCAAATGAATATTTTGCTTTTGTTTTCACTATTGAGAATACCCAAAACATTCAAGTAATATCTATAAATCAAAAGGTGGAAGGGAGAGTAGAACTTAGTGAAATTACAATTATAAGGGAAATGGTACTAATAAAACTGATGAAGCTGCAAGCTGATAAATCCAAGCAGTGTGATCTTGAACAAATTGCATTGTTAATAGTCTGGAATCATTTGTGGATTGAGAATTGAGAGAACCCAACAGAATCCCAAGGGATCTTTAGAAGTAACCAGTTGAATAAAATGTTAGTAAAAGCAAAATATAACAGATGCTGGACATCTGAAATAAGAGAAAATGTTGGAGAAATGCATCAGGTCAGGTAGCATTTGTAGAGAGAGAAAAATAGATTAATGACAGACATGACACTCCTTTAGAACTGTTCAACAGTTCCTGGATTTGCTGATGCATCTGTTCCTCCTCAATTTCTCTGTGCATTTATTGCACGATGATTGCAATGATTGTAATCCTGCTGTGCTTAGGTCCAATAGTCACAGTTCCAGTATCAGAACAGATTCTTCTTAATGTGAGCAGTCAGCACTCGCATCACACACAAATGATAATTTAGCATCGTTCTCTCCACAGTGGGGTATGGAGGACTCTGACATGGAAGGCCATGTAATATCTTTACATGGATCTTTGGCACAGGGACCTTACTCTGATATATGCATTGCAAGCTACGAGTGGAAGATTATAAATGCAGGAGGATTACTGAAACTTCTCCCCGCCCCCCTCTACTCCATCCCCAGCACAGACTCCCTCCAACATCTTCAAAGAAAGCATTGTTGCATGTCAGTGCATGATGGAAAATACTTACAGTTCAAGGAGAGAGGAAATCAGCTCTTCAGCCTATGAGATCTTGGATTGCCATTTTGAATTGTGGCCCGCAGGTGACACTGTTAAGGTCATCTGTAATTACTTCTGCTTCACAACGCTATATCTATAATAATTTAGATTAGATTCCCTACAGTGTGGAAACAGGCCCTTCAGCCCAACTTCCCTCTGACTAATGCACTTTAACTCAATGGGCAATTTAGAAAGACCAATTCACCTGACCTGCACATCTTTGTTTTGTGGGAGGAAACCCAGGCAGATACAAGGAGAATGTGCAAACTCCACACAGACAGTTACCAGAGGCTGGAATCAAACCTGGGACCTTGGTGCTGTGAGGCAACAGTGCTAACCACTGAGCCACCATGATATTGTCATGATTGCTTGTGACCAGGATTTGTGTCTCACAATTGGTCAGTGCATGGGTTTCACATGCAGCATATTATGATTGCAGATGACTTTAACTTGTACAGTGTAAGTCCCTGATTGATGCAATTTCCCCTTGAAAGGCCTTACATCAATAGAGCTCTCATATTCAGACAGGAAAAAAAAACTTACTTCCCTCTCTCCACATGTGGTCACAACCATTTTCTATTTCTAGTGTATAATTGTGAATCAGTTGAGCATGGAAGCCAATACATGTCACATTTCACAGAGTGAGTTAGAGGCCCAGATGGTGATCTAGATGACAAACCCCGTCTCTACCAAACATTTCATGTTCCTTTGTTCTTTGCACACCTTGTTGAACCCAACAGTTCTGAGCTTCTACATTTTTGACTCAGGTCTTTCATTTATGTTTTCATCTCTCAACATTACTCCCTAAGCCTGGTGGGCGGCACGGTGGCACAGTGGTTAGCACTGCTGCCTCACAGCGCCAGAGACCCCGCCTCAGGCGACTGACTGTGTGGAGTTTGCACATTCTCCCCGTGTCTGCGTGGGTTTCCTCCGGGTGCTCTGGTTTCCTCCCACAGTCCAAAAATGTGCAGGTTAGGTGAATTGGCCATGCTAAATTGCCCGTAGTGTTAGGTGCAGGGGTAAATGTAGGGGAGTGGGTCTGGGTGGGTGCGCTTCGGCGGGTCGGTGTGGACTTGTTGGGCCGAAGGGCCTGTTTCCACACGGTAAGTAATCTAATCTAATCTAAAAGCCTCAGCCCTACCACGTAGCCATACCAACTATCTTGAAGCCCCCTGTGGCTCCTTCCCCTGTTGAGACCAGGGTAATGGTGAATCCACCCACCTGCAGTAACCCATGCCCTTCAATGCACGACCATCTCTGATCCTTATGTTGA
Source organism: Chiloscyllium plagiosum (assembly GCF_037043375.1). Classification (NCBI taxonomy): domain Eukaryota; kingdom Metazoa; phylum Chordata; class Chondrichthyes; order Orectolobiformes; family Hemiscylliidae; genus Chiloscyllium; species Chiloscyllium plagiosum. The sequence continues at coordinate 31,198,400 of NW_028270164.1, read as the reverse complement.
TTTGCCCTTGTCACAATTATTGCTCCCCTTTGTATCCCAGCATTTTGTATCCAATACATACAATTGAATTCCCTTACTTCCCCACTATTGCCTTAAATAACCTACCTTGACTTTTAATAAGCAGACCCTGAGGATTGACTATAACCTAAACCCCCTGACTAACTTGGAACAATTGTCCTCACTGATGCGTGACTGGATGCCTGACTGAGATCTGTACAGCTCCTCAACTTACAGATTGCTAATGCCCAGACTAGCTGTACTAGCCTGCAGGACTGATTCTAGCCCATCCCTACGCCCCTCACAAAAGATTACAAGATACATTGCTGAGCCTGACTCCCTCAACTGTGATGGCACCCTGACAGACAACAGTTATCGTTCATTTGACTGGGCCTACTCTTCTTAGACTTTGAAATATGGCCATTTAATTGAAGCGCATTTTGTGTTTATCATGTAAGATGCTGATGTCACATTGACATAGCACAGTGTCTTATACCTACAAGTCCCCCACCTTGACTGATTACTGCTGACAGTTTTTAGATCAGAGTGGTGCTGGAAAAGCACAGCAGGTTAGGCAGCATCCGAGGAGGATTTTCTTACTCCTCGGATGCTGTGCTTTTCCAGCACCACTCTGATCTAGACTCTGCAGCATCACTTTTGCCTAGTTGATTACTGCTGACAACCATGACAAGCTGCCTTTCTTTATATCTGCATTAAATGGCAAGTCAAGACCTTTAGGTTCTGAATGAGCCTGCAAAGTGCAAAAAGGCAAGGCAAGGAAGAAATGCTGAGGGCATCCAAGTAGGTGTAAATTGAGCAAATGCTAAGACAGCAAGTAAAGATCCTTGAGGTGCACCCTACTACAATGCATGAGGACCTATACTCAAGGCAGCCTGGATCAGCATTGCAATGGTAAGGTGTGATGTGCTTCAAAATGCAACAATGAAGTGGACTTTTATTCCAGATGAGTTGAAGATAGTCTATGGACATGGTGTGACCGTGGAGTGCACCCTGAGATGCTGGAGACTGCTGGCCAAAGTGGAGGTACAAAGTAGCAAGGGGTGAGCTAAAGCCACCAGTGAACTGCACTACCTTTTATGTGGGGAACTGTCGCCATCTAGCTTCTCTCCAAGGAATGAAAGATTAGTAAACAATATATAAATGAGGCAGGATTAAGCACTAAGATGTAAATGCTTACAAATAGGCTTCTCACCACCCACTAGCGAGATTCTTATTTTCCCATCCTAACTCAGCATGTCAATTTGAGAATCTAATTGTTCCATTCTTGGTATATTTTTCAAACTGACTTGTCATTTCCCATATTGTTCAGGACCTGGAAAATACAGTCTATTTCCTTGAGTGGGGAGTCCAGAACTAGGGGGAGCTCTTTTAAATTTAGGGGTTATCCTTTTAGGGCAGAGATGAGGAAAATTCTTTTTCTGTACAACTTAGGAACACTCTGCCTCAGCAGAGAAGAGGCAGGGTCATTAATTACTTTTAAGACAGAGGTAGGTTGATTCTCTTGCCTAAGATGAATTGCAGATATCAACACTGGATGAAAATATGGAATTCAAAACATTAAGACATTGGCCATGATCTTATTGAATGCTGGAACAGGCTTAAGGGGACGAATAATCCATCTCTATTCCTAGTTCTTATGTTCTTATTTGAATTTTCATCATTTTCTAGATGTTTTTAGATCAATCTTCCCTCATTCTATTTGCATCAAAACAATGTCAATTTTCCTTAATGGGGTGGGTGCTTGGGTTTGAATCCCATCGTGGCAGATGATGGAATTTGAATTCGATTTTTTTAAAAATCTGGAATTAAGAATCTACTGATGACCACAAACCCTCTCGCCATTTATCAGAAAAACCCATCTGGCTCACTAATGTCCTTCGGCGAAGGAAAGCTTACGTGTGACTCCAGACCCACAGCAAATGATTTCAACTGCCCTTTGAAATAACTATGTAAGCCATTTGGTTCAAGGACACCTAGGACAGACAATAAATAATGGCCAGCCAGCAATGCCAACATCCCATGAGTGAATTTTAAAAAAATTTGGGAATTGATAAGCCCATTTGCAGGGAGATTTGCACAGCTTTTGACACCAATTTTACACCCCGCCTTAAGAACATTCCAAAGAGATCATTCCCCTTATAACACTGATTCTTTATTTTAGCTCTCCTAACAAATCCGTCCTTTGCATGGCATCTCCTATGCAAGTGCAGGAGATGCAACACCAGCACTTTTACTGCCTTCTTTCTGCTGTGTGACTTGCTCACCCCACTGAAAGAGAGGTTATTTGTACTTTTTATAATTTGCTAATGATGCAGCCTCCTCCTCCACTGCAGAGACCAAATAGTGATTGGGTGACTGCTTTGGAAAACACCTCTGTTCCAGCAAGAAGTGTGGCCCTGAGCTTCCACTCACCTGTCATTTTAATTCTCTTCCTCATTCTCACTGACCTTGACATCTTAGACTGTTCTAACAAAGTTCAGCTGAAGCTTGAGAAACAGCATGTCATCTTTTGATTCTGGATGACTGGAAAATGCATAATCAAAATTGAGTTCAGCAAATTGAGATCGTTCCTTGCCCCAGATTTTTCAGATGGATAAAATAGTGATAATTTTGCTACTCCCCATTTTCACCCCATCATGGCTTGCCTTTTGTTTTTCTGTTCCTATTTTTATTAATTTTGTATTGGACTAACCCCCATTTAATCTCTTTTGTCTTTCACACTATCATAGACCTTCCCCCTTGCTGTTTTTAGGAGTTCGTGATCGCAGTTATGCATTCAATGATTTATTGCAATTTTCTGATACTTTGAACTTGCTAAGAAGCAGTTGTTTAGATGAGATGCATTAATTAGTTGGATAATGTAAGTGAAATAGCTTCAGGGAAGGCCAGTATCCTGTCACTAAGTCACCTTTTATTTACATGGACTCTGACCAGCCAGCTCAGAACCAGTCCCTATAGTGAGGAAAATCCCAGAGACGCCTGTTTATTTTTTATTTTATTAAACAATACAGTTTCCAAAACTGTTAACATTAACAGCTGTATACAGAGAAACAGCAATTTTACAAGGGAGAGGAGCAAAGCCAGGCCCCAAACTCTGCTGTGCAACTAGTCTTCAGGGAAATGAGGACAAACCTCAAATCCCACTTTGTCATCACAGAACAGTAACAGTAACAAATATTTACAAGACAGTCCAATTAGGTACAAACACTGCATAGAATACAGACACACCAGCAACCCACCCATCCCTCCCACCTTCCGGCCACTTGAAGGCAGCCCGCTCCTACGCCCCTTCTGGTTCTCAGTCCACACCATGCCCCTTCCGGCTCCCACCTTACGTCCACCTGTAGATCAGCATGTCCTACTTCCCCAAACCCCCATGCCAACAGTGATCAGAATGGCCTACCTACCTTCCGGCCACTCTAGGACAGCGCGCCCCGACACCTGCCTGGGGTGACAGTGCTGAGGATGGCCTACCCGCCTTCTGGCTCTTGGCCACCCTGATGCGCCATCCAGCTTGTGGACTGCCCTGACACCTTCCTGCCACCTCTGGGACAGCACGTCTCCTTTCCTGGGATGACAGTACACAGGGAAGCCCACAAGCCTTCAGGATCTCAGCCTGCCCTTACGCACCTTCTGATTACCCCTTCTCAGGATGACAATGCTCAGAAAGGCCTACCCACCTTCTGGTGCCGGGTCGCAGGGTGACAGCTTTTGGGATGACCTATTAGTCTCCCAGCTCTCAGTAACATCTGCCAGACCCAGGGACAGTGCAGGTGATAACCTAACAAGCAACAAGTTAGTCAATTACCAACAAACAGTCCTTTCTAGTACACAGAATCCATTACCATAAATAGTTCTCTTTAAAATGCAGAGTCCATTCCCAGGTACAGAGTCCACTCCAGTATGCAGGAAGCATTTCAGAGACAGAGTCCACAACCAAAGGCAGAGTCTACTCCGGAAGGCAGCAAACACACAGCCTACAACCCACACAGGTGTCAAGTCTCCATAGAGGCCTGGTTTATCTACAGAACCAGGCCCACTAACAAGAACACAGTACATTGTGAAGGTGCAAGGGTTGAGTTCACTCTTGAACTCAAGGACACAGCAAATGCTCACATCCCAGCACACAAATTTTCAGTGTTTACAGAGGTCTAGTCCACTGACAAGGGTCAGACCTACTCACAGCAACAGCTCCTCTGGAAAGATGCATTTTCTCACAAGGGCTCAGTTCAAACACCAAAAAAAGTGAAAACACATTCAAAAATCAAAGAAAGCGAGAATGCAAAGGCCAAGCCCTGGCACAAAAATCAACATTGTCCTTTTCTCAAAGTGAAAGAGAAAAGAGTAACACACAGGCTGTAACCAGCTAGTGAAACAACAATCCCCTAATGAGAACTGGGTTACACATGAAACACATTGCTAGACTGCCTGATTTACAGTCAATCAGTCCTCGATCAAAAAGGAATACCAGGTAACAAAGTTGTCTTTGTAAACCAGCCAGTTTAGGATTCAGGTTCTCCCAAAAAAAAGCAGAAACCAACAGCAGCAGTAGACACTGACTGTGGCCAGCCAACTCAGAACCAGTCCCTATAGTGAGGAGAATCCCTAAGACTCCTTTTTTATATTAAACAGTACAAAATACAGTTCTCAATAAACAGAAAATGGCAGTTCACAAAAAAAACCATTTTATACAGGGGAAAGCGCAGCAAAGCCATATCCTAAACCTCACCGTTCAACCCGTTTTCAGGGAGATGAAGACAAACCTCAAATCCCACTTTCATTCATCAAAGATAACAGTAACAAGCACAGACAAGACAGTGCAATCAAGTGAGAAACAGTGCATAGAGCACAGACCCAATATAGCTATAAAAGATACCTGACACCCATCCGCACCACATACTGATCAGACCATCCTTGGCTAGCCTTCCTGCAGGACAGTCAGTCATCGGCCTTCTGGTCTCTGGCCGCCCTGTGTACTGACCGACTCTCCCCTAGCCTGCTTTCCTCCAGGCTGGTTGTCAACCACCGAGCTCCCAGTTGCCCTGTCTACTGACTGGACTACCCCGGGCCATTTCCTACGAGCTGGTTGTTGGCCTTCTGGTCTCCGGCAGCCCTGCGTACTGACTGACCTCCAGAGCCTGCTTTCCTCTGGGACAGACATCAACCACCTGCTCCTGGTCATTCCGCGTTGTAACCAAACCAGCCCCGATCTGCTTTCCTACAGTCGAGCTGTCAGCCTTCCAGCACCTGGCCGCCCTGCGTACTGATTGACTCCTTCCTATGGCCAGCATTGCTACGGACTGGCCATCGGCTGTCCGGGTCCCAGCCTCCCTATGTACTGACCGGTCCTCCCCCAGTCGGCCGTCCTATGTGCTGTCGTCAGCCATCTGGCTCAGCCTCCCCATGTACTGACCGGTCTGCTCTATACCGGCTTTCCTGAGAGGATGCTATCAGTTGCTTGGCCCTGCCCACCCTGCGTACTGACAGGCTCCTCCCAGCCCACCTTCATCCAGGTCAGTCATCAACCTTCCAGCCCTCAGCCAGCCTGCGTACTGGTTGCCCCTCCCTTGACCAGATTTCCAGTGGACACGCTGTCAGCTGCCTAGCCCCCAGCCAGCCTGCGTACCAACAGTCCCACCCCAGCCCATTTTCCCCAGGGCCGATCTTTGACACTCCAGCTCCCAGCCACCCACGTAGTGACTAGCCCACTCTGGCCCACTCAAACACATTTAATTACAAACCCACATGCAGTAACAATTCACAAAATCCTCAATACAGTTTCTAGTACAAAGACAGAGTCTACACCCGAAGGCAGAGTCCACGCCTAAACTCCAGGAATTAGGAAATGCTAACCTGCCAGTGCGCACGCACACACATACATGTTCAGTCTCCACAGAGGTGAGGAAGTTAAAATGTCACAGAGGGGTCAATTCCAATCTTTGCTTCTCTTTCAGGGCACATTGGAGACTTTAGGGTTAAAAATCCCACTGACAAAAAAAATTATTGCAACAGCAACTGAAAGCTGTACTCTTTCAATCCACACATATAGATTCCCCCATTCCACGCAAGTAAGCCTAGACAAGACCTTTGTCCTTTCCAGACAGGACTAATAGCCCCAACCCAGTTAACTGCCTCCCCCTCCCATTGTCTTACTTCCCCTCCATATTAGCAAAGGTATGCAAGTCCCCATTCACTTCCCCTCCTTATTAATACAGGTGTGTGAATCCCCCCCCAGTTATCTCACCTCCATATTAGCAGAGGTATGAGAGTTCCCCATTTGTAGCAGACAAAACCTTTCTGCCTTAATTCCTTTCCATTAACACATAATCATGGAAGATATGATAATCAATTTCGATAGTCCATCCACACATTATTACAGGACATTGACATTCATCATGTTTTGTAAAATCATAATTGACTAATTTAAGTTAGGTAATGTCAATCATCCATGTGACTGAGAAGTGTTTGTTCAATTCCTATAAAATATTATATCTCTGGGTGTAAGGCAGAGATTCGTGAAGAAGAGTTGCTGCAAGTAGGCACTCGGCTACTTTAGTGACACTTTGACTTTCTCACCGGCTGTCTGATAATAAAGCTACTGCTGTTGAACAGAAAACTTGTGTCATCCCGATTTGTGGAACTAAGCAGACATCAACATCTGGTGCTGTGACTCAGATCTCAACAAAAGGAATATCTCATGGGGCTGCGTAAGTGGCATGAAAATCTGAAATGGGCAGAACCGAGCGGTAAGTGTGCCCCGGAGTGTTTTAACCCAGACTGCTCCTTGTGTTCTGCCAGAGGGTCTGTCCATCGCCCCGTGGATCCCATATCTTGACAAGGTCACGCAAGGCACCCGGACTCAGCTTGTAAGGTCAGAAAGTTGTCCAGTTGCTCTAAACATCACTGCGGGGTGACATTGGCTACTCTATATTGTGCGAATTCTGGCCTGGGAGCTGCCTCATTGAATATGGCAGTGGAAATTAATTTATAGGAAAAAAAGAGAGCAGGCTCGATACATTTCTCATCCTGCAGTATGAATACGGCCAGTGGAAATTGTTCATAATTGAGCAGGAAAGTAAAATGGGACAATCACTTGATGTAGCCAGGAAGGGGAGCACCCCCACCACCTTCCCCCCCCCCCCACACACAACACCCCCCTTTCAAAGCATGTGCGAATACTTACCTGAGCAGGAAAAAGAGATCTGATAATTAAGTGCAGCACTAAACAAATGACTAGGGCACAAGATTTGGCCTCTGGGGGGATCTTGGGACGTGGGTGCCTGTGAGCAAGCGGTGAACCTGATCTGGAAGAGAAACTGTGGGAAAAGGTGAAAATCCATTATTAAGGAATGGAAGGAGAGGGCTGATAGCAAATGGCAAGACACCTTGCTAGCCAGCTGGAGAAATAATGCCAGCGACAGGGAGATGGAAGTATTAACAGCAGATGGGACTCTGAAGGGCTGGGAAGAGCTAAAGGCAGAATGTGAATGGGTGGATGGTAGGTGAAAAAGAGAACAGGATAAACAGTGCAAAGAGGCTAAAGCTAGGGAGATAAATTAGAGGGGTTACAGCAGCAGCATTGCAAGGAAAATAAAAGCACTTCTCGGGATCCCTTTGCTGTATGAATTTGTCACCAGAAGAAGCAACTAAATGGCAGGGGCAGATGGGTGAGAATAATGGAAAGGGCCCAGTACTCACCTACGAGGAATTAAATGACAGATTCAAAGATGACTCTCAAGTGAATCAAATTGTTCAGTCGTTAGAACGCGCCCTGCAACAGCCTGTTAACATTAGCAAGGTCCTAGACTGCAAACCCAAGGTGGGACAGTCCAGGGAGACTTCTGGAGAGATTTGTTGCCTGCTTTGGGACCTTTGCTGCGGATCAAGGTTTTAACTCTGGGAAGGACTCACCATTGTTTAACTCAATTATTCTACAATGTGTCCCCCTCAAGCCTTGCTGACATGATACACACAAACAATGTGGACTGGTCTGAAAACACCATGTCCCAGATGAGAAGAGCCTCCATGTATTACTAGGAAGGTGAGAATGACCCCAAACCATGCTCCAAATCTTAATGAAAAACAGAGTTCATTCAGCTACTATCCCGCATCCCCCCCCCCCCCCACCCCAAACCCACCCCTCCCCCGAGCACTGTGCACCCTCGCTGGAGTCAGGATACCCCCTGGGCACAGACTTTTCCCCAGATGCTGGTCCAAAGAAATCCACCAAACCACCTCTCCCCACGGGAACCCTGGAGGGGGGCATGGGGGATGGGGCCAATTCCCAGTCAGGCAGCCAGCCAGTGTTCCAACTGTGGGAGGCCCCGTCACTGGAAGGCTGAATGCCCCCTTCGCCCAGCACCTGACTATCCAGGCCCGGACCTGCCACCCCGAACTTGTTTTGCCTCTAACAATCCATTCGCCTGATTTTCAAACAGTAATGTCCCAGTTGTCAGCACGTCCCCTCAGCAGGAACCTCACATCTCCTTGCAGATAGCTGGAAAGTCAATCCCATTTATGGGAGATAATGGAGCAACTAACTCCACCCTCGATCAGGAAATTGTGAGGAGTAAGGGATTCCAGCTATCAGGTGACACCGTGGCACTCGTTGGGTTTGAAGGGACCAGCAGGATATTCCCTAAAACTGTTCCGCTGGAAGCTGAGTTCTGTGGGTGAGTCTGTTCTATTTCCTTCACAGTGACAGCCAGGACCGGATGGAGCCTGGTCTGCTTTATCCCCAAGGAGTCGAGATCACCTATACAGATGAAGGCATTTCGGTGGGACTGCACGGCCAGGCCCAGTTTCCTCAGTTTATGGCCTCCCAGTGGTGGGGACTCAGCATTAAACAGTCTGCCTTCACATTGCCACTCCCGAATCTGGACCCCAATGTGACGGTTTGCTATGACTCTATGGGATGCTCCACAGACCATGGCCAGTACTACACACCATTTGTATGTATGGAATTCATTGAGGTTGAAGGTAAGGAAGGCTCTGCTTATCTTGTTCTGATCCCACATTACCTATGGTGGCAAACAGGGTTGGTAGTCCCACACATCACCTGAAACGTCAGCTCACGGTTTAAACCCAAACATGTGGGCCACCTTGCTTACACCCTCTTGCAACTCGCTTCCAACACCAGGGGACTGTGGCAACACTTCACAGAGGGCCGTTTGAAATACTGAGAATCCTCACAGCAGAAGGTCAGCATCCTGACCCGCCATGCATCCTCTGTGAACCCAAATAGGGCCTTTGAACCCCAGCTGTGGGCTGCCCCCAACTATGAAGTCGACTGCACACTTTGCCTAAAGGCAAACCAGAACCTACCTTCAATACCACAGTAACCCCTCCAACCAGAGGCAGAACCGGGAATCCAGACCTCTTTTCGGACACAAGGTATCTTGGTCAGGTGCAAGTCACCTTGCAACACCCCAACCTTCCCAGTACCCAGGCTGACAGGACTGGAGGCTGGTGCAGGATCTGAGGAAGATCAATGAGATTGTGGCGCTATTACACCCCCTCGTCCCAAACCCAGCTACCATATTAAGCTGCATACCTGCTTTATATCTTTACCATTATTGATCTACAGCATGCCTTCTTTTCCGTCTTGCTACACCCGGACTCAATAATTCATTTGCCTTTGCCTACAGTGGCCAGCAATATACTTGGACCAGCCTGCACCAGGGATTTGTCCACTCACCGATCCTATTCTCACAAACCCTCCATAATCAATCACGGACCCTGAAACTCCCATACGGATTGTCCAACATGTAGATGACTTGCTTGGCGCCAGTAATAGCCTGCGAGACGGATATTACAGTATTACTGAACTTTTTACTCTCCCTTGGGTGTGTGGTTCCGCCCCACAATGTCAAGCGCTGTCAAAAGTGGGTGAAAGTTTTGGGGCTTCTCTCCGCAGGGAAATGAAAATTGACGGAAGAATGCATTCCGCCCAATGCAGAAACCCCGCCACCTACTACCCCATAACAAATGTGGACCTTCCTTGGACCTTTCAATTTCTGTAGGCAATGGATTCTGAATGTCGCCCTGCACACTCGCCTACTGACTCCGCTGGCATCAACCAATGCTCCCCTCAACTTCACTCTAACAACTAAGCAGCTGATGGCATTCACCAAACTGAAAAACCGCCTTCTACAAGCCCCAGCCCTCGGCCAACCCCTGTACGACTGAACGTTCCAACTATATGTTACCATTAAAGATGGATGTGCCACAGCTGTCCTCACCCAAACTCACGGAGACAGGAAATGGCCGGTGTCATACTGTTCAACCCAGTAGCAGCTGGCTTCCCACCCTGCTCACAGGCACTCCCTCCTATACATGTCCTCGTATTAGTCACCTCAAACACCACTCTACACCAGCCAGTGGTGGCTCTAACCACACACTCCGTTGTTGACCTTCTCATCTCCCGGCAGACTCAACAATTAACACAGGCACGGGCCAGAACAAATACAAAGCAGCCCTACTCAACAACCCGCTACTGACCTCTCATTGCACCATCCTGAATCTGACCACCTTCCTGATGGAACCCCCACAGCCGAACATGATTGCCTGCTCTGGAATCACCTTTCCACCTCTGCTCGCGGTGATTTAGCTGACTTACCCTTACACATAGACTTCACCTTCGATGTGGATGGCAGCTCCTACATTTCACCTGCTGGTCAGCAATGCTCTGGATATGCCATTGCTACTGATGATGAGGGATTGAATGCGCGGGCTTCAAAACCCCACTATCAGTACAAAAAGCTGAATGTTCACCCTCACGCGGGCTTGTACCCTGGCTGAGGGCAGTTTGGCCAATATTTTCACAGACTCTCGCTATGCTTTTAGCGTTGCACACGACTACCATGCCCAATGGGAACATAGGGGATTTTTAATCTCTACAGGGCAACCCATTAATAATGCTGTTTTTGTATATAATCTCTTACAGGCCTTCCAGCCCACACCAGTGCAACTGATAGGGTCTCTAAGGGCAATGTGCAGGTAGATGCTGCCACCAAACAGTCAGCATTACACCCCCCTTTCCTAGTTCCCTTGGGCTTGCAGCAATATCTGGTCACAAAAAGTATCAGAACGGGTATGCCAGACCTGGGTGAGATACTTAACTTACAGGGGGATGCCCCTGCAGAGGAACACAGACTGTGGTCACAGATGGGGTGCACCATAGATGCCCATACAAACCAAGGATGACCCCTGTGAAACAGATCTGTGTTCCCTCTTTACTTTTACCTATGTTACTAGACTATGTACATAACTGTACCCACCAAGGCAAGGAGGGAATGGTTAACACTTTGTTACAAACCTGGTGGCACCCCAACTTCCAGAAGGCAGCTGAGAAACGAGCATGAGCATGCCTAATCTGTCAAAAAAAACAAATGTTGGAAAAGGGTTGCCTTGCAGTTTGGGAACTACCCCCTTACCTGGTTGGCCTTTTAATTGTTTACAACTGTATTTTGTAGAACTACCCAAAGTACAGTGTTATAAGTACTGCTTGGTAATACATGTCTTCAGCAGATGGATTTGAGGCAATCCCAACAACTGACAACACAGCTGCAACAGTAGTAAAAATACTGCTGAAGGAAACAATTCCCCACTATGGACTCCGGAGACTGCTAGCTCAGATAATGGGCCACACTTTGTGGCCAAAATTAACCAGGAAATTTGCAGGCGGCTGGAGTGGTAGAATGGGCAAATGGCACTCTAAAAAACAACTAGCAAAGTTAAAACAGCAAACAGGCCTAAATTGGTTGAAGGAACTCCCCCTAGCCCTATTCCACATTAGGGTTGCCCCTTCTAGTAAGACTGGTCTGTCCCCTGCTGAGATAATTTACAGGAAATCCATGGGGACCTGGGATAGTCCGACCACCCCCTCCTCCTCCTCTCCCCCCCCCCCCCACAACCCGTCCCCCCCTCGTCTCCCTGAGAAATTTGATATAAGCACACTGGGAGAGGAGGTGGAGTATACCTACAGGTACTAACCAAAACTCTCCAAAGCTTGCATTCACAGATACGCCAGGCTTACCAAGAAAGCAACGATCTGTCTGAAGGGGAATACCCGCTGCTGAGCCAAGGGGACTTCATCCTGATAAAGGACTGGGAATGAAGAAAGCTGGGACCATGATGGAAAGGACCGTTCCAGGTTCTACGAGCCACTCCCATGGCTGTGAAAGTACAAGGCCATCCCTGGTGAATACACAGAACCGACTGCAAAAGAGTCAGTGTGGAAGCAGACAACCACTAAGGACAACGTTTTCCATACTTGTGACTTTGTTGACTTTGGGAGATAGGCCCTTGAGAAAGGGTAGATCCCAAATTGACACCCCTCAGCATAATACTTTTTTGCACCTAGCTGACCAGACAGCCTGCGTAACAGAGAGATACCCACTGCTGGGTATGTGCCCACATGCCACCCCACTCAGTGGGAGGAATCCCTTTGTGGCCCATGCCTTTTCGTGGCAGGAGCTGGTCAAATGGCTACTGCATAGAGGCCCTTCCGGTGATCTTGTTAACACTGAGGACGCACGAGAGTGGCGGGCAGCAGGGTATAACCTGACCTCATTCAGGGGCTGATATCACCCCAGTTATAACCAATCACATAAGCCCCCCTTCCTTTTAGTTCTCAATAATACCATGGACTACCACCATTTGCTTCAGGCGGGAAGGGAAGGACACCAAATGCATTATGTGGGAATGGGTGAGAGCGTATCTACCATTCCTTGGGTCAAACCCATTCAGAACTTAACAGAATACGGGTACTTTATATTCGATTGGTCCACTGTCCTCAACAGAACCTCAGGCCACCTCTGGAATAACCCTGCTCCCAGACAGTGGTGGGGGGATTGGCATTGTTTCCACCCCGACAGCTTACAATGGTACATACTTCATTTGCGGGTTGAAAGCCTACCCCTGGCTTCCCTCAGTTTGGGAGGGGCATGCTATATGGAGTATGTCGACCCCGCATTTGGGTCCTGGGCAACTTGCCATCACCCCTGAGATCCAGGAGGTCACTTGCTGGGTTCCTCACCTGGGTGGGAATGTTCTCTCCCCAACAGGAATCTATTTACAATTCCAAGAATTTAGCCAGCTCAAGACCATATGGGAGAGGTTGCAAATGATACGGCTAATGCTCTAACTGAGATTAACACAGAACTACTCACAGTTAGGGCTGTGGCCCTCCAAAACGGTTTTCCACTTCCTGCTAGTCAAGGAGGGCAGTACCTGTGCCACGGTGGGTGCAGAATGTTGCACCTACATCCCCGATGAGTTCACCAACATCACTGAGCTCTCTAAACACATCACACGGGGAACCCAGACTCTCCAAACTATTGATGGGGGGTTTAGCGATGGTATGGGAGGGTGGTCACTAGGGGGCATTCTTGGAGAACTGGGAGGCCTGCTGGTGCATATCAGAATCACCAGACTAATTGTCATCTCCTGCATTTTAGTATTCCAGTGCTCATGGCTACTGCTGTCCGAATGCTTCCATGACAAGCTCTGAAGGGGAGTCCTGGTTGATTATCAAATGATCAAAAGGAGGGAATGAGGAAGTTAAAATGTCACAGAAGGGTCAGTTCCATGCTTTGCTTCTCTTTCAGGGCACATTGGGGACTTTAGGGTTAAAAATCCCACTACCATAAAAATTTACTGCAACAGCAACTGAAAGCCTGTACTCTTTCAATCCACACGTGTGGATTTCCCAATTCCATGCAAATAAGCCTAGACAAGACCTTTGGCTTTTCCAGAATCTAGATTAGAGTGGTGCTGGAAAAGCACAGCAGGTCAGGCAACATCCGAGGAGCAGGAAAATCGACATTTTGGGCAAAAGCCCTTCATCAGGAATCCTGAGGAGCAGGAAATTCGACATTTTGTCCTTTCCAGACAGGACTAATAGCCCTGGCCCCAACCCGGTTAACTGCCTCCCCCTCCCATTGTCTTACTTCCCCTCCATATTTAGCATAAGTATGCGAGTCCCCATTCACTTCCCCTCCATGTTAACACAGGTGTGCGAATTCCCCCAGTTACCTCATCTCCATATTAGCATAGGCATGAGAGTTCCCCATTTGTAGCAGACATAACCTTTCTGCCTTAATTCCTTTCCATTAATACATAATCATGGAAGATACGATAATCGGTTTCTATAGTCCATTCACACATTATTATAGGACATTGACATTCATCAGGTTTTGTAAAATCATAATTGCTTACTTTAAGTTATGTGATGTCAGTCATCAATGTGATTGAGACGTCTTTGTTCAATTCCTATAAAATATACTGTCTCTGGGTGTAAGGCAGAGATTCGTGAAGAAGAGTTGCTGCAAGTAGGCACTCGGCTACTTTAGTGATGCTTTGAATCTCTCGCCAGCTGTCTGATAATAAAACTACTGCTGTTGAACAGAAAACTTGTGTCATCCCGATTTGTGGAAAAAAGCAGACATCAACAGAGGTCCAAGGAGAACCAGGCTCATTCTTAGGAACACAGTACATTGTGAAGCTGCAGTTAACTCACAGGGGTTTAGACCATTCCAGATCGCAGAGTCCACTCTACAATGCAGAGTTCACTCCAGGATGCAGCAAGTGCTCACCTCCATTCCCACACACAGGTGTTCAGTCTTTGCAGAGGCCTAGTCCCAGGGTCAGGCCTACCCACAGGATTAGCTCATCTGGAAAGTTGCATTTTCTCACAAGGGCTCAGTCCAAGCACCAAAAAAACAAAGAAAGCTAAGAGTCTAAGGGCAAAGCCTTGCCACAAAATCAACATTGTCCTCTTCTCAAAGAGAAAAGAGTAACACACAGGCTGTAACCAGCCAATGAAACAACAATCCCCCAATGAGAACTGGGTTACACATTAACTGTATAGGTCAGGCAGTTTAAAAAAAACAGTCCTCAATAAAAAGGAATACCAGTTAAATAATTCAGCCAGTTCAGGAATCAGGACTCCCGCCACCCCCTCCCCCCCTCCCCCCCACCCCCCAAATAAAAGCAGAAACCAGTGACAGCAGTAACACACTGACTGTGACCCAGCCAGCTCACAGCCAGTCCCTTTAGTGAGGAGAATATACATATATATCAGTCAGGGTTAACAGCCCCAATCAGGAAACTCATACTCAGTGAGATCCACTTGGCCAAATATGTTCCTATCACTACAGAAAGTATACAACTGTTCACTGATACTTATTTGTCTCTGGTTGTTGGCACCGAATGTTTCAGTCTTATTAAAGTTGTGGGGACAGCATCCTGCTCTATAGCTAAGGTGTTAGGGAACTTTTCCCTGGGTCATCCTCTTCTCCTTTGGTCTGTCTTCCATCTGGCTGGTGAGGACTGCTCAATGAAGACTGCTGCCTATAAGACCAGCTTGATGAAATCTGCTCTCTGGGACAAATTTCCCTTTGCCCCAGGTCTACTGTCTTCTTGGTCCCTGTGTGGCACCTTCACTGTGGATTTTAACTAGCTCGAGTGCAATTACTCCAGTATGGAATCTGGCTGATTAACATTCTTGCCCCAGCACATCTTTTCCAATTTGAATTTGGCTTCTCTAACTTCCTTGGCACCAACACAATTATTCCAGCATGGAATTGGCCTATCCTTTGTGGGTTTCCCCGGCACCTCCTGACCTGAGCACTCCTCTCTAAACCTGGCACCTATTGTTATATCAAATTTCTAGGAGCAAGTTATTTCTTCTGTGTCAATCAGTTGCCTGACGCTTTTTGGCCAAAGGGCAGCCAGTCATGACATCAGATGATTATTATCTGAGGCTATGTTCCCTAATCTTTCTAAGCTTGTTTTCAAAAACAACATTCTGATAATAGTGTGCTTTTGGCACCAGATGAATTGTTGATGTTCATTTTGGGCATTGTGACCTCTCTGTTTTTCGTCATTCTTCCCTTTGCTTTCACATGATAGAATTTTGAAAAGTTATTTATCACTGTAATAGCTTTTAAATGAAATCTCATTCTACATAGTAAATATTATGAAAATTCAGTTTTAAGTTTTGCCAATATTCAACACTCTTAAGGTATTTCTCCCTGCTTTCCCTACTTCTGAATTTACTTAAAACCTGACATGTCTAACTTTTTCCAGCTCAAAGTCTCGTCACCCTACCATGTTAATTCTGATTCTCTCTCCACAGATGCTGCTTGACAAGATCAGCTGAGCAAATCCTTAATTTTTGTTTTTATTTCAATTGGAAGAAGTATTGAATATAGGTGGTGTTATTGAACATAGGAGGACAAATATTTCAATTAAATGATTTCTCACTTGAAGCAGTGACCAAGTGTCTACACAGTTAAAACTTCACAAGCATTATCA
The DNA here is from genome assembly GCF_037043375.1 of Chiloscyllium plagiosum. NCBI lineage: Eukaryota > Metazoa > Chordata > Chondrichthyes > Orectolobiformes > Hemiscylliidae > Chiloscyllium > Chiloscyllium plagiosum. The sequence goes on along the minus strand of NW_028270164.1, from coordinate 31,182,062 downwards.
GTTACTGCAGAAAATCTTTAAACAATATTTTATGAATGGTAAACCAACCATTTGGTTTTAGGAACTAGGCACTTAAGACATTAAAGACTGAATTATAACTGGAAAAAAATGATCTAAATGTCTAACGGACAGCGCGCATTCATCACAGCTGATGAATAAAAAAGGAACTGTTGCTGCAGAACATACAAATGCAATACTTCTTTTGGAATAATTTTCTGACATTTCATAATGCTCAGTGATGCTGAAGAAATTATTTCCCAGAATGATCAGATAAAGCTATTATGAGACAATAGGTAAAACTGTGCTAAATTCTTTATCAATGTTAAGGTGAAAGTACAAGTTGAAAGGACAAGTACAAGGTGCTTTGAGCAATGACAGAAGCTGTTCTAAATCATTTTTCCTTCTAGCTGAATGGAAAAGATCTTCCATTCTCTCCTTAGGCAGTCCCTCAGAATCAATGATGACTTTGTCCCCCTCCACAGTTCAAAAGGTGCTGAGATTTTTAATAATGCCAATGCTTAACTGCAGAGTCTGCCATCTACGGGGTGGTTGGTGCTTGCAGGGGGGTGTAGATGGGTTATTGTGAAGTTTGACCGCTCCCTTTCAAAGCTTCAACTTCATCCCTGCATATTCCCAGCAAAGTCACTTGATGACATGGTTGCCTTCCTGGATGAGCTTCCTTGAGTTTGGTCAGACACAGGCCAGAGATCACACCGCATGAGTCAACAGGGAGATTTGAGCTCTTCAGGGTTGCTCTGAGGACATTCCTAACACATTTCTGCTATTGTCATATAAATCTCCAGCTATGACTAAGTTTTAAGCAGAGCATTTGCTTCAGGAGTCTGTTGTAAGGCATACAAATGACATGTCATGCCCAGTGGAAGTGTTTTTGAGTGATTTACATGAGAGATAAACTCAAAGTACATTTTTCTTTGGCAACAAAATGGAAACAGAGGATTGCTGAGCTGAGCAGCTGAATACTACTCCTGTTTATCCTAAATCTAAAGATTATGGAAAAGGAGCAGGGATCTGTCTTGTATACATCTTCAATTTATTATGGATGATATTAAAATGTACAACCATTTTAAGATCATTGAGCCATTGTCATTGTCAATATTCAATATAGATTTGGAAGATTTGTGTTTTTTAAATTTATTTGACAGCCAATATTAATATCATGTTTATCAAGATTTACTTAGTCATTATCTGCCTTTTTGGAGTACCTTTCAGCTGTGCTTATTCATTTTACATCTCTATGCATCTAGCGTATTCTATAGACATTAATTAATTTGGTTTCTTCCACCATGGGTTGGACTTTGTTCATACAATGGTGGCTCAAATGACAGGATTCTATGGTCATCTCACAACTAGTGACTTGAATTCAGGGATTCTATCTATACAAGGGATGAACACCTGCCTCTAGGAACCATTGACCAATTGGAAGGCTGGCAAGAGGGGTGACCACAATTGAGATTGCTTACAGCTTGGAGGAGTAGCACAGATACTGCGATTTGAACACTGGCAGCGGGGTCAGGGGCACTGTCACGTAGGACCTGAGGAGGAGAAGATGGGAGATTGAAGAGGGCAAAGGTTATAACTGCTCAGGTGGCAATGCCTTCGAGTTCACAGGGAGGCTACCAGGGGTTCATCCGGCAATCTCTCCAGCCAGTTGAGACCCTTTGGCTATGGTAAAATGTCAATAGCAACTGGAAGATGCCCTTATTTGGCTCCATGTGACATAAGTGGCCTTTGGGCAGGAGGCTATCCTATATCTTCACTGTGATTGCCATGGCTGTGGGAAGCTAACAGCACACACTTTCCTGCCTTTCCTTCCAGATTGTTTGGGCCCTATTTCCCTCCTCACATAGAGTCATAGAGTCATAGAAATGTACAGCACGGACACAGACCCTTCGGTCCAACCTGTCCATGCCGACCAGATATCCCAACCCAATCTAGTCTCATCTGCCAGCATGTGGCCCACATACCCCCAAACCCTTCCTATTCGTATACCCATCCAAATGCTTTTCAAATGTTGCAATTGTACCAGCCTCCACCATTTCCTCTGGCAGCTCATCCCATACACGTACCACCCTCTGCGTGAAAAAGTTGCCCCTTAGGTCTTTTTTATATCTTCCCCCTCGCACCTTAAACCTATGCCCTCTAGTTCTGGTCTCCCCCACCCCAGGGAAAAGACTTTGTCTGTTTACCCTATCCATGCCCCTCATAATTTTGTAAATCTCTATAAGGTCACCCCTCTGCCTCTGACACTCCAGGAAATACAGCACCAGCCTATTCAGCCTCTCCCTATAGCTCAAATCCTCCAATCCTGGCAACACCCTTTTAAATCCTTTCTGAACCCTTTCAAGTTTCACAACATCTTTCTGATAGGAAGGAGACAAGAATTGCACACAAGATTCCAACAGTAGGCTAACCAATGTCCTGTACAGCTGCAACATGACTCTCAACTCCTGTATTCAATACTCTGACCGATAAAGGAAAGCATACTAAACACCTTCTTCACTATCCTATCTACCTGCGACTCCACTTTCAAGGAGCTATGAACCTGCACTCCAAGGTCACTTTGTTCAGCAACACTCCCTAGGACCTTACCATTAAGTGTATAAGTCCTGCTAAGATTTGCTTTCCCAAAATGCAGCACCTCGCATTTATCTGAATTAAACTCCATCTACCACTTCTCAGCCCATTGGCCCATCTGGTCAAGATTGTAATCTGAGGTAACCTTCTTCACTGTCCACTACACCTCCAATTTTGGTGTCATCTGCAAACTTACTAACTATACCTCTTATGCTCACATCTAAATCATTTATATAAATGACGAAAATAGTGGACCCAGCACCGATCCTTGTGGCACTCCACTGGTCACAGGCCTCCAGTCTGAAAAACAACCCTCCACCACCACCCTCTGTCTTCTACCTTTGAGCGAGTTCTGTATCCAAACGGCTAGTTATCCCTGTATTCCATGAGATCTAACCTTGCTAACCAATCTCCCATGCCTCCCAGCCTTCAGCTGCAGGGTCCTTAAAAATCATTCCCATTGTTGTAAGATTCTAAAAGATACACTCATAAGTAGATAGCAAAAACACAAAGTGCTTGGAGAAACTCAACAAATCGGACCGCATCTGTGGAGAAAGAAATACGTGGTTAATGTTTCAAGTCCACTATCCCTTCTTCAGAACTGATGGCATCAAGGAAAAAGTAGTAATTAGCTTGATGACAGAGTATGTGCGGGAAAAGAGTGAGTGGTTAGATGAAGACTGAGGTCAGACTGAGAGAAACAGACAAAGGGATTGTTATTGTAAACCAGGGGAAAAGAAAAGCTAGATAGGTGATAAAGGGGACTATGAGAGGGATGAGAATGGGTTAGCTGTGAAAAGGGTATTGGGGTGGTAAAAGACATGGAAGGAAGTGTTCATGTTCTACAATTATTGAACTTGATATTGAGTCCTGAGGCTGCAGGGTCCCCAAATGGAAAATGAGATGCTGTTCTTCTAGCTTGTGCTGAGCTTTGAGTGGAGATTGTGCATTTTTGATTATTAAATAGGCTAATTTGCTTTACTATACATTCCATTTCATAATAGAGGCAGCAACAAATTACTTTATTTGCATTGTGATGAAGGTACGTGTTATAATATTATTATTTGGAAACTTGGGTTTTAAACTAGAGGATGCAGAGAGTGGTACGTGTACGGAATGAGCTGCCAGAGGAAATGGTGGAGGCTAGTACAATTATAGGATTTAAACGGATGGGTATATGAATAGGAAGGGTTTGGAGGGATATGGCGGGACTAGATTGTGTTGGGATATCTGTTCAGCATGAACGAGTTGGACCGAAGGATCTGTTTCAGTGCTGTACATCACTATGAATCTATGACTCTAAATGATGCATAGCTTTAAGGTTTTTAATTTGTATTTCTATATAGCATGCATTATGAAGGGTAAAGTGAAGTTATAGTTTTAGTTTTGGGTTGTGTGAGTGTCTCAGCATTGTTTGAAGATTTGTTTACATGAATCTAAATGAGGTCTTTAAAACCATTGAGATAAATGTTTCCGTGCAAGAGGCACAAAGACTAAGAGCAAAAACAAACTTCTCAAAAGTGGCCTACATATCAGGGAGACAGAAATGGAGAAACATCCAGAAAACCAGGTAATGTGTACGTTCAATCAGAGTGAAAAAATGCCATAGCTTAGCAGTCTACAAAAGGTCAGAATTGGAGAAAAAGTCTTGAGTGGCTTAAGAGAAAAATATCCAGACATAGGAAACTGCTGGAAGCTATGGTGTATGTTCAAAATCAATGTGTTTGCTATAAAAGTGTTCAAAAGAGTTAAAAAGAATGCTTTAGAAACCAATTCCAGCCATGCCAATTGAACAAGGAATTTTACATTGGAGAGAGTGTTGATTTGCTGAAGTTTTTGAGTTGAATTAAGGTTATTGTTGAGATGTGTTGTAATATATCTGAAGAAACTAATTAAAAAATCTACATCATGCACTTATTAAGAGTCACAGAATCATTGAGATGTATAGCACAGAGACTCATCCATGCTAACCAGATACCCTAACCTCACCTTGTCCCAGTTGCCAGCACTTGGCCCATATCCCTCAAAACCTTTCCTATTTATGTACCCATCTAGATGCCTCTTTTAAATGTTGTAATTGTATAAGTCTCTACTATTTCTTCTGGCAGCTCCACCATCTCCTCTGGCAGCTCATTCCATACATGCACCACCCTCTGTGTGGAAAAGTTGCCCCTTAGACCCCTTTTAAATTTTTCCCTTCTCAACCTAAACCTATGCCCTCTAGTTCTGGATTCCCCTAACCCAGGGAAAAGACCTTATCCACATGCCCTATCCATGCCCCTCACAATTTTAAATATCTTTATAAGGTGACACCTCAGCCTCTGACACTCCAGCCCCAGCCTACTCAACTTCTCCCTATAGCTCAAATCCTCCAACCCTGGCAACATCCTTTTAAATCCTTTCTGAACCCTTTCAAGTTTCACAACATCTTTCCAATAGGAAGGAGACCAGAATTGCACGCAATATTCCAACAATGGCCTAACCAATGTCCTGTTCAGTTGAAACATGACCTCTCAACTCCTGTAATCAATACTCTGATCAGTAAAGGTAAGCATACCAAGCACCTTCTTCACTATCCTGTCTACCTGCAACTCCACTTTCAAGGAGCTATGAACCTGCACTCCAAGGTCTCTTTGTTCAGCAACACTCCCGAGGACCTTACCATTAAGTGTATAAGTCCTGCTAAGATTTGCTTTCCCAAAATGCAGCACCTCACATTTATCTGAATTAAACTCCATCTGCCACTTTTCAATCCATTGGCCCATCTGAACAATGTCCCATGTAGTCTGAGGTAATCTTCTTTGCTGTCCACTAGACCTCCAATTTTCATGCCATCTGCAAAATGCATCTTACTATACCTCTTATGTTCACATTCAAATCATTTATATAAATGGTGAGAAGCAGTGGACCTAGCACTGATCCTTGTGGCATACTACTGGTCACAGGCCTCCAGTTTGAAAAGCAATCCTCGACCACCACCCTCTGTCTTCTACCTTCCAAAAGTTCTGTATCCAAATGGCTAGTTCTCCCTGTATTCCATATAATCTAACCTTGCTAACAAGTCTACCATGAGGAACCTTGTCGAACAACTTACTGAAAACTATATAGATCACATCCACCACTCTGCCCTCATCAATCCTCCTCGTTACCTCTTCAAAAAACTCAATCAAGTTTATGAGACGTAATTTACCATGCACAAAGCCATGCTGACTACCCCTAATCAGTCTTTGCCTATCCAAATACATGCAAATCCTGTCCTTCAGCAACTTGCCCTTACTTGGTCTGCATTTATTAAGCAAGCGCTCTTGTGGTGGACTAGTAAAATCCATATCTCTGAACCAGAGGTTCTAGGTTATGTGTGTCAAAACAGGTTAATTATAATAACTAAATCAAAGGTATCACATAAATATCTGTCAAGTTTGTATAGTGGTCGTGTCCCTGGGTTAGAGGACCTAAGTTTAAGTCTTGCCAGCTTCAGAAGTGTATCATAACTGGCTGTTTAAAAATGTCTACAATAAGACATATTGATATTGTTTGATAATGAAGCATGTTTAGTGAAAAGCCAATGGTAAAAGATCTTTGACACCAGATAGTTCAGCTTTGCTGCAAATGAATACAAAGACCAACATGCATACATGCAACTACTTTCACAGATTACTTGATATCCTTTAGGTGCTGGTGCAAAACAGAATTGAGTGCTACAAACATTGGCCTTCAAAACCAATCAACCATGAATGCTACAAACATTGATTTTCCTGTCATTTTATAAATTTCAGGCATCTGTGAATAATCACACGTTATATTTAACTGTATCTTATAAAAAGCTACGAATGTGAATGGATAAAGTGAACAAAAAAGAAAAATAGCCAAAAGAAGTAGGGGAAATAATGACTACAGGAACAGGAAGGCATAGAGATTATCATAGAGGGAAGAATACAGCATGATTCTACAGGACTGAATACTGAGTGAAAGTGAAAAACTTTAGAGAATTTTAGAGAATTACAGCACAGAAGGAGACCATTTTGTCTATCCAAGCTAATACCACTTTGCAGTCTTGTTGCACAACACTTACCAAAAAAACAAAGAACTACGGATGCTGGAAGTCAGAAACAAATGTCTGAAGAAGGACACTGGACCCAAAACCTTAATTCTACTTTCTTCACAGAGGCTGCCTGACCTGCTGAATTTTTCCAGCAATTTCTGATTTTGCATAGTGCTTTAATACTTTTTCAGTGCGATGAGAGTTTCTGGTATTACCAGCCTATCTGGTAGTGAATTCCAGATTTCCTGGGTGAAAGCACACACTCACCTCTCCATTAATCCTTCCACCAATTATTTGTATTCCATGCCCTCTGGTTATTTTCTTTCCTTTATTCTTTCCTGGGTGTCACTAATTGAGCCAGTAATTGTTGCCCATCCTAAATTGCCCTTGAACTGAAAGGCTTGTTAGGCTATTTCAATGGGTGGTTCAGAGTCATCCTCATTGTTGTGGAGCTGAGTCACACAAAAGTCAGACAAGGTAAAGGCAACAGATTTCCTTCCCTAGAGAACATTGGTGCTAGATTAGATTCCCTACAGTGTGGAAACAGGCCCTTCGGCCCAACAAGTCCACACCGACCTCCGAAGAGCAGCCCACCCAGACTCATTCCCCTACATTTACCCCTGACTAATGCACCTAACACTATGGGCAATTTAGCATGACCAATTCACCTAACCTGCATATCTTTGGACTGTAGGAGGAAATCAGCGCACCCGGAGGAAACCTATGCAGACAAGGGGAGAATGTGCAAACTCCACACAGGCAGTTGCCCAAGACAGGAATTGAACCCAGGTCCCTGGCACTGTGAGGCAGCAGTGCTAACCACTGAGCCACCATGCCGCCACGGATATGGCCTGGCTACATGCTCCATCACTTTGATGAAGTTTAATGAAGGTAATAAAACATGAAACAGTCCTCCAGACTTCATCCCTGAATACACTCCTATGAACAATCTATGCCAACTCATATCACCTCACACTCCCACTTATTTTCCAGAGCCCCTGTGTTTTCTGTGTAAACCTATGCCCTTGTACTCACCTTCCATGGATCCTCACACTTTCCATACCCTATGCCTCTTTGCCCACCGTACATCCTTTCAGCTCCCTGCCAAATTGGTACAAGCTTGTGAAAACCCCTAACTCCTGCACAATCATTTGTCCTTATCCCTACCATGTCAATTTAACCAATATTCATCATGGGCAGATCTAAAGAACTTTATTTAATCCCAGTGTAGATCCTATGCCATCAATGTAGTTGATTACCACATTGTTTTAACAGCTAAGGAACACACCACCGAGATAATGAAAAGGTGTGAAATCAGACATTCAGCACTAATCCTGTAATGATATACCTCAAGATTATTTCAACAGACAGAGTGAAATATCAAGCCCTGATTTGTTTAGACACTGCATAAAGTTCTCCTCCCATAGCCAAAATATTTAAAGGGCAGTTTTAAAGGTCTTGACAGCACTTTTTTACAGCTCTCTGTTGACAACTCCTTGATAATTTCAATTAGTGTAAGCATATTTCATGTACATTAATGTCTACTTATAACAACTATAAAGGACAACCTACCCCTTCCAAAGTCCAGCTTCCACCCCCACCAAAATATTAATTACTTTATTTGTATTGTGATGAAGGTTAGTGTTATAATATTATTATTTGGAAACTTTGCTTTTTAAACTAGAAAAATGATACATAGCTTTAAGTTTTTTGTAAGTTATATTTCTTCATTGTGTGCATTATGAATACTAGAGTGAAGTTATAGTTTCAATTTTGAGTTCTGTGAGTACTTCAGTATTGTTTGAAGGTTAATTTACATTAATCTAAATGAGATCTTTAAAGCCATTGAAGTGAATGTTTCAGGGCAACAGGATCAAAAGCTAACCCCAAAGGTGTTCTGGGACCATAGCCTAAAGTGTTACATGTCTCCGAACAAGGTACCCTGTCACTTCAAAGAATTTCACTTAGACCTTCTGCTATTGGGTATAAAGTGCACAGGTTGTCTTTGGAACTCTTTAAAAACAGATCTGCTTGAGATGGTTGCAGTTTGACATGTGTAATTTCTTTCTCAAATCACAAATATGCCAGTTGGAACACACATCCATTCCCCTTCTTTTGAAATGGTAGATATCATGTTTGAGGGCAGGACAGGCCTCTACATGATGCTCCAGTACAAATCTATGGAGAACACCATTTGGCACATTCTACCAGTGACTGTTCTCTTAATTGCTACTCTCTGCCTTCTCCATCCAGAACAACTACCTACCAATGTCACAAGGTGACTTTCAATTCTTTCCTGCTCCTACATCCCAATTTTGCTATTCTATAGAATCTCATACAAAGATATTTCCTTATGTCTTGCTTTATTTTTCTTGGACCCCACTCCTTAGACATACAAGTAACATTGTTCAGTTTATAAGGCAAACATAACATGTACAACTAAGGTAATATCAGATAGCCATAGTTGTAGAGTCATATAGCACAGAAACAGACCCTTCGGTCCAACCAGTCCATGCCGAACAGAATCCTAAACTAAACTAATCCCACCTGCCTGCTCTTAGACCAAATCCCTCAAAACCTTTCCTATTTGCATACCTATCTAAATGTCTTTTAAACATTGTAATTGTATCTACATCCATATCTAAGTTCATTCCATATGCGAGCCACACTCTGTGTAAAAAATATTTGCCCCCATGTATTTTTTAAATCTTTAGTGACAAACATGTTAAACTGTTATTTAATAAAAAGGTCAATTCAACACACCAAATTTACAGACTCTACTGGAAAATAAAACTGTATTTGAATAATCAGTATTCCCATATTAAAAGTAATGACATACAGTGTATTGATGTTATAATAATTTGTCAGAGAATTTTACTTGTATATTAAAAGAAATATATTTATTATAGCCAACTGAACCACAATTCACAAGAAATAATTTCCATATTTTAAAATATTTTTATACAAATATTTTGTATTTTGCTAACATTTAGGATAAATTTGAAATTGTTGATGTTGCATCTGCAGTACATTATTAAAATCAATTTGAAAAAGATAATTAAAAATGTCATTTATACACTGATGTCAAATACTTTTTTGCATTGGAGCCTGCATCTCAGCAGCATGTGACCGTTTTAGGGAAAGCTTAAAAATCTGAAATACTACCCATAGAAAATTTTCAGTAAGCTTACAAAAGCCTGTTTATTCTATTTGAAGTTCAAAATGATGACAAAATATTTTTCCTTACCACTTATTTCAAGACAGTGAGCTCGATCGCTGTTAACGCAGCCCACAACTTAAAGTGTCAGTTTAAGTTGTTTCTTGATCTTTCACAAAATGGTGATGTTTTAATTGTTTTCACAATAAAGGCCATTTTACTCTGGCAGTAAAGCACTGCCTGGACTTGAACAATTTCTTTTCCCTGCCAGTAAGAACCACCAAAATATAAATATTTAACCTATAACTCTAAAACTGGACATGGGAAACTTGCATCAATGTATAAAATTTGACACACATGGAGAACGATTGATATCTGTACTGATTTTCTTTCTTTAAGCAGTTGTGAAAATAAGGTGATGTTTGTCAGCCAATCGCTAATTTTAATTTTTTTATGGAAAGGATTCCATAATAGCATACTAGGTTATATGAAAGCATTAGATTCAGTGCAAATTTAGTTGGTCTTAACTGAGATAACACAAGTGGTCTTCACATCCTCAAATTGGATGAAAACCATCAATGTTCTTGACCACCAGTGGGATCCACTTGAAAGTAGTCTTTATTTGAAGATGGGATAGGACAATCAGCAATGGTAAATATTTCCAATAAAAACTGTTTATCAGACATTTTGATGTGGTTGGAGGGGACTGCAGTGACCTGTGAAGCCATATTCCATCAGGAGTCTTCACTTTGAGAAAGAAGATATGAGATGAGAAAATCAAAAGCATAGTGAAGATTATCTCAGATAGAATTCCGTGTTAAGTGGAAACTGTAGTCCTGTACTCCAAGCAGACATACAAAAATGATTTCAGCTGCTACTACTTGGACTCCATTTCCCAACTGAATGAACTTTACATTCATTCTCTACAAAAGACAAATGTCACCCGAAATGACAATGCCATTTGTTGACTGTCATCAGTAATGGAAATCAACATCCTGGAGGTTACCATTGACTAGAAACTGAATTGGACTAGCTATTTACTGTTGCTACAAGAGCGGTACAGAGACCAGGAATACTTCAGTGAGTACCTCATCTTCTAACTCTGAAAGCCTGCCTACCAACTACAATGCACAAGTCAAGAGAGATGGAATGCACGACACATGCCTGGATGAGTGCAGTTCCAACAATATTAACGAAGCTACACAACATTCAGGGCAACACAGCCTGCCTGTTTGATTGGCACCATATCCTCAAACATCCACTCCCTCAACCACTTCAGTAACAGCAGTGTTTTTCTTTTACAGGATGCACTGCAGAAATTCATCAGGGATCCTTAAACAGCACTTTCCAAACCCATGATCACTTCCAGCTAAAAGAGCAAGGGCAGCAGATATATGGGAACATCACCACCTGCAAGTTCACCTATAAGCCACTGACTAACTTGATGTCCAACCTGATATCGCTATTCCTCCAGTATCGCTGGGTCAAAATCCTAGAACCACCTCCCTAACAGCATTATGGATCTATTTACATTACATGGACTGTAGCAGTTCAAAAAGCAGCTTACTACAATATTCTCAAGGGCAGTAGGAATGGGTAATAATTGCTGGCCCAGCCAGTATTCCATGAGAGAGCAAAAAAAAAGGCAAGATAGAGAAAGGAATTGCAGATTTGTTATAGCACAAATGCAGCCATTTGGCCTGTCAAATCTGTGCTACCTCTCTGAAGCAACAAATCACTTAGTGCCACTTACTGCCACCACCAAAGTTTGGTTCGGACCAATTTTAAATTGGCATCTAGGCCAGTCCATTTGTAATTGTAGAATGCTTTGTGAAATTATGGTAAGTAGCAAATTATTATTTTTCCGGTCATAAATCAATAAATTGTCATCTTGTTTAAATCCTTCCATGATGTCACTCTTCCCTATCTTTGAAACCTTCTCTTTCCCCAAATTCTCAGACTTCTGTCTCTGTCCAATTCCATTCCCACTCACCACTCATTTACTTACCATGGGGAGCTGTGCTTTCAACTGTCTACACCATATTATCTGCTGGGAGCACAGGACTAGAGTCCTTACTTAAACAGAATTTTAGCTGAGATAAACTTTGCTATACTTATGATTTTCTCTTCTCATAGCTTCTTTCTTGAAGTGAGAACTTCTGATGGAATATACATTCCTAAACCTACCTTTTTCATTTCTCTAAGCTAAATTCTGTTCATAACTTATTACTTTAACAAAACATTTGACCACTCTCCTAACAGTTGCATCATCAACTTGATGATTCCCATTTTCTTGACTATCCCTCTATGGGACTTGACTGTTCTATTTCAGTTCATTTTTACATTAATTACTGTCAAAATAATGGAACAGTCAATCTGTCTCTTAACTTCAAGAACAGATTTTGTCAAGAATGGTGAAAAAACTGGAAAGAAGGGAGGCTGTGAGGTTAATAGCAATTCTCAGTAGAAAACATTTTTTTTTGGTGGTATCTTAATGCAATGCAGAAGACTCAGGTTCCTGAATACTATTTCAGGACTGGTACATCAATTTATACTGAAATAGAAATGTTTAGCATTGTAGATACACTAGTATTTTATTCATCAGTTTACTACTATTAAATCTGTGTTTCACACTCTGTGAAATGCATCACTGCGTTTAATATATTTGGCTCTTTATCCTTATTATGAATAGTTGCTTTACGAAAATACTGTGTCATTGATTAGCCTTTATAACTTTGTAAATAAAGTTTTAAAAACAGGAAATATAAATAAGAATAATTGTTAAGAAGCATCAATAAGTACTGAGTCTGAATTACAAAACATGTGCAGGTGTACATTAGGTGCCACTTGCTGAATATATCAGAGCTCTGTACAATATAGTTAGCACCATGAATACAGAAGGATTAACATTGACAGTCCAGTGGATGGGCAATTGAGTTCATTCAAACAAAAATGATATTAACATTTTGAGTAAATCTCGGTTGTGATCTTTGCATTATTCCAGAAAGCCAAAATGTAAGTCTTATAGGTCATGTGTAAGTATTGCAAGTTTGGATGGATTTGCTGTATGGTATTTCTTCGCCAAGGTGAATGATTGTTCCTGTAACTGTTATCGACAAATTGGCTCATTTAGATGATCAGGAATTTCAACTCGCAGTAGTTAGTCTTTAAAACTGGCTTGCAACTTCCGATTCTTCTGACATGTACCATTGGTTTTGTGGATATTCTTTCATCCAGCGTGGTATGTGCCTCTGTTGAATCTAGAACAAAATGATCAGTGCGTTACATCTCATGTAGAATGCACACTCCCTTGTAAAGAAATTAGTGATTTTGATTGTAGTTAGTGATGGGGTAATCAAAAGGAAGGGTGGTGGGTGGTGAGCGAGGAGTTATGCATTTTTAAGTTAGAGACTTTATCAAAATTTTTGTAACGACAGTCAAATTCCGCATTCGAGAAAATTGTTTTAATTAGATAATAATCTTTTAAAGAAAAATGCAGTGGCACCAAAGGAACTAAGATCAAAAGGTTGAAAGAAGTGTTAGATTTTCACTTAAGTCATGTTAGCATTTGTGAAGCCCCTTTACAAAATGAAGTAAATTAAGTGTCTATTTATCTCAGACATGTGAACAAGATATGTAAAATAAGGGAAAATATTAATCAGAAAAAGATAGGAATATGGCATAGGTCAAATAAAGTGGTTTTTTTTAAGGATTTTGAAAGCAGCTGCTGATGGACCTATGGAGAAAGTTTAGGATAGTGGGTTGTAGTTCTTAAAGAACAATAATTGAAATTGGACTTGGGAATAAGGAGTAATCTACTCCCAATGAAGCAGCATTGCAGAAACATATACCTAGAGAGCAGATCACCAAGGCAAATAGTAGATGAATTTAAAAGTTAAAGGAGAATGGGTGGCACGGTGGCACAGTGGTTAGTATTGCTGACTCACAGCACCAGAGACCCGGGTTCAATTCCCGCCTCAGGTGACTCTGTGTGTGGAGTTTGCACACTCTCCCGTGTCTGCTTGGGTTTCCTCCGGGTGCTCCGGTTTCCTCCAAAAATGTGTAGTTAAGCTGAATTGGCCATGCTAAATTGCCCGTAGTGTTAGGTGAATGGATAAATATGGGGGAATGGGTCCGAGTGGGTTGCGCTTCGGTGAGTCGGTGTGGACTTGTTGGGCCGAATGGCCTGTTTCCACACTGTAAGTAATTAAATCTAAAGATGAGAAGATTGAATGGAAAATAAACCAAGATTGAGAAACAGAATGGTCTTATTAGATGCATGTCTGAATAGTATGGACTTACAAAGCAAAGATCAGCTTAGATGACCCTGGAAGTGAAATGCAACCTTTGAACATTTTAGAAATTGGTATGTATACTTAACTCCTTATTATACATAGTTCCTTCATATATCTGGAATAAAAACACACCATTTTGTACCTTAGCAGAATGACTTTTAGTCATACTATCATCTAATAATTTTATTGCCAAAATTTTTTTATTCTTTTGTAGGAATCTTTCTTTTCTCTTCCTGAAGATGTTACCCCTTGCTTCAGGATGGTTTCACTTCAACCCAGCAGCCCAATTCTCATATAATCATCTGTCTACTATGCGTTGGCAGACCAAACATTATTTGCTCTTACCTCCACACAAATGTGTGTTTGGATGGACAGAAATCATGAGTTGAGTCCCTAGCGGATTCTCACTCACAACTGTAGCTGTTTAGCTGGTATCTCAGCAATCTGTCCGCAGGCAAAAGTGACCCTAATGCCATGATTTCTATTATGGGTAAGGCAAGGAAGCCGACTCTTGAATTCACCCCAGTTGACTCCAGTCATTCAACCAGTTGAGCTAACTGGTCCCCCAAGGGGTCTGAGTTTCTGTGGCCATATGAGCCAACACATGCATGGTGTAGTGTAAACTATGGCTTATATTGGAAGGGGCTCCAATTTTCTTCCTATCTCTTTAGTGACCAAGAATCTCTCCTGCTTTTACCAGCTGCCTTTGGTCTTTCTGGAATGATTTACGAATGATACGTGATCTGGTTTGGAATACATTATCAAGTTGTGGAGTGGGACTTGAGTTCAGAACTTCAAACTGGGAAATAGGGGCACTATTCACAACATGACTAGACCTCCTTCCTCCTGACAACATTTCTTATGACTTTTGTCAAAACTTGTTTGTTTTTTCATTCATGTTTTGACAACTGCAGATGAATTTATATAACTGGATACGGGCTTGATACGCAGGCTAGAAATTTTGATATTTGGATTACTTTTTTATGCATCATGGAATGATCTGCTCACACCTTGATGCTGAAGAAGGTGCAATGTAATTAGAAAGCCGTAGGAATCCATCAAGACTGCATTTAGATCACTTTTAATTTCAATGGGACTGGGTTCTGTTCTAACTTGCTTTGTGTGCCACTGGTTTAGGCTGCGAAGTAACACTGCAATGTTTAAGCATGCAATAAAACCGACATCAGTTGAGAAGGGATGACAGTCTTATCTGATATTAACTTGCCTGAACACAGATTTTCTACTTTGAACTGCATTTAATTTGGAAACTGTAAAACCAAGCAAAATTCTAAAAGTAAACTGTATGTACACAATGAATACTTATTTAAACTTAGATACACAGTATAACTTTAATTATTAACTTGTTTGCACCTAATCACATTTGGTATTGTTTACGCTCACCTCAGGCTTTTGGATCGACACATTAAATTTGTACTTCATCTTTCTTCCCTCTGAGCAAAATTATTTTCTGATTTGATGACAAGATGAATTATTACTACGCCAAGTAGCAGTAACTTACATCCACAGACCAGAAAGACAGATAAAGAATGTGGATCTGTAGGCTCTTTGTTAAAGACAATCTAAATACTCAGCAATTGCAAGAAAAATGAAGATTGCAACAAAGATGAAATACTCGACTCGTTTCTCAAAGAACGCAATAATTGCTTTTTGTTTTAAGGATTTCAGGGTATTTTGGCTGATGAAATGGGTGTGTTTTAATAAACATTCATTGCATGCTTATTATTAGTCTTGTTTTAGTTATTCTTTTAGCACATTAAAATTTGCATTATGCCTTGTTATGGCATAGGTTGTTTATGAGGTTTGAGCATATTTATCTCATTAGAGACAGATTAAAGTTCTTTGAACAAGGTTCCACTGAGGCTCCATTGTTATAGCACACCAACAGTGAAGCTGGATTCGGTTGCAATAATGCTTTGCAGTTTACTACCAAATGACAATGACAACGTCAATGGGCTGACCATTTGGATGTGAAGGTAGTTTCACCTTGTGTGGTATCACAGACCTGTTTGGCTCAATCTTAAAATGGATCTTAAAAAATTAGATTGCAAAGCACCAGTTTCACTATCCCAATAGTCAACATATCTTCATACTTGAGGGTTCAAGTTTTATCTTGGAGACAGTAAGGAGAAAGGCATCAACATCTCGGCTTTTCTTGTCTCCTTTCAGTTACAATGAAGTTCAAGCGCAGGTTAAATTTGTCAGCACTGTGTTAAAAATGTACCAGCCTGAATGACATCTGAAGGGTAGATCTGGGTCAAGGGCCACTTTGTTCCAAATAACACTGCAAACCAATGCCCTAAACAAGTAGGGCAGTCGTAATTAGCTATGCAACAGGAAATATACCCCTGCTATCTGATGGTCAGTCCTATAGTTTTGTTGATTAAACTAATAATAATACACCTTGTACACTTTAAAGATTTGTTATCTTGTTTTGATCATAAAGGGAAGGATTTTATACTCTACATTAGGAAAACAGACATATTTATGCAGTCTAGACGAGAACACTGAAAATACTGCCACAGCTAGTGGTAATCCCATGCATTGAATTGCTGTTCCTCAGTCTCTCATCGTGTGATTTGATTTTTTTAAACTGCTCATCTACCAAAACCTAACTTTTAGTTTAAACATGTGCAGACCTGTGATTTTTTCAAAGCTATTTCTGAAGCCTTCAATATTAACCTATTAAATACACTTCCAAATGACCTCTTTAGTAGGACATTAACAGTTTAAAAGCTATAATGGTTCTCTAAGATAAAATACAAAATAAAAGGGACATTTTTTGTGCTGTATGTACTTTCTCCTGAGTATTCCAGGACATTCTCTTGTACCCTGAAGAAGAGTACATCTTTTCTTCATTGGGGATGGTGGGAGTGGGACAGAAGGAGAAGGTTAAAGAGAAAGCTTTATTTTATACATTGGTGTTGTCAAAGATATTTGGTAGAAGACTTTAAATTGATGGTGGCTGAATATTGCTTAATACAAACCAAAAGATTCTATATAATGTTGTAACATCATAAATGTGATAATCTCAACTATAATATAATGCAGGTTTCAGTAAACTGCAAATCAGGGTGATACAAAGATAGTTGTTTAATGAATATTGCCCTCTTGAATTTCTTTTGATCCTTTTTGATTCCCTTTTTTTCCTGTGACTATTTAACCAGTTACATGGCTAACTCTTTATGGTTTCAATGCCTTGACTACCTCAAGTATTTTCAAATGTTTATGCCTTTTTCATGAATCATGAACAAAAAGCAATTAAGAACATTGATTCTTTTAAGAGCATTAAGGTCAAGTGGAGATAGACAGGCAATCCCAGTATTTTGTTAAGTTGGAGTACATCCTATTTAGAATTGCTGTAATTTGCTCATTGGTTGGCAGACTGTGTACTGATAAATCATCGTCTTATGCATGAAACAAGTTTTCTTGAGCAGATATTACTTTTTCAGGCTTAGGTTTGTTTAAGATTGCACTGGAGCAAGAAGATTCTTATAATTGATTTAGCATGTGGAACCAGGTGAAGAAACAAAGCTAAGCAAATCCTGGTGTGGGGACAGGAAGGGTGAGAGTACTAGAATGGGTAGGCAATGGGGGGAAATGGGAATGTGAGGGCGGAAATACCTTGGGGTAGGTCTCTAATTTGTCCAGGAGCTCTTTTTGGAGGTACACCCCAACTTTCATTTGCCAAGCTACAAGCCTGAGCAGGAAAAGCTGCTGGGTTCCATATTTGGTACTGGACTCTGCCCATGGTGGATAAAATCATAGTGGTGGGAGGAGAAGGTCTTTCATTGGCCAATATTTGGATGGACTCAGTTGGCTAAAGGGAGGCAAAGTTCTGAACACCTACTTGACACAGGTAAAATTATATTAGAAGCATATAGGAGAATCTGGAGAAATGGTGCCCAATTCTATTCCCACATTTTATTCTTATCTCATGAGTTTTTTTGTGAATCTTGCAGAGTGCAAATTGGCTGCTACATTATCCTAAAATAATAGTGATCACACTTCAGAAATATTTTGCTGTTAGCGAATTGCTTTGGGACATTTGGAGATTATGAAGGCTCAGTATTAGTTTGCTCATTTTATTGTATAAAGCTCCGCATAGGGAATCACTAAATTTTATAAAATTTGTTCATCTTTCTGAAGAGAAAGAATAAATAGAAGGATAAACATCTACATAAATATTAGTGAACCATAAGGGACTTTTCTGTAAGTATAGAATCTGTGATATAAATTTTCATACTTTGTATTGGAAAATTCTAATTTTGTAATAATAAGCAGGGATTGGATTGTTAAGCATTATTGAAAGTCCCAATCCTCTTTTTAGTCTTGGTTCTTTAACCTCATTGCTTTTTTTCTGCACCAGTCTTACTGTTTACCCGTTTGCTTTCTTTCCCATCCCTGTATCCAAGTGCTGGACCATGAACTTGCATTAGATTGGTTCACACTTCTGAGTAAAGAACCATAGTGGTCTGCCCTGGCCTCCTGCAAGATGGCTGACTAGGACACTCTCCTACTCTTATCACCTGCCCTCGGGCATATTGGAATAATTTACCGGCTGACAATTAACCTGTATGGCCACGTTGCAGGCAAACTTTCCAAGGCTAAAAGTTCTGGAAGCTTCTCACCCAGTGGTAGGAAGCTTCCACTGCACTAAAGCATTTCCTTCTTGCATTTTAAGAAAAGAATAATGAACTAGAGGGGATGTGATTGTGTAATGGCAATGTCACTGGCCTAGTTATCTATAGCCCCAGGCTGATGTTCTGGGCATATAGGTTCAAATTGTACAATAGCAGGTAATGAAATTTGATTTCAATAAAAATTTGGGAAGAAAAACCAAGCTAGCCTAATGATGACCATGACCCATCCGGTTCATTATCATACTTTTCAGAAATGAAGCTGCCACCCTTAGCTGGTCTGGCTTGAATGTGATCCACAGTCATGTGAGTGACTATTAATTGCACTCTGAGCAATAATAGATGACCTATAGTATTATATGCTAGCTATCTCAGAAGCATTTTTTTTAGATTCACAGCCATCGAAATAGGTCACTGAGTATTTTCTAGAATGTTATACCTCTGCCAAGAAATGCCACCACCTACAAAAAACTCCAAATCAGATCTATGTATTTATAGCTCCATGCAGTCCATGATAGGTGTGAAACACTTATTTGATATGGACAAAATTTCAATATAGAGTCATAGAGATGTACAGCATGGAAACAGACACTTCAGTCCAATTCGATCATGCTGATCAGATATCACCTACCAGCATCTGGCTCATATCCCTCCAAACTCTTCCTATTCATATACCCATCCAAATGCCTTTCAAATGTTGCAATTGTATCAGTTTCCACCACTTCCTTTGGCAGCTCATTCCATACACATACCACCCTCTGTGTGAAAAAGTTGCCCCTTTGGTCTCTTGTATATCTTTCCCCTCTCACCCTAAACCTATGCCGTCTAGTTCTGGATTCCCCAAACCCAGGAAAAAGACTTTGTCTATTTATCCTATCCATGCCTCTCATAATTTTGTAAACCTCTAAAAGGTCACCCTTCAGCCTCTGACATTCCTGAGAAAACAGCCCCAGCCTGTTCAGTCGCTCCCTATAGCTCAGATCCTCCAACCCTGGCAACATCCTTGTAAATCTTTTCTGAAACCTTTCAAGTTTCACAACATCTTTCCAATACGAAGGAGACCAGAATTGCATGCAATATTCCAACAGTGGCCTAACCAATGACCTGTACAGCTGCAACATGACCTCCCACCTCCTGTACTCAATACTCTGATCAATAAAGGAAAGCATACCAAACGCCATCTTCACTATCCTATCTACCTGCGACTCCACTTTCAAGGAGCTATAAACCTGCACTCCAAGGTCTCTTTGTTCAACAACACTCCCTAGGACCTTACCATTAAGTGTATAAGTCCTGCTAAGATTTGCTTTCCCAAAATGCAGCACCTTGCACTTATCTGAATTGAACTCCATCTGCCACTTCTCAGCCCATTGACCCATCTGATCAAGATCTTGTTGTAATGTGAGGTAACCCTCTTCACTGTCCACTACACCTCCAATTTTGGTGTCATCTGCAAACTTACTAACTGCACCTCTTATGCTCGCATCCAAATCATTTATATAAATGATAAAAAGTAAAGGACCCAGCACTGATCCTTGTTGCACTCCACTGGTCACAGGCCTCCAGTCTGAAAAACAACCCTCCACCACTACCCTCTGTCTTCTACCTTCTGTTTTGTAGGCACTCATAATTTCAATGTATTTACATTATGATCAGTTCTGTTCATTTCTTTCAGTTCATTTCGCTGATCCACACTGACCAATAAAAGCTATCCTGTCATCCTTGACCAGGTCTCACCTGAATAGGGTGTGCTGGCCGATACATATAATGCTCTCGACCTCTGCTCTGTGAACGTGGACCTCGAAAGGCGCCTTGTCTGTCCAGCGAGCGAGGACGCCCATTCCTCTGCCTAGTGCGCTCATGCCATGACTGTAGCTCCTCTGACACAACCTCCCTCAGCAAGCCCCTGTTGGGGTATTCCTTTAGTGAAGGAGTCCTTACAATCCTGCAGTGTGATGGAGTAATTCGCTGCACGGTCGGTGAATTTTTCTCATCAATGTATTGGCACTCTCTGTAAAGTGGAGTATTTGAGTATTGCACAGTGGAATATTGTCGATTTGGATCCTTTTCCCACATTTGATTCATTGCATTTCCTTCTGTGCGTTCAACTGCTCGATAGTGGGAGAATGACTGGCTTGGATTACAATGATAATATCCACTACCGTGTAACATAGGTATTTCCAGGTTTACAGGCGAGTTATAGACTTGCCAATGCCTTGCTGCTGCTGCATTATATTCATGAGGTGTTGGAATATATGTTGGAGTTGACGTTCCAGAGCTATTGGATTCTGAGCTGGCATACCCACTCAAAGGATATGGCATTAAATGTAAATGATCACTGTTTTTCATTCCAGTAGCATGAAAATCGGGTATAATAACTGCATAATTTGATGATCTTCTTTGGGGAACCATGCTGCGCCCTCTTTGATCAGGAGGTGCTGGGAAACGGCTCACATCTAAATATCTGTTTGGCAGCAAGAAAAGTAAAGTAACTTAGATATATTAACCTTACATTGACCTTAATTATATATGCAAGCTATTTATCCATCTTTTATCCATAACAAAAAATATAAAACAATTGATTAAAGATTAAATACTCTTTTGGAGTAAATTGTTAACTCAAGTCTATTTCAAGTGGTTGTATCCCAAGGCTACAGATCTATTGCATATTCCAGAAAGTATTTATAACTCATAATCATGGTTCAACCTTTACTCAAATTACAAGACCATTTTTTATGTTTAAATGTAAGGAAACTTGGAACTGCATGATTTTGAGTTCTACATGTTTCAGGTGCCATGAATCATTTCTCCAACTAAGTAAAATTTCTGAGTGAAAGTCTTGTACAAATTCTCATTGACTCTCAAATTTAATCAACAAGACTCCAAATCATTTATCTGACCCTGTCATTCAATTCCATTTGGTCTTTTTGTGAAGCTCATTCTTGGTTGAGAAAGAACAAGAATTCTTTGTTTCAAATTTGAGAGTCTTCCTTATATGAATTTCTGAATTTAATTTTTGACACGACATCCCTAACCAATAAACCTCAATAGTTCAATCTAAGTGTACCAGAAAGGTCAGTACTCCAAGTGTTGACTCAATCTGAAATCCTGAAGAAATAAGGTTATTTTAATAATTGAAGGAGGCACTGAAACCCTGATGAAGGACATGCCCGAAACGTCAATTCTCCTGCTCCTGGGATGCTGCCTGACCAGCTGTGCTTTTCCAGCACCACACTCACAACTCACACTCTCTAACATCTGTAGTCCTCATTTTCTCCTAGGCACTAAAATAGCATGACAAAGAAGCTTAAAGAGTCACCCAGTACAAATCAGACAAGGGGCCCTGTTGAACCAATTGAGGAAGCCTGAGGCGTTTAAAGGATAAAGTGATGAATTGCTCTGTTTTCGTTTTTGCAGAAAAATAATTTCACATTGGTATTGTAGAGTAAGCAACCCTTTTTGAATTGATTGTGTTTTCACAGAGAAATCTCTGGAACCTGTCTGGACCTCACTGCTCTAGATGGGTATGGTTTGCATTGTGTTTAAAATGAGGTAATGGCAGAATATTCTGGTAGCCCAGAAAAGCCTCAACACTTCTCCAAAAACTGTCGACAGGTGGAACAGCCCGTAGTGTTAGGTAAGGGGTAAATGTAGGGGTATGGGTGGGTTGCGCTTCGGTGGGTCGGTGTGGACTTGTTGGGCCGAAGGGCCTGTTTCCACACTGTAATGTAATCTAATCTAAAAGATGTGTTTGCCGGCACAGAGTTCAATTTGGGTCAGAGTATAAACGGGTTAAAAACCCATGGTCCCTTTCCTCAGAGAGTAATCCAACTCCGGGAATTGTATCTCCTATCTTGTTAGCTATTATTCTTCAGCACAGTGTCATGATACAAAATATTTCTCACCTAATACCTCCTAATAGGCACTGCCCACCACACTACAGCAAACACTCCATAAATTTTATAGACACATTTTTAAATGAAAGATTTATTTAAAAATTCTAATAAATGATTTAGCAGCTATAGGAACAATGTGCTGACTCCTATCAAATAGTTCAGATGCTTTTCTCATGGTTCGCTGTTATCCTCGATTTGACCAAGTTTCGCTGATTGTGTTATTCTCACAGTGCTAATGCAGCAAGAGAACTGTAAAACTGAAACGTTACAACATTTTATCCCCTAGCAAGTGCAAATTTTACATGTACGTTAAAGATTTGTGCCTGTTGCTCTACACTGGGGAAGAATCATGATCAACAAGCACAAAGTACAAAAGGTACAACGCTGCAACAATACCAACTGGGTAATGCATTAACTTTGCTCAATACAACAAACGTATCCATGTACAATCACATCGCCACCTAGATATCAAGTGGAACTGATTGTAACTGGGAAAGTTCTGCAAAAGGGCTACAGGACCTAAAACATTGACTCTGTTTCCTCTCCATAGATGCTGTTAGACCTATTGCAATCTCTGTTTTTGACTCTAACTGCACTGTTGACCAAATACATTTTGAACCTCTAGACTGAAGAATGTGGTTGAAATTTCATTTGTTTGAGACATTTTGGTTTTAGCGAACAGAGGGGAAAGACTTGCATTTATGTAGCATCATGCATAACCTCAGAATAGCCCAAAATGCATTACAAACTTTAAACTACTACTTCTTTACAGTAGCCACTAAAAATGTAGGGTTTATACTTGTTAATTTGCACACTGTAAATTCCCACATGTGACAATGTGACAATGGCCAGTTAAGTTTATTTAAGTGATGTTGATTCAGAGATAAGTATTTACCAGGATACTGGGGGATAACTCCCCTATTCTACTTCCACCTAGTTACATGGGATGTTTTTCTCCAATCGAGAAAGCTGGAAGTAATTTGGTTTTATGTTCCATTTGAAAGTTTATATTTTTGATATTATATCACTCCCACAGCATCGTATTGGTATCAGCTCAGATTTTTGTGCTCAAATCTCAAGAGTAGAACTTAAATCCACAAGCTTCTCACTCAGAGAAAAAGAGGGTTATCAACTGAGTCACAGCTGATTCTATTTGAGTGTAAGTTAACGCTTGATGCATGCATTTTCAAATAATCCTCTAATTTATGGGTGGTGTTGATTGATCTATTGGTTTCTTTGAAGTTCTTCTGTATGTGAGTCTTTTGTTGTGGTGTAACATGGATGTTTGATCTGGGTAGTTTGATATGACTTGTATACGGTAATGTGTTGGTATTTATGGCTCATTCAAATTTCACATATAAGCATTTAGAACATTGATAAGGTCTGTAAGAGCATACAACCGTAAAACATGCAGCAGAAATTAGGCCATTTGTTCCATCGAGTCTGCTCCACCATTCAATCATGGCTGATAGGTTTTTCAACCCCATTTTCCTGCTTTCTCCCCATAACCTTTGATCCCCTTGACAATTAAGAACTTATCTACCTCTGTTTTAAATATACTCAATGACCTGGCCTTCATAGCCTTCTGTAGTAATAAATTCCACAGATTCACCATGTCATTGGGTTAGTCATCCAGAGCTTCAGACTAATGCTCCGAGGTCACTGGTTTGAATCCTACTGATTAAGCAGGAGGAGGAACTCTACAAATATCCACAAATGGGAGGAGAATCAGCACATTAGTGCAAAAGTCAGGGCTGAAATATGTGCATCTACCTTTACTCAGAAGTCCTAAATTGATGATCCATCTCAGCCTCTGGTTGAGGTCCCCAACATCACAGCTACCACTCTTTAGCCAATCTGATTCTCTCCACATGATATCAAGAAATAACTGGAAGTACTAAATCCAGAAAAGGCTGTGGATACTTAAACATTCTGGCAACAGTATTGAAGACCTGTGCTCCAGAGCTATCTCCATCCAAGCCAAACTATTCTACATCTTTCCCTTCAGCATAGGCAGTCGTGTGTAACATCTGCAAGACACAGAGCAACAACTCACCAAAGCAGCTTCAATAGTACCTTCTAGACTTACAACCTCTGTCATCTAGATGGACAAGCATCGCGGATGCAAAGGAACAACTGCAAGTTTCCCTCCAAGCCACACACCATCTTCACTTAGTACTGTATTGCCATTCCTTCACTGTTGTGATGTCAAAATCCTGGAATTCCCTTCTAACAGGGCTGTTAACACACCTAGACCTCAAGACTTGCAGTAGTTCAGCACAAAGCTCACCATTGTCTTCTCAAGAGCAATTAGAGATTGTCATTAAATTCTGTTGTCACCAGAGACACCCACATCCTAGATACAAAATAACTGACATTAACAGAACTTCAAAATACCCTTAATTGGCAATATATAGAAGATTTGCTAACAATCCATTTAGATTTTACCTCTCAGATAAGTTATATGGCTCCTATTCAAGAGTTTTATGATATACCAGCATCTAGCATTGAGTTAGAACCGGTTCTTGATTCCAGATCAATTATATAGTATTTATTTTATTCCTTCCTACCTTGCTGTTTGATGGTGGAGGCGCCCTCGTAGTTCAGGGGTTGATGGTGCACTTATTGAATTTTGATTTGGAAATAGATTGTTCCTCATTTCAAAATGTTGCAAAGACATGATATCACCTGATCCAGAATCCAATGGAGTCACTGCTGGACTGCTGAAAAATTTAAAGGAACAAAATTGACTGCTAATGTATAAGTATCCCTTAAAAATATAACATGAATTGCTCCTCAGTCATCAGGTCAGCAGAAAACAAAATGGAAACAAAGGGGAAGAAATGAGAGTGCTGCATGCTACAGTGTTCCAGTGAATCACAGCGCAAACTTCAGGAACAACATCTTATTTTCACACTAGGCATTTTACAGCCTTCTGTATGTAATGTTGAGTCCAACACCTTTAAACTGTGAACCTTTCTTCTTTCTCTTTTAGCTTGTGATCATGTCCTTCTCTCCCCCCGCCCCCCCGCCCATCCCACTTGCAGTCCTTTCAAGTCTGGCAGGAGACACACCATTGTTCTGCCATTCTCACATTCCGATCCCTTAATCTGATCTATCAACATCTTTTCTTCACTGACACCCTATACCCATTATCCCCAGCCATCACTACCATTCCCCCCCTCAATTATAGCATAAACGCTGTCCCCTCCACACTTTAGTTCTGATGAATAGTCATCTAGACTTGAAACATTAGCTTGTTCTCCCTCTCCATGGATGCTATCTGACCCCCTGCATTTGTTGTTTTCAGTGCAGTTTCCAGCATCTGCAGTAATTTGTTCCTACTGTAGTTTGATTGTTGGAAGCCAATCATTTCAACCCACAAATTGGTGCAGGAGTTCCTCAGGGAGATACTTGAGGCCCAATCATTTTCAATTGCTTCTTTGATGACCATTCCTCCATGCTGGTTGGAAAAAAAAATCATCTTTATACCAATGGTATTGGCATTAGGATTGAATGCCATTTTAATTCCAATATCCAGTTCATTATCCACAAAAATGTTATATATATTGTGACTTACAGACTCTGTCAGAATACTTGATTATGTGACAAAACGGAGAAGCTTGCAAAACTGGCTCAGATCTATAGAGAAATTAGGATAGAAACTAACAATCCATGCCTGTTTCTATTTTGGGTAATCCAGTATCAAGCGCATTTGATGTGGTTACAGTATATAGTCAGGACTGGATT
Source organism: Chiloscyllium plagiosum (assembly GCF_037043375.1). Lineage (NCBI taxonomy): Eukaryota > Metazoa > Chordata > Chondrichthyes > Orectolobiformes > Hemiscylliidae > Chiloscyllium > Chiloscyllium plagiosum. The sequence continues at coordinate 31,155,669 of NW_028270164.1, read as the reverse complement.
TCTGATTACCATGGTGTGGTTCTAGTTGATGTATCAAAGGACATTAACACACGTGGATTCTTGATACCAATAAAAAATGGAAAGGACGTCACAAGCATGAACAGCAGTTGCTATATGAAATAAAAAACTTCAGATTATACCACTCAGAGCATCAGTAAATTCAAGGGCCCCATTTAGACTCAGAGACTCAAAGACATTTACTACACAGAAGTCCAGTCGGCCCATCATATTCATTCCAGTCAACAAAGATCTGACTACACTAATCACATTTTGCAGCTATTGGCCCAAAGTGCCAGTGGTTATGACAACTCAAGCAATTATCTAAATACTGCGTATATGTTATAGGAATGTTTGACTTAACCAGCCTTTCAGACAGTGATTTAGAGTTTCCCAACATCCCCTGAGTGATTTCTCCTCTTGACTTTGTACCTTTTACCTTAAATCTGTGACCTGGTTATTGATCTCTCAACTAACTTTCCAATCCATCTCTCAGGTCCCTTCTAAACCTTTGCTGCTCCAATGCAAAAAACAACCACCATTCCAATAGCTTAGACCCTCCAAATCCGGTAGCATCCTGATAAAACTCCTTTGCACCCTCTCTAGTGGAATCACATTTTCCTATAATTTGGTGACCAGAACTTCATGCAGTATCTAATAAGTGGTCTAACAGCATTTATACAGTTCAAGCATAGCCACCTTTGCTGTTATATTCTATGCCTCAGCTAAGAAAGGTAAGTATCCCATATGCTTTCTTAACCACCTTATCTATCTCTCCTACTACCTTCAGTGCTCTGTACAGCAAAGTCTCTCTGGTCTTCAGTACTTCCAAGGGTCCCACCGTTCATTGTGTAAACCATTACCTTGTTAGGCCTAGACAAGTACATGACTTCACACTTTTCTGGTTTGAATTTGCCACTGCTCTGCCAACCTGGCAGACTGTTGTTAATGTCCTGAAGTTTACTGTTATCCTCCTCACTATTTACCACTGTGCTAATTTTCATGACACCTGAAAAGTTTTCCATCATACCCTCTTCATTTAACTTCAAATCATTAATGTGCATTGCAAACAGCAAGGGTCTAGCGCTAAGCATTGCAGATCTCCACTGAAAACACACTTCCACCCATGGAAACATCCTTCGACCATCATCATCTGCTCCTTCACCAATTTTGGATCCAACATGGCAGGCAGAGTTCAGAGGGGTGAGGACTTGAATGCAGGAACAAGACGTCTTACTATGTCTCACAGCTAGCATACAATATCCCTTTAAGAAATATGCTCATTACACTATATCATCATTGTTTCCTGGCACTTTTTCCGATGGAATAAAGGTCCAGTTTCTGTTTTACTGGAGTAACTTGCAGCATGACACAATTAGGGAGGCATGCAGTAGTATGAACTGCCCAGTATTAGCCCAGATATGGCTGTGCCTAAGATGATTATATATGTAGAGACCAGGAGCTATAATAAAAGTCTAATGCATCTTTCAGTAATACATTACCCATGTTTCATTTTTATGTTCCAGGAACTAACATTAGCAGTGAGTCATCAGATACTAATACTCCGCTGAAAGTATAAAATCAGTATTGCATCTATGATAGATCATGCAGATCAGATTCACAGCGTCATGATGGGGTTCACAGTTCTGTTGTTACAATTGGACCTCTTATATTTGAGAGATAGTAGCAATAAGGAGAAGGAAAGGCACAGATCTACAGTCAGCAGCAGTATCACAGCACCATCGGTTTATATGATACTGCTGTGAGTTTTCACAAGGAAGAAAGACTTATTATCACTGATCAAAAGACCAAAGTAAGTTTGTGACAGAAAAATAGAATAGGGAATTAAATTAGGCATTGTGGAAACTCTGTCTCAGGAGGAAGCAATGAAGTATTAAAAAGGCTGCTAGAACATTTAAACCTTTTATTCTATGAAGCAAAAGGAAGCAACAAACCAAGTCATGGCAGCGTGGGAACGACGAGACAGTTTGCAATAGAACAAAACTGAGAACAAGTGCTGAAGCATGTTACAGACTGTCAATAAGGATGTTGTGATGGTATTCACTACAGCTAGGAGAGGTCTGTAATTTTAAAAAGAACCACTGGCTGTCATTATGTCAAAATTTGTGTGTGCTATATGTGTCTTACTTCTTTAGTTTCAGTAAATTAGTTTGTTCACTTGGAATTTTAGCCGAGTTGACTCAAGGATTTCTATAGACCTAACGGTGGCTGGGATGCCTGATGCCCTAACTGTCCACTCCCAATATGGAGGACATTGTCAGCTTCTAGAGTAGACTGCAGAGACATTAAGGACAGTTAACCTCGAAATGTTTTGTTCTGAAGGGCACAAAATATCAGCAGGGGGATGATATTTGTTGAATGCTAAATTAGTCACAGCAGGAGCGCTACTCCTGCTTTCATGTCAGTATCCTGGCCCACTCCTCATTTGCCTCCATAGCCTCACTCCTTTTGATGGCATTCCAAGGCACAGGAGCTGCAACATGTCATTTTCCCACCTCTGTTCTCACTGTTCAAGTGGCCTCCACACTCCTTCTAGGTGAAACAGTGACTCACTGGTATTCCTTTCAATTTATTGCATTGTAGTTACTGCTACACTGAGGAGACCAAGACAAATTGTGTGACAGTCCATTCATTCTGCAAACGTAAACCCTGATCACCCGTCAATTTAAATAAAATCCAAATTGTACCTTGACTTGCTACTCAAAGAGGAGCTTCTTTTCACTTTCTCATATGGTTCATCCAGATTAGACTCCATCCATGCTGTGTCTGTGACTGGTGATTTGTCATAATCACTCCATTGATACAAGACAGGATTAATCCCTTCCAGAGTTTGAGGTGGGGTCGGCCTATTGGGCTGCAGAGGAGGCAGCGGAGATTGGTTCCTTTGCATCCCATGCTCAGATGTCAATAATTCTCTTGACGAATTTTGGCTACAATGATGTCCCATCTCTGTGAAAAGCAAAAAAAATAACATGGGTCAAAAAAGAATCAACTAGACAAAAGTGAGGACTGCAGATGCTGGAAATCAGAGTCTAGATTAGAGTGGTGCTGGAAAAGCACAGCAGGTCAGGCAGCATCCGAGGAGCAGGAAAATCGACGTTTCGGGCAAAAGCCCATCATCAGGAATGAAGGCAGGGAGCCTTAGGGGTGCCCTCCCACTTATCTCTCCACCCCAGGGGCTGCCTGCCTTCATTCCTGATGAAGGGCTTTTGCCCGAAACGTCGATTTTCCTGCTCCTTGGATGCTGCCTGACCTGCTGTGCTTTTCCAGCACCACTCTAATCTAGACTCAAACAAAATCAGTCAGGTCCTTAATAGCACCTTTTCATTTTGGCAAAAGTGAAACATGAAATCATTTTCCACTTGTGACCTAAGAAACTATGGAGTCTTTTGGCCCAGCATGTTCACTGCTTTAGAACCCTGGTGTAGCTCACTTTAGAAAGTCCAATACGAAACAAATAGCGACTTGTTACGAAAAATGTATTATTAGCTTTATGGTAACAGTGCTTTACAGAATAGTTAAACAGAAAATCTTTCTTTTATGCAGTGTTGATAGTTGATGATAATGTAAACATTTAATATGTGCTCTGATTAACAAAAATTCTGCATTGCAAACTAGCTCTCTGACTTCTTGCTCAAAGCTGCTTACATTGTCTGCCTTCTCCTGCAAAATGAAAAGTTGTAATAAAGGCAGATTGAGGGCCTTAAGTGCTGGTTAATTGTCACTCAAGGGCTTCTATAGGCCTAAGGGTGGTTGGGATGTCTGATGCTTTACCTGTTCACTCCCAATAAAGAGGATAAATTTGGAGGTGAGCAGCAAGGTGCCAGGCTGACCACCTCCTTTATTTGTGACCTTCTTCCCCTTTCCAATACGCTGGCAGGAGGCAGTAAAGTTCAGCCTTTTAATTCTGTTTCTTTCCCACAGATACTGCCCACTGTTTGTGATTTTTATAAATGACCTGGAGGAGGGGCTAGAAGATTGGGTGAGCAAGTTTGCGGATGATACAAAAGTCGGTGGAATTGTTGACAGTGAGGAAGGATGTGTCAGGATACAGCGGGATATAGATAAGCTGCAGAGCTGGGCAGAAAGGTGGCAAATAGAGTTCAATGTAGGTAAGTGTGAGGTGATTCACTTTGGTAAGAGTAACAAAAAGATGGGGTACTGGGCTAATGGTCGGATACTTGGTAGTGTGGATGAGCAGAGGGATCTTGGTGTCCATGTACACAGATCTCTGAAAGTTGCCACCCAGGTAAATAGTGCGGTGAAGAAGGCATATGGCGTACTGGTTTTTATTGGTAGAGGAATTGAGTTCCGGAGTCCTGAGGTCATGTTGCAGTTGTATAAGACTCTGGTGCGGCTGCATCTGGAGTATTGTGTGCAGTTTTGGTCGCCATACTATAGGAAGGATGTGGAGGCACTGGAACGGGTGCAGAGGAGGTTTACCAGGATGTTGCCTGGTATGGTAGGAAGATCGTATGAGAAAAGGCTGAGGCACTTGGGGCTGTTTTCATTGGAGAAAAGAAGGTTTAGGGGTGACTTGATAGAGATGTACAAGATGATTAGGGGTTTAGATAGGGTTGACCATGAGAACCTTTTTCCACGTATGGAGTCAGCTATTACGAGGGGGCATAGCTTTAAATTAAGGGGTGGCAGGTATAGGACAGATGTTAGGGTAGATTCTTTACTCAGCGAGTCGTGAGTTCATGGAATGCCCTACCATAGCAGTGGTGGACTCTCCCTCTTTATGGGCATTTAAACGGGCAGTGGATAGGCATATGGAGGATAGTGGGCTAGTGTAGGTTAGGTGGGCTTGGATCGGCGCAACATCGAGGGCCAAAGGGCCTGTACTGCGCTGTATTTTTTTTCTATGTTTTCTTTTTCTATGCCCTGCCCCGTGGAGTATTTCCAGCATTTGCTGTTTGGGTTTGGTTTGACTTTAAACAGGAGCAAACATCACAAAAAGATACCTTTAAGATGGATGTATTTCTCATAAGATTGTTATGATTGCAGTAATACAGAGTTAATATGTTGCATCAACCTTTCAGGTGTAAAACAGGCAGTAAAATGACAAACGTATCAGAAAAGTGGCATTCCAGGAGCTAATACATTTGGCAAAGCCTTTTTTTAGGAAATTATCCGTTTGAAATGTGGTTCCTGAACATGTTTCAGGAGTTGTTCACCAAATTTGTTTAAAGTCATCAGTCAGAATGCTTCTCCTTCTTCCACATTAATATTGTGCTGCAGGTGAGTCCATTCCTCAACCACACCCAACAGCCCTTCCTTTCCATGGCATCTTTCTGTGTAAGCAAATTACTTGCATTTTTTCTAATTGAGGCTACTGTAGTCACTGCTCACTATGCAGTCTCCTCTGTAATAGGGAGACCAAACACAAACTGAGTGACTGCTTTACAGTCACCCCTTCATTCCTCAAGCATGATCCTAGTCCCCTTGCCCCCCCATCCTTTCAAATTTCTTCCTTACTCCCATTCTGAGCACTCAGTCATTACCCCAACAGCAGCATTCCAAAGAAACGCAAGGAACACCTCATCTTTTGATTCGCTACTTTACTGCCATCTGGACTCAGCAATGAGCTCAGCAATTTTAGATTATAACATCTCTCCATATTTTGCTTCCTTTCTCTTTTCAGTGTTGGGTTTCCTTCCTTTTTTTAACTCTTTTTATTGCCTTTGAATGACCGGCTTCATGACTCTGCCATTCACATGACTTGTAGATGCATCTTTTCTTTGTCATTTCCTTTGACCTTGCAACAACAACTCTTTTGTCAGTTAATGTCACCTTTTCACAGACCTTCCCTTTTGTCCTTAATCCCACCCGTTCACATTCACTAGTTTAAAACTGTTGCATGACTAACTTATTTTCCATATTTGATGAAAGGCCATCAACCTGGTAACTCTCTTCCAAAACACTGCCAGGCAATCTGAGTATTTCCAGCTTTGTTTATTTCTATTTGGATTGTGAGCTGCTGTTGGCCTTTACTTGCCATCTTCCTGTTTGTCCCATTCCTCCATCCTTGGGCTTTCCTGCAGACTAAACTGAAACTTGAAAGATCTGAGCTGACAAATATAAGCCCAGGGAAACCTTAGAAGCACAAGCAAAGCCTATTTGAATCTGCAGCATGTAAAGAATGTCCAAAACAGCTAAAAAAGCAAACAAAATTAACCTTCCTCAATTTAATTTTATTCATTCACAGGATGTGGATGTCATAGGTTAGCCCAGCATTTATTGCCTGTCCCTAATTGTTAAGAGTCAATCACATCACTGTGGATCTGAAATCACATGTAGGCCAGACCAGGTAAGGATGGCATTTTCCTTCCTTAAAGGACATTAGTGAACCAGCTGGTTTTCCCCCACAATCGATAGTGGTTACCATCAGACTATTAATTTCACATTTTTTAAATTGAATTCGAATTCCACCATCCACCATGATGGGATTTAAAACCAGGTCCCCAGAACATTACCTTGTCTCTGGATTGATAGTCTAGCACCACAAGGTCGTCACCTTCCATGAATCACTATTCAGATCGACAGACCACAATTCAGTCTGTGGTATATAAATCTTATTGATCGAGGAGATGAGACTGAACATTCAGGATATAAAATTTTACATCACAATGCACATAATGATTGATAGCCACCAGTAGCCCATTTGACACCCCATCTGATTTTTGATTTCCAATAATCCCTTGCACAACCCAATACCAACTACAACTTTTGCAATTCACAAAGTGAGACTTACCATCTTCTAGAGAACTGTCATCAGAAGCAATCAATTCTAAAACAAAGAGTGTTGTGAGAATTAGATTTTAATACACCCAAATCAATTGTTTATCCTTTATATTTCCATTCAAATAGATCTAGCAGCTCAGGTCCAGGCACAAAAGAGGTACCCAGGGCCATCAATGGTAGCAAAATGATATTTAACCACAATCTATAATATCATGAACCAGTACAAACCTCACTCTACCATTGTTATCAAGTCAGGGGATCAACCAAGGTTCAACGAAGAGTGCAGAAGGACATGCCAGGAGTACAGCCAGGCATAGCTAAGAGTGAGGTGTCATCTGCTGAAACTACATTACAGGATTATTTGCATGTCAAACAGCATAATCAGCAAGTGATAGACAGAGCTAAATGGTTCCACAATCAATAGTTTAGATCTAAGCTTTGCAATCCTGTCACATCCTGTTGTGAGCTGAAAATGTGTTGCTGGAAAAGCGCAGCAGCTCAGGCAGCATCCAAGGAACAGGAGACTCGACGTTTTGGGCATAAGCCCTTCTTCAGGAAGCCCTTCCTGAAGAAGGGCTTATGCCCGAAACGTCGATTCTCCTGTTCCTTGGATGCTTCCTGACCTGCTGCGCTTTTCCAGCAACACATTTTCAACTCTGATCTCCAGCATCTGCAGTCCTCACTTTCTCCTCTTACATCCTGTTGTGAGTAGTGAATAGTGACAATTAAACAACTCACTGGAGAAGGAGCAAACATCAAGATTCTTAATGACATGAGGAGCCAATCTCATCAGCGCAAAAGATAAGATTGAAGCATTTGCAACAATCTTCTGCAAGAAGTGCTGAGTGTATGATCCATCTCAGCCTTCTCCTAAGATCCCCAGTATCACAGGTGTCAGACTTCAGGTAATTTGATTCACTTCATGTGCTATCAAGATATAGCTGACGGAGCTGAATGCTTTAGAGGTTATGGGCCCTGACAACATTGCAGCACTAGTACTAAACATGTCAAGAGCATGCAATGCCTCTAGCCAAGCCGTTCCAGGAGAACTATAATATTAGCATCTACCTACCAATGTGGAAAATTGCCCAAGTATCTCCAGCCCCAAAAACAGTGTGACAAGACCAATCCAACCAATTACTATTCTGTCACTCTATTGCTGATCATCAGTAAGATGATGGAAAGTGTCATCTGCAGTGATATCAGTCACTACCTACTTAACAATAGCTCACTGACACTCAACTTAGATTCCCCCAGGGGCACTTAGCTCCTGACCTCAATACAACCTTAGTTCAAACATGGAAATAAAGAGCTGAATTTCAGAGGGGAGGTGAATAAGGGAATATTTGACTGAGTGTGGCATGAAGGAGCCCTACCAAAACTGGAGTCAATGGGAATCAGTGAGGAAACTCTCCACAGCTGGCACAAAGGAAGATCGTTGTGGTTGTTGGAAGTCAGTCAACATCATTCTACTTTTCATCTATCATAAAATTGGAAAGTTTGCTGATGACTGCATGTTACTCTACATTCAGACGGCACGGTGCCTCAGTGGCTCGCACTGCTGCCTCACAGCACCAGGGTCCCAGGTTTGATTCCTGCCTTGGGCGGCTGTCTGTGTGGAGTTTGCACATTCTCCCCTTTTCTGCGTGGGTTTCCTCCAGGTGCTCCGGTTTCCTCCCATAGTCCAAAGTATACAGGTCAGGTGAATTGGCCATGCTAAATTGCCCACAGTGTTAGGTGCATTAGTCAGAGGAAAATGGGCCTGGGTGGGTTACTCTTCGGAGGGTCGGTGTGGACTTGTTGGGCCGAAAGGCCTGTTTCCACACTTTAGAGAATCTAATCTAATTTATTTGAAACTCTACAAATGTAGAAGCAGTCAACGTCCAAATGAAGTAATGATGTGGAGGTGCTGCTGCTGTTGGACTGGGGTGTACAAGTTAAAAATTACACAACATCTATTAGACTATGACCTAGTGTTGTATGATTTTTAACACACAAAACAAGACCTAGACAATATCTAGGTTTGGGCTGACAAATGGCAAGTAACATTCCTGCCACAGGTCATCTCTAACAGGAGAGAATCTCACCATTACCTCTTGATAGCCAATGGCTTTACCACTGCTGAATGATCTGGGGGTTATCATGAACTAGAAACTGAACAGGATGGTCCATGTAAATACAATGGCTAGAAGAGCAGATTAGATTAGATTACTTACAGTGTGGAAACAGGCCCTTCAGTCCAACAAGTCCACACCGACCTGCCGAAGCACAACCCACCCAGACCCATTCCCCTACATTTACCCCTTCACCTACGGGCAATTTAGCATAGCCAATTCACCTAATCTGCACAATTTTGGACTGTGGGAGGAAACCGGAGCACCCGGAGGAAACCCATGCAGACACGGGGAGAATGTGCAAACTCGACACAGTCAGTCGCCTGAGGCGGGAATTGAACCCGGGTCTCTGGCGCTGTGAGGCAGCAGTGCTAACCACTGCGCCACCGTGTCGCCCAAAATTAGAGACTAAGAATCCTGCAGCAAGTAACTCACCTTCTGATTCCCCAAAGCCTGTTCGCAATCTACAAGGCATAAGTCAAGGATGTGATGCAATACTCCCCAGTTAACTGGTTGATTGCAGCTCCAACAACACGCAAGAAATTTGATATTATCCAGGACAAAGTAGCCCACTTGATTGACATCACATTTGGGAATATTTATTCCCTTCACCACTGATGCTCCGTAGCAGTAACCTCCTTTTATATTCTTCACAGAGTTAGGTAATTTGTATGAATTGCTGCTAGTGATGCCTCACTTATTGGATATATGATCAGACACAGTGCTTACAATACTTATGTATCTAAATATATAATAAGATTTCAACACTATGTTGTGCATCATATAAGCATTACTAATGACTATTTGAACAGCAAACATAAAATAACTAAAAACATTTTAAAATATCAAAATGTAGGCTATAAAGTAATGCAAAATACAAAGTAATTCTGTATTTTGCGAGCACATTGGTTGATCAGTCTTAAAGCAAAAAGTTTGATCATTGATATTGGCTATGTCTTGTGACTTCTGCCTGTAAAACTGAACGTGATTAAAAAACTTTAGCTAATTTTTTTAAACAAAAAATGTCCAGCATTCAGTGATAATCCAGCAATGGTAAGGAACCCATTTGTTGAATTGAAAGTCCAATACTGCAAATGGCTCAAATATGGAATAGAAAGTGAAATTGCTGCACAAACCCAGCAAGCCTGGCAGCATCTGTAATGAGAAAAACGTTGAAGAAGATTTGACATATCTTCCTGAATTGGATCAATACATGTTTCTTTCTCCATAAATGCTGTCAGACTTGCTGAGTTTTTCTAGAGCTTTCCGTTCTTATAACCTAAGTAATTACAGTACCTGATAATAAATTGCTTATCTGTTATTAATTAATTAAATCATTAATTATGATTAATTCTGGGTTAATTATTTTTGTCACAGCTATCTCATACTAACACTGAGTTTGATAAGTATAGTTATTTTAATGAGGTAGCATAGGGATTCTAAAGCTCCCTGAATCAAATTCCAATGTAAGTTCAATATCTCCAAAGGAGAAATTGAAACCAACTTGAGTTCTAAAAACTGCAGGAAAAATTAATAGTAAATTTTTCTTCACTATAGTCAAACAAAATATAAGGTATGTACAGATTCCAGAGACTCCAATTTTTGACACTTGAACTTGAGTATTCACATGTTAATGGGTAATATGCATTTGAGTATTGTCTTTATTGGCAAAATTCCATTTTTACTGGTAGCTGCATGTTTTTTGGTTATGCCTTGCCTGTTACCACAAATCAACTCCTGTTACCAGTGCCTGAGGAAACAAAGCTGTTCTATTCCTATAAGGAAAAACACTTCATAATAATCTTGTGATGACATGTAATATTGCATATTATACTGGAGGCAAGTTAAAAGTGTCACATACCTTCGGTTGTAGTACATGGCTGCAGTGTTTGTCTACCAGCCATTTCTTGACGTTCATTTATAGCTTTTTTGATATCATTTAGTTTCTTTTGTTCTTTTACACAGTCATGTTTCCTTTGTTTTCTTATATGCCTGCTTAGATTTGTTTCTTGTGATAGTCGCTTGGCTGCCTCCACAAACTGTAACTGCAAGGCAAAGTCCCTCTCCAGAGAGGCAAGTTCGGAGTCCTGGACAACAGATTTAAAGCAAACGACATATTAGTCTTTCTTACTTCTATATCCATGTCATTAAATATTGAAAATCTGGGGATCTGCTTGAATTTCCTTCAGTTGTGCTGAATGCTCTGTTTTTTAAAATAATCTAAATAATTCACCCAAATGCCATGGCGGTTGATAAAAAAGTTTAGTTAACAACTTAGTTTTAGAAGATCCAAGATTGATAAGGATTCATTGGAAAATTATAGGATTAGGTATAACACATATCATTACATAACTGGGGTCTTCTAACATTATTTTCAAACCAATTGCTTTATACAGTCACAAACTTAAATTATGTTAGAAACACATGTATTGGCAAATTTTAGGCATTTTTGTTGTTGAGATTATGGTTTAACCGGCTAATCAGTAACTTAACTCTAAAAGAATATTTCAGGCAGAAATTAGATTTTGTTGCAACATTTTACAACAAGCACAATGAGAACCAATTTTATGGAAGAATATCCTGTGCATCAAGTACCATCTGACCCAGTTAAGAGTTCAATCTATGTGTTCTTCATTTGACGTTGTTTTGGTCTTTATGGGAATACGTTATGGTTTGAAAATAGTTCAAGAACATTTCAATCTAAAGATTTTTTTTTAAGTTAAACAGTATTGTTCTAATTTGGCGTTTGGATTTGAATGGCATTTTTATTGTTTCATGCTTTTTTTCATTCATTTAGAAGGTCCAGGATTTTGATCCAGTGACACTGAAAGAACGGAGACATATTTCCAAGTCAGAATGGTGAGAGATTTGAAGGGGAATTTGCAGCTGGTGGTGTTCCCATGTATGTACTGCTGTTGTCCTTCTAGATGGAAGTGGCTGTTGATTTGAAATGTGTTATCAAAGGTGCCTTGATGAATCTCTGCGGTGCACCTTGTAGATGGTATACACTGCTGCTTCTGAGTGTTGGTAGTGGAGAGAACGTATGTTTGTAGACATGGTGCCAAGCAAGATGGTTGTTTTGTCTTGGTTAACATTAAGCTTCTTGTGTGTTGTTGGAGCTGCACTCATCCAGACAAGTGGGGAGTATTCCATCACATTCTTGACTTATACATTGTCAACTTGGGAGGTCAGGAGGTGAATTACTTGCTATAGGATTCTTAGCCTCTGATTGCTCCTGTAGCCACTGTAGTTGTATGGCTAGTCCAGTTCAATTTCTGGGCAATGGTAACCCCCAGGACAGTGAGGGATTCAATACTGGTTATGCCACTGAAGGGATGACAGTTAGATGGTCTCATCTCAGAGATGGTCATTGCCTGACTTTGTTTTGTGTGAATATTACTTGCCACTTATCAGTCCAAGCCTTGATATTGTCCAAGTCTTGCTGCACTTGGACATGGTCAGTTTTGGTATCTGAGGAATCAAAAATGAATGTTGAGCATTGTGCACAACCAGTGAACATCCCCACTTCTGACCTTAAGATGGAGGGAAGGTCATTGATGAAGTAGCTGAAGATGTTTAGGGCTAGGAAACTACCCTAAGGAACTCCTCCAGAGAGGTAATGGCTCTGATATAACTGACCTCCAACCATCATGCCTATCCTTCTTTCTGGCAGGTATGACTCTAATCAGCAGAGAGAGTTTTCCTCCAAATGCCCATTAACTCATTTTTTTTCTAGAGATCCTTAATGTCACACTGATCAAATAAGCCTTCATGTCAAATGCAGTTCCTCTCACCCCACTTCTGGAATTCAGCTCTTTTGTCCATGTTTGAAATAAGACTGTATTGAGGTCTAGAACTGACTGGCTTGGGCAGAAACCAAACCGAACACCAATGAGGTGGTTTTTGCTAATCAAATGCTGCTTGAAAGCACTGTGGATGATACCTTCCATCATTTCACTAATAATCAATTTAGATTGAAGGGATGGTAACTGGCTAAATTGGATGTGTTCTGTGCTTTATGTACGGAATACACCTGGGCAATTTTCCGCAATGTCAGACAGATGCCAGTGTTGTAGCTGTACTGGAACAGTTGTCTAGGAATGTGGCAAGGTCTGGAGCACATGTCTTCAGTGATATTGCTGGAATGTTGTTAGGAACAATAGCCTTCGCAGTATCCAGTGCCTTCAGCCATGTTTTGATATCAAATATAGTGAACTCAGTTGGCTTAAGACTGGCACCTGTGATGTTGTGGTTCTCAATGAGCAATTCAGAGGGTTTATCCATGAAGTACTCTTGCTGAGCATGATTGTGAATTCTTCTGTCTTATCTCTTGCAGTGATGTAATGGGCTTCTCCATCATTGAGAGTGGGGATATTTGTGGAGCCTGCTCCTCCTCCAGTGAATTGTTTAACTGACCACCATCATTCATAAATGGATGTGGCAGGATTGCAAAGCTTAAATCTAATCCATTGTTGTGAAACCACTTAGTCCTGTCTATCACTTGCTGCTTATGCTGTTTTGCATGTAAATATTTCTGTAATGTAGCTTCATGACATTTACGCCTCATTTTCAGAAATGCCTGGTTCTGCTCCTGGCATACTCTTTTGCACTCTTCACTGAAGTAGGGTTGACTCCCTGGCTTAATGGTAATGTTAGGGTGAGGATCCAGATTGTGTTGGACTATGATTCAGCTGCTGCTGTTGGCCCACTGTTCCTCTTGGAAGTCCAGTCTTGAGTAATTAAGTCTTTTCAACGTTTATCCATTTAGCACAAAATAACAAAATGGCAACTGGTCAGGAAGTTAAAAATATTGATCTAGCAGACCCAATGCTTTTATATAGACCAGTGATGATTCATAATTAACTTTAGCATTTGTATTAAAATCCTGAAGAATGTAAGAATTTGTTTCAACCTTTGTTGACAATTGGCTTTCACAAGAAGACAATTGTTTGATGCGGTGAAATTCTGCTAGATGTTAAATGTTAATGTAAGCTGATAAATTCTGCTAGATGTTAAATGTTAATGTAAGCTGAGCTATAATCAAACATAGTAAACTACCTCTCCTTTAGCTGTAATTGTCTTCTCATCCAACTCAAAGGCTGTTCCTATACGGCGGCGGACTGTGGGTGGCTTTTCCCCTTCTGCTAATGGGTACTCTTTTGGCAAATATCCTGTCAACTCCTAAAGATGAAATACGTTGAAATAAAGATAGTTGAATTTGCAAAGTTAATAAAGATTTCTGAGCTACCTAATTAAGTAATAAATATATAATTTAAAAATTCCTCAATCAAATCATTTAATGAAACATGTTCTTGATACAAGATAATAACACACAAAATTCATTATTACAAATTGTCATTAATCAAAAGTAACATTCATGCCATATTAAATGCCAGGCAATGCCAAGTCCAACAAGAGAAAATCCAACCATCTCCCTTTGACAGTTGACATTCAATGGTGTTACCATTGCTGAACCCTCTTCCATCAACATCCCAGTAGTCACCCTTGGCCAGAAATCCAACAGGTCAGCCTCACAAATGCAATGCCTGCAAGAGTACTTCACAAGCTTGGAATCCTACTGCAAGCAACTCACCACCTGACTGCCCAAAGACTGCCCATTACTTAGAAGGCAATTGCAGGAGTGTGTTGGAAAACTCCTCAAATTTCTAGGCTGAGTGCAACTCTACAAAAGCTCAAATAGCTCCACATGATGGAGGATATTGTTATCTATTTGATTGGTACCCCATCCAGCACCTTAAAGTTCACTTGTTCTGCCACTGATTGCAATAGTATGTACCCTCTATATATGCATTGTTGCAGCTTCCAAAATCGCTTGATCAACCATTTAGAAAAACAAGGGTTTACTGCCATCTGCAATTTACTCTCCAAATTATAAACATCCATAACCTAGAAACACAACAGCAAAATAAAAGAAATCCCCCTCCAAATTGTGGGCGGCACGGTGGCACAGTGGTTAGCACTGCTGCCTCACAGCGCCTGAGACCCGGGTTCAATTCCCGCCTCAGGCGACTGACTGTGTGGAGTTTGCACGTTCTCCCCGTGTCTGCGTGGGTTTCCTCCGGGTGCTCCGGTTTCCTCCCACAGTCCAAAAGATGTGCAGGGTCAGGTGAATTGGCCATGCTAAATTGCCCGTAGTGTTAGGTAAGGGGTAAATGTAGGGGTATGGGTGGGTTTCGCTTCGGCGGGTCGGTGTGGATTTGTTGGGCCGAAGGGCCTGTTTCCACACTGTAATGTAATCTAATCTAATCTAAAATTGCCCACAGTTAAAGAACATGGCTCATCTCCACATTCTCAAGACAATTAGGAATGAATAGTAAAATTGGCCTTGACAATGATATCCAGATCCCATGAAAAATAAGAATGTACCATATCTGGAACTGTAATGACAAAGCATTGAAATCAGTAAAACACAAACATTTTCAAATGCTGGTACTCACAGATTCACGTAAACACAGCTTCTTCAGTTCATCCAAATAAAGTTCAAGTGTTTCTTCCAGCATTTGCTTACGTGAGATGAGAGACTGATATTTATCTTTCGTTGGTGACTGAGGGCTGTCAGATCCTGTGAATAGAACAACAGTAATGAACTAAGGGTATTACTGCATAAGTAATCTTGAAAGCTTCTTAATGCAGCACATTATTTTTGTCAATTCGAAACATCTGATATTTTTTCTCATCAACTTTTTTCTCCTCTCTCCATCCTGGCCATAGGTTTAGTTGTCCTTTCTTTCCCATCTCAAGCTCCTGATCCTCTCAATTTTGTCCTCAGCCAATCAGTGATGGACCCTTCTGTCTACCTACTCTCCTGCCATTGTACAAGTTTGAATCAGCCTTAATTAAGTCCACATCTTCCTTCTGATTACTCTCAAAAAATTCAAAAGTGCACATTGATGTCTTCACCTGCACTGCCCAATCGACTCTCAATGACATCCTCACTTAATATTGCCAGTAGTGCTAAACTCAGCAAAAAACATTTCTGTCTCTCTCACTCATTCAGTCACTACCGGTAGAGCCAATGCACCTATATTCACTGTCAGCAATTCCCTCCAGAGTGTTAATGCACTAGGTGTTTTTGTCAGGAGCAGTGAGGAGAGAGGAACGGGGGTTGCCAGGAGGTAGGTTTCCCACTTAAAAGGGGCTTACCTTGAGAGTCAGGCCTTCATTTTTTGGGAGCAGTGAGGAGGGAGGAGTGGGAGCTGCCAGGAAGTGAAATGAGTGCACACTGAGCAGGAGTGGACATGGGACTGCTGAGTAAGTGAAGTAATATATTTGGGTGGTTGCGTTACACAAAATACTACTTAGGTAGTGTCTCCCACTCAGCCTCCTCCTCTAACCAAAAAGAGGGTTCTGTGCACTGAATTGGTAAGGCAACTAGTTTTTTTTTTATTCTTTATTTTTCTTAGTGTCTCTTTGGGAATTTGAAATATTGGAATGGCAGTTAGGGCAATTGAATGTTCCTCCTGCAGAATGTGGGAAGTAAGGGTCACTACTAGTGTCCCTGCTGGCTTCATCTGCAGGAAGTGCACCCAACCCCCAGCTCCTTGAAAACCGCATTAGGGAAGTGGAGCTAGAGCTGAATGAACTTCAGATCATTCGGGCAGCAGAGTGGGTTATTGAGAGGAGTTACAGGGAGGTCGTTACACCTCAGATACAAGAAAAAGGCAGGTGGGTTACAGTTAGGGGACAGAGAGGAAACCAGCAGACAGAGCAGGGATCCCCAGTGGTCATTCCCCTCAAAAACCAGTATACCATTTTGGATACTGTTGTGGGGGTGGTGGGGGGAGTTTACCTGGGGTAAGCCATGGGGTACAGTGGCACAGAGTCTGTCCCTGTTCCTCAGAAGGGAAGGGAAGAGAGGAGCAGAGCATTAGTCACTGGGGACTCCATAGTTAGGGGACTATGGAATAGGAGGTTCTGTAGGAATGAGTGAGACTCACAGGTTAGCGTGTTGCCTCCCAGGTGCCAAGGTTCAGATGTCTTGGATCATGTATTCGGGATCCTTGAGGGCAAGGGGGAGCAGCCCCAATTTGTGGTCCACGTAGGCACTAACGACATAGGTAGGAAAAGTGGATTTAAGGCAGAAAATCAGGGCACTAGGGTGGAAGCTTGGAGCTAGAACAAACAGAGTTGTTATCTTTGGCTTGTTGCCTGTGCCACATGCTAGCGAGGCAAGAAACAGGGAGAGAGAGGAGTTGAACATGTGGCCACAGGATGGTGCAGGAGGGAGGGTTTCGGATACCTGGATAATTGGGGCTCATTCTGGGGCAGGTGGGACCTCTACAAACTGGGTAGTCAACACCTGAACCAGAGGGGTACCAATATCCTGCAGGGGAAATTTATGAATGCTCTTTGGGAGGGTTTAAACTAATTCAGAAGAGGGATGGGAACCTAAATTGTTGTTCCAGTGTCCAGGAGGTTGAGAGTACTGAGGTCAGAAAAAGATATTAAGGTCGCAGGAGTGTTCTGGAAGCAGGAAGGTGGATTGAATGGGTTAGTACCTGGGATTGCAATATTGTGACCGTTTTGGAGACATGGATTGAGCAGGGACAGGATTGGTTGTCGCTGGTTCCGGGATTTAGATGTTTCAGTAGAACAGAGAAGATGGTAAAAGAGGGGAAGGTGTGGCATTGTTGGTTAAGGACAGTATTACGGTGGCAGAAAGGACATTTGAGGACTCGTCGAATGAGGTTAGAAACAGGAAAGGAGAGGTGACCCTGTTGGGAGTTTTCTCTAGGCCTTCGAATAGTTCCAGAGATGTAAAGGAAAGGTTTGCAAAGATGATTCTGGATAGGAGCGAGAGTAACAGGGTAGTTGTTATGGGGGTCTTTAACTTTCCAAATATTGATTGGAAATAATATAGTTCGAGTTCTTTAGGTAGGTCAGTTTTTGTCCAATGTGTGCAGGAAGTTTGCCTAACACAGAATGTAGACAGGCCAATAAGGGGCGAGGCCACAATGGGTTTGGTACTGGGTTATAAACCCGCCAGGTGTTCGATTTGGAGGTAGGTGAACACTTTGGTGATAGTGACCATAACTCGGTTATGTTTACGTTAGCAATGGAAAGGGCTAGGTATTTACCACAGGAGAGTTATAACTGGGGGAAAGGCAATTTTTTTTTATTCCCTACAGCGTGGAAACAGGCCATTTGGCCCAACAAGTCAACCCCGACCCTCCGGAGAGTAACCCACCCAGACCCATTCCCATTCTGACTAATGCATCTAACACTGTAGGCAATTTAGCATGGCCAATTCACCTGACCTACACATCTTTGGACTGTGGGAGGAAACCGGAGCACCCAGAGGAAACCCACACAGACATGGGGGCAATGTATAAACTCCACACAGACAGTCGCCCAAGGCTGGATTTGAACCTGGTACCCTGGTGCTGTGAGGCAGCAGTGCTAACCACTGAGCCGCCATGCTGCCCCATTTATGATGCAATCAGGCAAATTTTAGGATGCATAAGATGGGGAAGGAAACTGCAGGGGATGGGCACAATTGAAATGTGGAGCTTATTCAAGGAACAGCTACTGCATGTCCTTGATAAGTATGTACCTGTCAGACAGGGAGGAAGTGATTGAGCGAGGGAGCTGTGCTTTAGTAAGGAAGTTGAATCTCTTGTCAAGAGGAAGAAGAAGACTTATGTCAGCATGAGACATGAAGTCTCAGTGAGGCCGCTTGAGAGTTACAGGTTAGCCAGGAAAGATCTAAAGAGAGAGCTAAGAAAAGCCAGGAGGGGACATGAGAAGTCGTTGGCAGATAGATCAAGGAAAACCCTAAAGCTTTATGTAGGTACATCAGGAATAAAAGAATGATTAGAGTTAGATTAGGGCAAATCAAATACAGTAGTAGGAAGTTGTGCCTGGAGTCCAAGGAGATAGTAGAAGAGCTAAATGAATATTTTTTGTTGGTATTCACAGTGGGAAAAGACAATGTTGTCGAGAAGAGTGAGGTAAAGGCTATTGGACTAGATGGGATTGAGGTTCACAAGTAGGAGGTGTTAGCAATTCTAGAAAGTGTGAAAATAGATAAGTCCCCTGGGCTGGATGGGATTTATTTTAGGATTCTCTGGGAAGCCAGGGAGGAGGTTGCAGAGCCTTTGGCTTTGATCTTTATTTCGTCATTGTCTACAGCAATGGTGCCAGAAGACTGGAGGATAGCAAATAGAGTCATAGAGATGTACAGCACGGAAACAGACCCTTCGATCCAACCCGTCCATGCCGACCAGATATCCCAACTCAATCTAGTCCCATCTGCTAACACCCGGCCCATATGCCTCCAAACCCTTCCTATTCATACACCCATCCAAAAGCCTCTTAAATGTTGCAGTTGTACCAGCCTCCACTACATCCTCTGGCAGCTCATTCCATATATGTACTACCCTCTGTGTGAAAACGTTGCCCCTTAGGTCTCTTTTATATCTTGCCCCTCTTACCCAAAACCTATGCTCTCTAGTTCTGGATTCCCCAAACCCAGGAAAAAGACTTTGTCTATTTATCCTATCTATGCCCCTCATAATATTGTAAACCTCTATAAGGTCACCCCTCAACCTCCGATTCTCCAGGGAAAACAGCCCCAGCCTGTTCAGTCTCTTCCTGTAGCTCAGATCCTCCAACCCTGGCAACATCCTTGTAAATCTTTTCTGAACCCTTTCAAGTTACACAACATCTTTCTGATAGGAAGGAGACCAGAATTGCATGCAATATTCCAACAGTGGCCTAACCAATGTCCTGTACAGCCGCAACATGACTTCCCAACTCTAGTACTCAATACTCCAACCAATAAAGGAAAGCATATCAAACGCCTTCTTCACTATCCTATCTACCTGCGACTCCACTTTCAAGGAGCTATGAACCTGCACTCTAAGGTCTCTTTGTTCAGCAACACTCTCTAGGACCTTACCATTAAGTGCATAAGTCCTGCTAAGATTTGCTTTCCCAAAATGCAGCACCTCGCATTTATCTGAATTAAACTCCATTTCCCACTTCTCAGCCCATTGGCCCATCTGGTCAAGATCCTGTTGTAATCTGAGGTAACCCTCTTTGTTGTCCACTACACCTCCAATTTTGGTGTCATCTGCAAACTTACTAACTGTACCTCTTATGCTCGCATCCAAATCATTTATGTAAATGACAAAAAGTAGCACCGATCCTTGTGGCACTCCACTGGTCACAGGCCTCCAGTCTAAAAAACAACGCTCCTCCACCACCCTCTGTCTTCTACCTTTGAACTAGTTCTGTATCCAAATGGCTAGTTCTCCCTGTATTCCATGAGATCTAACCTTGCTAATCAGTCTCCCATGGGGAACCTTGTTGAACGCCTTATTGAAGTCCATGTAGATCACATCTACTGCTCTGCCCTCATCAATCCTCTTTGTTACTTCTTCAAAAAACTCAATCAAGTTTATGAGACATGATTTCCCACGCACAAAGCCATGTTGACTATCCCGAATCAGTGCTTGCCTTTCCAAATACATATACATCCTGTCCCTCAGGATTCCCTCCAACAACTTGCCCACCACCGCGGTCAGGCTCACCGGTCTATAGTTCCCTGACTTGTCTTTACCACCCTTCTTAAACAGTGGCACCACGTTTGCCAACCTCCAGTCTTCCGGCACCTCACCTGTGATTATTGATGATACGAATATCTCAGCAAGAGGCAGAGGTTGTTCTCTTGTCAAGAAGAGGAATAGAGACAACCCAGGTAATTATAGACCAGTGAGCCTTACTTCAGTTGTGGGTAAAGTGTTGGAAAAGGCTATAAGAGATCAGATTTATAGAGAGTAATAAGTCGATTAGGGATAGTCAACACGGTTTTGTGAAGGGTAGGTTGTGCCTCACAAACCTTATTGAATTCTTTGAGAAGGTGACCAAACAGGTGGATGAGGGTAAAGCAGTTGATGTGGTGTATATGGATTTAAGTAACGTGTTTAACAAGATTCCCCATGGTAAGCTATTGCATAAAATACGAAGGCATGGGATTGAGGGTGATTTAGCGGTTTGGATCAGAAATTGGCTAGCTGAAAGAAGAGAGAGTGTGGTGGTTGATGGAAAATGTTCAACCTGGGTTCAGTTACTAGTGGTGTACTGCAAGGATCTGTTTTGGGTCCACTGCTGTTTGTCATTTATATAAATGACCTGGATGAGAGTGTAGAAAGATGGATTAGTAAATTTGCGGATGACACTAAGGTCGGTGGAGTTGTGGGCAGTGCCGAAGGATGTTGCAGGTTACAGAGTGACATAGATAAACTGCAGAGCTGGGCTGAGATGTGGCAAATGGAGTTTAATGTGGATAAGTGTGAGGCAATTCACTTTGGACAGGAGTAACAGTAATAAAGAGTACTGGGCTATTGGTGAGATTCTTGGTAGTGTAGATAAGCAGAGAGACCTCTGTGTCCATGTGCACAGATCCCTGGAAGTTGCCACCAAGGTTGATAGGGTTGTAAAGAAGGCATATGGTGTGTTAGCTTTTATTGGTCGAGGGATTGAGTTTCAGAGCCACAAGGTGTTGCAGCTATAAAACATCTGGTGCGGCCGCACTTGGAGTATTGCATACAGTCCTGGTCACCGCATTATAGGAAGGATATGGAAAGTATGGAAAGGGTTCAGAGGAGATTTACCGATGTTGTCTGGTATGGAGGGAATGTCTTATGAGGAAAGGCTGAAGGACTTGAGGCTGTTTTCATTCGGGAGAAGAAACTTGAGAGGTGACTTAATTGAGACATATAAGATAATAGAGAGTTTTTTAGGGTGGTCAGTGAGAGCCTTTCCCTCAGATGGTGATCGCTAGCATGAGGCGACATAGCTTTAAATTGAGGAGTGATAGATATAGGACAGATGTCAGTGGTAGTTTCTTTACTCAGAGAGTAGAAGGGGCATGGAATGCCCTGCCTGCAACAGTAGTGGACATGCCAACTTTAAGAACATTTAAATGGTCATTGTATAAACATATGGATGGAAATGGAATAGTGTAGTCATGATTTGGAGATGCTGGTGTTGGCCTGGAGTGTACAAAGTTAAAAAACACAAAACATGAGGTTATAGTCCAACAGGCTTATTTAGAAGCAGTGGCATTCAGAGTGCTGCTCCTTCATCAGGCAAATTTACTAAACCATCCTTCTATGCCCTCATCCAGGTCATTTATAAAATGGCAAACAGCAGTGGACCCAAAATTAGATTAGATTACATTACTGTGTGGAAACAGGCCCTTCGGCCCAACAAGTCCACACCGACCCGCCGAAGCGTAACCCACCCAGACCCCTACATTTACCCCTTACCTAACACTACGGGCAATTTAGCACGGCCAATTCACCTGACCTGCACATCTTTGGACTGTGGGAGGAAACCGGAGCACCCGGAGGAAACCCACGCAGACACGGGGAGAACGTGCAAACTCCACACAGTCAGTCGCCTGAGGCAGGAATTGAACCCGGGTCTCTGGCGCTGTGAGACAGCAGTGCTAACCACTGTGCCACCGTGCCGCCCACAAAACCAAAATAGATCCTTGCAGCACACCACTAGTAAATGAACTCCAGGATGAACATTTCCCATCAACCACCACCCTCTGTTTTCAACTACCTGATGAAGGAGCAGTGCTCCGAAAGCTCGTGCTTCGAAATAAATCTGTTGGACTTTGTATGATTTTTCACAGAATAGTGTAGGATAGATAGGCTTCAGATTGCTTCCACAGGTTGGTGTAACCTCGAGGGCAGAAGGACCTGTACTGCGCTGTAATGTTCTATGTTTGTCATCCATTCTCTTGTTCTGGATGATTTTGTTGATTGTTCAAACATTGGGTGAAACTTTGCCTCTTGCTGAAGATTCAGCACTTATCCGTCTTTTCTCACAATTACCATGGTAACAGCATTGCATGCTTGTGTGAGTTTCATCAACAACACATAATTTTCTGTCTTCATCTGCTTCTTTGATGCTTTTTCCTCCTTCAACAAACCCACGTTATGCCACCTCTCTCATTTCCTATTTAAAATCTTCATTCCCTTAGCCCCCTAAGTTCAGTGAGGTTCTGGCTATGCTTTTAGTTATTCCTTCTAGTATTGCATTCTTTTGTTGGGCAATAATCCATTTGATTACACATTTGTGAAGCAGGCAAGGATTTGTTTTCTTTACAAAAGGTGCCAGTGTTGTTGAATGTGAATTGTTGGAAGGATTAGCCATCTGTCCTATATAAAACAAAAGCATCTACCATTGAGATAGACTTTATATAATCCCTCTTAACAAACAAATCTAACATTTCAAAACTATTTGTAAAATATCTAAATATTTTCTTAAACATTCTACTTCACATAAAATGTGTGTAGATTTTGAAGTTTCAAACAAATTCCTTAATGTCTCCCCAGTTATTGAAGATTCAGATTCAAGTTTAGTTTCAAGCTTGGATCCATAATCTCAGCCAAGTAAATATTGGTGGGTAAATTAACTTGCTATGGTGCCCATAGGTTAGGGAGTTGCACAATTAGTCAGGGCAAATTATTGCTGCTCTATGGTATTTTAAGGAAAACGCCTATTGATTAAAGGCAAGATCCAGCTTGTTTATGATACTTCCCACAGTTAGATGGCTTTGCTGACACATATTGTCTACTTTCTACTGAATTCCAGCTTACAGAAGTTGCAACTCTGCGACTTCTATCCTATCCTGTACTAAATTCTACTCATTCAGTTTTCCCAGTTCTTTGATTTCTATCTAATGCTCACTTAATTTTGAAGTTCTTAGCCTCTGTTAAATGTCTATCCACTGCCATATTTCACCCTATTTCTGCAATGCTTTCCAGAATGTCTCAGCTCAAACCTAGCTCTAAATGTCTATGGGCTTCCTTACCTTAACGCAACTTTCAGAAATCATTAACCTGTAATTTGGAACTTGCCTCTCAAAATGTTGACATGCAATGTTTCTCCTGGCTTCAGAAGCATGTTCCAAACCTACTTCACTAAAGGCTACCCTCAAAAAACACTGATTCCTACATTGTGACTAATGTCGCTCCATTGTGAAGTGTGTTGTGAAGGCACTTTACAAATGTATTATTCTCATGCTTATGTTTGAGGTATAGCAATGCAGTCAGTTAGCTGAGTTGGCTTGATGATTGGATTGTGACACACAATGATACCAATAGTATGGGTTCAATTCCATGAGTTACCATGAAGGTCCTGTCTTCTCAACTGAAGTTGAGGCATGGAGAGTCTCACATCAAACTATCACTGGCTGTCTTTCTCTAATGAGAGAGTAGGACTATGGGGATTTTACCTTACATTAAAGCAATATATTCATAAGCTGCAATGTCCATTAAATCATATCACAGTGTAACATACTGCCTTCAGGAGAGGAGAGGAAAATATTCAGAAATAATTTAATGTTCAGCCAGATTACTGACAAAGGTAGTAGTAACATCCGGTGGTGTAATGAATTCTGTTGTGATTCATAGTCATGTTGCCTATCCCATATGTCTGTACATTTCTCAATGTCATGTCTGAGCAATACTTTTGCACCTCCCTTTTATTGTCTCTGGTTAATAATTAACACCGCAGCTGGAAAACTGATCCCTTTTAATGACATCACAGCCACCACAATATTTATCTGTTTGTTCATGGCTGCTACAAAGTGACTCAAGAGCAGACTTAAGATCCAAAAGCTGGGTTGGGCTCAGGGATCAGGAAGTTCCCCTTTCTTTCTTCTGCAAAGAAACAGTAGAATTTTAGAACAAATCAATTCGTTATTAAAAGTTTTCTTTGGGCTTATTAAATGAATCATGTTAGAAAGGAAATTGTGTTTAAGCATTTGTTCCTAATAGACCATAATAGAGGACTGTGAGGATTTTTAATAACTCTCTATTGAAAATAACTGGTTAAATTGTAAAGTGGGACAAGCTGGATTATTCAAGTCATAGTTTGTGATCACACTACAAAGGTCACCATCAGCACAGAAAATGCTTTGAACTGTGCTTAATATAGATGATATTGCCACTGATGCAATGGCATTATTCAATTCAATAAATACATCCCTGATTTTTAAAACAAAAATACTATTTCAACGTAGCAGGTATTACCATTGTTCAGTAAGAATTGTTTTTGGTGGTCATGATGAAAGGGTGCATTCATTCATCATTGTAAAATGTTTCCCCTTTGTTTGGATTATTCTGATTCACTGACAGCCATTTGACATACTCCAGTCATCAATAGTCGCTATCTTCTACTAATAATTAACATAATTCATTCACGGAAATAGTTATGAATTAGCAGCAAACTTTTATTGTTTCTAGCTTCACAAAAACAAAGTTAAAAGTAGAAGATCCAAAAGTCTGCAATTGACTCTGATACATGGAAAAAGCAGTCAATTTCTAATAATGTGTATAGTTTGCCAAAGTAAATTTATTTTTAGAAGACCTTTCACTAACAAAGTCAAAAGAATCTATTTCTTTCCAATTAATTTTTAATTTTACTCCTTCGTGCTCATACCCCATCACCACACCCTCCAAAAAAATGTATTCCCTTAGTGACAACAGGGTCATGTTTTATAACCTCTGCTTATTGGGATCATGGTACTGGCAGACAGATAATGGCACCATTCCCATTCCGAGCACACCGTTTGCCGTCTTCACTTGGGACTTTCCATGGATTAAATTAGGATCCTATTTTTAAGGTTCAAAAGAAGGATGCTACACCACTGTTGCACTGCCATTGACACAGGCAAGGAGTGACCTAACTATTGCTCTTTAAAGCAAACAGGGGATGCAAATATTTCTCATAGAATCACAAAGGAATTTTGGTACAGAAAGAGGCCATTTAACCTGCCATGTCTGCATTTTAAATGAGCATCATTTTAAATGTGAACTGCCAATTTCCTGTTTATTCTCCATAATTCTAATTCTATTGCTATAGTGGGGGTGGTTAGCTGGTTTGCAATGCAGAGTGCTGCCGAGAGTGTAGGTTCAATTCCTGTGCCAGCTGAAGTTATTATGTAGGACTCTCCTTCTTAACCTCTCCCCTTGCTTGAGGTGTGGTGACCTCAGGTTAAATCAGCACCAGTTATCTCTCTTTAATGATAGAACCATCCTCTAGATCAGTAGGAACATTGTGAGTCTACCTTTACTTATATTTCCCATTACCTCCTAAGGCTTTGTTAATTTGACTGCTTCTATCCCTCTACAGTTTAGAAGAATGAGAGGTGATCTTTCATTGAAATCTACAAGTTTCTAAAAGTGCACGGAATAATTTCCTCCAACTCAGCAATCTAAAACACAGGATCACAGTCTTGAAATGAGAGGCTTATCAGTTCAGACTGAAATAAGGAGAAATTTCTTCACCAGAAGGAATTTTGACTGAATCTTTAGAGTTCTCTAACCCAGAGGGTTGTGAATTTTCCATCTCAGTTTTAAATATATTCAGTTATAGTTCTCAGAGGATCAAAGGATATATAGAGTTGGCATTAAAGTGGAGTTGAGACAGAAGATCAGACCTGATTGCACTAATGGTGGAGCAGACCGGGAGCTGTACGGTCTACTCATGTTCCTATTTCTTAAGATACTTACAAAATAATTCTGTACCACTTCTGAAGAGAAAATGATGAACTTCCCACCATTCATATTAGTTCAGACTTGGCAGATAAAATGCTAATGAAGGCCAGGCTTCTAAAGAGGTAAGGGTTCATGCCAAGCACGCCAAGAAGTTGGCACAATCCCACTGATTCCTTCATATTTACAAGTTAAAAGCAAATCCAAGACTATTAAATTATGCTGCACAAATATTTGTTCACAAGTGATTAATATTTTCATATGAATATTTTTCATCTCCATTTTATTATTTGACATTACTATTTGAACTGGGTTAACACCTAGGTTAAGATAGTAGATATTTAACCATTCTTACGGCGATACACTGCTGCTAAATAAGAGACAAAGTGTAATTTCAAGATCTGAATGAAGGCTTGTGGCTTACAATGTGAAAGCAATTATTATGCAGTCTGAATTCCAGTTAGTGTAAATCTTCACATATTTCCCTGACTTTTCAAATCATCTACAAGTCACAGCAGAGTACTGAAGTAATCAAATCTCTGTCGGTTGAGGAAGTGAGAGTTCATGCTGGTTTTCAAATTATGTATGATTGTAACAGCAAAGACAGGTTGTGACTTGTTTTGTCAAAAATGTTAAAATGACTGGAAATTTGCTAAATGACAAATGGATTGTTTAATGAAAGATAGTGTGGCACTTAACATGTGAAAATTAATATGTGACTCAGATGCACTGGAATATACTGACTATACTACGGAAAAACACAAGAAATGAAGAGGCTTAAATTTAAAAATAAGTTAAATAATTTTTTAACGAAGTGTTTGTTCCTATTATTATTCTATCCACCTCAGGTTGTGTTACTGCAACAAAATGCTGCAGAAATGTGGCTCAACATACACTAAAAATACTAATCTGAAAGCTAACTTTGCTTTGTGTTAACTTTGCTCATTATGTGTCCCTTTCTTCTTCCTTAGCTCTTTGCCTGAAAGCAGTCTAACTCACAGAACCATGACAAGTCAGACAAGACCCAGCCAAAATGGGAACTGAACCCTGCATGTTAGCAACAATTTGATCCACATCAGTTGACTGATCCCTGAAGGAATCCAAGTTGCTCTGGCTACAGGTGCTTATAAATGCATTTGTAGTCCAGGTCTAAGAATAATGACAGCAGAGTATTCAAACTTCTTTCCATCACAAGATGAACCAGGTATCTCTCCTGCTTTTAGCACCTGCAACAAGCACATGTTGGAAGGATTTGTTTGACCATGTCATGAACAAAATGTCTACGAATATCAAGCCCTGTAGTGGGATCTGAGCTTAAAGCATCTGGCTTAGAGACAGGAGTACTAACTGTTGCATCACATGACTTCCATAATAGATTTTTTTTACACTTTAATAATGGAAATTTTAATAGACTACCTGTCTAAAAGTGTCACCTCGTATAAATTCACTGTTTAAATGATTTTATAACAACATAAGAATATAAAACTTTTATTTTAATGTATTCTGCCAAACAGCAGGATTTACACAAATTATGTAAATTGAAGCTAAAGTATAAATTGGATACTCTTTGATATTGAAACTTCCTCCCTTTAGCCTAGGACAGGCCAGGAGTCACACGTGAGGATTTTTTTTTCTCTGGTTTAGCTGTGCACTGCACAATGCCACAAATTATCCTGTTCTTTTCAATACAACTGAGCACAGACAGGGTAGGCACTCCTGGGTTTAGTACCAAAGAATATTTCAGGGCAGAAATTACCACCCTATATTCTCTAAACCATGCCAGAAACGCTAAAACACTGCAGATAGTGAGGGTGTCAGAATAAAAATAGAACATAAACTATGATTGGGTGGGAAAGGGTAAAATTAAAGAGAGTTATGAGGAGGACTTTGCAAGCAGGAAGTGAAAATGAGCAGCCGTAACGGCTTTACTATGGATAATGTTAGAAAAAGACAAAATGGATTGGTAATCATATTGCTACATTAAAAAACTTGTACTTACTCATGTATATTTCTGTAGTTTTAAAGTTGTTTGATTTGCTTGGGTCCATAACAGGGTAAGGCTCAAAATATTTTCTCTGATGGTTTTTCCAATGACGCTCTACAACTTCAATTTTTTCAAATCATAGAATCCCTCCAGTGTGGAAACAGGCTATTTGGCCCATCAAGTCCACACCAACCCTCTGAAGAGCATCGCACACAGATCCGACCTGCCCTTACCCTATCCCTGTAATCTCACATTCCCATGGCTAGCCCACCTAACCTGCACATCCCTAGAGACTATGGACATATCTTTGTACTGTGGGATTATACTGGACCACCTGGAGGATACCAACACAGGCATGGGAGAATGTGTAAATTCCACACAGTCACCCGAGGGTGGAATTGAACCCAGATTCCTCTCTCTGTGAGGCAGCAGTGCTAACCTCTGAACCACTACGCCACCAAACAAATTAGCAAATGCAAAATTTTTTAAAACCTTCATCAAGCTGTCTATTAATATTCTTTAAATGTCTCTTGGTGAAATAATACAGTTTTGCAGTACCTTTCTTGATAACTGAATTTTAATAATTAATTTGTATGTTATTGTAATTCATATGAGGTACTACTTGCTTATATTCGTTAGTCTCAGCCATTTCCTTGTTCATATAAGCTTATAGCACAGGAACCATCCATTCAGCCTGTTTTGCCTATGCTAGCTCTTTGAAAGAGCTGTTCAATTTAATTCCCTTTGTTAAACATTTTTCCCATTTGCCTCCATCACATGTTCAGCTAATACATTCCAGAGCTTAGCAACCGTGTGTGTGAAAAACCTTCTCTTCTCACAATGAATGTAGTCAGGTTACTTAGGAACTAGTTACCATTAACAATTCCATGCCAATTGTCCCATTAACCAATGCCTTGCCAAGTGAGAATTAATTTTGGCCTTGTAGTTGTACTCTGTCTCTAGTAGCTTTCATGCCATTAATATTTGATTGTTTATTCTGTAGAATTCAGGTATATCCCTCTGCCCTTTGTTTCCAATAACTGTTTTTTTTGTATTTGCAATCCTCCAGTCCTCTATCACAACTCCTATATCCAAGAAGGATTGAAAGTTCAGGCCTTCTGTTATCCCCATCATTACTTTGTTGGCGAACCAAGAATACACCCCTTTTGCTCTGGGTCATTTGTTAATTTTGAGTGATGCCAACCTATTTGTCACTTCCTTTCTACTTTCATCTGATCCAAATGGCTTCATTTTTCTTTTGAGACTAAGTATCATGGGCCTGAAAAGTGGGAGGGGCATTTGCTCAGGAGCATATGGGGTTTTCTCGCACAGTCTAGTTCTTCTCAGCCATTACCATACATGAACATGATACTTTTGTAGGCTGGAAGTTCTAAATCCTTCTGAGTTTCATATTTAAAGGACCTGGACAGCATTTCGTTCTCTGCAATCCAGGAATATCACTCAAACTCTATTCAAAACCCTCACCTAATATTGGAGATGTCAGTTACCAGACAAAATGTGACAACTCTTGAAAAGTTCTCCTGACAGCTGTCTAGGAGTGAAGGAAAGTCATTTTCCTTATGGATGTTAACAAAAGGCCAATCCCCCCAACTAACAAGGGCAGTCTGGATAGAGATGGCTCAGGGGTAGGAGGGGGATCAACACCTGGGTGGCCAAAAGAATGTGAGTCCAGTTTCATAAGATAATGAACGACCTGTTGTGCTTTGTGAGGGTGTGTACCAATGCTTTATGCTCCTATGTGTATGAGTTAGCACTGCTAGGTTACCACTGCACAAGACTGCAACACAGGAGTGTCCTTGTTTCTAGTCTGGCCTGTGTGAGATCCTATCTCAAAATCACTGAAATTTGTTTTCTTTCAGATTTTATTGACACTTCAGATTTTTTGAAAATCATTTCCTTTAACTACCTTAAACCTACTTACTTTATGATGACTACTACCCAGTCGTTCACCCATTGAAGCACATCTATACCTTATTCCCTAGAACTAGATCCAGCATTACTTTGTCCCTTGTTGAACTTGAACCATACGGATTAGGAAAATACACCTACACAAATTTTAAGAAACCTTTACCTTCCTTGCACTTTGTTGATGAAGAAATCAGTTTAATACTTTATATATTCATTGTCTAACAAACATAAACCGTGATTGAGATGTAAAAATGGCCCACTCACCATTGAGAGCTGTTTATCTTCTGCTAATGGTTTCAACGTGATTTCTAAATTCTCCAACCCCAATAATTAATGCTTGATTTTGTGTATTAAAAAATAAGACTTGCCATAATCTAATTGATGTTGGAGAAAGTTATTAATTCAACAATGTCCTGCTCAAATCTGGAGAACAAAATGTCTTTTTTTTTAACCTAAAGCTGGAGGAGTGATTCTCACTATTGCCAAATATGTCATCTTCAATCCACACTAATCTGAAAGGTTGCAGCTACACATTCATAGTGCCCTCCAACTTACCCTATTATCATGACAAATGTGATACAGACACAGTATAATCACTGTTGCTAATGTCCTTGATTGAAATGAATTAGGGTTGCACTCATTCTGATAAATTTTAAAATATGCTTTTTTTTGAACAAAACAAACCCTTTGAAGAATTTGATTTAGTCATGAAATCTTTCTTCAACTTAAATGCTTTCAATATAGATACATTGTTATTCTAGAATGACATGCTTCGCTGAAAAGGATCAGTTATAAGGGTATTGAAATTATGCTGTGGGATACGATGGAATGAATGATCAATCCTTTGAAATTCATTTCTCTACCACTTTGGCAGAGTAGTCTCATCTGAAGCAGTTTAGACCTGCACGAAAATCGTGAAGAGTGGAAATTCAACTGACCATGTCAAACATTTGTATCACAGTTGATGTAAAATTGGATGTAGAGCATGTCCATACATGCAATGGCAAAGCTGTTAATTAACATTTTATTAATGAAGAACAGTTGCTTAATGAGCCTCTTTACACAGGCGTTGCTTTTCGTATTACATTCTTTAATGCTTGCTTGAAAAGAATGATTGTTTAAAGAGAAAGCTTGCCTTCTTCTGTGATCTTAACACAACTAAGCTCTTTTATGGCACTCAGATAACAAGAGAATCTTTTTAAAAGTGTCCACAATTACACTGCTCAAAAGGATTAAAAACATTACTCAACGTTTTAGCTTCAAAGAACCAGAGGTCAAAGTGTCTTGCTTTTGATTCTTATATAATTTTCTCTGTGTGATGTATCTTTAATTGCCATTTTCAAATTCTCTTAAAATCCACTGACCAGGTTCACAATTCTCATTTGATATTTGTGTGATAAAGGTCAAAAAATGCAACCAAATCTCTATTAAGGAGAGATATGAGAGGATTTTTCAGGAGCTCCCATGGTAAAGTGCAAGTTGTGTAATAGAAGTAATGTAATGCAACATGAATTGTTATGTATGTGGTTAGCACAGTAAATGCTGTTGTTAGCAAATTATAATTTACATAATTCCAATCAATCTAACCCTAAAGTATGTATAAGTGTAAAATATATCATTTCAGATCTGAAGCAATCATAAATTTAGAATCTGCAGCTTTCAATATAATCTTGTTACCTAATGTATCTGCACAAATTGTTCCTACTTCACAAATGGTTTGAGACATTATCTATGCTAAATCAACCTCAAGAGTGAAATTGCCTTCCCCTCTCTATCTGAAACGGAAGATAATCAAAGCTGGCCTGATCTCAAATAACTTTAAAACATGTTACATCACCTTGCTTTTGCTAGTACCTCCAAGCTACAGCATCAATGGCAACATTTGTCAATATCCAGGAAGTGAACTTTGGGCACCTTACAATGTTTAAAACCAAATTTTTATGGCTACTGTTACAGCCTTCCCAAAACTCAGTCTTTCATCATTGGTACTTTGCCATCTGGGTTAGATGGCATCTCATATGCAAAGTCAAGGAGGCTATTTGTAGGGAGCCAATCGCATTATGATGCTGCTTTCAAAATCATTAAAATTGATTTTAAAACATTTAAAACTGAATCCAAGGAAGAGAATTAATTTAACTTGGTAGTTGTATGAAGAAGTAACTGAGGTAGACAAAAAACTCCTGAAGTCTTCGGTTTAACAAGAATATTATTTTAGAACGATGTTCAATATTGAATACAGAAGTTTTAAAAACTGAAATGATGCATAAATGTAAGGAAAATTAAGTTGCCAAACAACCCAATGAGTTCAAGTAGGCAATAGCAATAATAAGGAAATGGGTTGATCCAATCAAGAATAAATAAAAATATTATTTTAAAAAATACATTACCTGACTGCAGAATTACTCCACTATCAGAATCACTGGCTTCATCTTTGTTTTCCATTGTCAGTGAAAGATTATATTTTCTAGTCTTCCTTTGGTCCAGAAATAATTAACTCCCAAGAAGGCTGAAAGTATTCACCTGATAATTACATAATGAAACAGATTGAAGGCACATTGATACGTTTTAATTGTTTAACAAAATACACAAAGATCAGAGAGTTTAAAAAAATTTCAGAGATTACTTTTCCTGTTTTTAAACTATAGATTTTGACCCTGTTGACTCAACGAATAATGTTAGCAATTGTTCAAAAATAAAATCAGAGGTCAGTAATTTGTCCTGGATGTGTTTTATCTTGTTCCTATATGAGGGATTATTTAAAGCTCCAGAAGCGGCAGTGAAACTAAGCACGCAAATGTCTACCTTGGTGCAGATCAGAAATATAGGAGTGCTCTCTAAAGAGCACTGTAATCACACCAGGTATGTTTTCTGTTGCTATCTTTTACTGTGTCTGGCAGTACTTGGTAGAAAATAAAACAATAAGCCAAGCAGCATGTGCTCAAGCAGGCGCCTAATGCCTGTTTATAATAAAGCAACTAACATGTATATGGGATGTGCTTTGGTTCATATTTACCAAATGAACAAACTGTAAAACAATTCCTCTTGATTTTACTTAATACAGGCCAGTTTTTAAATAACTGAGCATCCTGTTGATATCGAATTGTAATTAGAGGTAATTTGCAGTCATGTCTCTTTTGTTTCTACAATGTTCTGTACTAAATTATATTTCTCACCCTTACTGTTCTCCTAATATATATTTTTACTAATTTCTGTTCACATTAAAGTTCGCTATATGAAAATCTTTTGAGACATCTTATATATTTAAATAATAACCAGAATCTGGCCGCTAAGATTTGTTATTAGTTGGAAATGGCTTTGATTGAATGCCTTCTTTATTCCTGAAATCCTGAATTAAAATAGCAAAGTAAAAGGGAAAATCAACATTGGACTGTCCTCTCATTAAACAGAGTTGACTGGTGGTGATTTAACCTGAGGGGCACCATGCCTTAAATAAGACCATAAGACATAGGAGCGGAAGTAAGGCCATTCGGCCCATCGAGTCCACTCCGCCATTCAATCATGGCTGATGGGCATTTCAACTCCACTTACCCGCATTCTCCCCGTAGCCCTTAATTCCTTGTGACATCAAATGAGTGGTGTTCTGATGGTGGAAACATCATGGTAGTCTTGGCTGGTGTGAATACTGAACCCACACTGTTGGCATCACTCACTAGCCAACTGAGCAAACTGACGTCCATTTAAATACCACTCTTGATACTAATGTTCAAAGAACAGTGGAATGAGCCAAGTATGAAATAAAGGAAGTGAATTGCGAAGAACAGTGGGAAGGAAGCAAAGTAAGAGATAAGTTCCATAGAGCTGAATGTTACTATATTTCAGCAAGGTGCAATTTTCATTGAATATATGAAAGGTTTCTCTCCTTTAGAATTAGCAAGTTTTCAAATTTGACTCATTAACTACCAACTAAACCCTTATGGTGCCCCTCTCATCTGATGCCAGCCCAATTCTCCTACTCGCCATAGGTGGATGTATTTACTACCACTTGGACAACCCTGGATGTACTGGCATATGAAGGTACCAGATTTAAAATTCTGTTTTGTGCCCAGTCCAGGGCTGGCAGTCCAGTACAGGCCTGTCATTCACCTGGGCACAGCAGGGAAGAGGAAATTGGCACCCCACTTTGTGTATAGGGACCTGAAGCTCTACTAGTTATACAGAGAAGAGATATCATCTTCACAGAGGACTACCAGAGGAGGACAATCACCAGACTCTGCCAGCTTAGTTCAACTTCACCTCCCAGGTCTGCGCATTCTGCATCACCTGAAGAAACACCCAGCACAGCAGGAAGAAGGTGAATTACCTCCTCTGCTCTCCAACATTTGCTGTCAGATAGCTGACACTCACTCGATCTCTGCTACCTCTTACCAAAGCTCATGCTCTATCACTCTTACAATCATATGGAATATCTTCACTCATGCCTTTTACCAGCTTGAGCCTCCAACACTATTAATATACTTCTTCAATTCCTGACGTCCTGGCCGGTAAAGACCAGGACTGAGGATGCTGAAGTGAGAAGCATTGTTCGTTGCTGTTAATATGCTTAAAATTAACATGCTATAACTCCTACCCATTATGACATTCTACTCAGCACCAGTGGCAAGGCAACAATGACGCAAGGAACCCTGAGCTCTCTCCAGGTGTCCCTTCCTCACACGGAGACGGAGAAGGCCCTCCCCCTAGGCTAGAGGAGAAATGACAGACATACCTGCTAGACTGTAAGGCAGGTTCCTTTCACCTAGCTGTAGAATTCAGAACTGCATCAAATGGAGGGAAAGCAAGAAGGCGGCTTAAGAGGGCATATAGCCAGCATGGGTGACACGTTGCTGAGAATACATTATCACATTGGTTTTCATTTGCTTTTCAGTATTAAATCTCATTTTATCATTTGATAAAATCACGGCTTATCTGCTGTGGGCCTCAGTTTCTCTCTCTCACCAGGTCCTCATAACGGTCACCTCCTTGATGTTACAAAAATCGACCTTTCTCTTGTTTAGACACTTTTAGTCATCTAGGCTCCACAATACTCTCAGGTAGAGATTTCCAGACATTAACCACTTTCTGGGAGAAGTAATTCCTTTGTAACTTAATTGGGTAAATTGCAGGTCACTGCTATTTTAGCAACTATGCTTCTTCTTTCTAAATAGGCAAACATTTAGGCTTTAGTGGGATTGAGCTGTTATCTCATCTGATATGGTCAGGAGAGCTTGGGGGCAAGGATTTGGACTGTGTACAGTAAGCTACTACCTAAGGTTCACAAAGCATGTGATTCTGGCAGATGTGTTTCAGCTTGTGTTTATGTAATGCTGTTCCCCTTCGAATGACCTCACATTGTTCAAATTACAGACCCCTCCCTCACTTAATGAAACATTTACTCCATCCACCCTTGGTGTTATTGCAGCCATTTTCATCTTCATTGAGCATATGTGATTTACAGCATGACAAAAGATAACAGCGAGTCCCAGAATCTGTATGTCAGTCTCGGTGAACCCCACCCCCGCTGACGTACACCTCTCCTTCCTGAAAGCCTTCCTTGCCAACCCCATAGTTTTTGTACTTTCCCTAGACCCCACCCAGTCTCCATCTATTCAACGTACAGATCTGTTAGTGCACTGTACCCCTGTGGAAGCCAGGCTGGTTGCTTACTGTTGATGATCCATCCCCCCCATGCTCCCTCTCCCAAACTCTTATCACCTCCCCCACCACTTAGATGTAGTGTTACCCTGCTTTTAGTATTTTAATCACCCCTGCACCCAGCATTCTGACTCCAATTCTCATGATTAAGTTCTCCAGCCTCCCTCCCATGGAAGTAGCCGCTGATCTATCCCTGCTGACTGTCAGGGGTCAGATCCCCAGGACTAACCATGGCTGAACCATCTTGAGTGGCTTAGCTGCACAGCCCCAAATGCTCGGTGACCAATCCCCTGTCTGAAATCTGTACAGCTCCCTGATCCTGTCTTCCCGTGACTACCCAGACTGATTAACTGGATTCAAAGGGGTGACCATGGCCTACACCCTGGACTGGTGAGGCATGCATCCCCCAATTGAATTACCCAACCATCTGCCTGACGGTGCCCAAATCTAATTCATGATGCTGCCCTTGACTTAGTGCTGACTGAGTAGTGTCTCCCTGGAATTGACAGAGGACTACTCACTCCCTTATGACTTTGAGACATGGCCATTTGCTTGCTGCACATGCAGTGTGTTTGCTGCGTATACCCCAGCTGGCATATGGTGCGAATGTGAGATTAATGTAATACAGTGCTCTGCAGTTCAACAGCATATTCACTCCTCTAACTGATGAATGCTGATGAGCATGACAAGCTGCCTGGCTCTGTGCTGCACTAAACGACAAGGCAAAACAGTTGTGTCAGCCTTTAAAGTGCAGTTGAGGGGATGAAGCACTAAAATACAAGGCAAGGCATGGATGCTATGGGCATCCGGGTAGGGAGTGAAGACTAAGAGAGCAATTGAGCAGCCCTGACATGCTGCCTGGTCCAATCCAGGAGTTGGTTGCCTGAGTATATGTGCAAAGTGTCCCTGCAAGAGCCTTTCAATCACCTCAAAGTGCAGAGGCATACAGTGAGTGCGCCATGGTGATGTGAAGAGGCTGTTACATCTTTGGTAAGAGTGCACATGAACATGGGGAGCCACGGTCCATGGAGCATACCCTGGTATGTTGGAGTTGGGCATCAAAGGTGGAGGTCTGATAGAACACGCAATGAGCTGGAGTTGCCAATTACAGTGTACTCATTTCAACTTTCATTGGTAATTCTCAGCATCTAGTTTCCACCTGTCAGGTGACAGAGTGGGAAGGTTTACATTAATGAGCCGAGATTAAATAACAATAAGGGTGATAATGAGTGATAATCCCTGTTAATAGACCTCTCACTGTCACTAGTGAGAATGTTATTTCCACATCCAGACTTTAGTTGTTTAAAAGACATTTGGAGAAGTACATGAATAAGAAAGTTTAAAATCACACAATACCAGGCTATAGTCCAACAGGTTTATTTGGAAGCACTCACTTTCGGAGCGCTGCTCCTTCATCAGGTGGTTGTGGAATATAAGATCATAGCTCTGAAAGCTTGAGCTTCCAAATAAACCTGTTGGACTATAACCTGGTGTTGTGTGATTTTTAACTTTGTACACCCCAGTCCAACACCAGCATCTCCAAATCATGAACAAGAAATGGGCCAAGTGCAGGCAGGTGGGAGTAGTTTAGTTTGGAATTATGGTCAGCATGGACCAGTTGGACTGAAGGGTCTGATTCCATGTTGTATGATATTATGACTCTGTAACTCTATAAAATGTGACTTGTTCCTCTTGACATCAAGAAAGGCCTTGTTCAATACCGCACACAGTTCTCCCCAATTTCTAGTCAGAGGTCACAGCAGTCAAGGCCTGGAAAATTTCAGCCTTTGAAAGTTTGTGAAGGCAAGTCAAAGCAATTATTGAAATAGGTTCTAGAACTTCTGGGGGGGCTAAGTAAGGAATACTCTAAAATCAATAATTATAGAAGGTGCAAATTGAAAATTATGACCAGCAAGGATTTTCCAAATTGGCCTTGATGTATCACAAGCAGATACGGCTCATATTAAAAGAAATGAAAATGTAAAAACATAACTGATTACAACATTATTGCCTCAACAATCATCTGAGTCATTTTATAATCCTTCTTAGCAAACTTACATCCATAATATTAAAACTATAACATGACCATTTTCTCAACTAATTCAGGCCAAATTCTTGCATAAGCCTGCATCTGTGATGGGGATAGGGAGATGAACATTGCAACACACAGCTTAAATATTAGAAGACATATAAGCCATTCATTATATACTCATTTATTGAATTTACTTACTTAGAAATAAGACCACAATCTTAACCTTCCTAGTCTGTGCGAACTAGAAGGAGTGTGCCCCAGAAATTATTTCAGTTACATCCTCACAACAAATTTACTGATGGGTACGAGAGCAAAGTTGTATGCAGATCTTGAGTTAAAAAATGTTCAAATGAATGGTATAGTGTTGTCAATAGACACATTCCATCACATTTAAACTAGTTTGACTGAAATGTCTAAGGTAACAGCTATTTTTATTTTTGGAAATAATTATTGTACAACAATGAGTCAATCTAGGCAAATGATATTGTTACTGCAGAAAATTATCCTACAGCATGTAGCACATTCCAATACATGCAATAGAACATAATTAGGTTACTTCTTTTATCTTTTATGATGTATCCATTCTGTCCCATCTTATCTGTATGTGCTCTTGTTTTTCACCCTCTTGTGATTTATTTGGAAATTGTTGTTCTACAATACATAATGTTTATGATGATTGCATTTATATAAAAGAATGACATTTTGTTGCCAAGTTAGTGATTTTTTTTGGATAACATAATGTTATAATGGGATAAAATATAACGAAAAAGCTTAAATAGTCTCTTGTGATGTGACATCCAATGACACCATAGAGTGGAGTGGGGCCTGAATTTTAACATAAATCGGCTATTGCCAATTTTGACAAGATTCATGGAGGGTTTTTCTCTGTGGACCCGAGAGAAATTTCTCACACCATTTTCCAAAATACATCGCATTAGCTGTGCACCCTGCAAGCATTCTGCTTGGACCATGTTCTCTCTCGGCAGAATTGGAAGTACGTGCCTTTGCTGGGACTTTCCTGGAGTCCCAGTGCCATTGTCAGGACCTTCCAGGATTTCCAGCGCTGATGCCACATTTAAAATGTAGTTACTTCCCATCTGAACAACTGGCCCAGAGATTGCTGTCACTCAATTTATCGACAATGACCAGGAGGCCCAAGTGGATGGAATGTTGCCAAGGAGGCCTATCCTTTCTCCTCAGGACCAGCAAACGAGACCATATTCATGCCACGGACACTGCCAATCTGGTCAGTGTGGTATCAATGTCCACATGGATGCTTTACAATGAACTTCCCTTCTTCACATGGGTAAGTGCCACCTCACAATCACTGTCTCTCTGCTATGGCACCTGCGTCCCACCAAGACTCATGATCTACCACTGTTACTTTTCCATGCAACATCTTCCTCCATTCGGTTGCCAGCCCAAATCCCCGGGCTACTAATTTTGCATGCCTACTCTGCACTGCCTACCCATTAACTCGGGACATCTCAACACCTTTCCCCTACCTGCACCAACTCTAACAGCAACGACAACAACATTAATCTCACTCAATCTCTCCCCTTCCCCTATTCCAGGACAAAAAAAGCCCACAATAGAAAAGGGAGAAACCAAGACCGAGAGTGGATTGTCTGACAGTTGTGTCCTCATTTCATACAAGGAGAGGACCCTTACCCTGGCTGGTGATGCCAAAGCCTCTATCCCAGCAAGCAAACGAGAATCATTGTCTAGTCCTGTACTGTAATCTAGCATTGTGAATGAACAGTCAACATGACTAAACACCCACTCAGTTTTCACAATTCATTGTCTCTTTTGACTCCTATAGGCACAGGTGGAATCTATAGAGTCAATGCTGTCAAGTGGGACCTCCAGCATACATC
Organism: Chiloscyllium plagiosum; assembly: GCF_037043375.1. Lineage (NCBI taxonomy): Eukaryota > Metazoa > Chordata > Chondrichthyes > Orectolobiformes > Hemiscylliidae > Chiloscyllium > Chiloscyllium plagiosum. The sequence continues at coordinate 31,115,776 of NW_028270164.1, read as the reverse complement.
TCCTCCTCCATCTGTGAGGAATGAGCCATAGATCTCTTAGGGGGTACACTAGCAAGGCTGTATTTTGCATCTTCAGCCAGCTCACAGATTGATCCCTCAGTGGGCATGTTCACTAGCTTAGAATTGGGAGCACATCATTACATCATCATGACACAAAGCCAACCCAATTACACTGCAGTTCTGTACTTGAAGTAAGCATGCAGGTGCAGCAGGTAGTGAAGATGGCTAATAGCATGCTGGCCTTCATAACAATTGGGATTGAGTATAGAAGCAAAGATGTTCTTCTGCAGCTGTACAGGGCCCTGGTGAGACCACACCTGGAGTACTGTGTGCAGTTCTGGTCTCCAAATTTGAGGAAAGACATTCTGGCTATTGAGGGAGTGCAGCATAGGTTCATGAGGTCAATTCCTGGAATGGCGGAATTACCTTACACTGAAAGACTGGAGCGACTGGGCTTGTATACCCTTGAGTTTAGAAGACTGAGAGGGGATATGATTGAGACATATAAGATTATTAAAGGATTGGACACTCTGGAGGCAGGAAACATGTTTCCGCTGATGGGTGAGTGCCGAACCAGAGGACACAGCTTAAAAATATGGGGTAGACCATTTAGGACAGAGATGAGGAGAAACTTCTTCACCCAGAGAGTGGTGGCTGTGTGGAATGCTCTGCCCCAGAGGGCAGTGGAGGCCCAGTCTCTGGATTCATTTAAGAAAGAGTTGGATAGAGCTCACAAGGATTGTGGAATCAAGGGATATGGAGATAAGGCAGGAACAGGATACTGATTAAGGATGATCAGCCATGATCATATTGAATGGTAGTGCAGGCTCGAAGGGCAGAATGGCCTACTCCTGCATCTATTGTCTACTGTCTATTGTCTATTCATTTTGGAGCACACAGGCATCTCATTCTAACATTCTAATGGTGCTGCCAGGACACTGCATGCAGAAAACCATACCTAGCTCATGGCCTGGGACCAGGTCACCTCTGAGGTGTCCTTTCTAATACTCACTCACTGTGTGCCTATTTGGATGCTCATAGCATCCCTGCCTTGTCTGTTTGCATTTTGCTACAATGTATTGTGGCCTGGAAAGATTCAATCCAGTTGTCAAAGTAGCAACTAACATCCAAAGCCCCGTTGACTGCACACAATGCAGAATCTGCTCAGTTTACAGCTTGACAACCATTCTTTTGTGACACTAATGATAAGAATAGTTACCCTTTGTGCCTTGGAGTTGCAGCTAAAATGACATTCACTCATACAGCTGGTGATAAAAAGTGAGGATATATTTAGAATTGTGAAAACATATTTGCAATTACGTTTCACTGATGTGTTGTCAGAAGGTCTTCTTCATCCCCTTCCTCCCATTACCCCTCAATGCAGTCTCCAGTTCCATAGCTGGGGTCAAGGGAGGCTGTCTTACAGTAACTTTGGAGTTTTGTTTGGGCAACCCCAGGATAGTTTGTGTCCGGAGGGCCCAGAGGTGCTGAGTGTGTCCTGTCCAGACACTAGTTGGTTTGACTTCCATAGAGCTGAGGGTGGCAGACAGAGTTGAGATGGAAGGCCTAGCCACTTCTGGGGTGCCCTGAGAAGAGGCTTCTGGGAGCCTGTCCATGGGCTACTCCTCTGAGTGTATGCCTATTGGCACCACCCTGTGTCCTTGTGAGCAAGGGCACCAGGAATGAGATCAAGTTCTTTAGAGCCCTATCAATTTGGAGTTAATGCTGAGCACCAGTGGCTGAAATTATGGTGTGCAAGTCTGTGCATATATGGAGTGTGCTGGACTTGCATTTCCACGCAACCGCCAACCTATCCATGGAGACAACAGACATTCACAAGCCAGAAATATGTTCAGATATTTCCAAGTTGCTACATGAGCCCACAAAAAGAGCACAATTGAGTCCCCAAATAAATTTCCTCTACCTGAACACAATTAAAGATTTAGTTACTAAATAATTAATAGTTGGAGACTTGTTTGAATATTTTATTCACAAGTTGATGACCTAGGCATTGATAACTCCCTCAGGATCGCATTGGAGTGTCGGCCTTAATTTTATACTCATTCTTTGGAATGAGACTTGAAACCCACAACCTTCTGATTTAATTAAAAATCACACAACACCAGGCACTAAGTCAACAGGTTTAATTGGAAGCACACTAGCTTTCGGAGTCCAACACCGGCATCTCCAAATCATTCTGATTTAATGCAACCGAGCCACCATCAAGTCAAGTCCCTTTCTTTTTCAAGTTATATAAATATGAATTTAAAACTAAATTCTTAAAAAGACAATGGTTAAACAGCTTGAGAAAAGACAGGCAGGGACATACAGAATTCAGGACGTCAACAGAAATACTGATGCCTCACTCAATGACAATCCAACTCTGTATCACTTCCTTATCACTGAAGACCAGCAGACAAATGAGGTATCAGACAGTTATTCATGGAAACCAAAGCAATTCTTCACATTACACACAAAAGAAAAACCACTTGGAATGAATCATAACAATTGCAATTCACTTGAAGCTTCAAGTAATGTTTAAACCCAAAGTTATAACTGAGAGGAGCTTGTGAGAGCCCAGTGATTAAAATGGTGTCTTTAACCTCATTCACAATTTTTAAAATATAAAGTAGCTTTTCTAAGTGATTTATTCACTAATTCAGCTCAACATCCTTACTCAGCATGACCATTATGGTTCTAATCCAAACATATGGTAAATACTTTTGTTTTACAGGTATTAAACCAACTTATCACTTGCTCCTCAAGCCACTCATAAATTGCACAATACTGAGCCATATAAATTGCTGGTGCACCAAAGGCAAAACAACCGACTCTCCTGAAGTACAGACCTTTCTAGATTGACTCATATGACTGATCAAATTTGGAATTCAGATTCATGCAGTATTCCACATAATTTGGAGTATACATGTTTGTTGTTCAAACCATCAACATTTCTCATGTTTCATGAAAAGCAAAAGAAAATACCCTGCAGGTGTTCAAGATGTGAAACAAAAGCAGAAAATATTGAAAATATCAGCAGGCCAATCAGCACCTGCAGAGCTGCTGACTGATCTTTTCATTTTATTTGGGTTTGAAATTATGTCATGTGTTTAGTGCTGAGAATTAATAACATTGTGATTCTTGCATTCGATGACCTAAACCCAACTTCAAAAAGAGAAGGGCAGTTGGAGTGATGAAAGTTCACCGCAACTAAGATGTTCCAGAGTTTAGACTATTCTGTTGCTTTCAGGCAATTCAAAACAACCCAGATCACACAACACTTAACAACATTTGAAATTTCAAGCAAGCAGATCTCCAGAAGGTTTACACGAAATTACATTCAGGTATTCAATTATAAACGAACGACATATTGAGCAGGAATATACAGGTGGGCAGGCAGATCACTGTCCCCCAAACACGCCATTGTGGAAGAAAGATTGGTTTCACATCTATTGGAAGTCTACCCCAAAGCACTGCGGGTTGTCTAAATTGGCTAGTTGCTCTGTTTCTGCCCCTCACTCAGGGTGAAGTCCTGTTCTCAGGAGCTGCCAGTCAATCAGATTAATTGACAACTCCATCACTCCTGGCCGCACCACAGCTCAGTAATTGCATTGTAGGGACTGTACAAAAAGGCCTGAGGAGGAACATGGCTCCCACACAAAGGTAAACATCAGGGATTTTATGGTGGGGAGGGACTCTATGGACCATAGAGGTGGTTTTGGGGCCTGGTTCTTTTGGAAAAGAAGTGTGGAATTGGGGCGGCATGGTGGCTCAGTGGTTAGCCAGGTTCGATTCTAGCCTCAGGCGACTGTCTATGTGGAGTTTGCACGTCCTCCCCATGTCTGCGTGGGTTTCCTCCCACAGTCCAAAGATGTGCAGGTCAAGTGAATTGGCCACACTAAATTTCCCATAGTATTAGGTGCATTAGTCAGAGGGAAATGGATCTGGTGGGTTACTCTCTGGAGGGTTGGTGTGGACTTGTTGGGCCAAATGGCCTGTTTCCACACTGTAGGGAATCTAATCTAATTAAAGGTGGATTAATCTCCTAGGTAGGGTATCCTGCTGCTTGCAAGGCATCTTTTGAAGGAGATTACCCCTATTCTTCCTGCTTTTGTTCATGTTGGCATTTAAAGACGAGCTGGTTTCTATTGAGTACCCATGCCAGTCAACTTTCTGCATGAACAGCATGTTATAAAGATCATTTGAGCTTATAACAAATCCAAGTGACTCTTAAATATTTATTCACATGTGGTGGGTGAGCAGTCAATTCCAATGTCCATTCACTCTCCCTGTCTGAAGTGATTGCAAAGATGGCAAGTTAGGCATCTGCCGCATTTTACATGCCACCCCACAAAAACCATGCCAAATGGCTGCAAGTAATATCCAGCCTTTATTATCCAGCTAGGTAGCAAACCACTAAAAATACGTTTAGATGTTTATGTTGTTATATTGTTAAAAAGATGTTTAAGTAAATAATTAGATGCTGTTCATAAAGGACCATTGGCATCTCTCTCTTTTAAAGTGAGAGCACCAGTTTGTGTTACTACAGTTGAATAGGGAACATTCCACTCACTTTGTAATATTTGGGATATCTTGGATATCATCTCATACTATGACTGGCCTAAAAATGTTCAATGATGTTGGTCTGAAAAAAAAATCGTAAAATATGTTTGTATGACATGCTGTCAACTCTATCTATTGGATGTCACAATAGATGTCAAACTGTTGGTCTTGGGGAGAGGAGATTCTCATCCATAATAAGTTTGATCAGATTACATTAAGGTTGCAATATTTCTAGAATATTGATCCCAAAGGAATCAGCATTCCCCATTAAAATTACAGCTTAACGTTGCACATTCTCAAAGCAATATTCAGTTTAAACCCAAGTGTCACTAAGTTGTGATACGTTGACTATTAATATTTAATTCCATTGACTGATTAAATGTCTGGAACATTTGCTTCAACCAAAACAACTTTAAATCAGACAGACACTATGTTTACAATGTCTGCAGAGATCACTTGACCTGAGAGCTGGACCTCAAAAGGCATTTCAAAGTGGACATGGAATCAACATTGTTAAGGAATTGGTTTGCATTGAGATAGTTGAAACTGGCAATAAACAGTTGACATCTCTTTTACAGGAATGGTCTGAGCCAAAAGGAAGTTTACTGAAACTTATTGTGCAAATAATGGGTGATGAACATTCTGTTTGCAATGTTTCAATGATACTTTAATTGCTTTGACAATGGGCGATTGAAACTCCTTCACTAACATGGATCATGCCCTAAAGGATGGAATAACAAAGTCTCTCTTTCAAAATGTTTTTGAAGCTCATATCCTATTTCAATCTATTTGGAATACATGGCAGAGACAGAGAACTTTACAGTGCAAAGAATTTCAAGCCATACTGCCCAGTATGGAAATACAGGATAGCAATTGCGGTCTCCAGAAGAACTACCAGCGTACTTGGGCCCAAATCCAGTTGGAATTTCAAGACCACCAAAAGAAATCTTGGAACATGTAATTCTTTTTACTCATGGACTCTAATTTCTTGACATTTTCACCTCAATCTACCTTGTGACGTGTACTTTTTTTAAAAAAAGTTAACAGTCAGAACCGATCTCAGGTATAAGAGAAAGAAATTTATCAACTGCTCTGGACCTGGTCATGACACAAGTTACAAGGCTAATAGCAGCTTGAGAGTCAGATACACTATTTTAAAATACAAATGAGCAACACACACATAAAAAAAGAGTTAAAATATCCCACAGATAACCATAGAAGCAACAAACACAAAATAAATAAGACAGTGGAAATAGAAGTTTTTCGGACTTTTATAGTAATTAACTAAAATCCAAGAATTTCAAAAGCATCTATAGTATGGATACAGGCCCATTGGTTCAACAAGTCCACACCGACATTCCGAAGAGTAACCCACCAAGACCCATTTCCTACCCTATCTTTATCCCTGACGAATACACCTAACAACTTAGCATGATCAATTTACCTGACATGCACATCTTTGGATTGTGGGAGGAAACCGACGCAGATACGGGGAGAATGTGCAAACTCCACACAAACAGTCGCCTGAGGCTGGAATCAAACCCAGGTCCCTCATACTGTGAGGCACCATTGCTAACCACTAAGCCACCATGCCACCCCTAAATGACTTGTATTTTTTTCTAAATGAACTTCCAAGGGGACTTCCTTGCTTATATGTATAAAACTTCCTGAAAATGAGGCAACTCTGTAGATTTTAAGAATGTTGGATTTCCAGTCAGGATATCCAAGTTTGAATTTCTGTGATATTCAATGCAAAGACATGTCTGGAGTGCTTTAGTTGAGCATTTTCCTGCCATTACCATCAAGGAGTGGCCCTTACAACAACTGTAAAGCTAAGTTGAGTCACTCAACCCTCCAATGTAGAAACACGAACGCAAAGAAAACCCTGGAAGAACTTGTCACAACAGACTAAAGAATCTCAGAAAATATTATAATAAAGTTTCAAACAGTGGAGGCCTTTAATACCAAGTTCAGTCTTGGTCTCTCCTCTTTCCCTTTGGCATCATTTCCTACTTTGAGAATTTATCTTTTATCCACAATTCTAATTTCTAAATTCTCATTTTAAGGCCTTTATTCTGACTGACCACAGCACAAATTCAAATTCCTACCTGAGACATTGGGTGGAATCTAATTGTTCTCAACAGTGGCATGATTGGCATGGGAGGGCATTTAATGAGGTGGGATGGTGCCATTTTTGAACTCTTTTGCCTTCCTGCTTCCACCAGAATTATATAACAGACAGGAAGGTTCCACAAGCAACCTTCCCACACTTCTAACCCTAACCACACCGTTCACCAAGATCCTTAAGTAGCAAAGTAATAAACAATTAATTGTTGGATGCCACTGTAATTGATAGTAATCTATTAGCTCGCAGACTTGTCACCATGCAAAGCACATGGCAGCCAAAGCTATATGCCCACCTTGTTAACACCCATGGGTACATGGGAGAGGGAGCTGTTGGATCGTTGATCAAAGATGCTGAATATTTGATTGAGGAACTCAACTTTGGGAGAGGGGGCATGCTGAAATACACCACACTGGTCTCACAACCAAACCCCCTACATCTCCCACCCTCTTCCCCATCACATTAACATAAGAATGTAAGAAACAGGAGCAGGAGTAGGTCATCTGGCCCATCAAGCCTGCTCCGCTATTCAGTAAGATCATGGATGATCTTTTCATGGACTCAGCTCTACTTATCCGCATACTCACCCTAACCCTTAATGCCTCTATTGTTCAAAATTCTAACTATCTTTATGTTAAAATCATTCAATGGGGTAGCTTCAATTGCTTAACTGGACAGGAAATTCCCAGATTCACAAACTTCTGGGTTACTTACTTGTTTCCTCTGATTCCAAGGTCCTGAGACCTCAGTGCCTGTCCATCCAGCAGCATCCTCACCTCCCCAGTGGTGTGCTGAAAACAAGAGCTGCTGGCCAATGAGTAACCCCCATGATCTTGATTCCAGGGAAAAATGCTCTCCTGGTCTTGCCTCTGCCTGACTGGCTTGTGCTTTCCCGAAAAGGGTGCAGTATAGATCTGACACTGGCTCCCGAGCCAGCATGTCTCAGGTATCTGTCCATTTTCCTTTCTTGCTTTCCTTGATCTCTGTACTGGTCAAATCCTTATCCTCAACCATCTCCATCTCTCTGATAATCTCCCTTGTCTTCTGACATTGAATTCACTGCTTTTCTGAACTCACTAAAACTCTTCTTCTATCTAAGCTCTCTGATGCCTGTCATGTCACCATCTCAAAAGTTTCCATTTGCTATGATTCAATTGCTCCCATGGACATGATCACTCACAAAGGCCATTTGTAATTATATTCCCATTTAACTCATTATCACATATTTCTCACTCCTTAAAATTCCCACTCATTCTGTATTTGTGTTCAGAAAATAAAACTCTCCTGATTTAATTACAACAATAATTTCAAATTATATCCTTGATTTTTGACCCTCCATTCATCGTAATAAATCTGGAGGCATCAAGGTGACAATTATTCCTTGTTGCAAGCTATGCCCACTGCGCCCCAACAAAATCATCATTCTCTCCAATACTGGTAATTCCATCTGATGTTGTTTCAGCTTTCAATCCTTCAAATTCAACAGGTACAAACTTGGCATCCACCACAAGATCTTCCTGGGGCATATCAAACATTATTTGAATTCATTCTTCTCTGTCAAAATCATTCACTAACAGAGTATCAGCCTGGAGGGCAAATATAATGCTTGACATTCTTTCAACAACTAACAGCATTTTCGAAAATCCCTCTCCTCTTTTCTTCTATTCTCAACTCCAACAAAAGTGCTGGCAATTCATGAACTTCTTTGCCATTCTTCTGCCTCTTCTCTCCCCACATCTTCCTTCATTTTAGACCCTTATCTTTCTGCAACTTCTCTTCCATCTCCACACATACACTCTCCTGACTTCCAATTTAATCACCTTGACTCCACTCCTATTCAACTGTTAACAATCTAAGCTTGTTTCCGGACCCCAAGGCGAATGAACAGTTTCTTTTCCTTATGTGTTGTTCGGTCCCTTAAAAAATTATTAACATAATCACCCCAATAAATCAACCCTTTTATCCACACAAGCTGCATACATTCTTTACATATTATTTTTTGACTCTGGCTGCAATGCATTCTTCATCTTTGCCCTTTTCAAACTCTCTGATGTGGATTATAGAAGTGAATGTATTCTTACCAAGTTTGTGGATGGCGCAAAAATAGGTGGGAAAGTGGGTGGTGAGGATCTCACAACACATCTACAGAGAGACATATATAGCTTAAGTGAGGGGCAAAACCTTTTCAGATGGAATTTATGTGGGAAAATATGAGGTTATGCACTTTGGCAGAAAGAATAGAAGAGCTGACTATTATTTAAATGGAGAACAACTGCAGAAAGCTGCAGTAACAGAGGGGTATGGGAGGAATATGGGAGTCCTTTTACATAAATCACAAAAAACTAAAATCCTAGTTCAGTTGTTAATAGGAATGGCAAATGGTCTATATTTCAAATAAATTGGAATGTAAAAATAAACTGTACAAGGCACTGATCAGACCACTCCTGGAATGCTGTAGGTAGTTTTGTTTTCCTTATCTAAAGAAAGATACACTGGCATGGAGACAGTCCAGAGAAGGTTAACTCGGTTCATGCTAGTATGGAGGGATTTTCTTATGAGGAGAGCTTGAATTGGAGTTCAGAAGAATGAGAGGCAATCTTTTCAAAACTTATGTGATTCTTGACTGGGCAGGGGGAATGCTTAACAGGGTAGATGCTTCGAGGTTGTTTCTCCGTACAGGAGTGTCTCAGACCATACAGCATAATATGGCAGGAACAACGCACCCTATTAAGATAGAAATGCAGAGGATTTCTTTCTCTTGAAAGGTAGTCAATCATTGGAATTCTTTACTGCAGGAGCTATGGAGGCTGGGCTGTTAAGTATATTGATGACTGAAATTTCTAATCAGTAAAGAATGAAGGGTTATGGGAATAAGGCAGGAAACTGGAATGAAGGATTACCTCTTCAATTCTGTTTTAATTGTGCACCTCAACATCTATCCTGTTAAGCACACACTGTAACCCCTGCACCCTTCCAAGAATCTTTTAAGTTTCAAAAAGATCATCTCTTATTCTTCTAAAGTCCAATGGGTAAAACCTAACCTACTCAATTTCTCCTCATAAGAAAATCCCTCCATACTAGCATTAAGCAAGTGAACATTCCCTGGACTACCACCTATATCAGTATATCTTTCTTTCGCTAAGGGGATCAATGCTGGTCACAGCATTCCGAGAGTGGTCTAATAAATGCTTGTACAGTTTATTTCTACATTATAATTCCTTTGAAATAAAGGCTATTATCCTTCCCTACGAACTGCTGAACTTGGATGCTAGCGTTTTGCAATTGATGATCTCATTGCATGGCAGAACAGTCTTGATGGGTCAAAAAACCTACTTCTGCTGCTATGTCTTATGGTCTTATAGTCACACCACTTCTAGCAAAAACTTATCTTCCTCACTGTACACCAAAAGTTTCCTTCAAGGACTTATTGTCAGTCCCTTTCTCTTACTTATGTTAATGCCATCCATTGGCAACATTATTCACAGATTTAAGGTCAACTTCCTTTTATGTTAATGGCATCCACTTCCACCTCTCTATATGCCTCTTGACGTTCCACTGTTTCTGTGCTGTCAAGAGGTTTTGGCTGGCATCCATTCTCAAACGAGTTTCAATTTGTTCCAGTTAAATGTTGGGAAAAGCAAAGTCATTATTTTAGGCCCCTATTACAATTACGTCTCGTGTATCCTCGATTTCATGTTCTATCCTGGTCTCTGTCTCAGGCTGAAACAGAATGTTTGCTAACTCAGTGTCTCAAGTGCTTCTAATCCTATACTGTATTCATCACAAAGACTGACTGCCACCTCCTCAACTACAAAGTCAACAATTTCGGTCCGTAAACATAATTAGCATATTAAAACAGCCCAGAGTTCACCCAAAATAGTAATTCCCATCCTTGTCATTACCAGCTCCAGACACTATTCTCCTGTCTAACCTTTCTTCCTTTACTTTGCTGAAAACAAACTTCTTCAGAATTCATCCAAACTTCTGGCACCCTCTTGCTAACCTATAAGTCCCACTTACCCCTCACCTCTGCCCTCGCTGACTTACATTGGTGCTTTGCCACCTCAAATATAAAAACTTGCCCATCTGCATCACTGTACCATAATCCAGCCTTACGATTCCCACCCCAAGCCTTATGTTTCTATAACTCTGAACTCTTGAACTTACCTGTTCCCTTTGTCTTATCACTGGGAGCTTTGCCAATTCAGCTACCTGAGCCGCATACACAAGTATGCTTTGTATTAAATCACTCTGCCACCCTTAAAGAGATTGCCCAAAACCTATGTCGTTAACCAAGATTTCAGTGGCTCATCCTAATATTTCAATGTTTCATGTAAACCAGGAGAAATTGTCTCTGATTATAAAAAGAAACAAGGATCAGAGGGCATGGATTTAAAGATATTTATAAAAGACAGTAGTTAGGGTTTGGAATGCATTGCAAGTAAGTGTGGTGGAAGTCTATTCAACTGAGGCATAATTTGACAGTTATTTAAAAAAACAAAATGCAAAAATATGGGGATAAAGCAGGAGATTGATAATCAAAAACAATGCTCATTTGAAGAGCTGTTGCGGGCATGCTGGGCATATTGGCATCCCTCTGTGCCACAAGACTTTTGTGATTCTATGATTCTTTGACTATTTGGAAAGCTCTGGACATATACAAGAAAATAAAGTTGTTGTTCTAAAGTTTTAACATAAATTATAGAACAGATACCATTCTAAACATGTCACAGCGTTAATGCATAAAGAATAGTGATCTACGGGTGCTCTATCAGCACTCAGATATCATGTGTGAGACTCATACCTTTATAACCCTTGTATTCATTCACAAGGCTTCCTAAGGTATCATATAGCAAAGTGCTGCCATGGAATTCCCCCTCCCCCACCAGTGGCCACCAAAAAAGAGCAAATAGACGTGATGACTTAGCACTTCTAATTCACATTGTGGCCTCTGTTTGCATATGCCTAACACAGAACTGATCCTTGCAAATTTTCTGCTTTCAAATACTGTTGCAGGAACAGCAAGAAATAAGTCATTACAGTGACAGTAGAGATGGCAGGAAATAATCATTTCACGGTTTGGCTGTGGTGGCGTAGGAAGCAGGCAATCTCAACAGCGAGACAGCCCTTGCCCACACAAAAAAAGATTGTTCCCTGAGATCTCGTGAATTTCAGAGATTGACCCTTGCTGTGGTTGTAACAAATTCCTGACTACACTTGGGCTTTTATAAAACAATATACATTATTTGATACATACATACCCAAGCTATTACGCCTGCTAAGTGCTTACAAATAACTAGCCATTAAAAAGGTAAGCGTCACCTATTGATCCCTGCTGTTTATTTTGTTAAGCAATTGCTAAAAATAGTAATTACCAGACATTAGCCACATTAATTAATTCTGTAATTTAGATGGCTGTGACTCCTGTCATTGTGGCTTCTAATTTATACTGATAATATGTCTCTGGCTTTACTTAAACAAATCAATTAGTGTTAGTTGCAAAATATAATGCCATTACCTTTTAAATAGCCCAGTTCTTAGCTGCTTCTTAGCTGTATGTTTGTCAGAGATTACAACATGGTCATTCCAAAGTATTCGTAAATGTGATTGTAACAGTATATTTACTCATTCACTTGAATCACTGTTTAGTCAGTAGCCAACTATTACTCAAAGAATCATCACATAGATGTCTAGGTTTGAGTTTCCATTTGAAAAACAGATTTTTAGGATGGTTCTCCCGACATCAAAACAATATTATAACAGTCTAAAACTTTCCATTGTCACAAAAAAAAGCACTTAACGCAACTTAAAATAATAAGTATTCTGGAAAAAGCATTTGTTTTAAAGTAGAAGTATATTGCATTCATCATCTTACAGAAAGAGAACCTAAATATTATATAATCTACCAAATTATATCATCCAATTTTTATCCTTTCCTTTCCTGAAAGCAATGACTCATTTCAGGCTGCAGTTCAATAAGAAATAGGGCAACACCTCAACAAAGAATGCACTACCTTGAGTTTGCCTGGACATTGCGTCCTGTCAGGTTAATTAGTCTTGGAGCTTTATCATTCAAGTGTGTTAATAGTTAAAACAGCATTTAGTCAAATACACATAACAAATAATTTAAAGTACAGAAGTAAAGTTAACACTCATAACTATATAAATTTCCAAAGGAATCCCAGATTCATTCCCTTCTTTTCAGATAACTTAAATTTTAATCATGAAAACAGACCTACCTAAAGTTCATTTGTTGTTTTGATACTGCATATCGTTTTCTTAAACAGGCTTTCTTGAATTTTTTGTTTCTCTCTCAATTTTTATCACTTTCCAAGATAAAATAAGTCATTCAAACATTCAAACGTTCATTTCACAGACAGAAAAAAACACATCTACCTTTAAAGATTGTCACTGCATTCAATTGTCTGTCATAAATCAGATTTATGATAACTTCAGAACTGTTCTGCTATTGTTTTAACACAGCCATGGTATATGCCAGGACCACCAACAACTGTCGACCTTATGAACTGCCTGTGCATTAAAATGTCTAAAGTTATTTTATCAGCTTCACTTTGAAGCAGTTATGTGAACTAGCAGAGACACAGTAAAACTACACCCAAAGGTGTGCCCGCTCTAGGAAGGCAAACAATCCCTAAGAAGCTGAAGTGAATATATGCTTGGAATCCAAATATGCTTACCTGATTAAGTCAGATGTGTCTTTAACACACGTCTAAATCGTCATAATTAAACTTTCCTTCAGGAGAAATTTAGAAGCTGTAACAAAAACTATTTTTGAAGAGCCGTTCTACAGTAATCTACAGCAAATAAACAGCTGAGTTGTTCAAATGCACTGTCTCCAGTGTGTACACTCCTGAAAATCACTAACCTGTTGCAACTTGAGTGGGAGGGAGGAGCAAAACGTAAAACCTTATCAGCACTAAATCATCCAACCGAAACAACAGGATTAAACAAACACCAATGGTAGAGGCAGCTAGCATTAGCAAAGAATCTCCTTCTATGCCTTCTTTCATTCGTTGTATTGATGAATAAAACACAGACCAACGAGACCATTGTTACATTATTTTTTTCAGATTGTTTCACTAATGTAAATTTAAGATGTAAAAAGTAATGCACTGAATTGGTCTGTACAAAGTGGTGTGTCATACATTCCAAACACTACATTAATTCTCTCCCACTCAAACTAGCACAAAGCAGTCTAACACAATTTCACAAAGTGACTGCTGTCAACTGTATTTTTTCATTCTTTCACAAGCTTCAGAGTATACTTAATGGGTAGTGTTTTCAGCTTTAAATGTGAATCTGCACAAATGGAAATCTGTCTTGCCATCAAAAACTACACTGTGGGCTTACATCTTTTCCCCAATTATCAACTGCCACTGGATTCAGTGAAAGACTCCCTTTGGTCTTCCTGAACCCTATTGGTATTCTAGTGTAAAGAGCTGCCCAAGACTGAATGGTGCAGACTAGCATATTCCAAGATCCAGGACCATGTACAAAGGGCCTAAAGCTTGGGCCAGTTGCAGCAAAGGTTCAGTGGAGATAGCAATTGTCTACAGCCCTCCTGTCAAGTGTATGAAATGTATGTCGTAAGTACAACCTGTACTCACATATCATAATGCTAGAAATTGAACTATATTGCATTTTATGTAATGGCAAATTTAAGTTGTTGTGTCACGTACTTTTAAAATTTTTGAGTTACTAATATTATTTGGAAAAACATATTGTCTCAGGCCCAAAAGCATACAGCTGGGAGGAAAAGGGCAAAGGTTGCAATTATGGCTTGAATTCCGACACTGAGTGAATTTTTTGTTGCATGAGTCATTGAAGGTCCCTGACCAGCACTGTGACATTACTGAAAAAACTGATAGGGTATAATGTCAGCACAATTAAATATTAATAAAGCAATAAAATTCTTAATCTATGCCAGGTCACATCCTGTTTAATTGTCTCAAGTCATAAAGGATATAGAAGCTTTGGAAAACATTTCAGGCAGAGTGATCACATTGGTTAGCAGCTCGCAGATTTAAGAACATGATTAGACTCAATCTATATGGATTCAAACTTGATAGATTAGGGAGGGGCAGGGATTTGAGTTAGGTAAACTTTGAACTAAGCTACATGCTGGGAATTACTTTTCTGAGGCTCATTGATCTCATGAATCATTGCTAGCATAGGCAATAATTTTTACTACGTGCATTAAAAATGGAGTTGGTTGTGTTCCTAAGAATGGTCTGCATAATGTATTTATAGTGAACAAGTAGATCACTGAAGGTTGTATCACTCATAATAATCAGCTCATGAAGCTTGCTTGATTGGCATTGAATGTCAGAAAATATTTTTCCAGAGTTCTTTCCGAACTTGGCAAAAATACTCTTGTCTTTGTTTCACCTTGCTCTGCAGATTGTATGACTGTCAGGTAAGGCAATGAAGGCAATTGTGTGTAGATATTCCATTGTAGGATCGATCATGCTCAGCTGGCCTTTATTTACCTATTATTACATGTTCAGCTGCCAACAAAAATTATTTCTAAATCCCAATATTGATCAGCAACTCTGTGAAACATACAAAGAAGGAAAATGGCAAGTAAAATAACTTTTGACATTACCATTGGCACTGTTTTCATCTGGTCACTTAGTGTTCTCATGTCAAATTTCTTTCTCCACTTTTTATTGTATCTTTCAAAAAAATGTTAAACTGAGATCTGTCTGCCCTCTCAGGTGCATATGACAGATTTCTTAGTATGCCTTCAAGCGAAAGGTCTCCCAGTTCCCTGCTAATATTTATCCCTTGACCACTACCACTGAAACAAATTAGTCAGAAATTTAATTTCATTGCTGAGTGCCAGACTTTTTGTTGAGTGCAACTTAGTTGCTGCATTTGTGTTCATAACAACAGGAACTGCATTCTAAAGTAGCTTATTGATAGTCAAAAGTTTTGGAGTATCCTGATAATGTGAAAGCCATGTTTCTGATGCTCTGTTGGTTGGAGTTCCACACTCCACCCTCCATAAATGTAAGGTCATCCAAAACTCTGCTGTCCATTTCTTGATTTACAGTAAGGTGCAATTTCCTGTCATCCTGTATTCATTGATCTACGCTGGGTCCTATTTAAACAAATTCCCATTCCTGTTTCTAAATCCACCTTCACACTCTTCCCTACCTTAGTACCTTCTGTCAAACTCACAACCCTCCAAGGTACAGCACTCATCAAATGCTGGATTTTTGTCCAGCCTCAGTTTTATTTCTTCACCATCGGTGGTTATGCCTTTGGTTGTGGATGCCCCATGCTCTGAGAATTCCCCCCCCCCCCCCCCCCCCTTATGTGTCTCCACCTTTTGGCGTCAACCTCTTTCAACAGATTCGCTGATCACAACAGGACTTAAAGCCTGTCTGTTTGACCAAGTCCTTTTTTATCCAGAAAGGCGACTGCACAAATTCAAATTCTTCTCCAGTTAAGTGGAACACCTTTGAGGACAGAGGAATCTCATGCCTTTTATGATGGAGCGAGGTTTGCTGCATGTTCAAGCCATACGAATATAAATAACAAACGAAATCAGAACAAGGTTGGAGCGCAAAACAGTCCAAAACAGCTCCAAACTGCTGACAATTTCTTGTTTTCCTGAAACGATGAGTTAAGATAAGTTATACTTTTTGGGACCATGAAAATATAATTAAACAATGAACATAAATTGGCTTCAAAAAGGCTTTCTTTCCTTTATTATACCATAGCATTTTATTGTTCTCTGTAGCCTTCACTAAGTAATTTTAGTGTTATATACCTTGTTTAGCCAAGAGTCATGTACTGGGTCCTTTTTTTTAATGCTGTATACCTGACCAGCAAGATCACTTGTTGAACATGCCAGATGGAATTTAAGATCTGATCAGGGAGGAAAGGTCCTAGTAACATTTTTAACCTGTTCTCAAATGCCTCTTTCACAAGGGGAAGGTGGGGAAGGATTGGGGACAGGGGCTGAGAGAATATAATGTTTTAAACACTATTCTCCTTTAGGTCCATTCTTGGTGAGAGTCCCTGCTGCTTCATCTCACAAACATTTGTCAGTGGGTGTGAATCCAAGTCTAATTTAGAGAGGGAGAAAACCAGGTGATTTGGAAGACCAGACATACCCCTAACCAATTTCCTTTGGATTATCTTCTCTTGGGACATACAGAGGTGCTCAGCCTCTCTACCTCCATCCTACCTGAAATTCCCATTCCCCAACAAAGCTGAGGAGGGCGAGCCTGCATCTGGATACTCTCAGCATATCTAGCCCTCGAGCCAACAATGTCCCGAGGATTATTCACTCAAACCTTCAAGTTTATCAGGCTCCAGTAACAGACAAGCTCCATCCAGTCCTGCTTCGCACCCTGGGACTACAACAAGGTGTCATAGAAAGTGAAATAAAAAGGAAGAATTCTGAGAGTGAAAAGTGGTATGGGGGTACCAGTGTAATTAGAATTTGATGTATATAAATACACTGACAGTTTAAATGATCATCCATCTGATCAACTGTTATTTTAACTGCTCCTGGAAGAATGAAGCTATCCCTCCTTAGCAGCTTATGACTTTTGAACTCTCTCTAAAGGAGTGCTCACTTTCCTCAACATTCATTGTGACATATTGTGTTATCATAGTTGAACATTGAAGCATCAGACACAATGAAGCCTTCAAATAGTTGTAATGTTAACTTACATGAAACACCAGGAAAAATAAAGAAAAATTCAAATGAAAAATGTGTTTTGTTTTTTGGAGTTGCATAAAGGAGTCATCCTTCCTAGTTGTAGAGGTTAGCCCTTGTCTCCTAGCAGGCATCCCTCTAGGGCATCTGACCTTTGAAATTAAGAAAGGATTTGACAGTTATCGAGGATATAGGCAGCATGACAGCTTTCAGGGCACTTGGTGCTGACCACTAACTAAGATGTAGTACCAATGATCACAGATAATTTATCCATTAACAGAATAGATTCCTTTCTATAGATAAAAGCCGTGTTGTGATATTGTACTCTCAAAACAACACATATATCATCTATAGTCTATATCATCTATCATCTATGGGGGAGTTAAGTTGGCAAAGCCTAAGCCTGGGCTGCTGCACCAATCTTGGAGACGGTGAGGTCTGAAGATGATGGAGATCAGAGTTGAGAGTGTGATGTTGGAAAAGCACAGCAGGTCAGGCAGCATCCGAGGAGCAGGACAATCAACATTTCAGGCCTTCCTCAGAAATGAGGCTGGGAGCCTTGGGGGTAGAGAGATAAATGGGAGCGGGGTGCGGCTGGGAAGAAGGTAGTTGAGAGTGTAGTAGGTGGATGGAGGTGGGGCTAAAGGTGATAGGTCAGAGAGGAGGGTGGAGTGGATACATGGGAAAGAAGATTGACAGGTGAGACAGGTCATGAGGCTGGTGCTGAGCTGGAAGGTTGGAACTGGGGTAAGCTGGGAGGGAAGGGAAATGAAGAAACTGGTGAAGTCCACATTGATGCCCTGGGGTTGAAGGGTTCCGAGGCAGAAGATAAGGTGTTTTTCCTCCAGGCGTCGGGTGGTGAGGGAGTGGCGATGGAGGAGGCCCAGGACCTGCATGGCCCCAGCAGAGTGGGAGGGGGATTGAAAGGCTCAGCCATGGGGCGGTGGAGTTGGTTTGTGTGGGTGTCCCGGAGATGTTCTCTAAAACGCTCTGCGAGAAGGCGTCCAATCTCCCAAGGTAGAGGAGACCGCATCGGGAGCAACGGATACAATAAATGACATGTGTGGAAGTACAGGTGAAAATTTAATGGATGTGGAAGTCTCCTTTGGGCCTTGGATGGAGGTAAGGGGGGAGGTGTGGACACAGGATATGCAATTCCTGCGGTGGCAGGGGAAGGTGCCAGGAGGGGAGGGTGGCTTGTTAGGGAGCGTGGACCTGACCAGGTGGTCGTGGAGGAAACGGTCTTTACGGAAAGTGGGGAGGGAAATATATCCCTGGTGGTGGGGTCCATTTGTAGGTGGTAGAAATGTCGGCGGATGATGCAATTTATGCAGAGGTTGGTGGGTTGTAAGGTGAGGACGAGGTGGGTGCTGTTATTGTTGCAGTTGGAGGGGTAGGGTTCGAGGGCAGAGGTGTGGGACGTGGATGAGATGCATTGGAGGGCATCTTCAACCATGTGGGAGGGGAAATTTTGGTCTTTAAAGAAGGAGGCCATCTGATGTGTTCTGTGGTGGAACTGGTCCACCTGGGGGCAGATACGGCAGAGATGGAGGAATTGGGAATACAGGATAGCAGTTTTGCAGGGGGTCGGGTGGGAGGCAGTGTAATCCAGCTGTGGGAATTGGTGGGTTTGTAAAAAATGTCAGTGTTGAATTGGTTCTCACGGATGGAGATGTAGAGGTCCAGGAAGGGGAGATAAGTGTCACAGTTTGCCCAGGTGAATTTAAGGTCGGGGTAGAATGTGCTGGTGAAGTTGATGAACTGTTCAACATCCTCACTGGAGCACGAGGTGGCGCCGATGTAATCATCAATGTAGGAGAGGAAAAGGTGGGGAGTGATGCCAGTGTAGCTCTGGAAGATGGATTGTTCTATGTAGTTGACAAAGAGACCGGCATAGCTGGGGCCCATGCGGGTGCACATGGCTACCCTTTTTCGTCTGGAGAAAGTGGAAGGATTGGAAGGAGAAATTGTTGAAGGTGAAGACCAGTTCAGCCAAATGAATAAAAGTGTCAGTGGAAGGGTACTGGTGGGGACTTCGGGAGTGGAAGAAACGGAGGGCTTGGAGGCACTGGTCATGGCGGATGGAGGTGTAGAGGGGCTGGATATCCATAGTGAAGATGAGGCATTGTGGGTCGGGTAAACGGATGTCTTGGAGGAGGTGGAGGGCATGGATGATGTCCCGAACGTATGTGGGGAGTTCCTGGACCGGGGGATTAGACAGTATTGAGGTAGGTGGAGATGAGTTCGGTGGGGCAGGAGCAGGCTGAGACAACGGGTCGACTGGGGTGGTCAGGCTTGTGGACCTTGGGAAAGAGGTAGAATCAGGCAGTGCAAGGTTCCCGAACAATGAGGTTGAAAGCTGTGGGTGGGAGATCCCCTGAGGTGATGAAGCTGTGTATGTCTGGGAGATGATGGTTTGGTGATGGGATGTGAGACCAAAATTTCCCCTCCCACGTGTTTGAAGATGCCCTCCAACACATCTCATGTACCTCTGCCCTCGAACCCCACACCTCCAACTGCACAGAACCCACCTGGTCCTTACCTTCCACCCCACCAACCTCTGCATAAATCGAATCATCCGCTGACATTTTCACCACCTACAAATGGACTCCACCACCAGGGATATATTTCCCTCCCCACCCTTATCCGCTTTGCGGAAAGACCGTTTCCTCTGTGACCATCTGGTCAGGTCCACGCCCCCTAACAACCCCCCCCTTCCCTCCTGGCACCTTCCCCTGCCACCGCAGGAATTGCAAAGCCTGCGCCCACACCTCCCCCCTTACCTCCGTCCAAGGCCCCAAAGAAGCCTTCCGCATCCATCAAACTTTCACCTGCACTTCCACACATGTCATTTACTGCATCCATTGCTCCCGATGTGGTCTCCTTTACAGTGGGGAGACTGGATGCCTTCTCGCAAAGCGCTTTAGAGAACGTTTCTGGGACACCGCACCAACCAACTCCACCGCCCCATGGCTGAACGTTTCAACTCCCCCTCCCATTCTGCCGAGGACATGCAGGTCCTGGGCCTCCTTCATCACCACTCCCTCACCACCCGACGCCTGGAGGAAGAATGCCTTATCTTCTGCCTCGGAACCCTTCAACCCCATGGCATCAATGTGGACTTCACCAGTTTCCTCATTTCCCCTCCCCCCACCCTACCCCAGTTCCAACCTTCTAGCTCAGCACCACCCTCATGACCTGTCCCATCTGTCAAACTTTTTTCCCACCTATCCACTCCACCCTCCTCTCTGACCTACCACCCTTACCCCCATCTCCACCCACCTATTGCACTCTTAGCTATCTTCTCTCCAGCCCCACGCTCCTGCCATTTAAATCTCCACTCCCAAGGCTCCCAGCCTCATTCCTGAAGACAGGCTCCAGCCGGAAATGTCGATTTTCCTGCTTCTAAGATGCTGCCTGACCTGCTGTGCTTTTTCAGCAGCACATTCTCAACAAAGGGGCAACTTTTTTGCACAGAGGGTGTTACGTGTATGGTATGAGCTGCCAGAGGAAGTGATGGAAACATTTAAGAGTCATTTGCAACATTTAAACATTTGCAACATTTAAGAGTCATTTGGATGGGTATATGAATAGGGAGGGTTTGGAAGGATATGGGCTGGGTGCTGGCAGGTGGGTTAGATTGGGTTGGGATATCTGATCCTCCGGTCAGGTTGGACCGAAGGATCTGTTTCCATGCTGTACATCTCTATGACTCTATGACTGTATAACTGTTGCACCAATCTTGTCATGGAAAATGAGATGAAAGGGTGTGATCTGGTACAAGTTGTATCGGTTACAGCCTTGATACATTTGTGGTTGAGGATTGACAGATCGCACACAGGTCCCCAGTGGATCCTTGGAAGTGGCCAGAGGCAAAGAATTTTGTGTGTCTGTCATCTGACAACCACTGGGAGTGGATGGCCACACATCCCTTCAGATTGCAAGTTCTTCTCCAGCAGATGCCACAATTAGATTCAGGCATCCCCAGATATCCTCTTTCAATGACAGCAGTGAGCTTTACTCATCTGGAAGAAATGACAGGCAGGTCTGTAAACATTTGGTCTCCAAAACCTTCTCCATAGCCTGAGGGGACCTCCTGCTGTGACATTGTCATCAGGACACTGTTCAACTATGGCTGGAAATTGTTGCTATTCCTGGGTTTGCTGACACTTTCATTCCTCCTCAGTTTCTCTGCAGCTTTGTTGAATCGTGGCCACAGAGACAATAAATCCTGCAGTGGGGGCAGTTGCAAAGATCCTATGTGGGGAATATTAGAAACAAAACAGCTCCTTAACTAATGTTACTAGTCAGCAGTCACAGCAGACACAAAGGAGTCTTTACCATAAGCCTCAATACAGGACGACGTTGAGGCCACTGACAGGGAGAACCACGGGATACTTTTACATGAACCTTACTAAAATATATGCCATGCTGCATAAATATAGTAGGAGATTCTAAAAATAGTAGGTTTAATAAAACCTTATCCCAGCAACCCCCATCTCAGTTCCCCATCCCCCACATCACTCAAGAAGTGCAGCATTTCATATAAAAATCTGTTCTGAAATACTGTCACGTGAAAGAGAAGCAGCTCCACATCCTTATGCAGCCTATGAGACCTTTGGAAAGTGTTTAGGAATGGTCGATGACAGGTGAAACTTTATAGGTCGCCTTTTAAAGGACTCCATCAAAGATGTTGATGTGGAAAACTGATTCAATGTGCGCAGATATTTTAATCAAATTAGACAGATGTGTTTGATACATTTCTGAAGCAGGTAGGCTTGAATCCAGCCCTGTTGATTCTGAGGTAGGAACATTACCACTGCATCTCATCAGCCCTTTCGAAAGATGTTGTTGCTTATAAAAAAAAGATGTGTTTTCAGTTACATTTCTAATGATGAAATGCAGTTGGCAATGATCATAGATCCTTTGTGTTGGTCACATCAAATGGCTAATATCATAGGAGGTTGTTTACATTCCAATATGACCATCATAATCCAGAAGCACTGTGTCTCCTGGCTTTGGTGATGCATCTCTAAGTTTCACAATGCATTTAGTTTCATTGGATCATTCAGCTATTGATCATGTTCACGTGCATGTTCATCATTAGTTCTGTTGGATAGCTCAGGAAGATGCCTGCAAAACTGTGAAAGGATCAATATAGCTGGAATCTTGACATTGTGAAGAAAGACATACAACCCCTGCTTCCACAATTTACTGCTGGCTACAGCTGTACATATTCTCCATTAGATATTGTACCAATGGGGTGTGAATTTCTGATGAGTGAAATCCAAGTATTTCACAAATTTATTAAATTCAATGTGGTTGAAAGAGGGCCCATTGTCACTTCTCACCATTTGATGGTCTCCAAACATCGCAAAAATTCCTCAAACTTCAGAATATTTACTCTTGCTGAAGTCATAGTAACTGCTTATACAACTGGAGGTCTGCTGTAGTTGTCAATAAACAGATATTCCCCAATGTACAAGTCTGTGAAATCAATGCTATGTCCATGGTCCTTGAGCTGGCTCAGAGATCTTGAGAGGATCACAAAACTTTGATAATGTGTTTGCTTGACACGACAAACATTGATGACTTCGTATTGTAACATTTAGTCTTTTCCTGGGAAGCATACTCTTTCCCTGAGGACCTATCTAGTTTTGACAATTCCCTGCTGACTTTCAGGCACTATCTCAAAACATTCCCTCGGTGATTGTGGAATGACAATATACTTGTTTCATAAGACAAGGTCAGATGTGATTGTAACAGTGAGCTCACTTCAGACTTTGTGAAGGCCTTGCAGCATGTGGACAATTTGTTGCAGACACTCTTCTAATCTTGTCTTTCCAGTTTTGTAATTTCATAGTCATTATCATTTAAAAGTTCAATCTTGTTGCCACTTCCTTTTCAGTTTTAAGGACTATAGAACCACATTTTGTCTTATGTTGTATAGATGTTGTTCAGCAACCTTTCCTCCAAAACAAGTAGTACTGGCTGTTGGAAAAGAATGTCATGAAGGATACTCCACTGGGTTGAGCTCACCTGGCTGATTCTCAATGGGGAAACTGTGCTCTTTAGTTTGAGTACATAATACTCCACTCAAGTAAGACTTTTGAACAAGCTTATAAGGTCTATGATTAGTTATTACTTCAAGCTCACTTTTATATTCGTGCAGATGAAAGAGTAAAGTGACCCCCATGACTGGAGAAGTTCCTGCCTCTGATTCCAAATTGCTGAAGCTGCATTAGCAATCTGCTTGACATTACACCAATTGATGGGTTATCTCATAGAGTCATAGAGATGTACAACATGGAAACAAACCCGTTGGCCCAACTCTTCCATGCCAACCAGATATCCTAAATTAATCTCGTCCTATTTGCCTGCACTTGGCCCATATCCCTCTAAACCCATCCTATTTATATACCCATCCAGATGCTTTTAAATGTTCTAATTGGACCAGTCTCCACCACTTCCTCTGGCAGCTCATTCCATACATGCACAATCCTCTGCGTGAAAAAGATGCCCCTTAGGTCCCTTTTAAATCTTTCCCTTGTCACCCTAAACCTATGCCTTCTAGTTCTGGACTCCCCCATCCCAGGTAAAAGACCTTGGCTAGTTACCCTACCCATGCCCCTCATGATTTTATCAACCTTTATAAGGTCACCCCTCAGCCTCCAATGCTCCAGGGAAAACAGCCCCCAGCCTATTTAGCCTCACCCTATAGCTCAAACTCTCCAAACCTGGCGACATCCTTGTAAATCCTTTGAATTTGAATTTGAATTGAATTTATTGTCATATGTACTGAGGCACAGTGAAAAGCTTTGTCTTGCGAGCAATACAGGCAGATCACAGAGTTAAGTAGCATAGATAAGTAAATAATAGTTAAACAGCAACAAAAACAAAAACACAGGTACAGGCAAATGTTAAAGAGTTTGTGAGTCCATTCAGTACTCTAACAACAGTAGGAGAGAAACTGTTTCGAAACCGGCTAGTCCGTGTGTTCAGGCTTCTGTACCTTCTTCCTGATGGTAGAGGTTGTGGAAAACCTTGCCAGGGTGGGATGGATCTTTGAGAATGCTGGCAGCCTTTCTTTGATAGCGGGCCCAGTAGATGGATTCTATAGATGGGAGGTTGGCCTTTGTGATTGTCCGGGCCGAGTTCACCACTCTCTGTAACCGTCTCCAATCTTGAAAGACACAGTTGCCATGCCAGATAGTGATACATCCAGACAGAATGCTTTTGATGGCGTACCTATAAAAGTTGGCAAGGGTACTCACTGTCATGCCAAATTTCCTCAGCTGCCTGAGGAAGAAGAAATGTTGTTGGGCCTTTGTAACCAGCATGTCCACATGAAGAGTCTAAGAAAGCTTGTTGTGGATGACCACTCCCAGGAGATTGACACTGTCCACTTGTTCCATCTCTGGGTGAAGGGTTTTATGAATCCTTTCAAGTTTCACAACATCCTTCCTATAGGAGGGAGACCAAAATTGCATACAATATTCCAAAAGTGGCCTAACCAATGTCCTTTACAGCTGCAACATGACCTCCTTACTTCTATGCTCAATGCTCTGACCAATAATGGAAAACATACCAAACACCTTCTTCACTATCCTATCCACCTGCGACTCCACTTTCAAGGAGCTATAAACCTGCATTCCAAGGTCTCTTTGTTCAGCAACACTCTCCATGACCTTACTATTAAGTGTATAAGTCCTGCCCTGATTTGCATTTCCAAAATGCAGCATCTCACATTTATCTAAAGTAAACTCCATCTGCACTCCTTGGCCCATTGGCCCATCTGATCAAGATCCTGTTGTACTCTTAGGTAACCTCCTTTGCTGCCCACTACACCTCTAATTTTGGTGTAATCTGTAAACTTACTAACTATAGCTCCCATGTTCACATCCAAATCATTTACCTAAATGACAAAAAGCAATGGTCCCAGCACCAATCCTTGTGGCACACCACTGGTCACAGACCTCCAGTCTGAAAACCCTCCACCATCACCTTTGAGCCAGTTCTGCATCCAAATGGCTACTTCTCCCTGTAATTCATGTAATCTAACCTCACTAATCAGTCCACCATGAGGAACCTTGTCGAACACCATACTGAAGTCCATATAGATCGCATCCATCACTCTGCCCTCATCAATCCTCTTTGTTACTTCATCAAAAAACTCAATCAAGTTAATGAGACATGATTTCCCATGCACAAAGCCATATTGAATGTCCCTAATCCCTTTCCAAATATATGTACATCCTATCCCTCAGGATTCCCTCCAACATTTTGCCCATTAACGATGTCACGCTCACTGGTCTATAGTTCCCTGACTTTTGCTTAGCACTTTTCTTAAATAATAGCATCATGTTTGCCACTTTCCAGTCTTCCAGCGCTTTACCTGTGACTATCGATGATGCAAATATCTGAGCAAAGGGCCCAGCAATCACTTCCATAGCTTCCTACAGAATTCTAGGGTACACCTAATCAGGTCCTGGGGATTTATGCATTTTAAGACATCCAGCACCTCCTCCTCTGTAATATGGATATTTTTCAAGATGTCACCATCTATTTTCCCACATCCTATATCTTCTATGTCCTTCTCCACAGTAAACACTGTTTGAAAATACTTATTTAGATCTCCCCCATCTCCTGTGTTTCCACACGTAGGCTGCCTTGCTGATCTCTGAGGAGTTCCATTCTCTCCCTAGTTATCCTTTTGTCCTGAATGTATTTGTAAAAACTGTTTGGATTCTCCTTAACCCTATTTGCCAAAGTTATCTCATGTCCCTTTTTTGTCCTCCTGACTTCCCTCTTAAGTATACTCCTATTGCCTTTATACTCTTCTAAGGATTCACTCGATCTCTGCTGTCTAGTCCTGACATATGCTTCCTTCTTTTTCTTACCCAACACCTCAATTTCTTTAGTCCTCCAGCATTCCCTACATCTACCAGCCTTGTCCTTCGACCTAACAGGAACATACTGTCTCTGGACTCTCGTTACCTCATTTTTGAAGGATTCCCATTTTCCAGCCATCCCTTTGCCTGTGAACATCTGCCCCCAATTAGCTTTTGAAGGTTCTTGCCTAATACCATCAAAATTAGCTTCCCTCCAATTTAAAACTTCAACTTCTAGATCCGGTCTATCCTTTTCCATCGCTGGTTTAAATCAATTAGAATTATGTTCACTGGCCCCAAAGTGCTCCCTCACTGACACCTCAGTCACCTGCCCTGCTTTACTTCCGAAGAATAGGTCAAGTTTTACACCTTCTCTCATAGGTACATCCACATACTGAATCAGAAAATTTTCTTGTACACACTTAATAAATTCCTGTCCATCTAAACACTTAACACTATGGTAGTCCCAGTCTATATATATATAAAGTTAAAATTCCCTACCGTAAACACCCTATTATCCTTACAGATAACTGAAATCTCCTTGCAAATTTGTTTCTCAATTTCCCTCTGACTATTGGGAGTCTACGGTACAATTCCAGTAAGGTGATCATCCCTTTCTTATTTCTCAGTTCCACCCAAATAACCTCCCTGGATGTATTCCCAGGAATATTCTCCCTAAGTACAGCCATAATGTTATCCCTTATCAAAAACACTACTCCCCCTCCTCTCTTACCACCCCCCCCCCCCCCCCCCCCCACTTTCCTTCTGATAGCATTTGTATCCTGGAATATTAAGCTGCCAGTCCTGTCCATCCCTGAGCCACATCTCTGTAATTGCTATGATATCCCAGACCCAAGTTCCTAACTATGTCCTGCGTTCCTCTGCCTTTCTGATTAGGCCTCTTGTTTTGAAATAAATGCAGTTAAATTTATCAATCTACTTCTTTTTCGAAGTGTACCAGTCTCAGACTGATCTCCTTCCCCACTATCACTCCCCTTCCCCCTACCACCTAACTAGTTTAAATTTTCCCAAGCAGCGCGAGCAAATCTTCCTGTCAGTATATTAGTCCCGTTTCAATTCAGGTGCAATCCATCCTTTTTATGCAGCTCACTTCTACCCCAGAAGAGATTCCAATGATCTAAACATGTGAACCCTTCTCCCCTGCACCAGCTCCTCAGCCACAAATTCATCTGCACTATCCTCCTATTCCTACCCTCACTAGTTCATTGCACCAGGAGTAATTCAGATATTACTACCCTTGAGGACCTCCTCTTTCTGTCCTGTCTTTCTGCACTGTAAAAGCATCCTAACCAATCAGGTTTGTATCCCTGACTAACTGAGTGGTTTTCTACGGATGGAAAGAAGTGGTTGGGCACCTTGCTGTCAAGGTTTGTTTGATCTAGTCTCCTGTCTATTATGAATGTACTCCACACTCACTGTGGTCTCTTTTGTCAGATCACTTAGCAGGGACAGATAACCTGGTGAGGTCAGCAACGAAGCAACTCCAGTACGTAATGAATTATGACAGAGTATGTGTGTAACATTTGCAATGGTTTCAATATTTGGTGGATCAGGTGGATAGTCCTTTACTGCTGAACACAACTATAAAATGCAATTCTGCTCTTATTAAATAGCCAGCTGGCTTTGTTCAAGATGAGGTTACATTCTGTAAAATGTTACTGGCGCACTTTCAATGTGATCAGAGATGAGAATGTCATCACTAACACTCAGAGTGCCTTCAAAAACTTGAAATAAAGACTGAATCATGTGTTGACATTTCTCAGCTCCCATGTTAATTGCAATGCTCGTACCAAAAAATTTCAATGTGAGTGTGGAACACTTTCTCTCAGCTTTACTTAATGAAAGCCTACATTGTGATCAAGTTTAGCAAAACCATTCACTTTCTCTACAATGGAACTGACTGTTAAGTATCTAGAATCTTTCTCATTGTATAGCTTGGTTCAGTATATTACAACCTCTGTATTTTTCCAATTGCTTCTTGTTGATGATTTTTGAGAGCGAGACCCAGGGAGTAGGTTCATCCCCAACTTCCTCAACAAAGTTAAGGTCAAGTGAGCACTGAAATTCCTTCTTGGTCTACTTTCTGATATGCCATCAAGTTACTGGGGCCACATTGGAATTCACATAGAGTTGCAGATTTGCATGTAATACCTTTTTGTATGCCAATATCAGTGAAGCAATCAACACTGAATTCTAAGGTGTTGTTGGTATGCATTGAAATTGTACACTTGATGGCAATGTTGTGCAGAACTGTCACTTTATTGAAACTGATAAGTGTATCTCGTTTCCCAGCTACAACATACACATTTTCTTCTGGTGTCTTTAAGTGAAACAACTGATATAAGAGTTCTGATATCTTTCAATGGTTTATCTCTGTGGTAAGAAAAGCCAGGCAGCACTGTGCCTTAGTGGCTAGCACTGCTGCCTCACAGTACCAGGGACTTGGGTTTGATTCCAGTTTCGGGTGACTGTCTGTGTGGAGTTTGCACATTCTCCCTGTGTCTGCATGGGTTTTCTCCAGGTGCTCCAGTTTCCTCCCACAATCCAAAAATGTGCAGGTCATTTGAATTGGTCATGCTAAATTGCCCATGGTGTTAGGTGCATTAGTCAGAGGGAAATGGGTCTGGGTGAGTTACTGTTTGGAGGGTCGGTGTGGACTTGTTGGCCGAAGGGCCTGTTACCACACAGTAGGGAACCTATTTTTTATAAAAATGTTCATTTTCCTTGGTTTGCAGAGAATGGTACAGAACTGAACCTAGTTCAGCATTTTGTCTCCCATGGCATTGACAAATGCTCTTGTATCTCTAAAATCATCTATGTCTGAGCCGCCAATGATCACTATCATATTTGCTTGGTTTCTGTGTCTGAAATAAGGCACAAAACAACATTCAATCATTTGCTCAACATTGGCAATATTCTTTTGTCCTTTTGCATGCACGTGCAGCACCCGTCTGGTGATTTTGGCTGATTTTGCTCATGTGTGGCAAACTCAAACTAAGTGGTTGAATTTTCCCACAGGCTTTACAGTATTTGCATGTAGCAGCACACTGCCTGCTCTAAAAACATGACTTGGACAAATCAAAATCATGTTTGTAAGAGTGCTTATGATGCTTTGGAAGTGGTTTCCTGGTACTGTAATTGTGAACAGCGATCTCAGGAGTTGAAATTGAAATGGAATAGTTATGGTAACAGCTTAAACTTTGATAGCTCTGGAATCTGAAAATGTTAGAGATCTTGCTAACTCCAGCAGCTTTGACAGGTTTCTGACTTTCTTGAGGGCTTTACAACATAGTTGACACATAATGATCTATGTTTTGATATCCCATTTGACAAGTTCACTATCATCAAAGTCACAATTGATTGCTCGTTGCCTCCTGTGTAATATCAGCTATTTCAAGTGTTGGAAGATACTTATTTCATATATTTATTTTTATTTGGGTGCAAAATAGGTTGTCAATAAATTTCTGGCTCAGCTGTAGTTGGTTTGCTCAGGTATATGTGTCTGCGAAGTATCTTCCAATTCCTCACCTTTGGAAAAGTACAGCCTTTTTCTTTCTGTCCTCTGTGATTGAAAAATCTGCGATTGCTCCGATGCGATCATCGGAGCCATTTTCATTAAGGACAAATTGCACATCAAAACATGGAAGATTGGGCATAAACAATTCCCTCTTGATAAATAATAAAATGATAGTGATAGATCAATAATCAGGATTGCATTCCATCCAACAAGAATTTTTCTATAATGCTTTAATATGATCTTTTTTTGGATTAGTGGTGCTGGAAGAGCACAGCAGTTCAGACAGCATCCAAGGAGCTTCGACTGAGTGTTCATTTTAACAATATCAGTGTGTCTGTAAGCCTTTTTTCTAATCCTAAACTGAAAGAACCTCAATGCATATCTAACAACAGGCCTCAATGTGTTCCCTAGATCTCCACCTTAAAAAGCTGTCTGAAGAAAATCACCTTACAAAAATTTCATATCCAAAGGTAATGTTACATATTTGGTACCATGTTTGTCACCATGGTGACATTCTTGGGCAGGAACAATAAGAAACGTTAAGGAGCATTCAGAATCAGAAGTACTGCACATGCTGTTAAAATGTGACTCCTTTATTTTCTTTCAAGACTTCCTCAACTGGTAATTGGATATGGTAGTCTTGAGTGGACAAAGTGCACAAAGTAAATTTGAATACACTACTCCCTATTGGAGGAATGAGTTTTTGTTCTGTATCTGTAATAAGCCTTGAGTTTTTTTTAATGTTTTTGAAATGAGATAAAAGTCTGACCAAAATTAAAAGTCTAAATTTAGCTACCTTTACTGATAATAGTACATTATCTGATAAGAATAATATTGCAATCAAGTAATGTAATAATCCATTGACAAATAACCAAGACTGTAATAAGTTTCACTAAATCAAATAATGCATGTATTATTCTAAATTATAATAGCACTTCCTGAACAGCTTAACAACTTCATCTCAGTCCAGAAATGTGATGATCTTACATATATATTTATCTAATTTACTGCACATGTATTTACGTTTCATGAATTTCTTCTGCATTCAATGATATTACTTTATAGAAGACATTG
This sequence comes from Chiloscyllium plagiosum, assembly GCF_037043375.1. Classification (NCBI taxonomy): domain Eukaryota; kingdom Metazoa; phylum Chordata; class Chondrichthyes; order Orectolobiformes; family Hemiscylliidae; genus Chiloscyllium; species Chiloscyllium plagiosum. The sequence goes on along the minus strand of NW_028270164.1, from coordinate 31,084,889 downwards.
CAAAAACATATTGTGAAGACCATTCTTTCTTTATTTTGGATTGTGGACCAAAATGAGAAATGAACTACTTTAAACCAAGGACTGTGGAAGCATAGAGTCATATAGCCATGGAGATGTACAGCATGGAAACAGACCATTCGGTCCAACTTGTCCATGCTGACTAGGTATCCTAAATTAATCTTGTCCCTTTTTGCCATCATTTGGCCCAAATCCCTCTAAACCCTTCTTAATCATATACCCATCCAGATGCCTTTGAAACATTGTAATTGTACCAGCCTCCACCACTTCCTCTGGCAGCTTCCTCTGGCAGCACCACCCTCTGCGTAAAAGAATTGCCCAACAGGTCCCTTTTAAATTTTTCCCCTCTCACCCTAAACCTATGCCCTCTAGTTCTGGACTCCCCCACCCCAAAGAAAAGACTCCGTCTATTTACCCTACCCATGCCCCTCATGATTTTATAAACCTCTACAATGTCACCCCTCAACCTCTGACAATCCAGGGAAAATAGCCCCAGCCTATTCAGTCCCTCCCTATAGCTCAAATCCTCCAACCCTGGAAACATCCTTGTAAATCTTTTCTGAACCCTTTCAAATTCAACCCTTCCTATAGGAGGGAGACCAGAATTGCGTGCAGTATTCCAATAATGGCCTAACCAATGTCCTGTAGAGCCACAACATGACCTCCCTACTCCTATACTCAATGCACTGATCAATAAAGCATATCAAATGTCTTCTTCACTATCCTATCTACTTGCAACTCTGCTTTCAAGGAGCTATGAACCTGCACTCCAAGGTCTCTTTGTTCAGCAACACTTTCCAGGATCTTATCATTGTGTTTAAGTCCTGCTCTCACTTGCCTTTCCAAAATACAGCACTGACCATTCATCTAAATTAAACTCCACCTGCCACTCTTCAGTCCATTGGCCCATCCAATCAAGGTTCTGTTATACTCTGAGGTAACCTTCTTCACTGTCCACTACATCTCCAATTTTGATTTCATCTACAAACTTACTAACCGTACCTCCTATGTTCACATCCAAATCATAAATATAAATGATGAAAAGCAGGGGACCCAGCAACAATCCTTGTGGCACACTGCTTGTCACAGGCCTCCAGTCTGAAAAGCCCCATCCACCACCATCTACCTTCTACCTTTGAGCCAGTTTTGTATCCCAATAGCTAATTCTCCCTCCATTCAATGTGATCTAGCCTTGCCAACCAATCGACCTCGAGGAACCTTGTTGAACACCTTACTGAAGTCCATATAGATCACAGCCACCACTCTGGCCTCATCATACCGCTTTGTTACTTCTTCAAAAACTCGATCAAGTTTGTGAGACACAATTTCCTACACACAAAGCAATGTTAACTATCGCTAATCAGTCCTTGCCTTTCCAAATACATTTAAATCCCGTCCGTTAGGATTCCCTCTAACAACTTGGCCACCGCCAATGTCAGGCTCACCAGTCTGTAGTTCCATGGCTTTTCCTTACTGCTTTTTTTCAAAGTGGCACCTCATTAGCCAATCTCCAGTCTTCCGGCACCTCAACTGTGGCTCTCAATGATGCAAATATCTCAGCAAGGGTTCCAGCAATCTCTTCCCTAGTTTCCCTCAGAGTTCCAGGGTACACCTTATTGGGTCCCAGCTATTATTTCTACCTTTCTGTGTTTTAAGATGTCCAACACCTCCTCCTCTGTAATATGGACATTTTTCAAGATGTCACCATTTATTTCCTCACGTTCTGTATCTTCCATGTCCTTCTCCATAGTGAACGCAGATGCAAAATACTAATTTAGTATCTCCCCTATCTCCTGCTGTTCCATACGTAGATGGCTTTCTGATCTTTAAGGGGCCTTAGTTATTCTTTTGTCATTAATGTATTTGTAGATTTCCTTTGGATTCTCCTTAACCCTATTTGCCAAAGCTGTCTCATGTCACCTTTTTGACCTCCTGATTTCCCTCTTAAGTATACTCCTACCACCTTTATACTTTTCTAGGGAATCACTCGATCTCTACTGTTTATACCTGACATATGCTGCCTTCTTATTCTTGACCCAAACCTCAGTTTCTCTAGTCACAGCATTCCCTACACCTAGCAGTCTTACCCTTTACCCTAACAGGGACATACTGTCTCTGGACACTCATTATCTCACTTTTGAAGGCTTCCTAGTTCCCAGTGAACTTTTAAAAACAACTTACTGGAACTCATAGTGAGTTGTGTTAACACTGTTGCTTTATTCAAACAGTGGGGTGAGATGTCTAAGACACTACCACACCAGAGGTAAGAATGCAGATAAAGCTTTACTGAGAGACAGATATAGATTGACTTGTTCAGTCAGGACGAGTTGTGCAGGCCAGAATTGATGAGCATGACAGCGACTGTCTGCTTGGCTGCTGAGCAAGTGGGCAACTTGTGTGAGATGAATATAAGTGCAGAGATTTCCAAACTGCAAGAGACTGCGTCTCTCTTTATCTTTCTCTTTCTTTCCTCAGTGAAATAAACAAGAACTAAAAGATAGATAATCTCTTGCATCATTTGCTATAGAATCTAACCAGTGAGCGAGAGATTGACAGTAAATGTGTCAACTGTTGGAGCATTTGGTAAAAAATTTGAAAATAAAAGTTTTTCAAGAACAGAAAATCTTGAAAGAAGCAAAAGGGATAATTCAATGAACCTTGTGGACTAGTGATATTGTGGACTAGTGAGTACCTTTCCCTCTACCATAGCAACAATGTTTGTTTGTCTGTGTTTGTCTATTCCTGAAGAAGGGCTTATGCCCGAAATGTCGATTCTCCTGCTCCTTGGATGCTCCCTGACCTGCTGCACTTTTCCAGCAACACATTTTACATCTGTGCAGAGGTTTATAAAATGAATAGAGCTTAAGTTCTTAGTTATAAGTTAATAATTCATATTTTGTTTCTCTTTGGTTAGAACTGATTCCATTGGAATAGGTAATGGGTGTACAGTTAAGTACAGAAACCTGGTGAGTGTTTTCTGTTAATCTGAGTCCATCCAACAAATAGACCGGTGAACTTTAAGTAATTTAATTTTATGATGACCCTGGGAATAGTGGAGATCGAGAATCAGTGCACTTTTCCATCTGGCCATGAAAATATGGAAAAGGAATGCAATTCAGCCAATAATCCAATCCTTCCTCTTTTCATGTATAAGTCTCCCTCTTAGAGTCATAGAGTCATAGAGATGTACAGCATGGAAACAGATCCTTGGGTCCAACCCGTCCATGCCGACCAGATATCCCAACCCAATCTAGTCCCACCTGCCAGCACCCGGCCCATATCCCTCCAAACCCTTCCTAGTCATATACCCATCCAAATGCCTTTTAAATGTTGCAATTGTACCAGCCTCCACCTCTTCCTCTGGTAGTTCATTTCATACAAGTATCACAATCTGTGTGAAAACATTGCCCCTTAGGTCTCTTTTATATCTTTCCGCTGTCACCCTAAACCTATGCCCTCTAGTTCTGGACTCCCCGACACCAGGGAAAGGACTTTGTCTACTTACCCTATCCATGCCCCTCATAATTTTGTAAACCTCTATAAGGTCACCCCTCAGCCTCTAATGCTCCAGGGAAACAGCCCCAGCCTGTTCAACCTTTCCCTATAGGTCAAATCCTCCAATCCTGGCAACATCCTTGTAAATCATTTCTGAATCTTTTCAAATCTCACAACATCTTTCCAACAGGAAGGAGACCAGAATTGCATGCAATATTTCAACAATGGCCTAACCAATGTCCTGTACAGCCACAACATGACCTCCCTACTTCTATGCTCAATGCTCTGACCAATAAAAGAAAGCATACCAAACGCCTTCTTCACTATCCTATCAAACGTAGAGGACCCAGCACCGATCCTTGTGCACTCCACTGGTCACAGGCCTCCAGTCTGAAAAACAACCCTCCTCCAATTCTACCTTTGAGCCAGTTCTGTATCCAAATGGCTAGTTCTCCCTTTATTCCATGAGACCTAACCTTGTTAACCAGTCTCCCATGGGGAACCTTGTCGAACACATTACTGAAGTCCATATAGATCACATCTACTATTCTGTCCTCATCAATCCTCTTTGTTACTTCTTCAAAAAACTCACTCAAGTTTGTGAGACATGATTTTCCACGCACAAAGCCATGTTGACTATCCCTAATCAGTCCTTGCCTTTCCAAATACATGTACATCCTGTCCCTCAGGATTCTCTCCAACTACTTGCCCACCATCAACGTCAGGCTCACTGGTCTATACCACCCTTCTTAAATAGTGGCACCACATTTGCCAATGTCCAGTCTTCCGGCACCTCACCTGTGACTATCGATGATACAAATATCTCAGCAAGAGGCCCAGCAATCACTTCTCTACCTTCCCACAGAGTTCTACGGTACACCTGATCAGGTCCTTGCAGATCTTTGAGGGCCCTATTCTCTCCCTAGTTATCCTTTTGTCCTTAATGTATTTGTAAAAACTCTTTGGACTCTCCTTAATTATTTGCCAAAGCTATTTCATGACCCCTTTTTGCCCTCCTGATTTCCCTCTTAAGTATACTACTATTGCCTTTATACTCTTCTAAGGATTCACTCAACCTATCCAGTCTATACCTTACATATGCTTCCTTCTTTTTCTTCACTAAACCCTCAATTTCTTTAGTCATCCAGCATTCCCTATACCTACCACCTTTTCCTTTCACCCTAACAGGAATATACTTTCTCTGGATTCTTGTTATCTCATTTCTAAAGGCTTCCCATTTTCCAGCCGTCCCTTTATCTGAGAACATCTGCCCCCAATCAGATTTTGAAAGTTCTTGCCTAATACCGTCAAAATTGGCCTTTCTCCAATTTAGAACTTCAACTTTTAGATCTGGTCCATCACTATTTTAAATCTAATAGAATTGTGGTCGCTGGCCCCAAAGTGCTCCCCCACTGACACCTCAGTCACCTTCCCTGCCTTATTTCCCAAGAGTAGGTCATGTTTTGCACCTTCTCTAGTAGGTACATCCACATACTGAATCAGGAAATTTTCTTGTACACACTTAAGAAATTCCTCTTCGTTTAAACCCTTAACACCATGGCAGTCCCAGTCTATGTTCGGAAAGTTAAAATCCCCTAACATACCTATTATTCTTACAGATAGCTGAGATCTCCTTACAAGTTTGTTTCTCAATTTCCCTCTGACTATTGGGGGGGTCTATAATACAATCCCAATAAGGTGATCTTCCCTTTCTTATTTCTCAGTTCCACCCAAATAACTTCCCTGGATGTATTTCCAGGAATATCCTCCCTCAGCACAACTGTAATGCTATCCCTTATCAAAAACGCCACTCCCCCTCCTCTCTTGCCTCCCTTTCTATCCTTCCTGTAGCATTTGTATCCTGGAACTTTAAGCTGCCAGTCCTGCCCATCCCTGAGCCATGTTTCTGTAATTGCTATGATATCCCAATCCCATGTTTCTAATCATACCCTGAGTTCATCTGCCTTCCCTTTGCATTGAAATAAATGCAGTTTAATTTATTAGTCCTACCTTGTCCCTGCCTGTCCTGACTGTTTGACTCGCTTGTGTTCTCAACTGTACCAGTCTCAGATTGATCTCTTTCCTCACTACCTTCCTGGGTCCCACCCCACCACCTTACTAGTTTAAATCCTCCCAAGCAGTTCTAGCAAATCTCCCTGCCAGTATATTAGTCCCCTTCCAATTTAGGTGCAAACCGTCCTTCTTGTACAGGTCACTTCTACCCCAAAAGAGATTCCAATGGTCCAAAAATGCAAATCCTTCTCCCATACACCAGCTCCTCAGCCATGCATTCATCTGCTCTATCCTCCTATTCCTGCCCTTACTAGCTATAGCACTGTGTACATCATCTAAAGTATTCAGTCTCCTGAAGAAGTTAAAAACCTCAAATTAACCGTGTGGAAAGTCAAAGCTAAATTAAATTGCATCCTAACTTTTAATTGGTAATTAACAGAAATATTAATTTAACCTGAACTCACACTATTCAGTTACATGCTAGGCCAACTTGATTATAAGATACCAATCCAAATGACTGAACTTGGCAAAATATACTTTATCGTTGAAGTCCACACTTATCCTTTTAGTTTGCATCAGAGAAGCATAAGTTTGGCTGAAAGAAAAATAATCAAAGCAACAAGAGCAACACACATGTAGTGGTACTGTGATTGAAATTTTCTATTTGATACATTTTATAATAGCAGATTTCCTTCTGTAGATTGTACTATTCATTGAACTGCAGAATAATAATTTGCTTAAAATCAATTACATGTTTCTAACTTTATCTGTTAACTCAAGATTCTACAAAAGACTAGTAATAATTTAGTACTTTATCAATAAACATAAAAAAGTACCCAAATTGTCTTTAGAATATTGCATTACATACACTACGATGGAAACACTTTCATGACATGTGCACATTTTAAACATTTACTTTATAATTTCTTCAAGAAAACTGAAGTGAATTGTTACGTTTTAGATTGTCACATGTCCAAAGAACCATAAACATAAAGGAATTTGAGTTGTTTGTCATCTGATCATTTGACAGAAAAAAAGATATTTAAATAGAATCAAATGTAGTTGGAATATCATTGTTTAGTAAGTTATGTCTGTATTGATTAGACATGGCCTAGATTTTCTGATGAGCAGGAAAGGAACTGTTTGCTGTTTCATCTAGCGTATCGTTACCCATAGATTTTTCATGCACTTGTCATTAGAGCATCCAACTAACCTGGTCCTGTTTGAAAAAGGTGATATCTACAAAAGATTAACATGTTCAGTCATTTTTAATATTGTGCAAGTGTGCAGTTAATCCAAGTTCACACCAATATTTTGACTTGCCTGCAACTTTCATCACTGCATCTGCAACAGCACTTCCAGTGGAATAGTAGGGCATCATACAACAATCCCCAGATTTCTGTGTTTAACAGTACACATGCAAGATGCCTGAGGTTACCCTGCAGTAACAGTTAGAGCTTTACCCTCACCTTTATCATTTCAACAAAATCAAGGCCAAGCTAATTGTTTATCTTTTCCCTCATACTGACAGCTCAGACTGGAATTCCTATGTAACACAACACAAGGACAACTTTATACCAAGTGCACATTTATCTCAGTCGAAGGTCACATGAACCATGCATCATCCAAGATAAGCAGGACAATCTGTATTTCTGCCTGGCCTGAACACAAGATCCCTTTGTTCAGTAATTGTGACAGTTACCTCTTATTTTTCTAAGACACATGCCAACATCTACACAAGTGGCTCTTATGCAGTGGACTCTTCCTATTTTTCATGAGTATAGACATAGTAATCATTTCCATGCAATTAATACCAAAGTTCCAAAGACCAAAAAAAGTTAATTGCCCCCTCTTTGTACAAACCCATAAATTAATTTGTTCCGAGCTTACTTTTTAACCGCCCAACTCCATTCCCCCACTGTTGAGGGATGTCTGTGTCTGAACAATGAACTCCTCAAGAACCATAACTTATTGCACATGATAGTCTTTTACAGAAGGACTAATATGACCCACACATGGTATGAAAACTGGTGGGGCCTAGTTTTCCAAGAATGGAAACAAGGCAGCAAAACATTTGTGTTGGCAGCCTGCATGTCAGTTCAATGTCTCTTTTTTTACAACTCTTCAGACTTTGCCAAATATGGGCAATGAGTGGCTGCATGGATAGAAGGTAAAGCCAACCCCACCCCCACTTCATAACTAGGTGTATTGAGGTCACTGGGATAGTGCTTCCAAAACATTTTCCTATATGATTTTTTTAATGCCTCAGGCATTGTATGAACCCAAAAGACCTTTGAAGGTGCAAGAATTTTGGAGAGTGGAGGTGGGAGGGTAGAGAGTGGCTTTAGCTGTTGATGGGGAAAGTAAGTCCAACGTGGGGTTAAAGAGTTAATAAAGAGGCAGGTTTTCTCCAAAAGTAAACCCTCCTCTTTGCTTTTTTCTGCAGCAGCAATCAGACTTCAGAGAGTATTCCTTAGGTCATGTCCACCAACAAAAACAAAAGGATGTAAAGGAACCTCACAACTGCCAGAATCCAGTCTATGCTTCACGGTAGCCATTGCTGCCACTCAGCTCATAACCCTAAAGGTCATGTTTTATGATCTGACTAGGGATTATGGCCTACAATTTGGGAATCCCCGCATTACAGCTTTCAATCTGTGTTCACGTTCCAACATACCAAAATGTTTTGGGGGGGCAGGACCTGTGTGAGACTGACAAGCTGCAATAGATGCAGCAGTGCTGATGCCAATTATTTTTCATGGTAACAAGTGCAAGTTTAAATAAAAAGCAACTGAGTAGTGAAAAGTTAACAACCAGTCTTTCACTAGCATCAGAGTTAAAGTCAATTGTTAATGCATATCCATGTACGTAAAGGGGTTATTTATAAAATACTTGGCAAACAGCCCACCCAAGTTCTTTGCAGTGACCGGACTTCACCATAACCTTCCTCTTCCAAGTCAATGTTAACCAAGCAACAAAAAGGTACATCCTGATGAGTCTGGAAAGATTGTTGTTGTATAATAAATTGTGATAGAGGTCATTGGTTTTAAAAGCAACCTTTACGGAATGGAGCTGCAAGTTGCACCCATTTTACAACAAGGCGTGTTAATAGCTTTCCACTAACCCCTGCAATGGACCTTAAAGAACAGACTATCTGCAATTCAAGGCTTTGGCTTGAGGGTAACTGCTTCTTCACAAGGAGGTTAAATCACATGACTCACACATTATTGAAACCAACCGCTTTTTCGAATTTAGGATTTTGAAACACTTAAGCAGTTAAGGGATCAATGCTGGTCCAAATGATAGTTCAGTGGTTAGCACTGCTGCCTCACAGCACCAGGGTCCCAGATTCAATTCCAACCTTGGGCAACTGTCTGCATGGGTTTCTCCCCATGTCTGCATGGGTTTCCTCCAGGTGCTCCGGTTTCCTCCCATGGTCCAAAGACGTGCAGGTCAGGTGAATTGGTCATGCAAAATTGCCCGTAGTGTTAGCTGCATTAGCCAGAGGGAAATGGGTCTGGGTGGGTTGCTCTTCGCAGGGTTGGTGTGGACTTGTTGGGCCCAAGGGCCTGTTTCTTCGCTGTAGGGAATCTAAATCTAAATAATATCAACATTCCTAAATCTGGACTGTAAAGCAAAAGGAATCTGGCCTGTAAAAAGTGGTCAAGATTCTGTAAATGTGTTTTCAGCATGTAAAACTTTCCTTCATCAAAACAGTGAAATTGAGGCTACATATCAGCAAAACTTAGAGTCTCAGGTAGATAGGGTAGTGAAGAATGTGTTTAATATATTAAATAGATTCCCTACAGTGTGGAAACAGGCCCTTCGGCCCAACAAGTCCATACTGACCCTCCGAAGAGTAACCCACCCAGACCCATTCCCCTACCCTATATTTACCCCTGACTAATGCACCTAACACTATGGACAATTTAGCATGGTCAATTCACCTGGCCTGCACATCTTTGGATTGTAGGAGGAAACTGGAGCAAACCCACACAGACACGGGGAGAATGTCCAAACTCCACACAGACAGTTGCCTGAGGCAGGAATTGAACCCAGGTCTCTCTGATGTTGTGAGGCAGCAGTGCTAACCACTGAACCACTGTGCTGCCCCAAATATACTTCCCATTATTGGTCAGAACATTGAGTATAGGAGTTGGGAGGTCCTGTTATGCCAGTACAGGACATTGGTTTGGCCACTTTTGGAATATTGTGTGCAATTCTGGTGGCCTTCCTATCAATAACTTTTGATGGAAACAAGTGCAAGTTTAAATAAAAAGCAACTGAGTAGTGGTGAGTTGCCTTCTTGAATTGCTGCAGCCCATATGCTGTAGGTTGACCCATAATGCCCTGAGTAAGGGAATTCCAACATTTTGATCTTGAATTAGTGACGGAATAGCAATATATTTCCAAGTCAGGATGGAGAGTCACTTGGAGGGGAACTTGCAGATGGTGGCATTCCCCTTTTTCTGCTGCCCTTGTCCTCGATGTAAATGATGAATCTCCTCTTGCAGCCACTGTGTTTATGTCGTGAGTCTGTTGAGTTTCTGGTCAATGGTAACCCCCAGGATGACTGATGGTGCAGTAATTGGTTGGGTTGGATTTGTCCTGCTTTTTGTGCACCGGACATACTTGGGCAATTTTCCACATTGTCAGCCAAATGCCAGTGTTGAAACTGTACTGGAAGAGCTTGCCTTGGAACACAAGTCTGCAATACTATTACCAATATGTTGTCAGGGCCCATTGCCAATGCAGTTTGTAGTGTCTCCAATCATTTTTTGATATCACATGGAGTGAATCAAATTGGCTAAAAACTGGTATCAGTAATGCTGGGGACCAATGGAGGAAACTGAGGTGGATCATTCACTTCGTGCTTCTGGCTGAAAGTGACTTATTTAATTGCCCACCGCAATCCACATCACTGGATGCGGCAGAACTACAGAGATCTGATCTGTTGGTTGTGGGATCACTTAGTTCTGTCTATCACTTGCTGATTATGCTATTTGGCATGCAAGTAGTCCTGTTTGGTCGCTTCACCAGGTTGACACCTCATTTTCAGGTATGCCCGGCATGCCCACTTGCACTCTCCATTGAACCAGCGTTGATTCTCTGGCTTGAAGGTAACAGTTGAGTGTGGGATTAATTGGGGTATGAGGTTGCAGGTTACGTTGGAGTACAATTGTGTTGCTGTTTATGGCCCACAGCACTTCATGGATGCACTTCAGTTGTTAAACCTGTTTGAAGCCTGTCCCACTTCACATCGTAATAGTGCCACACAACACAATGGAGGGTATTCTCAATGTGAAGGCAGCACTTCATCTTCTCAAGAACTGTGCGGTAGTCAGTCTTACTGATAGTGTCATGGACAGATACATCTGCAATATGTAGATTGGTAACGTTGAGGTTAAGTATGTTTTTCCTTCTTGGTTCCCTCACCACCCTGCCACAGACCCTGAGCTGACTTCACAATGTTTCCTGTTCTGTGTTGCTGTGCTCTACATTGGACTTCTGTCAGCTTTCTTCCATTATGACATACCATCATTATATTGGAAATAGGAATGGAATGTGAACTTGAAAGAAGGCATGAGTAAAGGTATCCATTTGCTTTTCATTGATGCTTTACAAGCTGTTCACGAGTCAAGAAGCTTTAATAATTGGCTTGCATATTAGGATGCACGAATACAGATGCTTGAGTAAAAGTTTCATTTTTGTCACAACAGAATTTTGATCCACTTAGAATATAAACAGTTGAGTCTTCTAATATCCTCTCCACAAATATATATTATCTGGAGATCATTTAATAATTGAGCAAAACAATTTTGTTTGCAATGCAGTTGGTGATCCAGTGTGAATTTCAGTTAAGTTTGTGATAGTTTTAAAAAGAGCTTTGTTTCTATCATTCAAATATATATATTGACATCACCAAATATGAAATATTCCATAAACCAATGTAATTGTATAGGTTGTTATAAAGTAAGATTTTAAAACTTTTAAAAAAATTTCCTTGATATATTTAGGAGTAGCAATCTGATACAGTTTTATTAAGATAGCTGAGAATTGATTTATTACAAAAGAATGCAATTTAAGTGGTGTCAAGTCTCTAGCTATAAGTAACCTGATTTTAAATAATTGAACTTGACTTAAGAACTATACAGTTGAAACTTTATTGCTGGAACAGCACAGCAGGTCAGGCAGCATCCAGGGAACAGGAGATTCGACGTTTCGGGCACAGGCCCTTCTTCCTGAAGAAGGGCCTGTGCCCGAAACGTTGAATCTCCTGTTCCCTGGATGCTGCCTGACCTGCTGTGCTGTTCCAGCAATAAAGTTTCAACTTTGATCTCCAGCATCTGCAGACCTCACTTTCTCCTTAAGAACTATACAGCACTCTTTGCAGGTTATATTAGTGTACAGCTGTTCTTCAGTAATTCTTTTACAAACTTAAAGCTTTTTAAAGCTGTCAGCCTGTACCCCACTATTAATTTATTCTGAAGCCAGCTAGTGAAGCATGAAATCTTTTAGTTAATTCAAGAATGCAACCTTACAGCCTGTCTCCTCCCTAACCAATATTCGATGACTCGGAAGTCTCTCTTATGGATTTGTTCAGACATGTTATGAGACACCTCTAGAGCAGGCAGGACTTGAACCTAAGGTAGGGACACTATTGTTGTGCCACTAGAGCCGTTTGTGGAACAAATGAACTTCACATCACATCAGGAGTCATTCTGGATTTGAACCAGCAACATCTCACAAGCTCATCCCAAAGCTATATACCTCGAAGTGAGAATCATACCACTCAACCGATTATCAGCTACCAGATGATCCTAAATATTTTTTCAAAAGATCCAATGGTATCAAATTAACTTAATTAAACAATTAATTTAACACAAGTAAAAGTAAAGTCACTGTAGTCATACTAAACCATAGGTTGCTCTCTCTTCAAGAGAGATAATTAGTGGTGGTTTAGACTGGGGTTTACCATGCCTCAGGCAAGGGGAAAGGTTGGGAAGGTGGTATGTTCTTCATGGTAACCCCAGCCAATGCGGGAATTCACCGTTGGCATCACTCTGCATATCCAGCCATTAAAGGGACACTTTGCCAGAAAGCCAATGTCAAATTAAATACAACAAATTTAAATCAAGATGTTAAAGTCCACAACACTTTGTACTCCCAGGCAGTGGCCCATCAAAATATTAATGAGGTCTGAATCTGCGTTGCTTCTAAGAAGAGACCAGATCAGATGTTTTCAGTCAAGTATGGCCATTGACAAAATTCTCTTTTTACTTGCTCAATATACTTAACCAAAGAAATGATGTATTTTCCTGTAGATTCTTACTTTTAATTATATGCTTATTTATTTATATATACTATTAACCTTACTTCATCTCCCCCCAGACCCACAAGCATGTGGTTGACTCTTAGCTGCCCTTTGGGCAATAAGTTATGGGCAATAAATGCTGGTGTAGCCAGCAACACCCAGATCCCATGAAAGAACTTTCTAAAATACTATTAACAATTATGTCTGAAAAAGAGCTTTTATGAAGACTCATAGGTAGAGGAATTAATGGAAAATTAGTAGATAAGTTACGCTAATATGATCTGGGGGTGTGGTCAGTTTGATGGGTGGGACAGCTCCCAATGCAATATTGTTGAAAACTAGCACAGAAGATTGTGGAGATGGTGTTCATGTAGGATTTAATTTTTACTTGCAATTTCTCATTCTTTTGCTCTGTTTTAATTGACCTGTATTAAAACAACATGTTAAGAACAGGAGAAATCATGGATAATTGACAGAATGGTACGAGAGTTGAGGGACAGGATATACATGTATTTGGAAAGGCAAAGACTGATTCGGGATAGTCAACATGGCTTTGTGCGTGGGAAATCATGTGTCACAAACTTGATTGAGTTTTTTGAAGAAGTAACAAAGAAGATTGATGAGGGCAGAGCAGTAGATGTGATCTATACGGACTTTGGTAAGGCATTCGACAAGGTTCCCCATGGGAGACTGATTAGCAAGGTTAGATCTCATGGAATACAGGGAGAACTAGCCATTTTGATACAGAACTGGCTCAAAGGTAGAAGACAGAGGGTGGTGGTGGAGGGTTGTTTTTCAGACTGGAGGCCTGTGACCAGTGGAGTGCCACAAGGATCGGTGCTGGGCCCTCTACCTTTTGTTATTTACATAAATGATTTGGATGCGAGCATAAGAGGTACAGTTAGTAAGTTTGCAGATGACACCAAAATTGGAGGTGTAGTGGACAGTGAAGAGGATTACCTCAGATTACAACAGGATCTTGACCAGATGGGCCAATGGGCTGAGAAGTGGCAGATGGAGTTTAATTCAGATAAATGTGAGGTGCTGCATTTTGGGAAAGCAAATCTTAGCAGGACTTATACACTTAATGGTAAGGTCCTAGGGAGTGTTGATGAACAAAGAGACCTTGGAGTGCAGGTTCATAGCTCCTTGAAAGTGGAGTCGCAGGTATATAGGATAGTGAAGAGGGCGTTTGGTATGCTTTCCTTTATTGGTCACAGTATTGAGTACAGGGGTTGCGAGGTCATGTTGCGGCTGTACAGGACATTGGTTAGGCCACTGTTGGAATATTGCATGTAATTCTGGTCTCCTTCCTATCGGAAAGATGTTGTGAAACTCGAAAGGGTTCAGAAAAGATTTACAAGGATGTTGCCAGGATTGGAGGATTTGAGCTATAGGGAGAGGCTGAACAGGCTGGGGCTGTTTTCCCTGGAGCTTCAGAGGCTGCGGGGAGACCTTATAGATGTTTACAAAATTATGAGGGGATGGATAGGATAAATAGACAAAGTCTTTTCCCTGGGGTCGGGGAGTCCTGAACTAGAGGGCATAGGTTTAGGGTGACAGCAGAAAGATATAAAAGATACCTAAGGGGCAACTTTTACACGCAGAGGGTGGTACGTGTATGGAATGAGCTGCCAGAGGAAGTGGTGGAGGCTGGTACAATTGCAACATTTAAGAGGCATTTGTATGGGTATATGAATAGGAAGGGTTTGGAGGGATATGGGCCGGGTGCTGGCAGGTGGGACTAGATTGGGTTAGGATATCTGGTCGGCATGGGCGAGTTGGACTGAAGGGTCTGTTTCCATGCTGTACATCTCTATGGCTCTATGACTCTGTAGAAGTCTTGATTTATGTGCAGCTCAAACCCTAAATGAAACCTGCACCCACTTGCGCCTTCTTTCACTATATCTCATACCAGGTAGGAAAGAGGATAAACAGAAAGAGACCAGCAGCAAAAGAGAAAAGACTGACCAAAGTGTAAGCTGGCAGCCAGTCAGAAACATGACAGAGAGAGAGAGTGAGAGAATGAGAAGCAAGACATAGAAAGCCAGTTTCTTGAACTTAACATTTGAACTACCACATGAAAGCAAATCGTGTATAAGTAAAAAGAAGAAATTCACTTCCCTAAATGGCACACCTGGGAACTACAGGTTCTGGTGGAACTGAGCCATAGAGATCAGTAACGTATCCTCAGATTCATTGGTCTGAGTGAAGTTACCTTAGCTCAGCTGTGTTAGCAACAGTATCAAGATATTATACTTCAGAATTTCTTGGCTATCAGGGGAAACATCAGCTCAATGTTCTCACATTTAGTCACTGGCCAATGGCTCTTACTGGGAACGGCATGTACTTGGACATCATGTCAAGTTGTATATGAACAGTCTGCTGGTATTGATCCTCTAGGCTTGCAGGAAGAATGGTCACTTGAGTGAGGCACTACCAAATGACTGATGCTTGGTAGAAGTCTGTAGAAATTGGAGGGGAGAGGTGCAGTAAGGGAGATGAATGTGGAAGAAATACAGAAAAGGAAGAACCAGAAATAAACTTGTTGTGGTTCTGTTCGTCGAGCTGGGAATTTGTCTTGCAAACGTTTCGTCCCCTGTCTAGGTGACATCCTCAGTGCTTGGGAGCCTCCTGTGAAGCGCTTCTGTGATGTTTCCTCTGGCATTTATAATGGCCTGTGTCTGCCGCTTCCGGTTGTCAGTTCCAGTTGTCCGCTGTAGTGGCCGGTATATTGGGTCCAGGTCGATGTGTTTGTTGATAGGGTCTGTGGATGAGTGCCATGCCTCTAGGAATTCCCTGGCTGTTCTCTGTTTGGCTTGCCCTATAATGGTAGTGTTGTCCCAGTCGAATTCATGTTGCTTGTCATCTGCGTGTGTGGCTACTAAGGATAGCTGGTCAACAGATGCCTAAGGGAAAGACAACGGAACGAGGACATGCCGCAACCCAAGGACTAGCCACACTACCATACATCAGGAGCATTTCCGAACTGACAGCCAGACTACTGCGACCACTAGGACTCATAACAGCACACAAACCAACAGCCACTCTCAGACAACAACTCACCAGAACGAAGGACCCGATACCCAACATGAGCAAAACCAATGTAGTGTACAAAATCCCATGCAAGGACTGCACAAAACACTATATAGGACAAACAGGAAGACAGCTAACGATCCGTATCCATGAACACCAACTAGCCACGAAACGCCACGACCAGCTATCCTTAGTAGCCACACACGCAGATGACAAGCAACATGAATTCGACTGGGACAACACTACCATTATAGGGCAAGCCAGGGAATTCCTAAAGGCATGGCACTCATCCACAGACTCTATCAACAAACACATCGACCTGGACCCAATATACCGGCCACTACAGCAGACAGCTGGAACTGACAACCGGAAATGGCAGAGACAGGCCACTATAAATGCCGGAGGAAACACCACAGAAGCGCTTCACAGGAGGCTCCCAAGCACTGAGGATGTCACCTAGACAGGGGACGAAACGTTTGCAAGACAAATTCCCAGCTCGGCGAACAAAACCACAACAACGAGCACCCGAGCTACAAATCTTCTCCCAAACAGAAATAAACTTGTTAGAAACAGCATTGGGTTCTATGAATTAGGTGAAAAAATATAGCTGTTCAATAGATTACAAAGGAAAATGACAAACTACCAAATTTATAGTCAATTCCCTGACCCCACTTCACTACCAAGTTCCAGATTCAACAACCAACTCTCACAATGTCAGGATTAAAGAATTTCTGTATCAGTGAATAGAATAATGATGGAATACATCTCATAAACTGAGTTTTCACCTGGCGCTAGGGAAAAACTGACACTGTTCAGGTTTCCTCACTGCCTGCAAGGTTCCTATCAAGCGATCAGAGATCAGTGCCTGCAGCAGTGCCCCACAGCTACTTGAATAACTGCTTTATGATGATCACCATCAACTGATATCACAGTTGATATATAAGTCATGCATGATGTGACATATCTTCAGGGCTTTTCTAAGGTCAGATTTGCTGGCAATTTTCTAGTCCCATTAGTGCTCTGTGAAATCAGGCTTCGCGTAACCCATCACCCATAATAAAGTCTCCAGACGAAAAAACAAAAGGCTATTGTACCAGTGAAACTTCAAACAGCCAGTCACTTAACTGACCATTATCAAGAATCTCACTTCTATTTTGAGAACCTGCAATAATGCTGCTCTAACTAAACCTTTTTTTAATGCAGAAACTGTGGTTGCTTATAAACATACACGAGCTGTGGTTGTGTAACTGTAAATGCACGCAACAAGTCAGGTCTTTGCTCTTAGGCTGACTTGAGCATGGGTTCAGTTGTTTTCTTCAGATTCTCAATAAAAGACAACCTCTTTAACAGGAAAACAAATGTAACTGCACAACATCTGGGAGGCATACAGCCCTTACCTTGAACTCTTCTGAAAACTAGTGAAATTTGCGGTCAATTGATGTACATTCGTTTTCAGGAACAAAACAGTCACATTGGAACACATGTACTGCATCTCAACTTGTCTGCTTCTGAGGACATCTGTCTCTGGAATGTACTGGTTCAGGAGAGGGAGAAGGGGTCCGAAATATGTTTGACGTGCATACAAAGTACTGCCTGCGTGCTTTAGAGGAACAACAAACCTACTGCCAAACCTACGAAATAATTTCATTCCAACTCAGTAACTCGCCAGAAAAGTATTCTCTTGTATGAAACATCAGCAGCAAAATTCTCCCGCTCCCCCACAGAAAATCCGCTGATCCGCAAGGACCAAGAATTTAAGGGCTGAATGAAATCCTTCAAGCAGCACTTGAGTCCCCTGGGGAGCATGTTCTTCTCATTTAAAGTACATTGTACAATAAAAGTAAAACATGAATGACATCTAGAACGATATAGGAAGTTTTTTTTCTTGCGTAAGAATGTTGTGTTTATTGTGGCGCAGTGAAGATGGGTGCAGGAGGAATTATACTGAACAGAGAATCATTCCAACATTCGCAACACAAATTCCGTCCCGTTTGTATAATACTTTGAACAGACTTTGGCCTACTGTAAGTTCACTGATAAAGTAAAAGTGTCACAATTGGCCCAAATAATAGAGTTTCGGATGGAGGTCAGAGGGGAGGTGAAGACATACCAGGAGATGAGCCAACTAAGTATCTCTGTTCGTTATTCTCCGTGTCACAAACAACTCTCCTAGCAACATGCATTCGCTAATGGTTGTGTAATAGCTAAGAGTGTTTTTTTTTAAATCCTGAATACCCTGAAAAGTATAATTTGTCACAATTGTTAATTTATTTTAGTAGAGAACATCTAGGTAATAATAGCTCACTTGTGACAAATTGATAATCTAATTGTAAAATTAACTTCCCAGAATGTTTTCTTTTAACGTGGAGCACGGGAATTGAAGCTGATTCGGGAATTTGGCTGCAACTGTGTATCTTCATCAATCCTTGATTCTCCTGGTTCAGCAGAAAACATCACAATGAATTCATTGTGCCAAATACACTTGTCTGTTATAAAATCATATTTAAAAGATCTAAAGAAACGAGGCATTCAAATGGAAAGAGAATGACAAATTGATTTCAAATACATAGAGATTGTTCATAATACTCTAGATATTTATATGAGTCTTTCTTAAGAAAAGTGATCACAAATAAAGATCATTTTCTTTAAGTTGCAAAGAAATCTCTAAATGTATAGATGTTATTAAAGCTATGAATTAACTTACAGTTATTAATAGTAGGATAACTAAACAGCCATTCTTGTATCAAATGGTGAAGCAAACTTGCGGGCCTGAATTGCCCACGCCTGCTCCTTATATTTATGTTCTATTCGCTGCCCGTAAGGAAAGTAATAGAGGGGTATTAGTTTCAGGGCAGCAATGGCCTAGATTAATGGTCCCTGATTACCTCCTCCTGCATTGATACTACAATAATCTAATACCTACTGTGCCTCTGCTGTTCTATTGTTATGATGTGGAGGATTCGGTGTTGGACTGGGGTGGACAAAGTTAAAAATCACACAAACACCAGGTTTTCGCCCAACAGGTTTATTTGGAAGCACTAGCTTTCGGAGTGCTGCTCCTTCATCAGGTAGCTGTGGAGCAGGACCATAAGACACAGAATTTATGGCAAAACGTGACAGTGTCATGCAACTGAAATGATGTATTGAACAAACTTAGATTGCTCCATTGAGCTGGTTAGACCTGTTCCTATTTCAACTTACAATTGATTCCTAGAATTCAGATTACCACTTTAAAAGAAACCTATTGGCTGTAGTAGGCAGGTCATTTGGACTCTCCGAGGCAACATCTTTTAAAATGGTGTCAGTTGCAATAAAACATTGATGCCCCAGTAAAACCTTTAACTATTCTTTTTCTTTAGTAAGCCCAAGTATCATCTCTTCAGACCCCTCTTGCCATATAATTAGTTTAAAGTCGTCACTACAGCTCGAGTTATTCGATTTGCCAGGACACTAGTCCTAGCATGGTTCAAGAGAAATCTGCCGTCCCCTCCCCCCACTCCCCCGCCCCAGAATAGCTTCCTTCTATCCAAGCATGTCAGTGCCTCATGAACTGAAATCCATTCCTCACACACCAATCTTGATTATCTTATGCCAGATTTCCCATCACTCAGGTAGTAATCCCAAGATTGTTGTCTTGAAGGTTTTCCTTTTCCTTACTCTTCAAAATTTTCAACAGAAACTCCTTTGTAGTCTTTTCAACATCATTGGCACTAATGTGGATGACAACATCTGGATCAGTCACGTTCCACTTCAAATTCTTCTCCAGCCCTGAGGTGATGTCCTTAACATCAATCTCTAGGATAAGCTGCTGAAGTATATGCTTAATATCCGGAAGGTATAGAGGAAATAAAGGATATATATTAAATTAAAAATAGTCATGGGAACAAGACTAACAATCTTATGGGAACTGTCATCATAGTCAATTATGTTGTACCTTATTCACCAGGCTTTAACATTGTGCTGATGCCACAGTTATTTACAATATTAATGACCTGGATGGCAGATGTGAAAGTACTATTGCCAAGTTTGAGGATGACATAAAAAATAGATGAGAAAACAAGTAATGGAGATCACACAAAGCCAGGTTAAGTGAGTGGGAGAAAACTTGATAGATTGAACATAATATGGGAAAATGTGAGGTTGTGCTCTTTGGTAGGATGAACAGAAGAGTTGAATATAATTTAAATAGCGAAGGGCTGCAGAAAGCTGCAGCAGATAGGAATTTGATATGTTTTTGCCTGAATCACAAGAAGCTATCATATACGTTCAATAGTTAATAGGGAAGGCAAGTTGTATGATGGCCTTTATTTCAAATGAAACAATAAAAGGGAAGAATAGCTAAAACTATACAATGTACAGGTCAAACCACACCTGGAATATTGTGAACAGTTGTGGTCCCCTTATGGAAGGAAAAAAATACCTGGCAGCAGAGGTTTTCTAGAGAAAGTTCATCAGGTTGATCCCAGGAATGGAGGCATTTTCTTATGAGAAGAGGTGGAGCAGGTTGGACTGGTACCCAATGGAGTTTAGAATGAGAGGCAACCTTATTGAAACATATAACTGTTATGGGGCTTAACTGGATAAAAACTGGAGGTTGTTTCTCTTATGGGAAAGTGTGGGACCAGAGGATCATAATCTTGCATTAACATTTTGCCAATTTAAGACAGAAGTGAGGAGGAAAGTTTTTTTCTCTCAGAGGGTAGTGAACCTGTGGAATTCTGAGCCACAGAGTGACGTTGAGATTGAATTTTTAAGCGCATCTAAAGTTGAGTCAGACAAATTTCAGTAAGAGAATCAAGGGTTATGAGGAAAAGGCAGGAAGATGGAGTTGAGGAATATCAGATCAGTCATGATCTCACTGAATGACAGAGTAAACTCAATGGGTCAAATGGTTAGAATTAATCACTTGTCAGGAAGCATTCCCCAGGACACTACTTCATTTTATGGCACTAGCAGCAGCCCTCAGGTAACATTTAGTTGCCTTGGGGGGGGGGGGGGGGCAGGGCGCTGGCAGTAATGGAAGAGGGAGTAGATGGATTAAACAATGAGTTGTGGGAAATGGAGGATGTCAGAATGGGGAGCACTTGATGGGAATATAGGATCAAGTATTGCATACTCATTGTTCCTTGTTATAACAAAGCTTATTTTTTTAAAACAAATCTAGAATTTAGCTTTCATTGCCCATCTTAGAAGCCACTGAACAATTCTGCCCCCCTCATCGACACTAAATAAATACTTCATAAATTAGCTAACTCCTGTCAAAGGTGTTATTATATATTAACATAGTTAAAGGCATTGGCACCTATGTTAAGTGATCATCCAGGATTACTAAAGCATAGCTCCTTGGGCTTTTGTGGTGAGGGGATAATGTCCCTACCTCTGTACAAGGAAGCCCTATGAAATAACCGCACAGAGGCCAATACCACATCACCAAGTCACCCTTGTGCACAGTACATTGGTTGTGGCTAGCCAGTTTAGAGTCAATCCCCTGAATTGAGGAGATTCTAAATCCCTTTTTTTTAAAATTATAAACCTCCACACTACTGCCAAACAGCAATAGTGCTTACTCTTCCCCAGCACCCATGTTGTGTATGTGTGTAGGTGTAGGACACAGTGAAGAACAATGTGTGCAAAAAACTTTATTGACATCCCATCACCAGTAAGAAAAGAAACACCCAAGTTGCCAGTGAAAAGCAGTGCCCATCTCATTGAAGGGCAATGCCTACATGAATCCCTTGTTTATATCAGTCAGCCAAGATTTTCTGATTGACCTGTGTTAAAAACCCAATCAAGGTTCTCAGTCAATGAGATCCATCTGATTCCAAGCATTACACTCTGGTTCAAGTCCCACCTGCTCCACAGGTGGATAATAAAATCTTTGAACAGGTTGGTGACAAAATATCCAAAACACAGTTCTCACAAATTTTGCCGTGGAACTACACTGCGTGCACTTAATGAACACAGATCCTAATGCTTTGCACTCACTCAATGCCCATGAACCTGCCTTAAATGCTGCATATGCCACAAATATTTTAATGTGTTATTCTGGGGTATGCGTTAAGGTTAATGAAAACCAGCAACTGTCATTGTGCTACATGATATATCTGTACAGGAGGGGGCACTGCAGCTAAATACTGGTACTGCAAATCCTTAATATGATCATAAGATTTCATCAGGATTATGTAGACCTTGAAGCACCAACAAAACCTACCACACATGTGGATACTCAAACCTCTACAAGCACAGGACATAATTACATTTTTATCTTACAATAATACATAGAATTGAATAGGACCTCCTAAGTAACAGATACATTCATGTAATGTGATGTAAGCAAACTATTTCTTCTGAACAGACCACAGGAGTCAATTAGTAACAGAGCAGTTCACACCACTTGTGAGTTTTATGCACTATTTCATTCTCAATTGGACAAATTTCCTCAATAATTTTCATTGCAAGTATGACTGTCACCTCCATTTATTAAAATACTAGACTCAAGCTTTTATGTTTACACTTATCTTTTATTTCATTATGTCATTATTTGGTGTGTTGTAACATGTATATTTTGGATAAAATAAAATAAATCAAGGGCTTGTGACAGGTGAGATTTAATTAAGTGTGCTCCTAAGTTCCTGCCTAATTGGCTGCACCCACCTCCAGCACTTAACTGGATCTTCACCTTCATTAAATATTCCTCAGGTTGGAAGCTATGCTTGCAGTGCAAAAAGTTAACAGCAAGTAGTTAATTGCTTTTTCTATCAAATAAGTGCAGCACAAGTCTAAGAAAAAAATTCACTTTTGCTCAGAATGGGTGTGAAGTCTCTGGAGTTCGTGGCAGGAGGCTCCATCAGGCTTGATTGCATTGAAAGCAACTCGGAAACATTAAACAGGGGCTTCACCTCAGCTTGCTCATTGCAGTCAGCTTCCCATCTGAGGTACCACACATTCTCAACCAACTCTTTCATTTACACCTTCAATTCCCATTGCCTGAGCCTTGGCCCCAAAGCTTAGCCATGACAAATCTCGTGCTGCTCTGACCTCCATCGATGCCAGGGGGATGGTCACTGTTGACAAACCTCACATTTGCAGTAACTCAAGACCTCCAATGCGTTTTTGACTCCCATCCTTGTATGTTGAGTTGCCTCTCTTTAGAAATATTGTCCTCTCTACATCCCAATCTGCTACCTCCCATTCTTACAATTGACTTCTCAAACTTTCTTACCACAATAGTGGCCACTGGTAACCGACCTTGACTTTCAGTGAACACATCCTGTGAGCATAAAAGCTTGAGTCCTGGTATTTAATAAATGGAGGTGACAGTCCTCCTTGCAATGAAAATTATTGAGGAGGTTGTCCAATTGAGAATGAAATAGTGTATAAAACCCACAAGTGGTGTGAACTGCTCTGTTATTAATCAACTCCTATGGTCTGTTCAGAAGAAATAGTTGGCTTACATCAGATTGTTTAACTCACTGACTGACAAAAGCCCCCCTTGACTTGAGCACTGCTCCCCTTAATTTTGAATTCTGTCAATTCAAATTTAACTATCTACCATGGTGGGATTTGAACTCATAACCCCATAACATTCATCTGGATCTCTGGATTACTAGTCCAATGACATTTGCACTAAATCATGCATTAGGTGCCTATCCCTATGTATAAAGTGACCAGGCATTAGCATTCAAATTTAAGGTGTCAATGCACGCCACAGTGCAGCATTGAATTATTCTAGGAGAGTCAGAGATGTGCTGTGATGATGTGATGGGACTGGTAAGTGTCTGATGCCACCCTCCGTAGACAGGAAGTTCAAGTAGTTGCTGCTCATGGAGAGTAACCTGAAATGTTTGAGATTGCTGCCTGAGGTGGAAGCAAACTAGATAGGAAGGCAAATTACCTACTGAAACTGCAAATTAGGCATTCATGAATTGTCAATACTATCCTAGGCCTCTCACTAGATCTGATCAATGGAAAATCAGTCTTTTTCTCTCAACATCAGGAATCTAATTTTTTCCTTCTTGCCACATTTTCCCAACTGACTTGCCATTGCCTACGTCTTTTTGCGGAAACTTAAACCCAATGTTTTCACACATCCACGATATTTTTCTCTATTTTAAGTTTGGCTGCATAAAGAATTGTGACTTATCTACACAGAGGGTGCCTGTGGGATTTACAACCACCTGACTTACAAGCATGATCCCTTCCAGTACTTACAAACAGCTACTTTATATTGTCCTATATTGCATTCCAACTTCTGTGCAAATTGACTTGTGAGTGGACTCAAGAAAGGAACCCATTTGCAACCCAGGGACTGCTTGTATCTTGAATCACACCAATTACTTTACATTTGTTTTAAACATTTATACTTTTTTAAATTTTGTGTACATACACTCTACATTCATGAGTGTCCTATCTAATCTCTTGTCGTTTTGTATAGAGAAAAACCTTTGGCCTATCTACTGCCTACCCATTTTCAATGGTAGCCTCATGATGAGATATATGCTACTGTCCATGGCAATGTCAGTGTTCTGAGGACAGGTAGGGAACAAGGTAAGGCAATTCCAGGAGGTGTTTGGGTAACATTATTGACAGCGTTTATGTGGAACAGCATAGCATGGCAGGCAGAAACATGAAAGCAGATTAAATGTAAACATAATTATTAAGCTTCAAATTATACAAAATTACAATCTATGCAAGTACTGGCTTGCCTAAGTTAATTCAGGCACATTTGCTAACTCATGATTTATTTGATCACAAAACTGTTCAAAATCTACATTTCTAAATGTATTAACTTGCATAATTGTTGTTGCATAATTGGTGTTTAGTTCTGCAGTGTGTCACATGGGTGTAACAGCTAAATCATAGGAGTGGTGTTATTTGTAGTGACATAACAAGGAATTTTACCTGAAGCTATCCTCATTCCTACACCAATTTTGCTAATGTCGCTGTACACCAACATTTCCTACCAAGCTTGTTGAAATAGAAAATTTAACTTGAAGAGTCGGAAATGTATGTAAGATTTTGGGTCTTAGTTGCACTTGCACCTAAGGATTTCCCTAAGAGGTTTCATCCTAAAAAGCAATTTTCCTTCAGGTGGGATAATTTCCCAACTGTGTTTTGAGAATGCAAATCCAGCCCATAAGGTTATATGTTAATGATTTTGAATGCACCAAATGTTCCAAATTTGAGGAATGTACCATGAGCTATTGACTGAAGCAAAGATCAGGTCAACTTTTATGAGTAGGCAATAGAGCTGGTTAAAAGAAAATGGGATAAAAGAATTTAGAAACAGGCTAGCAACATAGGATGACAGCTAGTGTTATTAGGTAAAAACAATGACTGCAGATGCTGGAAACCAGATTCTGGGTTAGTGGTGCTGGAAGAGCACAGCAGTTCAGGCAGCATCCAAGGAGCAGCGAAATCGACGTTTCGGGCAAAAGCCCTTCATCAGGAATAAAGGCAGTGAGCCTGAAGCGTGGATAGATAAGCTAGAGGAGGGTGGGGGTGGGGAGAAAGTAGCATAGAGTACAATGGGTGAGTGGGGGAGGGGATGAAAGTGATAGGTCAGGGAGGAGAGGGTGGAGTGGATAGGTGGAAAAGGAGATAGGCAGGTAGGAAAAGTCCGGACAAGTCATGGGGACAGTGCTGAGCTGGAAGTTTGGAACCAGGGTGAGGTGGGGGAAGGGGAAATGAGGAAACTGTTGAAGTCCACATTGATGCCCTGGGATTGAAGTGTTCCAAGGCGGAAGATGAGGCGTTCTTCCTCCAGAGACGTTCCCTAAAGTGCTCTGCTAGGAGGCGCCCAGTCTCCCCAATGTAGAGGAGACCGCATCAGGAGCAACGGATACAATACATGATATTGGTGGATGTGCAAGTAAAACTTTGATGGATGTGGAAGGCTCCTTTAGGGCCTTGGATAGAGGTGAGGGAGGAGGTGTGGGCGCAGGTTTTACAGTTCCTGCGGTGGCAGTGGAAAGTGCCAGGATGGGAGGATGAGTTGTAGGGGGGTGTGGACCTGACCAGGTAGTCACGGAGGGAACGGTCTTTGCGGAAGGCGGAAAGGGGTGGGGAGGGAAATATATCCCTGGTGGTGGGGTCTTTTTGGAGGTGGCGGAAATGTCGACGGATGATTTGGTTTATGCAAAGGTTGGTAGGGTGGAAGGTGAGCATCAGGGGCGTTCTGTCCTTGTTACGGTTGGAGGGGTGGGGTCTGAGGGCGGCGGTGCGGGATGTGGACGAGATGCATTGGAGTGCATCTTTAACCACGTGGAAAGGGAAATTGCAGTCTCTAAAGAAGGTGGCCATCTGGTGTGTTCTGTGGTGGAACTGGTCCTCCTGGGAGCAGATATGGCGGAGGCGGAGAAATTGGGAATACGGGATGGCATTTTTGCAAGAGGTAGGGTGGGAAGAGGTGTAATCCAGGTAGCTGTGGGAGTCGGTGGGTTTGTAAAAAATGTCAGTGTCAAGTCGGTCGTCATTAATGGAGATGGAGAGGTCCAGGAAGGGGAGGGAGGTTTAAGAGGTGGTCCAGGTAAATTTAAGGTCAGGGTGGAATGTGTTGGTGAAGTTGATGAATTGCTCAGTCTTGACTCAACAATAACACTTTGCATCAAAGATAAATTTGTCAGTTCAATCTTCCCACACCAAGGAATGTATAATCTCAGTCTACAGTTCAGCATGGTATAGCTTCATAAAATCATAGAATTTTACAGTACAGAAGGCGGCCAGTCATCGCATTGTGTCTGTATCAGCTCCCTAAAGAGCTATCAGCTAGTCATATTGTCTTGCCCTATCTCTGTTGCTGTCTAAGTTCATTGCTTTCAAATAAATATCAAGTTATCTTTTGCAACCTCTCATGGAATCCAGCTCCATCATTGTCCCAGACATCACATTACAAATCCGAACAACTCTGATTAAAGTTCTCCTCCTTTCGCTCCTAGGTCTCTTGCTGACAGTCTTGGAATTGTGTACCCCAGTTACTGGCATACCAACGCGTGGTAAAAGAATATCCTTCTTCACCCTGTCAAAATTGTTCATAACTTCGTGCACGTTGATAAGGCCATCTCTGAACCTTCTCTGCTCCAAGCAGAATAATGATTCCTGATGAAAGGTCCTGACCTGAAATGTTGAATCCTCCACTCCTTTGATACTGCTTGACCTGCTGTGCTTTTTCCAGCTCCACACTTCATCGACTCTGACTTCCCAGCATCCGTAGTCCTCACTATCTCCAAGAAGAATAAGTCCAATTTCTGTTATATTTCCTGTATCTAAAATCTCTCATTCCTAGTATCATTCTAGTAAATCTCCTTTGCATTCTCTTCAGGGCTTTAAATATGGTGCCAGGACTGAACACAAAATTCCAAATAAGGTCTGACCAATGATAGTCAGAGGTGTAGCATCACTTCCTCACGTTTATGCTCTATGCCTCTATTTATAAACCTAAGAATCCAATAAACCTTCTTTGCAACTATTTCAACTTGTCTGGCCATCTTCAGAGAATTATGCGTATGAACTATGAGGTCCCTTTTCTCTTGTACTTGCAAAGTTGTGCCATTGAGCCTATATTTTCTCTGTAGTTCTTCTACCAAAATGCATTACCTCACATTTCTCTACATTGAAATTCATCTTCCAGATGTCTGCCCATTTGGCCAGCTTGTCAATATCCCTCTGAAGTCACTCAACGTCATCTTCACAATTTGCTATTCTCCTTAACTTAGTATCACCTAAAAGTTTAGAGATTTTACCCTCAACACCATTCTCCAAATTGTTTATATAAGTCAGGAAAAACAAGGGTCCCAACAATGTCATGTCCTGGGGAACATTCACTACATTCCTGGAGAACACTACTGGAATTCCCATCTATACTGATACTCTGTTTCCTATTTTTTAGCTAACGTCTAATCAATGTTATCAAGGACCCATCAATCTAAACCATTTAAAATTTGCTAATCAACCTGCCACACGGCATCATATCAAATGCTTTTTGAAAGTCCAATTATGCAATATGCACAGCACCACCCTCATCTACTCCCTTTGTCACCTCATTAAATAATTCAATCAAATTTGTAAAACATGACCTGCCCTTGACTAATTCACGTTGTCTAGTATTAACTTATTTTATTTAAGTGTATATTTATTTATCTTGCATTATGACCTCCATCAGTTTGTCAACTATTGATGTCAAACTGACAGATCTGTAGCTTCCTGGTTTATCCTTTGCCTTTTTCTTAAACCAACAGTGCCTATTTGCAATCCTCATGTCCCTGGGTCTAATCCTGTGCCAGGAAAGCCTGGAAAATTTCTGTCACAAGCACTTTAATTTGCTTCCTTACTTCTCTCAGCAATCTAGGATGAATTCTGTCCATGCCTTATAACTTCTCGATCTGGAGAGCTGCCAATCTTTTTAATACCTCTTCTTTATACTTCACTGCTCAGTTGCTCAACACCCACATTTTCAACTTGGCCAGTGTCACCATTTTCTAATTTGATAAAGACAGAAGCAAAGCACTACCTCTGCCATACCTTTTGCTTCAATGAGCAGCTTATCCTGCTGGTTCTTTATGGGCCCCATTCTATCCTTCACTAATCTTTCCAGCCTTCCTTATTTCAGCCATAGCATTTATTCTGCATTTGAGACACTTTCTCTGATTTCTGCTGCTATTATTATTCATATGCCCCCTTTTCCTTCCTTAGTTTCTCATTAATATTCTTAGTCATCCAGGGTAATCTAGCTTTGGATACTTTGTATTTATTTCTCATGGGTATGTACCTAGCTACCTAACCCTAACCCTATCGTGCCCCATTCATCTTTCTCTTGAAATTGTTCCATCTTTCATCGTTATTTTATCCACCAAAATATGGTTCCAATCAAACTGCTCCTGTTCAACGTTTAGACCCCTAAAATCTGTTCTTTTCTACTTTGGAGTCTTAATCATTGACTGATTTTTATCTTTTCCAATTTAATATATTAATATATTATGATTACTATTTCCCAAATGGTTCTCACTCTGATGTTCTCCATCTGGTCTGCCTCATTTTCAAGGACCAGATCCAGCATACCTTCCTTCCTGGTAGGACTGAAAGTGTACTGTTCCAGAAAGGTCTCTTGCACACATTTTCTCCTTGCATGCCTCACACTCTACCCTTTTCCCAGTCCACCCTATGGTAATTAAAATCACCAATTATCATAACCCTACTTGTCCTGTTGATGTACAAAATATCTCTACAAATGTTTGCTTCTGTGTCCTCCTCACTTTTTGGAGATCTATAATAAATATCCAACAAGATTAGTGTTCCCTTCCTGTTTTTCACCTCCAACCATATAAAATCAATTCAGGGCAGCACAGTGGCTCAGTGGTTAGCACTGTTGTCTCACAGTACCAGGGACCTGGGTTTGATTCCAGCCTTGGGTGGTGGTCTGTGTGGAGTTTACACATTCTCCTTGTGTCTGTGTGGGTTTCCTCCCACAATTCAAAGATTTGCAGGTTAAGTGCATTGGCCATGCTAAATTGCCCACAGTGTTCAGGAATGTGTAGGTTAGGTGCATTAGTGAGGGAATAGGTTACTCTTTGGAGGGTCGGTGTGGACTTGTTGGGCTGAAGGGCCTGTTTCCACACTATAGGGATTCTACGAAAAGCATTGTGTTCAAGGCCGATGATGTTTGACCAAGACTGCTATACTGCCTCCCTTTTCACCCGCTCTGTTTCTACTAAAAGCCTTATAATCTGGGATGTTAAGTATACAGTCTTGTTCTGGCTTGAGCACATTTTTGTCAATGCTACTGTGTCATATCCCACTAGAGCAATTTCTGCTTCCAGTGCCCCAGTTTTGTTCATGATGATTCATCATTCATTTACGTATGCAAGTTTTATCTCTTTCTGGCCCATTGGAAGGCAATCATTTCTTTGCTTACTGTCCATACTGAAGCCTTTCCTCGCTTTTTGTCCTTCCTATTCCCTATATTCTCTCTTTTGCCCTGTCCAGTACATGCAAAACTAGGCCTCTTAGTTAACCCACACCCCTGCCTTATAAGTTTAAATCCACCCTCACAATACCATTTACTGTCTCAGCCAGGAGATTCATTCCATTTCTGCTCAGGTGAAGCCCATCTCTTCTGAACAACTTTCTCCTTTCCTGGAAGTGATCCTAATATCCCAAAAATCTAAATCCTCCCATCTACACCATTCCTCAAGCCACAGATCTACCTCCCTGATCTGCTTTTGTCTAAATGCTGAAGCTCATGGTACAGGTAGTATTTCTGAAATTATTAACATGGAGGCCCTGCATTTCAACATATCACTTCATTCCTGGAACTGATCCTGAAAGTCCTTCAAGCTATCCCTCCTATTATCTTTGGTTCATACATGAACCACAAACGTTGGCTGTTCATCTTCCATTTCCAGACATTTATACAGCTGGTCTTTTATGTCTTGAACCATTGCATCTGGGAGGCTACAGACAATATAGGACTCATGATGTCAGCTGCAAACTAGACTGTCTAACCCTTGAATTGTTGAGTCACCCACGACTACTATCTTTCTAATCTGCCTACCAGTTTTTCTCTCTTTTCCCAGAGTAAGCTTGGGCACCATGGTACTGTGGTTTTCCCTCACGTCAACCACCCACAACTCAATCATGTTGCTCACTAAATAGGTATCTAAAATGCCCCCCACCAACCCAACCTCCATCGTCAGGTCCACACCCCCCACCAACCCAACCTCCACTGCCGGCCCCCACCACCAAGGATATATTTCCCTCCCCTCCCCTATCAGCGTTCCGAAAAGACCACTCCCTCCGTGACTCCCTTGTCAGGTCCACACCCCCCACCAACCCAACCTCCACTCCTGGCACCTTCCCCTGCAACCGCAAGGAATGCAAAACTTGCGCCCACACCTCCCCCCCTTACTTCCCTCCAAGGCCCCAAGGGTTCCTTCCATATCCGCCACAAATTCACCTGCACCTCCACACACATCATTTATTGCATCCGCTGCACCCGATGTGGCCTCCTCTATATTGGGGAGACAGGCCGCCTACTTGCGGAATGTTTCAGAGAACACCTCTGGGAACCCGAACCAACCAACCCAACCACCCCGTGGCTCAACACTTCAACTCCCCCTCCCATTCCAACAAGGACATGCAGGTCCTTGGACTCCTCCATCGCCAGACCATAGCAACACGACAGCTGGAGGAAGAGCGCCTCATCTTCCGCGTAGGAACCCTCCAACCACAAGGGATGAACTCAGATTTCTCAAGTTTCCTCATTTCCCCTCCCCCCACCTTGTCTCAGTCAAATCCCTCGAACTCAGCACCGCCTTCCTAACCTGCAATCTTCTTCCTGACCTCTCCGCCCCCACCTCCACTCCGGCCTATCACCCTCACCTTGACCTCCTTCCACCTATCACATTTCCAACGCCCCTCCCCCAAGTCCCTCCTCCCTACCTTTTATCTTAGCCTGCTGGACACACTTTCCTCATTCCTGAAGAAGGGCTCATGCCCAAAACGTCCATTCTCCTGCTCCTTGGATGCTGCCTGACCTGCTGTGCTTTCCCAGCAACACATTTTCAGCTCTGATCTCCAGCATCTGCAGTCCTCACTTTCTCCTCCATCTAAAATGTCACACCTTTTAGACAGTTATAGATGTCCTGGGTTTCCTGGACCTGCTGTCTCCTTTCCTTTCAGAAAATATTCCCCACTCACTTGACATCTCTGTTCTCTTCCTTGTCTGTCTATCACAATGCGGAAATGAAGGCACTGTGGGGTTATCTAGCAGATGAGCTGTCCATCTGTCCTTTAGGTAGTTGTAATACATTTTTTGATACTATCTGAAGAACAGTGGCATTTTACTGATGATCTGATCAAGCTTTATCCTTGAACAGATGCCACTAAAAACAAATCATCAAATATTTTGTTGCTGACAAGTCAGATTTTGCTGTAAGCAGTTCAGCTACTGTGTTTCCTGATAATAAAACCATGTCTGCACTTTAGAAATACTTCACTGGCTCAAAAAAGCTCAGGTTGCTCTGAGATGTCAAGTGTTATATCAACACTTGGGCGGCACGGTGGCACAGTGGTTAGCACTGCTGCCTCACAGCACCAGAGACCTGGGTTCAATTCCCGCCTCAGGCGACTGACTGTGTGGAGTTTGCACATTCTCCCCTTGTCTGCGTGGGTTTCCTCCGGGTGCTCCAGTTTCCTCCCACAGTCCAAAGATGTGCAGGTCAGGTGAATTGGCCATGCTAAATTGTCCGTAGTGTTAGGTTAGGGGTATGGCTGGGTTGCGCTTCAGCGGGTCGGTGTGGACTTGTTGGGCCGAAGGGCCTGTATCCACACTGTAAAGTAATCTAATCTAACAACATAAATGCTTTATTTATTTTCACACATTTGAAAGCTATATGACCAGTGCTTATGTTCTTTTCATTTCAACATCTAAAACTGTTGTAAATGTATAGATTAATGTAAATGATGTGTTGTTTAGATCCACCAGTTTATGAAGATTCATATCAAAAGTTTGTGACTGTTGATTTGTTTCAAGTGGTAATCACATTTCTCACATTTGAAGAAACTGTAGAATATAACCTCAATTCACACGTGCTGCAGTAAACCTGTCACCTTCAGCTTTATGTTGCATTTTCAGCCAATTGTTGTAAAATACATATCGAGATACTGATTTGGAGTATCTCTGGACTTTGAGTGGTGGCATATACACTGACTGCTTGCTCCCTCTTATTTGCAACCTCTAATGAACTGATATACTCCTTTATATATAAAACTTTATATTGTATGTTATCAAATACAGCTCTTCAGTGTAGTGACTAAGATCTCAATCCTCAAATGCTAATTATTGACTGGTGTATTGTTACTTACTGATCTCAAAGTCATATGATCAGTTTCATTATCAGGATTTACATGACGGTTTCATCAAGAGAAGGTCATGTCAAATCTGATAAATCTGTTAGAATTCATTGAGGAAGCAATGAGCAGGTTAGAGCAAGGACAGTCAATGGATGTTATCTACCTGGACTTCAAGAAGTCCTTTGTCAAGGTGCTGCACAGAAGGCTACTGAGTAAGCTAAGGGCCCATGGTGTCAGAAGCAAGGTCCCAGCATGGATCAAAGCTTGGCTGTCAGGAGAGTGAGGACAAAAGGGTCCTTCTCAGGATAGCAGCCAGTGACAAGTGGTGTTCTGCAAGGCTCAGTGTTTCGGACCACAACTTTTCACTTTATAATGATCTAGATAAAGGAACTGAGGGCATTCTGGCTAAGTTTGCCAATGATACAAAGATAGGTAGGGGGACAAGTAGCATTGAGGAGGAGGGGAGGCTGCCGAAGGATTTCGACAGGTTAGGAGAGTGGGCAAAGATGTTGCAGTTGGAGTACAATGTGGGAAAGTATGAGGTCATGCACTTTGGTAGGAAGAGTAGAGGCATGGACTATTTCCTAAATAGGGTGGAAATTCAGAACTCTGAAGTGCAAAAAGACTTGAGAGTTCTAGTCCAGGATTCTCTCAAGATAAACTTACAGGTTGAGTCAGGAGTTAGGAAGGCAATCACAATGATGACATCTATTTTGAAAGGACTTTAATATAAAAATAGGGATACACCTCTGAGGCTCTATAAGGCTTTGGTCAGAGCATATATGGAGTATCGTGTGCAGTTTTAGGCCCCATATCTCAGGAAGGAGGTCCTGGCCCTGGAGCGTGTTCAGAGGATGTTCACGAGAATGAAAAGCGTAGCAAATAAAGACTGTTTGAGGACTCTGAGTCTACTCGGTGGAGTTTAGAAGGCTGTGGGGAGATCTAATGGAAGAATTTAGAATATTGAACGGCCTGAGCAGAGTAGATGTTGAGAAGATGTTTCCAATGCTAGGAGAGACAAGGAGCCGAGGGCTTAGCTTTAGAATGCAGATAACAACATTGAACATAGAGAACATAGAACAGTACAGCATAATACAGGCCCTTCGGTCCACAATGTTGTGCTGACCTTTTATCCTACTCTAAGATCAAACTAACCTACACACCCTTCATTTTACTATCATTGTTGTGCCTATACAAGAGTCACTTAAATGTCCCTAATGTATCTGACTCTACAATCACTGTTGGTAGTGCATTCCATGCATCCACCACTCGGTGTGTAAAGAACCTACCCCTGACATCTCCCCTATACCTTCCTTTAATCACCTTAAAATTATGCCCCCTCATGATAGCCCATTTGTGCCCTGGGAAAAAGTCTCTGGCTATCCACTCATCTTTGCCTCATCAGCTTGTACACCTGACAAGCCGCATCTCACCCTTCTTCCCTCCAATGAGAAAAGCCCTAGTTTCCTCAACCTTTCTTCAAAAGACATGCCCTCCAGTCCAGGCAGCATGCTGGTAAATCTCCTCTGCACCCTCTCTAAAGCTTCCAAATCCTTCCTATAACGAGGTGACCAGAACTGAATACAATATTCCAAGCATGGTCTAGCCAAGGCTTTATAGAGCTGCAGCATAACCTCACAGCACTTAAACTCACACTCTGCTAATGAATGCCAACACAACATATGTCTTCTTAAAAACTCTACCAACTTGGGTTGAAAAGTGCTGGAAAAGTACAGCCATTCAGGCAGCATCCGAGGAGCAGGAGTATTGACGTTTCAAGCATAAGCCCTTCATCAGGAATGAGGCTTGTGGCCCAAGGTGGCTGAGACATAAATGAGAGGGGGATGGGGCTGGGGGGGAGGGTAGCTTGGAATGCGGTAGGTCAATGAAGGTGGAGGTGAAGGTGATAGGTCAGAGAGGAGGGTGGAACGGATAGATGGGAAGGAAGATGGACAGATAGGACAGTTCAAGAGGGCAGTGCTGAGTTGGAAGGTTGGAACTGGGATAAGGTGGAGGGAAGGGAAATGAGGAGACTGGTGAAATCCACATTGGTCTCATGTGGTTGGAGGTCCCAAGGCAAAAGATGAGGCGTTCTTCCTCGAGGCATTGGGTGGTTATGGTTTGGCGGTGGAGGAGGCCCAGGAATTGCATGTCCTTGGCGAAGTGGGAGAGGAAGTTAAAATGTTCAGCCACAGGGCAGTGGGTTTGTTTATTGCATGTGCCCCAGAGATGTTCTCTAAAACATTCTGCAAGTCCTGTCTTCCAAATGTAGAGGAGACCACATCAGGAGCAATGAATATAGTAGATGACATGTGTGGAAGTAGAGGTAAATCTCTTGAAACATCGATTATCCTACTCCTCGGATGCTGCCTGACCAGCTGTACTTTTCCAGCACCACACTTTTCGACTCAAGTTGATAGGGTTGTTAAGAAGGCATACGTTGTGTTGGCATTCATTTGTGTCATTGGTAAACCTACTAACCCACACTTCCACTTCTTCATCCAAGTCACTTATAAAAACTACGAAGAGCAGAGGCCCAAGAACAGATCCCTGCGGGACACCATCCACTACCACTCGCTGACTTCTTTCGGCCAGTCAATTCTATATCCAGACAGCCAAATTTTCCTGTATCCCATACCTCCTAACTTTCTGAATGAGCCTACAGTGTGGAACCTTACGAAATGCTTTACTGACATCCAGAGACAGGGAAACCTCAATTATCCAAATATCAATTAACCGAATATCGAATTATCCGAAGGAGATCTCGAAGTCCCGATAGAAACATTACATGAAAGAGCTGTTTCAACCCTAATCACATCTTTTATTTATGCTGATTAAAAACGATCTCTGCTGAGAATAGTCCTGGACATAGAGGGGAGCCCAGGCACCATCTCCAAATGACTGATCTCTCGCCCTCTCTCTCTCCCCCCACATTTTCCCTGGAGTTCTACATAGGGGTGAACCCTAAACCCCTTTTCCCTGGATATTCTCTCTAACATTGTCCCATACAGGATAGAGGTGGAACTTGTCAAAAAGTTGCAGTTAAAAGGGTGTGTGTGTGTGTGTGAGCGCTATTTGGAGACTTACCCCAGAAAGGTATAAGCAGTCTTACTGTTGGTGTCCAGTTCGGCTGTCCCGGGGAGGTGGATGGGGGTGGCCGGGTGGGCAGAGGCTCGGATAGAGGTCAGACAGTGGGTGGTGGTGGATGGGGGGGAAGTGTTGGATAGGGTTTTGGGAGCGAGTAGGGGGGTGGTGTTGGGGGCGGGTGGGGGATGGAATTAGGGGGCGGTGTTGGGGGGCTGGCGGGGGCAGTGTTGGATAGGATTTTGGGGTGGGTGAGGGTGGTGTTGGGCAAGGGTGGGGAACTGTGTTGGGGGGTGGTGTTGGGGGCGGGTGGGGGACGGTGTTGGGGGGCGGTGTTGGGGGATGGTGTTGGGGACAGACGGGGACGGTGTTGGGGGTGGGTGGGGGATGGTGTTGGGGGGCGGTGTTGGGGGCAGTGGGGTACGGTGTTGGGGGGCGGTGTTGGGGGTGGGCGGAGAGATGGTGTTGGGGGGGTGGTGGGGGCGGTGTTGGATGGGGTTTTGAGGGCAGGGGTGGGGGGGTACGGGCAAGAGCTCGCACACTGTGTGCTGCTGCCTAGTCTGAACAGGGAGCAGACTTAATAGAAACTTCCCGAGCCCCAGAGGAAACGCATTGAATCGATTAACCGAAAAATCAGTTATCCAAACGAAATAATGCCCACCCATCTCGTTTGGACAATCAAGGTTCCTCTGTCCACCACATCCACTGCTCGATCTTCGTCAACATGTCTCATCACATTCTCCAAGAACTCAATAAGGCTTGTGAGGCATGAACTGTCCCTCACAAAGCCCTGCTGACTATCTTTAATCAAATTGTGTTTTTCCAGTTCTACAGGCCTTCCCTGAGTCTGCTTTATAAAGGACTAGGT
This sequence comes from Chiloscyllium plagiosum, assembly GCF_037043375.1. NCBI lineage: Eukaryota > Metazoa > Chordata > Chondrichthyes > Orectolobiformes > Hemiscylliidae > Chiloscyllium > Chiloscyllium plagiosum. The sequence goes on along the minus strand of NW_028270164.1, from coordinate 31,048,212 downwards.
TCTGGCTGGGAAGGCCATTGCTTGTTACCAAGGGAACTAAAACCAAGCTCTACATGGAGATTAATTAGTGATTCCGCTGGACCTTATAGGATTACTACACCTCCCTAGTGGCATTGGGGATCTACCACAGCACATGTACCACGGCACTTCATGAAGGCAGCTCATCACTTCCTTCTCAAGGGCAACTAAGAATAGATTATAAATGTTCACCAGCCAGCGATGTACATGTCCGTTGAGTGAATTAAAAAATTGTAATAATATTCTATTTGTTCCCATGCAGCAATTTTCACTATGTATGATTGTAAGAAACTTAATATTTATTGAATTCATTCTATATCAGATAGGAAACTCAGGGTGAAAACAGATAGGAAATTCAAGACTACGGGGAAATGTAAAAGATGTAAAATTTTCCTCTATGTGCTATATTACAACCTGATGTGCCTCAAAATATTTTCAAGACACTTGTCTTTCAATGTACATGCTTCATAAGGTGTATAGTCCAAGGTGATCCACAGTTTTCAATCCCATATTTACTATCGATGAAGTCCTTAGACAATGATCATTTCCTATTGTGTCCCTCAGCACCTGTTCCTGTGCGTTGCAATGTTCCAGTCCACAACACTTGGTCCAAGGACATCTCCTTCCACTGGAAAACCAGCAGAGCATTTTTTGCAGAGATGATGGTCCTCCAGCTATGCTTGGTGTTTGTTTCAGTGTGTGTCCTTGTGAACAGCTCATGGAACACAGAGACCTGCATCATAGAGTGGCTTGATCTGAACCTTGCCTCCAGAGCCCAGTTTGAATTGATTACAGATTGCCAACCAGTCTGCCCTTCCTGATGATCATTATAGACAAGCTTGAGGTGGTGGAGAGGTTAGTATAAATTTGGTATCAATCTGGAATTTTGGATTGTGTCTTTCTTGATAAGAATAAACACATCACAATATATTTATTCTTTTTTACCTATTTTTCCTAATCCACCTATTCAGAAATGTTGCTACACACAATGGAGCAAGTGGGACTTGAACCTGGGCCTCCTGGTCTCGGAGTAGGGATATTATCACTGCATCACAAGAGTACTGACCTACAACCTCTGGCTTAGGATGCCAGTGCCTTTTCCTTTGGCAACTAGGGGCTTATAATCCTTTAACTTAGGGCACAAAGCTGCAAACTTTATGTTGAAACATAAAGGAACCACTCATGTGACCAAAATTCCATTAAACCTATTAATACTTCACATTTTCCACATGCATTTTGTTAATTTAAGCGGTCATGTAAATCGAAACAAAATCTGAATTGGATTTATTTTTGGTCAAGTTGACACATCATTCTGAATAACTGCTATGTTCCTTATAACAGGTTGGTATTGTGATCATTGAATTTCAAAGTAGCCGGATAATATCCCCATGGGTCAATTGCTGACTATTTTCAAACTCCAAGAACAGATGGTTGTTCCCTTTCTTTTGTACTGGTTTTCAAAGGTTTGAAATAATGTTTTCTTTTGGCTCAGCTTGCAACCGATGGTCTGTGAACATTAGCATTTCAAGAAAGTTGTTTATTAAGTGCAACCTCTCATATACAAACATGTTTGACCTTCACTGAGTTTCTGAATTAAATTCTGAGAGAAAAGTTAAAAGGGAATTTAATAGAACTGTGCTTTTAACAGAGCAGAACTGTGACACAAGTTAGCCTCTAACATTTTAGCATTTTTGGTCTATTCACAGAGATTTATAACAAGCTTGGGTCTTCCAGCAATGTTTGTATTACTACGGCAGCTGCCATTCTCATATAAAAAAATCAATAGGACACAGGTCACACCTTAAATTACTTGATCTATCACTTACGTTATAACAGAGCCTTGCATCGATCATGCAGGGCCTTGATTTAACAGTGGTAAAATGAACACCTTGTTTCAATGAATGAGTACTTCATTCTACACAACAGAGCAACAAAAAGTGAACAGTTATAAAATGATTCATTAATTAGTATCCATTTTATGTTAAATAAATATTGATGTGGGCCTTTTTATGATAATCCCTATGGTTGAATAGCTTACTGTAACTTGCTGTTGAAGCTTGAGCATGAAGAAAGACACAGTTGGATAAGATATATGAAACCCAATGTAGGCAGTCCCTGGGTTGTGAACAGGTTCTGTTCTGGAGTCTGTTGAAAAGTTGATTTGTAGGCAAGTTGGAACACAATGCTGTTTGCAAGTACAGAAATTGTATATTGGATCTTTAAAATTACACCCCATGTGAGACTGTATTCGAAAATATAAGCATCTGTGATTCAGCTGTTGATAAATCGGAGACCCTCTGAATAAAATTGGCATTAGGTAACCTAATGAGACAATGGCCTGGATATTCCAATGACCATTGATTCGTTGGAACTATGCTGACTACAGTTCTAAACCTCCATATACAGCAAACACAATGGGCAAATCTCTTCCTCTGGAAAAAAAACCCTTAACATAGAAGAATTTGAAACATTCCATTTCCGTTAACTTAATTGTTACTCAGGCAAAGTGAGACAAATAAAAACCTAGTCTTACTTCTGAGCAATTATTAAGCTGAAACCCAAATTACCACAGACACCCCAGATACACCTCTCCCAATCCCTTCCAGTCCCAGCACCACTGACAACAACCAACCCAATACAATTCCAGACCCATCTGGATCCAACATCTCCCTCTGCCAGAGGCCACCCCTTCATTTATTGGCCCTGACATCTTCCCTATTGCTGTCACCAGCCCGAACACCTACCTCCATCTCTCCAACCCACCCTATGCACTCCAAAGCTTACCTGGCATCCTACCTACCTGGCAACCTGTTTATTTGGCTCTCTGGCACTGAACACCTGACATTCTACTACCCTGACACTCTACCCACCGAGCACTCATCCCCTACAACCAATTAGGCAGAAGTGGGTAATGCAGATGCTGGAGATTAGAGTCAAGATTAGAGTGGTGCTGGGAAAGCACAGCAAGTTAGGCAGCATCTGAGGAGCAGGAAAATCCATGTTTCAGGCAAAAGCACTTCATCAGGATTTTCCTGCTCCTCGGATGCTGCCTGACCTGCTGTGGTTTTTCAGCACCACTCTAATCTTGACTTCCCTTTAGCCAACTGCCATCCAAACACCACACTTACTTTACATTCTTAGCCTTTCATCGTAGCTGTCAACATGACTATCTGGACACAAACCTCAGAACATGGCACAATGTTTGCTGCACAAAGAGATGTGGTTTGAATTACCCTGACTACACTACATCATGAAGGAACTGTACTGATTTCAACTACTCTCTGCATTTCTAAAGAAACCAGGATCAGAATTCTCAGCTAGAAATGTGGATCTGAGAACTAACATAAAAGTGTATGAGGCGAGTGACAAACTGACTGTGATTGGAACTTGGAACATCCAGGCCATTATGTTCAATCAGACCTGAACTGGCTAGAAGTAGCATTTTGCAGGAAGTTTAATCAGCCAGCATGATTACCTGAAACATGTGCAGGGCTCCTTGAATATGAAGATCAGGATACTACGCTGGGTGTAGGATCTCAATTGTAAAGTTCAATTTGTAAAAGGGACAGAAGTGCCTAAATGGATCCTTAAAGTTTTCTGGAGGGAATGACTTTCAGACACCTGCTTGCATCCTTTTCAGTCACAAGATCCTCTTCCAAATATTCCTCACATCTTACCCAGGTTCCTTTAGTTGGACCAGTGGCTTTTGTGGTCCAAAGTGATGCTTCTGTCTACCACCTGTTGTCATTTCACACCAATGGTATTGTGCATGGTGCTCTCACCACTGTTTCTAGCAGTGATAGACTGGGGTGGTTGAGGGGTGGCACTCCCAGCCACATCCTGTTCATTGAGTGGCTACCATCCTTATTACAGATATTGGCTGCCTGGCTCCAGGAGTTGCAGACCAATCAGATGTCTCGCACCTAAGTAGCCTCAGCAGTGCCACTGGAGGAAATGGCCACCTCTGGGACTGCTCCTGGATAAAGAACAAGCACCCTGACAATCAATGGAGTTAGGAGGTGCAGGGGAAAGTCAGGCAGGCTCTAAAAAGGGGAGGTAAGTGCAGCCAGCATTCTGTGGGTTAATGAGTGTCTGAATAGGGGAGTTCACCTGTTGGTCTACCCATGTGGCAGAGGACTCCCACCACTTATTAAACACCAGGAGAGGCAGAAGAGGTCATGCAAGTGGCTCAGTCAGGATCTGGGTTGGAGTGCCATCTTCTGCTTTCCCTGTCACTTGCAAGATGGCAAAGCGGCATTGTGGCACATCACCCCTTTCTTTCCATACCATTATACAGTCCTACCCTCTTCCAATCTCACCATAAGTGCCCTGGTAAAATTCTGGCCATTGCCCTCAGTTAACAAAATAGAAGGATGCTGAAATAGAAAACTGGTATGGTTTGTAATCTAAAAGGGTGAGATCAAATGAACCACCTTCATCTGAATCAATCTTAAAATTTTGTAAAACCTCACTTGCCCTCTTTCCCCCAGCACTGGAACAGCCATTGGTCAGTTCTTTTGCTGATGTCACTGACTGGAAGGACAGTAATGGAAATTTGCATGACCACATACCATTACTTAAAGCATTTCCAATCATGATCCTGACTGTCATTGTCAGGAAAATTGCAGTAAAGTATGTTTGCAATCACTGAGATATGTCCAGTTTGGCACAATCCAAAAAATAATCAGAAATCAGTTTTCATCTTTGAATCTGAAATATTCAAAATTTGATTCAGAACCACTTATGAGTCAGACCTGTACCTTTATATTGCATATTATTAGTGTTGGGGAATTAATGCTTGCCTAACTAACAATATCAAGATCAAAAATTATTGCTTCATTGAATAGCAAAAGTATCAGGTGGATAGGTCTGGCTGTGAATAAGCTGCTTGGAAATCTTTTGTAATATTGTACTGACCACGGTTGGAATGATTTCTTTGACATTACAAATTAGGCAGTGAATTTCTCACCGGAAACAGTGAGAGGTGTCTCTGGTATGAGTTCAAACAAGTTCCTACTTTGCAACTGTTGCTGGGGGTGCAGTGTAATTACAACTGCAATTACAATTGCTAGATCTGTGTTGTTGCAAAGAATAAATGACATGATTCTCCAGAATCAGATTGCAGTCTGACTCAGCAAGTAGGTTTGCAAATGTATAATACATTGGCAAACCAGATTTAAACAGTGCCCCTAAAGCTCCTGAATCAATGAGATGGATTTTACCAATGGGGGTGGCTTTGCTCCAGGATGTGGAAAAGATGAGGTGGGTGAGGGGGTTGCCCATTTTCATCCTGTCACTATACCAGTGGCAACTTGGGAAGGTGAGGAACAGTCTGTCAACTTAAAGGCCAGTTGAACACTTGAGTAGCCTATTAAGAGCCCCTTTCCCTGCCACTGTCATTTTACTGTGGTGAAGAAACATCATTCAAACATGGCAGAGAGACCACTAAGTAAACCTTAGTGACTCTCAATGGGTACAATGTGACTCTCATAAACAGGCACACTTTGACCTCTGAGAAATACCCTAATGACAATAGTCATCTCCAGAGCAATGGAACCACCTACCCTCAGCAACATCTCCTACTCTTCTTTGGGACCTGCGTAACTGGCTTCTGTGCACACACAACCCTACCTGGTAGCTGGGGCACTTTCCATTCCATTATCTTGTTCCCAATGCCAATTGTGGATACTACTCTTGTTAGCAGTATTGAGGCTGCTGAGATAGCAGCCTTTTAATTGCTCAACAACTCCCACAGCGAGTAGATGCCATAACTCTAGGTTAGAGGTGACCTCTGACAAGATGGAACCCTGAATCTTGCAAGCTGTGAGAATCAAGTTGTCTTCTACCAGCTTTTGGTTCCTTCAGCAGGATCTCTGATATTCATACAACATTTAGCTCATTTTTAAGTTAAAAGGAATTGTTATTTCAACTAATGTTGAGGGTGGTCCCCTTCAAATGAATCGGTGGTTGATCAGAAGGGCTTACCTGAGAACGTGCATCCTTCCCATTTTTCTCTACATATTGTGCCGAGGGGATCAATTTCTGCTGTTCAACATTTGGGTCAACACACAGAGGTGCAAATTCAAGTTCTGTCCATTTTTCTGAAAATAGTGAACTTTCTATTACAGCTTATCGACCTATGAAAATCAGTTCCTTTTTCCAAGATCACAAACTATGGGCGAAAAATGCCGCAAGGCCTGCCTCAGCTGATCCATCTAAAAAGTGTGTCCCATTATTCATTTTCTGACAGTGCAACATTTGGTATAGTGATTGCAATCTCGTCTTTCAGTTAAAAGAATGTGCATTTAGCCCTGTGCAAAAAATCTGGTTTGGTTATCGTTTCATTGCAGTACTGAGTGAATTCTGGGTAATCAGAATAATTTTCCCTGCATCAGTTTAATTCCATTCATAACTCTCCTGTCTCTGAAACAGAAAATGATGGCTGAGAAAATCATTTGCACAGTGCCAAATGGTGACAAAATTCAAGAATGGCACACTAGCAGAGACCCATAGCACTGTGTGCTCTTGGGGAATTGAGTTCAGTCTGAAAAGCAGGGAGGCTCAAGTGTATCTTTCCACACTGTAAACATGCAGAGTAGTTCCGAGGGAGCATTGTGTTCTTTAAGATGATATAATATTTACAACCTCATACTTTGTACAAATCTCTGACTCAGAAGGCCTGCACCAGTTTATTGCAGAAGCTGTTTGTAACTGATAATCTCATGGACTCAGAGTAACCTCATTTGTCATATTTTATCATCATAGAGAAGACAAGCTCCCGTCAATTGCCCGCACTCCACACATTTTGTGAAATGTAGGGGTTTCCTTGGGCAAAACCTACCTTATAATCTCTTACTATTCACTATGACATTAGTTTGACACAATACTGAAATAGTAAGTGTAATGGTTATAATTGTGGGCCAGTAATGCACAAGTTTAGATTTCAGAATTCACTATTACCAGGTATGAGTCTGAAATTAATCAAACTTTACTTCAAGGAAGACAACTTACTGTGCATGACCTATTTGCAACCTATGAGGTTGACTTATGCTCTTCATCATGCTCTTCATCATGCTCTTTGAAGTGCAGTAAATGCTGGAAGAAGGTTTGCTCCGCAGAGTCAGGCTTAATATATGTGGGTTCGGCCAATACCACCAACATCTTGATAACACATTAAACCAAATCACTACTTTATAATAAGCAAATGACATGGGGAGGTGATGGTCTAGTGGTATTGTTACTGCCATAGCAATCCAGAAACCCAAAAGCAATGACATTTCATTTCAATAAAAATCTGGAATTAAAAGTCTAATGATGATCATGAAACCATTGTCAAGGTAAAATCCACCTGGTTCACTCATGTTCTTTAGGGAAGGAAACTGCTGTCCTTACTTATTCTGGCCCACAAGTGACTCCAGACAATGCCGTTGACTTTTAACTGCCCTCTGAAGTGGCTAGTAAGCCACTCAGTCACATTAACTGCTAAAAAATGGTAAAGGAATGAAACTGGATGCACCACCTGACATTGACTAAGGCATCAGAAATGACAATGGCAAACACAGCCCTGTCAATCCCACAAGGTCCTCTTTACAAACATCTGGGGGCTGGTGTCAAAATTCGGAGAGCTATCTCACAGACTGGTCAAGCAAAACCCTGACATACTCATGTTCACAGAATCAAACCTTATAGACAATGTTCCAGACACCACCACCATCATCCCTAGTTATGCCCTTTTGCATTGGTAGGACAGGCCTAACAGAGGTGGTGGTCTGGTGGTATACAGTCAGGATGGAATTGTGCTGAGAATCCTCAACATTGACTCCAGACACCATGATGTCTCATGGCATCAGGTCAAACTGGGGAAAGGAAACCTTGTTCTAATTACCATGTATCATCTTCCCTTACTGAATAACCAGTATCCTCGTCCCTCGGCTGATGAATCAGAATTCCTCCATGGTGAACAGCAAGTGGAGGAAGCACTTAAGGAACCAGGGGTGCAGAATGTACTCTGGATGGGGACCTCAATGTCCTCAACCAAGAATGGCTCAAAGTTACCGTTGCTGACTGAGCTGACCGAGCTTTACAGGATACAGCTGGTAGACTGGATTTGTGGCAGTTGGTGAGAGAACCAACAAGAAAGAAAAAATGTACTTGAATTATCTTCACCAATCTGCTACTGTAGATGTATTTGTCCATGTCAGCATCAGTGAGAGTGATGAACACAGAGTTCTTGTTTTCACATTGAGAATACCCTCCATTGTGTTGTGTGGCACCATCACCGTGTTAAATGGAATAGACCAAACACGTCTAGTAACTCATCCATGAGGCACTGTGGATCATCAGCACCAGCTGAAATGTATACCAACAAAACCACACAATTACGGCCTGGCATATCCCCCTCTGTACCATTACTATCAAGTCAGGAGATCAATCCTGATTCGATGAAAAGTGCATGAAGGCATGCCAGGAGCAAGATAGCATACCTAAAATGAGGTGTTAACCAGGTGAAGCTACAAAATGGGGCTATTGCATGCCAAACAACATGAACAGCAAATAACAGACAGAGCCAAGTGATTCCACAACCAACAGTTTAGATCTAAGCTCTGCAGTGCTGCCATAGGTAGCAGTAAATGGTTGTGGACAATCAAGTGGGAGAGGAGGCTTCATAAACATCTCCATCCTCAGGCATGGGTGAGCCAAGCACATCAGTGCAAAACATAAGGCTGAAGCACTTGGAACAATCTTTGGCCATAAGTGCCAAGTGGATGATCCATATCGGCTTCCTCCAGTGGTCCATAGCATCACAGGTGTCAGTCTTCAATCAATTCAATTCACTCCACTAATATCAAACAGTTGGAGGCACTGGGTACTACAAAGACGCTGGGTCCTGACAGCATTCCAGTAGTAGTAGATTAGATTACATTACATTACATTACAGTGTGGAAACAGGCCCTTCGGCCCAACAAGCCCACACCGACCCGCCGAAGCGCAACCCACCCATACCCCTACATTTACCCCTTACCTAACACTACGGGCAATTTAGCATGGCCAATTCACCTGACCTGCACATCTTTGGACTGTGGGAGGAAACCGGAGCACCCGGAGGAAACCCACACAGACACAGGGAGAACGTGCAAAGTCCACACAGTTAGTGGCCTGAGGCGGGAATTGAACCCGGGTCTCAGGCTCTGTGAGGCAGCAGTGCTAACCACTGTGCCACCGTGCCGCCCACTGCAAACTTATGCTCTGAACTTGCCACACATGTAGGCACGCTGTTCCAGTACAGTAGTTACAACACTGACAACTACCCAAAAATGTGGAAAATTTCCAGTGTGTCCAACCCAGCCAATTAAGACCCCATCACTCTACACTTGATCATCAGTAAAATGGTGGAGATTGACATCAGCAATATCTATCAACCAGCATTTCTGAGCAATAACTTGCTCACTGATGCTCAGTTCATGTTCCACTCAAGCAACTCTGCTTCTGATCTCATTGGTCCAAACATGGATAAAAGAGCTGAATTCCAGAGGTGAGGTGAAAGTGACAGTCCTTGACATCAAGGCCACATTGATCAGATGTGGCATTACGGAGCTCCAGCGAATCTATAACCATAGGAAATCTGGGGTAAACTCTCCACTGGAACAAAGGAAGATGATTGCAGTCATTAGAGGTCAGTCATTTCATTTCCAAGACCTCATGTAGGCATTCCTGAGGGTTCTGCCCTTGGCTCAACTTTCAGCTATGTCATTAAGGAGTTTTCTTCCATCATAAGGTCAGAAATGGGGATGTCCACTGCTAAATGCACAATAGTCAGGACCACTCATGACTCCTCAGATACTGAAATAGTCCATTCCCAAATGTAACAAGATCTAGACAATATTGAAGTTTGGACTAACAAGTAGCAAATAACAGTCACATCACAAAAGTGCGAGGCAATAATCTTTTCTGACAATAGAGAATGTAAGCATCACCACTTGGCATTCAATGGCATAGGTCAGGGAGGAGAGGGTGGAGTGGATAGGTGGAAAAGGAGCTAGGCAGGTTGGACAAGTCTGGACAAGTCAAGGGGACAGTGCGGAGCTGGAAGTTTGAAACTAGGATGAGGTGGGGGAAGGGGAAATGAGGAAGCTGTTGAAGTCCACATTGATGCCCTGGGGTTGAAGTGTTCCGAGGCGGAAGATGAGGCGTTCTTCCTCCAGGCGTCTGGTGGGGAGGGAGCGGCGGTAAAGGAGGCCCAGGACCTCCATGTCCTCGGCAGAGTGGGAGGGAGAGTTGAAATGTTGGGCCACAGGGCGGTTTGGTTGATTGGTGCGGGTGTCTCGGAGATGTTCCCTAAAGTGCTCTGCTAGGAGGCGCCCAGTCTCTCCAATGTAGAGGAGACCACATCGGGAGCAACGGATACAATAAATGATATTAGTGGATGTGCAGGTAAAACTTTGATGGATGTGGAAGGCTCCTTTAGGACCTTAGATAGAGGTGAGGGAGGAGGTGTGGGCACAGGTTTTACAGTTCCTGCGGTGGCAGGGGAAAGTGCCAGGATGGGAGGGTGGGTCGTAGGGGGGCGTGGACCTGACCAGGTAGTCACGGAGGGATCGGTCTTTGCGGAAGGCGGAAAGGGGTGGGGAGGGAAATATATCCCTGGTGGTGGGGTCTTTTTGGAGGTGGCGGAAATGTCGGCAGATGATTAGGTTTATGTGGAGGTTTGTAGGGTGGAAGGTGAGCACCAGGGACGTTCTGTCCTTGTTACGGTTGGTGGGGTGGGGTCTGAGGGCGGAGGTGTGGGATGTGGACGAGATGCGTTGGAGGGCATCTTTAATCACGTCTCAGTTGTTTGGCCGAACTGGTCCTCACCCTTAACAATTTCTCCTTTGAATCCTCCCACTTCCTCCAGACCAAAGGGGTAGCCATGGGCACACGTATGGGCCCCAGCTATGCCTGTCTCTTTGTTGGCTACGTAGAACAGTTGATCTTCCATAATTACAACGGCACCACTCCCCACCTCTTCCTCCGCTACATTGATGACTGCATTGGCGCCACCTCGTGCTCCCGCAAGGAGGTTGAGCAATTCATCAACTTCACCAACACATTCCACCCTGACCTTAAATTTACCTGGACCATCTCTGACACCTCCCTCCCCTTCCTGGACCTCTCCATCTCCATTAGTGATGACCGACTTGACACTGAAATTTTTTACAAACCCACCGACTCCCGCAGCTACCTGGATTACACCTCTTCCAACCCTATCTCTTGCAAAAATGCCATCCCGTATTCCCAATTCCTCCACCTCCGCCGTATCTGCTCCCAGGAGGACCAGTTCCACCATAGAACACACCAGATGGCCTCCTTCTTTCGAAACCGCAATTTCCCTTCCCATGTGGTTAAAGATGCCCTCCAACGCATCTCGTCCACATCCCGCACCTCCGCCCTCAGACCCCACCCCTCCAACCGTAACAAGGACAGAACGCCCCTAGTGCTCACCTTCCACCCTACAAACCTCCACATAAACCAAATCATCCGCCGACATTTCTGCCACCTCCAAAAAGACCCCACCACCAGGGATATCTTTCCCTCCCCACCCCTTTCTGTCTTCCACAAAGACCGTTCCCTCCGTGACTACTTGGTAAGGTCCACGCGCCCCTACGACCCACCCTCCCATCTTGGCACTTTCCCCTGCCACCGCAGGAACTGTAAAACCTGTGCCCACACCTCCTCCCTCACCTCTATCCAAGGCCCTAAAGGAGCCTTCCACATCCATCAAAGTTTTACCTGCACATCCACTAATATCATTTATTGTATCCGTTGCTCCCGATGCGGTCTCCTCTACATTGGGGAGACTGGGCGCCTCCTAGCAGAGCGCTTTAGGGAACATCTCCGAGACACCCGCACCAATCAACCAAATCGTCCTGTGGCCCAACACTTCAACTCCCCCTCCCACTCTGCCGAGGACATGGAGGTCCTGGGCCTCCTTTACCGCCGCTCCCTCACCACCAGACGCCTGGAGGAAGAATGCCTCATCTTCCGCCTCGGAACACTTCAACCCCAGGGCATCAATGTGGACTTCAACAGCTTCCTCATTTCCCCTTCCCCCACTTTATCCTAGTTTCAAACTTCCAGCTGCGCACTGTCCCAGACTTGTCCGACCTGCCTAGCTCCTTTTCCACCTATCCACTCCACTCTCTCCTCCCTGACCTATCACCTTCATCTCCTCCCCCACTCACCTATTGTACTCTAGGCTACTTTCTCCCCACCCCCACCCTCCTCTAGCTTATCTCTCACGCTTCAGGCTCTCTGCCTTTATTCCTGATGAAGGGCTTTTGCCCAAAACGTCGATTTTGCTGCTCGTCGGATGCTGCCTGAATTGCTGTGCTCTTCCAGCACCACTGATCCAGAATCTGGTTTCCAGCATCATTGTTTTTACCTCATTCAATGGCATACTATCACTGAATCTTCCACTATCAATATCTTGAATGTTTACAATTGACCATAATTGAAATGGACTAGTCACATTTAAGTGGTGTATCAGAACAGCAGGCCAGACCCTAGAATCTTGAAGTGTCACACACACCTCCTGACTCTCCAAAGCCTGTCCACTAGTTAGAAGGCACAGGTCACTGGAAGAGTGCAGCTGCAACAGCGCTGAGGAATCTTGACAACATCCAGGATAAAGCATCCTGTTTGAAAGGCAACACATCCACAAACATTCAGTCTCTTCAACTGATGTCAGTTATAGCAGTGTGCACCATTCACAAAATTCACGACAGAAATTCACCAAAGCTCCTTCGACAGCATCTTTCAAAACTATGGCCATTACCATTCAGAAAGACACAGACAGCAAATACAGTTGAACACCACCACTTGCAAGCACTGTTCCAAGCCACTCACCATCCAAAATTAGAAATATACTGCCATTTCTTCAGTGTCACTGGGTCAAAGTCCTGGAATTCCTTCCATTATGGCATTATGGGTGTACCTACACCAAATGTACTGCAGTGGTTTAAGAAGGCATCTCATCATCACCTTCTCAAGGGCAACCAGGGATGGGCAATAAGTGTTGGCCCAGCCAGCAGTGCACACATCCAGTGAGTGAATTTTTTAAAAAACTGACAAGACGCTGTTAACCTTTATTGTCAATGACTCTGAATCCATAATCTGGATTTGATGATAGAATATCTTCCTTCCTTGCAAGCTATTTTCTCATAATCAAAAACTAGAATGAAATGGATTTTATCCTCCAGCACCTAATGCCTGGTTCTGCCACTCATCACACCATCTATTTGCTTTCTATTCCTGGTCTTTTGCTCTTACCTATTTGCCTGTACTGACAACAGCAAAAGAATTTAAGATCAGGGATTCAGAAACTATGCCATTTTTAACTTTCTGTGAGTCAATGTGTTTTGAGAAAGTCAAAAATGGCCCTTGAGTTTAGCACTGCATTGTCACATTTGCTGCATGTATACTTTAATTTTGTATTTACCTAGTCAGTAGCAGAAAAATTACAGAAGGCAAGAAAAGCCAAAACCACTGGCAGAGGATGAGGGAACAAGTGGAAATTCCAGAGGAATGTCCTTCCACAACTTTCAACTCTTTCCAAGAATCTGAACCTGATCCCAATATGTAGTCATTAGTAGTCAGAAATTTCAATCATATCCAGATTTATTTGACTATAGTAAGTAAAGTAGGAAAAGTAAAAGAATAAAGAAAATGATTAGCATTCAATTTTTTTCAGATTGAAGATTAAAAATGTTTGTAAAATTCCGAAAGAATCAAAATGTATATCAACATTTTCACATCAGTAAGTGGTCCATTTGTGTTTCATGCAGATTGCAGTTAGCAGATATCGACGTACAATTTTCTTGCTTCAGTTTAGAGTGTGGGAACATGTCTAACTGTTACTGAGAATAGCTTGTGGAGTGTGCAAAGGTTTCAGCCACTTCCTGACCTGATTAAAAACACTCCTCAGACGATTGTAATAATGTATGGGAACCTTACAGTGAGAAGCTGAGGTTAGAGCTGAAATGACTGTTTGCCAATCAGTTTGTTTCACTGATGCAGACAGATATTGAAAGGTTCAAGAGTTCATCGTCTTTAACATACCTTAACTTGAAATTGTACAGAAAAGGAGAAATCTTTCTGCAGGGATCTTGATTGGACTATGAACATTTTGTTACCATAGAAACATAATTTTGCATTTTAAAGGAAGCAATTTAAGGGAAGAGAGCCTTGTAGTTTAGTTGCCCAGTTCGATTTTCAATGATAATGTTTTAGCTGGAAATTCACATTAATTAGCGGCATAGATTACAGCATTTGCCCCAGTGGAGGAATTGTAAGGTAAGACTGTTGTCTTTTTATTTATTTTTAATATTTAAATATAATTTGTAATTATTTAAAAATTATTCTTCTGAACTGTATGGGCAGCACGGTGGCACAGTGGTTAGCACTGCTGCCTCACAGCGCCAGAGACCCGGGTTCAATTCCTGCCTCAGTGTGGAGTTTGCACGTTCTCCCCGTGTCTGCGTGGGTTTCCTTCGGGTGCTCCGGTTTCCTCCCACAGTCCAAAGATATGCAGGTCAGGTGAATTGGCCATGCTAAATTGCCCGTAGTGTTAGGTTAGGGGTATGGGTGGGTTTCGCTTCGGCGGGGCGGTGTGGACTTGTTGGGCCGAAGGGCCTGTTTCCACACTATAAGTAATCTAATCTAATCTGTATTTTACTCTATCCTTCAGTTCTGCTATCTAAAGTGAAGTTGATATTTCAGGTATCTTTTGTGTCTCCTCATGTGCTGTTTTCTACCTTAAACTCCATGTTCCTTGCCCAAGCTACTGTTCTTTTAATGCTTCAACTAAATGATCGTCCTTCATGTCTGAGCTTGAACAGTGAGGTCAATGGGCAACTCAAGCATGGGAATTTCAAAGACTAATCCAATATCAATCAATGCCTGCATGAGTTTACTTTTCAACAACACTCAATAGATAGTTGGCAGGTACTTGTTAGGCTAACCTCAGACAGAATAGCAACTGCTTCATCTCAGTATTTCTTCCTATGGAGTGGGAAAAGAAACATAATCAACCATTCAATAATAAGGGGTACTGAGCTGAAACAACTCTGTTGCTGTTTTGCCTGAAACTAGCTTAACATGTACAACACTAATTGGGGAAATGGGAAAATCTCGTATGCGTGCATATCATATAGTCCATTCTCTCACTGATATTAGAAACATAGAAAATAGGTGCAGGAGTAAGTCATTTAGCCCTTCAGCCCTACACCACCACACAATATGATCATGGCTGATTATGAAATTTGTATACCACTCCTGTTTACTCTCCATACCCCTTGATCCCTTTAGCCACAAGGGCCATGTCTAACTCTGTCTTGAATATATCTAACAATTGGCCCCAACAGCTTCCTATGGGAAAGAATTCCATAGGTTCACAACTCTCTGAGTGAAGAAACTCTTCCTCATCTCAGTCCTGAATGGCTTACACCTTTTTTCTAAGACTGTGACCCCTAGGTCTGGACTGCCCAACATTGGAAACATTTTTCTCTCATCCAGCCTGTTCAGTCCTGTCAGGATTTTTAAAGTTTCTATGAGATTCCCCCTCATTCTTCTAAATTCCAGTAAGTACAAGGCAAGTTGATCCAAGCTTTCTTCATATGTTAGTCATGCCATCCCGGAAATCAATCTGGTGAACCTTCACTGGACTCCTTCAATAGCAAGAATGTCCTTCTTCAGACTAGGAGATCAGAACTGCACACAATACTCAAGGTTTGGCCTCACCAAGTTCCTATATAACTGCAGCAAGACATCCTTACTCTGATACTCAAATCCTCTCACTATGAAGGCCAGCATGCCGTTAGCTTTCCACTCTGCCTGCTGCACCTGCATGCCAATCTTCAGTGACTATTCCACCATGACACCCATGCCTCATTGCATCTCACTTTTACCTAAACTTTCACCATTCAGGTAATAATCTGACTTCCTGTTTTTTTGCGACCAAAGTGGATAATCTCACATTTATCCACATTATATTGATTTTGCCAAGTATTTGCCCACTCAGCCACTTTGTCTGAGTCAGCCTCTTAGCATCTTCCTCTCAGCACACACTGCCACCCAGCTTAGTGCCATCCGCAAATTTGGAGATATTGCATTCAACTCCTTTGTCCAAATTGTTAATGGATATTGTAAACAGCTGAACTCTGAACCCCATTCATCACTACCTGCCACTCTGAAAAGAAACTGGTTATCTAACTCTCTGCTTCCAAAAGTCAACCAGTTCTCTATCCATATCAATATATTTCCCCCTAATACCATGAGCTTTAATTTTGCTTATGAGCATCAAAACAGCTTTCCGTTTTTTATAACTTAGAAACGGTTTATGCCTTAATGTACCAAAAGTAAATTCTAACCAGTTTCAATAAGCTGCGTGATGTGTTCCAAGAAGAATTTGTACCATTGTGACTGTAAGGGTATAGTCAATCATAGAGGAGAAAGTGAGGTCTGCAGATGCTGGAGATCAGAGATGGAAATGTGTTGCTGGAAAAGCGCAGCAGGTCAGGCAGCATCTAGGGAACAGGAGAATCGACGTTTCGGGCATTAGCCCTTAGTCAATCATAGAGAGACTGTGAGACTATAAGAAATAAAAGTAGAAATAGGCCCTTCAGCCCATCAAGTCTGTTCTGCCATTAAATGGCTGAAGTGAAAATCCTCAACTCCATTTGTGCCCATTCTCTTTGATTCCCTTCCTGATTAAAAATGTGTCAATCCCAGCCTTGAATATGGAAGAAGCAGTAAAATACAGAGCAAATAGCCTCAGCACCCCAGGTGAAATTACAGACAGATTCTGATTTTGTTTTATTCATTCAGAGCATGTGAGCATTACTGGCCAGGCCCACGCTCTCCAATTGCCCAAAGGGCAGTTGAGAGCCAACCACATTGCTATGGGCCTGGAGCCGTATGTAGACCAGATTGGGTAAGAATGGCAGTTTCCATCCGTGAAGGACATTAGTAAGTCAGATAGGTTTTCCTGACAATTGACAACTGTTTCATGGTCATCATTAGACTCTTAATTCCAGACTTTTTAAATTGAATTCAAATTCTACTATCTGCTATGGTGGGATTCAAACCCTAGGTCCCCGTAACATTACCGGGGTCTCTGGATTAATAGTCTAGTAATAATATCACCAGGCCATTCCCTCCTTATTGTTCTTTTGATTATCCTCTAAATCTTGACTAATTGACTAATATTCAGGAAATTGTAAGGTATATTTTCACCTATATGATCAATGGAAGGGAAATTGTTTGGGTTTCGTAACAGGCAGGCAATCACTGACCCTGCAGTGAAGATAAAATGTTACCTTTTCTATGCAACAAAGAGTTGATAATTTCTGAATCACAGTGCTTGGTTCAAACATACAGACCAATTCTTTGTAATTTGGGTTTCTCCCAGCATTCTAGTTTCTAACCACCTTTTATTATTTTTCAGAGATAACCTCTTAACCTCTTTCAATTCCTGCTAAAGGGAATTGGGATAAGACTAATTCCTGAAGTTGATCATTAATCTGACAATCCTCAAATAATCTTGGTTCCTGACTGAGGATGAATTAGATCAAAATTCAGTTTAACTGACATTAGCATGTCATGGAATAAGTTGTTGTTTGTAATGCTCGTTCACTATAATGGTACAACCCTTTTAGCGAGTAACTTTGCCTACAAATGTAGATTATTAAAACACAGAAAAGAAAGTAAGTTGAGATGTCCTTGTGGTAATACTACAAAGAGCTACAGAACAACTGTTAGGTCATTAATTTTACTTTGAAGAATTTCCAGTGTCAGATTAGTTGAGTAAGAACTCAAGTACACCTTGGCAGTCACCCCGACTTTGTTTCTCAGTAACTCTTAGTAAAGCTGCAAACTCGAATTTTAAAATCTTTAAGCTTGAAAATGTTTGGTGTGACCAACTGCAAGGGGAATTGTTGGTGCCCTTTTGACCACTCTGCCAATTCATCCTCTAAAGATAGTGACATATCCAACAGCAAATCTCACTGTCTCACAGGAATTGGTTGGGTTGGATTTTTGAGTACAGGATATGCCTGGGCAAATGTTGTTCAAATGCAAAATAGCTGGAACAGTTTTTCGAAGGTCACATCAGTTTCTGGAACACGTCTTCAATACTGTTGCTGAAATGTTGTCAGGACCTATAGCCTTTGCAGTGTCCAGTGTCTCCAATAGTTTCTTAATATCACTGAGATGAATCCATTGTCAGTTGTCAGAAAAAGCCCATCAGATCCACTAATGTCCTTTAGGGAAAGAAATTGCCATCTTTACCTGATCTGGCCTATATGTGACTCCAGATCCACAATAACGTGGGCAATTAGGGCTGGGCAACAAATACTGGCCTGGCCAGTGACATCTTCATCCCATGAATGATTAAAAAAAAATTGGAATGAATCGAATTGGCTGGATTACATCATTCGAGATTCTGAGGACCTCTATAAGGGACTGAGTTGCATCATCCAGCTCCGGCTGAAAATTGCTACGAGTGCTTCAGCCTTATCTTTTGCACTGATGTGCTGGGCTCTTCCATTATTGAGGATGGGGATATTTGTGGATCCTTCTCTTCCAGTGAATCGTTTAATGTCTACCACCATTCATAATTAGATGCAGCGGGACTGTAGAGTTTAGATCTGATCTGTTGGCAATGAAATCGTCTAACTCGATCTTGCTGCTTATGCTGTTTGGCTAACAAATAGTCCTGTGTCGCAGCTTCATCAGGTTGACACCACATTTTTGGTGTGGCTGCTGCTGCTCCTAGCATGCCCTCCTGCAATCTTAACTGTCATAGAATTACACCCAGACCCATTCCCCTACCCCTATCACTCTACATTTCCCCTGACTTATGCACCTAAGTCTACACATCCCTGAGCACTATGGACAATTTAGCATGTCCAATTCATCTAACTGGCACATCTTTGGACTGTGGGAGGAAACCAGAGCATCTGGAGGAAACCCACACAGACACGGGGAGAATGTACAAACTTCACACAGACAGTCACGATATTTTGCATACTCTTCTATTACCCTGATTTACTTATGTAAGGTATGATTTGTCAGGTTAGCATGCAAAATAATACTTTTCACTGTGTCTCAGTACATCTGATAATAATAAATCAAATCATATCAAATTAAGTCATTGAACCAGGGTTCAATTATGTTGCTATATTACAAGAAGGATGTGGAGACTTTGGAAAGGATGCAGAAGAGGTTTATCAGGATACTGGCTGGATTAGACAGTATGAGCTATAAGATTAGATCAGAGTGGTGCTGGAAAAGCACAGCAGGTCAGGCAGCATCCAAGGAGTAGGAAAATCAACGGAATTCCTGATGAAGGTCTTTTGCTTGAAACGTCGATTTTCCTGCTCCTCGGATGCTGCCTGATCTACTGTGCTTTTCCAGCACTACTCTGATCTAAACTCTGGTTTCCAGCATCTGCAGTTCTCACTTTTGCCTAGTATGAGTTATAAGGAGAGGCTAAAAAACTTGAGTTGTTTTCTCTGGAGTGGCGGAAGCTGAGGAGAGACGTCTATAAAATTATGAGATGCATAGATAAGGTTGATGATCAGAATTTTTTTCCCAGAGTTGGAATGTCAAATACGAGGGGCCGTGTAATTAAGGTAGAAAGAGAAAGTTCAAAGAAACTGCGAGGGGCAAGTTTTTTTACACAGAGTGGTAGAAGTCTGAAGAACGCTGCCAGGGATGGTGGTAGAGGCAGATACAATAGGGGTGTTTAAGGCACTTTTAGATAAGCATATGAATATGCAAGGACTAAAGCGATATGGACCAAGGCAGACAGAATGGATTAATTTAATTTGGCATCATGTTCGGCATAACATCGTGGGCCAATGGGCCCATTCCTGTTAAGTACTGTTCTATGTTCTATGTGGTTGGTTTTTGATTTGAGGTCATGATGTTGCAGAGTGCAGCCATGTGCTGTATAAATGCCCAGTCTGAATTGCTAAATCTGTTCAAAGTCTAACCTATTTAGTGCCACATCTAGCGACAGTGTCTCACAGCACAATGTAAGATACTCCCAATGTAAAGACAGGATTTTATTTCTATAAGTATTATGCTGTGGTCGTTATTACCAATACTGTCATGTATGTATAAGTGCATCTGTGAAAGGAAGATTGGTGAGGATGAGGTCAAGTATGTTGGTTCCATCACCAACTGATGCAGACTCAGTCTAGCAGCTTTGTCCTTTAGTACTCAACCAATTTTGTCAAGAGTGGTGCTGCCAAGCCCACTCTCGGTGTGGACATTGCTGAGCCCAGCCATTGTGTCCTCCATTACAGTAAGGAGTATAAATTCAGTGAGGTGGGCAAGGTGGGGAGGTTGTTGACTTGTTAGGCTATTTCAGAGGACAGTTAAGAGTTAAGGATATTGCTGTAGGTCTGGAGTCATATGTAGGTCGGAACAGATTAAAATGACAAGTTCCGTCTTAATAAACGACATTAGGTGATTTTTTTAATGACAAACAACAATGATTTCGTGGATTTTTAATTTCACACTTTTTTTTTCACATATGATAGTTCTTTCTGCCCAGGAATCGGTTGATTCAGTTTAAAGTCAGTTAATTTCTTGAAGATGTCAAAAAAACTTCTATCTCAAATCTCAGAAAAACCCTACGACTTAGAATATCCTGGATGTTCTTCATATCGCTCCATTTGGCAGAAAATCTGGAGAAATAACATAATTGATTGCTCACATCATTTCTTCAGGATATTCTGATCAACTCAGGAATTCAAAAGAAGCCTTGTGGAAATTATTGCTGTTGACCTTTATGTTTCGCAAGATAATTATGGACTAAACATGCCACATTAGTTCATTTTCTAGAACTGGCCAATACAGCATCCACGGATCAATGAATTCAATACCCGCTGTGACATCGAACACGTCTTCCCCCTCCTCCGCCTCCCAGCTTACTTTTTCCACCAAGACTCCTGGCTTACCTCCAAGGACCCCTTCTTCTGCCTCCAACACACCCCATCCACCTGGACACACCGTGCCGGTCCATTACCCGCCCTCAATCTCTTTATTTCCAACTGCCACAAGGACATTAACCACCTCAACCTGTCCACCCCCCATCACCCACTCCAACCTCTCACTCTCACAACGCACAGCCCTCCACTCCAACCCCAACCTCACCATCCATCCAGCAGACAAGGGGGGTGCGGTGGTAGTTTGGAGCACTGACCTCTACACCGCTGAAGCCAGGCACCAACTCAAAGATACTTCCTCCTACTGCCTCTTCGATTATGACCTCATCCCCTCATCACCAAACCATAATCTCTCAGACCGTACACAACCTCATCACCTCAGTGGATCTCCCACCCACAGCTTCCAACCTCATAGTTTGGGAACCCCACACCACCTGGATCTACTACCTACCCGAGATCCACAAGCCTGACTACCACAGCCAACCCATCGTCTTGGCCTGCTCCTGCCCCACCAAACTCATCTCCACATACCTTGTTACTGTCCTATTCTCCCCTAGTCCAGGAACTCCCCACATACATTCGGGTCACCACCCATGCTTTCCACCTCCTCCAAGACTTCCATTTCCCTGGCTTCCAACATCTCATCTTCACCATGGACATCCAGTCCCTATACACCTCCATCCGCCATGACCAGGGCCTCCAAACCCTCAGTTTCTGACACTCCCGATGTCCCCACCAGTACCCTTCCACTGATGCTCTCAGTCATTTGGCTGAACTGGTCCTCACCCTCAATTTCTCCTTTGAATGCTCCCACCTCCTCCAGATGAAAGAGGTAGCCGTGGGCACCCGCATGGGCTCAAGCTATGCCTGTCTCTTTGTTGGTTACATGGAACAGTGCACCTTCTGTAGTTACACTGGCAGCATTCCCCACCTCTTCCTTCACTATATTGATGACTGTATTAACCTCCTGCTCCCATGAGGAGATTGAACAGTTCATCATCTTCACCAACACATTCCATCCCGACCTTACGTCGTGCTGGATCATCTCAGACACCTTCCTCCCCTTCCTGGACCTCTCCATTTCCATCAACGGTGACCAACTCAACACTGACATTTTCTACAAATCCACCAACTCCCACAGTTACCTACACTACACCTTCTCCCACCCTGCCCCCTGCAAAAATGCTATCCCTTATTCCCAATTCCTCCGCCTCTGCCGCATCTGCTCCCAGGAGGACCAGTCTCACCACAAAACACACCAGATAACCTCTTTCTTTAAAGACCGCAATTTCCCCTCCCATGTGGTTGAAGATGCCCTCCAGTGCATCTCATCCACTTCCCGCACCTCCACCCTCGAACCCCACCCCTTCAACCACAACAAGGATAGAACACCCCAGTCCTCACCTTCCACCCCACTAACCTCATATACATCGTATCATCCCTGCTTTTTCCGCCACCTACAAATGGACCCCATCACCAGATATATATTTACCTCCCCATCCCTATCCACTTTCCGTAAACACCATTCCCTCTGCAACTACCTCGTCAGGGTCACACACCCCCACCAATCCACCCTCCCCTCCCGGCACTTTCCCCTGCCACCATAGGAATTGCAAAACCTGTGCCCACATCTTCCCCTCACTTCCATCCAAGGCCCCAAAGGAGCCTTCCACATCCATCAGAGTTTTACCTGCACTATCACACATCATTTACTGTACCGTTGTTCCTGATGAGGTCTCCTCTACAATGGGGAGACAGGATGCCTACTCGCAGAGCACTTCCGATCCATCCACGCACTATCCTGACTTGTTCCTTCACTGTCATTCCATCAAACTCTTGCAACTTCCTCCCTAAAAACAGGGTGGATGTACCTATATCACTATATATTGCTGGGATTCAAGAAATTGACCCACCACTCCTTTCTCCAGAGCAATAAACCAGGCAAAATAAATGGTGGCTAGCCAGTGACACTAACACTTTGTAAAGCAAAAATAAATTTAGGAAACTTGGTAAAATCTGGGGACTAAGCATCCTGGGTGAGAGGAGGGAATTAGCATCCCTGGAAGAGTGGGGGGAGACAAGGTCACACCCAGAAAGAAGATAATTGAAGATAAAGGCAGCTGATGATTCAGGATCAGGCTGGGGTGGTTAATGGGGTAGAGGGACGATTATAGAGACACTGGGGAGGTTTTCAGTTTAGGAGATTGGAGGAAGACTGGGGGCTGCGGTGTGTGAAAGGATTGGAGGATGCGGAAGTTCACAAAAGTTCATCCTATCTGCATCCCCCTCTCCTCCCCACCTCACCCACCTGCTCAAAACTGGATACGAGCGAGTACGAAGCGGAATGCATCAGGATTTTAGATGGTTTTTATTTGACCCAAACCCAATTCTTAAATTACCCTTTAAAATGATCCTTTATGGATCAGTCTCATGATTATATTCTGATGATTGAATGTGATCCTTTAGTCAAAGTGGTTAGAACTGAGCATAATAGTCAAAAAGCAACCTGATCAAGAATACAACACAGTTTATTCATGACATCCTCGGAATTAAATTCTACCATTTTGACTGTATACTTCAACATTCTTTTCACTTAATTAATTTTGTTCTGCATTGCAATTGTTCACTGTCAATTGATATTAAAATTTTATAAGTACCTTTCGACTTCCTTCTTACTTACATGTGTCATCTATTTTTCTTTGGTGCACGTGGTACCATTCCTTCATTATCTTTAACTTGCCATTTTTCTCAACTTGTCAACATTAATGTTACTTTTCTTCTACATATCCACTAGATGGCATGAATCAGCAGTAGGTCAACATAAACTATCCATTTATTCATTAACCTACGCCCTGATGGAGTTTAGATGATGAAATTTTGCAGCCGCTAGTTTAGTCAGGAAAAGCTGCTGGACTGGAAGACTCTAGAAAGGGGTGAAAATAACCAATATCCAAGATAAAATGTAAATCAGTCTTTAAGACAATTACTAACATGCTACTGAAAAGCAAAGCTTTTAAAATGTGAATCTTTTCAAATTTCAGTTATGAATATTAGACAGGAGTGTTCTATGTCATGCTAAAAGTGTGAGCTGCACTTTGGTTAAATATTGCTTTGATGATCTCTCATTTTGGTAAAGCAATTTTTATAGCCACAACAGTCTCATTCTCCATTGCACTCAAAATAGTCCTGGCTAAACAAAAAACAGCAGTGCAGGCACTAACAAGATAAAGGATAATGCCACCCAGGGAGCATTTAATTCTAACCTCAATATATTTTGGTCTAACAGAAGAAGGCATTTAATTAGAAACATCTGTTCACAATAAGTGCTGTGAAGAGATGTGTCATTTGTTGACTATAGAGGGTGCTAGTCACACTTTAATAAAAGCAAGCATGACGACCAACCATCAACCCAACAAATCATCAGAAATAAATTCTGGCCCCATTATAGTTTTATTGTATAAAGCAACATTACATTGTGCCATATTGAAAATCTTTCTTTTAAATCAGCTGAATTCAATGAATATTTAGAGTTTACTTTTGTCAAAGAGTGGAATGAACACTAAAGAATGCAGTGCAAATAAGACCCACGTGTTTGGAATTCTTAATTGCTAATTAATATAAATGTTTAAAATGTCAGGTTGACTACTGCACTTAGGTGGTAGTGTGGGGGTTAATAAAATACAATAAAAAGAAAAAAGAAAAAAATAGAGGAGTGCTGACTGCCTGCCCCTCTATAAATAAAAAAAAATGACCCGGGGATGTTTTGATCACACAGCACTGCCCTTTAAAAAAAAATAAAATAAAATGTCAGGTTGAGCATCCTCACTGATTCCACTGGATACCACTCTGGAATCTTAAATCATGTGGCAGTGGCAGTGGCAGTGGCAATGGCCTTGCCCAGCGATAGGAACATGACTTGATTTCAAGAAATAAACCCAGAGAATCTTGGAGAAACTTTGTGGGTCTGGCAGTGACTGAGGAGAGAAAAACTACGTTAACATTTCAAATCCAGTATGACACTTTTTCACTAGTTCTTATCAAAATTTTAAGGAAAACAACAGGTCTAGCACATAAATGCTAGGTTCTCAAAGATGGCTCTGGAGGTCTTGGTGTAGGAGCTTTGTCCTGCAGTGAGTGGATAAATGTCATGGTGCCCTCCTGTCACTCTCTGCTGAAGTATCTCTGCCTGCTTTCATGTTCTCTTAGACAAACACTCATAGACAAACACTCCCTTTCTCCTGGTAACTTCTGTCATAAGTACAATAAAATGGAGCATTTAACAGATTGCTTGTTGTTTTTCAATGAATCCTCAAAGAATTTCCAGATTAAGTGTCACTTGAGAATGTTGGTGATGTCTTGTCAAAGTGTTCCAGATATGTTGATGTCTCTTGACATGTTTGAGGCCTTGTGGGGCTCCAGCAGCCATAAACTGGAAATAACAAGTATCTTTTGAAGTAGCATCTGAAATTGAAATTAATGTAATGGGGTATTGTAAGCAATTAATCATTATTAAAGTGCTTTAACTGAAGCATTAGAGCTGAAAATGTGTTGCTGGAAAAGCGCAGCAGGTCAGGCAGCATCCAAGGAGCAGGAGAATCGACGTTTCGGGCATGAGCCCTTCTTCAGGAATTCCTGAAGAAGGGCTCATGCCCGAAACATCGATTCTCCTGCTCCTTGGATGCTGCCTGACCTGCTGCACTTTTCCAGCAACACATTTTCAGCTCTGATCTCCAGCATCTGCAGTCCTCACTTTCCCCTTTAATTGAAGCATTGGCAACTAAAATACCTTGAAGCCTCTTTAATGACACTTGCGGGATTGTAAGTGGCAGATAGTTTCTTAATCAAGCCTCTGGGAAGCTGTTCCTTTCACTGGCTTCAACTTGTTTACAAAGGTAACATCTTGTACTGAATATAGGATAAACCAAATACTTTAGCTCATGGCACACCTTAGCCATCTCAGGGAATCTTTAACATGTGAAGTTATGCCAAAAATTGTTCCAACAAGCCTCCAAATTGTACATTTTGTGTCAACTTCATATTATTTTAAGAGAAAGTCTTGCAAAGAGACAGCAGCTTTCATGACGTCCTAAAAGTGCTCTACAGCAAATTACACTTGCTCTTGTAATGTATAAAATCTGCCAGCCAATTTGCATTTACCAAGTTCCCTCAAACTATAAATAAATAAATAATTGGATCCTCGGTTTTAGTGTTTTTGTTTGAGAGATAAAGTTTGGCCAGGACACCAAGAAAACTCGCCCATTCATTTTCAAAATTGTGCAGTGAAACATTTTACCTACAACTGACAGAACAGATTGCTTGAAAGATTCATATTTGAAAATGTTTTGTGATGCTTTTAGGATGGATTTAAATTTGATTTGCCTTCACCAACCGTATTCTACTGGTAGACAAACAGGAGGCTGGAAGAATACAGCAAGCCAGGCAGTATCAGAAGGTGGAGAAGTTAACATTTCAGGTGTCAATCTTCTCCAGGACTGGGCAGCCCCCAATCCTAAAGAAGGGTTACACCCGAAATGTCGACTTCTCCCCCTCCTGATGCTGCCTGGCTGGCTGTATTCTTCCAGCCTCCTGTTTGTCTACCTTGGATTCCAGCATGTGCAGTTTTTTAGTCTCTAACTTTAATCTGCTGCCTTTTTAAAAAAAGTAACTTTTTATCAATTTGATCATAAACATAAGATAAATTGGTAAATCAAAGCACATCCTTCCATTACAGACATATTGCTAGTGTGTTCATGATGATATATGCAGGTTGTTGGCTTCCAGCCCTGGTACAATTACATCACACTCCAGTTTTGATTCATTAATTACAGGCAAGGCTCAGTGAATCAAATGGTTAATATATATTCATGACTTTGCAGCCAACCCAAAAATAGATGGTAAGGAAAGTTATGAAGCAGATACGAACACATTACAGAGAGATGTGAATAGGTTAATTAATGTGGAAAAATGTAAAGTTGTTCATTTTGGAAGTGAGGACAAAAGAACAGTATTATTTAAATGGAGAAAAACTACAGAAAGCTACAATACAAAGAGTCTTGGGATTACTTGTGCATAAAACCCAGAAAGTTAGTACATGGGTGCAGCAGGTAATCAGGAAAGTTAATGGAATGTTGGCCCTTAGTTCATTGAAGTTGGAGTATAAGAGTAGCAAAGTCTTCTTACAACTATACAAGGTACTGGTAAGACCACAGTGAAGAGTGTGGTGCTGGAAAAGGTCAGGCTGCATCCAAGGAGCAGGAGAATTGGCGTTTCAGGCATAAGCCTTTCATCATGGCTTATGTCCGAAACGTCGATTCTCCTGCTCCTCAGATGCTGCCCGAACTGCTGTGCTTCTCCAACACCACACTCTCGACTCTGATCTCCAGCATCTGCAGTCCTCACTTTCTCCTAGCTGGTGAGATCACATCTGAAGTACTAAGAACGGTTTTGGTCCTTTTATTTAAGAAAAGATATTCTTTCGTTGGTGGCTATTCAGAAAAAGTTCACCAGGGTGATCCTTGGTATGGAGGGATTGTTTTATAAACAAAGGCTGAACCAGTTGAGAGTGGACTCATTGGTGTTTAGAAGAATGAGAGGCAATCTCATTGAAACGTATCGGATTCTTAAGGGGCTGGACAGGATAAATGCTGAGAGGATGTTTCCCCTCATGGGACAGTCGAGGACCAGAGGGCATAATCTTAGTATTAAAGGGTGCAAATTTAGGATTGAAATAAAAAGGAATTTCTTTGAACAGAGGTTGTGTTGGAACTCCGTACCACAGAGAGCTGTGGGAGCAAAGTCCTTGTGTATACTTGCGGTCAAGATATATACGGTCTTGATCAGCAGGGGAGTGAAGAATTATGGAGTAAGGCAGGAAGATGCCATATCAGTCATGATCCTATTGAATGATGGAACAGCCTTGAGGGGCCAAATGGCCTACTTCTGTTCCTATTTCTTATGGTCTGATGGTTTGTCAGCGGTCAGATTGTGATAGATTTATGACAGAGGTGCTGTTAAATTGCCTAAGATCCTCATTTTAGCGCCTCAAGCCAAACATCCAACTGCCTATCAGAAAACCTAAACCCACAAGCCACATTTTTAACAGCAGCTCTGTAAACAGATCTGATACCAGAAAGACAATTGAGTAAATAGATTTTAATTACTGATGTAACGCTGTGCAGAAACATCCTGCTGATAATGAGAAAAAAAGGATAGTTGTACACCAAAGTAGCACTGAAGTGTCGTTGCCTTGTAAATGTTTCTGGTCCGAGAAATCTATAGTCATAATGATAGGATTTAAATTGAATCTTCCTTGATCTTTGCAATACAGGTAGTTTGATTAACACAGAATATCAGAGCAGAAACCAAAAAGCAAAAGTTTGTTATCAAATAAATATTTAAGAGAATTTTCATCCTTAAGGGAGAAGATTTCAATAACCATGTGGGGATATTTTCTACACAGTTATTACCCCTGTGTTACAGCTTTTCTTGTTCCTTGCAGTAACTGACTGAAATAGACTTACTTTGTAATTCATACATATATGAAGAACTCTGTGTGATACATCAAAATTTGCAGGGATGATTTTGATCTGAATGACAGTTACAGTCCTAGATTTTCACCAACAGAAATAATATGAGTATATATTTCTCAGACCATAAGCATTTGTACTGCAATGACATTTCAGAGTATGAAAAAAGCTTGTGAATGCAACTGTGAAGTAGTTACACATTACACATTTGCAGTTCTGTCTTTTATTGACAATCCTTGAGCCCATAATTTAAACAAAATGGAATTAATTGTTGCCAAGAACATCTGTCAAGTCTTAAGCTAACTTTTTTTAACCTTGATTCTTCCTAATATCTTTTGCAAATATGTCTTCTCTGAAAATGTGTCCTACCCAGTTTTTCTCCCTTTCCTAACTATATTCAACAAATTTCACCCTCCACAGCATTTCATCCATTTGATTTTATTTCTGTCCAAGGCATTTCCATTCTCCTTCAAACCTACATTTCAAAGCTACCTTGTTCCTCTCCTCCTTTGTAAGATCCATGTTTTGCATCTGCACACACCAGCACTCAGTACACTGCTGACCAGTGATGGTGTGATGCCAGGTATATAGATCTTCTATTCCAATGATTGGAAGGCTATACCAAACAACACATCCCCTTGAGTATTCACAATGGACAGAATGCCACTATGCTCTAACTGCCAATGTTTGCAAGTGTCATAAAAGTACATCCACCATTAGATGTGATTCTGCTTTTAGAAATAATTTATTAAATAATCCACAGTGCTAAGAGTTATGCCAGAAAACAATTTAAGTTCTTTGGGTGTGCCAGCTGTATGATGCATGGAGGACATGGAGACAGCTAAACTCGACTGCAACTTTTACACAAGCCCTGACCAATCAGAATCTACCTTCCTGGTCAGAGAATTAAGAAGAGCAGTTCTTGCTTATCTCCATGCCACTGATCGCCCACCCAATCAGCACCCTCTTCTCATCTTGTGTAAAATGGTGTCTCTTTTTATAAATCTTTTTTTTGTGTCTTAGTTCTGATGAGTGCAAGACGAAAAAGCTTCAAATTCTAATCTCCTTTTAGCAATGTTTAAGGGCTGTACTATCAAATATTCACAATATTTCTCAAAAAGCTGGATTATGTAAGCAAAAGACAACTGTGAAACATCTCCAGTAGTAGAATATGATCTATTGGTGGATGTATTTTTCTGAGACGTGCAGTTTCAATGGCAAAGATCTTCCTGCTCTCAGACTTGTTCTGAAAGCAGGAAGGGTTACTGGGAGAAATACACAGCCCACTCTGTTCAGACTAAGGTCAATCAGATAGCTAGTTGGTTGCTGGCAAGTTTTCTGCCAAAATTATGAATCTGGATGAGGAAGACTTGCCAACCTGGAGCTGTTGGCCAATCAGCGTCGTGGCCGAGGCCACGGCTGTTGCAAAGACAACTTTGACCAGACATCCAGTTCAACATTCACTGACATATCTTGTCAGGTTAGTGTTGTTGTTTGGTAGGGTTTGGGTGATATTAGGAGAGGGTGGCAAGGGTGTCAGAAACAAGTGGTGTATGGGTGTCAAAGACATGCCCTTCCCTAGCTTGAGTCCCTGCATATACTAAAACAAATGCAGATTCAGGGAATCCCGCCTTCTCTCACCCCAACAATTCATTAATTGACAATTTAGGGCCTTGATTGCAGCAGGTCAGGAATGTCACTTTTTGGCATTCTGCCCAAAAGCTTAATTTCTGATGTGATGAGCTGTGGCAGATCTCTCCCCACTGAAGACCTTCCAATTTGTTTGCATTGAAGGGAATTTATTTCTCATAGAATTAAGGGATTATGCATTTTCTTGGGTGAAGTAAGTCCAACAACATGAAGCAACTCAGTGAAATGGTAGCCTTTGCACTACTATTTATTTACATTGATTTGGTTTACTGTCAGGATTTTAAATTTTAAACTTTGGAAACTAGGCTACTTCAACGGAAATAGGTTCAGGCAGGAAGAAGATCAATCGCCAGTTTACCGCATACTGTTTTCACGCTGTTGTTACAGACCAATTTCCCCACTATTTTTCTTAATAGTACTAATTGTGATTAGAAAGATTTGAATGACTTTATTCATAGAAAAGTCACAGCAAATATTACTAACCTTAATACACGAGGTTCGACTCATTGGCGAGTTTCTGAAATCCGAATTGTGGAGGTGGGTGAATTTGCATATCTAACATCTCTGGCAGCTGAAAATGATTTTAGTGACTACCTTCAAAATTGTTTTATTTAACAATTATTTTATCATTTCTGACAATTGCATTGAAGTTCAATATTCCTCACGTGGCTGGTTAGCTCAGATGGTTGGCCTGTTATTGTGAGGCCAGCGTAAATGCCAATAGTGTGAGCTTGAATCCTGTTCTCGTTGAGGTTGAAACCTGCATTGTTGCCCTGCCCTTGAGAGTGGAAGGCAAACTACCCACTGACAAAAACTGTTAAGGTTGAAGCAGCAGTAGACAAAGAATCAAGACCTGTCTTTCAATGAATTGATTCTTTGCATTATGTTGTCAAGATGTTTTTCCCATCTCCTTCACCCATTATTTTTTGCAACGTTATTTTAAAATGTTTTATGTAACAATCATTGTAGACTGTTTCTTTCAAATCTCAGACCTTGATTCACATTGCCTCAAGGTGAAGATTAGTCATTTTAGTTTTGGTGGTTTTCCAAAGCTACACGCACACCACAGTGACCTTCTGAACTTATAGGATGAATCAAGTTATTTTTTTGTCCAAAATACTTCAGTTTCCTATAATCATTTCAATACTTCAACATTTTATGCAGTTTAATGATCAGATAAATCTTATTTGCACAATATATACCTGCTATTGATTTGTCAGTAAAAGATCTTGTTCTGTAATATCTGAGTCAATATGTTAACTCTTTCTCCACAGCTGCTGCAGAATTGTTGGGTATTTCCATCTGGTTTTTATTTTCAGACTTCCAACATTATTGTTATCACCTTATTCTGTGGCTGAGAATACAAAGTAGACTAAGAGCATAAATTGTTTTCAGTTTTGTATTCCCCAAATTTCACTGCCTCTTTTACAATGATAGTATGGCATGTAATCTCTTGCTGTTTTTGGAACCTGGATCTGCATGAATTGGTTGCTGCATTTATCTATGCTGAAGGATTGTGGATGTGAATGGCATTATGTCAATGCAAGTTATTTATTTTAGAAATAAAAGTATTTCAAACGATTCTTGCTGATGTTGCACCATGGACAAGTAAATTTAATTCCTTCCAGCAAACATTGCCAAAGCAGTTGAGATAATTAGCTATGGTTTACTTTGATAGCTAGGAAAGCTACTAAGGGAAGCAGACATTGTACTAACAACTGCTGCACAGATACAGACTTCTGCACTATTTTTGAAGTTCTTAATACTATTATTATGATTTATAGCATAGTAACATTCAACTTATAGCCCTTGGACCATATGTAGCCAAATGCACAGAAACAAAACTTCAAATTCATCACAGTACTGTCTTGTTAGCACAGATGCAGGTACAACCTCCTCAGCCTGAGTTGATGGAAGCATTTGGGTCCCTGGCACAGGGGAGCTGGTGTGGCTGGGCACCTGAGTTGACAATCCCTGTTTGTCTGGCTGTTGCTCCTCCTCCCCATCCGCCCTTAACTCTTGAGGAGAATGGGGCACCTGGAGGGAGCTCAAGGTCCCTTTGGACCCTTCCAGAGACTGTGAATAAATACATTTATGGCTTGGGTTAAGGTTCCTTTGGTTTGGCCAAAAATCTTCTACTGGACTTGGCTCTCACATTCATTGGAGACAGCCATGTACTCACATCCCAGAGTTATGACTTACAAAGAACGTGACGGAATTTTCTGTCCTTCACTCCAGTCAGTTTATGCATGGTGTTTGGTCCCTCTGCTTTGCTTATGTTTGCATCTCTGTAAGGTCATTAATGGCCAAGTCCAGGGATTCATCATCTGGACTGACTTTAGAAGAGGGCATGTGCTCCAACAGTCTTTCGAGTGCCAGAGAGCTCGGATGGGTTTTTATCTTCTCTAGTTGTGTGACTATGTCAGTGCTTTGCTCACCAGAATGTGACTCCAAGCCTACACTAGATTGTTAACTTACTAAGGAGAATGTCCCTGCACTGGTGATGAATGTATATGAAATCCTTGGTGTTATATCTTCCAGTGTTGTTCCTAATAGATGGGGTTCGAGGGATTGGTAGCAATGCTGGGGCTTTTTGTTTTGATCTGAGAGTGCAATTTAGAGGCTGCATTGATAAAAACATAATGATATGTTGCCATCCTTGCTCAATACTGATGCTTCATGTTCACAGCAGTTTGGAATCATCTTCACTTCATGGCAGTAGATATGCAAACCTCTCTTTCAGCAAAGTCACTTCTTGCTGTCAGGCCAGCTTAGTGACCTGCCTCACAAAGGAAGTCAGGAGCAGTGTGTCAGGCATTACCTCTGAGCATGGTTTCTCTAATTGTGTAATTCCTCTCCTGCAAAAGTAGAGAAATAGTGAAAGACATTATTGTGGATACATGAGCACTGCATGCATTGATAGACAAAGATAGAGATATGAATCCCTACAGCTGTAATTCTTTTTATTCCCTTCTGGGACTTGGGCATCGCTGGCTGGCCAATATTTCTTCCTCTTCCCTAGTTGCCCTTGAGAAACTGAAGGTAAACTGTCTTCTTGAGCCAGTGAATCTACCTGCTGTAGGTAGACCTACAATGCCCTTATGGAGAGAATTCCAGGATTTTGAACTAGCGTCAGTGAAGAAATAGAGATGGATCAAACTCGTGTCCTTCTCGTTTGAGTATAAAGAATGTGGTCCTGGAGAAGGTGTGTGTTAAAGGATTCTGAATGAAATGTACTTCAGTGTCATTGCGAAACCACAATTGATGAAAACTAATAAAGCATTATTTAAGTAGTGTGTCTGAGATGCCTATGAGATGCTCATCCAAAGCCAAATGTTGTGGCCAACTCCTTGCCCCATGTAAGCCTTTGGTGCAAAGCTATCAGGTGTTTACATTCTCCTGGTTGTGATGAAAGATCAATGAGCTGATGGTCCATGAGTTGCTGAGTGTTGAGGCTTCTTTTATGCTTTAACTGTTAACCCTTGCAGATATGTAAGAGGCAGAAGCACTGTGCTGTAAGTAATGCTCCATCAGTATCTGCAATGATGTGGCAGACATTGATTGCACTTGAAGCATTAGGTGAAGTTGCCTAACAACCAATCTTGAGGGTAACTGTCCTCTGAAATCACAATCTTTATAATGCTAACCCACACTCTGAGGATATGAGTGTTGATTATATTGTGGTCCATACCCTGGTGGAGCACAGTAGATTTTTTAATTTCTTATGGCACTTGTACCAGGTTTCCTTGCACTACCCAGGAGGCACTGATCTCCACAGCCACCTTTGTTCAGTTTGCCTTTGTCAGGGATGACCTCCTAATGTCACCCTTCTCTCTTGGAGAACCTTCAGGAGAGACTCTATAGAGATGTCATTAAGGTACAGTGCCACTTTTATGCTTGATCTCTGACTTTTCCAGGGGTGGTTGAGATGATGAGCAGAGGTTAAGTAATATTGTTGGGTTGCAGAGAGTGAAATGTTGCCCAGGTGCCTTTTAAGTAAGGCACCTGGATGTTGAATCCTGGAAAATCTGAGCACGGGCAGGTGCCCTGTCTGCTGACACATAAAATTTGACATTTTATCCCAACACGCATATCTGATGAGTGCAGAAGAATATGAATTATGCCATAAAACTAGATGTTTCTGGGAAAAAGAATGTCTTGCTTTTATTAATTAGTCTCAGAAACAAAATTTCACCCAAGGAATCTGAATAAAGCCAATTGTAGAATGATTGAATACTGTCTTGTGCATATTAGAGTTTAAGGAACACAAAGACCTAGGAGGATTGTTGGATTGGCAGAAGCTGAATTGAAAATTGTGGTGCTGGAAAAGCACAGCAGGTCAGGTGGCAACCGAGGAGCAGGAGAGTCAATGTTACGGGCATAAGGAACATTCATCAGGAATGGCAGAAGCTACAGAGGTATGCAGGGGCAAGGCTATGGTGGAATTTTAATTTGGGACTGAGACTTTAAAATGGAGCTGTTATCAGACTGGGTGCTAATGTGGATCAACAAACACAAGAGAACTAGCTGAAGAAGGCATGTCACATGTTAAATACAGACAGAGATTTTGAATGAGTTTAAATTTAGGAAAGGTGAAAAATAAAAGACTGGGCAGGAGTGTGCGGTGGTGTCAAAGGCCTGGATGATGGTTTCAACTGCAGCTGAACTGAGAAAAGGGCAGAGACACTTCATTGCTATTCAGGTGGAAGAAAATGGACTTCGTAATAGTAGGGATATGTGATTAGAAGCTTATCTCAGAATCAAATACAAAACCAAAGCTACAGCTATCTCAACTGGCGTCAAACAGTAAACTGGAAGAGGTTTAGAATCTAGGGAAGAAGAGACAAAGGATTAGAACTAAAAGAAGAGGTTGAATAGGCTGGGGCTGTTTTTCCTGGAGCTTCGGAGGCTGAGAGGTGACGTTATAGCAGCTTATAAAATCATGAGGGGTGTGAATATGATAAATAGACAAAGTCTCTTTCCTGGGGTGGTAGAGTCCAGAACTAGAGGGTATAGGTTTAGGGTGAGAGGGGAAAGATATAAAAGAGACCTAAGGGGCAACTTTTTCACGCAGAGGGTGGTGTGTGTATGGAATGAGCTGCCAAGGAAGTGGTGGAGGCTGGTACAATTGCAACATTTAAAAGGGTATATGAATAGGAAGAATTTGGAGGGATATGGGCTGAGTGCTGGCAGGTGGGATTAGATTGGGTTGGGATATCTGGTCAGCATGGACAAGTTAGACCAAAGGGTTTGTTTTCTGTACATCTCAATTACTCTATGAACTGCTTCTGCCAATTTGCTGTGGCAGTTCATCTGTATAAACCAATTTCCATAATTTATCTTACGAAAATATAATTGGAAATATGAATAATGCAGAAAATAAAAGGAAATGTTGCAGTAGGTATTTTAAAGAAAAATTATAGGCTGAAATTTCATATGAGTAAATTCATCAGAACCCCAATGTTCACATGACAAGCTTTGGAACTAATTGTGTTCACAGCTATTACCAAATATGCCAATAGAAAGTTTTTAATTACTTACTACTTGGTTTAAAACATAGAACATTAGTTTCATTACATATCATTTCCTGATGTATGAAAATGAAGCAGTCAGTTACCATAAAGATGTAACTGTCTACTAATGCCTTCCAGTACCACTCGTGCCAGAGTTTGTAGATCTTAATTATCATAAAGCAATGGATGCCAACATTACTAACAGCACATTTTCCGGGCTCATCTGCCCACACTAGATGGAAATCTAGCATCTGAGTATAAGAGCAGGGAAATTATGCTGAATTTGTACAAGGTACTTGCTACATCTCGACTGGAGTATGTTCTGGGTGCCATATCATAAGAAGGATAAGAATCCATTGTAGAGAATGCAGAAGAGATTTAGAAGTAGTTCTAGGATTGAGAAAGTTCAGTTGTGAGAATAGGTTGGAGAGGTTGAGACTGTTTTTGGAGAGAAGGAGGTTTAGGGGAGATCTAATAGATATTTATGCAATCATAAGAAGCATAAATAAAGTAGATGGGGCATACTAACAAAGGGATTGAGAACAAGACGTCTCAGATTCAAAGTATTTTTCAAATGAAGCAAATGTAATGCGAGAAGTACCTTTTTCACACAATGAATGGTTCAGGTCTGGATACACAGTCTGGAAGTGTAGTGGAAGTAGGTTCACTAGAGGCATTTTGGAGGGCTAAGCCTGAATAGAACAAGGGTATGAAATAAAAGCAAGAGATTCATAATGCTCTTTGATAGCTGTTACAGGCACTGAATGGCTCTCCTATGCCATAAATCTTCTGCATCATTTTGTTTCACCATGATCAGGGAGATCCAATGGACCATCCCGTCAGCCCCTGTGTAGTGTTATGTTATGCTTTCTATTTAATGAAAACTATACCTTCTGCTCTGGTGTCCAGTTTGCTTACTTCGGCTGTGCCCATTGTTGAGGCTGTTCTGTACTTTTTTTGGAACATTCATATCTGTTGTCATGCCAACCTGCAGTCTAGTATTTTCTTATCTATTTCCTACTCCTCGTGTTCTCCTGCAATTTATAGATGAGATGGTAACATGTTTTCACTAAAAATATTGAATTTCCCTCACTGAAAGTAGCTGAGCTGATGCACAGGTGTAAAGAAGCATGTGATCTGTGGGTGGAATGGGGGTTTGTTGGAGAAGGTAGAGCACTGAGCTAGAGGTCTCTGCGAAAAAAAAAGATAGGTGTATGTCAGATTTCACCTCTTCATTTTCTTCATCATCCTCATCATCAGACTTCACAAGGTTGTCATTCATTTTCTGTTCTTCCCTCATATTGCCATATCTTTTGTACTCTGCTTCCTTGCTGTCATGCTAGATCTGTAACAAAAGGCAGCTGCAACTAAGAATATTATTCCATTAAAATGAAACAAAAAGACACATGTATGTGTTTGGTTTCCCAAGAATTTCAGACTGCAGTGTAGATCAAATAGTAAATTACTGCCAAGAGTGTGGTGCTGGAAAAGCACAGCAGCTCAGGTAGCATCTGAGGAGTAGGAGAATCAACATTTCAGGCAAGAGCCCTTCAACAGGATGAAGGACTCATGCCTGAAATATTGACTCTCTTACTCCTCGGATGCTGCCTGACCTGCTGTGCTTTTCCAGCACCACACTCTCCACTCTGATCTCCAGCATCTACAGTCTTCACTTTCTCCTCCTAAATTTCTGCCATCAGTGCTGCCAAAGCAAATCCCTCAACATGAGCTCCAGACCCTCTCTTCAGACCACGTGAGGTGTTTAAATGTAAGATTGACCCATTTGGTATAATTTGCCTTTCATGGTCAGCCTGAGCCATATCCTCTTGCAACATTGTAAATTTAGGGAAGTTTGCAGTTGAGAAATAAGGACCAGGTGATGTGAAGAAGCCAGATATGTACGGGAAGTGATTTAGGGGTATGTGCGTGTCAGTAATTACAGATGTCAGCAAGATCAGTAGCCATTTTGTAACGCATTCTGCAGTCCTGAGAGTAAGAGGAGTTGATAGTTGCAGGTTGTATGTTTTGATTCATTCTAAGGTGCAACCCATTCTAAAAGATGAACGACTTAACAGCAATCTAGGTTTGTTCAATATATTGCATCAGTTGTATGATCTTTGGCTATAAATTCTGTGTCCTGTGATCCTATTCTACTAGCTACTTGACGAAGTAGCAGCGCTCTGAAAGCTTGTACTTCCAAGTAAGCCTGTTTGATTATAACCTGGTATTGTGTGATATTTTAACAATATTATAAGCAGAGGTGAATCCCCAGTTGATGCCCCAATATAATTAAGTAGCAATAAATATTTAATTAAGAGGATAATTATCACCTCATACCTTCACATAGACAAAGGTGTGCTCTTCTGATTTTGTGGATTTAATGTAACTGCAATCTATATTC
This sequence comes from Chiloscyllium plagiosum, assembly GCF_037043375.1. NCBI lineage: Eukaryota > Metazoa > Chordata > Chondrichthyes > Orectolobiformes > Hemiscylliidae > Chiloscyllium > Chiloscyllium plagiosum. The sequence goes on along the minus strand of NW_028270164.1, from coordinate 31,010,111 downwards.
TGTTCTTAGTTCTGAACACAGAAGACTGGTCCATCATTGTTTTCAGAGATAGACGTTTACCTTTGCAATCATGGTTAATACTCAAGAATTAGATTTTTTAAAAATATTTCTTTTGAACTCATTGAGTGTTTTGTGAGCTGAAATGTATCAAATGACGTGCTCAGCCACAGAAGTAAATTTATAAGAAAATATATTAAATACAAACTTCAAGATGGCAGCAATGGCATATGGTAGGTAGTGTTCAAGTTGCTGAGTCCATCTGCTCCAGGCCAGCTCTCCATCTCTCTCTCTCTCTCTCTCTCTTTCTCACTCTCTCTCTCTCTCTCTCTTTCTCCTATTTCGTCTATTTTTTTCCTTTTCTCTTTTCTTCATTTTCTGATGTCATGGAGTGTTGGTTGCAGTAGTAGTGGTACCCGGAACAGGAACGCGTGGTTGCAGTCTACCTGAAGCATGGACTCTTGGCAGTGTTATTGTTGCTGTACCCAGAGCAGAGAATCCTTGAGGCCCAGGACACCTTGCAGATGCCCTGGAGCTGTGTTTGAAGGCCCCTTGTACAGAAGATTAACTCTATTGACATAATTTATTTTTCTTTTGTAACTCAATCTAGCACTGGCTTGTGGTGACAAAACATCTTTCACTACCTTTCTAGATATATGTGACAATATATAACTCATAAAATTCAATGAAGGTGCGTATTACGTGTACAAAGTAAAGGCATTTTGAGAGATTGTGAACTAAATAAGGTTCAAGATATCATTTACTAATATATTAGGTTGGGAGTAGGTTAAAGTAAAACTTATGCATTGTGGATATTGTGAGCAAATCTAGTTAAACAGGAAGCTGCCAGAGAAAATCAAGTGAGGGCCATAAGTGACACAACACATAAATCTTTTACTTGTGGAAAGTTGGAATTCAGGAAGTGGTAAAATCTCAATTAGGTTGTCCCAACATTGTTTCTGGGGTTGATTTTAGATAACTTAAATTATTTTTATATCTTCTTTATAATTCAAAAGGCCAGAATTGGCTTGAAATGGCAGTGTGACCAAAACTGGATACAGGCTTTCGGATATTTTCTGATATATGTTTCATACAATAATGTAAGTATTTTCATTTTAGTCCTGAGAGAACACAGTTTCATACTCCATGTGTCTTTTTTAAGAGCAGCTTAGCACTTGGTTATAATTGATTTTTAACATTCCCCCATCCCTTTCCTGACTAGCAAACTGTGCTACTGTTCCTTCTCCTGCATACTGCTTGATTGGTTCATTGCTGCCCTATTAATGATTTTACATTTATCTAGATTAAAATCCACCTGTGAAGTATTGCTCCAATTACACATGATTCTGCTTTTAATTTGCTGGGTTTTGTTTCATCCTGAACAAGCTCAAATATTTTGCGATCAGTTAGTGATTAGTTAGATTTTTAATTGGTAATGGGTTGAAGGGTTATGAGGGGAAGGTAAGAAAATGGGAATGAGGAGGATATCAGCCATGATGGAATGGCTGAGCAGACTCGATGGGCAGAATGGCCTAATTCTGCTCCTATATTTGATGAACTTATGAACTTATGATCATCCTTGTTGAAGATATTTGTGTGCATGTGTACAAGGGAAAAATATATCTGTGGTTGCTGGCAGTATTGATCCTTTTAAAATAAATGTTAATCACTGTTGGGTCTGTGTAAGATGTTTACACAAATCGCAAAGCTCACTAAAATTCAGCATGAATGGCTACAAATCTTGGCAGTCTTACACTACAAAAATGGCAAACAAGAAAAAAAAAACTGGGGAAAGCAGCACTGTTTCACCAAGAAAGTTATTTTTCAGAAATAAGTCTAAACAGGATAAATGTGGTGTTACTCCAGAAATGTCTCCCATTGTTCCTTGGATTAAATGTTAGCAATGATGAAACTTCAGACCCCAGCATTGCCAACTTAATGATCAGAAATTTTAAATATGAAAATGTGGTTAGGCATGACAAACGGGAAAATCAGCATGAATGAAGTATTTAGTAGTATTTGTCAATTTAACAGTTATCTAAGGTCCGGCATTATTTGTAAATCTACAAAATTTACTTGCGTGCTCCACAAAAGTATTAACATTTTTGGCTAATCATTGCTTTCTTTAGAAAATGAGTGTAAATGTTTTTCATTACCCTGATTATTTCTTAGCATTGTTAACTTACTTTGACCAAAACTACCTCTCCAGCATACCATACTGTGTTTGAACTTCAATATTAAAAATACTGAACTGGGCATTGACATAAATCCTTACACTGAGTTGGCACTTGAATATTTTGATAAGGGAACATGTTTCAATGAGTATATTGTTAAATACACGTTTGTGGCCGTTGGCCACATAGTGATTCATGGGCGGCATGGTGGCTAAGTGGTTAGCACTATTACCTCACAGCACCAAGGTGGATTCCAGCCGCGGGTGACTGCCTGTGTGGAGTTTACAAATTCTCCCTGTGTCTGGTGTCTGCGTGGGTCTCCTCCCACAGTCCAAAGGTGTGCAGTTCAGGTGAATTGGCCAGGCTAAATTGCCCACAGTGTTAGGTGCATTAGTCAGAGGGAAATGGGTCTGTGTGGGCTACTCTTCGGAGGGTCGGTATGGACTGGTTGGGCCGAAGGGCCTGTTTCCACACTGTTAGGAATCTAATCTAAAATACACGTTTGTAGCTCAATTGCTCCGTGTTTCTTAATGGTTTCCTCTCAGAAGCAATCTGTTTCGTTTACTTTTTAAAACTTTCAGTTTCAAATTTGCAATGAGAGCAGAGAACAAGAACCGAGAAAAAAATAAGTTTGATTCAAGGTTTATTTAGTTCGATACAAAACATTAAAAGCGATCCAAATATGTTGGTTACATGATATGCGTTGTTCTTTCAATGACTACAGAGCAAACTAATCTAGACATCAGACACTCGGTTAAGGTACAAACACAAGTTAAAATTTCAAAGCAACAGATTTGCTCTTTGTGTCGATCAGACTTGTGCTCAACCTCCCCCAATTTTCAAATACATTCGTATTGAGAAGCTTGCAAAAGTCTATTTTTGAAGAAGATCCTTTCACATTTTAGCTGGAGACAGATTTAATCAGCAAAACCAGCCTGTCTGGCACCTTTGTTAACAGATTTCTCTGTGTGTAGATAGCATTCACTGGTACGACAGAAGACTTTGTATTCTAACGACGGTGCTGCTTTCGGAAGGTGTTGACCCAGACCCGAAGCTGCTGTTTCTTTTGCCCAGACCGGCAAAAACATAAGAAGTCAGCCAGCCAGTTCTCTGCCTGAAATTCCGGTCTAAAAACGCGTAAATGATCGGGTTCACGCAGCTATTAACGAAAGCAATACATGAAGCAATAGCCAAACCTCGGCTCACTACTGTCCAACAGGAGAGGTTGGCGCTGCGGAATTGCAAATACAGAGCGATCGTTTTGAACACGTTAAAGGGCAACCAGGACAAAACAAAAGCCGACACGATGGCGAAGACGATTTTTAGGGAGTTTTCCCGCCTCTGGATGGCTTTCATGCTGTGGCCGTAATGATTCCGCAGCTTGGCTAGGATGGAGCAGTAGCAGAACAGGATAATGATAACAGGCAGGACAAAGGTCAGGCTGACAGCAGTCAGATTGAACACTTGGAGGAAGGGGGAATCCGTGTCCTCTCTGCACTGGGTCACGTTCAGCTGGTCAGGTTTTCGAAAGTAGGCAGAAGGTATGGCCAGAAGCAGAGAAGAGAGCCAGATCATGACACTGATGGTCACGGCGTATTTCTGAGTTCTGATGTGCTTGAAGTCCCGTAGTTTCACAATGGCTAGGTATCGGTCAATGCTCATACAGGTGAGGAAAAAGATGCTGGAGTACCTGTTGACAGCGACAATGTAGCTGCTGATCTTGCAGAAGACACTGCCGAAGTTCCACTGATGATTGCTACTGGCTGATGCTGCCCAGAATGGCAAGGTGAAGACAAAGATTAGATCGGCAAAGGCCAAGTTAATCACAAAGGTATCCACCAGTCTCTTCCTCCTCCTCTCTTTGCAGATCATTACTAAGATGACAAATATGTTTCCCAATGACCCAATGATGAAGATCAGGTAGTAGAGAATTGAGATAGAGATGTTTAGGAAATGTAAATTCTGAGAAGGACAGATTCTTCCATCTGTGTCATCTACGTAATCTTCATACACCAAATAGAAAGGATCCTCAGAGAATGTATGACCGTCCTGCTCGGTGACTCCAGCTTCAGTGGACATTTCGGTTCTGGTTGATGCAAATTTGCTCTGACTTCGAAATAACAATGATAAGTTGTCAAAAGAAGGGGTTCAGCTGTTTTCTTGTGTTCATCCACACAAGTGACAACGGTGTACTCAAGGGTTTGAACTTGTGCAGCTTGTTTGCAGAAGTAGAGACCTGCTGAAGCATTAGCAGAGTATAGAGCTGAAAGCCTCAAAGTGCCCCTTTTTTATAGTGGTTTCAAGTTAACTGATCTGAACCTGTTTCCGATGTCAACATGCCATTGGCACAGGAAATAACAATAAATGATGAGGTTGGGGGCATGGGGAGGTTGGTGAAACACACTTAACTGCTTCAGCAGTTAACCAAGAGAAACAACACTGAAACACACATGCGCCATCCTTTTATAGATGTTTTAATAAAAGTTAAATCCTTATTTCTGTAAGAATACATTTTACAACTTCAGACAATGTGGTTCTTCATGCATATTAAAAATGGAAACACATATTTGATAAAAAATTTTGTCCCATTGTTCACAAACATCTCTGTTGCCCTCACCACACCACTGTCAGCTTGCACTTCCAATAAATTATGGTGCAAAAATGCCTTGAGCTGAAGATGCCGGGCAAAGTCTTATTAATGGTATACACCACAAGATATCATATTCCAACAAGATCAGACCCTCATCATATTTTTGTCATATCAAAGTTGGCCAAAACAACAAAATTCATCAAAACTGTACACTTCTATTCTAATATTTTAATTCTAAGTGTGTTTCATTAAACATATAATCAAGTTTGCTGAGATTTTTTTTTCCTTACAGGTCTACATTAGGGTATCTTGCAGGGTAGATATTATTAACTTGTCAACTGTAACAAATTAAAGAAACCCACATAAAAATGCTTACCAAAGCAAGTTTGAACATTCATTTAATTAGATTGTTCTGGTTTGATAAGCCAATTTTATACATCGATTATCAAGTTGGACTAAAATATACTTACCTTGATGTATGGGAAACATCAGTCATTTGAATAGATTAGCAAAGCTGGGATCATTGTTCTTAGAGCTGTATAGGTTAACGAGATTTAATACAGGTATTCAAAGTTGTGAAGGCTTTTGTCAGAGTAAAGAAGGAGAAACAATATCCATGGGCAACTGTGTCAGTAAGACACTGATTTAAAATTATTGGCAAAAGTGCCAGCAAATAGATGAGTTTTTTTTTCATGTAGCAAGTTGTTATGATCCGGGCTGCACTGCCTGAAAGGGTGAACAGTAAACATTTTTAAAGTAATGTGCAAAGAGCAGGGTGCTGAAGGTACTTGGATAGCTCTTTCAAAAAGTAAGCATATAAACATGGTGAGCTAATTGGTCCACTTCTATGCTGTAAAATTCTATGACATTACTCATACCTACTAGCTAATGTAGATCACTATTTCTGAAAATCACATAATGCAGAATTGAGCAATTCTAAAAACTCTGCAGTGCCATTAAATTATTTACAAAGCGGGAAAGTGGTAAACTGAAACCTTATGTTCACAGTTTATATTCATTAAAGCATCAATGCCCAAAAATAGTCATTTGTGGTTACTGAGTGCAACTTCAATTAGGCATAAACATGAACTTCATGTAACATGATAGTTTTCTGTTTACTTTCAAACACATTATAGGTCAGGTTGCCCTTTTTAGTACATAAACTAGATCTGCTTAACATTCCCATTTTATAATACAAAGAGTATTAGAAAATAATTTTTTAATGGATAAATTCATGTGTAATACATAAAATCGATTTATTTCTTATCTGAGTATTTTTTTCTCAACAAACAATCGATCAAATTGTAAATGTTAAACTCAATATATTAGTGATTACATGGGATATTGCAAAGGTCACTATCATATATCTGAGGAAAAATAAGTTAAAATGGTTTCTTCATGGAAAAAGACTGAAAACTGTCGAGAAACAAAGAAGTTTAAATGCTGAAATCTGCTAAAGCACTAATAACTAGTACAGACATACAACATTTAATGAGAAAAGCTGATGAATGTTGACCTTTATCTCAAGGCATTTGCAATACATAAGTAGCAAGTAATATTTCAAATGTACAATGCTTTGGCCAGACACTACCTTTAGTATTTTGCACAGTTTGGGACTTCAAACCTCAGGAGAGAGACTTTAGCCTTGAAAAGAGTATGAAACAAACAAAACTAAATTAAGCTGTGGTATGTTGTATCCAGTTAAAAATCACACATGGTATCATGCCTAGGAAGGAGCTGAGCTCTGAAAGCTTGGAATTTCAAGTAAATCTGTTGGACTATAACCTGGTGTCATTTTTTTTTACCTTGTCCACCCCAGTCCAATCCCAGCATCTCCACATCTGAAATAAGAATGGGAGAGAAAGAGATTGGGGAGGAGGAAGAGGAAGAAAAAGTTTAGGGAAAGATGAAGGAAGAAGTGGCAAGGGACATTGGCTTATTAAGCACAGCAATTTTTTCCTCACTGTGATGGGAAGGTGTTTTGTTTTTTGCTTCAATGTGGTGGCTGTAATGCATCAGATTTTTGTCACAACGGTGGTTGTACACAATATTTGGGTAGGGAACCAAAGGTGTGGGTCTGTCCCTGCTACTTTGTAGTTATGTGGGTGTTCTTGTTCGTTCGTCCAATAAGTTGTGGAGGAAATTGAATATTGGCTATCTTGCGCTGCCAATGAAATGGCTAATGGAAGTTGCCATTATTTAGGTGTAAGTGTATCGCAACATCAGGCAAGGAGCAGACGCACACAAAGTTGCAATATCTAAACATCACTGTCTGAGTTTGTCTCCTACCTTCTCTAAAACAGAACCTCACTATCAACCACTCCACTGAAAGACAAATGAAATTGTTGCATCAGTGCCACAGAAAGCTAAGCCTTGTCATTGCATTTCATCTCAAGCAGAAGGACCCTCTTAACAACATGATAGTTTTTGACAATGCAACATTTTAAGACCATGAGGTTTGTTTTCAGTCCAGCTCAGAAGCAAGTTAGTTCTGACAACACCAGAGTTGAGTTCAAAAGCAAGGTTTGCTTCTCGACTGGCAGTAGCTCAGGGCAGTTCAGGGAAATTGGTTGCCCTAGCAGAAGTATCTAGTTTGTGAAGGTTCCAGGGCAAGTTTGATAGAAATCTGGAAGCGGGTAGAACTGAGAAAGGTTAGGCTGTCAGATTTCTGAAGAATTCATGGCAGCAGACTCAGAAAACGTTGATTTTCTGTAAAATCTTCACAGTAAATGAGAAAGAACCTGGAAGAAGACAATTTGAAGTAGAAATCTAAAGAGCTGAGATAGAAGTTTAATTTCCTTTGAGGCTCTAAGTGATGGTGCTGGTAAACACGTTGAAACCTTTTAAACAAAAACAAAAATTGTTAGAAAAGCTCAGCAGATCTGGCAGCATCTGTGAAGAGAAATCAAAGCTAATGTTTTGGGTTCGGTGACCCTTCCTCAGAACTGATATACAGCATCCACAGTTGTTTTGGTTTTTATTGAAGCCATTTAAGTTCTTTCTAACTGCAACATATATGTATAGCTTGGTTTGCTTCTTGTTCTTTGAGTAATAAACTCGTGCTTTCTTTGTAAAGAACACCTGCAGCATCATGTAAATATCTTACAGTGCCTAATCACTCAGTTTTACTAACTTGATCTGTCTTGTTCTCTACCACCATCAACTAGGAACATAACACTAATAACTCAAAAGTATATTTGAATTTACAAAAAAAAGTCTTTCTAAACTGTATTCTGCAACTTTTGTGTAATAAACATATTCTATATTAAGAACATGTGCATCGACATGGAATGTATGAGGTTGAGAGGTAACTTTATAGAGGTTTATAAAATTATGAGGGATATAAATAGGGTTAATGATAGGTGTATTTTCCCTAGCTTGAGGTATTGCAAGACTAGGGGTCATATTTTAAGGAGAGAGATTTTAAGAAAGACATGGCGGGGATGGGGTGGGGTGGGGTGGTGGGAGTGGGGGGAGGCGGATGTTGGGTGGCAAGTTTTTTATTTAGTGTGATTCACTTTGTGGAATGACCTTCCTGCAATGTTTAAAATCATTTGGATAAGAACATGTACAAGATAGGTTTGGAGGGATATGAGCTGAAAATGTGTTGCTGGAAAAGCGCAGCAGGTCAGGCAGCATCCAAGGAACAGGAGAATCGACGTTTCGGGCATAAGCCCTTCTTCAGGAGTAAGCCCTTCTTCCTCATTCCTGAAGAAGGGCTTATGCCCGAAACGTCGAATCTCCTGTTCCTTGCATGCTGCCTGACCTGCTGTGCTTTTCCAGCAACACATTTTCAGCTCTGATCTCCAGCATCTGCAGTCCTCACTTTCTCCTTGGAGGGATATGAGCCAGGACCAGTCATGTGGGGCTAGTTTAGTTTGGGATTACGTTTGGTATGGATTGCTTAGACCAAGGATTTGTTTCCATGCTGTATGACTCTGACTGTAACTGACTGGGAGGATCACACAAGATTTAAAATTTTACTCAAATAAGTAAACTGAAAAAAGCATTGTTTAAATGCTATCATGGAGCAGCTCATACTCTAACTGGGAGAAATATTTCTTACCATTTGATTTTAAAAATGATGCAAAATTCACATCAGGATTGTACCATACTTTATTCCTTAAGTGGATACTTCATCCTCCACAAACTAGTCCATAGCTATTCTCAGCTCTCTATGGCTTGTTTACTTTTTCCCTTTTCAAGCCAAGTGACTCCTAATCTCAAACAGACTTTCACAATGAGAGTTACTTTGAAGATCCCTGCCTCTAACTGAGCTAGGCAACTCTTGTGGCCTTGATTAAATCCTCATGAACTTGCAGTCATTGAGTCACAGAGGTATGCATCACAGAAACAGACCCTCCAGTCCAACTCATCCATGCCAAACAGATATCCTAAATAAATGTAGTCCCACTTGTCAGCACTTGGCCCATATCCATCTAAACCCTTCCTATTCATATACCCATCCAGATGCCTTTTAAATATTATAATTGTACCAGCCTCTGTCAGTTCCTCTGGCAGCTCATTCCATTTATGCACCACCCTCTGTGTGGAAAAATTGCCCCCTAGATCCCTTTTACCTCTCACCTTAAACCTATACCCTCTAGTTTTGGACTCTAAAACTCCAGGCAACTGCCTTGTCTATTTATCCTATCCATGCCCCTCATGATTTTATAAACCTCTATAAGGTCATCCCTCAGCCTCCGACACTAGGGGGAAAAAAAACTTAGTCTCTTCAGCCTCTCCCTATAGTTCAAACCCTCCAACCCTGGCAACACCCTTATAAATATTTTCTGAACCCTTTCCAATCAGTGTGTGAGATTTCACTTGCCTTTCTTGTGGTCAATATAAAGAGAAATTTCACTGTTTCACATGTGGGACTACCTCGGCTCTCACTCTCTCAGACTTTTCCAGACTGTATCAATAAAGTTCTGGGATATCTTGGGAAAATCTGAAACATGATCACTTGTTCTGATTTCTGCAAAGTTGCCTCCATGGTAACATGAGTGTTTTAGATTAGATTAGATTACTTTACAGTGTGGAAACAGGCCCTTCGGCCCAACAAGTCCACACCGACCCGCCGAAGCGTAACCCACCCAGACCCATTCCCCTACATTTACCCCTGCACCTAACACTACGGGCAATTTAGCATGGCCAATTCACCTGACCTGCACATTTTTTGGATTGTGGGAGGAAACCGGAGCACCCGGAGGAAACCCACGCAAACACGGGGAGAATGTGCAAACTCCAGACAGTCGGTCGCCTGAGACGGGAATGGAACCCGGGTCTCTGGCGCTGTGAGGCAGCAGTGCTAACCACTGTGCCACCGTGCCGCCCACTATTCAGATAGGAATGATAATTAAATATTCTTTACACCCCCAACTCCATTCTATTTTGGAATTAAATAGATGGTTTTTAATTGATTAAAGCATACCAGTGAGAGTTAGGGACAAACAGTCTACACATAGTCCAGACACATTGTCCTGTTGTAGTCTACAAGTTGTGCAATGTGCACCTTCTTTTCAGTAAAGCCCCCTGCCTTATTCTTTAACAATCAAGGTACTCAAACTTGTTATTAGGTTGGATTCAGAGCAGGTTTCCTGACCCCCTTCATTCCACACTTTGCCTTAAAGTCCAAAAATGTAACAATCTTACAATCTTCATATTTGTAATTGGTCTCATTTGTTCCTATTTTAATTGTTTTTGGAGATTTAACAATGTAAATAATCTGAAACTTATTTCCCTTTCTGAGATTTTCTTTCTCTTAGGCCAGTCTTTATTCATCTCTATTTCTCCTTCTATACTTGATTTGACATATAATTCATTCCCTCTAATTTACTCACTCTCCTCAGAACATGTGCCATTCATTTCACAATATTCGATTGTGATTGATTATTTAAGGTGATAAACACATGCTTGCCTTGTTTCATCAGATTCCAGATGGCCACTTTATCAACATGACATAATCTGTACTTTCAACAACTTTCCGTGCAAGAACACATAAATCTTAACATTAATGTTAAATCTGACTAATGGTAGATGATATTAAGTGCTCTGCTACAGCAGAGATTTGATCTTTTTTTAGTGAGGAGGGGGGATGTTGTCCTGATCTCAGTGAGCACTATTATTTTATATGGTCAATGTAGGTTAGATGGTTAACCAAATTTTATGCATTTGTCTATCCCATTGTGTGCTGTTTGTGTCTGTCTTGTATTTGCTGAGTAGTGGGTGGGGGTAGGTTACACTTTACCATTTGAGGGCTTTGTTTGCATTGAATATGAGATGCGTAGTAAAATTGGGGGTAGCTAGTCAGTCAGTGGGGGTTTTAAACTCTTGTTTTGGGAGGATTTGAGTTGGAAGTTTGATTGATAAGCAGTGAGGCAATTTGACAAAGGTCCTATGGTTGGATGATTCAAGAGTACACTGAGTGTGGTTGTAGACAGTGAAACAAAGCTATGCATGTTAAGCAGTAAAATATTTAACTTGTGTTCAGATAAAGAGCACGCTGATAGAAATAGACAATAGACAATAGGTGCAGGAGTAGGCCATTCAGCCCTTCGAGCCTGCACCGCCATTCAATATGATCATGGCTGATCATTCCTAATCAGTATCCTCTTCCAGCCTTATCTCCATAACCCTTGATTCCACTATCTTTGAGAGCTCTATCCAACTCTTTCTTAAATGAATCCAGAGACTGGGCCTCCACTGCCCTCTGGGGCAGAGCATTCCACACAGTCATCACTCTCTGGGTGAAGAAGTTTCTCCTCATCTCTGTCCTAAATGGTCTACCCCGTATTTTTAAGCTGTGTCCTCTGGTTCGGCACTCACCCATCAGCGGAAACATGTTTCTTGCTGCCAGAGTGTCCAATCCTTTCATAATCTTATATGTCTCAATCAGATCCCCGCTCAGTCTTCTAAACTCAAGGGTATACAATATTATCAGAAAGGATACATTGAAGCCTTATAGAGTCATATAGTCATAGAGATGTACAGCATGGAAACAGACCCTTCGGTCCAACCCGTCCATGCTGACCAGATACCCCAACCCAATCTAGTCCCACCTGCCAACACCTGGTCCATATCCCTCCAAACCCTTCCTATTCATATACCCATACAAATGCCTCTTAAATGTTGCAATTATACCAGCCTCCACCACATCCTCTGGGAGCTCATTTCATACACGTACCACCCTCTGTGTGAAAAAGTTGCCCCTTAGATCTCTTTTATATCTTTCCCCTCTCATCCTAAACCTATGCCCTCTAGTTCTGGACTCCCAGATCCCAGGGAAAAGACTTTGTCTATTTATCCTATCCATGCCCCTCATAATTTTGTAAACCTCTACAAGGTCACCCCTCAGCCTCCGACGCTTCAGGGAAAACAGCTCCAGCCTGTTCGGCCTCTCCCTGTAGCTCAGGTCCTCCAATCCTGGCAACATCCTTGTAAATCTTTTCTGAACCCTTTCAAGTTTCACAACATTTTTCCGATAGGAAGGAGACCAGAATTGCATGCAATATTCCAACAGTGGCCTAACCAATGTCCTGTACAGCCGCAACATGACCTCCCAACTCTAGTACTCAATACTCCAACCAATAAAGGAAAGCATACCAAACGCCTTCTTCACTATCCTATTTACCTGCGACTCCACTTTCAAGAAGCTATTAACCTGCAGTCCAAGGTCTCTTTGTTCAGCAACACACCCTAAATCACATCTACTGCTCTGCCGTCATCAATCTTCTTTGTTATTGCTTTAAAAAACTCAATCAAGTTTGTGAAGGGCCTGGGCCCGAAACGTCGAATCTCCTGTTCCCTGGATGCTGCCTGACCTGCTGTGCTGTTCCAGCAATAAAGTTTCAACTTTGATCTCCAGCATCTGCAGACCTCACTTTCTCCTGTGAGACATGATTTCCCATGCACGAAGCCATGCTGACTACCCCAAATCAGTCCTTGCCTTTCCAAATACATGTACACACTGTCCCTCAGGATTCCGTCCAACAATGTGCTCACACAGAGGTCAGGCTCACCGGTCCATAGTCCCCTGGCTTGTCTTTACCGCCCTTCTTAAACAGTGGCACCACGTTTGCCAACCTCCAGTTTTCCGGCACCTCACCTGTGACTATCGATGATACAAATATCTCAGCAAGAGGCCCAGCAATCACTTCTCTAGCTTCCCACAGAGTTCTCAGGTACACCTGATCAGGTCCTGAGGATTTATCCACTTTTAACTGTTTCAAGACATCCAGCACTTCCTCCTCTGTAATCTGGACATTTTGCAAGATGTCACCATCTATTTCCTGACAGTCTATATCTTCCATATCCTTTTCCACAGTAAATACTGATGCAAAATATTCATTTAGTATCTCCCCCATTTTCTGTGGCTCCACACAAAGGCCGCCTTGCTGATCTTTGAGGGGCCCTATTCTCTCCCTAGTTACCCTTTTGTCCTTAACATATTTGTAAAAACCCTTTGGATTCTCCTTAATTCTATTTGCCAAAGCTATCTCATGTCCCCGTTTTGCCCTCCTGATTTCCCTCTTAAGTATACACGTACTTTCTTTATACTCTTTTAAGGATTCACTCGATCAATCCTGTCTATATCTGACATATGCTTCCTTCTTTTTCTTAACCAAACCCTCAATTTCTTTAGTCATCCAGCATTCCCTATACCTACCAGTCTTCCTTTTCACCCTGACAGGAATATACTTTCTCTGGATTCTTGTTATCTCATTTCTGAAGGCTTCCCATTTTCCAGCCATCCCTTTACCTGCGAACATCTGCCTCCAATCAGCTTTCGAAAGTTCTTACCTAATACCGTCAAAATTGTCCTTTGTCCAATTTAGAACCTCAACTTTTAGATCTGGTCTATCCTTTTCCATCACTATTTTAAACCAAATAGAATTATGGTCACTGGCCCCAAAGTGCTCCCCCACTGACACCTCAATCACCTGCCCAGCCTTATTTCCCAAAAGTAGGTCAAGTTTTGCACCTTCTCTAGTAGGTACATCCACATACTGAATCAGAAAATTGTCTTGTACACACTTAAGAAATTCCTCTCCACCTAAACCTTTAACACTATGGCAGTCCCAGTCGAAGTTTGGAAAGTTAAAATCCCCTACCATAACTAACTTATTGTTCTTACAGATAGCTGAGATCTCCTCACAAGTTTGTTTCTCAATTTCCCTCTGACTATTGGGGGGTCTATAATACAATCCAAATAAGGTGATCATCCCTTTCTTATTTCTCAGTTCCACCCATATAACTTCCCTGGATGTATTTCCAGGAATATCCTCCCTCAGCACAGTTGTAATGCTATCCCTTATCAAAAATACAACTCCCCTCCTCTCTTGCCTCCCTTTCTTTCCTCCCTGTAGCATTTGTCTCCTGGAACATTAAACTGCCAGTCCTGCCCATCCCTGAGCCATGTTTCTGTATTTGCTATGATATCCCAGTCCCATGTTCCTAACCATGCCCTGAGTTCATCTGCCTTCCCTGTTAGGTTCCTTGCAGTTTAATTTATTCGTCCTACCTTGTCCCTGCCTGCCCTGACTGTTTGACTCACTTCTGTTCTCAGCTGTACCCGTCTCAGATCGATCTCTTTCCTCACTATCTCCCTGGGTCCCACCCCGCCACCTTACTGGTTTAAATCTTCCCAAGCAGTTTTCGCAAATTTCCCTGCCAGTATATTAGTCCCCTTCCAATTTAGGTGCAATCTGTCCTTCTTGTACAGGTCACTTCTACCCCAAAAGAGATTCTAATGGTCCAAAAATGTGTATCCTTCTCCCATACACCAGCTCCTCAGCCATGCATTCATCTGCTCTATCCTCCTATTCCTACCCTCACTAGCTCGTAACACTGGGAGTAATCCAGATATTACTACCCTTGAGGACCTCCTTTTTAAATTTCTGCCTAACTCTCTGTAATCTCCCTTCAGAATCTCAACCTTTTCCCTTCCTATATCGTTGGTTCCAATGTGGACAATGACCTCCTGCTGGCCCCTGTCCCCCATGAGAACATTCTGCACCCTCTCTGAGACATTCCTTGATCCTGGCACCAGGGAAACAACACATCATTCTGCTTTTTCTCTGCTGGCCACAGAAACGTCTAACACAATTGATCTCTTGGAAGCTGGCATATCCTTCGTTGCATTAAAGCCAGTCTCAATACCAGAAACCTGGCTTTTTGTGCTATGTTCCCCTGAGAATCCATCATCCCCTACATTTTCCAAAACAGCATACCTGTTTGAAATGGGTATAGCCACAAAAGACGCCTGCACTAGCTGCCTACCTCTCTTACCCTTCCTGGAGTTAACCTATCTATATGATTGTATCTGAGACTTTCCCCCCTTCCTATAACTGCCATCCATCACATACTGTTGCTGTTGCAAATTCTTCATCGCTTCTATCTGTCTCTCCAACCGATCCACTCGATCTGATAAGATTCGCATCCAACAGCATTTATGGCAGATATAATCTGCAGTAATCCTTAAACTCTCTTTAAACTCCCACATCTGACAAGAAGTACATATCACTGCAAAGGCCATTTTTGCTCCTTCACAATCTACAGACCCAGAAAATAACACTGTCTTATTCCTCTACAAACACTGCCCCAGGTTAAATTAAGAGCTATGACTTATATTTTAAGTTTAATCAAGAGACTTATCTCCAAAAACATATAATCAAGAAAGAATCCACTATACTCACTACTGCAGCCTTTCTCTTGGACAGACTTAAAACAACAAATAGCTTATCTGATTCTGTGCTGTGAACTTCGCCAACAGTTCCTCCAAGATTAGTCGTGAATTTCATTGTTTGTTAATTTTCCCAGATGCACTCCGATGTCCAGCGATACACGAAATCAAACAGCAAAGGCGGTAACTGTGCAGGTTCTCTCTCTCTCCTGCACTGTCCTCACCATGTGCTTCCTTTGTCTGCTCTTCTCCCTTTTAAACTGCTGTTGTATCTTTGCTTTTATTATTTCTACCATTATTTTATTATTTCTATTATTTTTATTCTGTGGACGTTCTTAATATGTCTAAATTTCACCTCTGCATTGGGGGCACAATGTGGTTATTTTAAATGTAGAGCTGTTCTCAATCTTCCCTTTGTTCAGGCTTCAGATTCTTGCTGAAGCAGAGATCCACAGGCACTAACAAACATAGTTGCTGTACTCTCTTTAAAATATGCTTTGCAACAAATAGTTTCAGCAGTTCTGGAGCTTGTGTTTTTCAAATGAAGTTCTAATATTAGCTGACCTTTCATTGCAGTGTTCTTGTTAATTCAGGCAATTTGCACTCTTTTTTTTGTTTCTGCTGCTTTTTTTGTACTTTCTTGATTTAATTGCAGCCCCGATGTTCTGTCAATTGTTGACAGCGGCAGCTTAATTTTGAAAACCACAACTTTGCAGCTAGGCATCCTGCTCAGTGTACTTCTCTTTCTCCCTGTTTTTCTCTACAGGGTACTTATTTTGAGCAGAAACAGAAAATGATTGTCTACACGATGTTATAAAATGACACATGGCTTACTAGGTACCTCCATTTGCTGATCTCTGAGGAGATCTGCCTTCATGAGGCAGGTATTCATGAAGTTAAAAATTGCATAACACCAGGTTATAGTCTAACAGGTTTATTTGGAAGCACTAGCTTTTGGACAACCACCTGATGAAGGAGCGGTGCTCCAAAAGCTAGTGCTTCCAAATAAACCTGTTGCATTATAACTTGGTATTGTGTGATTTTTAACTTTGTCCATCCCAGTCCAAAACTGGCACCTCGAAGTTATGGTATTCATGAAATAATGCTCTACAAGCCAAACCGTCAGGCAATGTCTCTGAGCAGAATATCTTCATCTTAGGAGAGCCAAAGGCCTAGTGGTATTATTGCTAGACTACGAATCCAGAGACCCAGGTAATGTTCTGGGGTCCTGGGTTTGAATTCTACCATGGCTGATGGTGGAATTTGAATTTTAAAAAAATTCAGAATGATGACAATGAAACCCATTGTCAATTTTTGGGAAAAACCCATCTGTTATTAATGTCCTTCAGGGATTTTTATATCTTGTCTGGCCCACATTTGACTCCAGATCCACAGCAATGTGGTTGATTCTTAACTACCCTCTGAACAATTAAGGATAGGCAATAAATGCTGGCCTTACCAACGATGGCTATATCCTAGGAAATGATTGAAAAAAGGCAATTTCTTTTAACCTCTGGTTGCTGCAAGGGAAAAAGTGAGCCCATAATAAGGGAATCATAGTGTCTTTATATAAGACTTCATGGATTAAATAGTTTTTCATTATTCAACGTGATAATACAAATAATTGAATTGTCTTTATCTTCAAATACAAGAGAAAGACCAAGAGAAGATCAGACTTACTTTCCACTTACACTAAGTCTTGTTCCTATTTTCAAAGATGGCATGAAAATTAACCAAATTGGAAAAAATGTTGTAACTGAATTTCAGATTCTCAAACCAGAGCAAGCTTTACAATGTTCCTAGTATGTTACATCTTGCAAGACATTGCTATTGAACATTTAGATGAGAACAGCAAAGTTGAAGGAGCATAGCCACTCACAGGCAATAGATTGGTTCTTCCAGGGAAGGCTTCAATTCAAAACTGTCTCAAGGATTGGTGCCAAGGGTGTGGTGCTGGAAAAGCACAGCAGGTCAGGAAGCATCCGAGGAGCAGGAAAATCAACGTTTCGGGCAAAAGCCCTTCATCAGGAGCTTCGGTGGAGAAATAAATGGGAGGGGAGTGGGGATGGGGGGAAGGTAGCAGAGAGTGCAATAGGTGAATGGAGGTGGGAGTAAAGGTGATAGGTTGAAGGGGAGGGTGGAGTAGATTGGTGGGAAGGAAGATTGACAGGTGGGACAGGTCATAAGAACGGTGATGAGCTGGAAGGTTGGAACTGGAGCTGGGAGTTGGGGTGGAGACTTTAACTGGAATGGGCATGGCAGTGGGGGGGGGGGTTGACGTCATTAGCGAAGTGATGTTCACCCTGAGGTTCTGGGGGTTGGGGTGGCAACAGTGGGATCCGTGTCGGTGGTGTCCATGGAGGGTGCGCGGCGGTGTCACCATTGTCATCACCCCGCACCCCCCCCCCCCCCCCAGAACCCCGGGTGAACATCATTTCCGCAAATAACGTTGCCCCCACTCCCCCCACTACCATACCCACTCCAGTTATAGTCCTTGTCCCCACTCCCTGCTGAGTTTTCACCATCCCCCCAGACCTCCCCCTCACTGAGGACAAACGATCAGTCCTCAGCAAAGGCCTTACCTTTATCTCCCCTGTCCACACATCAATGAATTTAGTACGCATTGCGACATTGAACACTTCTTCCGCCACCTGCGCCTGTGGGCTTATTTTTTCAATCAAGACTCCCACCCAATCTCTGAGGACCCGTTCGCCCGCCTCCAACACACCCCATCCACCTGGACACCCCGTGATGATCTGTTACCCGCCCTCAATCTCTTTGTTTCCAACTGCTGCCAAGACATTGACCACCTCAACCTGCCCACCCCCTCACACATTCCAACCTCTCACCCTCACAATACGCAGCCCTCCACGTCCTCTGCTCCAATCCAACCTCACCAGCAAACCAGTGGACAAGGGGGAGGGGGTGCAGTGGTAGTTTGGCGCACTAACCTCTACACCGCTGAAGCCAGGTGCCAACTCGAAGACACCTCCTCCTACCACCCCCTCACCATGACTTCACCCCCCCATCACCAAACCATCATCTCCCAGACCATATACAACCTCATCGCCTCAGGAGATCTCCCACCCACAACTTCCAACCTCATAGTTTGGAACGCCACACTGCCCGATTCTACCTCCTACCCAAGATCCACAAGCCTGACTACCCTGGCAGACCTATCGTCTCAGCCTGCTCCTGCCCACCAAATTATTCTCCACATACCTCCATACTCGCTGAAAAATGTGTTGCTGGAAAAGCGCAGCAGGTCAGGCAGCATCCAAGGAGCAGGAGAATCGACGTTTCGGGCATAAGCCCTTCTTCATACTCTCCTATTCCCCCTGTCCAGGAACTCCCTACATATATTCGACGCACCACCCATGCCCTCTACTTCGTCCAAGACTTCCGTTTCCCTGGCCCTCAATGCCTCATCTTCACCATGGACATCCAGTCCCTATACACCTCAATCCATTACGACCAGGGCCTCCAAGCCTTCTGTTTCTTTCTCTCTTGCCGTCACACCAGTACCCTTCCACTGACACTCTTATTTCGTTGGCTGAACTACTCCTGATCCTCAACAATTTCTCCTCTGAATTCTCCCATTTCCTCCAGATGAAAGCGGTAGCCATGGACACCCGCATGGGCCCCAGCTATGCCTGTCTCATTGCCGGCTACATAGAACAGTCTATTTTCCGCAGTTACGCTGGCACCACTCCCTGCCTTTACCTCTGCTACATCGATTATTACATCGGTGCCACCTCGTGCTCCCACGAGTAGGTTGAACAGTTCATCAACTTCATCAACGCATTCCACCCTGGCCTTAAATTCGTCTGGACCACCTCTGAGACCTCTCTCCCCTTCCTGGACCTCTCCATCTCCGTCAACGGTGACTGATTCAACACTAATATTTTCTACAAACCCACAGACTCCCACAGCTACCTGGATTATGTCTCCTCCCACCCTGCCTCCTGAAAAAAATGCTACCCCTTATTGCTATTTCCTCTGCCTCCACAGTATCTGCTCCCAGGAGGACAAGTTCCACCACAGAACACACCAAATGACCTTCTTCCTTAAAGACCGCAATTTCCCCTCCCACGTGGTTGATGATGCCCTCCAGCGCATCTCATCCATGTCCTGCACCTCTGCCCTTGAATCCCACCCCTCCAACCGCAACAAGGACAAGAACCCCTCCGGTCCTCACCTTCCACCCCCACCAACCTCCGTATACATCGTACCATCCTCCGCCATTTCCGCCACATACAAATGGACCCCACTACCAGAAATGTATTTCCCTCCCCACCCCTATCCGCTTTCCATAAAGATCATTTCTTCCATGACTACCTGGTCAGGTCCACACCCCCTAACAACCCACCCTCCTGTCTTGGCACCTTCCCCTGCCACTGCAGGAATTGCAAAACCTGCGCCCGCACCTCCCCCCTCACCTCTATCCAAAGCCCCAATGAGACTGCCTCATCCATCAAAGTTTCAGCTGCACTTCCACACGTTTACAGTATCCGTTGCTCCCGATGTGGTCTCCACTACACTGGGGAGACAGGACGCCTACTCACAGAGCACTTCAGAGACACCCACACCAATCAACCCTACCGCCACATGGCCGACACTTCAACTCCCCTTCCCACTCTGCCAAGGACATGCAGGTCCTGGGCCTCCTCCAACGCCATTCCCTCACCACCCGACATCTGGAGAAATAATCCCTCATCTTCTGCCTCGGGACCCTCAAACCTCAGGGCATCAATGCGGATTTCACCAGTTTCCTCATTTCCCCTCCCCCCACCTTACCCCAGTTCCAACCTTCCAGCTCAGCACTGTCTTTCATGACCTGTCCTATCTGTCAATCTTCCTTCTCACCTATCTACTCCACACTCCCCTCCGACCTATCACCTTTACCCCCACCTCCATTTGCCTATTGCACTGTCAGCCACCTTCCCCCCACCCCCACTCTTTCACACTTATCTCTCCACCCCCAAGACTCCCAGCCTCATTCCTGAAGAAGGGCTTTTGCCCGAAACGTCAATTTTCTTGCTCCTCAGATGCTGCCATATCCGCTGTGCTTTTCCAACACCACAATCTTGACTCTAATCTCCAGTATCTGCAGTACTCACTTTTGCCTCAATGATTGATGCTTTCACTGTGCTTTGCAATTGGTCACAATTGTCAATTGAATTCCCTTTAAAGTAGGGAACTAATGAGCACCTCTTTTTCACACTTAACTGATGTCCATTCCTACCCCCATTCTGGACTAGGTAGACCCCTTCCCCTTCCTCTTGAAGTCTACTTCACATTCCCTTCCTCAGGACCAAGTTACTAACCCACTTCCCCGGACCCCACGCCCTTCAGCCCACCACTGGAACAGGTCCACTGTCCCAGAACTGGACATGATCTCCTGTAATCCTACTCGACACTGTACCAGCTGATTACATGGTGCTGATCTCACCTGATTCTACTTCCTGGCACCCTACACACTTGGCACCTTGCACTCCTGGCACACTAACGTCACACTTGCCTAACTCTGGACTTCTAAATTTCAAAGTCAAGGTGTTGAGTGCTGTGATGAAGGGGACATTGTTTGCCCTCCTCTGACAGCTCTGCAGTAAAAGGGAACTGTCAGAATGGAAGTATGACTCTACATCTGTGCTCGAACCCTGATTGGAATCTCCTCTCAGAAAGACAAAACATTGTCATGCTGTAAAAATGAATGGTGTGGCATGAGGTTGCCACTCCCCCAGCCATTCATGACATTTGAATCATAGAATCCCTATAGTATGGAAACAAGCTGTTTGGCCCAACAAGTCCACACCAACCCTCAGAAGACTAACCTAGCCAGATCCATTCCCCCACTCTATTACTCTACATTTCTCACAACTAATGCACCAAACCTACACATCCCTGAACACTAGGTGCAATTTAGCATGGCCAATTCACCAACCTGCACATTTTTGTATGTGGGAGGAGCCCTGAGAACCTGGAAGAAACTCACACAGACACAGGGAGAAAGTGCAAACTCCCCACAGACAGTCGCCCGAGACTGGAATCGAACCAGGGTACCTGGCACTGTGAGGCAGCAGCATTAATCACTGGGTCACCATGCCGCTGAGAAGATGATTTATTTGAGAAGATGAATTATCTATGCCACGTGTCTCAATTCACAAACAATAGCACTCCATTTGGGTTTGCAGTTGGAAGAATCAACTTTATCTCGACCATATGAATTGGTAATGATCATGGTGTATTAACCATTCTAATCATTGTTAATCTATCTGCAGTCACAGTATGGTTGACAATATCATCCTCATCAAAATGTCCCCATTTCTTTGTTGAACTCAATGTGACTGTCTTTGCTTAGTTTCACTTTTAATTGTCCAATTCTATGAGTCATTCACAATGGCTTCTTTTTCTGCTCTTGTACCATTAGGCAGTCAATCCAGGTAATATTTTATAAATTCCTACTTTGTAAATGGAACCAGAATGACTCAAGATTGAAATACAGACCGACACTAATCTCACGCCTTTAATGCGTTGTCTGAGCTGATATGTCACCTTTTTTTATGAACCTTAAGTTATTTCGAGAATGTGACTTAAAAGAATTTCTGAGATTTAAATATTAATGAACCGAAACCTGAAATTTATTCCAAAAGATGAAAGACTTAACAGCAATCTAGGTTTGTTCAATATATCATTTCAGTTGCATGACTCTGTAATCCTTTGCTATAAATTCTGTGTCTTATGATCCTGTTCCACAGCTACCTGATGAAGAAGCAGTGCTCTGAAAACTAGTGCTTCCAAATAAACCTATTGGACTATAACCTGGTGTTACGTGATTTTTAACTTATTTCCCAAAAGTAGGTCAATTTTTGCAGCTTCTCTAGTAGGTATATCCACATCCGGAATCAGAAAATTTTCTTGTACACATGTAACAAATTCCTCTCCATCTAAACCCATAACACTATGGCAGTCCCAGTCTATATTTGGAAAGTCAAAATCCCATACCATAACCACCCTATTATTCTTCCAGATAACTGAAATCTCTGAAATTTGTTTCTCAATTTCCTGCTGTCTATTGGAGGGGGGGGGGGGGGGGGGGGGAGGTGGTGGTGGTGGGAAAGCGGTTAGCTATAATGCAATGCTAATGAGGTGATCATCCCTTTCTTATTTCTCAGTTCCACCTAAAAAACTTCCCCGGATGTATTTCTGAGAATATTCTGCCTAAGTACAACCGTAATGCTAACCCTCATCAAAAACACTCCACCGTCTCCTCTCTTGCCCCCACTCCCCACCCCCTTTCTTTCCTTTCTATAGCATTTGTAACCTGGAACATTAAGTTGCCAGTCCTGTCCATCCCTGAGCTAAGCCTCTGTAATTGCTATGATATGCCAGTCCCAAAATCCTAACCGTCCCCTGAGTTCATCTGCCTTCCCTCTTGCATTGAAATGAATGCAGTTTAATTTATCAGTCCCACATTTTTCTCTGTTTTGTTTCTGCCTGTCCTGTCTTTTTGACTTGCTCCTTTTCCAACTGCACCAATCTCAGTCTCTTTCCTCCCTATTTCCCTGGGTTCTAAACCCATCTCCACTTCCCCTCCCCCCTTACTCATTTAAATCCTCCCGAACATCTCTAGCAAGTCTCCCTGCCGGTATCTTAGTCCCTTTCCAATTCAGGTGCAATCAGTCCTTCCCGCACAGGTCACATCTACCCTAGAAGAGATTCCAATGATCCAAAAATGTGAATCCCACTTCCATACACCAGCCCCTCAGCCATGCATTCATCTGCTCTATCCTCCTATCCCTAACTTCACCAACTCATAGCACCGGGAGTAATCCAGATATTACGACCCCCGATGATCTCCTTTTTAAATTCCTGCCTAGCTTTCTATATATTCCCTTCACAACCTCATTCTTTTCCCTTCCTCTTTTATTTTTTCCAATGTGTACAATGACCTCCTGCTGATCTGTCTCCCCGTTGAGAATATTCTGCATCCTCTCTGAGGTATCTTTGATCCTGGCACTAGGGACACAACACATTATTCTGATTTTTTGCTACCGGCAGCAGAAACATGTCTGTGTGTCTGATTTTAAAAAGTCCTCTATCACAATCAATCGCTTGGACGCAACTCTCATTCCATTCGGTCCATTCTCAGTACCACAAACTTGGCTGTTCGTGCTACATTCCCCTAGGAATCCATCACCCCCTATATTTTCCAAAACAGCACACTTGCTTGAGATGGGGATAGCCAGAGGAGACTCCTGCATTACCTGCCTTCTTCTCTTACCTTTCCTGGAGTTAAACCATCTACCTGAATGCATCTGCAGCTTTTCTCCCTTCCTATAACTGGTATCCATCACACTCCCTAGCTCTTGTAAATTCTTATTGCCTCTAACTGTTGCTCCAACTGATCCATGCGATTGGATAGGATGCAACCAAAAACACTTCCCACAGACATAATCATCAGTATCATGGAAACTCTCCCTAAACTCCCACATCCAATAGGAAGAGCACATCACTCTACTAAAGGCCATCTTTGCTCCTTCACAATCTGCAGACCCAGAAAATAGCACCGCCTTATCGTTCTAAAAAAAACTGCTCCAGGCTAACTTAATACTTATGGCTTATGTTATTAAAATTTAATTGAGACAGATCTAATAAAATATGTAATCATGAAAGAACCCACTCCACTCACTATTGTACATTTACAGCAAGGCTACACTTAAAAAACTCTGCACTTATCTGTTCCTGTGCTGTGAGCTCTCCTACACAGGTTTCTCCAAGGTCAGCTGTGAATTTTGATATTTGTTAATTTTTTTCTCAACGCACTCTGATATCCAGAGATACTTCAACTCAAACAGTAAAGGCAGTAGCTGTGCATATTCAGTATAGATTTCTCTCTCTGACCATGTGATCAGTACCTTTGACTGTCTTCCTCTTTAAAGTGCAGTTGTTTTTATCTTTTGTCCCTACTAATGTCAGGACAACAGATTTCTTTTGATTTTCTTTTTCCTTTGTATTAAAGTGTAGTTGTGGCCATGACATTAGAAATGGATATTCCCTTTCATTAAAAGTCAGTAGTTTTCTTAATTTGGAGGCACAATAACTCTTTGAAGGAGAGAAGGTATTTTTCTGTGCAAAGATATTGAATGCAAAGTCATTAAGAGATGAGATGGTACACCACAAGAATGGTTCTTGTAATTTCTTCAGAATTACTTGTGGGAAGGAGGCTGCTTGTCTTTTTTTTTGATCGATATTTCTACCAGATCTGATTTCAGATATCTATTGTGATTTGAAATTGTTGCTTGTTCAAAAAAAGAAGCAAATCATAGCATAAGTTAGCAAATTAGTTTGTCTAACTGTGGGGCATGGGCAGGAATTGAGTTCAAGAATTCAAGTGGTTTATAAATTTTAAATACCTGCCTTTGCACATAATTTTTTTTAAAAAATGAATTACAGTGCAAAGTAAGTGAAACAAATCTAAAAGTACACCACATTAGGTTATCCTGCCTAATCCAAAGACCTGCATGCAAAGATACAAATGATACTTTAATCAAACATGGATCACAATCTTAAGCATAATTATTTCTTGTTAAGATTTTAACTAATTATGCACATATAGAGTAATGAATAGCCCCATACATATTCCAGGTAGTTAACAATCCAACTGAGGTCAAATCATTTGACTTGTTATTCTAAAATCTACAAGCAACAAAACAATATTAGTGGTGATAAATATTCATTGGATGAATTTTGCATTCACCAAGGAGTGAAATTAACACTTTTCGTTAAGGCACTCAGTATTAGTATCAGATAACACAAGGGTTAAGTAGGTGTATTGAAATGTTAGATGTAGTTAAAGCTCCATTTATTCCACCTCAGAAATGTACTTTATCCCTAATCTTGAAATACTTCGCATTTTATGCATCCTTCTGTTCCGAGCAATCTTGTGGCCAAAGAATAATATTGGTAGTTTACCACAAATTAACATTGTGCCATTAGGAATAGGATTAAAACCATTCAAGTTCATTTCAGAGAAGATTCTATAAAACTTAATCCTATATAGTTATCTGGTCTACCAACCCTTAGCTACAGTTTACCTATTATTAAATAATTTTAGGTTAGAATGTAAGTTATTGGGGATAATACTGAAAACAGCTCATATAACAATTCTTTCTCATTTGTGAAAGGTGATTTTCAAGCTTTCTTTTTTAATTCAAATAATGTTTCATCAAAATTCTAAGTCAATGTTGTTTCGGTAAAGCCACTTTTGTCAAATTATCATCACAAATAATTATTAAATCATCAGAGTGTTAGGACAAGGAATAAAATAAAGGTTTACATAATCTGTATCAATTGCTTTCATGACTGTCACATCTGAACATATTAGCATATCATCTTAAAAATATTTAATACACAATTATATGACAAAAAATTACTGATTGAGAAGTGTGATAGACTTTACTGAAAAGAGCAGTCAAATGTGATGAAAGAATTGACAGAACTGAAGGTGTGGTCAAATGATTTTCAACTGAAAGACCAATAGGGTGCTTTCAACAGAATTGATATAAATCAATTAATTCATTATTGAAAATTACAAGTTCAATATTTTTAATCGGTGTATTGATTGGTTCAAGTTTTGAAGACGTACAAAACACGTTGATAAATACAATAGCTCTTGGATAAGACATGCCATCTTATGCAGCATCTGTTATAATTGTTCTCCTCAAGGTTTCTTTGACTTTGATAAACTCTGGCACATTCTCGTTTCCTTCCAATTTTTGTTCCTGTTCATACTTTTGAAGAAAAGTGAAAATAGTTTTCATAATTTTTTTTTGTAATGCCATAAAACTAAATTATTGAAGACATTAAAAATACATGTATATGATAGATGTAGGATAGATACAAGCTCCATTAACATGACCTCAACCAAATCATTGCTGCCTGCAAATTCTAACCAAATTACTTTCACTTCCAATTCACTGACATATGTTGGCTCATGGTCTTGCAATACGTCAATTTTAAAATTCTCATCCTTGTTTACAATTCCTTTCTTGACCCCCTCATCTCCGAAACTTCTCCAGCCAAAAATTCCAAGATCTCTGTACTCTTCCAATTTTGATTTTGTTCTGAACCCTGCTGTTGAGTTTCTTCCCTTACCTTTCTACTCTCTCTTCTCCTTTGTCACCCTTCAAAAGACAAATGCATGCCAGAACATTACATTAGAAGTATTTCAGAAGAGGTTTAGTAGTTTGATACCTGAAATGAACAACTGTCATATAAAGATATGTTGGAGAGGTTGGGGCTCGTTTCAATTAGAGATTAGAACAGTGAAGAGTGACTTGATTGAAATGTGTACTTCAGTTATACATGACATTGGTCAAACCATATCTCAAATTCTGTGTGCAGTTTTGATTTCCGTATTTAAGGTAGGATGTAAATGCAGTTAACAGTGCAAAGGAGGTTAACTAGATTGATACCTGGAATTAGTAGGTTGCCTTATGAGTTTATGTCAAGATTAGAGTGGTGCTGAAAAAGCACAGCAGGTCAGGCAGCATCCGAGGAGCAGGAAAATCGATGTTTTGGGCAAAAGCCCATCATCAGGAATTGGGCTTTTGCCCAAAACATCGATTTTCCTGCTCCTCAGATGCTGCCTGGCCTGCTGTGCTTTTCCAGCACCACTCTAATCTTGACTCTGATCTCCAGCATCTACAGTCCCCATTTTCTGCCTTATGAGGTTAGGTTGGACAGGCTGGACTTGTTTTCATTGGAGTTTAGAAGAACTATCGGTGACTTGACAGAAGTGTACAAGATTCTGAATGGTGTTGACAAGGTGAATATGGAAAGAATGTTTCCTTGTATGGATCAGTCTAAAACTAATGGGTACTATTTTAAAAATAGGGGTCACCATTTTAGGGACAAAGATGCAGAAACTATTTTCTCTGAGGGTTGTGCAACTTTAGAACCCTCTACCTCATTAAGCAATGGATGAAGGCTCATTAAATATTTTTAAGTCAGAGGTAGATAAATTCTTGTGAGGCAAAAGAATCAAAGATTATCAGGGATTGATGGGAATGTAGAATTTGAAACGTAAATAGATTGGCCGCGATCATATTGAATGGTGGAATGAACTTGAGGAGCTGAATGGTCTACTTCTACTCCTATTTCATACGTGCAAATATTCCTTCCTAACTTCTGGTTCTCATGTTCAAAAAACACCAGGTTGCATTTATAAAGGGCATTGAACATAGTAAAAGTTTCAAGATACTGTCGAGGATTATTATAGTACAAATATTGGCACTGAGCAACATGAGATATTATGGCAGATGACCAGTTTTCAAACAATGTTAAAGGATTAAAGAGAGAAAAAAAAGGCAGAAGGAGGGAATTCTGGAGATTTGAAATATGGCACTTTAAGGCAAGACCACTGGTGAAGTGATTTAAATGAGGATGTACACAAGGCTCCAATTGGAGGAGCACAGATGTCCTTGAGGGTTGTAGGACTATCACAGATAACAAAGGGAGGGAAGAACAAGGCCATGAGGAGTTTGAAAGCAAGGATGAGAATTTTCAAATCAAAGTGTTTGTTTGATTTGGGTCATCTTCTTTGTCTTTGGTTAAACTTAAAATTGTTTATTGTAAGCAGCAGACAGAATCTGAGGTTATGAGGTAGGAGCGAGAGGAGGAAGTTGAAAGTGTGAGACAGAGTGACACAAAAAAAAACACAGATTTATCCATACATTTCAATTTTAAATGATTGTTGAGAAAGTAGATCTCAGTTTTACCTCAGTTTTCAGCAGGATGGTAACTGTTACTTTCCACATTAAAGGGTAATAATTTGTGATAATGGCAATTATAATTGTGAAGAATATTTACATGGATTTAGTGTTTGGTTTTGTACTGTTTACTTTCCTTAGATATTTCTATCCTGTGGTTGACACCCTGAAAATACTGTACTACGTTCTTTCTAATATCATCTATATTGTAAGAAAGGAAGATTCATTCAAAATTGAGTTGTAAAATAACTCCTCGGGGAGACTTGTGAATATCTGGAATTCTCTACTCCAGAGAATTGTGCAGATGAGATCATTGTAAATATTTAAAGATCTAAATACATTTTTTTGGAATATTGAGGAGTTGAGGGCTATGACGTGTTGGCATGAAAGAGGAGTTGTGATATGGAACAGATCAGCCATTATCTTATAAATGCTGGGCAAGCTTGAAGGAACAATGGCCTGTGCTTGCTCCTATTTATCATGTGCTTACATTTGCCATAGGCCTCAGACGTTTGTTTCTTTGAGATGCAGATGGTACTAGTGAGGTGATCCTTAATTGCTATGCCTAATAAGGTGGCATGGTAGCTCAGTTGGTAGCACTGTTGCTGCAGAGCACCAAGGTCCCAGGCTTGATTCCAGTCTTGGGTAACTGTTTGTGTGGAGTTTGCACATTTGCCCTGTGTCTGCATGGGGGTTTGCTCTGGTTTCATCCCACAATCCAAAGATGTGCAAGCCAGGTGAATCGGCCATGTTAAATTGACCATAGTGTTAGGTGCATTAGTCAGAGGGAAATGAGTTTGGGTGGGTTACTCTTCTGGGAGGGTCGGTGTGGACTTGTTGGGCCAAAGGGCCTATTTCCACACTGTAGGGAATCTAATTGCCCTTGAAAAGATGGTGAGTTACCTTCTTGAATCATTGCAATCCATTTATTATAGAAAACCGCACAATGATGTTAGGGAAGGAATTTCAGATTTTTTTGACCTAGTTTTAGTGAAGCAATGGCAATACATTGCTAGGTCTGGTTGGAGGGCAAATTAGGTATGTTTGATGCTGCTCCTGGCATGTCTTGCACTCTTCATTGTACCAGCATTGATCCCCTGGGTTTGATGGTAATGATAGAGGGCGAATGTGCCAGGTCATATGCTTGTAGATTGTGTTTTGTACAATACTACTACTGCTGCTGATGGTCCCCAGCACCTCATGAATGCCCAGCCTTGGGTTGTTGTTCATTTGAAGTCAGCAGCACAGAACCTGCACATAAATTGGCAAATATACCAATTTATGTTCAATACCCAAGAGCATATAACAAATCAAGAGAATCTAATAATATCCTTTGAAACTTTCTTTGCAAATTTCATGCAAATTGAAAGACAAATTGCAGAAAGGGAAAAGGTGATTCAGTGCAACCAATCTGTTCCTTTTATAGATTGTTAAAAAAGTATTTTCAGTGATGTATTCTTTTTGACTGCTTTCACAATTTCAGATTATGTCAATTAAGTTTGGTCAATCTGGGATCAATATTTTTCTCTTCTTATATTGCTCACAGGCTATGGAGCGTTGATATGGAGGAGCCAGTGTTGGACTGGGGTGGACAAAGTTATAAATCACACAACAGCAGGTTATAGTCCAACAGGTTTATTTGGAATCACAAGCTTTCAGATGATGAAGGAACAGCATTCTGAAAGCTTGTGTTTCCAAGTAAGCCTGTTGGACTTTAACCTGGTGTTGTGTGATTTTTAGCTGTGTGTGTTCCAAACTCCTCTCTATTTATGTTTTGAATCTGTGCATTTCTAGGGTTATCCAATGATCACTTGCCTCTCTCCTATTTTGAATTCTTGTCCTATTCTCCTCAGTTCTTTGCAGCTTCCACATGCTGTTTTTCCTATTGGGCTCCAATATCTGGGTTCCACATTTCAAAGGCAAGCATTTCATTCTCTACAATCCAGAAGCATCACTTCCATACACTCCTGGAGGTGCAGAGACCAGGCAAAAAGCAATGTCATGTGTAACAATATTCTGGCTTTAAGAGGTGTGTTTTGTCCTATTTTATTTTATGAACAGAGGTTGAGACAGAGGTACTGAGTGCTCTGCTTCAAGCCAATAAAAGTAAACAGCTTGTGAGGCCTTGGGAATTTTTTAAAACGTTGGAACAATAGAAGCAGCCTAAATGGATGGAGTCAAGCTCCACAGAACTAGGATTTTTAATTTGGCTTTCATTAGCTCTTGGGGTTGTAAAAGCTGCAAAATCTATCTCTCTGCTACAGCTAAAAGCTTGGGTTCTTTTTGTGCTGCTAGAATTGCATGTGAGACAATCCATGTAACTGAATTTGCTTTTGCCAAGGGTGTGCTTATGATATGTTTCTATATTGGAACACTCAGTGAGTAGTTTGTTATTTTGTTAATTATTTCAATAGAGTTACAGTTAAGCCAATTCTTGGCACTTGCTTGTAAAATAAGTAAAGTTAGGGTCTAGGCTATCCCCTTGACACAGAACGTAGAACATAGAACAATAGAGCAGAGAACAGGCCCTTCAGCCCTCAATGTTGTGCCGACCTGTGAACTAATCTAAGCCCATCCCTCTACACTATCCCATCATCATCCATGTGCTTATCTAAGGATTGTTTAAATCTCACTAATGTGGCTGAGTTAACCACATTGGCAGTCAGGGCATTCTATGCTCTTACTACTCTTTGAGTAAAGAACCTGCCTCTGACATCTGTCTTAAATCTATCACTCCTCAATTTGTAACCAAGCTCCCCCGCACAAGCTGACATCATCATTCAAGGAAAAAGACTTTCACTGTCTACCCTACCTAATCCTCTGATCATCTTGTACATTTCTATCCAATCACCTCTTAGCCTTCTTCTTTCCAATGAGAACAGACCCAAGTCTCTCAGCCTTTCCTCATAAGACCTTCCCTCCAGACCAGACAACATCCTGGTAAATCTCCTCTGTACTTTTCCCAATGCTTCCATATCCTTCCTGATGTACACCAGAACTGCACACAATATGGAGAAAGTGAGGACTGCAGATGCTGGAGATCAGAGCTTAAAAATGTGTTGCTGGAAAAGCGTAGCAGGTCAGGCAGCATCAAAGGAGAATGAGAAACGCGTTTCGGGCATAAACCCTTCTTCAGGAATGAGGAGGGTGTGCCAAACAGGCTAAGATAAAAGGTAGGGAGGAGGGACTTGGGGGAGGGGCGTTGGGAATGCGATAGGTGGAAGGAGGTTAAGGTGAGAGTGATAGGCCGGAGATGAATGCAGATTTCTCCAGCTTCCTCATTTCCCCTCCCCCCACCTTTTCTCAGTCCCAACCCTCAGATTCAGCACCGCCTTCTTGACCTGCAATCTTCCTCCCGACCTCTCTGCCCCCACCCCCTCTCTGGCCTATCACCCTCACCTTAACCTCCTTCCACCTATCGCATTCCCACCACCCCTCCTCCATGTCCCTCCTCCCCACCTTTTATCTTAGCCTGTTTGGCACACTCTCCTCATTCCTGAAGAAGGGCTTATGCCCGAAACGTCGAATCTACTTCTCCTTTGATGCTGCCTGACTTGCTGCGCTTTTCCAGCAACACATTTTTAAGCTCTGTACACAATATTCCAAGCACGTCTGCACTAGCGTTTGGTATAGTTGCAGCATGATATTACAGCTCCAGAACTCAATCCCTCTACCAATAAAACTTAAAACATTGTATGCCTTCTTAATAGCACTATCAACCTGGGTGGCAACTTTCAGGGATCTATGTACATAGACTCCAAGATCCCTCTGCACATCCATACTACTAAGAATCTGTCCATTGACCCAGTATGCTGCCTTCCTGTTATTCTTCCCAAAGTGAATCAGCTCACATTTATATGCATTGAACTCCATTTGCCACCTCTCAGTGCAATTCTACAGTTTATCCAAGTCCACCTGCAATGTGCAACATATTTCCACACTGTCTACCACTCCACCGACTTTAGTGTCATCTGCAAACTTACTAACCCATCCACCTGTGTCTAAATCATTTATAAAAATAACCAGCAGCAGTGGTCCCAAAACAGATCCTTGTGGCACACCTTAGTAAATGGACTCCAGGCTGAATATTTCCCATCAACCACCACTCACTGCCTTCTTACTGAAGGCCAGTTTCTGATCCAAACTGCTAAATCACCTTTAACCCCATGCCTCTGCATTTTCTCCATCTGCCTACCATGTAGAACCTTATCAAAGGCCTTACTAAAGTCCATGTACACCACGTCAACTGCCCTCCCCTTACCTACATGCTTTGTCACCTTCTCAAAAAGTCAATGAGGTTTGTGAGACAGGACCTGCCCTTGACAAAACCATGTTGACTATCTCCAATCAAATTGTTGCTTGCTGGATGATTATAAATCCTGTCTCTCGTAATCATTTCCAAAACTTTAATACAACAGACGTTGTCTATCATTACCTGGGTCATCTCTACTGCCCTTCTTGAACAGGGGCACAACATTTGCAATCCTCTAGTCCCTGGATTAAACCTGTAAACAATGAAGACTGAAAGATCAAAGCCAAAGGCTTCAACAACTCCTCCCTAGCTTTCCAGAGAATCCTCAGATAAATCCCATCCGGCCCAGGGGACTTTCACTCCTTCTTAAATTGATAACACCTCTTCCTTACTAACCTGGATCCTTTCTCATCTAATATCTCATATCTCATTCTTATCCTTTATAATATGCTCCTTTTCCTAAGTGAAAAGTGATGAGAAATATTCATTTAGCACCTCTCCGATCTCCACAGGGTCCACACCACAATTTCCCACGTCTGTCTTTGACTGGCCCTATTCCTACTCTAGTCGTCCTTTTGTTCTTCACATACCTGTAGAAAGACTTGAGGGTTCTCCTTTATTCTACCTGCTAAAGACTGCTTATGTCCACACTTGCTCTTCTTAACTCTCTCTTTAAATCTTTCCCAGCTAATCTATAACTCTCCATCGCCTCATCTGAACCATCTCATCTTATCATCACATAAGCCTCCTTCTTCCACTTAACAAGAGATGCAATGTCTGTAGTAAACCAAGGTTCACTTCCTCCCTGTCTGACAGGGACATACCTATCAAGGACATACAATATTTGTTCCTTAAACCAGCTCCACATTTCGATTGTCCCCATTCCCTGCATTTTGCTACCACATTCTATGCATCCTAAGTCTTGCCTAATCGCATTATAATTGCCCTTTCCCCATCTATAACTCTTGTCTTGTGGCATGTGCCTGTCCCTTTCTATCGCTAAACTAAACATAACCGAATTATGGTCACTTTCTCCAAAGTGCTCACCTACCACTAAATCAAACACCTGGCCTGGTTCATTACCAAGCACCAGATCCTCGCCTCTTGTCGGCCTTTCGACATACTGTGTCAGGAGACCCTCCTGCACACATGGGACATAAACTGGTCCATCTGACGTACTAGAGTTATAACAATTCCAGTCATTGTGGGGAAGTTAACGTCCCCCATAATGACCACCCTGTTCCTTTCACTCCAACCCAAAATCGTTCTGCGATCCTCTCCTCCACATCCTTGGAACTCTGTGGAGGCCTATAAAAAAACTCTCCTCTCCTGTTTCATACAACTACAGTAGATGAGTCCTCATCAAAAGTTCTTTCAACCGCCGTTAATAGTCTATGTACATAGATCCCTGAAAGTTGCCACCCAGGTTGATAGTGCTATTAAGAAGGCATACAATGTTTTAAGTTTTATTGGTAGAGGGATTGAGTTCTGGAGCTGTAATATCATGCTGCAACTATACCAAACGCTAGTGCAGCCTTGACTAATAAGGCCACACCTCCTCCTCTTTTACCGCCTTCCCTGATCTGAATGAAAGATCTAAATCCTGGAACCTGCAACATCCATTCCTGACCCTGCTCCATCCATGTCTCTGAAATGACCATAACATCGAAGTCCCAGTTACCTATCCATGCTGCAAGCTCACCTACCTTAATTCGGATACTTCTGGCGTTGAAGTAAACACACTTCAAACCCAGTTTGCTGTCTGCCAGTACATTCCTGTGACCATGAAATCCTGTCCCTGTCTTCCCTACTCTCATCCTCCTGTGTACTGGAACTACAACACAGGTTCCCATCCCCCTCCTGAGCTAGTTTAAACCCACCCGAATAGCACAAGCAAATTTCCTATCCCCTCTGGTTCAAGTGAAGATCTTCCTGTTTGTGGAGGTCCCACCTTCCCCAGAATGAGCCCCAATTATCCATACACCTGAATCCCTCCTTCCTGCACCTTCCTTGCAGCCACGTGTTCAGCTGATATCTCTCCCTATTCCTTGCCTCGCTATCACGTGGCATGGGTAACAAACCAGTGGTAACAACTCTGTTTGTTCTAGCTCTCAGCTTCCACCCTAGCTCCTTGAAATCCTGCTTTACATCGCTTTCCCTCTTTCTACCTATGTCATTGGTACCTATGTGGACCATGACTTGGGGCTGGTCTCCCTTTCCCTTCAGGACCCCAAAGACATGATTGGAGACATCATGGACCCTGACACCTGGGAGGCAACACACCAACCATGACTCTTGTTCGTTCCAACAAACCTTCTAACCCTGTAACTATTGAATCCCCAATGACTAACACTCTCCTCCTTCCCTTCTGTGCAACAGGGATAGACGTGGTGCCAGAGACCAGCACCCCACTACATGTCCCTGGTAAGTCATCCCCCCCCAACAGTATCCAAAACAGTATCCTTGTTTTTCAGGGGAACATCCACAGGGGATCCCTGCACTGACTGTTTTGAGGGGGTTTGGTTTGGTCCATCACAAATTTCTTAGCAATGCATCCCAAGAAGGCTAAAAAGGAGAGCGAAGTTATTTTCCCTGAGGATAGCAACAACAGCCCATCCCTACTGACAAAGGCTTGATAGAGGTGATGTGGAGGTCAGCAACTATTGGTAGATCATGAGAACCTGGTTTCAGTGCTCCAAATGGATGAATGATCTGATGCACTCTGTCGGAGTACGTACCATGGTGTACTCAATAATTTAAGGTCCTGAGTATGAGTTAGGATTATAAGGCTTTCTCTGGGTCTCAGGCATCTTCATTAGATATCCATACACAATCAATGTCTGTCACTCATTGCCGATAGCACTGTCACACCATTAACCATAGTGGTACTTCCTCTCACAGATCTGCCTGTTTTCACACTTCAGACATAAAAGATGCTTAAAAACTCAGCAGCTCATTCATGATCAGGTCTCTGACCTTTCATCACAACGCAGAGAAAAATAGCTTTTCGCCAACATTTTGCATCAGACACAACCATAAATGATGGTCTTTTGAATTGAGTCTTCTTTTGAATTCAGCTCTACTTGCCTGCAATGGTCAGTTTTGCTTGTGTTGCTGCTTTGCTTGGCCAGGCTTCACCCCTAACAATAGATGTGTTTAACTACAACAAGCTAGATTATGTATAATTGCAACTTCTCATAAACTGATCAATATTGTTAAGTTTCACCCCTTACACAATATGCATTTAGATACATAAAGCAGACTGCATATGACTGAGACTGCTCGTGAGCTGATTGATCTGGTCAGATTTCACCCCTTATATTTCTGCAAGAAATGGCTTGTTTGTGAAAGAGCCAAGTTAGTGAACTAATTTGTACTATCACATCTTGGAGGAAGTAGTACATCCCACAAATAGTACACTGCCTTGTAGATATTGTCAGCTTTATGAAAATATAGGTATGAAATTAAATACAATAGTTGTGCAAAACAATTTGGAGGTTCAGATGCATAGATCTTTAAAATGTCATGAACAGGTGCAGGAAATAATCAAAAAAGCAAACTGAACATTATTTTCTAAGTATCAGTCGCATCCTCTATAACAGATTCTAGCATTTTCCCCACTACTAATGTAAGGCTAACAAGATATGTAGTTCCTATTCTTTCTCATTCCCTTCTTATCATGGAGTGGCATTTGATAGTTTCCAACCCAAAGGAATCATTCCAGAATCGATAGAATATAGGAAGAAAACCATTATTTCATTGGCTGTCTTAGCAGCCACCTACTTTGGAGGACTTAATTGTAAATGTTTAACCCATGGTTGGGGACCTGAAGTTTTGCCTCCTATCCAAATACGTTCTCCTGTCCACCCTTCTAGAAATCTTGGTGGGCACAGAACGTTTTACCCCCATTATTTCTGTATCATCACAGTCAACATGTCTCCTGTGCACAGTTCACAAGTTTACTATTCTTCTATTTCTTCCCCTAATTAATTTATTTGACCACCCTTCTGCTTTCTCTCTATTTTCATGTAGATTCTTTTGTTTTGACCATTAATTGTATACTTTTGATACATTGATATGAAACCCTGGCTACAATTTGGAAGGCCTTTCATATTTGCATCAAACTTGTTAGTCCTCAATTTCATGCTTTGGTTAAATTGTAAAATTTCTCAAGAGTCAGTTAGTATTCAAGATCCTGAATTAATGGCAATAGTGTTCATGTTGCCCAACCAAATCTGCATTAGCTCATGTTAGGGTAGGGTACAGATGTAGGGGTTCTGCCAAGAAAAGCTAAGCAGCTTCATTTGGAGTATAAGTTAGAGGAAACTTGAAACAAGCAAAACATGTTTGAACCTGATGAGGTGGGAGAAAGTTACTGAAATAATGTTCAAATAAACTTAAAGTAAAATGCTGATTAAAAATTATAAATAATTTAAATGGCCAGGTAGAGTTACATGGTCACATGGCATGGATCAGCAGTGTTGAACCTCCACAAGAATCTGACAATGATACAGAGAGTGTTGGAAAGGAATATCTCACAGGCCCTATCTTATTAAACACATTATACAATAGGGCCACCCAATTGTGGTTGCATTGTTGATTCTTAAATGAAAAATGAGTAAGAGGCATATCCTCACTGAACATGTTGGACTGGATTTTTGCGGAGGATGGGTGAAAGTTGAAATCAGGAAACAAACTGATGCAACTGACTGATCTCCTATAATAGGGGTCCTCCCCATCAAAGTTTCATTCAAGGGAGAGTTGGAGTTGAGCCTGCCATCTCCAGAAACAGTCCCATGGTGACCACTGTGATGTTGACCATGCTGGCAGGCTACAATGCCTGACTCCATTTCCTGGAACATTGATCCAGTTTTAACAGTAAATGTAATACCCTCAAACTCCCACTTCCCTCCCCTCAACCCACCAAACCATGCCCCATCCTGCCTCATTTTCTCTTGCCTCCTCCAAACAAGCAGAGGGTTAGCTGTCAGAACTACCCCTCGTAGTTCTCAAACAACAAGGGACTATTGAAATCACAAAAACAAATTGCTATTATTTTCTGATGGCCTGTCTAATTGACTGTTGCTGTTCTACATTTGTAATATCTCTGGCCATTTATTGTAATAGACAGACTACACAATATTTTCACTAGTTTTAAAAGCATAAGAGCATGTTTCCGAATGAGAAAATTACTCTCCAAAATTACACAATGCTGATCAATGTAATAATGATGTAAAGGCCAGCTTAGGTTTGTGGCAGAGCTGTATTATTAATCACTGCATTGGAAACACATGTATCTTCCTATAGCATCAAACTATTGAAGCTGAAAGATCAGATATTTTGTTTCATATTTTAAAGCCTGTAAATAATATTTCCAGGAGCAGGTTACTGTTTTCCTTGGTTCTCCACTTTGGACTGGGGTTCCTTTGTCGTTCATGCCTTCACTGAGGGGCAGCGTATCACGTACACATATGTTAAGGGCTCAACTCCATGTAGGGGTAATATATTGCCCATTCACCTAACATACACATCTATGTTATGTGAACATAGCTGGCAGAATGCTACATGCAGGCTAGATACCCAAACCCTTATCGAATGGCAGTGAAAATAGCTGGACATGTGAATGATTGGTGGGAATCCTGGAATCGGATTCCGCTTTGTAGTGTTTCTGAGTCGACTTGAGTTGATGAAAATTTGGGCCATTATCTCAATTGTCACGTTTGCATGACATAAGAACATAAGGGTAGGAGTTTGGCTGAAGGCATATCATAACCATGAGTCAGAACCCTGAAGTGCTATAGACATTTCTAACTTGTACTTCCAAACCCTGAACCTAACTCTAATCCTCATTTGTTCACTCTGAATCTTAGCAGCCAGCTAGCTAGTAAACTAGACAAACAGGAAAAAGGACAAATCTTTCACTCTGAATGCTGGAATTTAATACTGGTTGAAGGGATTGCAACTAATCTACAAAACTAAGGATTTTGAAATCAAATGGTCAAATTCCAAAGTAAAGATTACCAATAACCTCCACTGCAATAGTCTCAGCATTCTACTGTCTTCGCAAACAATTCAGAAGTTGATCTGTAAATCTATTTTTGTAAGTTTTATCTTTTATCAGTTAGTTCTAATCTGTGTTGTGCTATTAATTCTTTTTATGTTTAGTAACCAATTAGCACAATCTTCATTAACTCAAGAAAGCTTGATTAAATTGATTATTTTTAAATTCATTTGGCTGGAGAAAGGCATCCACAAGGAAAGGAATTTTTTTTATATTGACCTTGTTGTATCCAACTAGGGGGACAGGTTGAGCCACTTCATTCCTCCTCACCTGAGAAATTAACAATTTAGGGTGTTCTGCCTCAAACCATTACAAACTGGGGGCCTCAGTCAGCTCTGGAGGTACAAATTGTGGTGGTCTCTGGGATTTAGATCGACATGTGAACAACATTAGAGTGTGCACATTGTTACTTTGTAAATTTTTTTTAAATGCAAAACGTTTTCTTCAGTTTGCACTGCCACAACATAGAATTGTCTGCAATCGATGTAAGAACTCTTGAGTAGAATTAGCGAAAGTTACTTCTGAGGAATCAAAGATTCTGTTCCTTGAACAGTTAAAGCATTTTGTACAGCATTTGGGATTAGGATTTCACCTGAGCCAGAAAACCCAAAATTTTAAAAGATGACAGTGACAGTGAAACAGAAATATTAAAATTGGGGAAATAGCAATCAGGATTTCATGAAAAAGAAAAGGAAAAAGAAAGGCAAAAAGGAAAAACAGAAATGGGGAAAAAACAAGGAGGAAGAGACAATTTAAGGAAAGTGGCAGGAAAGGGAGTTTGAACTAAGACAGCTGAAACTGAAAGACAAGAATGCTAGGATTTCTTTTTATTCATTCAGTGGGCAGCACAGTGGCTCACTGGTTAGTACTGCTGCCGCAGAACATCAGCAACCAGGGTTCGATCCCAGCTTTGGGTAATGGTCTGCGTGGAGTTTACATGTTCTCCCCCTGTCTGTGTGGGTTTCCTGAGTGCTCCGGTTTCCTCCCACAGTCCAAAGATGTGTATGTTAGGTGAATTGGCTATGCTAAATTGCCCCTGGTGTTCAGGGATGTGTCGGTTTGGGGATTGGTCAGGGATAAATATAAGATAGTATGGGAACTGGTGTGGTGGTTTACTCTTCAGAGGGTCAGTGTGGATTTATTGGGTTGAAGGGCATATTTTCCACACTGTATGGATTCTATGATTCATGGGATGAGGGTGTCACTGGCTAGGCCAGCACTTGTTGCCCATCCTTAATTACCCAGAGGACAGTTAAGAGTCAACCACATCACTGTGGGTCTGGTGTCACATGTAAGTCCAAATCAGGTAAAGATGACATTTCCTTCTCTAAAAGATTAGTGAACCTGATGGGTTTATCTGAAAATCAACAATGAATTCATGGTCATCATTAGACACTTAATTTTAGATTTCTTTTATGGAATTCAAACTCTCCTTAGCCGGATTTGAATTCAGGTCCCCAGAACATTACCTGGATCTCTGGATTAACAATCTAGCATTAATACTATTCGGCCCACTTTATAAAATCTCACGAGTATGGCTTGCTCAGACTTGAGGGTGAAAACAACTTGGTTTGCACACAGAATTCATGAGTTTGATGAGACAGAGGTAGAAGCTCCTTTGATCTCTTCAAGCAAGTAGCAATGCAGCTAAAGTGGCCATTTCAACATGATTTCTGCAGTGTGATCTCTCAGGAAAGCACAAAAGCTTTGCTCCCTTTTCCTGAGAATAGTGCCATTGATTATGATGCAGTTAAAAAAAGGTAATCTTAAGTGCACCCTAATTAGTGCTGGAGACATGCCATCAAAAGTTCCATACCCTCAGGCAATGGTTTGATTAGATGTACCTGAAATTGGAAAAGCTTAATCACATTGTTTTTGACCAGTGACAATGGACACTTATGAAAAGCTCAGTGAACTATTTATTTTTGAGGAGTTCAAGAACTTCATATCCTTCCCAATAAGGATGCATTGTGAAACAGATTCACTGGATTCAGACAGGCAGCAACTCTGGCAGATAATTATGAGCTGGTCCACAAACCCCTATTCCAGAAGAGAACTTTTCCGAACCATCCCAAACCAACTGGAAAGGCTAGAGTTGGAACGAGTTATAGTACCCATGTGAGAGGCAGAAGTGCTGGGATAGGGATGAAAAGTATCATGCAGAGATGAAAGATGAGGCCAAGTAACCTGTGCCCAGGAGAATGATAACTGCAAGAGAAGGAATCAATTTTTAAATTAAGCTTGTTGCAACCAATCGAGGGAATGAGTGAATAAAGGGGAGCTAGTTCATCCCAGCCTCACCCAGGAGGTTGACAATTTGAGGAATCATAATAAATTGGGGAATGTTGGCAGGTGCCTGGATTCAATTTGGAATGGGCATTTGAAACTGCACTGGATGGGCTATGCTTCATGTTTCCAATAAACATCACAAATCATCAAATATAACAGTGCACACTATAGTAAATTAAATGTATTTTAATTCTAAAAATTTTTACAAATGTTTATTATTGTTTTTAAACCATAAAAGTGAGCATGATTCGAAAACTCTTGCTGAACCAACACAGTTGGTTTGACTTGAGATATGGCCAGTTTAGTAAATGATGGCCAATATTTGCAAAGTTAACATATGCATGTGCGATACAGTTGTCTGCATTGTATGAGTGCACACAAGTTGTTTTCTAACAAAATGTATGCATGTCTGTAAATCTGTGTCATTGTAGCCACACTGGTGTTTGTCACCAAATTCTATTGGACAATGTTATCATTGAAACTGTGGTTGATGGTGGACTAATGAGATCAGATCAAAGCATACCTGCTCCAGTTTCTGATATCTTTTCTTTAGCTCCTCCTCAAAATCTGTTTTTGTTTGCTTCGCTTTTTCCTGCTCTCTCGGTAAGTTACATTTTCGTTGTTCCATCACCTGTTGTAGTTCAGGTTTATTTTGTAGAACAACACCTCTAGGAGAAGGAAAAGGGAGAGATTGTCTAATATAGACTTTTCTTCTACAGCATTTTACATGTCAATGGTCCATCAAAATCCAAAGTCTAATTTGTTAATTCAAATTCAAGTTACAATTTAAAGCTGTTAAGTTCTCCTGTTCTGTTAAGAAGGGCATTTAAATGGTAATCGATATAAAACAATGAGCACATAATTCATACTTGCCAGCAGCACTGCTCAATAGTAACACGCTTGCACATTATAAATTTATTTTATTCTTAGATGATTCACCAATTCACCGGAACCGCACCCAGTTGCACTCGATGATCAGTTAGATAAACACTGCTACCAGGCAGTTGTGCACTGTATTTCACCACTGGCATTATGTTTCCAAGTGTTACTTTTATGTCAATTCAATTTTTATGGTTGATTAGCAATTTTGTTCTGCAAAATTAATATTAGTTATATAGATCAGTGATAACTAGTTTCTTTCTTGACAGGCAAGGAACCACTAAAGATACTTAAACAAATCATTGTGCTACAACATGTATAGACCCTTCCTATGAATTTTCACCACCAATCTCAAATATCTATCCAACTGAATTCTTTAGCTGTTTGCTTTTAAAATTTTATGTAGATATTGGATGTTGAAAAGCACATTTACCCCTCCAGAAAATATCTTTTAAAAAAGCTACAAACTATTTGCCAAATTTTTGCAACACAGTTTATCACTATAGTTAAAAACTACAGATTAGTGAGCTTTAATTTTCAAGCTTGTGAGTTTAATTGAAACACAGTATTATAGTAACTTAAATTCATATCAGAGGGTGCATCCTGAATATTGTGCATAATATTAATCACAAAGGTGTTTCAGTACTGAAAAAAGCCATTCAATTGCATTGTGTATGCACTAGCTCTCCAAGTGAACATTATGATTTAGAATCATTTTTCTGTCTTTTCTCAATGCCCTTGTACATTGCTTCTATTCAAGTAACTATCCAATACCATCTTGAATGCTTGAATTGAACATTCCTTCACCACATTTCCAGGCCATTCAATCCAGCATGTAACAAGTCATAGAGTCATAGAGATGTTCAGAATGGAATCAAATCCTTTGGTCCAACTTGTCCATGCCAACCAGATATCCTAAATTAATCCAGTCCTATTTGCCAGCATTTGGCCCATATCCTTTCAAGCCCTTCCTACTCC
Source organism: Chiloscyllium plagiosum (assembly GCF_037043375.1). Classification (NCBI taxonomy): domain Eukaryota; kingdom Metazoa; phylum Chordata; class Chondrichthyes; order Orectolobiformes; family Hemiscylliidae; genus Chiloscyllium; species Chiloscyllium plagiosum. Next base: position 30,967,434 of record NW_028270164.1, on the reverse strand, counting down.
TGCACCCATCCAGACCTGTTTTAAATGTTGTAATTTTACCAGCCTCCACTAACTCCTCTAGCAGCTCATTCCATACACTCACCACCCTCTGGATGAACATGTTGTCCCTTAGGTCCATTTTAAATCTTCCCCCTCTCACCTCGTTGTGTGGAAAAGTTTTATTCTCATTTTACTCTTGCTTCTTTTGCAAATTACTTTAAATCTGTGTCTTTTTACACATGATCCTTTTATGAGCAGGAATAGTTTCTCCCTATCTACTCTATCCAGCCCCTCATTATTTTGAAAACTTCTACTAGAGCTAGGGGCCTTCATAGGTGAAGGAATGGATATCAGTGAAGGAAAGATGGCATTAACTATCAAAATCAAGGAACACAGAACTCTGGAGGCTTTGCAGAGCTGAATGATGTGAAACTCTCGGTGTTGCCATAAAATGAATGAATACAAGGATGAGAATCTTAAATTGGAATGATACTGGGGAACAGAACTTCTCGAGGACAGAGTGCTGATTGAGCTATGGACAGCAGTTTTTGATGAATTACAATTTACACAGTTTGGATACTGACTAGGAGAGCATAGAATAACTGAGACTGGAGGTGACAAAGACATGGATGAATGTTTCATCAGCAAAATGGCTGAAGCACTTTGAAATTTGGTCTTACATCTGACCTGATGAGTGCAAGGTGAAAAGCTTTGACAATAAGTCCCTATCTTCAGCAATACTGTAGGTTCAAACTATTTGATTCAATGGAGCACTTATCTGGCAAATTGTGGCTATATTTTAGAATTTATGTGACAAAGCTGCATGTAGTTAGAGCTGTTTATGGGAACCACATGAAGCAAGCTTAGGTTAGTCTTGAAGTTGTGGTTAATAACATTCATTAAACTATGACTGATTTCTATCCACAAAATTACGTTCAGTTTTAGGAGTGGATCATTTAGCTTTTATGTAAACCATTTGTATTAGCTTTAAAACTTAATTAATAAAGCATATGGATATATGCCTTGTGAAGGTTTGTAAACTCCTGACTGAGTTTAATTCTATTGTTTAAGTTTAATTTTCAACACTTCAGATTAAGAATGTGCTGTAGTCACAAATTGGCTAAGAGGGAAATGTGGTCTAAAGGTAGTGTACTTATTTTTAGATTAATGTTTTTGACATAAAATTTTTCTCTCATCCCTTAAGTTAACTTTTCCCTTTGGCAAATAGTAATCTGAGATTTTATACCTCCCAGGTAAAAAACTAAATTATTTATGCTGTAGCATAGTAATAGATCAATGGATTTGAATTAGCATGATCTTGCATGTTTTATATTTGAAATACTTAGTTGTCTTTTTTAAAAGCTGGTGTCTCAGTAGGTATTTGTGGTAAAGCATGCTGTGTTTTCTGGATCTGTATATCAATAACATTTTTTTGTACATGGTATGCCCCAAGAGCTTTACCAATTAGCTGTTAGCGTTTTACGACACAGTTTGGGTAATCTTTCACATTTTATACATGACTCTTATTTAATGATGTTATTTCTTCATGCCTTTTGCAAATCCAGCAAATTGCTGGCATGTTGTGATCATTTGACTGATAATTCTGACTCAGCACAAATAATTCCAGTTTTTAAAATATCTCTTTAAAACACAAGTTATTGGAGGAAGTCACTTGGGGGGAAATGATGACTTTTTTTCTTTATCGATTAACTATTTTAATATAGGGGAGCAGGGCACACAATAAAATTGAAATGTGATCTTCATGTGATCTTTGAGGCCCATCTTTTGGTTTTTTAGCTGCTCCTTTCATACTGACTGCATCACCTAGTAAATTAGTCAAGAATACCATCTCTCTCTCTGTCTCTCTATTTTTCCCTGTAACCCCTGCTCACCAGCTAAATATATGTCAAGTGTTGTAGGGAAGAGTAAGACATATATTCTTGACTTGCTTCTTTTGAATTGAGGAAAGAACTGGGATCTTGTTTGCTACTTCAAACCAATACACTTTAAAGACTACAAAAAATAAGCATCACTATTATACTGGAGGGTGCTCATAATAGATAAATTAATTGCCGGTAAGTGCAATGCCTTCAAAAACATGCAGATCAATACAATAGAAACAACAGTCAAAATGCTCTGAATAGAAAGGAAAATCAATTTTCAAAATAGTAAACTTCCAGCTGAATTTGATTGTACAGAAATAATTCAAAAGATTAGACATGCCAGTTGGAAAGAGACATTGTGCATCTAACACTGTACACTGACACAAATGTTGACACTGTAGTTGGAGAGGAAGGAACAAAACTTTAAAGATGAACATAAACTGCAATCTACTGTTAAAGATGCTAAATAGCTACCAAGAAAGCTTTCTTTAGAGCAGAGAAGTTCAGGAAGGAAACCTGAATGAGTGTACAACTTTGAGGGAGACAGATTGGGTAGTTAAAAAGAAATCCCCTCCCTTTTGTTTAGTAGTGGTGTCAATAACCGGGGTATAGAATTAAGATTTGGGGCAGTTGATTGAGAAGGAATTTTCGCCCAGAGTGATATGTCTGCAACTGTGCTGGAAATGGTGAAGGGAGAACCATCACAACAGTTAAGTATTTAGTTGAACACTTGAACTGCCATAGTATATAAGGCTGCTGGCCAAGTGCTGGAAACCTTTATGCTAGGAGATAGATACTTGATGACCATTGTAGATATGACATGTCTAACTCTATGCTGTAAAACTCTTAGACCCTCTGGCTTGTTGAATTGACTTTATATCCAATGTGAAGCAGGCAAGTGAAACTTTGTCCCTAATGAACTTATTATCTGAGGGGGCACAACAGCTGTAGACCTGAGGGATGAATGAAGAATAATCTAGGATACCTGAAGAGGTATTGAAAATTGCTTTTTAAATTGCAATGGACTCTTAAATGAATCGGTGAACGTTGGGTATTTCTAATAGATTTTAAATAAGGAAGGATCTTTCCTGTACTAAAAAAAGTGTGTTGTAATTGGAATAATTGGAAAGTTGAATCACTTGGAAGCAAATATAATACATATAACAAAGGGTAGGTCTTGTCTGATTTTATCTTTATGACCAGATGCCCAAAATTTATAAGGAAAGTGAAGAAATTGTCACTACTTGCAAAATGCCTTCAGAGTCCACTGACTATCTTCCACAGTAGTACGTTAGGATTGGCAGATGTGGTTGAGGTAGTTATAAATATCTACTTTTAATTATAAAGCAGAATTAATGTTTCGAGTTTAGTAACTCTTTAAAACTGATAACTGATATGAAAAGTTATGACAGGTTTGGGTGGGAAGGAGTGAGTAGATAGATGGAAATGAAGCTCAGAGAGAGAAAGACAGTTAGGCACATAAGGGGATTGTTGATAGTAAGCCAGGGAAGGAGAAAAACTGATAATGGGAACACTGAGTAGGTGAAAGTGGGTTGGCTGTGCTGAAAGGTGCCCATGTCATGACAGGGCCTGGGATTTAGGGTGGGTAAAGGGTATGGAAGGAGGTCTTCACACCCTAAAAATATTGAACATAGTAGAGTCCTGAAGGCTGCAGAGTTGCAAAACAAAGTAAAATACAATACCATTAATTCCAACAGCACCCCTTTACAAAATACCAGGGAAAATATTTTCTCCTTTATCACACATTGGAATTGACTTCACTGTGCCTTGAGTACTATGGTCTTGAGTATCTTATTGTCTCTACCATGAGCATTTGTACAAAAAAAACTTTGACTTTCTCAGCTTTAAATAACAATTTCAAGGTGTTATCCAAACACCCCTGGTGTGGAACTTTCCCTCAGCAGGAGGAATTTAGATTTAACCTTTTTTGTAACCTTCTAAACTATTACCCTTTCTAGGTACAACTGTTTTATGCATCCATCCTCAGCCAAGACTTCTACCAACCCGTCAAACTGAAATCTAAAACCTTTTCAAGCTACGGGTAGTTCCCCTAATCAGGAGTAAAAATAAAGTTCTCACCTTTGAAACTGATGGGGGGCAACCTTTTCACACACAGAATGGTTCATATGTGGAATGAACGACCAGAGGGTGTGATAGCTGCAGATACAGTTACAAAATTTAAAATACATTGGACAAGTACATGAATCAGAAAGGTTTAGAGGAATATGCGGGCAAATGCGCGCAAATGAGGCCAGTTTAGTTTGGGAAACTTGGTGAGCATGGACGAGTTGGACTAAAGGGTCTGTTTCTGTGCTGTATGACTCTATGATTCAATGTTAAAGTGACTAGGGAAGGAGATGAAGTCAATTGTAATGATTTAGAATTTGTGTCAGAGGACAAAGGTAAGTGTTCTGATCTTACCAAGTTTGAAATGGAAGAACATCTTTCGAACAAAAAGGTTTACAAATTCCACAAGGAGCTGTATTTTGAAAATCATTCTATATACCATGACTCACCTCTTTTGAATAAATATTAATTCGCGATGGAGATCTCGATAACTCTTAGAATCTTTCATAGGATTATTTAACTTTTTAGGTGTAATAAGCTCGGTTTTCTCATCTGGCTGAGACATAGCTTTCTGCAATGCATTCTTGGTACCAGACCAGGCATATTCTGCAATAGACAATTGGTTTTAGATCGACATATAAAAACATGACCTAATGCAGCCTAACATCTCTTCATTGTTTAATGTGGGAGTAGCACAAAGTGGAAAGTTTTCAAATGATTAAACACGTTCATTTTTATTGAACAATAGTATATAAAGACATAGAGTCAGAGAGACGTACAGCATGGAAACAGGCTCTTTGATCCATGTCAACCAGATATCCCACCACAATCTAGTCCCACCTGCCAGGACCCGACCCATATCCCTCCAAACCCTTCCTATTCATATACCCATCCAGACGCCTTTTAAATGTTGCAATTGTAGCAGCCTCCACCACTTCCTCTGGCAGCTCATTCCACACGCGCACCACCGTCTGTGTGAAAATGTTGCCATTTAGGTCACTTTTATATCTTTCCCCTCTCGCCCTAAACCTATGTCCTCTAGTTCTGGACTCCCCCGCCTCAGAGAAAAGACCTTGTCGATTTAGCCTATCCATGCCCCTCATCATTTTATAAACCTCTATAAGGTCACCTCTCAGCCTCCAACACTCCAGGGAAAACAGCCCCAGCCTATTCAACCTCTACCTGTAGCCCAAATCCTCCAAACCTGGCAACATCCTTGTAAATCTTTTCTGAACCCTTTCAAGTTTCACAACATCCTTCCAGTAGCAAGGAGACCAGAATTGCATGCAATATTCCAAAAGTGGCCGAACCATTGTCCTGTACACCGCAACATGACCTCCTAACTCCTGTACTCAATACCCTGACCAATAAAGGAAAGCACACCATACACTTTCTTCACTATCATATCCACCTGTGACTCTATTTTCAAGGAGCTACAAACCTACACTCAAAGGTCTCTTTGTTCAGCAACACTCCATAGGACCTTACATTCAGTGTATAAGTCCTGCCCTGATTTGCCTTTATAAAATCAGCACCTTGCATTTATCTAAATTAAACTGTGTATAACACTCTTCAGCCTGCTGGCCCATCTGATCAAGATCCTGTTGTAATCTGATATAATCTTCTTCGCTCCACACCCACTACACCTCAAATTTTGGTGTCATCTGCAAGCTTACTAACCATGCCCCTCATGTTCACATCCAAATCATTTATATAAATGATGAAAAGTAGTGGACTCAGCACTGATTCTTGTGGCACTCCACTGATCACAGGCCTCCAGTCTCAAAACTAACCCTCTACCTGTGAGCCAGTTCTGTATCCAAATGGTTAGTTTCATGAGATCCAACCTTGCTAACTAGTCTCCGATGGGGAACCTTGACGAAGGCCTTACTGAAGTCCATATGGGTCATGTTCACCACTCTGCCCTCATCAAACCTCTTTGTTACTTCTTCAAAAGACTCAACCAAATTTGTGAGACATGATTTCCCATGCACAAAGCCATGGTGACTGTCGCTAATCTTGCCTTTCCAAATACATGCACATCCTGTCCCTCAGGATTTCCTCCAACATCAGGTTCATTGGTCTATAGTTCCCTGGCTTGTCCTTACCATCTTTCTTAAACAGTGGCACCATGTTAGTCAACCTCCAGACCTCACCTGTGACTATCGGTGAAACAAATATCTCAGCAAGAGGCCCAACAATCATTTCCTTAGCTTCCCACAGAGTTCTAGGGTATACTTGATCTGGTCCTGGAAATATTTGCACTTTTATGAGTTTCAAGACATCCAGCATTTCCTCCTCTGTAATATGGACATTTTTCAAGATGTCACCATTTATTTCCCTGCATTCTATATCTTCCATGTCCTTTTCCACAGTAAACACTGATGCAAAATACTCATTTAGTATCTCCCCCATCTCCTGCAGCTCCGCACAAAGACCATCTTGCTGATCTTTGAGGGGCCCTGTTTTTCCCTGGTTACCCTTTTGTCCTTAATGTATTTGTAAAACCATTTGGATTCTCATTAACCCTATTTGCCAAAGCTACCTCATGTCTCTTTTTTGCCCTCCTGATTAAGTATACTCCTCCAAGGATTCATTTGATCTCTCTTGTTAATACCTAACATATGCTTCCTTCTTTTTCTTAACCAAACCCTCAATTCCTTTAGTCATCCAGCATTCCCTACACCTACCAGCCTTTCCTTTCACCGTAGCTGAAATATACTGGCTCTGGACTTTTGTTATCTCATTTCTGAAGGCTTTCCATTTTCCAGCCATCCCTTTACCTGCGTACATCTGCACCTAATCAGCTCTTGAAAGTTCTTGCCTCATACCATCAAAATTTAGAACTTTAGCTTTGAGACGTGGTCTATCCTTTCCCATCACTATTTCAAAACTAATAGAATTATGGTCGCTGGCCCCAAAGTTTTCCCCCACTGACACCTCAGTCACCTGCCCTGCCTTATTTCCCAATAGTAGTTTTGTACCTTCTCCATTAGGTATATCCACATACTGAATCAGAAAATCTTCTTGTACACACTTAACAAATTCCTCTTCATATAAACCCTGAACACTATGGCAGTCCCAGTCGATGTTTGGAAAGCTAAAAGCCCCTACCTAAACCACCTATTATTCTTACAGAAAACAGAAATTTCCTTAAAACTTTGCTTCTCAATTTCCCTCTGACTATCAGGGGGTCTATAATACAATCCCAATAAGGTGATCATCCCTTTCTTATTTCTTAGTTCCACCCAAATAACTTCCCTGGATTTCTGGGAATATCCTCCCTCAATGCAGCTGTAATGCTATCCCTTACCAAAAGTGCCACTCCCCCTCCTCTCTTGCCTCCCTTTCTATCCTTTCTGTAGCATTTGTATCCTGGAACATTAAGTTGCCAGTCCTGTCCATCCCTGAGCCATGTTTCTGTAATTGCTATGATATTGCAGTCCCATATTCCTAACCATGCCCTGAATTCATCTGCCTTCATTGTTAGGCCTCTTGCATTGAAATAAATGCAGTTTAATTTTCAGTCCTTGTTCTCTGCATTACCCCTGCCTGCCCTGACTGTTTAGCTCACTTCTTTTCTCAACTGTACCAGTCTCAGATTGATCTCTTTCCTCACTATCTCCCTGGGTCCCACCCCATCACCTTACTAGTTTAAATCCTCCCGAGCAGCTCTTGCAAATCTCCCTGCCAGTATATTAGTCCCCTTCGAATTCAGATGCAATCTGTCCTTCTTGTATAGGTCACTTCTACCCCAGAAGAGATTCCAATGATCCAAAAATGTGAATCCTTCTTCCAGCTCCTCATCCATGCATTCATCTGCTCTATCCTCCTATTCCTACCATCACTAGCTCATACCACCGGGAGTAATCCAGATATTACTACTCTCAAGGAGCTCCTTTTTAAATTCCTGCCTAATTCTCTTTATTCTCCCTTCAGAATCTCATCCTTTTCCCCTCTTATGTCACTGGTTCCAAAGTGTACAATGACCTCCTGCTGTTCCCTCTCCCCCTTGAGAAAATTCTGCACCCTCTCTGAGACATCCTTGATCCTGGCACCAGAGAGACAGCACACCATTCTGATTTTTCGCTGCTGGCCACTGAAACATCTATCTGTGCTTCGGACGAGAGGGTCCCCTAACACAATTGATTTCTTGGAACCCAACTTACCCTACATTGCATTAGAGCCAGTCTCGATATCAGAAACTTAGCTGTTCGTGCTACATTCCCCTGAGAATCTGTCACTCCCTACATTTTCCAAAACAGTATACTTATTTGAAATGAGGATAGCCACAGAAGACGCCTGCACTACCTGCCTACCTCTCTTACCTTTCCTGGAGTTAACCCATTTATGTGACTGTATCTGCAACTTTTTTCCCTTCCTATAACTGCCATCCATCACACCCCCTTGCTCTTGTCAATTCCACATTGCCTCTGTCACTCCAACTGATCCATTCGATCTGATAGGATTTGCAACCAACAGCATTTATTGCAGTTATAATCCTCAGTAAAACATAAACTCTCCCTAGACTCCCACATCCAACAAAAAGACTATATCACTCTACTAAGGGCCATATTTGCTTCTTCCAGTCTGCAGACCCCAAAAAAGTGTGGTGTTGCTCCTCTACAAAACACTGCTCCAGGCTAACCTTCTTATGGCTTACATTTTCAAGTTTTATCAAGAGACATATCTCAATAAAACATATAATCAAGAAAGAACCCACTCTACTCACTACTGTAGATATACAGCAATGCCACATTAAAACTATTTACTTATCTGTTTCTGTGTTGTGACCTCTCCCAAACAGGTTCCTCCAAGATTAGTTGTGAATTTCACTGTTTGATAATTTTCCCAGATGCACTCCGATGTCCATCGATATATGAATTCAACAACAAAGGCAGTAACTGTGCAGGTTCAGTTAGCAGTGTGGGTTTCTTTCTCCTTCTCTCTCCTGCACAGACCATGTGCTGCCTTTGTCTGTGCCTCTCCCTTTTAAAAGTGCCATTGTTTTGACTTTTTTCTCCAAAGTTCCAAAACAATGCAACAGTATATGAAGCAAATTATAAGCTGCAATTGTTTCTCGGAACACAAATAGAATGCTTGACTTTCATGCAGCAATAGTCAATGAATAATCACAGCAGCCTGCTCACATCTATTGGATTTGGGTGTCAATTACATCCTGTCTATTTTGTTTTACCTGACACTGCAGAGGTCCATCATGCAGAAGGTGATGTTCTTACTGCTTGATGACCATTTCTTCCTCCTCAGAACACTTGTGCCACTCTCCCAGCACTTCAGCATTCATCACATCCCATCTTTGCCTACTCTAGTTATACCTGGCACAGCATGAAAGGATTAATATGCACAGTTTGTCTGGAGTGCACTGACAGGGTCCCACAGAATGATCCAAGCTTCAGAACGTCATCATTAGAAGACCTATCATCTGCATAAAGATAGTACTATTGAAAAATGGACTGCACATATTAATGCTATTCCTCAGTCAAAGATTGGCAGAACAGAGATATCAACCATGGTAGCAGAGGGTAGCCATTGTCTCCCAGCTACATCTTTATAAGGCCTTAGGCACTTGACTGTTTAACATAATCCTCCATGCAATAGGACTTGGAGGACTCTGCCAAGGAGGATATAAATGGACCTTTGACATAGGGACTTAATTCCAAGAAATGAATCACAGCATATCACACATATACAGTAGGAGATTATTAATGCTACATGATTACTGATATCCTGACCCCAATCCCTACATTACCCAAGGATGGTAGCATTGCATATAAGAGCATGTTAACAAATACATGCAGTTCAAGGCAAGAATAAATAAAAACTGTTCTCTCATGATTTTGGAGTGCTTTTGTGAATTGTAGCCCACAGTTCCCAATTTTAAACGATGATCTCTCCCTCACAAGGGTAATTATTTTCAATTTACAATGACCAGTAATATGGTCAAGATTGCTTGTGACCAGGATTTCTATTCCAGGAATTTGGACACTGCATGCATTTCACGTGCAGGGTGCTTTTTTAGAGATGTCATCAATTCATACTGTGAACATGCTTGATCAATGAAATTGTTTCTGAAGGTCTCACATTGCTCACAAGTAGACCTTGCATGCTCAGACAGAAAAACACCACATACTCCACCCACTCCAGGTGAGATCGCATTACTATTGTAGACTGACAGTATTTTCCACTACTATTGCAAACTGATAATTCACATGAGTATGTAGATGATGCAGGTCACATTTTGCACAGAGATTAAGCCTGATAATGACAGCACCCCTGCAACTCTATGTTCTTTTCCTTGTTCTGTGTTCTTTTCTTCCTCCACCCCCTCCACCCTCCACCCCCTCATTACGCTGCACTGCCCCCCCACGAAGCTAGGATGGTTGCAATTTTGCAGATGCCTCATCCTGCAGTAGCTCATGTTCAATGCACTATCATCGCTTTATACATATTTTGAGACCCCCCCCTTCACAATTATTGCCCCCTTTGCATCCCAACCTGGTACCTCTAATCCCCAGAATTTTTAAATCTTCCTAAATTTTTAATTACCCTGATAACCACATGACTTTCATTGAGTGGGTCAGACTAGTCCACATCTATGATTGACTTGTATGGACAACCCTGTCCATTAGAGTGACTGAACTCCTGTCTAACCTCTGTGCAGGTCCTTGACTTACCGCACTCACAAGATTGATTGCATTAGCCTAGCAGGATTGCCCTTGCCCCACTCCCCAACTGTTGTGATATGGATCCCGTGACCATGGACACCATAAGGAGCCAACTGACAGTATCCATGCCCCTAAACTGAAATTGGATGATGCCTTTGGCTTGCTATGTCTGACTGAAGGTCACCTTCCTTGAACCATCTGAGGATTACTCTCCTTAGACTTTGAAACATGGTCATTTAGTTGATGCACATTCAATGTGTTTGTCGGTATGCTGTTGGCATGTGGTGTGGTTATGAGACAAATGTACCACTCTTCCATATAACAACCTGTCCATCATCTTGAGTGATCACTGCTGACAACAATGACAAGTGCCTGGCTTTGTGTTTTTATTAAAAGCTAAGGTAAAGTAGAAATACATTGAGTCTTTAAACTGTGACTGAGCAGACAAAGCTGAAAATAGCACGCAAGGTCAGGCAAAGCAGAGATGCTGCCAGCATCCAAGTAGGCATAAGGTGAGTAAGCATTATGAGAGCAAGCAAGGAGCTGAGAGTTGGACCCTGGTCTGTTTCATGAGCTGGCTGCCTCAACGTGGGCAAACTGTCCTGACAGCAGCATTACAATAATAAGTGCTGGTATGCTCCAGAGTGCAGTATTGAATTGCTGAAGTGTGCTGTAAGTGGATCAGAGATACGCTGTGAGGGTATGGAGGAGCTGTTATATGTCCAATGGCCCCATCATGGATGGGGGCTGCAGGTGGTTGCTGCCCATGAAGTGTGCCCTAAAAAGTTGTGACTGCTGTCCAAGGTAGAATAGCGAGTTGGAGTCACAGGGTTCAGAGTCTATCTTTCATGTTGGGAAATGTCAGTGTCTAGTTTCTTTCCGGTGCACGGGAGAATGGAAATTTGCATATCCATGAGGTTAGACGAGATAGCAATTGCATGCTAATACATGAAAATGAGCCTCTCTGTTTCGGCATTCAAAAATGGTAGCAGAATCTCATTTGTCCTATTTTCCCAACTGACTCATCAATGCCAATGTCATTCATGGGTTGGGAAGATTAGGTCCAGAGATGTTTTTCTTTGCACCTCAGCAAGTACAGGGACCTCAATTTGATATTCCAGAAGATATCACCTTACCATACTAACGGTATTAAGGAAACAATCCAAGATATGTGCTCAAGTCCCCCTGATATTTTTAACCAATATTGTCAAGGTGAAGACAAGTTTCTAGGCATGCAAAGAGTTGAAAATGGGAAAGTGAAGTAATTGCAGATTCTAGAAACCTGAAACAGTTGTTGAAAATTCTTGATACACTTAGCAGTATCTGCAAAATGAATAGAGAAGTTAATAATTCATGTTTGAACTTTTCTAAATTGAAATATTAATAATAATTGGCATTTAAGAAGAAGCAGAACAGAGAGAGAAAGGGAAAACAAAACACATGCAAAACGAAAAAGACAGACTTTTTAAATTGCTTAAATTATAAATAGAAAATGGTTAAAGTCTTTCAGTGATATTAATAAAGAAAATAGATAAATGGGACCCACCATGTGTACGAATAGCTTAAAGATGTTTCTCCTTCTTCCTTTCTTTCATTCTGTTCTGTTTTAAATGCCATCCATTGCAATATCTCCAGTTTTAACTGAAGGTCTAAACCTGAAATGTTAACTTCTGATATCTTTCAACAGACACTGTCTGACCTTGTGTGTGCTTCCAACATTTCTCAGTATTTTTAAGATATAAGTACTTATTTTGGAAGAATAATATTTGTTTCTCAAACTGGGAGCTGCAGTAGGCTTTATTGCTGCAAACATATTAAAGATGGAGGTCAACTATTAGATGAGCTGATGTCTTTGGGGTTTTAGGGCTGGTACAGATTACAGAGAAAGGGAGATATGAGGTCAGGGCCAGATTCGAAAACAACAATGACAGTTTTAAATTTAAGACACTGCTTAACCATTGGTAAATGTAGGCCAGAGATTATGGGGTAATGGACATGATCAGTACTAAAGCACAAAAATATATACAGTGTCGAATTACTTACATCCAGAAACCTGAGTTTATATCTCATGCGAGATTTAATGAAAGTACTAGTTATGTAGATTAAAGTAAATTAAAGTGCCTCAAGAGTTTTCTTTTATTTTTTTTAAAATTAAGTTTTAACTAATTATTAAAAAGTTGCATGGCAAACTGTTACATTTTTATGTACTACAATATTGGAAAGCCATTTGTATTTCAAACTGCACTGTGGTATATGTGTTACCAAGTTTATGGTGCAAAATGCTAGAAAGATATAGTGGGGTGTAGTTGTGCCTCCAAATTCAGTGAGGAGTTAACAAATAATGAACAATAATGAGTATGATTTCAACATCACCAGTTCACGACTCTGTTCTGCATGTAGGTTTGCTCGCTGAGCTGGAAGGTTCATTTTCAGATGTTCTGTCACCATACTAGGTAATATCTTCAGTGAGCCTCTGAATGAAACACCGGTAGTGTAGCCCACTTTCTATTTATATGTTTGAGTTTCCTAGGGTTGGTGATGCCATTTCCTATGGTGACATCATTTCCTATGGTGATGTTATTTCTGGTTCTTTTTATCAGGGGGTGGTAAATGGGATCCAAGTCAATGTGTTTGTTCATAGAGTTCTGATTGGAAAACTTGTCCTTGCAACATATATAGAGTCATAAAGTCATAGAGATGTACAGCATGGAAACAAACCCTTCAGTCCAAACCGTCCATGCTGACCAGATATCCCAACCCAACCTAGTCCTACCTGCCAGCACCCAGCCCATATCCCTCCTAACCCTTCCTATTCATATACCCATCCAAATGCCTCTTAAATGTTGTAACTGTACCAGCCTGCACCACTTCCTCTGGCAGCTCATTCCATACACGTACCACCCTCTGCGTGAAAGAGTTGCCCCTTAGGTCCCTCTTATATCTTTCCCCTCTTACCCTAAGCCAATGCCCTCTCGTTCTGGACTCCCCTACCCTGGGGAAAAGACTTTGTCTATTTATCCTATCCATGCCCCTCATAATTTGTAAACCTCTATAAGGTCACCCCTCAGCCTCTGACGATCCAGGGAAAACAGTCCTAGCCTGTTCAGCCTCTCCCTATAGCGCAAATCCCCCAACCCCGACAACATCCTTGTAAATCTTTTCTGAACCCTTTCAAGTTTCACAACATCTTTCCGATAGGAAGGAGACCAGAACTGCACGCAATATTCCAACAGTGGCCTAACCAATATCCTGGAAGAGCACAGCAGTTCAGGCAGCATCCAAGGAGCTTCGAAATCGATGTTTCGGGCAACTGCTGAGCTCTTCCAGCACCACTAATCCAGAATCTGGTTTCCAGCATCTGCAGTCATTGTTTTTACCTAACCAATATCCTGTGCAGCTGCAACATGACGGTCCAACTCCTGTACTCAATACTCTGACCAATAAAAGAAAGCATACCAAACGCCTTCTTCAATATCCTATCTACCTGTGACTCCACTTTCAAGGAGCTATGAATCTGCACTCCAGGGTCTCTTTGTTCAGCAACACTCTCTAGGACCTTACTTTCTCTTCACAGAAATATTTTTGTTTGAAGATAAAACTATCACAAAATTTATACAAATATTAGTTTTTGGTATAAGTAATAGTACTCTAGGACAATACTGAGAAAGATGCCTGGTCCTCAGCATCTGATGTCAGTGTAGCTATTCAACATTGTAATATTCACAACTTGCTTGATTTTTTTCTAAGGATCCCTCTTCAAGTCACTTCATGAATAGAATGTTTATGATAAGAATATAATCTTTTAGGTATTTTTAATCAGAAAACTAAATTTATAATGTCAACATCGCCTTAGGGCGAGTATGTATTTAATTGTAATAAGCACACCTGTACTTTATAAGAACAGTTCACATTCTGTTGATTCCCTAAATAAAATTCAGTTTACAAGCCAGGTATTATAATTTACTCTACGAATGACAAATTCTACGAGGCATTGTTTTTAATCTGAACTGAGATCTTGCTTCTAAATCATCAAGAAAGATGAAATTGCCATGAAGTGCTGCTAGAGTCACAGCAAGTAATATATTATTATTGTACACTTCTCTTGAGTTTCTGTTACATCAAAGTCCTTTTTGTGTAAATGTGTTTCTAATATTATCCTACAAACAAACATTGAATATTGAGGTCAAACGTTATTATTAATGTTCCAAGAAAATGACTCATCCGTAAAGATTGCTGTCTCTAAAATTCAATATCATTAAGAACTATTTCAAAATTAGTTGATTTTTCAAATAAATTTCTGCATCTGCTGCACCATATTAGATCCTTGAACCCTCTTGCATTTTCTTGTAAATGAGAACAATCTACCTCTTTATCTAACTAGTAAGAATCTCAAGAATTGGGCAAATTTAAGCAATAAGGATTAGTCCAAGCTAAACTTTAATCTAAATCATTAGTTTTATCAGTATTGCGGTTCACCCAGAAGCTTTCAATGTCTGTCAATTGATTTGTCTCTGATTCTATATCATTGTGGTGGATGGTGCTAATTGCAATCTTCTAAATATTATCCTTATCGTGCCTATTACCACATCACATTCAACTTTGTCCCAATTATTATATTACTACTACATACATTCATCTTTGTACATCTGTAAAGTCTTTAAAGTCCTTTAAAGTCTCTGACTGTGCAAATTCGGATGGGTTGGAGACTCGGAAGAATGATGAACTCTCTCGAACCCTTTGACTCTTGACTTGGTTGGTCTTCCTGAAAATTTGACATTTCCTGTTCCTCTCAGATTTCAGATTCAATACCTTGTTCATCCCAATATAATGATGAATGTCTTACTCTACTGGGATAAGATTCCTTTTATTTCATCTTGTAGTTCTTTCTGCTCTATGTAATATGCAAGATTTCTCTTTCTTTTTAAACCTGTCCCTCAACTTTTTAATTATATTTGATGATTGGTATAGGTTTGGGACCAGACTGGGAACTGGATGTTAATTTTCCCTTGGCAACAAGTGCTCACAGACAACTTAGGTGATAGAATACTCAAATATGGATCATTGGGACAGTAAGTAAAAGTGAAGTTACCAAAGTCCTGCCCTCTTATTAGAAAGTTTAACCTGAGAGTTGCCATATCTTGGGCAAGTGGCAATATTGAGAAAGTAGGACCATCATTGTAACGTGGCCAGTGCAGGGATTGAACCTGTGCTTTAGTGTCACTCTCTGTGACAAGCCAGCCATTCAGCTAACTGAGCTAACCAACCCCAATAACATTGGGATGGGACTTTCCCAGATTAGTAGATGCTTGTTATGTCACATGGCAACCAGAAAGGTGACCATCCATGATGTCTGTCTTAACAAGACCTTTAATTATCAAATTCCAAGGGTCCTAATCAAGTAGCTCTGAGGCCTATTTTTATTGATAATTCCACAGCAGGAGTGCATTAGACTGATATATGGATATTTTCTTGGGCCATTAATTGTAACTCCCAAATGAATTATAATCAATAGAAGATTCTGTAAACTTGTTCCTCTCCAATCAAGGTTGCAAACCTGTACAGAACTGCAAAATCATCAAATAGTCATAGAGTCATAGAGATGTTTGCTATCATTTTATCACGTTATTTCCAGGTGAATTACTGTTATTTGTCGATCTACTGTTCTTTGGCTTTTGCTTTTTCTGATTTTGATTCTTCGTAACCTAACTGCTAGCTGTTTAAGAAGTATTGCTTGTCAGATTGTTATCTGCGATCAGTCAGAGATTGGGAATTACTGATTATAGTGTACATATTAAAGTGAGCAGGTTTGTTGCTTACTTGGAGCATCCATTTTTCAGATTAATTTAACCATGATGAAGCCACACTTACTTTAGAAGAAGCATCAATTTCCCAACTTGAGAGAGAGAATCTGCAATGTTCCAAATCATTGTAATATATGTCACCACTAAGTGCATATAAAATAATCTGAAGAAATGAAGTTTCAGAAATTGGAACAAAATGGCTATATTAGTATGAAGTGCAAATATAATTTGTAACATTTCAGTGCATTTAAAAAGAAACCAATGTTCATAGTTTTGACCTCAGACTATAAGATGGCCAATGGCCCTGTTTACTAATAGGATACAGAGATTTTTGTTTCTAATTGCCCCATCAAAAAAAAATTAATCAAAATGAACTTTCTGAACAAATTCTTTGGTGTGAAGTTCTGTTTGAAATGTATTTCAAAAGGCTCACAACTGGAGTTTGTTTATATCACTGACTTAACATCTCCCCTGGGGTGATGTAGCAAATGTAAAATGTGATGTCCTCTCTCAATTAAGTGTTAGTAGCTATTACAACTGGCAAAGTGCGAATGGCACTGAGTAAATCCATTTACTAAAGTACTGAGTAAACCCATTTACTAAAGCATTAATATTTCGTTTATTGTGATGTTTTTCAGATATTCAAAGAGTCTGCTTTTACATCATGGCAAAGAAGCTACGTAATTCAGGGAACATCCTATGGCCTCCATTACAAATGCATAATTTGTACTTTAATTTGGAATGTAAATGGCAGATCAAAAATAATCTCTATTGAATAACACCAGGGATTCTAATTATTTTCTGAAAAGAACTGCAGTGATTCTGTTCAGTTTACATTTGCTTTTAAATAAATATTATATGTCTGGTTATTGTCCTGCATTAATATTCATTACATCTCCTTGATTCTGCATATTACTTGTGTCCAAAATAAATTTATCTTGTATACATTGGTGCAGTTGTGTGTTATTTTTCAAATTTTGAGGTGGTGAAAAAGTAATAATTTTATTTATTGCCCACAATATCACATACCATTTATTGTTAAACCTAGGCACAGTAGTGCAATGAAGAATAAAGATATGAATTTTAGTTTATAAGTGATTTGTGGAAACTAGCATTTGGTCATGATCATCAAAGCTGGAGAAAAAGGTGGTAAAGAATCCTAAGTAGTGCCAATTAGTCCATAACTGAAAATGTGTTGCTGGAAAAGCGCAGCAGGTCAGGCAGCATCCAAGGAGCAGGAGAATCGACGTTTCGGGCATGAGCCCTTCTTCAGTCCAAAACGTCGATTCTCCTGCTCCTTGGATGCTGCCTGACCTGCTGCGCTTTTCCAGCAACACATTTTCAGCTCTGATCTCCAGCATCTGCAGTCCTCACTTTCTCCAATTAGACCATAAGACATGGAAGCAAACATATGCTGTCCAGCCCATCAAGTCTTCTCTCCTTTCAATGAGATCACAACCAATCTAAGAAATTTCAACTCCGCTTTCTTGCCTTTTCCCCATAACATTTGAATGCTTTAATGATTAAAAATCTATTCAGTTTATCCTTGAACAGACTTAATGGTCCAGCCTCAACAGTCCCAAGTGATAAAGAATGCCACAGATTTACTATTGTCTGAGAGAAGAAATATTCCTCAAATGTCTTAAATGTGCAACCCCTTATTCTGAAATAATGCCCTCTGTCCCAGACTTTCCCACAAGAGGAAACAACATTTCCACATCTACCCTGTCAAGTCCTTGTACATTTCAATAAAGTTAACTCTTATTTTTCTATATTCCAACAACTACAGGCCCATTCTAATCAACATTTCCTCATAAGACAATCTTTCCATACATGCTATCAGCCTTTTCTGGATTGCATTCAATGCTAATACACCTTTCCTTATATAAGGCACCAAAATGTGTTCACAGTAGTTCAGCTTTGGTCTAACTAGTGCCTTGTATAGTTTTAGTGAAACCTCTGTATTTTTATACTGCATTCCCCTTTGAAATAAAGGCCAACATTCCACTTGTCTTCTCCCTCATCTGCTGAATCCTGAAGCTAGTTTTTGTGATTCATGGATGAGGACTCCCAAATCCCTCTCATCTGTAGCTTTCTGCAGTTTTTCTCCATTTAAATAATATTCAGATCCCCTATTCTTCCTACCAAAATGTATTACCTCACACTTCTTTACATGATGTTCCATCTGCCAAGTATTTGCCCAAACACCTTAACGTGTCCATATCCCTTTGCATACTCTTTGTAGATTCCTCACCAATTGCCTTCCCACCTATTTTTGTATCATCTGCAAACTTGGCAATAATATATTCACTTTCCTCATCTAAATCATTAATATATATTGTAAACTAAAGTGGGATACCTATCATGCAATGTCCAATCAGATTGTTTGAAATTCATATTTGCATGAATTACTAGTAAACAAATGCTTGCAAAACAAGAAAATACAATGGCAAAAATGGTTTGGCTCCTGCCATATGGGAGCAATGGTGATATGAAACTGAGGTGCATGAATTGTCAATACAGTAGAGTCTTGTTGTTTGTGGGTGATACATTCCAAGAGGGTGTCACAGAGATTTTCAGGAATGATAAAAGTGGCTGACTGCACATGTACAATACATATCACAGGCACTTATTTCGTCAACATTGGAAGCAAGTGGATGAAAAGGTGCCTAGCCAGTATCACACAATAAGCAAATTAGCAAAGGAGGAGCACGTTAACAGAGGGACTTAATTGTCTTGAAAAGGAGCTTTGCAGATAGGATGCTGAAGCAAAAGATGTAAAAAGCAGAGAAGTGGCTGGAACAACAGCAGAAACAGAACATGAACACCACCAAGCAGCAAGTGAATTTATGATGATAGAGTGAGAAACCACTTGATATGATCTGTAATTCTGCAAGGACTAGCATTAAAGAATAGTTGAAATAGATTTTTAGGGGCACTTGAGTTATTGATGTGCTGATAAAGATGGTGAGACAAAGGAAAAGTTAAAAAGACTCGAATTGTCACTTTGTAATCAGGTTTTCTGTTTGAATTCTCTGACCAAAAGTAGATTCTTGGTGATTATTTGCCAAACTGCTGGTTTTTACTACAGTTGGTTGAACAGCAACATTTTCTCCAATTTGTATGATTACCTGACTGCTTCGAGGTTCCACATATGTCAATCAGTGTGACGATGCATTGACTTCTGCATGTAGAGGCTATTGCTGCACACAGACGCTGGAGGCCCACTCAGAAATTAGGGGGATCATTGGTGAGGAGGTAGACCCCAAGTCTCCTTCAGCTGGAATGAAGATTGAATCCAGTGCTGTTGGCCTTAAACTGATCCACATGTTAGCTGGCTTACCTCACTTGCCCTTCAGTGATGAACCGTGCATATTATGATGAACTAAAACATGTAATTCTCATTGCTTTTGGATTCACATCAGAAAGGTTTAAATTAAAATGTAAAAGAGGGCTTATTACTGTAGTTAGGAAATTAAATTTTCCCAATTCTTTGGAGACAGGATGGAAGGCTGGAGAAAGGGAAGGGTCACTCGACATGATGCTGACAGACCTGAGCTTTTGCAGCAATTTCTATTTTTGTCATGGAAGGCTGGAGGTCTGATAATGTGCCAAAGGAAATTGCCAGAAGAGACCTGATGACTTCCCACTTTCCTGCCATATTAATAGCAGAAGGACACTCAGGCATATGTCCACAAGCCAAGCAGTCTGCTGAGCACTTCCAATTAGGGTCACTTCCACCCATATGCACTCAGTCTGCATTGAGAGATGCCATCATTAAATTATTGGGAGACTGCCAGTTAAATGAATGTTGGCACTGTTTCAGGAGGATCCTTAATGGTCCCTCCATGATATTTATGCCTGCAGCTAAAGTACTGTGTTCTGAAGCTCCCCATCAGCTTATCAGGACCTGCTAGCTGTCTAGTCCCTAAAGACGAATAACTCACCTCTGGGTACCAACAATCACCAGAAGTGGTTCACTGTCATCAATGCTTCATTATAGATATCTTAATCAATCTGTTCAAATGTGTTATTAAAGATTTCTGACGCAGGTGGGCAATGAACCCAGCCTTCTGGCCCAGAGATAAAGACATTACCACTATGCTACAAAAGCTCCAAAAACATGTCCTTTATCTGAAGGCCTGTCTAATTACCAGTAGTACAGGATAGATCACCAGGCACTTGTCTTACATCGCAAGGTATCGTTCATTGCATAATAGCAAAAAGTCAAATTGAAATTAACTAGGTAGGCCACGACTATTGGAAGTCAACGTCATGTCTGTCTCTATCAGACATTACAACATGGGATAAACCCTCCTGCTCAATTTAACCCAGCAACATAGAAAAGATTTATCCTGTGCAGTAATCTGTGAAAATTCGATAGGCCAAGGACGATTTAAAGTAAAAATTAACAACTTTATTTCTTAAAGTATAACAGAGAATAATTAACTAACAACTATTTATAACTCCTTCCTCTAAATACTTTACCTTCCCTTCTATAATACTTGTCCAATAAAACTCCCAATTAAGATTTACAAAACAAAACTTCTTATCTTAGAACCAGGCAGCTTTTAGTTCTTCTCCATATTCCTGTCTTCTTTTCTTCTTGGGGATTCTGCTTCACAGGTTACTGATTGATAAAGGTACTTTAAAGACAGCTATTTTTCAGGCAGTCCTTACATGCAGGTAGCTTGGCAGTTCTCCTCTCAACTGTTCAATTTTTCCCAGTCTTATACCCCAAAGCATCAGATTGTGTCATTGGCAATATACTCCATTCAAACTTGATAGGAATTTAGTATTTTCAGGCTATAATTTAAACTGGTTGGTCGAATTTGAATTCGTTTTTGTCTCATAGCCAGTGCTCTCTGTTCTGAAGGAGAAAGTGAGGTCTGCAGATGCTGGAGATCAGAGCTGGAAATGTGTTGCTGGAAAAGCGCAGCAGGTCAGGCAGCATCCAGGGAACAGGAGAATCGACGTTTCGGGCATAAGCCCTTCTTTACAGGTATCTGTTCTGAACCAAATGTTACATTATAAACTCTGTGTGCTTGCAAAGTCCTTTGCTCTCTTAAATGTAAAGTACACTTCTACACCTTCATAACACAGAACACTGTGCAAGATTAACAGTTTCTCCACCTAAAGACTGTGTGAATCATTAGGTTGGGGGGAGTGACTAGCTCTTTCAGAACCATTGCATGTCACAATGGTTCCACCCTATTTTAGGAGTTGCTCCATCTGACTATTTTTCTTCAGTCATATTACCTGATCTGAGAGGACAATGAAATGTATTTCTATATTAAGCTTAAAATGTCATTGGCATAAATAAGTTCCATGAAACTAGAATTTGTTGAAAGACTAGTCATTTGGAGTACTAATTTCAACCAAGAATGCCACCGATATCTTTTCTAATTGAGGGATTTCACCGAATGCAAGTGTTTTTCTGATAGGCATGGTCTGTCCTCATTAACCTAATTGTAAGAATAAACATTTGCCTTTTGCTGCTCTACAACTGTGTAAATCCTCTGAAGACCTACAGACTTACAGATTTGGCATTCTTTTGTCTTTGCTGGGTGTTGCCTGCTTCAACCATGTTCTACAGTTCAGCGTCACTGACAATGACTCTTAGTACCTGCTGTTAAGCCTACTCTGTGTTGGTTTGTCATCTGTCTCTTGATGACGTCTGCAACTACATCTGAAAAATAAGAAGATTAAGTTGCTCCATTCTGTTATTTAGCATTGTTCTTTCCCCCTACTCCCCCCCCCCCCCCCCCCCCCCCCACCCAATCTCTGTTGGTGAGTCTTTCTGGTTTCTGCTTCAAACACAAATTAAATACTTTTCACCAAAGGTAAATCTTCCTTGCAGTATTTGAAATCTATTAGACTCAAATAATTTTAATAAAATTCTGTCTCTTATGAATTATGATTTAAATGATCCATTATTCATTGATCAGCAGGTACCCCTGAAAGCTGAACTCTCCAGTTAAATCTTGCCCTTTCAAGGATTTTGTTCATTCGCTGCTTAAAGTAACTATCAAAAGCTTTCACAACTTTGTCAAAACTATCCATACTTTCTTTGATATTTTAGTTCTGAAGTTTTTGTCTTTTCTCTCTGGTTCTAGTTTTTAAATTTTCTTTTAACCTCTTACCAACTCAGGGGCGAAGATTTTCTTCTGAAGAACTGATTTCATCCCAATGCAGTTCACACAGGTATTGCTGAATGTTTATCAGTCTTCATGTTTTGCCTGCTGATTGACCGTCTGTGTCTCCTTAAAATGATAAAGTTCTTAAATTTGTAAACTCAATTACCTTAGGACAAAAAACAATTCTGAGTTGAATGGATTCTCTCTATTGAGTTTCCTTTATGGGTTTCAGTAATGATGACCACTGATGATCATCATTCCATGTTTGGTTCTCAGTACCAACCATTAGCAGTTGGTGGTTGAGATAATTCACTGCCACCGGGCCTCCATTTTATATTGAGTTAAAGTCCTGTCAAATTATCAGTGGTAGCAGATAGTGCACAGCAAGTCTTAACCAGAATAAACAGTTTTCTTACTGTGACAATGCTGTGGTGCATTTTAACATAAATATGTTTCATGAAACTAGAATTGGTTGAATGATTAGTCATTTGGAGTACTAATTTCAACCAAGAATGTCACTGAGATATTTTTTAATGGAGGGATATCACCGAATGCAAGTGTTTTTTCCGATAGGCATGGTCTGTCCTCATTAACCTCATTGTAAGAATAAACATTTAGCCTTTTGCTGGTCTATAACTGTGTACATCCGCTAATTTTAAGGTATAGATGCAAATGTCATCAAGAGACAGATGACAAATCAACCCAGAGGAAGCCTAACGACAGATACTAAGAGTAATTTTCAGTGATGTTGAACAGTGGAACATTGTTGATACAGGCAAGATCCAGAAAAGACAAAACAATATGGTACTTTAAGAGGTGTACTTTGCCCTGCTTTCTTTTATGAGAGAGATTGTACGAGAAGTGCTGAGCTATCTGTGGTAACATAAACAGCTAGTGAGGCTTGGGGATTTTTAAAAAGTTGGAACAATAGAAGCAGCCTGGATGGGTGTGGCCAACTCTCACAGACCAGGATTTGTTTTAGCTTGTATGTTCAGCAGAAGCTGCTGGAGCTTTGAAGTAGAAGAAGCTTTTTTTTTTCTCTTTTTGGTTAAAGCTAGAAGCTAGGTGTTCTCTTCCTATTGCGGGTGTTCCATATAAGAAATTCTGATTTTTGAATTTGCCTTTTTGCCAAGGGGAGTATCTATGTGATATTACTATATTGGAACAGTTAATTATTAGCAGATGTTGTATCTATTATTCTGTTAAGTTTTCCAATAGGATAAAGTTATTCTAAGTTCTTCTTTATTGTATTTTAACTGCAGTGTTGAACAAATTGTGTTTTGCTTAACATCGAGTAGTTTGACCAGTCAAATTAGATCTGGAGTACAACATGTTACATTTGCCTTTAAAATAAGAAAAAGTTAGGGTCACTGCTTCCTTGAAATATTTTAATGGAATCTGGTCTGTTTCATAACATTACATAACAATTTATAGCTTGCCACATGATACCAGTGGGTAAAATGAATATTCGTAAGTTACACATAATTACAAATGTTGAAAGGAAATTGTTATATTGGTCTCTATCAAGACTGTGTGCAAGATTAACTGGTTTCTCTTTTTTTACTTTAAAGGCAGACATGAGGTGGATATTCCAGGTGTGATGCAACTGGTCAAACCACTTGGCTTTAAGCAAAACAGAATTTATTCAAACACTACAGTTGAAACACGAACAAAAGAAAACAGAATTTAGAATAACTTAAATATAGGTAAACATAACTGACCTGATCCAGTAACTATTATTAATTAACAGTTCCAATACAGCAACATCCCACAAACACACCCTATGACAAAAAGAGAAATTCAAACACAGATTCTTATAGGCAGGAGAGAACAACATCCAAAGGGATTTCAGAAGATAGTCAGAGGAGTTCTTTGCTGAAGGTTGCAACTCCCATGCACTCACACATCTTGAGACTGCTACAGCTAAAACAAACTGCAAACTACCTAAATTGGGAGAACTGGCCACTCCCCTTCCACAGTTAAACTTGACAGTTCATGGACTCTTCAACACCACTGCTTTTATGACTTCTCTTGGAAAAAAAAGGACAAAATGACCTGTTTAAAGTGACAGCATTGTCACAGTTGATTAGTTGATTGAGCAAGTATGCAAAAATCAGATTTTCACCATCAGCATAAACCTTCACTTGAGAAGTGTATATTTTCTGAGGCCTATGAAGTTTTCACCTTGTTACTTAGAATTGCATTGATCCCTGGTATTTGATTTCTGTTTAAAATTCTTGAATATACCATAGAATTTTAACAGAAGAGCATATATTTTGTGGTTTTGAATGGCATACACTTGTTCCATATAGCATTAGTCTCTGTATTTTAGAAGTCCTTGCAGCATTCCTTTGACTTTGAGTAGTGTTCTTCCTACAACATGCAGTTCCCTATTAGATGTTCCAATCTCCTCCATCAACAGAGTTTTTATATAGTACAGTAATATTTACCTCAGTGCCAAATTCAAAATTAGTTTGATGACTGTAATCTGTCTGATCTGTGGAACAGTGATTGAGATGAGTCACCTAATATTCCGAGGAAATGTTGATTCACATATAAGAAGGATGGCATATTATAGAATCATAGATCATAGGCCCATCAAGTTTGCCCCAACTCTTCAAAGAGCATTCCACCCACACCCACCCCCACCCCCACCCCCACCCTATAATGCCACATGGTGTTTTTATTATGGTTAACCCACCTAACCGGCTCATCCCTGGGCACTGTGGGGCAAATTTTAATTTTAGCATGGTCAATCTATCTAACCTGCATTTGGACTGTGGAAGGAAACCAGAGCACCTTGAGAAAACCCATGGATCATCACATAATGTAAAGCTATATCATTATTAGTGAACTTGAGAAGATTTGTAGCTCAGGTTGAGGTTCTGGATGTAGGTTTGCTCACTGAGCTGTAAGGTTCATTTTCAGACGTTTCATCACCATACTTCCATCTCTCACTGAAGATGCTACCTAGTGACGAAATGAATGAAAATGAACCTTTCAGCTCAGCAAGCAAACCTACATCGTGTATATCATTATTATATCATCAAATAATATAAAGTCACCCAAAGTCCCTGAGGACCAAAGGACTGCTTTCTCATTTAAGAGTTGACTAGTGGTGAGTTTAACCTGAGGGTCACCACTCCTCTGGTGAGAGGTGAGATTGAGCAGGTGGAACCTTCATTGTAATTTCATGGGAATTGAATTTGCACTGCTGGTATCAATCTGCATGGCAAACCAGCCTTCCACAATGAAGTATTCTAATAAGTGTTTTCATATTCTGGAGTTTTTTCTAAAGATGCTTGTTTTGATGTGTTAACTTCTATGTGCAAGTGATCATTATTAGTTCTGTTTTTCAACATCATTTTGCTTTCACACATTCTCTAGAAGTCTCCCACTTGCTGTTAGAAGTTACTTACTAAAAAAGGGATCTGCCTCTTTCCTTATATTCTATCATTTTAAAACATGGTTTGCTTGCAGACCTAGTAAATAAAGAAATATGCTTATTGTACTTCCCTTGAATTCTTTTATAATTCTGAGGTAATTCTGCATCACATGAATTATTTTTTTCCATGTAGTATAATTCTCACGCTGAACTGTTTGTGATTTTAAATCTACGTGAACTTATAATTCCTTTGATCATTGTCATTGTACTTCTGTTACTCCTTTTATTTAAATGATTTTCTTGATAGCTGGTGCAGGAATTTTTAATTCTTTTGTAGATATAACTGGTTTTACTGCTTTGTGTTTTAAATTGTGCAATTACTTCAATTATATTAAATGTTGTCTTCTTCAGCAAGGTTTTAATCTTTTTTAATATCTCAATTATTTTTAAGTTGCTGTATCTTAAAAATGAATTGCGAATAGAGCTTTGTTACTAAGAGACCATATCGCATTAATGAAGTCTTTTCACTTTTTATTATTTTCCTTTTCAGACATTGACTAATTCCTGGTAATTAAAGTTGAAAAACTTTTAAATGCTTCAGAATTATCTTTCTTTTACTGCTGAAAAAATGATTTCAAGAGATCAAAGGTCATTAAAATGCTTTTAAATTAAGAAATACTGTTTATTTTGTTTTTTTCCCCTCAGAATGAAACAAGTACTGCTATCTTATGCCTTTTTCTGTCTTTCTTCATGAATGTCAAATCCTTTTTAACGACATGGATGATTCTTCTCCATAATAGTAGTATTGTTTTCAATGGAAAAGATGGCATTGTGTTTATTACGACTTAAAAATGATATGGTTGCTGAATAAAAATGTATTTTCTCTCAAAGTACTTATTTTTAATAAACTGTTCTTCTACCTTTGATTTTCTGATCCTGATTAGTCGTAGTCTACAGCTGCTTCAATGATTCTCTTTAAAATTGTCGTTTCATCCAAATATTTATTTGCAGCTTTTTTTCACGGTTTTAATGACTTTAGTGCTGCTCTCTTACTTAATATAAATGTTTAAGGCTTATTTAGCCTTTCAACATAGAATTTCTCCATGGAATTAAGAATGTTTACCCTTGCTCTAAGAGACAACTTACTTTGATATCTGCTATCAATTGGTTTTCACCAGGTTCATGATTCAAACATTTTCCCT
This sequence comes from Chiloscyllium plagiosum, assembly GCF_037043375.1. Classification (NCBI taxonomy): domain Eukaryota; kingdom Metazoa; phylum Chordata; class Chondrichthyes; order Orectolobiformes; family Hemiscylliidae; genus Chiloscyllium; species Chiloscyllium plagiosum. The sequence continues at coordinate 30,940,273 of NW_028270164.1, read as the reverse complement.
TATAGTTCTCTATGATGTACATAAGCTTTTCAGTAGCTTCCATCATAGTCTAACTGGTTTAAACTTCTGGAGGCAGGCTTAGTATAGCTGACAGTACTGCTACTTTTTAATTGCTGGTGCTGCATTCACAGAAGCAAACTGGCCTGTGTTCTTTTCAGCTGATGAATGTTTAAGCTCACATTCAGAGCCTTTGTGACTGGAATTTGTATTCTTTCTGTCTTCTCTTCAGAGGACTGTGTCACTTGTGGAGTGGAAGATTTCTTCAGGCTAGCACTGTCTGGTCAAAATCTGTATGGCTGTTCAGCTTGTTTTAAAATGCAACTAAATTAAATCTTCAGACAACCACCACTGCCATCATGTTTTATGCCAGATCGCTTTGCCCCCACTGTAGATGCTGTTTAAATATGTTATTGCCGTATTCAACTAAAACTCTGGAATACCTTAGGTAGAGTCACTGGCTCTAATCTTTTTTTGTTGGTACTGATAGAATCTCGGAAAGGGTGCCCACGTAAATTCCTTGGCTGACTGTGGACTCAATCTTGATAAACAGTAAAAGTTTATTGTTTTGGATTCATTAGCAACTCATACTATATCTGAGAATAATGATTATCTCAGAAGAGAGTATTGGGCTCAATTAGAGATTAGTACACATTGTTGTTACCTACATTGATCATAGTACTTGAAAATGGTACAGCAGCACAGTGTATAAGCTGGAAGTGAAATGGTTAGCTCCTCTAAGAACAGTCTTTTATATCCTAATGAACAGAGCTTATCTCATGATGACATTTATCCCTTTCAGATACCAATTCAGATACCAAGATTGCCTTATGCAATGCTCTGGACATCATCAACTCCTCATTCTCAGGACAGTCAGACAAATGGGTCCTTCCAGTATTAGATTTTTTTTTCCCAATGAAGAGGCTGACAGGAGATAATTTCCATATTTGGTGCAGGTATGAAACCATCTTAAAAAAACTTTTTAAAACATTAAAGCTTTCCTCTGTATTCGCCTGCCCTAAACTCCACAACCAATTTCAGCTTAGAAACTGATAATGCAACTACAACTACAGTATATTGATTCTCAAGCCCTGAAATTGGGAGCTAATCTTAAAGCTGTGCTCCAAACCCCAATCCTTGACACAGCTGAAGTGATGGCCTACACTTCCTGATCTGACCACTCCTCCCACCCACCTCAGTTGAAACTAACATCCCAGAGAGAAAGAAAATGTTGAAAGGAGAAAGACCTTTCAGTTGGCCTACAATGTAAAGAATCTCAAAATCAACTTGTCACACAGCAACATTAATGCTCAATATCACCAATTTAACAGTCATAATGTCCCATCATCTACTGTTCACAGAACTCAAAGCCCAATCCATTTTTTTAGGTTTTGTTTTTTTTATTGGTCTCACCTCTTATTTCTAATCTGTGTGTTTATGTGTTGCTTTAGTAACTAATAAACTCCTCTATTGTAAATTAGGAAAGCCTGGTTAAATTGGCTCCTTTTAAAACACAATTTCATTTTTTCTAGGAGAGATGAGAGAAAGGCATCCACAAGCGATTGCATCCTTTTAAAATTAACCTTGTTGTGACCAATCAAGTGTGGTCGGTGAATATAGAGACAGTCTGGAGAGGGAGCATGCCAGAGTCCACTGATATGCTTGAAGTCTTCAGAGAGACGTGGACACTGTTGGGTAGAATGCTTTATCTCTCTTTCTAACTCCATTTTGATTTAGCCTCTCCCTGTTTCCTAGCTTTCCCTCACCTTTGGGAGTCTGCATTGCCCTTAACAGACTTTGCTTGTAAAGTAATCAATTGGAAAATGGGTAATTTAATCGGTGGTGATATGGGAAAGAAAGTTCAGTCATGTATAAGAGCTTAAAAAATATTAAGAGGAGGCGCCGGTTCATTTGGGTATTTGAGTATGCCAGCAGGAGCAGTGACAAATTGGGAAACCTCGTCTAGTAGTACTGTACTTATAATTCTTTTCATGTAAATAGGAAATAAATGTGACAAAAATCAAGACTGGTTTATTGAATTTATATCTTTATCTGCAAAAAATTTCAGATCAGAATTTATAACAAGAGTGAATACATTACACCTTAATAAAAATTATGTTTGACAGGATGATATATTAAATTTCTGCATTTGCAGGAAAATTTAATTCTTGAAATTTGAGTGCAAATATAGGCTAAACATGATGGCATTTGATTTGATTTTGATTTTGATTTAATTGTGACATGTGTTTTACAACAAGAATACAGTAAAATACAGTGAAAATCTTTCATTTGTTGCCTTGGAACGGTGCAGTTTTGGATAACTTATAAGTAAGGCAAAAAAGAAAAGAGACGAATGATGTGTATCTATCAATCAGAGCTAAACTTTTCTGAAATTAATTGTTTTTACAAGGCATTGGAAGATGGTTTGGAAGTCAAACTCTTTGAAAATATGCGTTGTTACTTACCTGATCTCACCCCATCTTGCACACCTTTACACCCTGCCTGTAGTAATTGACAAACAAAAAAGGGAACAATTAATCAGAATGATTAAAATACCTCTAAATAGAGTTTATCTAGAGTTACAGCTATGAACATCTCAAAATGACCAAAGCAGTGCAAAATATCATGGGCGTTTACATGCAAATTACTTTGAGTTATGTTAATTTTCATATGAATTAACTGGTTTATGAATGCTTTATTGTCTACTGCATCAGATCAATATTAAATAGCTTGTTTTTATTGATAGCGCCCATTTGCAACTGTTCAAGGAAGTTCTTCACCTTAAGTTGTGTTTTTGTCAGATGGAATCAGGAGACACTTTTTCAAAGTCTCTAATAATTAAGTGCATTTTACTTACAGATCTACTCTCTCAAAACTGACGGTTGAAGTCATGCTGGAATTTATATTTCCCCAGATTTTGAATCATATTCTTTGCGCAATGGTTAATTCAGGCTAATCTGGGTCAGATGGGGTCAAGGGTCACTTGTAATGAGGATACTGACCAGAACAGTGAAACAGATATCAAATTTGGCGTCATGTAATAATGAGCCAAATTTTTCAAGTAAGTTGGTTTTAATTGAGTATATTTTTAAAAAAGTGATGTTCAGTACATTCTAAAGATGTCCAGTTTTCAGACAACTCCAGTTTTTACTTTCCAACTTACAGTCATAGAGTCATAGAGATGTACAGCATGGAAACAGACCCTTTGGTCCAACCCGTCTATGCCGACTAGATATCCCAACCCAATCTAGTCCCACCTGTCAGCACCTGGCCCATATCCCTCCAAACCCTTCCTATTCATATACCCATCCAAATGCCTCTTAAATGTTGCAATCATTTCCATCTTGCAGGTCAGTCAATACATGTACCACCCTCTGCGTGAAAGAGTTGCCCCTTAGGTCTTTTTTATACCTTTCTCCTCTCACCATAAACCTATGCCCTCTAGTTCTGGACTCCCCAACCCCAGGGAAAAGACTTTGCCTATTTACCCTATCCATGCCCCTCATAATTTTGTAAACCTCTATAAGGTCACCCCTCAGCCTCCGATACTCCAGGGAAAACAGCCCAACCTGTTCAGCCTCTTCCTATAGCTCAAATCCAATAACCCTGGCAACATCCTTGTAAATCTTTTCTGAAAGCATACCAAACCCCCTCTTCACTTAGTTAGTATCCAGAGAGTGTATTTGCACCAAGAAACCATCTAGTACACACCGATAAAACTGGTTAAAATCTGGTCAATTTCTAATTCTCAGAATTAAGGGCATAGACTAGATGCTGATTCAAATCACTCAATTTGTAATGAACTCATTTTCAGCAGTATTAATAAATACAATGTTCAATTGCACCTAATTTAGAAACTGAATTCTATTTTATCTAATATAATTATGAAATAATGTTTCAACAGAAGAATCATTCCCTTGAAAACGCTGCAGCTACTGATTAGCTTAAATAAATGTGTTTAGTTGAAAACAAAATTGTCAATGTTTTCCTCTTGAATTCATCAAGATCAATAAATACAAAAGTCCAAAAGGAAAACAACATTTAGACTGTATTAGGGAAGGGTATTGATTGTTTGGCATGTTTGATTGGTAGTGTCTTTGACATGGAGAATGTATCAGTTACTGACTGATAGCAACCAAAAGAGAAAATGCTGGAAAATCTCAGCAGGTCTGGCAGCATCGGTAAGGAGAGAAAAGAGCTGATGTTTTGAGCTTAACTGACCCTTTGTCAAAGCTGTTTTACCTGGAGCATCAGAGGCTGAGGGGTGACCTTATAAAGGTTTACAGCTTTGACAAAGGGTCAGTTAGACTCGAAACGTCAGCTCTTTTCTCTCCTTACAGATGCTGCCCGACCTGTTGAGATTTTCCAGCATTTTCTCTTTTGGTTTCAGATTCCAGCATCCGCAGTAATTTGCTTTTATTTACTGACTGATAGCTAACTGATAGCTGAGCTTGGTATTGACTTATCAGAAACAGCTAAGCAGGTTGGCTTTTATTCATTAATGTTTAGAAGGATGAGCGTGGTCTTATCGAAACATACAAGATTCTGCTGGAGCTTGACAGATGTTGAGAAGACACTTCCATGAGGTATGGTGGGTGGGTGGGGGGGAGTGGTTGCGGATCTCAGGCTATGGAACAGAGTTACAGAATAAGTGGGCATTTATTTTCAATTGAAATATGAATGGATTGCTTCTCCCAAAGGATAGTAAATGGCTGGAATTCTCCATCCCAGAGAGTTGCTGAAGTTGACATCAATGAAAGCATTTAGAGAGGAGATAGATAGATTATTAAAAATCATGAAGTTGACGGCTATGTTGATCTGACATGAAAAAGGGGTTGAGACTTGGGGCAGATCAACTGTGATCTTGTTGAATGGTGGGGCAGGCTTGAGGGACAGACTGGCCTATTTCTGTTTCTCTTTCTTATGCCAGGGTTATTTAAATTTAAACTAAGCAGGTTGACTCTGATTGATTGAGGCATCACCCTGAGAAGCAAAATAATCAAGGGCTATTTCTTTGTTTAGTTGGAAACAATGCAGTATGTGTATATCTTCTTTCTGTCTGAAATTAACAAGTCCCCAGATATTAATACATGTAGCTTCCAGTACACGCAATGGGCCATGCTTTCAGCCTGACTGACAATCTTAAATTGGTTCAGTGAAAAATTTTCCACACTCAGGATTATTTAGCAAATGCTTTTCAATTGCAGAGCACATTTAATGTTGGTCAATACATTGTGAGTTTTGCATGTTCAAACTGGGTGGATGGAGTCAGTATCTTGCAACTACAAATTAGTTTTAATAAATGCTGTATTGTTGTTGTTAAATAATACATTTTGATTATGTAACCATACTAGTCTATGATGGTCAATGTTCTCGAAAAGCATCTGCAAGACGTTTTATGAGCTTTCATTGGAGGATACAATTTGGATTACCTGAAAAATGTGAAAACCGTCTCCACCAAACAGGTTAATTTTCCATATAACTAACAATAAGCAATGCATAATCTGAAATAACAGAAAATGTCATTATTTCACTCGTATGCAATGCATTGTCAAATTATTGCAAAAGGGTCTCTAGTGATCAGATTTACAAAACAATTATTGTTTTGCCAACAAATCATGTACAAAATTTCACAATGTAAGTAATCGTAAAAATTTAGTATATGTATGGAATCATGGAAATCAAACTATTGTTTTATGGAGGGAATTCTCTATGCATTAGTCACATCCTACTACTCCTTGGTACAGTTTGCTGCAGCGTTGATATCCTCTGCCATACCCCTGTTACAATTTCTTATTTTCATTTTGAATATATACCATTTTCTGGTTCAAAAATTAAGAACTGACTATGCTCCAGAATCTATATTTCATAGGCAAAAATTGTTGCTTTGTTAAAGTCATCAATTTATTCTTTGGAGACACTCAGAATAAATGCCAATCGATTTAACATTGCAAATTCATTTTTCATACATGTTTAATGTAAGTTGTATACAAGGCAACCTCAATTATCCGGGCGTCAATTAACCGAATTTCGGATTACCCGATCAAGGTCTCAAGGCACTGTAAAAAAAATGGCACTAAGCAACTCAGCATTCAGTTATCAGTTAAATGGCATGGTATACATTGTCCGATAACCGGCAGTCATAAATTACTCCTTGTTTATGATCAGATCAATTATCCGAACAAAATAACCTCCCATCCTCTCGTTCGGATAATTAAGGATGTCCTGTATTGTTGTTATCAATTAATGAATTTAAATAGAGAATTTTAGTATATGAGATAGTGATATCCAGGGCGACCGCTGTATCCGCAGTGTCAGTTTCCACAGTTTCAGTTACCCGCGGTTTACCACAGCCTGCACATATTGCATGGAACATTTCAGAACCAGGGCCAGCGAGCTGCCGGGGAGGTAAATTTCCCATTTAAATGAATGGTTTCACTACTATCCACGGTTTCAGGCTTCAACGTTAGGTGTTGGAACATATCCCCTGCGGGTAAGGGGTTGGCGGGGGGGGGGCTACTATATTGGGAGACTGAATGACAGAAACCTGCTCTGTAGTACCATCTACTGGCCAAAGCCTATATGACAGGCAACTATATTTTCAATCGATGTCAACAACAAAAACAGAAATTGCTGGAGAAACACAGCAGGTCTGGCAGAATCTACGGCAAGAAATCAGAGTTAAAGTTTTGGTTTGAGTGACCTTTCCTCAGACTTTAGCTGCAGCAATATTGTGAGTGGCATGTATCAGGTGAGCTGCTGTCCTGCCCAATTTCCCAACTCACACTTTAGTGGAATCCTTTTCATAGAAAAAAATGTCTTGCATTTTAAGTTTATAAATGTACATTATCCAACAGAAATATAGTCAGTATCATTGCTACTGCCATGACCAAAATCCAAGAAAATATCATGGGGAAAAATAGAAGAAGACAGAGAGTCAAGTTAAAATCATTAGAGAAATTAAACAGAATAAAGTTAAAAATCACACAATACCAAGTTATAATCCAACAGATTTAATTGAAAGTACAAGACTTCAGAGTGCTGCCAGAATAATAATAATAATAATAATAATATAAGATTAAAGCAGAACAGAGAAAAAGAGAGACTGACAGCAAAATTGAAACAAAGGAAAGGTAACAGGGAAACTATAGTCCTCGCTGATTTTAAAGAAGGTGTGCGACTTGGCTTTAATGGCATTGTTTGTTGGAAGGTGAACATGTTACAAATCAGCCTAGAAGTCTCATTCTACAATATTACCATTTATATTATGGATATTGCTGAAGAGAGAGGTTTGTTGCTAAAGGTTTTCATCTTGCACTTATCAGGTCAAACAGGAAGAATGCCAACTTCCAAATAATCACAAGAAGCTACAGCACAAGAGAAAAGGGCTGCTGATTAGTTGGCCAGGTAGCTCCAATTAGCTGAGGTATTGACGTATAAGCTTTCTGTGCTTCTGGGAATTTTAAAAAGGCACAAGGTTTGAATATATTCATTTTAGTTGTGAGAATGGGTCCCTGTTTATGAATGCATGTTGCAAACATTACTGAGCCACATTATGAGTTCAACTGATCATCTTAACCTAGTTTGAGTTTAGTTTGAGCACTCAGGATGTCCAATAAATGCTGTCAAATTATCGAATCATATAACGGCTGATGTTTCGTAATGGGTTTTGCGAGTGAGGGTTATTTGGGCATGATCTGTACTCCATCTATTTTTATCATTTGACTTGACCAGCTAATCATTGGAATGCACACCGTGTATTTCCATTCATTACGTTACTCAATTGTGTTATAGACAGCTGTCATTTTGGAGGAGATTGTTTCCCTATTGTGGAAAATACCACTGAGCTGTAGCAGTGTGAAATGGCTTGCTTAATCTGTCGTTCACAGTTTTGAGATACTTTGCCTTTCCAAGGTAATTTGTAGAGCTGGTACTTTTCACATCTGAAAGTAGTGGCCTTTAGCCCATTTGAGAGTTTGGTGTAATACAGAGCAAACAATGATCTAATCTGGATAGCCATTGCTTTCATAGAATCACAGAATCCAACAATGTGGAAGCAGGCAATTCAGCCCATTGAGTCATCCTATTAAATTTCACCACTTACTCTATTCTTGTAATCTTGAATTTCTCATAGCTAACCCATCTAGCCTGCACAAACCTGAATGCTATGGGCAATTCAGCGTGGCCAATCCACCTAACATGCACATCTTTTGACTGTGGGAGGAAACTGGATCACCCAGAGGAAGCCCACGCAGACATGGGGAAAATGTACAAACTCCACAGAGACATTTGTCCGAGTTTGGAATCAAACCTGGATTCCTGGTACTATGAGGCACCAGTGCTAACCATTGAACCACCAGGCCTTGGTAATGTTGATGCGCTCTATTTATACACCCAACTTGCAAGATGAATAGGTGAGTCTATTTACAAGATTAGCAATAAAACCAATCTGACAGTGTGCAGAGAGGGCTCTTGTGATGCAGTGGCCTACCTCTCAGTCAGGAGGCCTGCATTCAAGTTCCACCAGCACCAGGTGTGTAATAGCATCTCCAAATCGCCAAACAGATTGATTGGAAATTATCTAAAGTGTGTAGAATTACAAATCTCGATGCTTGTATTGACCATTTGTGGTGGACAGTAGTGGAGAAGCCATTATAAGGTTTCTCAATGATCAACACATTGATGAAAAAAGTTGGAGTCCAGATTGGAATTCATTTAGGTGTGTAAGGAAGCTCTTACATGTGGATGCAGATTTGAAGATCAGTAATATATTAGAGATGAATGAATGAATAAAAGAATGAATTACTTTATTATCACTTATACTCAATGAGTTTAGTGAAAAGTTTATACATCACCACTTCCAGTGCCATTTTAATTACAAAGGTACCTAGGTACAGCTTCTTTAGTTACAAGATTTTAGAAAATAGCGAAATAAAATGTTCAGCGGTGCAGAACAATGATCTTCCAAGATAGACAAGCAGGAGGCTGGAAGAACACAGCAGGCCAGGCAGCATCAGGAACTAGAGAAGCCAACATTTTGGGTGTAACCCTTCTTCAGAGCTGGGGTCTTCCAAAACAAACCATGCAGGCACCTCCAGTCCACTCTGGGCCCTGGCTGCTGATTGCGCAGAATCATGTGGCTGGGAGGTCACTTCAGAGCACCACGCCGAGGATTCCACACTGGGCCGGGAGGACACCACCTTGGGAAGCTGCCCTGGAACATTGCTACAATAGATGGAGAGGCCACTACGCCAGGCCGGTGGGTCACCGCACCACACCACACTGGAGGCTACTATGGAAGGCCAGGAGTCATCGGAGGGAGGAAGTCATTGCCAGTGGCCTGGAGTTGACCAAAGGCTGGGAATCATTGCCAGTGGCCTGGAGTTGACCAAAGGCTGGTAATCATTGCCAGAGGCCAGGAATTTTCAGAGACCAGGAGAAAAAAAGAGCCATCCACTATTTAGAGGATTAAATCATTTACTTTAAAGAAGCAGACAGAAAGATTAGTATGAACATGGTTACAACTAGTGATAAGGTTGTATCAAATAGATTCAACTTGTTTATTTTCTTTTGCTGCCTTTGTATTTTGCATGGTAGAGCCCATTGTGCCAGTTTTACTCAAAATAAAATGAAATCATACACACCCTTAATTCAAAGTTACTTAATTCAAATCATCTGATAACTCTGTTTATACAAAATTCCTATGGCTTTGTAATTCATGCTTCTAACAATCAGTTACAGGATAATTGCACTTGTTTGTGCCAAGTAAATTCTAATTACATTAGGTACACTATAATTTAAATAAAACATGATTTTATTTGGGTGAGTGGATTGAAACTTTTGGAAGCAGCCAAAAGATCTTTGGAGGAATCAGGTCTGGAGCCGACAAAACCATTCCCAAGGATTTCAACAGCAGTGTAGCCAAGTTATTGTCAGAGATAAGAAATGATACAGGAACGGTAGCAGACAATCTTTGTTGTGTAGACAATAATGGGGTAGTCATTTCAGTTTGGGATCAGTTAAAGTGCAGCTAGTACAATTGTGGTATGAACTGAAGAGATTTTTGTTTTAGTTCTATAGGTTATAGGGGAGATAATGGTGGAGTGGTATTATCATTCAATGTTTTAAGATAGTCAACTGAATCAAGTCAGTTATCCTGTTCTTCAAAGAAATTTAAAAGGGACCTGAGGGGCAACTTTTTCATACAGAAGGTGATTTGTATGTGGAATAAACTGCCAGAGAAGTGGTAGCCGCAGGTACAGTTACAACATTTAAAAGACATTTGGACAGGTACATGAATAGGAAAGCTTTAGAGGGATATGGGCCAAATGGGACTAGTTTAGTTTGGGAAACTTGGTCAGCATGGATGAGTTGGACCAAAGTGTCTGTTTCCATGCTATATGACTCTATGACTGTATGATCCTCAAAATTCACCCCAATGGTTCCTACCCAGACTCTTTGAATAACCAATTCCAATCCCAGAATAACCAATCCCGCATCAGAGAGCGGCGGGAGCTGGGTGAAAGTGAAGGCAGAGCGCAAAGCCAGTCGAGAAGGTAAGTGATTGTTATTTGAGTGGGTGTGTTCTAGACCCCAGATCCTACGAAGTAGGGCCTCCCTCCCTCCCTCCTCCTCTAACCTAAATTAAAGGTCCACAGACTTGCCCCAAAAAGAGGGTCCAAGGAAGTTCCTGTGGATTGAAGAGTGAGGCTTTAGCTCAGGACAAGGAGGTTGAGTGAAGTGATTACGCCACAGTTGAAGAGGGTGAAGACATGACTGCAAAGCTGGTTCAGTGTGCTACATGCTTGATGTGGGAGGTCAACGACTCTGGTGTGTCTGGCTTGTATAAATGTGGAAAGTGTGTGCACGTTCAGCTACTGACAGAGCATATTGCAGCACTGATGAAAGAACTCGAGGACCTTAGGCTCATCCGAGAGAATGAGATCTTTCTGGACAAGACCTTCAGCGAGGTTATTACACCAATCGTACCAGAAGAGAGCAGACGATGAGGAAGGCAGAGAGGAGACAGGTGCAAGAGAGCCTGGGGGAAGTACCTGTCAGGAACAAGTTGAATCTTTTGGAAACAGTAGAGACAGATGACATTGCCAATCCACGAGGCGGCCAGGTCTGTCAATCAAAAGTTGGCGGAGACAGTGCGGAAGAGTCGGACATCACACAGAGCCGTGGTAATAGGAGACTCCATATTGAGAGGAACTGACCAGGGTTTTTGTGGCAGCAGACGGGACTTAAGGATGGCGTGTTGCCTTCCTGGTGCCAGGGTTAAAGACATCACAGACAGAGTGCAGGAAATCCTCAAGAACGAAGGTGAAGAGCCAGAGGTGGTGGCACATGGCACAAATGATGTCAGGAAGAAGAGGAGGAACATACTACAGTGGGACTTCGGAGAACTAGGAAGAAGGCTGAAAAGCAGGACGTCCAAGGTGGTTATCTCCAGTTTGCTTCCAGTTCCTCGGGCTGGTGAGGCCAGAAACAGAGAGATAATGGACTTGAACGTGTGGCTGGGGAACTGGTGCAGGTAGCAAGGATTTAAATTCTTGGATCACTGGGGTATGTTTTGTGGTAAGCATAAATTCTACAAGAGAGACGGTTTGCACCTTAATAGGTTAGGGACCAGCATTCTGGCAGGCAGGTTTGCTACTGCAACACAGCTTCGTTTAAACTAAGTAGCGGGGGGGAGGGACAAACTGGATGTTTAAGAAGGAATTTGGAGGGAAAGTTAGACCAAGGGAAGTCAAGAAAGACAACTGTATCAATGAGGCAGAAAACTCAGAAAGGGATCATGCTGTAAGGTTGAGTGAAATAGGAGTTGATGGGAAGGGTGAGGGCAGTAACAAATTAAAAATAACTATACATGAATGCACGAAGCATTAGAAATAAGATGGATGAGCTTGAGGCTCTTTGGAAATTGGCAGATACAATATTGTGGGGATAACTGAGACATGGCTTCAAGTGGACAGGGCCTGGGAAATGAATATTCAAGGCTACACGTGCTATCGTAAGGACAGACTGATGGGCAGAGGGGGGTGGGGTGGCCATGTTGGTAAGGGATGATATTCAGTCCCTTGCGCGGGGGACCTAGAATCAGGGGATGTAGAGTCAGTGTGGATGGAGCTGAGAAATACTAAGGATAAAAAGACCCTCTTGGGAGTTATCTACAGGCCCCCACACAGTAGTCTGGATGTCAGATGTAAGTTAAATCAGGAGCTGAAATTGGCCTGTCGCAAAGATGTTACTACAGTTGTTATGGGGGATTTCAACATGCAGGTAGACTGGGAGAATCAGGATGGTATTGGACTATAATATAAATGAGGATAGTAAAGGTATTTTTACGTATGTGAAAGGCAAAAAAATGGTTAAGACTAAAATTGGGCCCTTGAAGACAGAAACAGGTGAACTAAGAAATGGCAGAAGAATTGAATTGGTACTTCAGATCTGTGTTCACTGGGGAAGACACAAGCAATCTCCCTGAGGAGGCAGTGGCTGAAAGACCTGAACTTAAGGGAATTTATATTTGCCAGGAATTGGTGTTGGAGAGACTGTTAGGTCTGAAGGTTGATAAGTCCCTGGGGCCTGATGGTCTACATTCCAGGGTACTGGAGCAGGTGGCTCAAGAAATCGTGGATGCGTTGGTGATTATTTTCCAGAGTTCGATAGATTCAGGATCAGTTCCTGTGGATTGGAGGGTGGCTAATGTTGTACCACTTTTTAAGAAAGGTGGGAGAGAGAAAGCAGGAAATTATAGACCAGTTAGGCTGACCTCAGTGGTGGGAAAGATGCTGGAGTCTATTATAAAGGATGAAATTACGACACATCTGGATAGTAGTAACAGGATAGGTCAGAGTCAGCATGGATTTATGAAGGGGAAATCATGCTTGACTAATCTTCTGGAATTTTTTGAGGATGTAACTCTGAAGATAGATGAGGGAGATCCAGTAGATGTAGTGTACCTGGACTTTCAGAAAGCTTTTGATAAAGTCCCACATAGGAGGTTAGTGAGCAAAATTAGGGCACATGGTATTGGGGGCAAAGTACTAACTTGGATTGAAAGTTGGTTGGCTGATAGGAAACAAAGAGTAGTGATAAACGGCTCCATTTCAGAATGGCAGGCAGTGACCAGTGGGGTACCGCAGGGATTAGTACTGGGACCGCAGCTTTTTACAATATATGTTAATGATATAGAAGATGGTATTAGTAATAACATTAGCAAATTTGCTGATGATACTAAGCTGGGTGGCAGGGTGAAATGTGATGAGGATGTTAGGAGATTACAGGGTGACCTGGACAAGTTAGGTGAGTGGTCAGATGCATGGTAGATGCAGTTTAATGTGGATAAATGTATGGTTAAACACTTTGGTGGCAAGAACAGGAAGGCAGATTACTACCTAAATGGAATCAATTTAGGTAAAGGGGCAGTACAGAGAGATCTGGGTGTTCTTGTACACCAGTCAATGAAGGTAAGCATGCAGGTACAGCAGGTAGTGAAGAAGGCTAATAGCATGCTCGCCTTCATAACAAGAGGGATTAAGTATAGAAGCAAAGAGGTTCTTCTGCACCTGTACAGGGCCCTGGTGAGACCACACCTGGAGTACTGTGTGCAATTCTGGTCTCCAAATTTGAGGAAAGACATTCTGGCTATTGAGGGAGTGCAGCGTAGGTTCATGAGGTCAATTCCTGGAATAGCGGGATTACCTTACACTGAAAGACTGGAGCGACTGGGCTTGTATATCCTTGAGTTTAGAAGACTGAGAGGGGATCTGATTGAGACATATAAGATTATAAAAGGATTAGACACTCTGGAGGCAGGAAACATGTTTCCGCTGATGGGTGAGTGCCGAACCAGAGGACACAGCTTAAAAATACGGGGTAGACCATTTAGGACAGAGATGAGGAGAAACTTCTTCACCCAGAGAGTGGTGGCTGTGTGGAATGCTCTGCTCCAGAGGGCAGTGGAGGTCCAGTCTCTGGATTCATTTAAGAAAGAGTTGGATAGAGCTCTCAAGGATTGTGGAATCAAGGGTTATGGAGATAAGGCAGGAACAGGATATGATTAAGGATGATCAGCCATGATTATATTGAAAGGCGGTGCAGACTCGAAGGGCTGAATGGCCTACTCCTGTACCTATTGTCTATTATCTATTTATGAATAACCGATTCCAGACACTGGGTTTGTAGCTGAAATGCAAGATTTAACAATTTAGTAACAAAACAGCACTTTTAGGAGAGGAAGAAACAAAAAAGTAATGATATAATATCTATGCCTTAAACCTGATAACATTTGTTTTGGCCCCATTCACACAAAAGACAGACAGACAAACACATTTATAGTTAAATTTAAAAACAGGAAATAGTACTGGCAAGGTTATTTAAGCAGTCCACATGGTGTTGTTTAATGAGCACAAATGATTGTTTCTTGGTTCATTTTCTGAAGATGTTAATCAGGCCCACCTTAATAATTTATAACTTAGTTCCTTTTCCCTGACCTTCCAATAGCGGATAATGGGAGATTATGATGTGGCACAGCCAGTGTTGGACTGGGGTGGACAAAGTTAAAAGTCACACAACACCAGGTTTATTTGGAAGTATTAGCTTTCGGAGTGCTGCTCCTTCATCAGGTAACTAGTGAGGCAGGATCATAAGACACTGAATTTACAGCAAAAGATCATAGGGTCATGCAACTGATATAATATATTGAACACACCTAGATTGCTGTTAAGTTTTTCATCTTTTAGAATGGGTTTCAGGCATCAATTCATCAATATGTAAATCTCAGAACTTCTTTCAAGTCATATTCCTGAGATAACATAAGGTTTTATTAAAAAAGGTGACATCTGAGCTCAGACAATGCATTAAAAGTGTGGGGTTAGAGTCTGTCTGTATTCCAAACTTGAGTCAGACTAGTTCTATTTCCAAAGTAGAAATTTACAAAATGTCACATGGATTGACTGTCTGCAGATTGTGTGCTTTTTGAACAAAATACAATGTATCTCCAAATACAATTCTGTAAATACAAATTCACCCTATAGACTTACATGTATGTGTGCGTGTGTGTGTGTATGCATGCATGCATGGAAGGTTAGACATGGAGCTATCAAATCTTCATACTTGTTCTTCCAAAATCCAATTCAAACTCTAGCCTCTCCCTGCCAGACTGATTGTCTCCCTATGAAGACATGTTACCAATCAGATGTCTGCTATCTATTTGGTCATGAGGTTTCTGTGAGTCAAATAATCGATAGAGTATTTCAGTCAAAAACAAAGTTACAATTAATTTTCAGGCCTTCCCTCACAAACAAACTTTTTTTTACACAAGCAACATTTGACGAATTGTGGCATCAAGGAGCCCTAGCAAAATTAAGCCAATAGGAAGTAAGAGAAAACCTCCCTGCTAGTTGGAATAATTCCTAGCACAAAGGCAGTGGTCGCTAGAGTTAGATATCTCAGCTCCAGGATGTCTCTGCAGAGGTTTTTCAGGGTGGTATCTAAGCCCAACCATCTTCATCTGCTTCAACAATGACCTTCCTTCTATCTGAAGATAAGCAGTAGGGATGTTTGCGGTTGACTTAACAATGCTCAAACTCATTCATGACTCCTCAGATACTGGAGCAGTCCAAACTGTGCTGATGTAGTGTTGGACTTAAAAATTATATATTCAAAACAGACCATTAAACGTTAATCATTAAGAGTTAATTGGACATGACAATGAGCAATTGAATTAAAATGGTTCATGCAAAAACAGTCTATTTTGACTGGGGGGGACCTGGCTGACCTTGAGGCACAGTGGAAACCGTCCTCTACAGTCTACATGAGGCCACCCTGGATTTGAGGAGAAAGTGAGGTCTGCAGATGCTGGAGATCAGAGCTGAAAATGTGTTGCTGGAAAAGCGCAGCAGGTCAGGCAGCATCCAGGGAACAGGAGAATCGACGTTTCGGGCATAAGCTCTTCTTCAGGAATGAGGAAAGTTTGTCCAGCAGGCTAAGATAAAAGGTAGGGAGGAGGGATTTGGGGGAGGGGCGTCGGAAATGTGATAGGTGGAAAGAGGTCAAGGTGAGGGTGATAGGTCAGACTGGAGTGGGGGCGGAGAGGTCAGGAAGAAGATTGCAGGTTAGGAAGGCGGTGCTGAATTCGATGGATTTGACTGAGACAAGGTGGGGGGAGGGGGAATGAGGAAACTGGTGAAATCCAAGTTCATCCCTTGTGGTTGGAAGGTTCCTAAGCGGAAGATGAGGCGTTCTTCCTCCAGCCGTCGTTTTGTTGTGGTCTGGCGATGGAGGAGTCCAAAGACCTGCATATCCTTGGTGGAGTGGGAGGGGGAGTTAAAGTGTTGAGCCACAGGGTGGTTGGGTTGGTTGGTCCGGGTGTCCCAGAGGTGTTCTCTGAAACGCTCTGCAAGTAGCCGGCCTGTCTCCCCAATATAGAGGAGGCCACATCGGGTGCAGAGGATGCAATAGATGATGTGTGTGGAGGTGCAGGTGAATCTGTGGCGGATATGGCAGTTTCCTTTGGGGCCTTGGAGGGAGGTGAGGGGGGAGGTGTGGGCACAAGTCTTGCACCTCCTGCGGTTGCAGGGGAAGATGCCAGGAGTGGAGGTTGGGTTGGTGGGGGGTGTGGATCTGACGAGGGAGTCACAGAGGGAGTGGTCTTTACGGAATGCTGATAGGGGAGGGGAGGGAAATATATCCTTGGTGGTGGGGTCCGTTTGGAGGTGGCAGAAATGACGGCGGATGATGCGCTGTACATGGAGATTGGTGGGGTGGTAGGTGAGGACCAGTGGGATTCTGTCCTGGTGGCGGTTGGAGGGGCGGGGCTCAAGGGCGGAGGAGCGGGAAGTGGAAGAGATGCGGTGGAGGGCATCGTCGACCACATCGGGGGGGAAATTGCAGTCCTTGAAGAAGGAGGCCATCTGGGTTGTACGTTTTTGGAACTGGTCCTCCTGGGAGCAGATGCGGCGGAGTCGAAGAAATTGGGAGAATGGGATGGAGTTTTTACAGGGGGCAGGGTGGGAGGAGGTGTAGTCCAGGTAGCTGTGGGAGTCGGTCGGTTTGTAGTAGATGTCACGCCTAACCCTGCCCCCACGATGATCTCCGTCACCACGACTCACCCCGCCCCTTCGCCGATCTCCGACTGCGTGCCTAACCCCGCCCCCACGCCTATTTCCGTCACCACGTCTAACCCCGCCCCCACGCCGACCTCCGTCCCCGCCCCCACACCCAGCTCCAGCCCCACACCAAGTCCTAGCTCCCAGCCCTGCCGAGTTTTCACCATCCCTCCAGACCTACCCCTCTCTGAGGACGAAAGATCAGTCCTCAGCAGAGGCCTCACCTTCATTCCCCTATGCTCTCGGATTAATGAGTTCAACACGCGGCGTGACATCGAACAATTCTTCCGCCGCCTTCGCCTCCGTGCCTACTTCTTTAACCAAGACTCTCTCCCACCCTCTGACGACCCCTTCTCCCGCCTCCAACACACCCCATCCACCTGGACACCCCGTGCTGGCCTCCTACCTGCCCTCGACCTCTTCATAGCCAACTGCCGCCGCGATATTAACCGCCACCTGAACTCCCCCACCCCTCTCACCCACTCCAACCTCTCACCCTCGGAACGCGCAGCCCTCCACTCACTCCGTTGCAACCCCAACCTCACTATCAAACCAGAAGACAAGGGAGGCGCGGTAGTAGTTTGGCGCACCGACCTCTACACTGCTGAGTCCAAACGCCAGCTCGCAGATACCTCCTCCTACTGCCCCCTTGACCATGACCCCACCTCCCACCACCAAACCATCATCTCCCAGACCGTCCATAACCTCATCACCTCGGGGGATCTCCCATCCACCGCCTCCAACCTCAGTCCCACAACCCCGCACCGCCCGCTTCTACCTCCTGCCCAAAATCCACAAACCTGACTGCCCCAGCCGACCCATTGTCTCCGCCTGCTCCTGCCCCACCGAACCCATCTCCGCATACCTTGACACCGTCCTGTCCCCCTTAGTCCAAGAACTCTCCACCTACGTTCGGGACACCACCCATGCCCTCCACCTGCTCCATGATTTTCGCTTCCCCGGTCCCCAACGCCTTATTTTCACCATGGACATCCAGTCCCTGTACACCTCCATCCCCCATCACGAAGGACTCAAAGCCCTCCGCTTCTTCCTTTCCCGCCGTACCGACCAGTACCCTTCCACTGACACCCTCCTTCGACTGACTGAACTGGTTCTCACCCTTAACAACTTCTCTTTCCAATCCTCCCACTTCCTCCAAACGAAAGGAGTAGCCATGGGCACCCGCATGGGCCCCAGCTATGCCTGCCTCTTCGTAGGATATGTGGAACAGTCCATCTTCCGCAACTACACTGGCCCCACCCCCCATCTTTTCCTCCGCTACATCGATGACTGTATCGGCGCTGCCTCGTGCTCCCACGAGGAGGTTGAACAATTCATCGACTTCACCAACACCTTCTACCCCGACCTCAAATTCACCTGGACAGTCTCAGATTCCTCCCTCCCCTTCCTCGACCTTTCTATTTCTATCTCAGGCGACCGAATCAACACGGACATTGACTACAAACCGACCGACTCCCACAGCTACCTGGACTACACCTCCTCCTACCCTGCCCCCGTAAAAACGCCATCCCATTCTCCCAATTTCTTAGACTCCGCCGCATCTTCTCCCAGGAGGACCAGTTCCAAAAACGTACAACCCAGATGGCCTCCTTCTTCAAGGACCGCCATTTCCCCCCCGACGTGGTCGACGATGCCCTCCACTGCATCTCTTCCACTTCCCGCTCCTCCGCCCTTGAGCCCCGCCCCTCCAACCGCCACCAGGACAGAACCCCACTGGTCCTCACCTACCACCCCACCAATCTCCATGTACAGCGCATCATCCGCTGTCATTTCTGCCACCACCAAACGGACCCCACCACCAAGGATATATTTCCCTCCCCTCCCCTATCAGCATTCCGTAAAGACCACTCCCTCCGTGACTCCCTCGTCAGATCCACACCCCCCACCAACCCAACCTCCACTCCCGGCATCTTCCCCTGCAACCACAGGAGGTGCAAGACTTGTGCCCACACCTCCCCCCTCACCTCCCTCCAAGATCCCAAAGGAAACTGCCATATCCGCCACAGATTCACCTGCACCTCCACACACATCATCTATTGCATCCTCTGCACCCGATGTGGCCTCCTCTATATTGGGGAGACAGGCCGGCTACTTGCAGAGCGTTTCAGAGAACACCTCTGGGACACCCGGACCAACCAACCCAACCACCCTGTGGCTCAACACTTTAACTCCCCCTCCCACTCCACCAAGGATATGCAGGTCTTTGGACTCCTCCATCGCCAGACCACAACAAAACGACGGCTGGAGGAAGAACGCCTCATCTTCCGCTTAGGAACCTTCCAACCACAAGGGATGAACTCGGATTTCACCAGTTTCCTCATTCCCCCTCCCCCCACCTTGTCTCAGTCAAATCCATCGAATTCAGCACCGCCTTCCTAACCTGCAATCTTCTTCCTGACCTCTCCGCCCCCACTCCAGTCTGACCTATCACCCTCACCTTGACCTCTTTCCACCTATCACATTTCCGACGCCCCTTCCCCAAGTCCCTCCTCCCTACCTTTCATCTTAGCCTGCTGGACAAACTTTCCTCATTCCTGAAGAAGGGCTTATGCCCGAAACGTCGATTCTCCTGTTCCCTGGATGCTGCCTGACCTGCTGCGCTTTTTCAGCAACACATTTTCAGTCACCCTGGATTTGTTTTTTATCTGTTTTTGATGGTTGGAAAATTACTGAAGTTAAAACAAAATTCAGCATGTAAGCCTACATTCAGAACAGTATTATTATCTAGGACTTTGCCATACGCATGGAATTTACACCATCAGGCTTGGGTTCACAGGACTGCTGCTATGGGACCTGAGATCGAGCTCTGTGTGCTGCCGTTGACAAAGGATACGAAGGCAATGTGAGATTCACTAGATTACCTCAGTTGTCTAACCGAATTATATAATATATATCTATCTGAAGGATAAGTTAACACTTATGAATTCATGTAGGTATTAATTTTTTGAACTATATATTGAAGTGTACATGGTCTTCTTGTAGTCATTCTGATCAGACTTGGAAAAACCTGTTCATTACTTTCAGCCTAACAATACACCCTGACAAGTGACAAGTAACATTCATGCCGCACAAGTGCCAGAGACCCATCTCCAACAAGAGAGTGTCTAACCATCATCTTTTGATGTTCAATGGAATTAATGTCACTGAATCACCCAGTACAACTTTCTGGGAGTTGCCATTTACCAGAAACTGAACTGGACTGGCTATATAAATACAGTAGCAATCGGAGCAGGTCTGAGGCTATCATTCTGCCATGAGTAGTTCATCTCCTGACTCTCCAGAACCTGTCCACCATCTGCAAGGCACAAGTCAGGAGTATGGTGGAATTTTACCCACTTGCCAGGGCGGGTGCAGCTCCAACAACTTTCAAGAAGATTGACACCACCTAAGACAACGGAGTCTGCTTAATTGGCACAATTTACTCAAAACATTCACTCCCTCCATAATCTAAATTCAGTAGCAGCAGAGTGTACCATCTACAAGATGCACTCTCGAAATTCAGGCACATGGGAATAGCATCACCTGAAAGTTCCCCTCCAAACCATTCACCATCCAGAATTGGAAATAAATCACCTTTCCTCTCATGTCACTGGGTCAAAATCCTGGAACTCCCTCCCTAACAGCATTGTGAGTGTATCTACACCAAATGGAGTACAATGTGATAACACCTTGTAAAGGGCAATGAGGGATGGGGCCCAACCAGTGATGCCCACACCCTCAATGAATAAAAGAGTAGACCTCAACAAACTATTTAACCTTGCCAGAACAATGAAACTAGAAGACATTGTCCATGCTTGAAGGAGAATAAAATTGTTGTGATATTTGGAATGCAATGTTAAGAAGAAAATTAAGTTGGCAAGATGCTTGGGACAGGGACAGATGGAATAACATGCTTATAAAATGGGCACCCAGCTCCCAACCTCCATTTTGACTAGGAAAGGTTGGAGGTTGGGAATTGATTTGTTCTCAAGAGGTAGGACAAGGTGTGCCTCAGACTTTAATAGCTGTTTGGATTTAATGGCATAGGGCTGCATTTTTCAAGGTTAAGGAAATTGGGCAGGCTAAAGAGAGGCAAAAAGTGCTCCAGTCCACTTTGTTTTTTAGCAATGTGGTTGGACTTAGTGCTTCCCTCTGCATTGGGAACTCCCTCTTCCACCATCACAATTTTGCGGTCAGCCATCTGCAATCTGAACTTGACCTCTGACTGCAAATCCCACCAATCAACTACAACAGCCCCCAACACCAAAGCCTTTTGTTGTCTCCATTCCCTCTAGGTGCAAAATTTTACCAGATGCATTCCTGTTCAATAAACAAGCAGACTCTCAATGCTGGAAACTGCCAACTTGAAAAAGGAGTTAAAAAAATACAAATGAAATGCTATCATTTTTCAGTTTTATTAAGAATGCTATTTGATTAACTTGCTTAAAGCTAAACAATGTCCCGTTCCATCTGCATCCCACTCTAAGAAATATCAGGTAATTATTTCAGTGAGTAGGTCGTAGAGTTGTTGAAATTAAATAATGTTAATTTATTCAAACTCAAAGTAGATAGATTTCCTTCAGATAATAATATTTTAGGATATAGCAAATGAGTAATTTCAGGCATGACATGCAAAGTTATCATGTTTGAGAAAAAATGTTGGGTTTGAGGATAAAGTTTTCACAGCTTTGAATCAATGCACAGAGACAGAGTCTTAGTCACACAGCAAGGAAACAGACCTTTCAGTCCAACTAGTCCATTCTGAACATAATCCCACTCTGCCTGTATTCCTGATGAAGGGCTTTTGCCCAAAACGTCGATTTTACTGCTTCTCGGATGCTGCCTGAACTGCTGTGCTTTTCCAGCACCACTCTAATCTAAACACTGAACATAATCCCAAACTAAACTTGGCCCACCTTCCTACTCCTGGCCCATATCCTTTCAAAGATTCCCTATAATTTACGTATTCAAATGTCTTTTAAATGTTGTTATTGAACCCACATCCACCACTTAACTCAGGAAGTTCATTCCACTTAGGAACCACCCTCTGTGTAAAACATTTACCACTCAAATCTTTTTAAAATCTCTCTCCTCTCACTTTAAAAATGTATCCCCGGTCTTGAAATCCCCTATCCTACAGGAAAGACAATTACCATTAATTCTATCAATACTCTTCATTATTTTATAAACTTCCATGTTTTCTCTCATTTTAGATCTTGGCCTACTGTAAACTAAATTATACAGAATCCTCACCAAGATTTGTCAACAACTGCATTACTATCATGTCATGCTTCCAACTAGATGGTATAATGTGAATGAAACATATCTTAATTTTTAAAAACATTATCTAGAATTTTCTATCTTTCCATTTATGGAAGGCAACTAGGAGGTCCCTCTGAGAAATCTTCATACAAATTTTAAAAATGTTTCCAGGCTACAATATTTGGACTCTTTTAAGATATGACTTCATGGCTTGTGTGGTGTTGATTTACATTTAAAATTCAAATTGTATGAGACTATCAAATCACATTCATTTTCTGGAGATTTTTTTGTTTGTTATTAATGAGCATTAGAAACCTCTTTGCAATTACTTACCAGTGGAAGTACAAGCAACAGCCTGCACTGCTAGCAGTCTTATCCTCCAGCTATAATCCAGATGATAATGTCTGTAAAGATTTTGCAATAGAGTTTTACTGTGAATCTGTCAAACTTTATAAACTGAACTAATTAAATGGATTAATTTTCTTAGCTTGAACTCTAGCTAAGAAAAACAGCAGATGTTTCTTGAGATTAGTATGATCATCACAAAGCAGACTTGTCCCCTTATGAACGTAATTGAAAAATGTATTAAAATCACTTCCAGAATAAACCCAGTATATCACTGCATTTATAACCAATTTGTAATTCTAATTCTTATTTTATTTTGGTGAGAAATGGTGAGATTTGTGACCAAGTTTATGAGATTAAAGAAGGAAAGTGAACTACTAAATAGTGAGAGCGATTTATACATTACAGTGAGAAAGATCTTAATTCAAATGTTAGAACACAATTCAAACTGTTTCCCAACACCATCTATTACAGAGAAATTACAGATCTACTTCAACTCTTCTGGTTCTTATTTAATGTTTGTTTCCTTTGGACTGTGGAAACAATTTGATGAATCCTTTGAGTCTCCTGATATGAATGCTTCACAAATCTGAGAGTCAATAATTTAAAGATTTCTATTCAAATTCTCTAGGCCTAAAAGCTCCCCAAACTAGACACTTCTAATGGGATGGCTGGCTTTGATTGAACTTAAATTAAGTAAAATACTCCCATTAAGAAAGAAGCTAAGCCTTGCTTCTGAGCTCCACTCTGATGTCTTCTGAACTGAACCAAACTTAAGTGAATGGAAAACCCATGTCTGAGTGCAATTCCTTATTCTTCTAAACTGAAATCACATCAGATGCACATGTATGGGAACAGCATAACCTTACCTGATCACCACCTCTCTTAACATTCCATTGTCTCTACATTTTCAGACTGCTTCTCCTACATCTAGGATTGTTTGAAGCAGGAATATCTTTCAACTAATTATTCAGAAGATTTGAAGCCAATGTCTTTGCTGCAAACACTAATCCCTTGTCTTGATTCTATATTTCTCCCTGGAAAGTGCTGGAGGCTCAGTGAGATTATTTACAAGTTCGGTGTCATATTTGTCCACAAAAGGAACTTACAAGCACATTTCAATATCATCACTAAAACCTCGTATTTCCACCTCCATAACATTACTCTTTATCCTTCCCTGTCTCAGCTCTTCTTCTCCTGAAAACCTAACTTTATTACCTCCAGACTTGATGATTCAATGTACTTCTGGTCAGCCTCCATATTCTACCCTGTCTAAACTTCAGGTCATTCTAAATTCTATTGTTCATGTCCTAACATGCAGAAAAATCTGTTCACTCATCGCTGTGCTTATTAATCTATGCACAACTCCATCTTGAAAAAGGTACTCAAGTTTAAAATTCTAATCATTGTTATCAAATCCACCAAGTTCTGGTTCCCTTATGTTTGTAATCTTCCTTAGCCCTAGACATCTGTGCTCCTCCAATTTGTTGAACATCCCTGATTTTAACTGTTCTATCTTTGGTGCCCCTGCCTTCAGCTACCTGGGCCCAAGACTCTGGAACACACTTCCTAAGCCTCACCAAATCTCTCTACCTTGTTTTTCTCCTTTAAGACATGCTTAAAACATATGTCTTTGTCAAAGGTTTTGGTCATCTGCCTGTGTATTTTCCTCTATGGCTCCATATCTTATTTAGTTCTGTTAGTGAAATGCCTTGGATCTTTCTTAAAAAATTTACATTAATAGTGCTGTATAGCTACAAACTAGTGCTATTTTGTCCAGTATCCCTTGATGTATGGTGCAGAATCTTGGGTTTGCTATAGGAGCTCTGGAACTCCCATCTATGACACTTCCATCTATGACACATCCATCCACCATCAGATTTTGATGGTAGGACAAAATCACAAACAATAAAGACTCATCATTGTATTTGGTTCAATAGCATGGAAAGTAGTCTCCAGAAAATGCAAGTTATATGAGCAGGCCATGTCCCTCACATCAATTATTACATGAATCTCCAAGCAGATATTTAATGAGAACTATGTCATAACAAACAACATCAAGGTGGTTAATACAAGCAATAAAGTGACAGCCTAAAAAAAGTATTACTAACTCCTGCATCCCAGACAACGTCTCTTAGGAAAACATTGCAGCTGAGTAGCCCATATGGAAACAGTCATGAAAACTGGTTCAGCATGATTTGAGAATCAACTATGCTAAATGCATAAAATTTGACTTGCCCAGATAGAGACCAGAAGTAGGACAATGCATGTGGTCCCTGAAGAATTAACAATGACAACATAAATTCTGTGGACATCCATGTTGA
Organism: Chiloscyllium plagiosum; assembly: GCF_037043375.1. NCBI lineage: Eukaryota > Metazoa > Chordata > Chondrichthyes > Orectolobiformes > Hemiscylliidae > Chiloscyllium > Chiloscyllium plagiosum. The sequence goes on along the minus strand of NW_028270164.1, from coordinate 30,915,228 downwards.
TCTTGCATCAGAATCTTCAGACTTAAGAGGACCCCATAAGATAATTTACAGCCTGGATAGACTCAAATAACAGAAGTCTACCATAAATCAAGTATTTAGACAACAGTCAATGCATTTTTTTTAACCATTAATACATGATTGTTAAATTTTTAGAATGAGAAAAAAGACAAAGCTGTAGTAGTGGTTGCAACTATACAATATATTGCTTAGAGTAAACATAAATGGCATTTGTTCATAGCATGTTCCACATGCATAAGTTACCTTTTTGCCTTGAGATCCTCCCATAGCTTAGAGTAAACAAGTTGACTTTAAGACAAGTAGTTTTCTCCTTTTTTTAATGGGGAAATCCCATACAGAAAGATTTATATTTTCTTTTTCTGAGGTCTCAATCCAGTAGTTATTTGCAGTCACTTATATGGCTAAAAAGCTCGAGCAACAAGTATTATCTGAAAGTAGTCCTAGAATTGTCAGCACTTAGTAGAAAGAAAATCTTCCAATGTAAAGACTATTATATCGAATTTTCACGATGTAGCTCCACTCTTTCCACATCTATTGTTAGACAGTCATTACATGACTGTAATCGCATTAGTATATCTGCCTGTAGTAGATCTATTCCAGGCAATGGATGCACAAACATACTGGAATTAAGTTAATTGATTATGGCAGTACAAGACATCACCATTGTGCAGTGAAGCGATCAGCAGCAAAACTCTCACAGCTTAGCTCCCTAACTCATAATGCCTCTCGATAAACACTGTGCACATAGTAATTGAACATTCACTACTAATACAGCATCATGAAGAAACCATACTGATGTTTCTTTTTAGTGTTTGTCTCATTAGACTTTATTCAGAGTGTTTATTTCACAAGTTGATTAATTCTATCAATTTAAAAACTAAGATTTGATTTCTGAATGCAAGGCTCATTACAAATTCAGCAAATAAAGTATATTCTTGGGCCAAAACTTATTCCTGAAAGAAGTTGTGTGATCATTGGTCTTGAAAGCAAGATTTCTCACATTACAAATTTTCCATGAGAGCAAGAATTGAAATATTTCACTGACATATTGCAAACCAATCTTTCATTGCAAATAAAATTGTGCCTTACAGCACTGGCTTCAGTTTACACTGTCAACCACTTTTGTATAATTATACTTTTCATCTGCTTATGAATGATTTGTTTTCTTTCAGGACAGTATGGATTCTATTTTAATGGTATCATTCAGTGTCTTATTTATAATACAAAACCTATTAGCAATTTTCTTCTTAAAATTCTGTGAGGCAATTCTTTTCCAAATATACACAGTTGTTAACGCAGTAAATCTAAAGTGTACAAAAAATGTTACCCCTGAGGACACAGTGGAGAAATGTGCAACATAAATTTTTCCTCAAGAAGACACAGAGGTGAAATGTGTTACATAAAGTCAAACAACTGCAGACGGTCTTCCAGGTTCGGTCACCAGTATGCGGTCAGTTGCTCTCAGCCAAAGCATTACAGTGACTGCAAATCTCTCGTTTGGAAGCGGGGTACAAATCAGCCAGAGTTACCACTCTAGTTGCTATCAAGTGACCTCTACCACAGCATAAAAATACAACTTCTACAGTAGATTCACACAGAAACAGCACTGCCACATGTACTGGCTGAAGCAGATACTATTGCTGCAATTAAGTGGCGTTAAAAAAAAAAGCAGTAAATGGTGGTTAAACAAATTAAATAAGCTTTGGGAAACCAAAGTCAAATAAATAAAATCGGCTAAACTAAAATTAAGATTTTAATCAAAAAAAATTGAAAACTGGTCCATCCATTCAGGTGTGAAAAAATACTTATATCCTATTTTAATTTACACCTGTATGATAAGGTTCACATAGTGGAGATGAAAGACTCCAGATTATCCAGATTAAAAAGAGGAGATTCAGACATTTTAATACATAAAATAGCGGGATTTCAGGGAGCTGCAGGTGGAGCAAAGGAGATGCACTTGTGGCTGGAACGAACTTTAGAAAGCTCTGTCTCAACCTCTCCAGAAGGAATAAGTGTGCAATGACAGAGCTGGTTAAAAGGAAACATTATAACACGAAGAACCTAAAAAGATCTACAATGTTTGTTACAGAAAGGATTAAGACATTGTTGCAGCAGAAAGCCTTTACTCCTGGAGGATACCCTAATATGTTAAACCCCGCATTTTTCATCTTTTTTTGAGCTGGACACTTTCCTTTTTTACCTTTGATGTGCATTTACATTTGATGCCTTCATTATTTTTTTCTTGGGTTAGCATATAAAACTGCTTCTTTCACTCAAAGAAAATCTTGTATTTGGCTCCTTAATGTTTCTGGTGTACTAGTTAACTACATTTTAATTGGAAAGTGGTTATATTCTCATGTTAAAAAGCACATAAATCATTGTGGAGACCAACCAAGATTGAAAAGAAGAAAATCAATTCACTCTTCCTTACCTGGACGTAAGCCTAGATACCATACCTTTAAAACTTTTTACCGGCGAATGCTCCATTTCACAACTTAATTATTTCTCAGGGTTAGTAAACAATAAAACAGCTCTTTACTTCTCTCAAGAAAACCTTGAATTGGTTCCTCAATTATACCATAGACATTGGGTAACTAAATTTTATTACAGACAGGTACAGCCTCCTGCTAACAAAATACAGTAAACTTTGTTTTAACCAGCACTTTATGAACCAGCACTGTCAATTAACCAGTATAAATTATATATCTCAAATACTGTGAAGTTTACTATATTATTCTGTCCAATTATTATTTCTTAAAATTTATTTACCTCCATGTAAACATGCTTGTTGTTCAATCTATTGGTCACACAAAATATCAACAGTTGATTCAATTTCTCCTCAAATACTGCGATATTCGAGTAGTCAGTTGAGAGTGCGAGTGAAAAGATTCTCTTACAGTAAGTTTTATTTAAGGCAAAGTCATGTTATTAAAGTGATTTTTGCTGCAAGTAAAGCATACACAGTGATGTGTATACCACCTACATTATATTTCTATTACTTTGTATGTCCTTTTACATTATGTGGACGTCCTGATTATCTGGAATATTTGATCAACTGGCACACTCCTCATCCCATAGGTGACAGTTAATAAAATATTTGCTGCACATAAATCTTCGTTGTAACAAATTGAGAGGGTTGAAAAGAAGGAAGGTGATTTCCCTCTCTTAAGTTGGATACAACAAAAATTAGGGTTTAGAATCTGGTAGACAATTTGGTAGACACACAGACAATTAGATTGCTTCTTCAAAAGCTATTTGAGACAAATGGCAGAAAGGTTTCCTTGGGACTGTAATATTAAAGTGATAAAATGTCTACATTTGATGTTGGTGCTTTCATAGAAGAAGGTAGGCAACTAACAGAAAGTTAAAGGCACTGTCCTTGGAAGAATAAAAAGGGACAGTAAGGCACTTTGAGTTAGTTGATTTCCACGAAAGCCAGAAAAACAGAAATTACAAAACAGATAGTAAAATATCTAGAGGTACAAATGGAAGATGTAGAAATAGATAAATTAAAACTGAATTGTAGAGATTGGAACAAGAATTTCAACAGAACGAGGAAAAAAAGTACAGAAGGCAAAGCCAGGAAGAGTGTGTCTGAGAAAAAGAGAGAGAGGATGGAACAAGAGAAATAGAAAGAGAGGCAAGAATGGAAGAGAGCATTCCTGGAAAAGGAAAGAGAGTTTAAATTGAAATAGCATGAGCTGATAAAAGAGAATCCTAATGAAGGCATCTGCATTGAGGGAGCCAACCCTAACTCATATTTAAGCATGCGTTTTCAAGTTTAAAGTGAAAATCCCCAAGTCTGATAGAGAGGCCGTGGACTTTTGAATGAGTGGGTTAGCAGTTAAGAGTTGCCAATTCAACAATGGATATTTTCATTGTGAGACATGCTGACAAGGAAAACTCGAGATATTTATTCCATCTTGCCTGAAGAGTGCAGCCAGCAATGTGGCATCTATTTTACATGTGCATTGGTTATTACCAGAAGTGTGACGATATTGGTCAGCTCAGTTGACATTGATTGGTCTGCAATACAGCATGATGCCAACTGCATAGGTTCCTGCACCAGATGACATTACTAATGAAGCACTCTCCTTCTTTTCCTCTTCCCTTGTCTGAGGGATGGTGACCCTCTGGTCAAACCACTATGAGTCATTTCTCTCTAATAGGAGAACATCCCTAAAGTGTGATAGGACTATTGCAACTTTACCTTTATCAGAGTTGTATCAGTGGAAATTCCATAACTTCATGATACAGCCTGAGCATTGATATTAGGACTTTGAATAAGTTAAGCAGTTGGTTTTTGACTGTTGGACTGTATGGACACTTAAAATTTGGGTGCCCATTAAAGCTCTGCAAGCTAACATTCCTGGAGGAGTTCAAAGACAACAATCTGGACTCATGTTAAAATACAGAAGGTAGCAGGGTTCAGAGAGTCGACCACAAGGCTCAGAGTTAACAACTACACTCATAAATTCCGGAGGACCAAATGGTCTGCTAACATGCACTGATGAGACAGCGAAATTGATGAGGTAGGCAAATATTCCTGGATGAAACTTTATTGCTGGAACAGCACAGCAGGTCAGGCAGCATCCAGGGAACAGGAGATTCGACGTTTCGGGCACAGGCCCTTCTTCAGGAAACCCTTCTTCAGGCCCTTCACAGGCCCTTCCTGAAGAAGGGCCTGTGCCCGAAACGTCGAATCTCATGTTCCCTGGATGCTGCCTGACCTGCTGTGCTGTTCCAGCAATAAAGTTTCAACTTTGATCTCCAGCATCTGCAGACCTCACTTTCTCCTCAAATATTCCTGGATAAGCTGGAGAGAAAATGGAAGCCAGGCAGAGAAAGCAGAACTGTCTCCCACTATTTTGATGTGGGAGAAATGGGTTTAAATTCATTGGACATTGGTACCAGTACTGGAGAAGAAGAGACCTGTTCCGATGGGACGGTCTTCATCTGAACCGTGTGGGATCAGTCCTAGTGAATTGCATAACTAGGGCTGGAGACAGGGCTTTAAACTAAATCGGGGAAATTAGAAAATCCAAATTAAAGGAGATAAGAGTGCAAACTCAGGAGGCATTATTAAAATCTCCAGCACAGACACTAATAGAACACTGGGCATGGAAAGGGTTAGCAATCAAACTTCAAACACACTGGACAAACAAATGACAATGAGGAGAGGGATGATTAATACAGGAGTGAAGGTGTTATATCTGAGTGCATTCAGTATAAGGAGTAAGGTAAATGAGTTTGCAGTGCAGATCGAAATTGACAAGTATGACATGGCATGACATGGAGATGTGGCTGCAAGTGTATCAGGATTGGGAGCCGAATATTCAAGGATATACATCTTACCTAAAAGATAGGCAGGTGACAAAGAGCAGTGGTCAACCAGAGGATTGGGAAGATTACAAAGACCAACAGCGGGGAACAAAAAAAAGGGAGATTAAATATGGAAGTAAGCTAAAGGAAGACTAAGAGATTCTTTAAATATACAAAGGGCAAAAGAGAGGCAAAAGTGGATATTGGGCCGCTGAAAAATGACACTGCAGACATATCAGTGGGGAACAAGGAAATGGCTGAAGAACTGAATAATTACTTTGCGTCAGTCTTCACAGTGGAAGACATGAGTCATATTCCAAAAATTCAAGAGAGTGAGGGGACAGAGCTGAGCATGGTGGCCATCATCAAGGAGAAGGTGCTAGAAAAACTGAATGGCCTGAAGGTGGATAAATCACCTGGACCGGATGGACTACACACCAAAGTGTTAAGGGAGAGAATTGAAGAGATAGTGGAGGTGTTAGTAGTGATCTTTCAGTAATCAGTAGAATCATGCAGTATACAAAATCCCATGCAAGGACTGCACAAAACACTACATAGGACAAACAGGAAGACAGCTAACGATCCGCATCCCTTACCACCAACTAGCCACGAAACGACACGACCAGCTATCCTTAGTAGTCACACACACAGATGACAAGCAACATAAATTCGACTGGGACAACACTACTATTATAGGACAAGCCAAACAGAGAACAGCCAGGGAATTCCTAGAGGCGTGGCAATCATCCACAGATTCAATCAATAAGCACATCGACCTGGACCCAATATACCGGCCACTGCAACGGTCAGCTGGAACTGACAACCGGAAGTGGCAGACTCAAACCACTACAAATGCCGGAGGAAAGATCACAGAAGCACTTCACAGGAGGTTCCCAAGCACTGAGGGTGTCACCTAGACAGGGAACACAAATTCCCAGCTCGGCGAACAGAACCACAACAAGCACCCGAGCTACAAATCTTTTCACAAACTTTGAAAGGGTCTTTCTCAGGATGGAAGCCGATGATAAGTGGTGTTCCTTAAGGTTCAGTGTTGGGACCACATATTTTCACTTTATACATTAACGATCTAGATGAAGGAACTGAGGGCATTCTGGCTACATTTGCAGATGATACAAAGATGGTTAGAGGGCCAGGTAGCATTGAGGAGGTGTCGAGGCTGTAGAAGGATTTGGACAGGTTAGAAGAATGGGCAAAGAAGTGGCAGATGGAGTCCATCGTTGGAAAGTGTGAGGTCATGCACTTTGGTAGGAAGAATAGAGAAATGGACTATTTTCTAAATGGGGAGAAAATTCAAAATCTTAAGTGAAAAGGGACTTGGGAGTTCTATTCCAGGATTCTGTCAAGGTTAACTGGCAGGTTGAGTCAGTAGTTAGGAAGGCAAACACAATGATGGCATTTATTTTGAGATGACTCGAGTATTAAAGCAGGATATATTTCTGAGGCTTTTCAACGCTCTGGTCAGATCACATTTGGAATATTTGCACAGTTTTGGGCCCATATCACAGCAAGGATGTACTGGTCCTGGAACGTGTTCAGAGGAGATTCACAAGAATGATCCCAGGAATGAAAAGCTTAACATACAAAGAACTTTTGAGGATTTTGCGTCTATATTCTATGATGTTTAGAAGGATGAGGGGGGAATCTAATTTAAACATGCAGAATACTGAATGATCTGGACAGAGTAGATGTTGGGAAGTTGTTTCCATTGGTAGGAGAGACTAGGACCCATGGTCATAGCCTTAGAATAAAGGGAAGACCTTGTGGAATGGGGATAAGGAGAAATGTCTTAAGCCAAAGAGTGGTGAATCTATGGAATTCATTGCCACAGAAGGCTGTGGAGCCCAGATCATTGAGTATATTTAAGATTGAGATACAGAGGAACCTCTATTATCCGAATATTGGATTATCCGGCAAGATTGCAAGGTCCTGATGGAGAAAGTGAGGACTGCAGATGCTGGAGATCAGAGTCGAGAGTGTGGTTCTGGAAAGACACAGCAGGTCAGGCAGCATCCGAAGGGCAGGAGAATCGACGTTTCAAGCTTAAACCCTTCATTTTGGCTAAACTACATCCTCCGGCATTTAATTATCCGAAATTTGATTAACCGAACGAAATATTACCCGCCTATGTTCTTCACATTATCGAGGGTCCTCTGTACATAAGCTCTTGAGTATGAAGGGAATCAAGGGTTACAAGGAGAAAGTGGGAGAGTTGGGTTAAGAAACTTATCAGCCATGATTTAATGGCAGAGCAAACTCGATGGGCTGAATGCCCTATTTTCTGCTCATACATCTTATTTTTTTTTACTGAGGTTATGAACTTTCAGTGTTTCTATCACCAGGGTCTGCGGAAGCTCAGACTTTGAGCATTTTTAAGGTAGAGTTAGTCTTGATGAAGGGTCCTGCCCAAAACACCAACTCTCCTGCTCCTCTGGTGCTGCTTGACCTGCCGTGCTTTTTTCCAGCTCCATGTTATCAGAGTCAGAGATTAGATGCCGGGTTATTAGCAGCAAACACGTTTATGGAGTTGGGGGTGGGTAAAAGGCATTGAAATGTTCCATCAGTCATAAAAGAGACAAAAAAAACTGCAGATACTGGAGTCCAATGTAGATGATGTAATCATGAGGCACAAAATGGCAGAGCAGGCTCAATGGGCTGAACGGTCTTCTCCCAGTTTCCACAGCCGTTGTTATTTTCTGTATACAGCTTGGTTCCCTCTAGAATAATTATATGCATTGTATTTGTTATAATTACTTGTTATTTAAGAGAAAGATTCCATGTTAGAGCAATGGTGATCCAATATCTAACACTGGTGGCTCACAGTGGCACATCCGAACCACGGACATCCAGAATAGACTGGATGACTGACAGGAGTGCGGAGAAGGCGGTAGTAGATGAACGTCGCGCAGATCGAAACGCCGGCGCAGGCGGGGTTTGATTACTTCTCCCTGAATTTGTATGCGTGTGTGTTTATCTCGGGTCTTGGAGGCTCGAGCCGGATCATGAACGCGTCATAAAGGAGCTCGAGGAGAGTACGCGAGAAAGGATTCGGGCTGCAGTCATGACTAACGGTAAATTTTCAAAATCACCCAACGCCCGTTTCCATCGACGGCCCCGCAGCAAGGTCGCTGCAACCAGCGGGCGAGAGCCGAGACGCGCGGATTGAGGACGTGGCTAGTGGGAGAAAGTAGGCCTCTAGGCTGGTGTGCGCTGGGTCAGGCCATGCTGTTGGTAGTGTTTGAGTACCGGCGCTTTCTCATTCGTCCCGGATTTAAGACTGTATTTAGAAGCCAGTTACCTCCGGCCTGAAGTCAGTGGTTTCGCGCGGGGTTCCGAGCGCGTTTGCCAGTCAGTCAAACTTGAATGCGGAAGTGTGCGGGGTGCTGAGTGATTGACAGGTGCCCGATCCAACTGGTAGGCTGCTGCCTTCATTCTTTTGTTGTTGTCACCAATCGCGGCGGAGGAGGCGGACTGAGGACGGTATGAAGTTAGGTTGGCCGCACATACACCCCCCCAATCGACTCTGGGTGAATCACTGCGGGTCTTACCCTCAGTCAGTTCGAGGTTATGTTGGGGTACAATTCTGTCTGACCCAGGCACTCCACTCAATGACTGTTGTCGGAGTGAATGCTGGGGTTTAAAAAAAAACCCCAAAGAACCGCGGATACAGGAAATCAGAAACAGAAATTGCTGGAGAAACTCAGTGGGTCTGGCAACATCTGTGGAGAGAAGGGAGAGTTAACGTTTCAGGTCTAGTGATCCTTCTACAGAAGAACAGGTTCTCTGACCTGCGTGAGTCGTCCCATCCATTTCTGTTTCTTAGATTCTCAACAGTATGAAAGCAGGCTATTCGGTTCATTGAGTCCATACTGATTCTCCAAAGACCATCCCACCAGACTCCTCCTATTAACCCTGCATCTCCTATGGCCAACCCACCCAACCTGCACAACTTAGAACTGTTTGAGGAAACCAGGCCATCCAGAGGAAACCCATGCACAGAAGCTAGAATCAACCCGAGTCCCCAGTGCTATGAGGCAGCAGTGCTAACCACTGAGCTACTGTGCCACCCACTTCAAATTGCATACACAGTCTATGCTCCTACCTTATATGATTTAACTGCTAATAAGGGCATTTGTTTCCATTAAACAAGGGTCCAGGAAACTCAGGAACAGAAGGATCTTTGGGTGCTTGTCCACAGATCCCTGAAGGCAGCAGAACTAGTTAATAGGGTAATTAAGAAGGCAAACATCCTATTTACCTTTGTCAGTTGTGGCATACATTATAAAAACAGGGAGGTTTTGTTGGAGCTGAACAAAACTTTGGTCAGGCCACAGTGGGGGTATGATGCAATTGGGGAGAAAGTGAGGGCTGCAGATGCTGGAGATCAGAGCTGAAAATGTGTTGCTGGAAAAGCGCAGCAGGTCAGGCAGCATCCAAGGAATAGGAGAATCGACGTTTCGGGCATAAGCCCTTCTTCATTCCTGAAGAAGGGCTTATGCCCGAAACGTTGATTCTCCTGTTCCTTGGATGCTGCCTGACCTGCTGTGCTTTTCCAGCAACACATTTTCAGGTATGATGCAATTGGGGTAACCACACTTCAGGAAGGATGTCATTGCACTGGAGGGGATGCAACAGAGATTCACCAGGATGTTGCCTGGGCTGGAGCAGTTTTGTTATGAAGAGCAGGTGGATAATCTCGGTTTGTTTTCTTTCAAGCAGTAAAGGCTAAGAGAACTTGAGTTGAGATAGGTTATAAAATGGGGCAGCATGCTGGCTCAGTGGTTACCACTGTTACCTTACAGTGCTCAGGATGTGAGTTCAATTCCAGCCTTAGGTGATTGTCCAAAAACTACACGACATTCTTCCTGTGTCAGCATGGGTTTCCTCCCATAGTCTAAAGATTTGCAGGTAAGTGGATTGGCCATGCTGGAATTATCTGTAGTGTGCCGGGATGTGCAGGGTATGTGCATAAGTGTGGGATTACAGGGATACGGTGGGGGTTTGGGTGGGAGGCTTTTCTGAGGGTTGGTGTGGACTTGATGGACCAAATGGCCTCCTTCCACACTCCAGGGGTTCTATAAGAGGGGCATGGATAGAAAGCAAGGAATAAGGAAAACATTTTTACTGAGTGGTGAGAATTGGGAGTGCCTTGCCTGGGAAGGTATTTGAATTGGGAAACCTGAACTTTTTAAAAAGTACTTGGGTGAGCACTTGGGTGAGATTTCACAACATTAAATGCTATGGGCCAAGAGCTGGAAAGTGGGACTAGTGTAGATCGAGTGAGTAACTTTTTTTTTGTTGGTGGAGATGGGACAGGATGAAAGACTTCTTTCTGTACTATGTGATTCAATGGCATAAACTCCTGAATGGAGAACCTATCTCAAGGAAGGCCTGACTGTTATGCAGTTTGCATTAGGTTACACCTTTTTAATTACATTGTATGTTTGTCATGCAATAAATCTTAAGGCTATACTGGAGAAGTTCTAATGAATCCATATGAGTTTATTTTGTCTGATATGGATGCATACTTTTCCTGACTATACTTGTTGAAGCACAGAAAAATGAGAGAAAGATTGACAAGATGATAGGACCCAAAGAATAATGCAAATGAATTGAAATTGAATTGAATTTGAATTTATTGTCATGTGTACTGAGCCACAGTGAAAAGCTTTGTCTTGCGAGCAATAGAGACAGATCACAAAGTTAAGTAGCATAGATAGTAAATAATAGGTAAACAGCAGTAAAAACAAAAACACAGGTACAAGCGAATGTTAAGAGTTTGAGTCCATTCACTATTCTAACAGCAGTAGGATAGAAACGGTTACAAAAACGCTGGTGCCTGTGTTCAGGCTTCTGTACCTTCTCCCCAATGGTAGAGGTTGTAGAAAAACATTGCCAGGGTCTTTGAGAATGCTGGCAGCCTTTTCTTGACAGCAGGCCTGGTAGATGGATTCTATAGATGGGAGGTTAGCCTTTGTGATTGTCCGGGCTGAAGTTCACCACTCTCTGTAACTGTCTCTGATCTTGAATGGTACAGTTGCTATACCAGGTAGTGATATATCCAGACAGAATGCTCTCGATGGCTCACCTATAAAAGTTGGCAAAGGTATTTGCCGTCATGCCAAATTTCCTCAGCTGCCTGAGGAAGAAGAGACGCAGTTGGGCCTTTGTAACCAGTGCGTCCACATCAAGAGTCCAAGAAAGCTTGTTGTTGATGACCACTCCCAGGAGCTTGACACTCTTCACTCCTTCCATCTCAGTGCTGTTAATGTGTAAAGGGGGGGGGGGAGGTGGCATGAGTAACAACCTGCCAAAAGTCAATAATGAGTTCCTTGGCTTTGCTGACATTGAGAGCCTCGTTGTTCTCAGTGCAGCATTTTCCCAGGTCTTCCACCTCCCGTCTGTAGTCTGTTTCGTCGCCATCTGAGATTCGACCAACTATGGTGGTGTCATCAGCGAACTTGTAAATGGTATTAGTCTGGTACTTGGCGACGCAGTCATAGGTGTACAGTAGGGGCCTGGGGGGGTGGGGGTGTGGGGGGGGGTGGGGTGGTGTGGTGGCGTGGCGGCAGTGTTGAGTGTTAGTGAGGATGAAATATTGTCACCAGTCTTCAATGATTGTGGCCTGTGGGTTTGGAAACTGGGGATTCAGTTGCAGAGAGTGGGGCTTTGTCCGAGATCATTAAGTTTAGTAATCAGTCTTGAGGGGATAATAGTGTTGACTACAGTTCAGCCTTCAATGAATAGGTGTTCTTTGTATCAAGATATTCTAGGGAGGAGTGAAGGGCAAGTGATGTGGAACTGTTGGTCCGATAGGTAAATTGGAGTGGGTCAAGAGTAGTGGGGAGGCTGGGGTTGATTAATGCCATGACCAGCCTTTCAAAGCACTTCATGACCACCAAAGTTAGGGCCATTGGCCGGCAGTCATTGAGATATGCTGCATGAGCCGCCTTATGTACAGGGATGATGTTGGCCCTCTTGAAACAGGCAAGGACAGTGGTCTGCTGCCAGGAGAGGCTGAAAATGTCCGAGAAGACCTCTGCCAGGTGCATGGTGTATGGTGTGAGTGCACAGCCTGGTACTCCGTCTGCTCCCATCACTTTCCTTGGATTCACACAAAGGAGAACTGATCTGACCTCTGATGCAGTGACTGTTGGGATAGGTAACTAATTAATTAACAAATGTAATTAATGAAGTAGCTGCAGAGGTTGGACTGAGGACAGTACTCTAGCAACCTCCTATATAGATGCCCTAGAGCTGTGATGACTGACCTCCAACAACCACTACTATATCCCTTTGTGCCAAGTCTGACTCCAACCAGTGGGGAATTTTCTTCCAAAATTCCACCAACTCCAGTTTTGCCAGGGCTCCAAGATGACACAGTCCATCAAATCAGCTTTAATGTCAAGGGCAGTCACTCTGACCTTACCTTTGGGATTTGGCTCTTTTGTGTCCATGTTTGAATGAAGGCTGTGAAGATCAGGAGCTGAATGGCATGGGTGGAACTTAAGATTGTGTCAGTGAGCAAGTTATTGCTAAGCAAGTGCTGCTTGACATCACTGTTGATGATACCTTTCATTATTTTGCTGATACTCCGGAGGAGACAGATGGAATAGTGATGGGCTGGGTTGGCTTAGCTTTGCTTTTTATGTATAGGATATACCTGAAATGCAAGTCTTCAGAATTATTGCTGGAACATCGTCAAGGCCCATAGCTTTTGCAATATCCAGTGCTTGCAACCAAGTCTTGATGTAGAGTGAATTAAATTGGCTGAAAACTTGTATCTGAGATTCTGGGGACATTGGAGTATGTCAAAATGGATCATCTATACTGCATATTTGCCTGAAACTTTTTCAAAGTCCTTCAGATTTCTCATCCTTGTTGATGTGATTGCCTTCCTCAATAATGGGAGATTCAGTCACAGTGGAGCATCTTCCTGCAGTTGTTTAATTGACTGCTATCATTCATGACTGTATGTGACAGGGCTGCAGAGCTTTGATTTGATCGATCCATTGGTTGTGGAAACACTGGCTCTATCTGTCACTTGCTGCTTATGCTGTTTGATTTGCAAGTAGTCCTGTTCTTCTTACCTGACTAGATTGACACCTTATTTTTAGGTTTTCCTGGTGCTGCTTCTGGTATGCATTCTTCTTTGAACCAGGACAGATCTCCTGGCTTGATGGTAATGGTAGCATTGGTGAAGTTGCAGGTTGTGTTGGAGTACAATTTTACTGAGCCCATAGTGCCACGGAGATGCCCAGTCTTTAGTTGCTAGATCTATTTGAAACCTATCCCATTTAGCATGGTGAGAGTACCACACAGTACAATAGAGGGTATTCTCATAGTGAAGATGGACTTTGTCTCCAAAAGAACTGTGCAGTAGCCAATTTTAACGATAGTGTCATGAACAGATGCATCTACGGCACAGATTGTTGAAGATGAGTGCATGGACGAGTTGGACTGAAGGGTCTGTTTCCATGTTGTACATCTCTATGTCTCCAAATCTATAAGTATGTTTTTTCCCTCTTGGTACTTTCAGATTTAATCAGCTCAGTAGTGATGCTGCTGAGCCGCTCATGGTAGTGTACATTTAATTCCCCACCCAGAGCACATTCTGTGTCTTTTCTGTACTTGATTCTTTCAATGCTGCTCAACCTGGAGTACTGATTTATCATTCAAGAGGTTTGTGGTATGTGGTTATTTGCAGGAGGTTTTGTTGCCCATGTTTGGCCTGATACAATGTGACTTCTTATAGTCTAGAGTGAATATTGAGGATTTGTAGGGCAGCTCTTTCCATGCATATACCACTCTGCCACCAACTTTACGTTTGGTTTGCTCATGGAACAGGGCTTAACCAGGGATGGTAATGGTGTTGCCTAGAACATTTAGTGTAAAATATGATTCCGTATGTGTGACTATTTTGGCTGTTGCTTGACTAGTTGTAAGACAGCTTTTCCAATTGTGGCAGAAGTCCTCGGGTGCTAGTAAGGAGTATGGCAGGGTCACTAGGGCTATGTTTGTGATTGTCGTTTTGGTGAGTTAGTCACTGCTGGGTGGTCTGTCCAGTTTCACTCCTTTTTGTTTAAGATTTTCTAGCAGTTGATACAACTGCATGTATACAAAAAAGCAGTATACTAAATAAGGTGAATTAGCTTGTGGTGCAGATCGAAATTGGCAGCTATGTTGTGGTGGGCATCACTGAGGTGTGGCTGGAAGGAGATCAGAACTGGGAGCTAAATATCCTAAGGTATACATCCTATCAAAAAGACCAGCAGGTGGGAAGAGACAGTGGGATTGCCTTGAAAATGAAAAATGAAGAGAAGTCAATAGCCATGAACGAAGTAGGGTCAAATCATGTAGAATCTATGCGGGTAGAGTTGAGGAACCACAAAGGTTTAAAAAAAACGTAATGGGAGTTATCTACAGGCCTCCAAACAGTAGTCTGGATTTGGGGCATAAGGTACACCAAGAACAAAGAGTTCTTGGAGTAAAGGTTCAGAGTTCCTTGAAAGTGGAGTCTTGGGTCCATAGTTTAGTGAAGAAGGTGTTTGGTATGCTTTCCTTTATTGGTCACCGCATTGAGTATAGGAGTTGGGAGGTCATGGTGCGGCTGTACAGGCCATTGGTTTGCCCACTTTAGGAATATTGTGTGTAATTCTGGTCTCCCTGCTATAGGAAGGATGTTGTGAAACTTGAAAGGGTTTAGAAAAGATTTGCAAGAATGTTGAGATGGTTGGAGGATTTGAGCTATAGTGAGAGGCTGAATAGGATGGGGCTGTTTTCCCAGGAGCATCAGAGGATGAGGGGTGACCTTATAGAAGTTTATAATATCATGAGGGACATGGATAGGATAAATAGACAAGGTCTTTTCCTTGGGGTGAAGAGTCCAGAACTAAAGAGCATAGGGTGAGAGAGGAAAGACTTAAAGGAGACCTAAGGGGTAACTTTTCATGCAGAGGGTGGTGTGTGTATGGAATGAACTACTAGAGGAAGTGGTGGAGGCTGGTACAATTGCCACATTTAAAAGGCATCTGGATGGGAATATAAATAGGAAGGGTTTAGAGGGATATGGGCCATGTGCTGGAAAATGGGACTCAATTAGGATATCTGGTTGGCATGGACTGGTTGGACCAAAGGATCTGTTTCCATGCTGTACGTCTTTATATCTGTGACTCTGAGATAGAAAAGGTGTGTAAGAAAGGCAAGGTTACAGTGATCCTGGGGGTTTTAAGTATGCAGGTGGTATAGGAAAATTAGGTTAGCAGTGGATCGCAGGAAAAGGAATTGTGTAATGTCTACCAGATAGCTTTTTGGAGCAGCTTGCGGTGGAGCCCACTAGGGAACAGGCAATACTGGATTTAGTGTTGTGCCATTAGGCAGACTTGATAAGGGAGCTTTAGATAAAAGAACCCTTAGGAGGCAATGACCATAATATGATAGAATTTACTCTGCAATTTGAGAGGGAGAAGGTGGAATCAGATGTAAGAGTATTACAGTTGAATCAAGTCAATTACAGTGGTATGAGAGAAGAGCTGACCAGAATTGACTGCGAGAGGACCCTAGTAGGAAAGTTAGTAGAACCACAATGCCAGGAGTTTCTAGGAGTAATTTGAGAGAGACACAGCAAAAATTCATCCTGAGGAAAAAGAAGCATACTCAAGGGAGGACGAGGCAACCATGGCTGACAGGGAAGTCAGAGATAGGATATAATGTGGTGAAGGGCAGTGGGAGGCTTACAAAGACCAACAGAGGACAATGAAGAGAGAAATAAGGAGAAGACTAAATATGAGGGTAAGCGAGCTGGTAATATTAGGGAAGATTGCAAGAGTCCCTTTAGATATATAAAGGGCAAAAGATGCAAAAGTGGACATTGGGCCACTGGAAATGATGCTGGAGAGATAGTAATGGGGAAATAAAGAAATAGCTTAAGAACTAAATAAGTACTTTGCATCAGTCTTCACGGTGTAAGAAATGAGTAACATCCCAAAAATTCAAGAGACTCTGGGCAGAGATGGGTATAGTGGCCATCACCAAAGGGAAGATGCTAGAAAAACTGAAAGGTCTGAAATTGGATAAATTATTTGAACCAGATGGGCTATACCCCAGAGTTCTGAAGGAGATGGCTAAAGAGATAGTGAAACTTTAGTAGTGATATTTCAGGTATCATTGGAGTCAGGGAGGGTCCCAAAGGACTGGAAAAACACTACTATAACTCCATAATTTAAGAAGGAAGCAAGGCAAAATCATAGACTGATTAGCCTGACCTTAATCATTGATAAGTTTTGAAGTCCATTGTGAAGGATGAGATTTCTGAATACTAGGAAGTGCATGGTAAAATAGGGCAAAGTCAGCATGCTTTCATCAAGTGGAGGTCATGCCTGACAAATCTGTTATAATTCTTTGAGGAGGAAACAAGCAGGTTAGACCAAAGAGAGCCAATGGATGTTATCTATCTGGACTTCCAGAAGACCTTTGATAAAGTGCCGCACAGGAGGCTGCTGAGTAAAATAAGGGTCCATAGTGTTAAAGGCAAGGTACTAGCATGGAGAGAAGATTAGCTATCTGGCAGAAGACAGAGTGGGGATAAAAGGGTCCTTTTCAGAATGGAAGCCAGTGATTAGCGATGTTCCATAAAGGTCCGTGTTAGGACCACAACTTTTCGCCTTCTCCATTAACGATCTAGATGAAGGAACTGAGGATTTCTGGCTAAGTTTGCAGATGGTACAAAGATAGGTGGAGGGGCAGGTCGTATTGGAGGTGGTGGGCAGACTGCAGAAAGATTTCGACAGATTAGGAGAGTGGGCAAAGAAATGGCAAATGGAGTACAATGTGTGAAAATGTAAGGTCAGAAAAAGAGTCCATGCACTTTGGTCAGAAAAAGAGGCATGGACTATTTTCTAAATGGGGAGAAAATTCAGAAGTTTGAAGTGCAAAGAGAGTTGGGAATTCTAGTTCAGAATCTCTTAAGGTAAACTTGCAAATTGAGCCGGTAGTTAGGAAGGCAAATACAGTGCTGTCGTTCATCTTGAGAGGACTAGAATTGACAAGTAAGATTGTGCTTCTAACATTTTGTAAGGCTCTGGTGAGCCCACATTTAGAATATTGTGGAGAAAGTGAGGACTGCAGATGCTGGAGATCAGAGCTGAAAATGTGTTGATGGAAAAGCGCAGCAGGTCAGGCAGCATCCAAGGAACAGGAGAATCAACGTTTCCTGAAGAAGGGCTTATGCCCGAAACGCCGATTCTCCTGTTCCTTGGATGCTGCCTGACCTGCTGCGCTTTTCCAGCAACACATTTTCAGTTTAGAATATTGTGAACAATTTTGGATCCCGTACCTCAGGAAAGATGTATTGGCCCTGGACTGCATCCAGAGGAGGTTCTTGAGAATGATCCCAGGAATGAAAGGCTAAACATTTGAGGAACGTTTGAGGACTCTGGGACTATGCTTGATGGAGCTTAGAAGGATATGGGGGTGCTGATTGAAACTTACAGAATACTGAACGGCCTGGACAGAGTGGACGTTGGGAAGATGTTTCCATTGGCAGAAGAGATGAGGACCTGAGGGCATAGCCTTTGAGTAACCGGAAGAACTTTTAGACCTGAGATAAGGAGAGACTTCTTCAGCATGAGAGGTGAATCAGTGGAATTCATTGCCACAGAAGGCTGTGGAGGCCAGGTCATTGAGTATATTTAAAAGAGAGATAGATAAGTTCTTGATTGTCAAGGGGATCAGAGGTTATGGGGAGAAAGCAAGAGAATGGGGTTGAGAAACCTATCAGCCATGATTGAATGGCGGAGCAGACTCAATGGGCTGAATGGCCTAATTTCTGCTCTTATGTCTTATGGTCTTATGAATTACTCTTTCAGCCATCTCAAAGGGCATTTACAAATCAATTACAAATCACCTTGTTGGTCAAGCCAAGTAAGGACAGCAGTTTTCTTTCCTAAAGGACATTAGTGAGCAGATGGAAGTTTGTAACAATTTAGTGATTTCATGGTCATCAGTAGACTTTTATTTCCAGATTTTCAGTGAATTCAACTTTCACCATCTATAGTAATAGAATTAGTAGTGCCTGTTCTCAAAGGGGTCTTGTGAGTTGTTATCTTTTAATGATAGTATTGTCATCCTTGACTTTCAATTCAACAATAAGTACTACTTTAGGTATTTCATTTAACAAGAGTTCATTCATTTTAGAAGTTGACCCTACTTGCTTCTCTGATTACTGAGTCATGCTCACTGGATTGACATGCTGTAGTTGGGAGTGTCATCTCAAAACTATTGATTGCTAAAGAGATTCTGGTTAAGAAGCAGAAAATAGGAGCAGGAGTAGGCTATTCAGAGCTTTCCACAATGAAATATGATCATAGTTGATTATCTAACGTCTTAATCTGTTCCCACTTTGCATTGAAAACTATATCTAACTACATCTTGAAAACACTAAATCATAGAATTATAGAGCGCATAACAGGCCCTTCAGCCTATTTGAGTCTGCACCAACCAAAAAAAACTATTCTACATCTACACCAGTCTCTCTTTCCAATACTTGGCCCATAGCCTTGAATGTCATGACACTTTAAACACTCACCCAAGTATGTTTTAAAGGTTGAGATTTCTGCCTCAAATACTGTTCCAGGCAGTGCATTCCTAATTCCCAATACCCTTTGGGTGAAAAATATTTTCCTCAATTCCTTCTAAACCTCCTGCCTTTCACCTTAAAATTATGTCCCTCTTTGTTATTAACCCTTCAACAAAGGAGAACAGCTGCTTTCTATCTGCCTGACCATGCCCGCATAATGTTGTTCACCTCAGTCAAATCCCTGCTCTAAAGAAATCAACCTGAGTTTATCCAGCCTCTCTTGATACCTAAAGTACTCCAATCCAAGCAAAATCCTGATGAATCTTTTTCATTCCCTCCAGTGCAATCACATCCTTCTTAGTGCGGTGCACACAGAACTCTAGTTGTGGCCTAACCAAAGTCCTGAACAGCACCAACAAAAACTCCCTATAATTTATGCCGTATACCTTCCTAACTATCCTTTAACCCCCACATGATCATACTACACAATTTTTATATTTCACAAATAATAAGGAACGTAGCACTGATCCCTGTGATATGCCTCTATTTATATACACACACACACACACACACACACACACACACACACACACACACACACACACACACACACACCCTTCCACCACCACTCTGTCTCCCACAATTTTGGATCACGGAAAAACAGAAGTTGCAAGAGAAATTCAGTGGGTCCAGATGCCTTTAACTTCATCAGTCTCTCACTGGACTTTGTCAAGGGCTTTGCTGAAATCCATATAATTACACTACACTCATCTGCACAGCTGGTCACTCCTCTCAAAATTGAATCAATTTTTTTAGGTATGACCTCCCTCTGCTAACTCCCTGATCAAACCTTGCCTCTGTAAGTGAACATTAATTCTTTAAAAATTTTCTTCTACAGTTTCCCTATCACAGATGTGAAACTCACTGGTCTACAATACTCTGGTTTATCTCTATAACCCTCTTGAAAAGTGGGTCCATATTGGCTGTCTTCTAACACCTTCCCTGTGGCCAGATAGGATCTAAAAATTTGGATCAGAGTCCCTGTAATTTCCTCCCTCTTCTATTACAGTAGCTGGGATACTCATCATTTTGTCCACTTTTCAACCTGCTAAAACCTCCAGTGCCTCACCACCTCTTCTGTCAAACTGCTCAAGAGCCTCCCAGTCCTTCTACCTAAATTCTGTACCGACATCCTCTTTCTTCTCCAAAGTGAATATGAATTACTTGTTTAACACCCTACCAGTGTCCTCTGACTTCACACCAAGATTGTCTCTTTGTCCATAATGAGTCCTATTTTTTTCCCTTGTTAGGCTTATGGAATAATTTGGGATTCTTCCTAAACTTACTTTCCTATCTTGCTGGATTACCATTAGCCATTCCTTTGTCAGCCAACTTGCAGTGTCTCTCCCCCGACCTCTTTGTTCCTGCTCTTCAACATAATTACCACCATTTCCTAGCTAGAATCAATTCTGAATAAGGGTTACTGGACCCAAAATGTTGACTCTGCTTTCTCTCCACAGATGCTGCCAGTCCTTTTGCGTTTATTTCAAATTTCCAGCATCCACAGTTCTTTTATTTTATGTTATACGTTATGATAGTCACTGTTACAGACACTTATGAGAACCTGAATATTAAATCTTACTCCAAGATTCTAAACTGACCTGTCCACATTACATCAACATAGTTGGTGGGGCTTAAACTACTCTTTTCTTGTGCCTTTTACGCTCTCCTAATTGCTTTCTTAAATTCACCCTGCACTTTTTATACTGGACTCGGGTAAAAAGCCAGCAAATCAACTGTTAAAAGCCTCTCTTCTCTTTCTTATGCAGTCCTAAATATTAGCGATTTTTGAGAAGATTTGTAGCTCAAGTGGTTGATAAGTATGTAAGTTAGGTTGCTGAGCTTGAAGGTTTGTCTTCAGACGGTTTGTCACCATTCTATGTAACATCATCAGTGAGCGTTTCCAGTGACATGCTGGTGGTATGTCCTGCCTCTCTATTTATAGGTCTTGGTTTCTTAAATTGGCTGATGTCATTTCCGGTTCTTTATTTCAAGGGAAGGTAGGTAGGATCTAAATCGATGTGTTTATTGATGGAGTTCTGGTTAGAGTGCCATCTCTGTCAGAATTCTTGTGCGTGTCTTTGTTTCACTTGTCCTAGGATGTGTGAGGTGTCCTTCTTTGTCTCTATGTTTAGAAACTAGTAATAGTGGGTTGTGTCTTTTGGTGGCCAGTTGGTATTCACGTTTCCAGGTGGCAGGTTTGCTGCTAATTTGTCTGATGTGTTTTTTTACAGTTCTTGCATGGTATCTTGTAAATGACGTTCATTTTGCTGGTGGTATCTAATGGATCTTTAGGTTAACTAGTCATTGTTTAAGTGTGTTGGTAGGTGTGTGGTCTACCATGATGCCAACGGGTCTGAGTAGTCTGGAAGTCATTTCTGACATGTCTTTGATGTAAGGGAATGTGGCAATAATTTTTGGTTGCATTGTGTCTGCTTGGTTGGGTTTGTTTCTGAGGAATTGGTGGATTGTGTTTATTGGGTATCTGTTTTTCTTGAAAACATTGTATAGATATTTTTCTTATGCTTTTTGTAGTTCTTGGGTGCTGCAGTGTGATTGTAGCTCATTGAAATAATGTTTTGATGCAGCTCTGTTTGTAGGTTTTGGGATGATTGCTTCTGAAGTTAAATATTTGGTCTGTGTTTGTTTTTCTGTAGACACTGCTTTGAGGCTCTCCATTAACTGTACATTCAACTGTCAAATCTAGAAATGGGAGCCTGTTGTCATTCTCCTCCTCTTTTGTGAATTTTATGCCTGTTGATGGTGTTGTATGTTTCCTCTAATTTGTTCCGTATTGTGATGACAGATGTCATCCATGTAGCGGACCCAAAGTTTGGGTTGGACAGATGGGAGGAACGCCAACTGGCCACCAAAAGACATGACCCACTATCACTAGTTTCTATACATACGAACAAAGAAGGACAACACACACATCCTAGGAGAGGCGAAACAAAGACAAGCACGAGAATCCTTAGAGGCATGGCACTCTAACCAGAGCTCCATCAATAAACATATTGATTTAGGTACTATCTACCTCCCCTTGAAAAAAAGAACCAGAAATGTCATCACCCACCTTAAGAAACCAAGACCTATAAATAGAGAGGTGAGACATACCACCAGCACTTCAACAGAGACTCTCACTGATGACTAGTGTGGTGACAAAATGTCTGAAAACAAACCTTCAAGCTCAGCAAGCTAATTTACATACTTAGTCCTAAATATTCCAAGACATCCAGGGTTCGCTGGGCTTGTTGGTCCTATATGTCATCTTTAAAGGGACTAGACGTATGGTCTCCTCAATTGTGATGTGCCCCCACCCCTGTTCGCCTATTCTGCTGTAGATTTACCCAGGAGTAGTTTTCAGTCTAGTCTAGCGTCAACCACTTGGTGACAGAGGATTCCGCAGACTCTCCACTCTCTGGATGAAGAAATTTCTCATCTTGGTCCTAAGTGGCTAAACATCTACCCTTTTAGACCGTGATCTGTGTTCTGGCATCAGCCATTTTAGGGAGCATCCTTCCTGTGCTAAAGGCAACTATGATCTATGGTACTTTTTAAGGTAGACAAAGAAAGACAAACTTGTAGTCACTGAGTGCTTTCCATGATCACCAGAAGTGTTTTACAGCCAGTGACTTACTTACAAAATGTAGACACTGTTTGTACTAGGAAATGTGAGAGCCAGCAAACTCCTACAAATAGCAGCATGATAATGACCAGATAATATAAGCATATGTGATGTTGATTGGGGGATAACTATTAGCTAGAGTACTAGGGATACTTCCCATCTTTTTCAAAAAGGATTGTACCCTTATTAAAATCTTTACACCAGCAGTTGGATGGGACCTTGCCTAAATGTCTCATCTTCAAGATGGCATCTCCAATAGTGCAACATTTCCCTGGTTTCAGAAGTCTCAACCTTGCTCTTCAGTTTTTATGACTGGTTTTGTGTTTGACAATTGCTTCCAGTGTTAAAGCAGATAGTAAGTACATTTCATGTCTGTGTGGTTTCATATCAAATAATTAATAGTTGTGACTTAATTTTATGTTGATCAGAGAAAATTGCTGAATACTAAAGTTTTTTTAGACTAATGCCCAAACAACATTTGCTTGTATTTAGGTTCCATATGCTGCTTTATTTAGCCCAAGTAACACTATTTTCAGATCACACCTGCTTTAATCCATCAAAATGTGCTTGCAGCATTAATCTTTGGAATAAACATCACTTTTCAGTTGAAATTAATAAATATCTCTTCTGTACAGAATTCTAAATGATTTAAGGATGTGCTCAATGTTTTCTGTTCACATGTCTAATGCAAATCTTTGCTTTTGTGTGAAAGATTTTAATGCAATAATTCACAAAGAAGAGAAATTCTCAAACAATAAATAACAATAGAGCCAGGTTACTTGCAGACTTTCGATTTGAACTTCCTAAACAAAACCAGGGCTTTGACTTCTCACATGATTACTTAAAAGGCATCTGGATGGGTATATAAATAGGAAGGATTTAGAGGGATATGGTCAAGTGCTAGTAAATGGGACTGGATTAAATTAAGATATCTGGTCAGCATGGACAGGTTAGATAGAAGGGTCTGTTTCTGTGCTGTACATCTCTATGACTAGTCAGTCATTTGAATTAAATGACCCAGTGATTATTTATTAGACATAATTTTGAAGGTGCGTAACAGTGGATGAAAACAATCGACAGAAGACAAACGGGTGCTCTGTGATGCTTTAAGCTTTATCATGTTCATCACCAACAGAGAAGTAAAAATGAAACACTTTACAAAACCTGAAAATGTTTCCCTGAATTTTCCTGGACATTGATAGCTAATCCTGAAGATTCAGCTGATTTTACAGCTACATTTATTTTTGTGTGCAGTGATTTCTGTCTCCATCACACAATCATCCCTGCTCTGTCTCATTGTCTTCTGAATCTTCTCTTTTAACCTGCTTAAATGTGCCGTAGTGCAAAACCTGTTTCTTTTTCTTTATTAGCACCAAATCCTTTATCCATTCAGCTGTTCTCACTGACCCCTAATCTATACTTGCTCCTGGTTAAGCAACAGTTGTTGTCTTAACAATTCACGTTCTTGTTTTCATGTTCCTGCATTACTTTGCCCTCCATTTCTCTTTAATTTCCTGCAGCGCACACACCTCTGGGATACCTGTTTTGTGTCATGATCCTCATGATTTTATTTGCTGTATGATTGTTATTTGTACCTTTAGCTGCCAAAGCCCAACACACAGATGGAAGGATACAGGAAGGGAATTCCTATCTACAACTCTTTGCTCCTTTCAATCCTGCTTAAAATTAACCAATCCTTTCATCTTCTGCAGTACTCTACAAATATTTTTTTGGTTATGCTAGGTATTTTACATTCCTTCTTGTGGCCTTTTGATTCAACCTTTTATAAAACCTTTATCATTCACCACATGAGAAGACCAAAACTGGCTGGTTTTATGTTATCATATGGAATTGCCCTGAAATTACAACCTATTTTCTTTGGCTGTCACTTGGCGCTTCTCATGGACCTTAGAATTGTACAATACAGTGCAGATCTTTTCTTTACAATCTATAAAGTAGCAAGCTGTGTATGCTTTGTGTTGTTCTGCCCACATTCACAACCCTACATTTCATCTCTGTTAACTACTATTTGCCAGTTTGCAGACCCGTTCTCCTATCATAGATTTGCAGTACATTTTTCTTATTCACAAATGTATTAGTAGTACAAACCTCTGTGTTTCATCCGCAACTAGTGGGGTGGTTGAACTTTTAGAGTAGGTCATTAGTAAAGATAATGAAAAGCACTGGCACTAACACTGGTAAAAATACAAGGCATTTGCCAGTAGCCACATACATTATTGTCGAAGCATTATTTACAACTGCACACACTTCATGACTTACATTTCAAATACCGTACAACATCTAATAGTAATTTTCAGGTTACATTTGGTGGGGGAATAATAATTAAAGGTAAGATTTTAATTCTGTAAAGGAACATAATAAAACCTGAGCAATATTTGCACCTTTTCAAGTGAACTTTGAATGCACTTGCTCCATATTTATCAGCTAGATTTTGTAGCTCTGAAGGAATGTGTGTTCTGCATGGTACAAAAGCTTTATTTTGAGCAGCAGTCCTGGGAAAGTTGTTAGTACAATACAAATGGCTGGACTTTTGCACTCAGTGGGGAATGGTGTTGGCATTTACTCTGGCGAACAGATTTTCTTTGTTCTGCTGCACTGTGCTTGCAGGATTCTGAAGCTGAATCAGCTTGCTGCCTGTGGATGTGGGACTTTGGGTGAACAGAGCAAGTGACTATACATTGTCTTAACTAATCAGATGATATAGTCCTTATTGAGACATCAGAAGTATATTGGTACTGTATGTAAGTTATAATATTTAATTCAATTCAAATCTTCTAACAAAATTAATAGGGAGAGCAATTTGGAATTGAGAGCGAACTTAGAAAAAACATGCATTGCAAGTTTTTTTTAAAATAAATGTCCACCAATAATTAAAAGACTACCTATTTGCACCTCTGTGATAGCACTGGCCCAGCTCATCTAATGCTGCCTTTGTTAGAATTAACTATTCCAATGAACTAATGATTACTCTCCCACACTTTAATCCTCCATAAACTTCAGGGCATCCAAAACACTGCTAATCTTGTTGTAACTGGCAGCAAGCCCTGACATATCCTCCCATGCTGTCTGACTTGCCTTGACTATGGTTAAGCAACATATAATGTTAAAACTCTCATCCTTCAAGTTCTTCTATTCTTGTTTCTGTGATTTACAAATCCTCAACTCTTCAAGTTATCTCTTCAGCAAACCAAGTTTTAATTGTGCCACTATTTGTGATCATGCATTCAGTTGCCAAAGCTCAAAACTTCCAGAATTTCTTCCACCTCTGTACCTCCTTTCTTCCTTTATGTCACTCCTTAAAACTTGCTGTTTTGACCAACGTTTGGTCATCTGACCTAATGTCTTATTATGTGGCTTCGTGTTATATTTTGTTTTGTAAAATGCCTATAAAGAGTCTCGGGATACTTTGTTAAAGATGCTATGAAATATAAGTTGTTGTAAAATCTGAAAACATGAGAATTCAAATTTATAACAGCAAATTTGCAGTGCAGACAAGTCGTTTGACTAATTAAATACTGTAATTCCATCTTAAACAAGTATTTCAATGCTGTGTTTCTTGTCAATATGTGTAGCAAATCTTAAGGAGCAATATTTGGCAAATCTAACTTCCTTGTTTCTGTATTTAATTGTGCATGTGCAGATGCTGAAAGTTGCTGTCTGCTTTATTCCTATGTCGTGATGAATGCGGATGGCCTCACCATTACTCTTACCACAAACACAAGTCCATTAGGTGCAATGTTGAAGTTCAGTTACAAAATAAGTCTTGTAATGTTTTAAACACCTTGTAAAACGTTCCCTAATCAAAGAGCAGTAAAACTTTCAATATCCACAGCCTGTTTTTATTAACACAACTGGAAGGGAGAGGGTGAACTGCCAGCTGTCGTGGT
This sequence comes from Chiloscyllium plagiosum, assembly GCF_037043375.1. Classification (NCBI taxonomy): domain Eukaryota; kingdom Metazoa; phylum Chordata; class Chondrichthyes; order Orectolobiformes; family Hemiscylliidae; genus Chiloscyllium; species Chiloscyllium plagiosum. Next base: position 30,888,698 of record NW_028270164.1, on the reverse strand, counting down.
GCGTATAGGCTCCAGTGATATAGATAATAAATGAGATGAGGTCCTACAAGCAGAATTTGGAAGTTAGGAGCCAAGTTAAAACGTAGGACCTCAGTGAAAGTAATCTCCGGATTGATACCAGTGCCACATGCTAGTGAGAGTAGAAATGAAAGAGGCAGGATAAATGAGTGGCTTGAGAGATTGTGCAGAATGGAGAGTTTCAGATTTTTAGGAAACTGGGACTGGTTCAGGAGAGGGGGTAGCAGGGTTGGAATATAACAAATCAGACGGTCTTCATCTGGGCAGGACAGGAGCCAATGTCCTAGAGGATGTTTTTGCTCTATTGGGTAAAGTTTAATCCAATGTGCAAGGAGGATGGGAACCAAATGAGGTTAGCTGACAGTTAGAAGATAATAACCAAAGCCTGTAAGGATCTAGATAATGAAGTCAACGTGACTAAGGGGAAGAGTTGGCAGGAAGCCCACGTAAATAAGTAAAAACAATGACTGCAGATGCTGGAAACCAGATTCTGGATCAGTGGTGCTGGAAGAGCACAGCAATTCAGGCAGCATCCGAGGACAGGCAAAATCGACATTTCGGGCAAAAGCCCTTCATCAGGAATAAAGGCAGAGAGCCTGAAGCGTGGAGAGATAAGCTAGAGGAGGGTGGGGGTGGGGAGAGAGTGGCATAGAGTACAATAGGTCAGTGGGGAAGGAGATGAAGGTGATAGGTCAGGGAGGAGAGGGTGGAGTGGGGAGGTGGAAAAGGAGCTGGGCAGGTCGGACAAGTCCAGACAGGTCAGGGGATCGAGTTGCTGGAGGTTAGAAGCTAGGATGAGGTGGGGGAAGGGGAAATGAGGAAACTGTTGAAATCCACATTGATGCCCTGGGGTTGAAGTGTTCCGAGGCGGAAGATGAGGCGTTCTTCCTCCAGGCGTCTGGTGGTGAGGGAGCGGCGGTGGAGGAGGCCCAGCACCTCCATATCCTCGGCAGAGTGGGAGGGGGAGTTGAAATGTTGAGCCACTGGGCGATTTGGTTGATTGGTGCGGGTGTCTCGGAGATGTTCCCTAAAGCGCTCGAGACAGGTGGTCTGAAGTGCATTTATTTTAATGCAAGAAGAGTAGTAGGTAAGGCAGATGAACTTAGGGCTTGGATTAGTACCGGGGAGTATGATGTTATTGCTGTTACTGAGAATTGGTTGAGGGAAGGACAAGATTGGCAACTGAATATCCCAGGATATAGATGCTTCAAGTGGGATAGAGAGGGAGATAAAAAGGGCGGAGGAGTTGTATTACTGGTCAGACAGGATATCACAGCTGGAGGACGGCATTATGAAGGACTTGAGCAGTAAGGCAATATGAGCAGAACTCAGAAATGGGAAGGGTGGGATAACAATGTTGGGGTTGTACTGCATCTCTCATTCGCTATTGGGAGGCCTGAAGTACAAATATGTAGACAGATTATGGAAAGATGTCGGAGGTGGTGGTGGTGGGTGGAGATTTTGATTTTCTCAACATTGACTGAGATTCACTTAGTGTTGGAGATTTAGATGGAGCAGATTTTATAAGAAGCATCCAGGAGGGTTTTCTCGGCAGTATGTAAATAGTCCAACTCTGGAAGGTGCCATACTGGACCTGGTGTTGTGGAATGAGCCTGGCCATGTTGTTGAAGTTTCAGTGTGGGATTATTTGGGAATAATAATCACAATTCCATAGGTTTTAGAATATTCATGGACAAATGCTAAATTGGGGGAAGGCCAATTATAGCAAAATTTGTCTGGAGTTGGGAAATGTGGGTTGTTTGAGCAGAGCTGCTGTTGGAAGGTAAATCCACGTTTGATATGTGGGAGGCTTTTCAAGAGAGGTTGATTGGAATTCAGGACAGACATGTCCCTGTGAAACTGAGGTATAGAAATGTCAAGATTAGGGAACCATGGATGACAGATGAAATTGTGAGACGAGTTAAGAGGAAAAAGGAAGCATTTATAAGGTCTAAGCGACTGAAAGCAGATGAAGCTTTGGAAGAATATCTGGAAAGTAGGGCCAATCTGAAATGAGGAATTAAAAGGGTCCCAGCATGCCCCCCCCCCATTACTAGTTTAAATCCTCCCCAATAGCTCTGGCAAATCTTTCTGCCAGTATATTAGTCCCCTTCCAATTCAGGTGCATTACTTTGGGTCAAGTCGGCATAAGGAGGGATGAAGTGTTGGGTATTGTAAAAGGCATTAAAATGGACAAATTTCCAGATCTGGATGTGATCTATCCAGGTTACTGAGGGAAGTGAGAGAGGAAATAGCTGGGGCCTTGAACATATCTTTGCAGCATCCTTGAACACTGGTAAGGCCCTGGAAGGCTGGAGAATTGTTATTGTTGTCCCTTGTGTAAGAAGGGTAGTAAAGGATAATCCAGGTAATTCTAAACCTGTGAGTCTGACGTCAGTGGTAGGGAAGCTACTGGAGAAGATACTGGGAGATGGGATCTATTTACATTTGCAAGAAACTGGGCTTATCAATGATAGGCAGCATGATTTTATGCAGGAAGGTCATATCCTACTAACTTCATAGAAGTTCTTTGAGGAAGTGACAAAGTCGAATGATGAGGGAAGGGCTTTAGATACCATATACTTGGACTTCAGTAAGGTGTTTGATAAGGTTTCCCATCATCACCTTTTTTCTGATGGAGAAAGTGAAGTTGCATGGAGTCCAGGGTGTACTAGATAGATGGATAAAGAACTGACTGGGCAACAGGAGACAGAGACTGAGTGGGAGTGAATTTCTCAAAATGGAGAACTGTGACCAGTTTGTGATATACATAATGGTCTAGAGGAAGGTTTAGGTGGTCTGATTGGCAAATTTGCTAATGACCTAAGATTGGTGGAGTAGCAGATAGTGAAGGGAGCTGTCAGAAGTTGCAGCAGAATATAGATAGATTGGAGAGCAAAGCAAATGGAACTGGTTCAGTTTAGGAAACCTGATTGGCATGGACAAGTAGGGTGAAGGGCCTCTTTCCATGCTGTCTCCACAAAGTCTGTGCAGTAGTCACTCCTACCAGTACAAACATTGGCAGATCAGTGAGGATGAGTTGTGTGTATTTTTGCCTTCTGTTTTACTGAAGAAAGCATTTGGCAAGCTTGCTTTGTTAGTATGCTGAGTATAGGAGTTGGGACGTCATGTTGCAGCTGTACAAGACATTTGTGGGCCACGTTTTGAATACTGCATTCAGTTCTGTTCTCTCTGCTAAAGGAAAGATGTTATTTAAACTTGAAGCGGTGCAAAAAAAAATTTACAAGAATATTGCCGGATTGAAGGTTGAGTTATAAAGATAGGCTGAATAGAATGGGACTTTCTCCCGATAGAATTGGAGGCTGAGGGCTGACGTTTTCGAGATTTATAAAGTCGTGAGGGGCATAGGGTGAAATGGCCAAGGTCTTTTTCCCAGGGTAAGGGAGTCTAAAATTAGGGGGCATAGGTTTAAGGTGAGAGGGGAAAGACTTAAAAGGGACCTAAGCGGCAACCGTTTTTACGAGAGAGTAGACAGTGTATGAAACAAACTGCCAGAGGAAGTGGTAGAGATGGGTACAATTGCAACATTTTAAAAGGCATCTGGATGGGTATACAGATAGGAAGGGTTTAGAGGGATACGGGCCTAATGCTAGCAAATGGGAATAGATCAGTTTAGAATATCTGGTCGGTGCAGACCAGTTGGACCAAAGGATCTGTTTCTGTGCTGTTATTAGTCTATGATTATGACTTTAATTTTCACAAGTATAACGCATAATAAAAGCTCTATGTTGTGCATTTTGCAATAATAATTGTTAGAGTTAATAAAATACAATGTAACTAGCTTACATCCACAGCTATTTTCTGTACTGATGGATTGGACTAGTGCAATATACATTAGACTTATTTGTCAAATACAATATTATAGTTTTTATGAATTAGAAATTGTGTGGAGAAGAATATCAATACCTGATATTCTGGAATATTTTTCATTTTCAACACTTGTGCAGTTAATAACTTTAACACATAACCAGGAAATGACAAATTGCTCTACAATATCATGCACCAATCCCTGACTTGGAGGTAATAGACAGCCAAATCCTGCATATTTCAGTCAGTGAACCTGTTCGTTCAACATCCATATACAAGTGTATAGTGTTCAGAATATGTTACAAACCAGTTGTGAGTTCAAAAACATTTATTTTCTCTTTATTCTCACCACCAGACATTAAACAGACCTGCGATTTAATTTTTCCCCTTTATTTAAACTATAGTGACATTTATCTGCTTCCTTTGTTTGTAACACAAGTGTACAGTTTTCAGAATATGGATGTTGAATGAACATACTCCGTGCTTTTCTCACACATACTTAAATATGGAAGAGATGGAGAGTAATACTTTGCAACACAGATAAACATAAAACAATCAGAAGAGAACGGATTGAAAAGAATAAAAAAGTTCTTTTAATAAATAACAACTTGACTACAAATCAACTAAGGAATGCCAGTTTATCAATGTCCTTGTTTTTTAAGATGGAGTTCAAAAGTCCAAGGTAGGAATTAGTGATCTGGAATTCCTTTGTGGCAGCAATTGATGATCTTGTTATTCAGGAGCATAGAAGCAGAAGTAGCCATTCAGCCCCTCAAGCATATTCTGCCATTTAATGAGATCACTGCAGATCTGTTGTCTAACTGCAAGCAAATCTACTCTTACTATATGGATAAAAATCTCCTTTGAAGGTCTTCTAAGGAATAATGCTGAAATATAATTTCTGTTGTGCCTTTTGAATGAAAGGAAGTCGATTACTTTCGGAGAGCTCATACAGGTTGTTAGCTGCTGTTTATAAATGCTGCCAGACCTGCTGAGTTTCTCCAGCAATTTCTGTTTTTATAACAGTAATGCTTATTGGGCTGTTGAGTGTATTTTAAAAACAGCCATAAATCTATGTATTCATGATACCTTTTGTCCCGGTGACATGCATTCTGGTTAAAAGAAAGAAACAAGTAAAGGTGTATTCATTTATTCTCCCATTCCACTCACATTAGATTTATTTGGTGCAATCTTGGCTTCTGATTGCATCACTTCACTTAATGTCCCCAGATAATGTCATCTTAGGTAAAAATTTCTTAGTGATGGGAGTCCTAGTGTGGGAGGAAAGAGTAAAGTTTCAAATCCTCCCTGACATTAGGGATTGGGTGTTTCCAGTATCTGAGTAAGGAAATAGAATTGCTCACTTTGAGAGAGGATTATGGTGCTCCCATTGAGGACAAAACTCCTTCAGGATTGCGAGAGTGTATTTGAGTGGATTTCACACAGGGCAAATTCTCTGAAGTGGTTAGAATCTGCAGTGAAGATATCTTGCTGGTTGTTCTATGCACCCCGCTGAGGTATGTGTCTTAGGACTGCTCTAGTGGACCAAGAATTGCAACCTTTGTTTGATTACAATCAATGGTCATTTCACGGGCCAACATGGAATAGACTTCTCAAGCCTTCCCTGCTAACTGACCCTGAAACATGAAGGTTCTCATTTCTTGTTGCCATTGTAACTGTCCTGCTCCCCATTCAAAAGTAGTGAAGAAGGACTACACATCACCCTCCTTTAAAATTTAGGAATGTAACTAGTTAAGGGCTTCAAAACTTGACTCTCTAACAGGAAAATTTGGATAGTTACAGAGTGGAGAGAAGTTTTACCTGCCAGTTTCCATCTGGTCAAGTTCTTCCTAAACCTTTAACTGCTTTTCCATTCTTGGAACTGGAAAGTGTTTTCATCGATATGTGTGTCTCTCTCTCTTTCTTTATCTTTCCTCCTTTCTATCTGTTTCCCTAAACTCTATCTATATTTTAAGCTTTTTCAGCACTTGTTGAGTAACAGGATGTTGATTGGTTTCCGGTTCTAATTCCTCATCTACGTGTTCTGATTGTGGACTGGGTCTCTGGCCTATTATTTAGTGACTGTGTTTTTAAAACAGTCACTAAATATATGTACTAACACCAGTTTTTAACTTATGATATATGGATTAAAAACAGCAAAAAAAAAGCAAACTTCAAAGGCAGCTTCTAGCAGGAATCTCCTATGGAAGTTTTCTGTCTATTCTTTTAAGACCTTAAATTCTAATGCAGTTAATGGAAATTGAGCGCCTTCCTGCTGACATTAATTGTATTTGTCTGTGGGCCAAAGCTCTGGCTTTGTCTTTTTTTCAAAAATGTGATCGGACATGTGTATTGCAGCCATTCAAGGAGGCATCTTCTCAAGGGATGGACAATAAAATGCTGGCCAGCCAGAGAAGTCCACATCCCACAAGTGAATTAAAAAAATTCCTAAAGTCAATTGCAAGCCTCTAGAATTTTCTTTTCCTAGATACTTTTAATTGAATACTTTGAATAACTTGTCTTTGAATCTTAACTTTTATGTATTACAGATACATTTAATTGTAGCTGACAGGAAATGCTTCCTAGAAGTACATAGTATTTTAAATTGACTTTATGCAATGTTATTTACCACAATGAGTGGAATTTTATAGTCATCCTGTAAGCAGGCTGGCTGCTCTGGTGTGGAGATGAGTGGTGATTAAAAACTGGTGGCATGATATTGCCATGACTGCCTACCTGTCTCTGCCAGTACTTTACAGCAGTGGGTGAGATATCAAGCACTACGTTTTGAGTTACTTGGGAATTTCATCTTATTCGTGACCATTGATGGGCTCATTCCACAGGAGGTGTCCATTCTACCTTTCACCAACAGACAAGATTGTGTGGATGGAAGTTCCTCCCTGAGCTGATTGATGGTTTGATGGTCATGAAATTTCCTCACTTGGCCTAGTTGAGAAGGGAGGCTTGTCCCCAACTTATCAGCTGAGGGAGCAGGTTCACCACTTCTGGTCCATGAATCTACAGTACATCTATTGTTCCTGAGGCTAGAGTCCCAAGCCAATAAATAATTTCATTTGTACATTTGGTCATGTAGCCATGTTTTCTTGACATTTCTGTTTCGGCTGCAACTTGAATCAACATCACGACCGGCAGTTATAACCCGACCAATTTAACAGAGAAACAATTTCTCATTTGTGAAAAGTTACCTATTACGTATCAGCAGCATTACAAAAAGAAATGAAGTTATATCCTGTGCGAGTTTTGTATTTTTTAATATTCTTATGAAGAACTAAGTTGCAAGATTGATGCTGGAAAACTGTTGACTTCTATGTGAAACCCCATAATGGAGTAATGTTGAATATATTTACGAGTTTTATATAATCTTAACACTAAAGAATGTATTTTAAATGAATTAAAGAAGACTATTCAGTTTTAACCAAAACCACTTATGTTTTGCAGTATATTCTTTCGATGGGCTCCTGGTCTTTGGCTTGCTTTTTATATGCACCTGTGCATACCTAAAGAAAGTTCCCCGACTAAATAAGTGGCTACTATCTGAAAAGAAAGGGGTATGGGGTGTATTTTACAAAGGTAAATTGATGTGATATTAGATTTAATGAACAAAAACATTAATCTGTTTTAGGATATGATAAAATCAAATAATAAAAAGATCATCTGGATTTTGAATGACTTATTGCTCAAGTTTGTATTGTATATTCTTGAGGGGTAAACTAATTGGTTTTGATTAAAAAGATTTGATTAGTAAGTTAAATATTGTAACTACACTGGATTAAAGCATGCGATTTAATAGATCATGAACTAAAATCATCTTAAAGTCGTAAAATAAATGTAGTTTGATATTCTCTATGTCCAGCAATATTTTTGTGTTTATTTTTATAACTTTAGATCTTCTTGAATAAATATTTATCAGACAATGCAAATAACAGAAAAATGCAAAATACTGTGGATGCTGGAAATCTGAAACAAACAGAATGCTGGAGAAACTCAGTAGTTCTGGCAGCATCTGTGGAAAGAGAAGCAGAGTTAACATTTTGAGTCCAGTATGACAAATTCAGAACTGAAAGGTGTTGGAAAGTAGTTTTTTTTAATATACTTTTTGACAGAGGCAGAGGAGGAGCAAAAGAGCAGATGGTGTGAAGACCCTGTGCAAAGAGAAAGGGATTGTTAAACGTGGTAAAGGAGAAAGATGTGTAAAATAAGTATTAATTAACACATGAAAGGAAGAGAATGGTCTTTTTCTACTACGAGCAAAATCAAGACAAGGGTTGAGGGGGTGTTAGACCACATAAGAAAAATGGAGAACAGACATAATGTGGTTAATTTCTGAAGTTGTAGAAGTCAATATTGAGACCTCGGACTGTAAAATTCCTAAGTGGAAAATGAGGTGGTGTTCCTCAAGTTTGTGTTGTACTTCGTCGGAAGATTGCACGTCAACACTACAGTCAAGAGAGCACACCAATTCCTCTACCTACTTAAGAGGCTAAGGAGATTTGGCATTTCCACAATGAGTCTTGCCATTTTTTATAGATGCACCATAGAAAACATTCTATTCCAGTGCAGCCCAGCCCATTACGAGAACCCAGCCTTCTTTCTATTGGCTCTGTCTATACTTCTCACTGCCTCTGGAAAGTAGCCAACGTAATCAAAGACCTCTCCCACCCTAGCTATACTGTCTTGCACCTTCTTTGGGCAGAAAGTACAAATATTTGAAAACACATACCAACAGATTCAAGAACAGTTTTTTTTTCCCTGCTGTTATAAGACTGATGAACAGGCCTCTCATATATTAGAGTTGATCTTCCTCTGCACCTCTGTAGCTCTAACACAATATTCTGCATTCTGTTCTATTACCTTAATGTACTTATTTAGGGTGTGATTTTCCTTAAAAATTATACGTCTCATTGTATCTTGGTACATGTGACAATAATAAATCAAATCAAATCTAACTTATTTTACCTTTCCCTGTTTCATCATCATTAACAACCACTTTGGCTTTTGTACGGGGCCTCCATTCCAATCTGCCTTTTTGCTTCTCTGTCAAAAGTATAAAAAATCCATTTTTCAACAATCTTTCTGTTCTGGAGAAGACTCATACTGGACTCAAAGCACCAATTCTTTCTCTCTTCACAAGACACTTGACCCTACTCTCAACTAGTATCGTTGTGAGCAGTTCGTAGTGTGTGTGGAGTAATCCACTGTGACTCCTGTTCAGTTCTTCCTGCTACTCTGTGACGAAGGGTTAGACCTCGTGGGATACAGGGAGAACTAGCCATTTGGATACAGAACTGGCTTGAAGGTAGAATACAGAGGGTGGTGGTGGAGGTTGCCTTTCAGACTGGAGGCCTGGGATCCGTTATGGCCACAAGGATAGGTGCTGGGTCCGCTGCTTTTCATTATGATTTGGATGTGGACCTAGGAGGTATAGTTAGTAAGTTTGCGGATGACACCAAAATGGGAGGTGTAGTGGACAGCAAAAGTTATGAGTACAACCAGACCTTGATCCGATGGGCCAATGGGCTGAGGAATGGCAAATGGAGTTCAATTTAGACAAATGTGAGCTGCTGCATTTTGGAAAGACAAATCAGGGCAGGACTTGTACACTTAATGGAAGGTTTTGGGGAGTGTTGCAGTCCAAGGTCTCTTTGTTCAGCAGGTTCATAGTTCCTTGCAAGTGGAGCCGCAGGTAGATAGAATAGTGAAGGCGGCATTTAGTATGCTTTCCTTTATTGGTCAGTGCATTGAGTATAGGAGTTGGGAGGTCATGTTGCAACTGTTGGTTAGGCCACTTTTGAAATGTTGTGTGTAATTCTGGTCTCCCTCCTATCGGAAGGTGAAACTTGAAAGATTCCAGAAAAGATTTACAAGGATATTGCCAGGGTTGGAGGATTGGGCAAGGCTTAATAGGCTTGGGGCTGTTTTCCCTGGAGTGTTGGAGGCTGAGGGGTGACCTTATAGAGGCTTATAAAATTGAGGGGCTTGGATAGGGTAAATAGACAGACAAAGTCTTTTCCCTGGGGTGGGGAGTCCAGAACTAGAGGGCATAGGTTTTGGCTGAGAGGGGAAAAAATTAAAAGGGGCCTAAGGGGCAACTTATCATGCAGAGGGTGGTGCGTGGTGGAGGCTGGTACAATTTGCCACATTTAAAAGGCATCTGAATGGGTAAATGAATAGGAAGGGTTTTGAGGGATATGGGCCACGTGCTGGCAAATGGGACTAGATCAGATTATGATATCTGGTTGGCATGGATTAGTTGGACCAAGGGGTCTGTTTCCATGCTGTACATCTCAACGACTCTATCTAAACTTTTGAGTCATGATTTGGAGATGCCGGTGTTGGACTGGGGTGTACAAAGTTAAAAATCTCACAACACCAGGCTATAGTCCAACAGGTTTAATTGGAAGCACACTAGCTTTCGGAGCGTCGCTCCTTCATCAGGTTATAGTGGAGGGCTCAATCCTAACATACAGAATTTGTAGTAAAATTTTAGTGTGATGTAACTGAAATTATGCATTGAAAAATTGATTCTGTTGAGTCTTTCATCTGTTTGAATACCATGATAGTTTCACTTCTTTCATGTGTAAATCACAAAACCTTTTTTAAAAAGTTGCATTCTCAGGTTAGCTGTTGACAATGGGTGATAGCTAGACAATATGTTGAAGGTGTTAGCCCCCTGTGTTCTCTGTCTATGCCATGATGTTTAGATTGATTCTAATCTAAAACATGAATTCATGCAGTTTTTGATCAAAGTACAATGTAACTCTGCAATTACATATTCACCCCACAAAATGTGTGTGTGTGTGTGTGTAGTGTAATGGTGATCACCTGTAATGTGACATGAACCCAAGGTCCTGGTTGAGGCCCTCCCTATGGGTACCGAACTTAACTGTCAGCTTCTGTTTGGCCACTTTTTGCTGCTGCCTGTCCCGACATTCGACCTCGGACCTTCGGGTGACCATCCTCCAAGGCGGGCTTCGGGACAGGCAGCAGCGAAAAGTGGCCAAACACAGGCTGATAGCTAAGTTCGGTACCCATAGGGAGGGCCTCAACCGGGACCTTGGGTTCATGTCACATTACAGGTGATCACCATTGCACTATATACACACACACACACACACAGACACTCTGACACTCGCTCGTGCTCGTGCTCTCGCTCTCGCGCTCTTGCTCGCTCTCGCGCACGCACTCCTATACACACGGACACACAGACACACACGCTCCCACACTCTCACATGCACCCCCTCACAGACTTAAGACACTCTACACTCACTACACACACATGCATACACTTTCTCATACTCACAATCCCCACCCCAGACAGACACACACATATATATTTTGTGGGGTGAATTTGTACTTGCAGAGTTACATTGTACTTTGCTCAAAAACTGAATGAATTCATATAAAACTCTGATTCTAATCTAAAAAGTGAGATATCAATCTAAACATCATGACAGAGAACACAGGGGGCTAACACCTTCAACATATGGGGTAAAAACAATGACTGCAGATGCTGGAAACCAGATTCTGGATTAGTGGTGCTGGAAGAGCACAGCAGTTCAGGCAGCATCTGAGGACAGGCAAAATCGACGTTTCGGGCAAAAGCCCTTCATCAGGAATAAAGGCAGAGAGCCTGAAGCGTGGAGAGATAAGCTAGAGGAGGGTGGGGGTGGGGAGAGAGTAGCATAGAGTACAATAGGTCAGTGGGGGAGGAGATGAAGGTGATAGGTCAGGGAGGAGAGGGTGGAGTGGATAGGTGGCAAAGGAGCTAGGCAGGTCGGACAAGTCTCTTCCAGCACCACTAATCCAGAACCTTCAACATATTGTCTAGCTATCACCCATTGTTAACAGCTAACCTGAGAATACAACTTTTTAGAAAAAGGTTTTGTGATTTACACATGAAAGAAGTGAAACTATCATGGTATTCAAACAGATGAAAGACTCAACAGACAATCAGTTTTTCAATGTATAATTTCAGTTATATCACACTGTAAAGTTTTTTGCAATAAATTCTGTGTGTTAGGATTGAGCCCTCCACTATCACCTGATGAAGAAGGTGGCGCTCCGAAAGCTAGTGTGCTTCCAATTAAACCTGTTGGACTATAACCTGGTGTTGTGTGTGATTTTTAGCTTTAAACTTTTGAGTGTCTCCATACAGTACAGCAGAGATTAAGAAACTTTGAGGCAAAATTTCTACCAGAATTTCTGCTCCATGCCACATGTTAAATCTTGCATTGTGCTACCTCATTAAAGTTATTTTGAGATGATTCTGAATGTGATATTTGCAATGTATCCTAGTGTATTTTTAAAGAAAACAAAAGTGAGGAAGCATTATTGTACTAATTACTAAATAAAACTATGTTTCTTTACAGCTGCAGTAATAGGAACAAGACTTCATGTACCAGTTGCACTATCTTGCCTTGTCATGGGTGTTTATGTTTTGTTTATTAAATGACAACCATAATCCAAATATGATGAAGAACGTAAGAGGAACAATATTTAGAAAAACATGCAACAAGGATTATGATCAGATAATGTTTCCTTTCTGTACAAGAACTGAACACTATACTGTTTACCCCCTCGTGCTATCCTGGAGGTGCTTGGAAGAAACATTAACTAATGGAAAAGTAAATTGCTGGTATATACATGGTCCGTACTAAATCTGTATCTTTATTCCAAGGTGTGTGCTTACAGCAAATCTTCTTCTGTTTCACTTGAAAACAACATCATGAAAGACTAGTCAGACAATTAGTCAACATCTTTGAGTATTCAGCTTTGAAGGAAGTATTTATGTGGGTCAGTAAGTTTGGAAATATTTTGAATTGGAAACTATAATCCTGAGATAATCATTTAAAATGGGTTTCTTTTTCAATTTCTGAATTTAATCAGATACTAAATTTTCAACTTAAAAACAGGAAATTTTGTCTTGGCATATTTTGTCTAAGATAATGCGATTGTTGTACGTTGATCCAATTGACTATGTTTGCTATGTCTTCCTAAAATGATGTATACTATGATTAAAAATGTAATGCTTTATTCATAATTTAGGGTGTTGTGGTAAAGTTTATAAATAAGATACTTCACCAAAAAAACAGTAGTTATAAACTGGAATCTGTAAAGTGACTTTAGTAATGATGAGGGTGCCCAACCTGCCTTAAAATGTTCTTACTTGTAAGAAGGTGACTGCATTGGTTTTATTGACCCAATGGTTACTGAGATGAAGGTAGTCGATTTGTTGGACATTTCTTTCCTTTTGATATTGAAGTTGCAGTATATTTTCTTGCAAAATGTTATCTGCACTTCAAGGAATTATCATAATTTTGAAAAGTACAATATTAAATAAAAACAACTGTTGCAAGGATAATGTGTTTTAAATTTTAATGCAGTTTTCTTTATCTTTTGAAGAGTGCATCTGGATCTGAGGTTGTGTTCTTTCTATAGCTGTTCAGAGAGGAAGAAATTGAAGTGAGCAATACTGACTGTGGCACCAGTGAAATGTTTTAGTGCAGCATATGCAACACCCTTTGAGCAATTGTAGTCTCGTACATGGATTTGCTAAGATCAGACTTTGGGCAATTGCAGCACTGTTTGTGCCTGTCACAGGATTCTTATTTCCCCAGATGTGAAATTGCTAATGCACTGGATGCTGTGATATATTGAGTTTTTTAAAATTTTATTTTCTCATTTTAGCAACACCCTCAGGGACCCCAACCTACTGAACGTATATATGACCAATTCAGGTGTGAAGATTCTGCAACTGTTCATTACAATAGTTGGAAAGCCATCTAGGATATTTTCCCTTTTGTTTTTCTCACTATGTATTTCTTTTTTTTGGAGACATTCCAGACAACTTTCACAAAGCCAGCAAATTGTCCATTAGATATTTTACCAATTTCAGTGCCAGTAGCCAGACCTGTATATGAATTTTTGCTTTCCCAAACTGGAGTGTATATTTATTTTCACAATGTCCAGATAAATGCGTCAGCTGCAGGTTGAATAGATACATCCAAAATAGTGACAAGAGTATCATGTGCCATAATGTGGTTTCCTTGGCTTTGGACAGCAGAACATTTCAATTGATCTGTGGCTGAGGCTATAAATTTATTTATTCAGCATTGAACAGTTAAATTTATGACTGGACTAACAATAGATTTTCAGTAAATGTAGATTTTTTTTTTTTATTCATCATGAGAATATAGGAAGTAACAAATCTGCTGCTTCTATACTTAAAGGTTAGACTGAATCTGAAACCATATCGTTAAGTAATGCTTCTTTACTCTAGATATAGAAGTTGTTTGCCTGCTCTCACTATGAAGGATTCAAACAAACTGTTGATTTAAAGTAAAACTGCCAGAACTACATGCTACCAAACATTTGATTGAACAAAGGAAATTTAAAATATATTCCTCCAACTGAACAACAACTTGCGATCAAACATACTATATGAAGGCAATTGTTGCTCTTTGATACTATGGGTGCAAAATATCCTCCAACATTATACCCAAGACACAGTTTTTCATAATTCACTTTTAACTGTTGAGTGACTGTTTAATCACAGGGGAGATGGTAGTCCATGCAAAACAAATGTTATAATGCTTACTGAGATCATGAAAATCATAATAAACAAATAAATAAAAGTTTTTTTTTGCTGCTGGCTACATCTTGGCACCTTTTTGTCTTGAACTATTACATACATGTCTGGTGAAAGTGATTTATTGTGGCTGTCTTGCATGTTGGATATGTGTTCTTTAATTCAAAGTTGAGAATGCAGTTTAAACATTGATGTCATTATGGAGATTATGTTTTTGTGTAAGCATGGGTTGCAAAGATGGAAACTTTCTTGATTCAAGGCCTCATTTAAATAATTTGGTGTCTGATGTTGACAAAACTTGATGGTGAAAGTGAGGACTGCAGATGCTGGAGATCAGAGCTGAAAATGTGTTGCTGGAAAAGCGCAACAGGTCAGGCAGCATCCAAGGAGCAGGAGAGTCGACGTTTCGGGCATGAGCCCTTCTTCAGGAAAAACTTGCTGGTAACAATATTGAAAAACCTGTCCTTCAACACATTCCAGTTCAACTACTTACTTCTGCACCTTCTCTGGTACAGCATGCACATTGACAAAAGACAGTACAGTATATTGCAAATTACAAAACCTCACCCATGGCTTCTTGAAATTCCTTTCTGGATTCAGCAATCTTGTCATACTTTTACACTGAGCTGGAATAGTGTTACATAGTGATTTCAAGACCAGGAAATATGGGAAGTTAGTCTGGGAAGTTGCTACTCCCACTGATAAAGATTCCACTTGAAAGTTCTAAATTTGGCACTGTATTCTGACACCAATTGATTATCCTCCATTCTCCTGTTGAAATGAATTTGCACATTCATGCTATAAGCAAAACATTCTTTATCCTCAGTCATTAGTATTTGTCCGTTTCTGTTCCAAGAACAGTTAGATCACACCATGCAATTCGGCTTGGCTCTGTGCCTGAACTGCAATGCGATTTGATAGTGCATGGCAAATGTCTCATTCTTTGAACAACGTGTTAAATTGCTAATGTTGAGAGCTATGCTTGAGATTAAAACTTTCATTTACTTGTAATATCTTCCATTTTCCAAGTTTTATTATACAGTTACTTGATATAAAATGTGGTTTAAAAAATTACTAAGCTGTTGTCTTTGCATTTCAATTTTTGGCTTTGCCAGAATTTCAGCTTTTCATCTTATACCTATTTTGCAGTCACTTTCACAACCTTGTCCTGTCAGTGTAACTGCTTCCTCATGTCATGGCAAATCGTGAGCATCATTTGATGATTGCTGATTAGTATGTAAGATTTAGGTTGATGTATATAGGATGGAAGTTTTGAAATTTTATAGGTAAACGTTTTGGGAGGGTTTTTGCAGGCAGTGTTACCTCTAATAGTATAATGTCACATCCTGTAAAGGATGGTTTTTACTGTTAGTACCCATGGTATAAATGGGCATTGAAGTGTGAGTAGTCTAACTAGCAGATCTCACTGCTCCCTTTTAATGCTACTGAGAGGTTTTTGCTAGTGTGAAGTGATTTTTATTAGCATTAACATTCATAATTATTGACATTAACATTGGTAATTGGATATGTCACGTCTTCACAACTTTATAGCCAAAGCAAGTTGGAACTGAGGGGCCATTTTATTTTTGTTGACAAATATGGTAGCAAAACACAGCATGATCCCCAAACCACCATGTGCGAACCAACCAGGTCTCATTTTATGGCCCTGAGGTTTTGTTTGAGAGGAGAGGAGATCAAAGTTTGTGAGAAGATTTGTAGCTTGGGCGCTCGTTGTGGTTCTGTTCGCCGAGCTGAGAATTTGTGTTGCAGACATTTCGTCCCCTGTCTAGGTGACATCCTCAGTGCTTGAGAGCCTCCTGTGAAGCGCTTCTGTGATGTTTCCCCCAGCATTTATAGTGATTTCACTATAAATGCTGGGGGAAACATCACAGAAGCGCTTCACAGGAGGCTCTCAAGCACTGAGGATGTCACCTAGACAGGGGACGAAATGTCTGCAACACAAATTCTCAGCTCGGCGAACAGAACCACAACAGGAGAGGTTGGAAAATGCGAACATTCATGTAAACCTGGAACATGAGTAGGCCATTTGGCTGTTTGAGCTGCTGTAAACAAAAATTCTGGCTGATCTGTAACCTGAAATCTACACTCCTGCCTATCCCTTAAGACCTTTCATCTATTACCAGGAATCTATCCATCTGTCTTTAAAATATTCAAATACTCCCAATTTTCAGCAAGTGCGTTCAAAGAAGACCCTCTGTGAAAAACAAAAATTGTTTCATCTTTGTTTCAAATGAGTGAATCTTTAATTTTTAAACAATGATCTTTAGTTTGAAATTCTCCCATATGAAGAAACATCCTCTCCGCACCTACTCTGTCAAAACTCTTCCAGGATCTTGGATCTTATATGTTTAATAGCAGTCAGCCAAGTTGGGATGGTTCCCCAATTCTACCACCAGGAAAATTTACCAATGAATGTGCATCAACTGTTTACTCAGTAAAAGTGCACTTCCAATTTCAATAATTAAAGACCTATTGAAAATGATTTTTCTAGGCGCCTCTCATTCCACTAGTTACAACAGCTGCTCTTTGCCCAAAGTCACCCATCACCACAAGTGGAGCTGCATGGTTCTGGCTTCCCTATAACTTCCAATTTAACCATTGGTTGGGTATAGAGGATCAATCACCAGGCTTTGTCTGCTTTCTCCTTTAAAAGATTTTTAAAATGTTCACCCCTTGAATGAGCCTCCTTAAGTTCTCTTGCATTCCAGCTGTTCCTCCTTTTTGGTAGGTCAGCAAAGAATTAAGCTGCTAGTCTTCTGCTTGAGTTGACAGTGTGAAGTGCCGTCCATTATCCTTTCTTGTTCAGCCAAGTGAGGCTGCTCCCGCAGCTGGGTCCATTCTAATCAATCCAGTATAGGTAGATGAACTCCTCAATTACTTTGCTTCCTGCTCGCAGGAGTTGATTCAGGAGTTCCTCAAGGATCTATGCTTTCCAATCTCCTGTTTCAATTTCTATGGTGCCCTTTAGTGATTGGTCAGTTATGTCAGATGGCTGGACAGCTGGTTTGTGATGCAGTGTGATGGCAACAGCATGAGTTCAATTGCTGCACTAGCTTGAGGTTACCATGAAGGACTGTCCTCAACCTGTCCTCTTGCCAGAGCTGTGGCAACTCTCAGGTTAAACTACCGCTAGTCATCTCTCTTATGAGGAGAGCATTCCTATGGCCTGATAAGACTATGGTGATTTCACCTTTCTCTCTTACTATTCAAAACACAACTTCAGATCTCGTATGTACAGCACTACCTTGGCATTACATTTACACTTGTATCAGGTTTGAACGTCCAATATTGGATGAGCAGAAAGCACCTCTGCTTAAACGTTGGACAAACTGAAGCCATTACTTTTGGCCCTCATGACGAACTCCATTTCAGTAGGTGCAGAAAGTAAGTTTCTTGAGGCAATGGAGCATACAACCAAGATAACACATGCTCAGAATAATAAACAATCCTTTTGGGACTGAGATGAGGAGAAACCTTTTCACTCCAAGGGTGGTGAAATCTTTGGAATTCTCTACACCAGAGAGCTGTGGAAGCTGTCATTAAGGAAGTTCAAGACAGAGACTGATTGATAGATTTCTAGTTAATAATGACATGAAACAATATGAATGTATGGCCGGAAAATCACATTTGAGTTCGAGGATCAGACATTATCTAGAACAGTAGAGCAAGGTTAAAGGCTTGAATGGCCTATTCCTGTGTTCTTATGAAATGAGACTTGGTGGACAACTCTTCCAGGGAGTTACATAGATGCGATGGACCAAATTGCAGCTGCCTCTGTATCTTATGTTGCTATGCTACAAATTAAAGGAGTTGAATGCCCTTGGTCCTTTGTTTATCTTTAGCATTGTCCCAGAATACTGTGACCAGTTTGAAGTTTGTATCCAACATGCTTGTGTATAGTACATGTGTATGTGTAATCCTATTGTATTATGATCTGTTTGTGTAATGTCCTGGTATCCAGAAATTAAGAAATGTAATCCATTTTAACATGTTAAGACAAGTCTGTCACCTCCCTTGGCAATCCAAAAACTGGCTATATGCAAAGCATATAAATTTTCAGGGACAGTGAAATGCCAGCCTCTATGTGGATTTCAGCAAGAATGAATAATTTCCCCATCTAGACTGAAGTCATCTTTAATTTAACTGTGATGCATTTTCACAGCTTTTAAAACATGCTCACCAGGTTTTGTAGTTTACTGAGTTTGTGAGACTTCCTGGAAAAGGCTGTTTGAACAGCATCAGTTTTATTACCAATGTAGTACTAACTGCCTCATATATCACGTGCAGCAGAACCTGCAGTGATTTATTAATCAAATGGGAACGAACAATGGAAACAAAAAAAAACTATTGTTCTTGAGCGTCTTCCTTTACATTTTAATTTTGTTACTATTAATTAACACTTTTATCACTTGTCCTCGAGATTAAATTAAGGAATCCTCTCGTCAGTTTGATACATGATTTTAGGGCAAAATTAATTGTACATAAATCAACAGATAGTGAGATATTTTCAATTACCACTTTAGAATAAAACTAAACATCTGGGGTGGTATTTCCCATTTATTCTAAATAATATTCTAAAGGGAGGATTTAAGTACTCCAAGATGGAGGATGGGAAAAATTTCTGGCTGTAAGAGTTGCTCCTTTTTTTTTGAAGTATTTTAGGTGTTGGAGGTGAATTCCTCGAATTCCAGGAGCAGCAATTACTGTTTTATATGCTGTTGCATTGTTTTGGAACTCTGGGGAAAAAAAAATCAAAACAACAGCAGTTTAAAAGGGAGAAGAGCAGACAAAGGAAGCACATGGTGAGGACAGTGCAGGAGAGAGAGAGAACCTGCACAGTTACCGCCTTTGCTGTTTGAATTCGTGTATCGCTGGACATCAGAGTGCATCTGGGAAAATTAACAAACAGTGAAATTCACGACTAATCTTGGAGGAACTGTTGGGCGAAGTTCACAGCACAGAATCAGATAAGTTATTTGTTGTTTTTAGGTCTGTCCAAGAGAAAGGCTGCAGTAGTGAGTATAGTGGATTCTTTCTTGATTATATGTTTTTGGAGACCGGTCTCTTGATTAAACTTAAAATATAAGCCATAGCTATTAATTTAACCTGGGGCTGTATTTGTAGAGGAATAAGACAGTGTTATTTTCTGGGTCTGCAGATTGTGAAGGAGCAAAAATGGCCTTTGCAGTGATATGTACTTCTTGTCAGATGTGGGAGTTTAAAGAGAGTTTAAGGATTACTGTGGATTATATCTGCCATAAATGCTGTTGGATGCGAATCTTATCAGATCGAGTCGATCGATTAGAGAGACAGGTAGAAGCGATGAGGAATTTGCAACAGCAACAGTATGTAATAGATGGCAGTTATAGGGAGGGGGAAAGTCTTAGATACAGTCACATAGATGGGTTAACTCCAGGAAGGGTAAGAGAGGTAGGCAGCTATTGCAGGAGTCTTTTGTGGCTATACCCATTTCAAACAGGTATGCTGTTTTGGAAAATGTAGGGGGTGACGGATTCTCAGGGGAACATAGCACAAACAGCCAAGTTTCTGGTATTGAGACTGGCTCTAATGCAATGAGGGGTACGTCAGCTTCCACGAGATCAATTGTGTTAGGGGGTTCTGTAGTCCGAGGTACAGACAGACGCTTCTGTGGCCAGCAGAGAAAAAGCAGAATGGTGTGTTGTTTCCCTGGTGCCAGGATCAAGGATGTCTCAGAGAGGGTGCAGAATGTTCTCACGGGGGAGAGGGGCCAGTAGGAGGTCATTGTCCACATTGGAACCAACGACATTGGAAGGGAAGAGGTTGAGATTCTGAAGGGAGATTATAGAGAGTTAGGCAGAAATTTAAAAAGGAGGTCCTCAAGAGTGGTAATATCTGGATCACTCCCAGTGCTACGAGCTAGTGAGGACAGGATTAGGAGGATAGAGCAGATGAATGGATGGCTGAGGAGCTGGTGTTTGGGAGAAGGATTCACATTTTTGGATCATTGGAATCTCTTTTGGGGTGGAAGTGACCTGTACAAGAAGGACGGATTGCACCTAAATTGGAAGGGGACTAATATATTGGCAGCGAAATTTGCGAAAACTGCTTGGGAAGATTTAAACTAGTAAGGTGTGGGGGTGGGACCCAGGGAGATAGTGAGGAAAGAGATCGATCTGAGATGGGTACAGCTGAGAACAGAAGTGAGTCAAACAGTCAGGGACAAGGTAGGACTAATAAATTTAAACTGCATTTATTTCAATGCAAGGGGCCTAACAGGGGAGACAGATGAACTCAGGGCATGGTTAGGAACATGGGACTGGGATATCATCGCAATTACGGAAACGTGGCTCAGAGATGGGCAGGACTGGCAGTTTAATATTCCAGGAGACAAATGCTACAGGAAGGATAGAAAGGGAGGCAAGAGAGGAGGGGGAGTGGCATTTTTGATAAGGGAGGAAGAATATTCCCGGAAAGACATCCAGGGAAGTTATTTGGGCAGAACTGAGAAATAAGAAAGGGATGATCACCTTATTGGGATTGTATTATAGACCCCCCCCCCCCCCCTCCCCAATAGTCAGAGGGAAATTGAGAAACAAACTTGTAAGGAGATCTCAGCTATCTGTAAGAATAATAGGATAGTTATGGTAGGGGATTTTAACTTTCCAAACATCGACTGGGACTGCCAGAGTGTTAAAGGTTTAAATGGAGAGGAATTTGTTAAGTGTGTACAAGACAATTTTCTGATTCAGGATGTGGATGTACCTACAAGAGAAGGTGCAAAACTTGACCTACTCTTGGGAAATAAGGCAGGGCAGATGACTGAGATGTCAGTGGGGGAGCACTTTGGGGCCAGTGACCATAATTCTATTTGTTTTAAAATAGTGATGGAAAAGGATAGACCAGATCTAAAAGTCGAAGTTCTAAATTGGAGAAAGGCCAATTTTGACGGTATTAGGCAAGAACTTTCAAAAGCTATTGGAGGCAGATGTTCGCAGGTAAAGGGATGGCTGGAAAATGGGAAGCCTTCAGAAATGAGATAACAAGAATCCAGAGAAAGTATAATCCTGTCAGGATGAAAGGGAAGGCTGGTAGTTATAGGGAATGTTGGATGACTAAAGAAATTGAGGGTTTGGTTCAGAAAAAGAAGGAAGCATATGTCAGGTATAGACAGGATTGATCCAGTGAATCCTTAGAGTATAAAGTAGGTGTATACTTAAGAGGGAAATCAAGAGGACAAAACAGGGACATGAGATAGCTTTGGTTTCTCCTTAATTCTATTTGCCAAAGGGTTTTTACAAATATATCAAGGACAAAAGGGTAACTAGGGAGAGAATAGGACCTCAAAGATCAGCAAGGCGGCCTTTGTGTGGAGCCACAGAAAATGGGGGAGATACTAAATGAATATTTTGCATCAGTATTTATTTATGAAAAAGGATATGGAAGATATAGACTGTAGGGAAATAGATGGTGAGGTCTTGCAAAATGTCCAGATTACAGAGGAGGAAGTGCTGGATGTCTTGAAACGGTTAAAAGGTGGATAAATCCCCAGGACCTGATCAGGTGTCCCCGAGAACTCTGTGGAAAGCCAGAGAAGTGATTGCTGGGCCTCTTGCTGAGATATTTGTATCATCGATAGTCACAGGTGAGGTGCGGGAAGACTGGAGGTTGGCAAACTTGGTGCCACTGTTTAAGAAGGGCAGTAAAGACAAGGCAGGGAACTATAGACCAGTGAGCCTGACCTCGGTGGTGGGCAAGTTGTTGGAGGGAATCCTGAGGGACAGGATGTACATGTATTTGGAAAGGCAAGGACTGATTCGGGATAGTCAACATGGCTTTGTGTGTGGGAAATCATGTCTCACAAACTTGATTGAGCTTTTTGAGGAAGTAACAAAAGAGATTGATGAGGGCAGAGAAGTAGATGTGATCTATATGGATTTCGTAAGGCGTTCAACAAGGTTTCCCATGAGAGACTGATTAGCAAGGTTAGATCTCATGGAATACAGGGAGAACTAGCCATTTGGATACAGAACTGGCTCAAAGGTAGAAGATAGAGGGTGGTGGTGGAGGATTGTTTTTCAGACTGGAGGCCCGTGACCAGTGGAGTGCCACAAGAATCGGTGCTGGGCCCTCTACTTTTTGACTTTAACATAAATGATTTGGATGCGAGCATAAGAGGTACAGTTAGTGAGTTTGCAGATGACACAAAATTGGAGGTGTAGTAGACCGTAAAGAGGGTTACCTCAGATTACAACAGGATCTGGACCAGATGGGCCAATGGGCTGAGAAGTGGCAGATGGAGTTTAATTCAGATAAATCCGAGGTGCTTCCTTTTTGGGAAAGCAAATCTTAGCAGGACTTATACACTTAATGGTAAGGTCCTAGGGAGTGTTGCTGAACAAAAAGACCTTGGAGTGCAGGTTCATAGCTCCTTGAAAGTGGAGTCGCAGGTAGAAAGGATAGTGAAGAAGGTGTTTGGTATGCTTTCTTTTATTGGTCAGAGTATTGAGTACAGGAGTTGAGAGTCATATTGCGGCTGTACAGGACATTGGTTAAGCCACTGTTGGAATATTGCGTGCAATTCTGGTCTCCTTCCTATCGGAAAGATGTTGTGAAACTTGAAAGGGTTCAGAAAAGATTTACAAGGATGTTGCCAGGGTTGGACGATCTGAGCTACAGGGAGAGGCTGTTTTCCCTGGAGCATCGGAGGCTGAGGGGTGACCTTATAGAGGTTTACAAAGTTATGATGAGCATGGATAGGATAAATAGACAAAGTCTTTTCCCTGGGGGAAGGGCTTTGTGTATATTTAAGGCTGAAATAGATTTTAAAAGTTTTAATCAGTTGGATAATCAAGGATTATGAGGAAAGCATAGGAAAATGAGTGTGAGAAATAATGGATCATTCATGATCCTATTGAATTGTGGAGCAGGCTTGTGGGGCCAAACAGCCTATTCTTGTCCTATTTCTTATGGTCTCATGAAATGGTGTGCCCTCCCTGTGGCAGGTTTATTGGCATGAGGGCATTTAATTGAGCAACAGTGTGGACCCAGGCACACTCTTAACTCGACCCTGATAAATTCCATTGTGGGAAAGACTGTGGAGGTCTTTCTCACACAGCACCACAACAGAGACCCATGTGGGCTGTTAGTGGTGAGTTATGGGCCTCGTCTAGCGCTGCATAGGGTACTAGCTATGTGGGGAGCACTGTAAGGAAATCCATATTTAGTTGCTAATAACTTACCAGCAGAGTCCCTCATTTAAATGCCCAGTGCCCAATCAGGAAGGATTGGACCTAGACTGCTTAGATCTTGCCTGTCTTTTGATGCACTTCTCTCTGTTATTCACCTCTGGTCTCCTTGGTGGTGCAACAATCCAATAGCACTGATAGCTTCTAACTAGCTGGCAGCTCTCAACGGGCAGGATTTGCACCCATGGCACCTTGACCCTGGGGAAGGCCTACTGCTAAGTACCTAATTTGCACTTCAAGATTCTGGAGAAATACTAAAGGATTTGATAACTGCCAATGTGACATCCCTACCCAAGCTCTCTGCAATAAAAGGTTTCAAAGACTCACCAATCAGAAGAAATTCTCCCTATCTCAGTTTTAAATTGGTGTCCTTTTATTCTGAGACTATGAACTCTGGTCCTAGGGCTATCCCATGAGGAGAAACACCATCTCAGTTATTACCCTTACAAGCCCCTTAAGATGCCCATACATTTCACTGAGATCACTTTTCATTCTACTAAACTGCAATGAACAATGTCCCAACTTATTTAGCCTTTGTTCATAAGACAATCCACCCATACAAGGTAAGTATAGGTTCTTAGAGATGTACAGCACGAAAACAGACCCTTGGGTCTTGGGTCCAACATCAACTTTATGATTGGGATTCAGCATCGTGGAATGTTTCAAATATATCTTCCTCAAAAAAAAACGTTGTGCAGGAAAGATGCACAGTTCTTAGTTTTGAAATTTTCTTATTTTAGATTGTAACGACCTATTCAAATTTAAGCATGTTTTACCTCTGTCTAGCATTTCTTTTGGAATTTGAATGATATTTGAGATGGTTGTAGGGATATTTTGATCTAAAATTTATCATCAGCAGTGGAGATAGGATGATCATCACGAACCACAAATAAAGCTGCACTGAGATATTGTAAGCTCCATGAACTCTACTGCTCAACGTAGAAATGATTTTCATGTTGTTTAATGTGGGCTTCATCTCCAGCCTCAGTAATAAGATCATACTGTCCATTTTACAAGAAAAGTTGACTTTTTTTTTGTTTTTGATGCTCTGAAATATAATGCAGGACATCATTTAACACTTATTTTAGAACACTTTATGTTCCAAGATATTCAACTGCTGGAAGTCAACAACTCTAATCGGGGCATTAAAATGAAGCTCTCCAAGATGTCACTTATCCATTTCAGTAAGTCATTTGATAAGGTAGGCTATTGCATAAAATACGGAAGGGTGGGATTGAGGGTGATTTAGCGGTTTGGATCAGAAATTGGCTAGCTTAACGAAACCAGAGGGTGGTGGTTGATGGGCATTGTTCATCCTGGAGTTCAGTTACTAGTGGTGTACCGCAAGGATCTGTTTTGGGGTCACTACTGTTTGTCCTTTATATAAGTGACCAAGATGAGGACATAGAAGGATAGGTTAGTGAATTTGCAGATAACACAGGTTGGTGGAGTTGTGGATAGTGCTGAAGGATGTTGCAGGTTACAGAGGGACATAGATAAGCTGCAGAGCTGGGCTGAGAGGTGGCAAATGGAGTTTAATGCAGAAAAATGTGAGGTGATTCACTTTGGAATGAGCAACAGGAAAAAAAAAGAGGACTGGGCTAATGGTATGATTCTTGGTAGTGTAGATGAGCAGAGAGATCTCTGTGTCCATGTGCACAGATCCCTGAAAGTTGCCACCAGGTTGATAGGGTTGTAAAGAAGGCATATGGTGTGTTACCTTTTATTGGTAGAGGGGTTGAGTTTCAGAGCCATGAGGTCATGTTGGAGGTGTACAAAACTCTGGTGCGGCTGCTCTTCGAGCACTTCGTACAGTTCTGGTCACTGCATTATAGGAAGAATGTGGAAACATTGGAAAAGGTTCAGAGGAGATTTACTAGGATGTTGTCTTGTATGTAGGAAAGGTCTTATGTGTAAAGGCTGAGGGACCTGAGGCTGTTTTCATTTGAGAGAAAAAGGTTAAAAGGTGACTTAATAGAGGCATATAAGATAATAAGAGGATTAGATAGGGTGGACAGTGAGAGCCTTTTTCCTCAGATGGTGATGACAAGCACTAGGGCATTAGCTTTAAATTGAGGGGTGTTAGATATAGGACAGGTGTCAGTGGTAGTTTCTTTACTCAGAGTAGTGGGGGCATAGAATGCCCTGCCTGCAACAGTAGTAGACTCGCCAACATTAAGGGCATTTCATTGGTCAGTGGATACACATACGGATGAAAATGGAATAGTGTAGATTAGATGGGCTTCAGATTGGTTTCACAGGTCAGCGCAACATTGAGGGCTGAAGGGCCTGTACTGCATGTAATATTCTATGCTCTGTGTTCCACACAGACAATCATCTGAAGGTAGAATTGAACCCGGCTCTCTAGTGCTTTGAGGCAGCAGTGCTAGCCACAGAACCACCTTGCTGCCATAAGGTAGAAAATAAATATTGTGGGAATTTGGGAAATACATTGTGTTTTTAATAAGGAATATTGTTACATCATGGACCCCTCTGTTAATTAAACCAAATGCCCAGAAAAGCTCACCTCACCTCGTAATCTGTAAATTATGAGTGACAGAGAACTCCCAAATTCCACTATTTAAAGAAAATAACATCAATTTATTTTCTAACTCTTAAAGTGAACATTAAACAAAAAAACTATTCACAAATTTAAGCCCCCCTTTCTCTTAACTGCTTGCTATCTGCCTCCAACTCTATAACAATATGCTGTTCCAATAAGACATTTGTTAAAATTACATCAACTTTATTTCAAAACCACGCAGTCTCTGTCTTCTTCTGTGTCTTCACTCTTCTGATTGCTAATCTCTCTCGGATGTCTTATGTCCTTTCACTGCGAGTACATTTTATATGAAAAGGTACCTTTGACAGAGTGTTTTCTAATTTCTTTGAGAGCAAGGTGTTAGATGGGTAATTAGCTCTCCAGCAGTTTCTATCTCTACAGCAATTGCTGTCTGACCAATTTTTAAAATGTCCACATTCTTATACCTCCAACATTGGCTCATTGGTTCAATGTTGGCAAAACAATAAATTAAAACGTGATTGGGTTTTAGTATCCTGGGGCATAATTTAAACTAATTGACTAAATTTGAATTGTTGTCAAAACAGCAACCAAAACTCATATATCCATTTTATAGCCAAAGGTTACATATTTCTATTTTCCAATACACTCTGGGCTGCCATCTAGTCATATTCATAGGTGCTTGTAATCTCTCAGTTCAGAATCAACATCCTTTCTCTCTCAAAGGTACAGTACAGACCTTCAACTTCATAACAATATTTTATTAATAATTGTTATGAAGTTGAAGAGCACTTGTATAAAATGTTTTAATATATAAGCTGGTCGAAGTATCCAAAGCATGGACAACACTGTTTAAAGATAACTATTTGTACTTGTACCTTACGAAAGCTCATTGTTGTTCCAAACCAAAGTACTTTGAGAGTTTTAAAGATGTGTATCCAGATTTGAGATTTATTTTAAAATAAAATCATTCTCAGGATGTGGAACTGCTGGTACGGTTGATGTTTTATTTTACTAATACAACTGAGTGCTTCTCCAGAGGGACTTAGGACTCAACTGCATTGGAATGGGACTGCAGGCACAGAAAGGCCAGCTGGGTAAGAATGGCAGCGTTCCTTTTCTAAAGATATTAATTGTATGATTGTTTGGTTCTGATGAACCAGTCAGGATTTCACGGTAACTGATACTGTTTCCCACATCGTTTTTGATGGGCTGTTCTATGACATAACAACACTTAGCATGCAAGAACACCTTATTCTTGTATTTCATTCTATTGATAACTTTCAACTTACATTGTTCACTTACTGGCTCATACACTAATAGATTTTAATTTATCTCCTTAAACTCTTAATAACTTATTTTGCTCAAATGAAAAGAATTTAATTTCTCTAGTCTCTCCTCCCCCATTGATAAATGAGCTAATTCAACTGCACAATCTACTTTGCAGCTTTCAATCTGTAATTTCGATTATATATATGTATATATTATCATCCATTTTTATAACAGTTAGTGAAGGAAAAAGCTATTCAAAAGTCTCAGACTTTACGAACAAAATAAAAGAGTAAAACAGATTTTTATGGTCTTCAAGTTCTAATCCCTCCTAACATCTTAATAAATCTTCAGTCTCTGCACACATTGACGACCCCCCCCCCCCCTTGATCTGGAAAACAATTGAGGCCATTATTTGTGGTGATGATCTGACTTAATTTAGCCACCCCATAGTTTCCAATTGGTTAAGTGGAGTGCACATGTCAACCATAAGTTGAAAGAGTTGCCTCTATTAAGCTGAATACATATATGCCAAAGAAAGAGTGTCATGGTTCAGACTTTTTTCCACTTCACCACGGAAATATTTGGACAGAATGTCCACTAAAATATGTCCTGAGCAAATGTTGCATGGCTTTTCAGGGCCTTCAAGCTATGTTATGATTCTGAGAGCAAACAATTGTTAATTAATATGCGACAAGAGATACAGTTTCTTTCAGAGGAAATACAATGCCTAATTCATTACCAATTTATGGTTAGTACCTCAATGTTAACAAGCATGTTTGATCTCTGAATGTCAAGAAGCGTTTTAAATTCCGTGGACACCAGAAAGTCAGTCAGGAACAGCTGGCTGTATTGAGACTTACATATGTATGTAATGCTACAAGAACAGAAGATATAAATATCAAATCTTTCTCATCTTACCTACCATGTGGTTTGGAATGAAAGCAATTTCTGGATTTCACTTGTTGACTTGATCCTGTGGTCAGAGAGATTGACGGTGTACATGTTAAGGTGGGAAATTGTGGCGGCACGGTGGCACAGTGGTTAGCACTGCTGCCTCGCAGCACCAGTTCAATTCCCACCTCAGGCGACTGACTGTGTGGAGTTTGCACATTCTCCCCGTGTCTGCGTGGGTTTCCTCCGGGTGCTCCGGTTTCCTCCCACAGTCCAAAAATGTGCAGGTCAGGTGAATTGGCCATGCTAAATTGCCCGTAGTGTTAGGTAAGGGGTAAATGTAGGGGTATTGGTGGGTTACGCTTCGGTGGGTCGGTGTGGACTTGTTGGGCCGAAGGGGCTGTTTCCACACTGTAATGTAATCTAATGTAATCTAAAATCTAATCTAAAACAGAGTTCAGTTGTTATAATGCTGAGTCATGTTAAAGTGCAAGCAGATCTTCAGAGGCAACCCTTGGGATTAAAGGAGATTCACTTCCATCTTGTTCAATGTGTTCTGAGATGTTGATAAATCGAATGTGTGATTGCAGTCTCTGTCACATGCAGGACAGGTGGAGATTGGAGGGTCAGATTGTTATGGACCAGACCAAACCCCCTCAAAATATACTAAGAAGATAGTCTATGCCTTAGTTTTTTCTTATTTTAAAGGTAATTATAATGCTTGTATACCAGATGCAATTCAATTGGGCAAATTACCAGGCTTGAAAGAATACACACAGTGTTATCATGCTACCCCACCCTTAAAAAAAGAACCATCAATATACAAAAATGGCTTCATTTAGTCTTACATTATTAGGACACTACAAAACATATACAGTATATTGACTCTAAGCATGCAAACACTCACTACTATAGTCCGTATCAGTCCATTTGTTCCTGCCACCGTACACCTCTGCCTTTCTTCATCGAAGTCATGACAATGCACGTTCTCTTGTATTGCCATGTGTATAATTTTCAAATTGAGTGGCTGCCATAATATATTGTACCTGAACAGTTTGGAATTTTTGTCCTTAACTTTTTCCAAAGCTTTGAGGGGTTATTGAAGGAAGCAGCAATAGAGATGGTGGATCTAATTCTATAGATTGTGGAAAACATTCCTGCTGACTGGCATGTGTCAAGTGTAACCTTGTTATTTAGGAAGGAAAGAAGGCAGAGGGTAGGTGGAGAACAATCAATCTTTTAGTTTGATGTAAGTAGTTGGGAACATTTTAAAATTTAACATAAAGAATGGAATAACTGAACATTTATAAAAGAATGACAAATTTGAGGAAAGTTGACATGGATTTATGGAAGGGAAATCATATTTGATGAATGGTATTTTTGAGAATGTTGAGCATAGACAAAACCCAACTAATGGATGTGGTACCTTTGGGTTTTCAGAAGGCTTTTGGTGAACTCCCATACAGGGGGTTAGTAACAAAATAAGAGCACATGGGATTGGAGGAATATTCTAACATGGATTGGTTGATAGAAAGCAGAAAGTAGAAATAAGTCAGTTATACTCCGGATGGCAGGCTGTTAGTATTTGGATACTGCCAGTTTCCACAACAATTCACAATCAGTATAAATGATTTGTACATGGGGACCAATTTCAATATTTGCAAATTTGCTGATGACATCAAACTGTGTGAGAGTCTAAGTTGTGAAGAAGATGTAAAAGTCTTGAAGAGGACTTTGCCAGTCTAAGTGAATGGGCTGAAACATTGCAGATGGAATATCACCTGAATAAGTGTAAACTTAATCACTTTGGTAGGAAAAATAGATTGCAGAATATTTCTTAAATGGTGAGGGCTTTGGAAGTGAGTGTCCCCAAAGTGACCTGAGGTCCTTGTCCATAATTCACTAAACATTACATGTAGATGCAACAAGCAATTTAAAAGGCAAATGGTATGTTAGCATTAATTGCAAGATGAATTGCTGCAGTTTTATATACATCACCTGTAGGATTGTGTATAATCTTTTGTCTCCTTATCTAGGGAAAGATATACATGCTATAGATAGTTAATGGAGGTCACCAGATTACACTCGAGGATTGTGGGTTTGTCTTTTGAGCAGAAATTAATAAAACTGAATTTGCATTCCCTAGAATTTCAAAGTATGAGAGATAATCTCTTCACAACATATAAAGTTCTCGCAGGATGTGGCAAGGTGGATATAGATAGAATGTCTCCCTTTGTTGCTGTCTGTAGATCCAGGAGGCATAATCAGGATAAGGGGCAGGCCATTTAGGATTGTGATTAAGAGAAATTTCTCCACTCTGACAGTGATGAATCTTTGGAATTCTCTACCCCATATAGCCATAAAACTCAAGTTGAGGTTCAAGATATCATTCTAAATGGGTGCAGGAACAGATGGACCTGGGTGCAAATATGCCTGACCACTTAAAGGTTTCGGGACAGTTTGAAAGAGCAGTTAATAAAGCATACAAAGTGCTAGGCATTATTAATACAGTAGGTTCTGCTATAACATCTGTTTCTTCAGGTTCAAGATAGAAATCATTAGGTTTCTGGAGATTAATGACAATAGGGGATATGGAGATGATTAGCCATGACCTAGAATGGCAAGCTACGTTTGATGATTTGACTGGCCTATTCCAGTTCCTTTGTTGCTTTCTCTTGTCGAAAGTCAAAATAGAATACCTACAGTGTTGAAACAGGCCATTCAGCCCAACAAGTCCACACCGACAATCCAAAGAGTAACCCACCCAGACCCATTCCCCTACATTTACTCCTGATGAATGCACCTAACCTAGACATCCCTGAACACAATGGGCAATTTAGCATAGCCAATTCACCTAATCTGCACATCTTTGGATTATGGGAGGAAACTGGAGCACCCAGAGGACACCCACACAGACACGGGGAGAATGTGCAAACTCCACACAGACAACCGCCTGAAGCTGGAATCGAACCTTGGTTGCTGGTATCGTGAGGCAGCAATGCTAACCATTGATCTACCATGCTGCCTGTATCTCTGAGACCATGCTTATAAAACTCTCCTCGACTTTATACAATGCTTCCTCAGGTACAGTGTGAAGAACTAGATTAAATACTTTAGCTGAGGCAGAAGTAGAATCTTTCATAAGTTCAACACAACCTCCACATTCTTGTACTCTATGCCCTTACAGTCTGTTCTGATATAACACAATAGTCCCAGTGTTGTGTGATCTTGCATTTTAAGAAAATCGCATAATAGCTGTGCCATTTAAACTAATGAGATCGGAATAGCATTATAGCCAATACAGGTAAGGAAAGTTCACATTTTACAAATAATGGTCTAAATTCTTCAAACATATTAAAGTCAATTCACATTGAAGAAACTGCGTTATCACAGAATCGACTGTGTTAATAAGACCTAGAATTTTGTATGTTTTATGAACTGCTCTCTCAAACTGTCTTGAACCCATTAAGTATTTATATATATTTGCACCCAGGCACATCAGTTCCTGCACCCATTTATAACTGTATCTATTATTTTATACGATCTCTCTCTATGTTCTTCCTCCCAAAACATATCACCTCACACTTCTCTGCTTTGAGTAGAATTTGCTCCTTTAGAAATTCTATGTTCTTCTCTTTACAGTTCACAATGCTTCCAAGTTTCTTACCATTTACAAATTTCAAAATTTTAGTCCACATCATTAATACATATCAGAAAAAGCAAGGTTCACAATACTGACCCCTGAAGAACTCTTCAATCAGCCTTCCCCAAGCCTGAAAGTCATCCATCAACAAAACAACTTGCTGTTTTCTGTCATCAACCAATTTGATCCACATTGCCATGATCCCTTATATTCCATGAGATCTAATTTTGCTCACAGATCTTTTGTAGCACTGCATCAAATACTTTCTGGAAGTCACGTGTACCCCATCAACCGATTTCTTTTTCTTTGTTACCTTGTCAAAAAGTTCCAGTAAGTTAGTTAAACAAAAACTGCAGTGAGGCTAGTTAACCATTTTTTCATAACTTGGGATCATACTGTCAAGGAAGGCAGGCAAGGTTGATAATATTCAACATTACCTTCAGTGTACCAGCTCAATATTTGGCCAACAAACCAAAAGAGTATTTGAGAATCAGGATCTCAAGACAATGGGCTGGACCAAAACTAAGACAACGAGCAGGAGTATTTTCCATGCTACTGTATGCTTTGAAGACTTGGTCAACCTACAGCAAGCACCTCAAAATATTGGAAAATACCATCAACACTTTTGCAGGATCTTTCAATGGCAAAAAAAAATTATTCTGACAACATTGTCATCTCCCAAGCCAATATGCTAGTATCCCTGAGGCACAAGTCACTCAACACGAGATCTGATGAGCAGTGCATATGCATGGCTGACACTAGGCACATGAAGCAAATCATTGGGATTTTGGATCTGTGTATCTGGAATCACACTGGTACTGAAATTGACACATGACATTGCTTATCATAGAATTATAGACTGTTACAGTACAGAAGGAGGCCATTTGACACATTGCATCCTTACTTGCTCCTGAAACAGTGAAGCTGTTAGTCCTATTCTTCAACCCTATCTCTGTAACCCACTAAATTCATCACTTTGAAATATATATTCAACTCTCTTTTGAACCCTTCTGTGGAAGCAGCCTTCACCACCTGCCTAGGCAGAACATTCCAAATCCTAACAACTTTTTGAGTAAAAAAGGTTTCTCATCTCACTCCTAGCTCTTTTGTTAACAATCTTGAAATTTTGACCCCTAGTTACTGGCATACTAACTAGTAGAAAAAGAATATCTTTCTTTACCCTGTCAAAATTGTCCACAATTTTGATTACCTCAATAAGGTCATCTCTTAATCTTCTCTGTTGTGAATTGAAGTTTTCTTTTACTCTTTATTTCAGTTTATAATTTTTGTTCAGGAGTAGTAAAAATTAATAATTGAACTAAATAATTCCATTATGACAAGATAGTTACTGCTTATAATCATTGACATTTGATCAATAAGTAACACTAAATTACAAGTCAAATGAGATGCATTATTGCAGTAATAAAGGGGATTAGCTATAAGTTTGTAGAAGCAAAGGAAACAATGGACCATAAAAAAAACCCCTTGAACCTGTCCTGCCTCTCCCTTTTTATTCATGGATACAACATGCCTCAGCTTAATTCAGTTGTTTGTTTCATACCCTTTTCAAGGCTAAAATATCTCTGCTGAGATTTGGTGCCCCAGACTGAACAGATTATTACAGGTAGTGTTTGGCCAAAGCACTGTGCAATTGAAATATCGCTTCCTACATATGTATTGCAACTGCCATGCTATAAAGGCCAACATTCTTCAGCTTTCATAATTAAATGTTGTTTGTCTGTACTAGCTTTTAGTGTATATGAGCCTCTACAGTTTTTAGTCTTCTTCCATTAAGAAAGCATTCTAAATTGTTTTTCTAAGATATATAATGGAGTGACCTTTACTATATTCCATTTAAACACTGATATATCACAGTTAGCAAGTAGAATTTGATCATCTATTTATTTGTTTTTTGTTGGCGAAGATATACTCAGATAAGAAATAAGTTGATTTTATATAATGCATATGAATTATGCATTATATTTAATTGCTATTACAAAATGGCAATGTTAAGGAGATCTAGTTTACGTACTAAAAAGGACAGGATCACCTATAATGTATATTTAAGCAAACAAAAAGGTAACATGTTACATGGACAATTATGATGTAGCCACACATATATTTGGGGTGGGGTGATGGTGGCATCCTGTCAATGAAAATGCCATTCACATAGTTGCTGCATGACTCAGTTGCTTAACCTCATATCAAATTTTTAAGATGCTTTTCCTCCCAGCATCCCAGCAAATGGTTAATGAAATCATACATTTGTAAGAAATAGGCTTCAGAAAATGTGAGAGTGGTAGATCGAGACATCACTAGTAATCCTATTGGGTAGTACAAATAATATAAGTACATTAATTTGAATTTGTAGGATCACAGCTGATTCAGCCATAATGGAGCACATGAAACATTTTGAAATTAAATTTTAATTGTTACATTAAAAATACATGCACATTTATATTGCATATGACACCATTAGTACCCAATCAGAATGGAAATGATAGGATATGTTTTATTTTATTTGTCCTATAGGATGTGTGTATCATTTGTTAGCTCAAATTTATTACCTATTTTCTAATTGTCATGGAGAAAGTGATGGCATGTTACTCTTTTGAACCAGGTAATCAGTGTAGTGAAGGTACTCCTACATTTTTTGTTAAGACACATGTTTCAGAGTTTTTTATGAAGTGAAAATGAAGTTCTGCAGTTTTTAATGGGTGGTAGTGAAGGATGGTGAAATATTTCCAAGAAACATTGATATATAGATTAAAAGAGAATTGAAGCCACTAGTGTTTCCATATGTTTGCTTTCCATGTCCTTTTAGGTGGTACATGTTGTGTGTTTTAAAGGGGGATTAAAGGGCTTGCTGTGAGTTAGAATCATAGAATCCCTATGATGTGGAAGCAAGCCATTCAGTCCATTGAGTCCACACACATCCTCCAAAGAATACCCCGCCCAGACACACACCCCTACCCTATCCCTGTAATTGCACATTTCCCCTGGCTGATCCACCTAGCCTGCACATTCCTAGATACTATGGGCAATTTAGCATGGCCAATTCACCTAACCTGCACATCTTTAGACTGTGGGAGGAAACTGGAGCATCTGGAGGAAACCACTCAGACACAAGGAGAATGTGCAAATTCTACACAAACAGATGCTTAAGGGTGGAATCGAACTGGGTCCCAGGCACTGTGAGGCAGCAGTGCTAACCACTGAATCACCATGCCACCCTTTTTGCATTGCATTTTGTAGATGATACATGAAACAGCAATATTGCATTGCTGGTGGAAGAAATGAACGTTTATGGTGTTAGATGGTTTGCCAATGAAGTAGATTGCTTTTCCTCGGTGGATTCAAGCTTCTTGAGTATGTTGGAATTCAGCATATGAAAAGTATTGCATTGCACTTCTCACTTATGCCTTATAGGCGCTAACAAGGTTTTGGGCATTGAGTCAGGAGGTGAGTTACTCACTGCAAAAGCAAAAACTCTGCTCTATTATTGTTAATAATGTGGCTGATCTAGCTCGGTTTCTGGTTAATGGTAAACCCCATCATGTTGATGATGGGGAAATTAAATTATGATAATATCACTTAGTCATGGGGAGATGGTTAGATTCTTTTTTGTTGGAAATGATCATTGGCTAGCACTTGTGATGTACAAAAGTTATTTGCTGCTTATCAGCTTGAGCCTAGATGTGTCTTGCTCTTTGTGAACATAGAATGTTTTATTAAATGAGGAATTACAAATGGAATTAGACATTGTGCAACCATCAGTGATTACTTTCACTTACATCATGATAGAGGGAAGATCATTGTCGAGACAGTTGAAGATGGTTGAGTCTAGGACACTCCCATTTCGTACTCCTCCAGTGATGTCCTAAGACTAAGATGTTCGGCCTCCTATAGTTGTAAAAGTTTATTTCGAGTTAGATATAACACCAATAAGTCAGGAGATACCTCTTATTATCTGATATTAATATCGTGAGAGAGGAAGAATGGGGATATGAAAGTGGATAAACCCGCAGGTCTGAATGAAACGTTAAGAACACAAAAGGAATTCTGGAACTTATTGTCTGAAGGTGAAGGTGGAAATGCTCAAACATTCAAAATGTCTTTGGATATGCACTTGAAGTGCTGGGACCTACAACATGAGGAGCAGATAATGAATGAGATTAGGCCTGATAGCTGCCTGTCAACCAGTGTGGGCACGATGGGCTATACAGCCTCATTCAGTGTTGCAAGTTTCTGTGATTTTATGATGCCATAATTTCAACTTCACTCATTCTCTTTGCTGCCAAATTCATTCAGATGCTGTTTTGATGTGAAGGGCAGTCATTTTCACTTCATGTCTGGGATTCAGCTGTTTGTCCCTATTTGGACAAAGATTGGAATAAGGTCTGGAGCCGAGTGGGCTGGATGAAACCTAGTGTGTGGGTAAATGGAAAGTGAATACCATTTGGTAGCAATATTAAGAACCTTTTCAATCATTTGGTTGCTCATTGAGAGTAGGCTAGTGCAGTGATAATTGGCCATATTAAACTTATCCTGCTTCTTATGGAAAGGATAGCAGTTGTTTTTCCACTTTGATCATTAAATGTCAGTGTTATGGTTGTATTGGAACATCTTGATGAGAAGTCGGTTCTCAGCACGAGTCTTCAGCAATATTGCCGTTATTGTTTGCCTGTCCAGTGTGCTCAGCCATATCTTGATAAGACATGGAAATGAATTTGCTGGATTGCTTTCTGTAATGACAAGGACCTTTGGCAAAGACCAAGATGAATCATACACTTGACACTTCTAACTCAAGACAGTTGCACATGCATCAGCCCTGTCTTTTATACAGTCACAGAGTCATACAGCATGGAAACAGACCTTTCGGTCCAACCAGTCCAGGCCGACCATAATCCCAAGCAAATCTTGTCCCACCTGCCTGCACTTGACCCATATCCCTCCAAACATTTCTTATTCATGTACTTATCTAAATGTCTTTTAAATGTTGTAACTATACCAAATCCACCACTTCCTCTGGAAGTTCATTCCGCACGTGAACCACTCTCTGTGTAAATAAATTGGCCCTTTTGGCTGGCATTCTGGGCTCTACCATCCTTGCAGATGGGATGTTTATGTAGCCTCCTCAGTTTAAAACAAAATACTTGAACAGTACAGCACAGTACAGCCCTTCGGCCCTTGATGTTATGCTGATCTTTTGTCCTACTCTAAGATCAAACTAACCTACATTCCTTTCATTTTACTATCATCCATGTGCCTATCCAAGAGTCGATTAAATGTCCCTAATGTACCTGACTCTTCAACTACTGCTGGCAGGGCATTCCACTCACCCACCATCTGTGTACAGAACCTATCACTCCTCTAAACCTTCTTCTAATCACCCTAAAATTATGCCCTGTCATGATAGCCATTTCAGGCCTGGGAAAAAGTCTCTGGCTATCCACTCTATCTATGCCTCTCATTGTTTTATACATCTCTATCAAGTAACCTCTCATCTTTCTTCGCTCCAATGAGAAAAGCCCTAGTTCCTTCAACCTTTCTTCAAAAGACATGCCCTCCAGTCCAGGCAACATCCTGGCAAATCTCCTTTATACCTTTTCTAAAGCCTCCATGTCCTTCTAGTAATGAAGCAATCAGAAATGAACACAATATTCCATGTGTGTTCTAACCAGGACTTTATAGAGCTGCAGTATAAGCTTGTGGCTCTTAAACTCAATCCCCCTGCTAATGAAAGCCAACACACATAAGCATCTTTAACAATCCTATTAACTTGCTTGGCAAGTTTGAAGTATCTATGGACCCCAAAATTCTTCTGTCCTCCACACTGCCAAGAGTCCTGCCTTTAACCCTGTAATCTGCATTCAATTTTGACCTTCCACAATGAATCACTTCACACTTTTTCTGTTGAACTCCCATTTGCCACTTCTCAGCCCAGCTCTGCATCCTGTCAATGTCCCGTTGCAACCTACAACAGCCCTCTACACTATCGACAACTCCACCAAGTTTCATGTCAATTGCAAACTTACTAACACATGCTTCGACTTCCTCATCGAAGTCATTTATAAAAATCGCAAAGAACAAAGGATCCAGAACAGATCCCTGTGGAACACCATTGGTCACCGAGCTTCAGGTTAAAAACTTTCCATCTACTACTACCCTCTGTCTTCTATGGGCCAACCAATTCTGTATCCAGACAGCCAAGTTTCCCTGTATCCCATGCCTCCTTACTTTCTGAATGAGCCTACCATGGAGAACTTTAACAGACGTCT
Organism: Chiloscyllium plagiosum; assembly: GCF_037043375.1. NCBI lineage: Eukaryota > Metazoa > Chordata > Chondrichthyes > Orectolobiformes > Hemiscylliidae > Chiloscyllium > Chiloscyllium plagiosum. Next base: position 30,850,387 of record NW_028270164.1, on the reverse strand, counting down.
TGCTAAAATCCATATGTACTACATTCACTGCTCTACCTTCTTCAATGTGTTTTGCCACGTCCTTTAAAAAATTGAATAAGGCTTGTGAGGCATGACCTGCCCCTTACAAAGCCATGGCAAAAATGAGGACTGCAGATGCTGGAGATCAGAGTCTAGATTAGAGTGGTGCTGGAAAAGCACAGCAGGTCAGGCAGCATCCGAGGAGTAGGAAAATTGATATTTCGGGCAAAAGCCCTTCACCAGGAACCCTCACAAAGCCATGCGGATTTTCTCTAATCAAGCTATGCTTTTCCAAATAATCATAAATCCTGTCTAGCAGAATCCTCTCCAATAATTTGCCCACCATGGATGTATGACTGACTGGTCTATAATACCTGGGGTTATCCCTATTCCCTTTCTTGAAAATAGGAATAACATTTTTTACCCTCCAGTCATCGGGTACTACTCCAGTTGACAGCAAGGATGCAAAGATCATCACCAAAGGTGCAGCATCTCTTCCCTTGCTTCCTGTAGTAACCTTGGGTATATCCCGTCTGGCCCCGGGGACTTGTCTATCCTCATGTTTTTCAAAATTTCCAGTACTTCATCCTTCTTAACATCAACCTGTTCGAGCATATCTTCCTGGTTCATGCTGTCCTCACAAATGACAAGTTCCCTCTCAGCAGTGAATACTGAAACAAAGTATTCATTAAGGACGTTCCCGAACTTCCTCCGACTCCAGGCACAAGTCCCCTCCACTATCCCTGATCAGCCCTTCAGCCCTACCCTTACTCTGGCCACCCTTTCGTTCCTCACATAAGTGTACAACACCTTGGGGTTTTCCTAAATCCTGCTCACCAAGGCTTTTTCATGCCCCCTTCTAGCTCTCTTAAGCCCATTCTTCAGTACCTTCCTGGCTACTTTCTAACCCTCTAGAACCCTGAATGATCCTTGCTTTCTCAACCATAAGTAAGCTTCCTTCTTCCTCTTAACTAGATGTTCCATAGCTCTTGTCATCCAAGGTTCCTTCACCCTACCAGCCCTTCCTTGTCTCATTGGGACAAACCTATCCAGCACTTACAGCAAGTGCTTCCTAAACAACCTCCATATTTCAGTCGTGCATTTCCCTGAGAATATCTGTTCCCAATTTATGTTTCACAGTTCCTGCCTAATTGCATTGTAATTCCCCGTCCCCCAATTAAACACTTTCCCATACTGTCTGCTCCTATCCCTCTCCATGACTATAGTAAAGGTCAGGGAGCTGTGATCACTATTACTGAAATGCTCTCTCACTGAAAAATCTGACACCTGACCTGGTTCATTTGCCAAGAACCAAATTCAATATGACCTCTCCTCTAGTCAGCCTATCTACATATTGAGTCAGGAATCCTTCCTGGACACACCTAACAATATTTGCTCTATCCAAACTATTTGCATTAAGGAGGTTCCAATCATTATTGGGGAAGTTGAAGTCACTCGCGACAACAATCCTGTTACATCTGCTCCTCCGTGTCTCTGTTACTATTGGGGGGTTCTATAGAAAACTCCCAATCAAGTAACTGCTCCTGTCCTGTTTCTGACATCCACTCATACTGACTCTGTAGACAAACCCTCCTCGATGACCTCCCTTTCTGCAGTTGTTATACTATCCCTGATTAAGAATGCCAATCCCCCTTTTCTTTTACCTCCTTCCCTATTCCTTTTGAGACATCTAAACCCCAAAACATCCAACAACCATTCCTGCCCCTGTGATAGCCAAGTCTCTATAATGGCCACAACATCATAGCTACAAGTGCTGATCCATGCTCTAAGTTCATTACCCTTTATTCCTGACATTTCGTGTGTTAAAATAGAGATACTTCAACCCATCACACTGACTGCAATTTGCCCTATCAATTGCCTATCTTTCCTCCAAACTCTGTGCACGCTGTATTTACCTGTTCACCAGCTATCCCCTCCTCTGATCTGTAGCTCTGGTTCCCATTCCCCTGCCAAAGTAGTTTAAAGCCTCCTGAAGAGCTCGAGCGAACTTCCCGCCTAGGGTATTGATACCTCTCTAGTTCAGGTGCAACCCCTCCTCCTTGCACAGGTCTCACCTTCCCCAGAAGGTATCCTCATGATCCACATATCTGAAGCCCTCCCTCCTACACCAGCTCTGTAGCCACGTGTTCAGCTGCACTCTGTCTCTGTTCCTAGTCTGTCTAGCCCATGGCACCAGTAACAATCCTGAGATTACTACTCTGCTTTTCCTACCTCTTAGCTTTCAACCTAACTCTCTATTCAGTTTTCAGGTCCTCATCCCTTTTCCAAACTATGTCAATGGTACCGATGTGCACCATGACCTCTGGCTGCTTCACCCATCTGTTAAGAATCATGTAGACCCGATCCGAATCATCCCTGACCCTGCCAGCCAGGAGGCAACATACCATTCAGAAGTCTCGTTCACGACCATAGAATCTCCTGTGTGTTCCTTTAACCATTGAATCTCCTCTCACTATCGCTCTCCCATTCTTCCCCCTTGCCTTATGAGACACAGAGCCGGGCTCAGTGACAAAGACCTAGCTGATGTGACTTTCCCCAGTGGGAATACCCCAATAGTATCCAAAACTGTATACTTATTATTGGGGGAATGGCCTTAGGGAATCATTGCATTGACTACTTATTCCTTTCCCTTTCCTGATGGTCACCCAGCTACCTTCCTCCTGTAACTTAGGTGTGACTACCTCCCTATAACTCCTCTCTATCACTCCCTCAGCCTCCCGAATGATCTGAAGTTCATCTAGCTCCAGCTTCAGTTCCCTAACGTGATCTATGAGGAGCTGGAGTTGGGTGCACTTCTGGCAGGTGAAGTCAGCAGGAACATCAGTGGTGACCCTTAGCCCCCACATCCTGCAAGAAGAGCATTAAGCTGCCCTAGTTTCCATCCCCCCCTGCTCTAAATTGCCAAAAGAGACTTTAAAAATCTTACCTTACCAATCCTCCAAACAGAATCTTTTTATTTTGGTTAGAGGAGGAGGCTGGGTGGGAGACACTATGCATGTAGTATTCCGTGTTTAGCTACTGCCCAAATATATTAGTTCAGCAGTTCCAGCATCTGCTTCTGCTCCTATTCAGCCTTCGCTCCGCCAATTCACGAGGTAAGCATTTCATGTTCAAATTTATCTCTCCAGCTGCCCCTGGCTCGCGCTCTTTCGTCTCCTCCTGCTGAAATGGAGGCTACTAATTCACGAGTTAAGTATTTTATAATTCATGAGCTAAGTATTTTATGATAGTTTAGGTGTATAACTGTCCATTATCTTTCATGACTGGATGTAGCAGGACTCCAAAACTTCATGATGCCTTTGTATTTTTTTATTCAATATTATAGAAATTGACAATATACATGACACAAAGTGAATGCTTCAAGACCCCTATAACCAACAAGAAAAGCAAACACACAGAACCAACAAAGTAAACTACATCACAATCCTCCAAATAAAAACACTCAGTGGATGCCTTTGTATTATGCATTCATTGGATATTGGTATTGTTGATGCCAATGATGGCATTGTCCATGAGAAGTAGTGATGAAATGTCTTTTAGAATAAAACTGACTGGCTTACAATGGTAGGTAAGAGGTAAGTATTGCTATGTGTTGAAAATCATAGACAGAACAAGCAAATAAGGATAGCATATTTCCTTTGATAAAAAACATTAGTAAACTGATTGGGTTTTGATGAGATAGAAGAGATAGTTACCCTGCCCTAACATAGCAAGTCAGACAGAGAAGAAATCTGAATGTTATCACTTTTTGAAAAGCCAAGCAAGTTGATATCAAAGTCAAAACTCAACCATCAAGAAATTAATTATGAATTAGCCTGGATAGGAGGTAGACTATTTCAATCATTGGTAACCAACAGCAATGACTAAACTGCAAAACACAGAATAAAGAATATGTAGACATACGAGCAACTTCTTAAAGTCATAGAGGAGATATCTAACTGTACGGTGGTTTTAAGTGACAATGACTAGAAGGCTACTGTAGGAGTTATATACTTGTCAACCTTCTGAGGCATAATAGAAAGATGATGTAATTGTGAAAATCGGAGACGATGTAATTAGAATGTCTAAAATATAGAAACCCACCATTTGGTCCAACAAGTCCTCACCAACCCTCCAAAGAGTATCCTAGCCAGACCCATTCCCCTACCCTATTGCTCTACATTTTCCCTGTCTAATGCACCTAAGCAACATCTTCCTGAACACTGTGGACAATTCACCAAACCTGCAAATCTTTAGTCTGAGGGAAGAAACTAGAGCACCCTGACGCAGACACACGGAGAATGTGCAAACTCCACACAGTCAGTCGCTTGATTCGAATCAGGATCCCTGCTGCTGTGAGCCACCATGCCAACCCTAATTGATCACCTTTAATAAAGTGATGAGTCCAAGAAGGCAAGGAGCAAACAGAGAACAACCTTTCAATATATGGGAGAGAAAAGGAGTATAACTGCAGATGATGTGCACATAAAATTATGTGCAAATGCACATTGTGAAAGAACCTTTCATAACAGGAACACTAACAAAACTTAATTGATTACTACACTTCATTTTAAAATGAAAAACAACTCCAGTAAACACAGAAGGTCAACTGTATAATTAAATAGTTTGGAGGAAAACTATATGAAACAGAGACTGAAGTTTAAACTCTTCAGGCTGAAAGAGCTTGGAAATGAATTGGGTGCTGTACAGGTAGAACATGAATTAGCAACTATTCAACAGTTGCCAATGCATGAAGAAATATACAGCTGGCTGCAAAGATCTTCAAAAATAATGGTTAAGAGACAGGGAAAATTGAAGGATGCCAAAATAAATTATTCAGAATGGTGGAATTCATCACAGGAGTACAGTAATAGGAAAGAAGTAAGATGAGAAGAAACACGGGAAAAACAGATGTCAAGATAGCAGCAGAGTGGGTCCTCTGCTCCTTCCTTCTTTTTTTTCCTTCACTTTTCTTCCCCCCACCCCTCTTTTTGGTGTTTTCGCCCTCTTGGCACTCATGTCCCCCATGGTGAATTTCGGCATGGTCTCTTGATGGTTTGTGTCGGGTCCCATCCTGGTCTCTTGGTGGCTTGTAGCGAGTCCCAGTCTGGTCTCTCAGTGGCTTATGGCAGGTACTGGTCTGGTCTCTCAGCAGCGTGGCGGGTGCCGGCCTAGTCTCTCAGTGGCATGGCAGCTCTCAGCCTGGTCTCTCAGTGGTGGGACCTGGCTTCATCTCTCGGTGGCTCCTGGAGAGTCCTAACCTGGTCTCTCAGTGGCATGGTAGCTCTCATCATGGTGTCTCAGTGGCTCGTAGCAAGTCCTGGCCTGGTCTCAGCTTGTGGTATGTGCCGGTCTGGTCCTTCAGTGGCTTGTGTCAGTTTCCAGCCTGGTCTCTCAGTGGCTCATGTTGGGTCCCAGCTTGGTCTATCAAAGGCGTGGCAGGTCGCAGGCTATTCTCTTGGCCATGTGGCAGCTCTCAACCTGTTCTTGTGGCGTCTCATGACAAGTCTGGCTTGGCCTCTTGGTGGTTTGTGGTGGTTCCTGGGTTGGTCTCTCAGTGGCTTCTGACAGGCCTCGGCCTGGTCTCTCAGCGGCTCATGGCTGGTCCCGGTCTGGTCTCTCGACGGGTCATAATAGTGTCTTGGCTCAGAGTGTAAGTGGATCCTGCCCGGGCATGTTTGCAAGGCACTGGGGGAGATTGGACAGGCGGCAGTTTCAGCAGCAGCAAAGGTTTCTGGGGAAGTATGAACCAAGAACTGAGAAAGATGGTTAAAAACAAGGAGGATCAATTTTAATTGTGAAGGAAACAAGATCTGACAGAATGAATTGGATCAGGAGTAACAGCAGCATTGACAGGATTAAACAGAATAGTTATAGAAAATTTGTGGCCACACAAATGAGGGAATGAAAAGACAAGTAAAAGGATCATTGACAGGCATAAGTCAACAACAGAGTGATAATCTAAGAGGCCATCAGAATACCATATTGTTCATAAAAGACTGTAGGAACTGAGAAAGATTCAGAATAAAATAAATGAGATTTTTAGACAAATAATTGGGATAACTAGAATCAAGTTCCTTATAGCACTGATGAACATAATACAGAAGGTACTGAAAGACAGGGAGTGATTAAATCCCTTAGTTTATTCACGAACTTCTAAGAATATGGTTCAACAGAACAAAAGAGAGGCTAAAATATGCTGCACCAGATGGCAATAGATTTCTTGCAATTCCCTGCCCTCGAAGATGTGATATTATATCAATGGTATTGTCACTGCTCTTAATAACAAAGAATTGAAGTCAATCTCGGTAAACAAGAGCTTTGGCATTGGCGTTATTAGAATTTTGCTGTGGACTTGATACAGACAATGCAGGAATTCCTAAATTATCTGATTAATGGTGATGACACATGGATATTGCAAGACATTGGAATATTGAACTCAGAAAGGAACCACGGGAACCCATGGATGTGACCTGGTAGAAACAAACTGTTCTGGCCTGCGAATTTATGCCGATTATGATTCCCCAGAAAATTGACTTGGAATTGTGGGAATAGGAGAGAATGAACACAGTATTTAAAGGCAAAGGGCAATGGTGAGTGATGATTATAGCAGTCAGTTTGGGGTGGGTACAACTGAATGTACTATCACAAAAACATGGTTTTGCGTATGCCCTGAAGTTGAAGCAAAATGCTCTTGTTGTACAGCATAATTGAGGTATAGATGATGAGGCTTTTACCCTAAACAAAATATGTTGCTGCAACAAAAAAAGGAATTGTTGGAACAAACTCAGCAGGTCTGGTAGTATCTGTGGAGAGAAAGCAGAATTAGGGTCCAGTGACCCTTCTTCAGAACTGATGGTAGCTAGGAAAAGATTGGTATTTATGCAGAAGATGGGGTGGGGGAAGGGCAGAGGAATAAACAATAGGAGGAGTTAGAGCCCAAAGAGAGAGAAAAATAGCTGGATAAATAAAGACCTGGGTAAAGATCAGCCTGGGAGAATGAATAGCTGCTAATGAGGTGTATTAGTAGCTGACAATAGGTTGTATGTTGTGTTGCTGTCTCATTGCTTATCTTGAAATCAATAATCTACAGGTCTACAACCTTGCAAAAATTTTTGTGTAAATATGCCACAATAACAAAGGGATAGAGGAAAGTATTAAAATTCTCGAAGATCATAGAGTGTGGAACTACATCCACAAGTTAGATTATTTCAGAAAGGATTGGTAACAGCATAAATGATAACACTAGTAATTCTAATTATTGGATTATACCATGCAAGGAAGTCAATAAGAAATACAGAAAATATAAGGAAGGCAAAGAAGATAGTAAGTACGCTGAAAAGAGGCAGAATTGATTAGAATTCCTACAGTGTGGAAACAGGCCATTTGGCCTAACAAGTCCACACTGAGCCTCCGAAGAGTAACCCACCCAGACTCATTCCCCTATTACTCTATATTTATCTCTAAATGATGCACCTAACTTACATATCCCTGAACACAATGGATTATTTAGCATGGCCAGTACATCTAAGCTGCACATCTTTTTGGACTGTGGGAGGAAGCCAAAGCACCCGGAGGAAACACATGCAGACACTAGGAAAATGTGCAAACTCCGTACAGTAACCGAAGGCTGAATTGAACCCGGGTGCCCTGGTTAGTACTGCTGCCTCACAGCTCCATGGACCCAGGTTCAATTCCAGCCTTCGGCGACTGCCTGTGTGGAGTTTGCACATTCTCCCTGTGTATGTGTGGGTTCCCTCCATGTGCTCCAGTTTCCTCCCAGAATCCAAAGATGTGCAGGATGGTAAATTGTCTAGATTAGAGTGGTGCTGGAAAAGCACAGCAGATTAGGCAGCATCTGAGGAGCAGGAAAATCGACATTTGCCCGATGCTGCATAACCTGCTGTGCTTTTCCAGCACCACTCGAATCTAGACTCTTATCTCCAGCAGTCCTCACTTTCGCCAGGTTGGTAAATGGCCAAGCTAAATTACCCATAGTGTCCAGGAATGTGTAGGTTAGGTGCATTGCCAAGGGAAATGCAAGGTTGCAGAGACAGAGTAAGGGATGGGTCTGGGTGGGATGCTCTTTGGAGGGTTGGTATGGACTTGTTGGGTCGCATGGCCTGTTTCCACACTATGGGAATTCTATAAAAACAAAATTGTTAAATAAATAAATAAGAGATATAAAACATTTCATGAAGGAAGCCAAAAAACAAAGTAACATTTGAAAAGTAAGGCTTATTGATTTATAAGTGACAGTTACCCTGGCAATAGCAACCAACACTCTGAGGTAGTGAGAAGGAAAAATTTACTCGGCAACTAGCAATGTGTTCAATGTTTAATCATTAGAATGAGACTTGAGGTTTTAGCAAAAAAGTATTATCAAAACAGTAACAAAACAAAGGGATTTGGGCAAGTTCAAGATAATCAGAGATATTATAGTTCTGTAAAAGTGAGATCATGTTTAATTAATTTATCAGAGATCTTTGAAGAAGTCTCAACTGGAGTGCATAGAGGGAAACCAGATGACATGTTGTATTTTGACATTCAGAAGGGGCCCAACAAAAGGTTAAGACATATGATAAGAACCCACAGTTTTGGAGATAGTCAATTGGTATGGATAGAAAATTGGTGCATGGGAAAGAAACAGCAAGAGGGGATAAGGGATTCTTTTTAAAGTTGGCAATGCAAGACAATGGACTTCCATATGGATCAATGCTTGGACTGCAACTGTTTAAAATACATACTAACGCCTTGGAGGACAATGTCTATGTACTACAGCCAAATTTGCAGATGACAATAAAATAAGGGGCAAGGCAGTTTGTGAGAGGGATACAAACAGGATGTAGGTTTGCTCGCTGAACTGGAATGTTCGTTTTCAGACATTTCAACACCATACGAGGTAACATCTTCAGTGAGCCTCCGAATGAAGCATTGTGGTGTAGCCCGTTTTCTATTTTTATGTTTGAGTTTCTTAGGGTCAGTGATGTCATTTCCTGTGGTGACATCATTTTCTGTGGTGATGTCATTTCCTGTTCTTTTTCTCAGATGGTGGTAAATGGGATCCAAGTCAATGTGTTTGTGATAGAGTTCTGGTTGGAATGCCATGCTTCTATGATACATGAACACCAACTAGCCATAAAATGACATGACCCACTCTCACTAGTATCCTTACATATGGATGAGGAAGAACATCACTTTGACTGGGACAACACATCCATCCTTGGACAAGCCAAACAGAGACACGCATGAGAATTCATAGAAGCATGGCATTCCAATTGGAACTCTGTCAATCAATGCATTGACTTGGATCCCTGAGAAAAAGAACAGGAAATGACATCACCAAAGGAAATATTGTCACCACAGGAAATGACGTCACCAACCCTAGGAAATTCAAACATATAAATAGAAAGTGGGCTACACTACCAGTGCTTCATTCAGAGGCTCATTGAAGCTCCTACCTAGTATCGTGACAAAATATCTGAAAACGGACCTCCAGCTCAGTGAGCAAACCTACATCCAGAACCTCAATCTGAGCTACAAATCTCCTCAAAACTCGCTAGGGATACAGTTTACAGACAGACATTGATAGGTTAAGTGGCCAAAACATTAGCAAAATAGTGTATAATGTGGGAAATGGAGTATTTATGTGAAGTTGTTCATTTGAAAAGGAAAACAAAAGAATAGAGTATTATTTAAATGGAAAAAAACTGCAAAATGTTGCAATTCGAAGGGACTTGGGGGTAATTGTGCACGAGACACAGAAAGCTAGTATACAGATGCAGCAGGTAATAAGGAAGGCGAATGGAACATTGTCCTTATTTCAAGGGTTTGGAATATAAGAGTAGCAAAGTCTGCCTACAACAGTACAAGATGCTGATGAAATCACACCTGGAGTACTGTGAGCAGCTCTGGACCCTTATTTAAGGAAATATATCATTTTATTGGCAGCAGTTCAGAAAAGATTCACTAGAATGATCCCTGGTATAGAAGAATAGCCTAATGAGCAAAGGCTAGGCAATTTGGGACTTTACTCACTGCAGTTTAAGAAGAATAAGAGGTGATCTCATTGCAACATACAGGATTCTTAAGGGTCTTGACAGGGTAGTGCTGAGAGGATGTTTCCCCTCATGGAACAGTTAGGATGAGAGGGCATAGTCTCAAAATAAAAGCCAATGTAAGACTGAGATGAAAAGGAATTTCTTCTCCCAGAGAATGGTGAGTCTTTGGAACTCCTCGCTATAGAGAGTTTGTGTATATTTAAGGCTGAAATAGAAAGATTCCTGATCAGTATGTGAATTAAGAATTATGGGGATGCCAGATCATCCATGATCCTATAGAATGGCTGAGCAGGCCCGGGGTGGGAGTGTGCTGAATGCCTACTTCTGTCCCAATTTCGAACTTGTGCTGGAGATAAAAGGAGCCACTGAATGTATAATGCTTAGATTTCCAGAAGGCATTTGATAAGGTGCCACATCAAAATGTTTGTGTGGAAAATAAAAGCTCAGTGTAGAGAATTACATATTGGCATGGATAGGAGGTTGGCTGGCTAATAGAAAGCAGAAAGGAGAAATAAGTGGGACTTTTTCAGGCTGGTAGGATATCATGAGTGGTAATCCACAGAGTCCTCAATTCTTTACAAGTTATTTAGATGATTTGTATAAAGGGGACTAAAGGTGTCTAAATTTGCTGAGACAAATAAAGCAAGGAAAATGAGTTGTGAAGTGGACATAAAAAGGCTACAAAGTGTAATAGATGTATTAAGTAAGTGGGCAAAAAAATTGGCCAATGGAACACAATGGGAAATACCCATTTTGGCAGTAAGAATAAAAAGAGAAGCACATTATCTAAATGGCACGAAGTTGCAGAGTTCTGAGATGCTGAGAGATCAGGATGTCCTCATGCATGAATCACTGAAAATCAGGTTGCAGGTCCAGTAAATAATCAGGAAAGCTAATAGAATTTTTTTTGTGAGGGGAATTAAATGCAAGAGCAGGGAGGTTATGCTTCATTTATAGAGAGACTGCTTATGGAGTACTAGTCCAGTACTAGTGACCGTACTTAGAGAAGAGTGTTCTCTTCTAAGACTAACACCTGGGATGAGCGGATTGCCCTCTGAAGAAAGGCTAGATCTGTATCCCATGGAATTTAGAAAAGCAGGAGGTGACTTAGTTGACCGGGTGAATGTCAACAGGATGTTTCCTCTTGAGCCTAGAATTCGGGATCATACTTGAAAAATAATGGATCATTTAAGATAGAAATAAGGAAACATTTTTTGCTCTCAAAGAGCTATGAGTCTTTGGCATTCCCTTCCTCAAAAAGGCAGCTGATGGAGAATCTTTAAATATTTTTAAGGATGGGATAGATAAATTCTTGAAGGAGATGATCAACTATCTGGGTTATGTATGAATTTAGAGGTAAGCTTAAAATCAGATCCGCCATGGTCTTACAGAATGGTAGTGCAGACTTGAAGGGCCAAGTCCAGTTGATTGGTTCCAGAGATACAGTGTTTATCTTATGACAGAGCTTAGGTGTTAGGTGAATCCACCTGGTGAAGGAGCGGCGCTCCGAAAGCTCGTGCTTCCAATTAAACATGTTGGACTATACCCTGGTATTGTGTGATTTTTAACTTTGTACACCCCAATCCAACACCGGCATCTCCAGATCAGGGAGAAGGTAGGGCCGATCAGGGATAGCATAGGGAACTTGGTGCGTGGAGTCTGACCAGATAGGGGAAGCCCTAAATGAGTTTTTTGCTTTGGTTTTCACTAAGGAAAAGGACATTGTTGTGAATGAGAAGCTAGGATACAGGCTTGAACAGATCAGGTTTGATGAAGTTGATATGCTGGTAATTTGGCAAGTGTTAAGATTGCTAAGTCTCCAGGGCCAGACCAGATTTATCCTAGGTTGCTCTGGGAAGCGAGAAAGGAGGTTGCTAAGCCGCTGGCGAAGATCTTTGCTTCCTCACTCTCTACAGGAGCCGTATGGGAGGATTGGAAGGAGGTGAACGTTGTTCCTCTTTTCAAGAAGGATAATAGGGAAATCCCTGGCAATTACAGACCAATCAGTATCACGTCTGTGGTCACAATGCTTTGGAAATAATTCTGAGGGATAGTATTTATGACTATTTGGAAAAGCATAGTGTGATTAAATGCAGTCAGCATGGCTTTGTGAGGGGCAGGTCATGCCTCACTAATCTTATTGAGGTCTTTGAGGAGGTGACAAGACAGGTTGATGAATGTCGAGCAGGTGGATCTGGTATATATGGACTTAAGCAAGGCATTTGATAGGGTTCCCCATGGTAGGCTCATTCATAAAGTCAGGATTTGGCTATCTGAATTCAGAATTGGTTGGTTGACAGAAGGCAGAACGTGGTTGTAGATAGAAAGTATTCTGCCTGGAGGTCAGTGTTGAGTGGTGTCCCACATAGCTCTGTTTTTGGGCCTCTGCTCTTTGTAGTTTTAATAAATTACTAGGATGAGGAGGTTGAGGGGTAAGTTAGTAAATTTGCCGAAGACACAAAGGTTGGAGGTGCTGTTGATAGTATTGAGGGCTATTGCATGCTGCAGCGTGACATAGACAGGATACAGAGCTGGGCTGAGAAATGGCAGATGGAGTTCAACCTGGAAGTGATGCAAAGTGATGCATTTTGGAAGGTCAAACTTGAATGCTGAATATAGGATTAAAGACAGGATTCTTGGCAGTGTGGAGGAACAAAGGGGCCTTGGTGTTTAAGTACATAGATCCTTCAAAGTTACCACCCAGGCGGATAGTGTTGTTAAGAAAGCATATGTTGTTTTGGCTTTCATTAACAGGGGGATCGAGTTTAAGAGCCGTGAGATTTTGCTACAGCTCTACAAGTCCCTGGTGAGACCAGACCTGGAATATTGTGTCCAGTCTGGTCGCCCTATTATAGGAAAGATGTGGACGCTTTGGAGAGGATACAAAGAAGGTTTACTAGGATGCTGCCAGGACTGGAGGGCTTTCCTTATGAAGAGAAGTTGACGAAGCTCGGACATTTCTCTGTGGAGAGAAGGAGGAAAAGAGGTGACCTGCTCAAGGTATACGAGGTAATGAGAGGCATGGATAGAGTTAATACCCAGAGACTTTTCCCCAGGGCAGGATTGACTGGCATTAGGGGGTCATAGTTTTAAGATATTAGGAGAAAAGTATAGAGGGGACGTCTGAGGTAGGTTCTTTATGCAGAGAGTTGTGAATGCAAAGAATACGTTGCCAGCAGTGGTATTGGAAGCAGAGTCATTAGGGACATTGAAGCGACTGCTGGACATGCACATGGACAGCAGTGAATTGAGGTGTGCGTAGGTTAGGTTATTTTATTTTACATTAGGATTAATCCTTGGCGCAAGATTGTGGGCAGAAGGGCCTGTTCTATGCTGTACTTTTCTATGTTCTATGTTCTAATTGAGGGGCATATAATGCTAAAGGGGATTGACAAAGTAGATGTAGAGAAAATATTTCCTCATGTCAGGCAATCTAGAAAGAGAAGTCATAAGGATAAGGGGTAGCATATTTAAAACAGAGTTGAGGAGGAGTTGCTTCTCTCAAAAGGTCATGAATCTGTGGAATTCACAACCCCAGAGTGCAATGGATGTCAGGACAATGAGTAAGGAATATATAGACAGATTTTTATTTATTAATGGATTGAAGGGTTATGGGGAGCGTGCAGGAAAGTGGAGTTAAGGCTAAGATTAGATCAGCCATGCTCATATCAAATGGTGGAGCAGGTCCATGGGGATATTTTACTACTCCTGATCCTAGTTCTTATCTAAGGAATCTACTCTTGTTCCTTGTTTGTATGTTCATATGACTTAGACTTATGTGATCTCCTGACAACTTGCTGATCACTGATGAGCATTGATGGTAGGAGAATGTAAATTTGTTTGTTATGGAGAAGAGTAAGTTTTACTTAGAATTAAACAAGTAATTACCATATAAGACAATTCCAGTTACAGTTTGATGAGAGTAAGTGCATGAGAGTAGTCATTTTCTTTTGTTCAACAGATACAAAGGTAATGCATGCTTACATTCAAATGTGTTTTATCCTTTAACAATACTTCAGCTATAAATTACTTTCATTGTTGTAGGAAGAAATAAAATGAGCCCTCAGCATTAACTATTTTTGGCACCACTTGTGTAGAAGGAAAATCTCCATCTATAATAATATGTTTTTTATGACAGTTTTATGGTCACCTTTGCTGATAAAACTATTTAATCTCAGATTTGAATTCTGTGTTCCTTACTTGATTTGAACTCACATATTTGGATTAATAATCCAGATTATTTGTTTAACATACCCCACACGAATTGCTGTGAAACTGCTTAGCTCTGTATACAATATGGTGATGTTGGTGTTTTACTTGCACGCAGTCCTATGTTAACTTTGCCAAGTTAGCATATCATTTATCAGATACAATCAGTTGATGCTCCTGGCATGCTTTATTACACTCTTCCACAATAGTTTGATAGCCAGTAAATGGTGGGAAGATGCTAGTTATGTAGTTACAGTTTGTAATTAAATACAATTCTGTTGTTGTTGATGTCCCACAACCTTTCATGGATGCTTTAGCCTGCTGTACTTGTAATGATCCTATCCCATTTAGCATAATGGTAGAGTCAGACAACATGTTTTGGGGAGTCCTCAGTGCAAGAATCATAGAATTAGTTTAGCACAGCACATAAAACAACCCCATTTGGCCTATCGAGTCTGCATCAGCTCTTTGTTTTGGTCTTTTATCTTTGATTTTTCTCCAGATTGCTGAAATTCTTTTCTCTTGCAAGTACTCATCAATATTGAACAAATATTGAAGAAAATAGCAAAGTAATCTGGTTGGACAATTTCAATATTGATGACTAAGAGTGCTTTCATAGCAAAACTACAATACTTCAGTTGGGTGAGAGCTAAAGGACACAATTGTTGGCCAGGGCTTTCAGCAGATATGAGAAAAGCAAGAGAGGGAAATGTCTACTTGACTTCATCCTCACTAATTTACTACAATTGCATCTGTCCATGACAATTAGCAGGAATAACAAACTTGTAGGGTTGAAATTCTGTCAACTGGACTTTTTTTAGAAGAGTGTTATATAAATGGAATGATCAAAAAGAATGAAGAGGAAAAGTTTACCTTTGCCACATAGTCATTGTGTGATAAGTCATTGTTGTGGACCAGGCCAGATTCTCTCAAAATATCTTAAGAAGGTAGGCTAGATACTAACTTTTTCTTATGTTAAAGGCAAATGTAAAGTGCTGTGTTCCAGATGCAATTTGACTAGTCAAACTACTCAGCGTTAAGCAAAACACAATTTATTCAAACATGATAGTTAAAATATAACAAAAGTAAGAAGAACTTCAAATAAATTAACTCTATTTGAAACCTTAACAGAATAATAGATGCAGTAACTATTACTAGTTAACTGTTCCAATACAATAACATCCCATAAACACACTGCTTGGCAAAACGGCAAATTCAGAAATCAGATTTTCTGACGTGCAATGCCCACAGTAAGAAGAGAAACCCCACCTTCTAGCTGTAACCAAGAGAGGGGAAAAAAAGCTTTAACTTCTTCAAAGCTCCAGCAACTTCTGCTGAATCTAAAAGCCAAGAAAAGCCCCTAGAAATCCTGGTCTGTGAGAGCAGGTCACACTTATGCAGGCTGCTTCTATTGTTCCAACTTTAAAAAAAACCCAAGGCCTCACAAACTGTTTGTGTTACCACAAACTGCTCAATACCTCTCATTCAAACTCTCTCTTAAAAGAAACTGGGACAAAATACAGCTCTTAAAGCCACAGCATCGTCACATCATAGTTTATGACTTTGATAAGAGCCATTTCAATACCGTGGCAATGCTGGAAACATAATTGAAGGGATTCAACTGTGGAGTTCTTGGAAAGTAAGGAATAAATTTGAGAGGTGACACATGCTCAAGTACTTTGGAGATGGAAGGGAGGCTAGACTAATATGTTAGCTTTCCTGGAATGATAGAGCCAATGATTGGTCTTTGAGAATAGCTGTAATGATGGCAATTTTGAAGGAGGGAAAAACAATACCTGAAAGAGAACTGTTTAGAATATTGGTTAACATTAGATGCAGGAGGGGAAGTTGATCAGCAGTGGGAAGAGGATCAAGAGAGTAGGAGATGGGCCTTATAGACAACATGAGTTCAAAGAGGACATGATGGAATATAGAGAAACTATAGCAAAAGATGTGAATTCCAGTCTGAAGCAAGGGATACTATTAAAGGAAATATGGCTAAGTAGGCAAGCGGAAGTGAGAGATATGTTTGAGGCAGGTGCTTGGTTTATCTGAATCTTAGGGCATGAAACTTTATTTGCTGTAACTCATAATGACTCTGCAAATTTGCTCTATGGACTGCTGTAGCATACATTATTTGCCATAGTGAAAAGAAAACACATTATTTGCCAGGTTAATGGATTTTGTTTGCTTTAAAATAGCCAGTTTGCTGTGGATCCCAACCTAAGTTTCATCCTGCCTCCAACTCATTGGCAGACACAGTGCAAATATCAGGGTGGTGGGGGGGGTCACTCCTTTTTCAGCACTTTGATCTATAGAGTGGATCAGTTCCAGTTAAGTTTTGGATTCCTATAGACATTCCAGTTCTAAAATTTGCCACCAAAAGAATTAAAAGCACATCCAAAAGTATTGTTTTCCTTGAGAACTTTTGAGCAAAACATTTTCGCTATCATATGTAGCTTGTTTCTATGTAATTTAGACTTTGACACTGATCACTTACATTGCAAAATATCTCAAACTTAGGTCATATATTATCTGTACATTTTATTTTTATCCGTGGGAGATTTTAAAGTTCTATTTTTATCTAACAATGTTTTGAGTTGAGATTAAGGTTCCACAATAAATCTGGTGAGTCACATGCTATTTTGATTGTGTGTCCTTTCCAAGTAACTGAATGCAAATACTGATTAAAATGGGAGAGCTTGTTGCAGTGAAATCTTCTTTAAGGATTTGTTTGGAAACTGCTGAAGGGATGGGGGAATTGGTAGTTTGGTAGATGAAAATAAAGGATTTATGACTTCTTGTAAACACAACTTCAAATTATTGAAATAATGTATAATTTTTAAAACTAATTAATTCCTTAATAATCTAGCTGCCACTATAACCTCAAGTGCTGCCATCTAGAATTTGCCAATTGTAAAAAAAAAATTATTTTTAACATTTACAATGCAGAGACATACTACAGCATTTTCATTTTCAACATCAAGACAAAATATAGTTGTGCATTACCATCTGCCTGAAACTTGATCTCATTTATTAGGTTCCCATGGGACAATGATAAACAAGCTCACAATCATGTTTGCAATATCTCCACAAATGTCACTAGTTGAGTTATGGATATGCTTGTATATTTTTTAGATACATAAGAGTATTTGGAAGATTCCTTAATAACTTATTAATATTAATCTTTTATGGCATCACCTAACTTAAATATAGCTTTGAAAATAACATTTTTGTTATGTAAAGTCACTGGATGACTATGATGAAAACGTTTGCTTGGTTTATTCTAGTTCTGGAGTAAACCTGTTTTCAAGGCTGATGGCTTTAAACTACTTAAACAACAATAGTCTGCACTTATCCAGCCAGCACCATAAAAAGAAACTTACATATCCTAATGCAAACATAGATGTACGAATTTGGAGCGCTGCATTTGATCCAGCTGAGAGATTAGCTCTCTGCAGGAGCAGTGTATAGAATGAGCACAGAGCACTGTTCCAAATTATGCATGATCAGTCCGCTTGTTTTTAATGTGTGTAGCTTTGAGAACTAAATAAAAAGCTAAAGTTATTACTGCCATCTCAATCTCAATGAACAAAACTATTGAACATTCCAATGCTGATCTGATGCATCCTCAACCTTACAGATAAGTTTTTCAAAATAAAAATCTCTACAATCAGACAGTAATTTCAAAATATTGTTTTAACTTGGGACTTCTTTTTACATGGTAGAAGAATTATGTGGCATTAGCACAACAAATGATTGACTTGACCTATCAACTATTTGGCACGTTTATGGTTAAAGAGGCCAGCCATATGTTAGGTCAGTACATTACAGCATCTCCATTTCAGAAGAAAGTAATAGGTATCCAATTACTTGGATCTCAAGGCTTATTAGGTAATTAATGTCACTATTCCCTGAGATACATGAATATTTTTCAGTTTATGACTGGCAAGAAGATTAATTTAATTGGCACCAAACTCCCTTTCCATTTCAAGGGAAAATATCGCATGAATTCGGTAGGGAGATCAATTTATTTTAGATTGATGTGGGAAGCCATTGAAAAATATGTGTTTCAACTGCCTATATAGCTGTAATCATAAAATGAAATTAGGGTACTTTTCCATAGTGTACTTTGATAATTTAAATATTAATTCAGAAGAAGGACATGCTAGTTAATTAAGTAAAGTTAAAGGTGATTAACTATGTAACATCTAGTGGAAGGAAAATAAATTTCTATTTAACAAAAGAAGTAAAGAAATGCAATGATGAGTGGGGAGATCCACTAGGGTGAAATCTTGAAAGGGGCCTTAACTGAAGCTGGCTATGGTGAGAAATATGAGAACAGCGTGTGAAAATTCAGACAAGAGCTTTCTTGACATTGTGAGCAACTCACTGTATTTTCGAAAAAAGTTCCAGACATTGAGGCAAGGTTCTCGCTCGGCAGTGGCAAGATGCCTATAAATGGGGATTATTGCTTGTTGTCAGCCTCACTGAATTTTACTTCATTAATATACAACTTTCTATTCTACCATGTGCCATGAAGAAACTAGACATCGTCAATTCCCAACATGAAATTCAGAGTGAGTACCTGCTTGCTTCTTCTGGCAATGTCTCAGGGCATGATCCAGGACACTAGCCACATGCAGCCCATGTTTATGAATGCTGGTCCTGGGGGAAATAAGATGAGGAATGGTTTTGAGAGAAGAATGTAAGAGAAATAGATGTCAGACTCTAAAGTTGTCAAATTCAAGAGTCCAAGAGGCTGTAAAGTGTCTAAGTGGAAAATGAGGAATTGGGAATCAAGATGTTGTGTCTTTTGCACCGGGCCTCCAAACCTATCTGTTCCCCTTGCCTCTGTCGAGAGTATTAGAAAAAAACATCCAACCCCTTTCTGTTTAAAGAAGGGTTGTATCAAACTCACAATGTCAACTTAATTTCTCTCTCCAAAGATGCTGCCAGACCTGCTGAAATTCTCCAGCATTTTCTGTGCTTGTTTCAGATTTCCAACATCTGCAGAATTTTGCTTTTATTGAAGTGAGAAAGAACTTTTTTAAATCCAAGGATTTAAAGGAAAAATAACTAACCCGACACTCATTGCAAGCATCATTTATACAGTTGCTTGGTTGGTAACTGAAGTCTAGTTTGCAGATGAACTGGAGCTGAGGAGTTGTGTACAGATGGAGTCTTGATTGCTAACAAGAAGCTGATTGATTCGAGAACTGGTAACCAGTTATCAATGAGAATGGCCTTCTGCCTGCCAACAACTGTATGATTGGTATTCAGGTATTTGAGCACCTTGGATTATGAACAAGATACAAAGACAGCTGATCAGACCAGTGCTGTCTACTTAGACAACTCCAACCCAGAATATTATGAATGAATTTGCCCACATATCTCATAATACTGAAGTGGTCAAATCAATACGAAGACAAGCTGGTACCAATGCAAAACACTCCCAACTTTATTAGAAAACAAGTTACAATAACCTTTAATATTACACATATTCTCTGTAATCCTTTTAATCTCCTTAAGCTTACAATACCTCTCAAGTCTCTAGTAGATTTAAACAGTCACTTTCACTCTGACTCTTTTATACTATGACGCTACTTTCCTTTTTTCCTCTCTCTCCCTCTCTGTTTCACTCTGAGTAGTCAGTTGGTCACTGCCTCTTGCCATGCTGGTTTCCTCTGAAGGTCTCCAGAAGATTCAAGAGAGCAGTCTGCAGATGAACCCTGTTTTTATAGCATTTTGGATCATTTTCTGGAAATTTCTATAGTTCTCGCCAATCAGGGAGACACAATTAATAGGTTGAAACATTGTCAATCATTTGGATGGCTTGCTATTGTTTGTTTCTTTGTGTAGCCAGAGCCAATGTCTTTCTGTCTGGGCTCTCATTTGTTTAGTGGATAAGTTGTTGGGGATATGACTGTCCAGGATAATTGTTAACGTCATATTTGTGTCTGATGTAGGGGTTTTACATTTTCAGAGTTTTACTTGGGCAATGTACCAAGCATCCGTTGCTGTTTGGCCAAGTTTGCAATCTATCTGTGCTTTAGCAGCAACGGGGCTGCTACACCAGCACCAGTTCAGGAACTGTATTTCTGTATTCTGCAGAAAAAGCCATATTAAGCCTGTAAGCTGTGGCTTTTAATTAATAAGCTAAAGACCTCCTTGTAAGGGAAAGAAAAGTTACCCTGTGTCTCCTGCAAACCAATGAAAGAATCCGGAGAAGGATGACTGTTCTAAGCAGTATGAGAATTTGAAGGATCACTTCAAGAACCCCGTGAATAGGAAGCACTGAACTGCTTTCCTAATTTTCCTCCATTCACATATTTTTCCCTACTGTGTATAAGTGAGTGTGTGTGTGTGTGTGTATATGTATGTAAGAGAAGTTTATGAGGAGGTTAGAGTTCTAACTAGGAGAGTTAAATGATAACAATTCATAATTGTTTGCCCCTAGCTGGAGTCTAATTACTTGTAGTAAATTGTAGCTTTTGTTAAATACAGAAACCTGGTCCGTGTTTTCTTTAAACATGGTTCTAGAAGATGAGTAAATTAGGGAATTTTGAGAACTTCTAAAGATCTTTAACCTCTACCATGACTCTGGGAATAATTGTTTTCCAGTGTGCTATCTCAGTGAGAAATCTCATTAGGTGTCACAGAGAGAAACTTCCCATGAAACTTGTCAAAATTGACACTTACCCAAAATATCATAACATTTTGCCCCTTGTGTTGTTTGGATTCCAAATTTACCAAGTTCTATTTTAGTCACATGGAACTTCCAGTTAGAATCTGGCACAAAACTTCTGAATATGTTATTGAAATGATTGTGTTTTGCTTTACTGATGTCTGGAGGAAGAGATATTTAAGCTTAATTCCAGGAATTACTGCTATCATATTAGTGCAAAATCGCATAAGAACTTGGTGAGATATTTCTTTTTCATTATTTTGTAGTGTTTCTACGTTTAAGATAAATGAGTTAATGCATTAAAATAAAGGCAGAAGTATTTCATGTATGTGTTCTGATATCATCTGTTACTTTTCTAAGAATAATTGCTGGCTGTACAGTTTTGTACAAATCATTGTTTTTATTGTTATACAGGTAATAGTTTATTTTAAGTTTCAGCGTACAGTTCTGTTTCTGAATTAGTTTATAGGTAGAATAGATGTTTGAAAATAAAATAACATAGATCAACATCAACTGTTGTTAGAAATGGAAGCGGTCTGAAATAAACTGAGAAGTTTGTTCCATGCCTGGAGAGTCCAGAACTTGAAGGACAAACTCTCTGAATAAAGGATCACTATTAAAGACTGAATAAGAAAGATTTTTCTCTTGATAATCTTTGATATTCTCTGTCCTAAGGTTCTGTGGATGCTCAGTCATTATATATATATTAATGGTTAAGATAGATAGAGTTTTGAACTCTAGGTATTCAAGAGATATCTGAATCAAATGAAAAGTTGGAGTGGAGATAAATGATCAGCCATGATCTTATTGAAAAGTGGAGCTGGCTTGTGCAGCTATATATGTGGTAGTCCTGTTCTTATGATCCTATGCACTTAAATTGTGCTTAGTTAGCCCTTGGGTTTTACACTCTTAAATTAATTTGTAACTCCACCCTTGATTAGATTCAAATTTCAAAAATCTCAACCTTTATAGGTAAATGCAAGTCTTGTGAACCGGTAGTTATGTTTTTCAAAAATACTTCAGTTTTATTAGAGGGAGGAGAAAAGAGTTTGAATTTCAGATCTTCTGATTGCTGTCAACTGTTCTTAAGCTTACAAAATATATTTGCCTTTTACTACCTTCGAAGATTAGGCTAGTATAAATCACATTGATACTTTCAGTTTGTGGAGGAAGAACATTATCCCAAACATACATACTGACGGAGGCAATGCAGCTGTTTTATAATTAAATACCTCCAGATTTAGGACAGTTGTCACTTAATTTTTAAGATTTAATTGTTGTTGACTGGAATTGAATCATCGGTACAAAATGTTAAAGTAACATCTCGGACAAAGGTAGAAACTGCCTTCTAGAATCACAGCACTTGGAAAATGAGTTTTGTTAAAATCTATGTGGGTGAAAGTGAGAAAATCACTAATCATGGTTTTAAGTGTTGTACATCTTTAAAAAGGAAAGGGAGTCAACAAAAAAAAATTTTCTTCCACATCAAGTGCAACTACAATTCTAAAACTAGGAAATTAGCAACATGTGAAGATGGGCTGTGCTTGCCCATAGTGATGAAAGCAAAAAGCAATGAGGCAAATCCTTCCATCTCATTTAAGGGGTATGACCAGTCCAAATTCACAAAAGTATACCAAAGCAGCGACTCTTAAAGAACAGGTGCATGACCTTAAAAAGAAAGTGTATGCTTACAGTCCACAAAAGTCTTTGTTATGAAAACAAATTACTACATGATAAATGAAGGCATGGAATACCAAAGGAGGTTGGGCATGCAGTTGTGGAAAGCCTGCTCTTTTGCCTAAGATGCAGTGGCAAGATTTCCAACTGTCAATCTACCCCAATATTCATCTTGTCTCCAGTGAAATGAATCAGGAGTGGGTCATTTAGCAGTCATAAACGAGTGCATTGAGAGTGGCTGTGAAAGCCATCATCACTATTGATATGTCTAACCTCAGGCTTTTTCCAAACTACTGGAGTTGTGAACAACAGCTTCCAATCTGCAATACACAACTCTATCCAGCTGGACACTTCGATTCTTTACTAGAGGGAACAAATAACATCTTGCACACTGACAGAAAGACTAAGTGTGCTCTGGAGTTTGCAGCAGTAAGTGGCTTTCCTCATTCCCTCAGCAAAATGGACTGAATTGAGGTTGCACATTATAACTAGGTGAGGAGCAATGAATCAGCTTTCATCTTTTCAGTCACCCCAGTTTATTTATAATGCATGCTATTCATTTCTCCTAGGAAAATGTAATTAAATGTTTTCACTGTAAGCAATAAGAAGCCAATTTTCTTGAGTGAAAGGAAAAGCAATTTGTTACCTCAGGAAAAATAATAAGACACAATGTCAAGCATACAACTGCTGTTGAGTCTCATACATGTGCAAATTTAAAAAGGGATAGTATCCAATAGAAGGGAAGGTAAAATAATATAGTTTAGAGCAATTTTGTTGATGTTGAGACCAAAGGTTTTCATCTGAGACCATGATTATATAGTTGATTTTTGAACCATCAGAAGTGGCAAATATTGCAGCTGTTATTACCTTTCAGTTCTCAGTTAATGTTGTCTTCAGGTTCTTCTTCTTGAGAGAGGGAAAGAGAGACTTCTCAGTCCATATTTCATATCCTTAGTTCCATCTCCTCCCCTCTGCCAACAGAAGCCCCTTGAAATAGCAGGTTATTTGTAAATTTCACATTGGCAGAAGTTATTTGTTTCAGGCTTTATAATTGTAGACAATGTCACATATTTTGAAGATGTGAAGATTGCTTGAATGATGTAAATCAAATAGGAAGTGAGAGCCCTTTTATGTCTCCCATGGGGGGGCCTAGCTGACTAGTCTGTGCCTTTGGGTAAAATGTTAATTTCAGCTCAGACTGTCTTTTATCTAATTCACATCAGTTTCATAAAATTTGGCCAACCCATGTGGATCAGGTGATATGATCATTTGAAGTCAGTGTTTTGGTCCTTTTTAGTTCATGGAAGTCCCAGGTATTAAGATGACCGATGGGATTCAAAGATAAATAGTACGTGTTTGACATCATCATGACATCTTCCCTCTAAGTACATTGGAACACAAATGATAATTGACTCTTTTGAATATGGTGAGTGTTCCATAACAAGATTCAAATGAAATATGAATTTAAAAATGGGACAGTCCAAGATGGAAGACAGGAAAGAAAATGTGGCTGTAACAGCTGCACCTTTCTTGAGGTATTTTAGATGTTGGAGCTGATTTCCTTGAATTCCAGGAGCAGTGATTACTGTTTTTAAAGCTGTTACATTGGTTTCAAACTTTGGGGAAAAAAGAGCAAAATAAGGGCACTTGAAAAAGGAAGAAGAGAGAGAAAGGCAGGGACCACATGGTCAGTGAATCAAAGAGAAAAAAAACTACACTGCTGTCTGACACAGTCGTGAATCTGCACAGCTACTGCCTTTGCTGTTTGAGTTCAAGTATCTCTGAACATCGGAGTGCATCTAAGAAAAATCAACAAACAGTGAAATTCACAGCAGACCTTGGAGGAACCTGTGTGGGAGAGCTGACAGCGCAGGAGCAGATAAGTGCATAGTTTTTAAGTGTAAACTTGTTGTTCTATTTCTTTGTAAATCTACAATAGTAAATGTTTTTTTATTATTTGTTTTATTGAGATCTGTCTCTTGATTAAATGTTAAAAATATAAAATATAGATGCTAAGTTAGCCTGGAGCAGTGTTTTTTAAAGCAATAAAACTGTGCTATTTTCTGGGTCTGCAGATTGTTAAGGTGCAAAAATGGCATTTAGTAGAGTGATGTGCTCATCCTGTCAGATGTGGGGGATTATGGAAAGTTTCCATGCTAATGATGATTATGTCTGAGATAAATGTGTTTGGTTGCGAATCCTGTCAGACCACATGGTTCGGTTGGAGTGGCAATTAGAGGCATGAGGAATTCACGAGAGCTACTCTGTGTGATGAATGGCAGTTATGGGAAGGGAGAAAAAGATACAGGCAGGTGGATGGCTGACCTCTAGGAAAAGTATGAAAAGGAGGCAGATAGGGCAGGAATCTCCTGTGACTATCCCGTTCTCAAACAAGTATGCTGTTTTGGAAAATGTAGGGTGTGATGGGCTCTCAAGGAATGTACCATGAACAGCCAAGTCTCTGGTAACGAGACTGGCAATAATGCAATGAGGGTTACGTCAGGTTCCAAACGATTGATTGTAATAGGGGTCTCTCTAGTCAGAGGCACAAACAGATGTTTCTGCGACCGACAGTGAGAAATCAGAATGGTGTGTTGCCTCTCTGGTGCTAGGATCAAGGATGTCTTTGAGAGAGTGCAGAATATTCTCAAAGGGGAGAGGGACCATTGTACACATTGGAACTAACAACATAGAAAAGGAACAGGATGAAATTCTGAAGGGAAAGTATAGAGAATTAGGCAGGAATTTAAAAAGGATGTCCTCATGGAGGTAATATCTGCATTATTCCTGGTACTACAAGCTTGTGAGGGTAGGAATAAGAGGATAGAGCAGATGAATGTGTGGCTGAGGAGCTGGTTCAGGGGAGAAGGATCCACATTTTTGGATCATTGGAATCTCATCTGGGGTGACCTGTCTAAAAAGGATGGATTGCATCTGAATTGGAAGGGGATGAATATAATGGTAGGGAGATTTGCTACAGCTGCTTGGCAGAATTTAAACTGGTAAGGTGGAGGAGGGGGGAAAAGACCCAGGGAGATAGTGAGAAAAGAGACCAGTCTGAGACTGGTACAGGTGGGAGAAGGAGCAAGTCAAACAGTCAGGGCAGGGCAGGCAGGAACAAAGGTAAAAACAATGACTGCAGATGCTGGAAACCAGATTCTGGATTTGTGGTGCTGGAAAAGTACAGCAGTTCAGGCAGCATCCGAGGAGCAGTAAAATCGACGTTTCGGGCAAAAGCCCTTCATCAGGAATACAGGCAGAGTGCCTGAAGGGTGGAGAGATAAATGAGAGGAGGATGGGGGTGGGGAGAAAGTAGCATTGAGTACAATAGGTGAGTGGGGGAGGGGATGAAGGTGATAGGTCAGGGAGGAGGGTGGAGTGGATAGGTGGAAAAGAAGATAGGCAGGTAGGACAAGTCATGGGAGCAGTGCTGAGCTGGAAGTTTGGGACTGGGGTGAGGTGGGGGAAGGGGAAATGAGGAAACTGTTGAAGTCTACATTGATGCCCTGAAGTTGAAGTGTTCTGAGGCGGAAGATGAGGTGTTCTTCCTCCAGGCGTCGGGTGGTGAGGGAGCGGCGGTGAAGGAGGCCCAGGACCTCCATGTCCTCGGCAGAGTGGGAGGGGGAGTTGAAATATTGGGCGACAGGGCGGTGTGGTTGATTGGTGCGGGTGTCCTGGAGATGTTTCCTAAAGCGCTCTGCTAGGAGGCATCCATTCTCCCCAATGTAGAGGAGATCGCATTGGGAGCAACGGATACAATAAATGATATTGGTGGATGTGCAGGTAAAACTTTGATGGATGTGGAAGGCTCCTTTAGGGCCTTGGATGGAGGTGAGGGAGGAGGTGTGGGTGCAGGTTTTGCAATTCCTGCGGTGGCAGGGGAAGGTGCCAGGACAGGAGGGTGGGTTGTAGGGGGGCGTGGACCTGACCAGGTAGTCACGGAGGGAACGGTCTGAGCGGAAAGCGAAAAGGTGGGGAGGAGGGAAATATATCCCTGGTGGTGGGGTCTTTTTGGAGATGGCGGAAATGTCGGCGGATGATTTGGTTTATGCGAAGGTTGGTAGGGTGGAAGGTAGGCACCAGGGGTGTTCTGTCCTTGTTACAGTTGGAGGGGTGGGGTCAGAGGGCGGAGGTGCGGGATGTGGACGAAATGCATTGGAGGGCATCTTTAACCATGTGGGAAGGGAAATTGCGGTCTCTAAAGAAGGAGGCCATTGGGTGTATTCTGTGGTGGAACTGCTCCTCCTGGGAGCAGATACGGCGGAGGTAGAGGAATTGGGAATAAGGGATGGCATTTTTGCAGGAGGTAGGGTGGGAAGATGTGCAATCTAGGTAGCTGTGGGAGTCGGTGGGTTTGTAAAAAATGTCGGTGTCAAGTCAGTCATCATTAATGGAGATGGAGAGGTCCAGGAAGGGGAAGGAGGTGTCAGAGATGGTCCAGGTAAATTTAAGGTCAGGGTGGAATGTGTTGGTGAAGTTGATGAATTGCTCAACCTCCTCGCGGGAGCACGAGGTGGCGCCAATGCAGTCATCAGTGTAGTGGAGGAAGAGGTGGGGAGTGGTGCCGGTGTAACTATGGAAGATGGACTATTCTACGTAGCCAACAAATAGACAGGCATAGCTGGGGCCCATACGGGTGTCCATGGCCACCCCTTTGGTCTGGAGGAAAGCAGAGAACAAAGTAGGACCAATAAATTAAGTTGCATTTATTTCAATGTAGAAGACCTAACATCGGAGGCAGATTCACTCAGGCCATGTTAGCAACATGGGACTGGGATATCACAGCAAATACAGAGCATGGCTCACAAATGGACAGGACTGGCAATTTAATGTTCCAGGATACAAATGCTACAGGAAGGATAGAAAGAGGGGCAAGAGAGGGGGGACAGTGCTGTTTTGATAAGGGATAATATTATGGTTATACTTCAGGAGGATATTCAGGGAATACGTTAAGGGGTGTTAAATAAAAAATAAGAAAGGGATGGTCACTTTGTTGGGATTGTACTGTAGACCCCTCAATAGTCAGAGGGAAATTGTGAATTAAATTTGTAAGAGGATCTCAGTTATCTGTAAGAGTAATTTGGTGATATTGGTATGGGATTTTAAGTTTCCAAACATAGACTGTGACTGCCATAACATTAAAGGCTTAGGTGGAGGAGAATTTCTTAAGTGTGTACAAGAAAATTTTCTGATTCACTATGTGGGTGTACCTACTAAAGAAGGTGCAAGACCTCTTCATGGGAAATAAGGCAGGGCAGGTGACTGAGGTGTCAGTAGAGCACTTTGGGACCAACAGTCATAATTCTATTCGTTTAGTGACGAAAAAGGATAGACCAGGTCTAAAAGTTAACGTTTCTAAATTGGAGAAAGGCCAATTTTGACAATATGAGGCAAGAATTTTCAAAAGTTGATTGCGGGCAGATGTTCGCAGATGAAGGGACAGCTGGAAAATGGGAAGCCTTCAAAAATGCGATAACGAGAGTCCAGAGACAGCTTATTCCTGTTAGGGTGAAAGGAAACACTGGTAGGTGTAGGGAATGCTGGATGACTAGAAATGTTGAGGTTTTGGTCAAGAGGAAGGAAGCATATATCAGGTATAGAGAGCAGAGATTGAGTGAATCCTTAGGAGGGTTTAAAGACAGTAGGAGTATACAAAAGAGGGAGATCAGGAGGACAAAAAGGGGACACAAGATAGCTTTGGCAAAAAGGATAAACGAGAATCCAAAAGGATTTTATAAATACATTAAGGACAAAAAGGTAACTTTGTAGAGAACTGGGCCCCTCAAAGATCAGCAAGGCAGCCTATGTGTGGAACCGCAGGAGATGGGGGAGACACTGAGTATTTTGCATCAGTGTTTATTGTGGAGGAGGACATGGAAGATACAGAATGTGGGGAAATAGATAGTGACATTGTGAAAAATGTCCATATTACAGAGGAGGAGGTGCTGGATGTCTTAAAACACATAAAGGTGGATAAATCCATAGGACCTGGTCAGGTGTACCCGAGAACTCTGTGGGAAGCCAGGGTAGTGATTCCTGGGCCCCTTGTTGAGATATTTGTTTCATTGATAGTCACAAGTGAGGTCCTGGAAGGCTGGAGGTTGGTAACATGGTGTCACTATTTAAGAAAGGTGGTAGGGAAAAGCTAGGGAACTATAGACCAGTGAGCCTGACATTGATGGTGGGCAAGCTGTTGGAGACAATCCTGAGGGACAGGATTTACATGTATTTGATTTGGGATAGTCAACATGGCTTTGTGCATGGGAAATCAAGTCTCACTAACTTGATTGAGTTTTTTGAAGAAGTAACGAAGAGGACAGATGTGATCTATATGAACTTTAGTCCGGTGTTCAACATGGTAGACTAGTTTGCAAGGTTAGATCACATGGAATAGAGTGAAAATTAACCATTTGGATACAGAACTGGCTTGAAGATAGAAGACAGAGGGTGGTGGTGGAGGGTTGCCTTTCAGAGTGGAGTCCTGTGACCAGTGGTATGCCATAAGGATTGGTGCTGGTCCATGCTTTTCATCAATAAATGAATTGAGTGTGAACATAGCAGATATAGTTAGTAAGTTTGCAGATGACGCCAAAAGTAGTCAGCGAAGAAGGTTACCTCAGAGTACAATGGGATCTTGATCAGATGGGACAAATAGGCCGAGGAGTGGCAGATGAAGTATAACTTAGGTAAATGTGAGTTGCTGCATTTTGGAAAGCCAAATCAGGGCAGGAATTATGCATATAATGGTAAGGTCCTGAGAAGTGTTGCTGAACAAAGAGACCTTGGAGTGAAGCTTCATAGTTCCTTGAAAGTGGAGTCACAGTAGATAGGATAGTGAAGAAGGTGTTTGATATGCTTTCCTATATTGGTCAGAGCATTGAGTTTCAGAGTTGGGAGGTCATTTTGCAGCTATACAGGACTTTGGTTAGGCCACTTTTGGAATATTGTGTGCAATTCTGGTCTCCTTCCTATTGGAAGGATGTTGCAAAACTTGAAAGGGTTCAGAAAAATTTACAAGGATGTTGCCAGGGTTGGAGGGTTTGAGCCAAATGGAGAGGCTGAATAGGTTGGGGCTGTTTTCGTTGGAGGGGCTGAGGGGTGACCTTATAGAGGTTTATAAAATCATGAATGGCATGGATTGGGTAAATAGACAAGGTTTTTTTCCCTGGGGTAGAGGAGTCAGACTTGAGGGCATAGGTTTCAGGTGAGAGGGGAAAGATTTGTAAGGGGGAACTTTTTCACGCAGAGGGTGGTGAGTGTATGGAATGAGCTGCCAGAGGAAGTGGTGGAGGCTGGTACAATTACAATGTTTAAAAGGCATCTGGATGGGTATATGAATAGCAAGTGCTTAGGGGGATATTGGCTAAGTGCCAGCAAATGGGACTAAATTATTTAAGATATCTGGGTGCCATGGATAAGTTGGACTGAAGGGTCTGTTCCCTTGCTGTCCAGCTCTCTGACCCTATGACTCTGTAACATTACACTCATTCTGCATTCACTCTCTTAGTCTTAACTTGGATTTAAACCTTGCTTTAGGACTAAATTAACTTGTTCATTGAGCTGTGTTGCCATCTGAGTTTTAAACTTTGACTGCTCAGTTCTATACTACATGTACCTGACTCAGCCATTTTTACAAATTTGGTTGCCAGGAGTTAGTGATGTTTGTCTCACTCTGATGTGATATTTTCCAAAATGAACAATGCTGATACCTTGTGATACCTGTCATCTCAATCAGTATGTGGTGCTGGGTAGCTTGCCCCATGTACATTCGGAAGACAATCCACTCCCTCCAACTTCTCAATGACTTTCAATTCCCCGTCCCCCAACACTCCAGCTTCGCCATGGACGCCCAGTGTCTCTACATCTTTATTCCCCATTAAGAGGGCTTCAAAGCCGTCTGTTTCTTCCTTTCCCACAGACCCAACAACTCCCCCCCACCCCCACCCCGAAACTTTTATCTGCTTGGTGGAACTGGTCCTCACCCTTAAAAACTTTTCCTTTCAATCCACCCACTTTCTACAAATCAGAGGGGTGGCTATGGGTACCCACATGGGTCCGAACTGTGCCTGCCTCTTCATAGGATATGTTGAATAGTCCCTCTTCCCCACCTACTCTGGCACCACCCCCCACCTTTTCCTCTGCTACATTGATGATTGTATTGATGCTGCCTTACGCTGCCATGAGAAGCTCAAACAGTTCATCTCCTTTACCCACACCTTCCACCCTGACCTCAAATTCACCTGGACCATCTCTGACACATCCCTCCCCTTCCTCGACCTGTCTATCTCCAACTGACGCATTACCGACATCTATTTCAAACCCACCGACTCTCACAGTTGCCTCGACTACACCTCTTCCCACTCTCCTCATGCAAAAATGTGATCTCTTACTCCCAATTCCTCCACCTCTGCTGTATCTGCTCCCAGGATGAACAAGTCCACTCCAGGACATCATATATGTCCTCCTACCTCAAAGACTGTAATTTACACTTCCTTGTGATCAATAATGCCCTCAACTGCATCTTTTCTATTACTCACACCTCTGCCCTCAACTACCGTGCCCACCCTCCACCAACAACACATGGATAGAGTCCCCCAATCCTCAGATTCCACCCCACTAATCTCCAATACAGCTCATCATCCTTTTCCCCTTTGATTTGGATGTGAATTTTCTTCTAACCAGTTCCACATTCCCTGGAACATTACTGGCAACAGGTGGATATTCAGTTTCTGCTAAACTCCCCTAGCTCTTCCAATAAGTGAGGCTTCACCTTCACACTCTCCTTGCCTGTCTGAGAACACCTTTGAAATTTATCATGAAAGTATCTGTCAACAAGATCTCTGGCTTTTCCTTGTCATCTTCCCCTCATCTTCACTAACCTTTTCTTGTCTTCTTTTATGGCTATTTATCTAACTCATGCCCTGTTAACCTCTTCAGCTTCTGCCCTGACCATTTCTGACACTGCTGGTCTAATATCAGCCACATTAATTCAATTGATCCTTCCTGAGCCACTCCAATCCTAATGGTTTCTTTTGTCCTCCTGTCAGCCTCCAAATTTCTCTCTCTTCCCAGTCTCTCTGCTGCTTCCTGGTTTTCTTAGTTTTTCCAACTTCTTTAATCTTCAATGGTAACTTGCTGCCTGTAAGATCATGCCCAATCAAAAATCTATCTTTGGTATAGACCTGCTATTATTTGCTACTAACAAGTTCTCTCTATAATTAAATTTCAACCAGTGACGCTTCCATATAATTTTCCATGACCCCTTTTATCACCAGAACTTAACTTGCGTCCATATGGAAAATCTTCCACTTTACCAACTTGCAAGTTTTGACTAGCACCTGAACCATGAAATCCTGTCAACACGAAGGTCATTCACTCCTTCATTGTACAGTTGGGATATGGTTATTACAGAAGGTAAATGCCATACTCCAGTGAGGTTTACATAGTAGCTGTGACAACACTTTAACCCTATGACACCTATCTATCTGACCACATTTTTACCTATCCCAGAATATGCATTAAGGGTGGCTCGAGGACATGGGGTATCTCTCCACAAGTGGAATATGACATGAAGGGAAAGTAAATGGCAGCTATGTGAAGTGAAGAAGGAGTTACAAGAACTTTTCATTCTACACTTGTTACCAATTTAGAGCATGATAGTACTGATGTGAAGGGTGCAAGATAAAGGCGACTATATGTTTAAACAGAAAGCGAGAGTGGCTTAGTGTGATCTGTAGTGGGGATGCAAAAGAGAAGAATCAATTATTCTAAGTAGAAAGGGGTGGAAAGAATTGTGGCCAGGTGACATTGAAAAGGATGCATAAATTGCTATTTATATGACATCACTGAGAATTTTCCAATAGATCTTTTTAAACGGTGGAAAGCCAGGAACAATGGTGGTCCAAATAGATTTGAAAGTCTATGTACACAGAACATTAAAATGTAGTAGTAGGTTACAAACGAAAAATCCAATAAATTAGTGGAATGTTAGCTTTTATGACCAGAGGATTTAAATATACAGATCAGGAAGTTTTGCTGGAATTATTCAAATACACAGTTTCGATCTCATTTGGTATACTGGGTATAGTATAGTATAGTATACGAAAATCGACTGGAAGCAAAGCCTAGCGGGGAAGACAGTAGAGCAAAAATGGCAGGAGTTTGTAGGTATAATTGAGGACACTGTACAGAGGTTCATCCCCAAGAAAAGAAAGATTATCTGGGGAGGGATTAGACAGCCATGGCTGACAAAGGAAGTCAGGAAAGGTATCAAAGAAAAAGAGAGATCCTATAAAGTGGCCAAGAGCATTGGGAAATCAGAAGATTGGGAAGGCTACAAAAACAAACAGAGGATAACAAAGAGAGAAATAAGGAGAGGATCAAATATGAAGGTAGGCTAGCCAGTAATATTAGAAATGATAGTAAAAGTTTCTTTCAATACATAAGAAACAAACGACAGGCAAAAGTAGACATTGGGCCACTTCAAACTGATGCTGGAAGGCTAGTGATTGGAGATAAGGAATTGGCTGGAGAACTTAATAAGTACTTTGCATCAATCTTCACAGTGGAAAATATCCCACAAAGTAATATCCCAACAATTAAAGGGAGTCAGGGGGCTGAGTTGAGTATGGTTGCCATTATAAAAGAGATGGTACTAGAAAAGCTAAGAGGTCTTAAAATTGACAAATCTCCTGGCCCCGATGAGCTACATCCTAGAGTTCTGAGGGAGGTGGCTGAGGAAATAGCGGAGGCGCTGAGATCTTTCAAAAGTCACTGGAGTCAGGGAAAGTCCCGGATGATTGGAAGATCGCTGTTGTAACCCCCTTGTTCAAGAAAGGATCAAGACAAAAGATGGAAAATTATAGGCCAATTAGCCTAATCTCGGTTGTTGGTAAAATTCTAGAATCCATCGTTAAGGATGAGGTTTCTAAATTCTTG
The DNA here is from genome assembly GCF_037043375.1 of Chiloscyllium plagiosum. Classification (NCBI taxonomy): domain Eukaryota; kingdom Metazoa; phylum Chordata; class Chondrichthyes; order Orectolobiformes; family Hemiscylliidae; genus Chiloscyllium; species Chiloscyllium plagiosum. The sequence continues at coordinate 30,816,814 of NW_028270164.1, read as the reverse complement.
GAAGAGCAGGGTCGTATTAGAACAAGTCAACATGGATTTAGTAAGGGGAGGTCGTGCCTGACAAACCTGTTAGAATTCTTTGAAGAGGTGACAAGTAGGTTAGACCAGGGAAACCCAGTGGATGTGGTCTATCTAGACTTCCAAAAGGCCTTTGATAAGGTGCCACACGGGAGGCTGCTGAGTAAAGTGAAGGCCCATGGTGTTCGAGGTGAGCTACTGGCATGGATTGAAGATTGGCTGTCTGACAGAAGGCAGAGAGTTGGGATAAAAGGTTCCTTTTCGGAATGGCAGCCGGTAACAAGTGGTGTCCCACAGGGTTCAGTTTTGGGGCCGCAGTTGTTCACGTTATATATTATTGATCTGGATGAAGGGACTGGGGGCATTCTAGCGAAGTTTGCCGATGATACGAAGTTAGGTGGACAGGCAGGTAGTACTGAGGAAGTGGGGAGGCTGCAGAAGGATCTAGACAGTTTGGGAGAGTGGTCCAGGAAATGGCTGATGAAATTCAACGTGAGCAAATGTGAGGTCTTGCACTTTGGAAAAAAGAATACAAGCATGGACTACTTTCTAAACGGTGAGAAAATTCATAAAGCCAAAGTACAAAGGGATCTGGGAGTGCTAGTCGAGGATTCTCTAAAGGTAAACATGCAGATTGAATCCGTGATTAAGAAAGCGAATGCAATGTTGTCATTTATCTCAAGAGGGTTGGAATATAAAAGCAGCGATGTGCTACTGAGCCTTTATAAAGCTCTGGTTAGGCCCCATTTGGAGTACTGTATCCAGTTTTGGGCCCACACCTCACGAGGGACATACTGGCACTGGAGCGTGTCCAGCGAAGATTCACACGGATGATTGCTGGAATGGCAGGTCTAACATACGAGGAATGGCTGAGAATCCTGGGATTGTATTCATTGGAGTTTAGAAGGTTAAGGGGAGATCTAATAGAAACTTACAAGATAATACATGGCTTGGAAAGGGTGGACGCTAAGAAATTGTTTCCGTTAGGCGAAGAGATTAGGACCTGTGGGCACAGCCTTAGAATTAGAGGGGGTAAATTTAGAACAGAAATGCGGAGACATTTCTTCAGCTAGAGAGTGGTGGGCCTGTGGAATTCATTGCCGCGGAGTGTAGTGGAGGCCGGGACGCTAAATGGCTTAAAGGCCGAGATTGATAAATTCTTGATGTCACAAGGAATTAAGGGGTACGGGGAGAATGTTGGTAAGTGGAGTTGAAATGCCCATCAGCCATGATTAAATGGCGGAGTGGACTCGATGGGCTGAATGGCCTTACTTCCACTCCTATGTCTTATGGTCTTATGGTCTTATGGATCACAAGTGTCATGAATACACACCAAGTGTATTCTCAAAGTAGTCTGCGACCTAAGAATTTGTATAAATTAATATATAGTCCTACTTTAGTTTGAGTATTTAACTTATACAATAATCTGAAGGAAGTCTTCAGTCTTAAACAAATGTTAGCTTATTACAAAAGCTACTGGTGTAGGTTCTAAAGTAAAAATGATAACATTACTAGTGAAAAATATATAGTTAAAATCACACACCAAGTTATAGGTGGCCCAAAACTGGATACAGTACTCCAAATGGGGCCTAACCAGAGCTTTATAAAGGCTCAGTAGCACATCGCTGCTTTTATATTCCAACCCTCTTGAGATAAATGACAACATTGCATTCGCTTTCTTAATCACGGATTCAATCTGCATGTTTACCTTCAGGTGATGAAGGAACAGTGCTCTGAAAGCTAGTGCTCCCAAATAAACCTGTTGGACCATAACCTGGTGTTGTGAGTTTTAACTTTGTCCACCCCAGTCCAACACTGGCACCTTCAAGTCATGAAAAATATATAGTCAGATTAAAAGTAGATTAGGATAAAAGATACTTATAAAGATAAAAATAAGATCAATCTCTAAGATTGTTTCAGGCATCTTTTGTACAATTCTTTTTCAGAGTGCAAGATTTGAAACCTGAAGATAGATTCAACAGCAATGTTGACTTCTGTAGTTGAATGATTGATCTTTGCCTATACAGATTCAACAGTTTTTGGGAAAGAAAAGCAGAAGGTTTAAATGCAGTTACAACACTCGCAGATTACATTGACTTTTTCACTACAACGGTAATTTATTTCTTCCTGTTTGCTATGCTAATTTCAAATGAACAATTTTTCCACCATGCAAAGAGGCTTCTCTGCTGGAATCAAATATTCTGTTTTCTCAGAAGCCAAGGCATCTTCATACTTTTAGAAGATTTGATGGATATTCCTTGAGGAGTATTTTGCATAGCATTGACTGTTTGTAGCCAGCTCTAGAGATTACAGAGTCTGACAAGCCTTCAATAAACATCAATGGAGACGGCTGTCTGTTGTGACTGAAATTTTATTTGGAGGTGCAGGTGTTGGACTGGGTGGACAAAATTAAAAATCACACCACACCAGGTTATAGTCCAACAGGTTTATTTGGAAGCACTATATTTTGAAGCGCTGCTTCTTCATCAGGTGGCTGTGGAGCAGAATCATAAGACACAGATTTTATAGCAACAGGATTGCAGTGTTATGGAGTGCAATATTAAACACATTTAGCTTCAGTCTTTCAACTTTTAGAATGATTATCTTAGTTTCTGTTCCTTCAGATGTAAATCCCAGAACTTTTTAAAAGTCCTTTTGAAGTTCTGGGATTTACATATGAAGGAACTGAAACTAACATGATCATTCGAAAAGATGAAAGACTTAAGCTAAATTTATTTAATATTGCATTCCATAACATTGCAATCCTGTTGCTATAAAGTCTGTGTCTTATGATTCTTCTCCACAACCACCTGATGAAGAAGCAGCGCTTTGAAAGCTAGTGCTTCCAAATAAACCTGTTGGATTATAACCTGGTGTTGTGAAATTCTACTTGAAGTGTTGGTCTGCCAGTCCAAAGGCTTAATACTCAATTCAGGGATCTTGGAGCAAAATATACATTTAACAGGTTATCCAAAAAAAGGTATGCTCTCATAATTGACTTATCTCACAAAGCATACAGATTATTAGCTTTGTAAGGCCTAGGAGAGAATGGGGTGGGGAGGAAACAGGGCCAGAAAGTGTGTGTGGGGAAAACAGAGCCTCGGAGAAGGGAGGTGGGGAAACAGAGTGAAGGGGGTGAATAAGTAGGGCCCACCGTGCCTTCCTCTCATGGCTTCATTTCCTTTTGTGCCCTCACTCACCTCAATGTCCTCAGACATTGCCTTTCAATACCACCTTGTTGTTTTTCTCACGTTTCTGTTCTGGGCCTACTGCTGTGTTCCATTTGAAACTCAACTCAAACTACAGAAACAGCACCTCATTTTCCAATTAAGCCCTTTGCAACTTTCTGGAGTCAACATTGAGTTCAACAACTTTGTACCAAGAACTTTGTTCTCCATTTTGATATATCCCTCTCTATCACTGGTGCACATCATCTGCATGTTGTTCCCATGTTTTCACTTTCAGTCAGAGCTGGCTTTTATTTTGCTATGAACATCTACTTTGGAACAATGCCTTGTTACATCTCTACAACTATTACCATTCCTTTTGTATTTTGTTCTATGACCTTTGTTCCCTAATCTCCCCCACCTTCTAAACTTTCCCTCACTTTCCCCTTTGGTTCCACTAGCTCCTTGCCCCCACCATAACCACCACCTACTCAACAGTGTGAACTCCAAAAATTTAGATTAAGTGCTGTGTCTGCCTTTAATTTTGGATAGTAGCAGATGACATGTCTTCTCAAAACTTGGAAGAAATCTTGAAAAGTGACAGGTTTGTATGATATGCCAAACACAACTGTTGTGTAAACCTGATAAGTTTATTTGGCACTTCTAGAGAGATTACAAAGAACAATAGACTACAATTTATTCATAAGTCAGTCCAAGACATACATGGGAAATAGTGTGTCTATCATACTACTACTTCACATTATCCTAGATTCAAATGTCTAGCTGAACTCATGATTCATAGTCAATAATCTAATCTTCAAATGCAAGCAAGTTTTTCACATTGCAAACTTCTATTTGAAAGCAACATCTCTGAGTGAAATCATATCATCAATGGGGGGGGGGGCTCTTAGTTGGCAGACCACTGTATACTAATTTATTGATTTGTACTCAAAATACTTTTTTGAAGACATAAGAACAATTTGTAAAATAACAATAGAAGATGAGCAGTATGCAGCTTCAGAGTTGCCAAGTTGGCATTCTGGATCCACAGAAAATACGTGGCAATCCAATGGCATAACAAGAATCTAATCAGAACCAAGGTTGTACGAGGTCCTTACTCATGGTGATCCAATGTGAGAGGGATTTGGGGACAAATCAGGTCTGCTCCAGTTTCCAAACCATCTTCCAGTCCTATTACAACATCAGCAAGACCCTGAAAAGAAACAGGAATAATAGACAATATCAATGATGACTGAGAGCAATTGACCTTGACTCACAATTCAATACAATCCTGGCTGATTGAACACTTCAAGGCCTTTTCTCAATCCATTTCCATAATCCTGAATATCATTGGTACTCAGAAATCTAACAATTTCTGCCTTAAACATTGTGAAAGACTGAACTTCCACAACCCTTTGTCATAGCGAATTCCAAAGACTTACAACCCTCTGAATAAAAAAAATTTCCGAATTTGAATATGTGGCATCCCCCTTATGTTAAAATTGTGCTTCCCAAGCAGGGGAAGCATCTTACCTGAAACTATCCCTTTATGTATTTTGTAAGTTTCAATGGGGTCATCTCTAATTCTTCCAAACTGGAGAATACAGGCCCACTTTGCCTGAGCTTTCTTCCGAGAACAGTCCTTCCATCCTGGGAACAAGTCTGGCGAACATTCACTGCACTACATGTATGGCAGTAATACCTTTCCTGAGACAAGGAAACTAAAACTGCACACAGTGCTTCAGGTATAGTCTAACTCCTACACAATTGAAACAAGACTTCACTACTCTTGTCCTCAATTCCTTTCCTTAATAACTTGTTGTACCTGCATGTTAACCTTTAGTGACTTATCAAAACTGACACCTAGGTGCCTTCAGATGTCTACACTTTTCAACTTTTTACCATTTTAAAAAATACTCTGCACAACCTCTTCCTCCTACTACAATGAAAAATTTCACATTCCATCTACCATGTTCTTGCCCATGAACAGTCTGCCAACCAATGTTCTATTGAGATGGATAGAAAACTGGTTCACAGACAGGAAACAAAGAGCAAGATTAAATGGGTCTTTTTCTAAATGGCAGATAGTGACTAGTGGGATACGACTGAGATCAGTGCTAGTTCTCTAGCTATTCACAACATATATTAATGATTTAGATGAGGGAATTATATGTAATATCTCCAACTTGCAGATGACATAAAGCTAGGCAAGAGGACAAGCTATGAAGAGGGTGCTGAGATGCTTGTGTGATTTTGACAAGCTGAATGAGTGGACAAATGCATGGCAGATGCAGTATGATGTAAATAAATGTGAGGTTATTCACTTTGGTAGCAAAAAGAGGAAGGAAGATTATTATCTGAATGGCTATAAATTGTGGGAAGTGAATGTGCAACAAGCATAGGTGTCTTCATATGCCAGTTGCTGAAGATAAGCATGCAGTGCTGAGGCAGTAAAGAGGCAAATGGCCTTCATAGCAAGGGAATTCAAGTACAGTAGCAAGGATGTCTTTCTGCAATTATACAGGGCCTTAGTGAGATGGCATCTAGAATAATGCGTGCAGCTTTTGTCTCTTTATGTGAGGAAGGATATTCTTGCTGTAGAAGGAGTGCAGAAAATGTTTACCTGATTCTTAGGATGATGGAACATCAAGTAGAGGTTGAATGAGTTAGGATTATATTTGTGGAGTTCAGGAGAATGAGGAGGGAATTTCACAGAAACCTATAAATTTTTAACAGGACTAGATAGGGTAGATTCAGAAAGATGTTCCAGATGGCAGGGGAGTCCAGAACCAGAGGTCATCATCTAAGGATACAGGGTAAATCATTTAAAACTGATTTGAGGACAAATTTCTTCACTCAGAAAATGGTGAGCCTGTGAAATTCACAACCACAGAAAGCAATTAATGCCATTGTCCAAAACATTGTATGATTTCAAGAAGGAGTTGGACATACCACATGGGACTAAAGAGATCAATGGATATGGGAGAAAAGCAAAAGCAGGCTATTGAGTTGAATGATCAGACATGATGATAATAAATGGTGGAACAGCCTCGAGAGGGCCAAATGGCCTATTCTTGTATCTACTTTCCACATTTTTATGTTTCACTAAGCCTGCATAAATTCCCTGAAATAAAATAAAAAACTGAGGATACTGGAAACCTGTAAAAAAAAATTGATGGAGAAACTCAACAAGTCTGGCAGCATCTGTGGAGAGAAAGCAGAGTCAATGTTTCAAGTCCAGTGATGCTTATTGAGAACTTAAATGGTCACTGGCCCCGATGGACCTACTATAACTATTGCACTTCCATTCTTGTTCCTTCCCCACTATACAACGGAGGCGCCCATGGTGCTATCAGCTTGGCTCTGGCTGTTGTTCACCTGAGGAATCATTATCTTCACCAGTTGCCAAAATGGAACACCAACTGGGAAGCAATTTGCTCTCAAAGGAGTCCTGCCCACTGCCTTTTTTTTAGACTGCTTGGTAGTCATACTTTCCTTCTCTGCCTATATCATTCTAATCTGCTATGTTACCACCTCTCTATACATATTATCCATAGTCCTCTGCTGCTCAGATTTATAACAGTGAATTCACTGCTGCTGAAGTTCTGAAATTGGTGCTTGAGCTTGTGCAGCTAGTGACTTCCTGGAGATCTGTTTGTTTTCGGACACATGGTTTGTCCACAACTTTACACATACTGCTGGATGTACACTCCATTTGGCCCTTTTGACCTGCCATCTTGTAACTTAAAAACTATTTGTACTGTTGCGTATGAGTTTACAATGGAAACTTAACAAGTTATTTCTCGGAAGGAAAGATTAAAGTCCTAAAGACCCCGTTTACTTCAAACACTAAGCAATCCTACTCAGCAATCAGCTGCTTTCCCTGCATTCATGATGTCATGCCATTTGTTCTGGTGCAGATAAACCTCTCAATCTGTGCCTTATTTCCTCTCCTGCTCACCTCTTACACTTGAGATTTAATTTCTTGCAGTAAACCTTAATTTAAGCATCTCTTCTCCCCGCCCCCGCTGAATTCCCAGTTTGTCCTAGATTCCCAGATATTTACTTTGTCTCTATCTCATTCCATCCGTCTGTGACTACTGTGCAGCTTACTTTATCACTCCTGATTTTTTGGCACCTGTTGTGACAGAGCCATTGGGATAAATGTGACAATTTCCTCAAGGGTCATCTGCTGTGCCTGGTCAAAGTAGCCATCCAATGGTAATGAATGAACATCTCAAGTGACAGGTGTAGGTAGTGAGGAATGAGGGCATCAGCAATTGTTCTGTCTTCTTGGCTGCTCCTGTGCTCTGGTTGCAGGTTTGGAACAGAGCTGGAGCAGGATTATATAATGTCTACCATATGTTCGAGGAGTTCCATTAATCGAATTGTTGAAGAACCATCTTGAGAGAAGTGTTGGTGACTGTTTCATAATCCAACAATCCTCTTTCATTCTGTTAATACTTGCTCTCCCAGCCCTGTCACTGTATCAGCATCTTTCTGGTTCCCTGTCAGTAAGCCTGGCGAGACAGGAGCTGCACATGCTCAGGTGGTGAAGTCTATGTTGGGCCTTTGAGGACCAGAGCTGCCTGAGAGTGTCTTGCAATACCTTTGCAATCTAGCCCATTGAAAGTCAACAGTTTTACACTGACTAATCTGCAGCCACTGGGATATGTAGGAACACGAGATTACGCAGGAGTGGTGCAGGTACAATTTTTCTTCTAAACTGGCATCATTAGCACCACAACTACCAGTATGATGTAACCAATCTTTTGACCTGATCTTTATTCAATAAATATAGATTCACGGGTAATTCATAATTTAACCAATGTTTAGTCAGGGAACTGTAAAGACTCCAATGTGCATAAAAATCTCACTGCAGTTGAGAAACATATAATATCTTCAGGTTATATTTCATCTGAAAATGTGTAACATCTGGAGTGTTGATGTACTGTTTTTAATAATTGTACAGAGGAGAGATAATTTGATTGGAAGATGATCAATGTTATAAAAACTGCTAATGTTTGTAATATTTTATTGCTAAAGTATAATTATCTAGGTCCTCAAGTCAAAACGATTTTACATTCTAACCATGTATCTACACATGGTTCATACAAAATTATTTTGATAGCCATGTTCAACATAGATACCAAGAGATATATCTGAAAATGACCTGGTTTGGTTTAATGGCCTTTAAATTCATTCACAATCTTTAGGAGGACAAACATTTTCAAGTTGCATACATCACTACTAGGTTGCATGGCATGGATTCTGGATCAGTGGTGCTGGAAGAGCACAGCAATTCAGGCAGCATCCGAGGACAGGCAAAATCGACGTTTCGGGCAAAAGCCCTTCATCAGGAATAAAGGCAGAGAGCCTGAAGCGTGGAGAGATAAGCTAGAGGAGGGTGGGAGTGGGGATAGAGTAGCATAGAGTACAATAGGTCAGTGGGGAAGGAGATGAAGGTGATAGGTCAGGGAGGAGAGGGTGGAGTGGATAGGTGGAAAAGGAGCTGGGCAGGTCGGACAAGTCAGGGGATCGTGTTGCTGGAGGTTAGAAACTAGGATGAGGTGGGGGAAGGGGAAATGAGGAAACTGTTGAAATCCACATTGATGCCCTGGGGTTGAAGTGTTCCGAGGCGGAAGATGAGGCGTTCTTCTTCCATGCATGGCATGGATGTCTATTTACTACTCACTTCAGCTCCTGAAGTGAAGATATAGGAGTGTGAGGACATGGGGAAGAGTGGGAACAGTGGTGAGAGAAGTGCAGATGGAATGGGTAAGCCCAGTTGGCCCTATCTTACCCCATCATATGAGGTGCATTGAGAACTGAACTTAGAACAGCAGCATGTATTTAAAGAATACAATGTTTGCTGTTGGGAACTGGCCTAGAAAGATGCAGCTAAGAACATGATAGATGGACCAGCACCAAGATGTCATTATACTCTGAGAATGGCAGTTGGTTGGATGTTGAATTGGTCAACCAAGGGAGGACCAGTACTGGCCAACCAACTGTAGAGAATATATGGCAATCAAATAGAGAAATCCAAGGATGAACTGGTTTTGAATGGTTTTTGGGCAGGAAGCAGTGTTGCTTTGGAAGCTGCAGGAGTGGGTTTGTTGGTTATCATCTCTCTGGTTATTCTCCAGTTATAAATTTGCTGAAAATCCTGAGAAAATAACCAGTCTATAAGAAATAAAGAAAAGTACCCAGAGATCTGTGGAAACTATTTGCTCTGATCAATCATTTCAGATTTCAACATGGCCTGGTATTCATTGTTGAAATGGTTATCAAACTGGCTCTTACATTCCCTTTATTTTTAAAATAAATTCCTTAACTAACTGTCTGTCAACTCGTGAGTGGAGGCTGGTGATCAAAAAGATTGGACTTAGATCATAGACATTAATTGTATTGCCTAGTAGTTCATGTGTATTCCACCAAATTTACATTATTAATAATAAATTGTTAACTTTTGTTACAGTATTACCTTAGTGTCCAAGATTGGTATTTTGTAAAGTGTGCTTAGGAACAATTGAGCAATTTTGAGGGTCATCAAATGTTGTAATTTTACTGTATTGCCAAATCTAGTGTTAGCAAAACTGATTTGGTCTGACTTGCTACTCGTGTCGCAACGTATGACAAAAGAAATCCTAGCATCTCGCCGCTGCAACAATTTCCTGGGTTATCACAGCGTCCAGGATGTTTTACACATTGTGAAGACTTCTGACATGTATTGCAGAGGTGGGTAATGACTTCTTCCCACTTGTGTATTATCGTAACCACATGTACAGAAACTGTCATCACTATCTGTAGTGTTATGAAGATGTGTGTGTACTGTACCTTTAAGAGAGTTAAAAGCTGGTAGAGCTACCTGACAGCACCAAGTATTCTCAATAAGGTAACGATGTAACACTTCGTCAAAAACTAAATTAGCTGGTTACCTGGAAACTACAAAATAGATTCAAATTAGGCAAATCAGTTTAAATTATACCCCCAAAATACCAAACTCCAATCCAGTTTGAATTTAGTATATTGACAATCTTAAAAGCCAATGACACAATGCGACACAAACCAGAGAAAATTGAACAGTTGAGAGGAGAACTGCCGAGCCAACGACATCTGCACACTGCCCAGAAAAACAGCTCTCTTAAAAGTACTGTCATTGATCAGTAACCTGTGAAGCAGAATCCCTAAGAAGAAAAGACATAGGGAGATCCAAATAGAACAACCAAAAGCTGCCTGGTTTTGAGATAAGAAGTGTGGTTTTGTAAATCTTAATTGGGAGTTTTATAAGACTAGTATTATAGAAGGGAAGGTAACAGATAGGTTAGGGGAAGGAATTATAAATCGTTGTTAGTCAATTATTCTCTGTTATACTTTAAGAAATAAAGTTGTTAATTTTTACTTTAACTAGTTCTTGGCTTATTGAATTTTCACAGATTACTGCATGGGATAAATCTTTTCTGTGTTGCTGGTTTTGAATTAAGCAGGAGATTTACTCCATGTCATAACAGTAGATTAATGTTGTGGAATTATTGTATTTTTGAGGCCCTGAAATCTGCTTCCTCAATCAAACGTAATAATTTCTGACCTCTTTCCATAGAAACTTTTTTTCCTCTTCTTTCCTGATTCTCACCACTGCTCAATGACTCTCCTCAACAATCTGTCCAACTAATTTATCATAATTGGGTGTCTGCATACTGGAACTTGCAGTAAAAGACCAATATAAATTCGTGAGAAAGAAATTCTTGAAAAAGCACTTTTTTTTTAAGTATCTCAAAAATTTATAACTCCTTACCTTCTTGGTCATACCTTCTTCCCACAATTCATATGCCTATTAAAAATGAACATGACCATAACTTCTTGTTTTTTTTTTAAACATAATGCTTGTAGTGATTGTAACGAGGTCTGCCAGCTGGACATCACTGATGACATATAAAAGATCTGTTCAAATTCTACATATACCTTTTATTAGATTAATTTCAATATGTGACACTCTGCTGAAGTTTTAAAATTAGCTTAAATAAAAGAAGAGATAAAGAACAGATTTCAATGTCTTAATGAACAATAATTAGTTAATTGAAAACTGAAAGTTTGCTTTTAAATTAATAAATTGTTGTGAACATCTGTCAATTGATAGCTAAAAGGGGCTTACTTGGTACAGTAAATTTCCACATACTGCTTTAAATGGTATCGAGTATTTTAGAACAAATTTCTGCAATAATGTGCCAATAGTAATGTTAAAAATGTCTGAAACAGAAAATGGAATAATTTTTGAATTATGAAACTCCAACACTCCCACCCATTCAAAAAAAATTTGTTTTGATATCAAAACAGTCAAGCTTTTTGTTTATAGAATTAATTCTGCACTGAAACTCATGAAATTTATGCTCTTTAAACAAAATGTGGTACAGAAAAATCTTTATTTCTCATCCATGTGCTGCCCCTGAAATCATCTGACAACATTGTGCCAGTTTCCCTATGTATGCTGATGACACCTGCCTCTCTTTCCAAAATCTCTAAATTGTCTGATTGCATGTCTGACAGCCAATACTAGATAAGCAGAAATTTCTTTCAATTCATTATTAGGAAGGCTGAAAAATGACCTAGTGCAGAGACATAAATTGTTGGTGAAACTCAGTACATCTGGCATATGTGTGGGGAGAAAGCAGACTTAACGTTTTGAGTCCAGTGACTCTCATTAGATCACAAAATGACCTGTGTTCTCAACTTGTGTTCACTAGCCACCAAGTTAGTTATATTCTTGGGTTTGTAGGAGATTGTACACAACATTGGCATTGTATTTTACCCAAGATGAGCATCTATCCATACATTTGTTCCAATACTAAGACTGCTTAATGCCACTTTCATACTGTTGAAATGCCCATCAGCCATGATTAAATGGCGGAGTGGACTCGATGGGCCAAATGGCCTTACTTCCACTCCTATGTCTTATGGTCTTATCTTATACTAATTGCTTTGTCTCAGTTCACATGTTGCTCGACCATTCATCCCGTCCTTTGCTACTCTGAGAACTTCAGCAACCCACTTTCCAACCTCCATGAACTTAAGCTCATTCAAAGCTCTGTTACACTTAACCCACATCAAATCTTGTTCACCTCTTGTGGGCACTGATCCACATTTGCTCGCAGTTAATCACCGCCTTAGTTTTAAAATTCATTTCTTGGTTTCAAATAACTGTCGCCTCTTCAGCCCTTCAACCTCAGAGATACCTTCATTCTTCTAATTATGGCCTCCTGTGCATCATGAATTTTAACTGCTCCAAGATTGGCAGCCGTTCCTTCAGCTGTTGAGTTCAAAATACCTTGAATTTTGAAACCTCTATTTCTCTTGACCTCTTTCCCTTTTGTGAGATGCTACTTAAACAAGCTTTTCATCATCTGTCCTAATTTCTCATTCTGTGGTTTGGTATAAAATTTTGATTGATAATACTTCTGTGAAGCACCTCGGAATGCCTTGTTGTTATATAAAAACAACTCCTTTTATTGTTGTATAATCAAATACAAAACAGCACACTTGCAAAGGTGAACTGTAGTGAGATTTTAAAGTGATACACATTTAAAATCTATTTACCGAGAAATAGGCCATAGCATGAAAACAGTTCACTAACCCAATCAATCCATGTTGTTTACCCTAAACAAAACCAAAAACGTCTGATCATATTTACCCCCTTGTTCCCACACTCTTTCAACTTAATCCACATTTCCAAACTAATTTTGAATATTGACAAAAGGCATAATTTTACTTTGCGTCAGGGTCCCTGCACCTCACAGCCTACTATTTTGGAAGTAAGTTCCCTTGTTCATGTGGATTCACTGTTGTCATTTAAAACTTGGCAGAGCATTAATCAATTCAGGCAGAGACTTCTGCCTCCATATAGGAATAAAATTGCAGGCAACTCTCTAGTACTGGCAGTGCCAAAGGCAGTGATGTCCACTGTTGGGACTTCATGCAATTCCCAACAGAGATCTTCACTGCAGCCAGATGGGGTGGTATGTGTGTATGTATCAACTGTGGGTTGGGATAGGCGGGGGGCATTGGATGGACGGGAAGATTTTTATGGGTCAGACTAGCAGGCTTGGGTGAAGAGAGGGTAGATTCTACAGTCAACAGGCTACTGGGGAATGGAAAGCTTTGATGGGGATTAGTGATAAAAACATGGTAAATCCTCCAAAGGATATGGTACCAATAATTAAGATATTCCCCCTCCTATGTTGCCGGTCTGAAACCTGAACAGTAGGAGCTGCTGGACTTCCTACTTGATGGTAGCTGTCATACTTGCACAGAGTCTGCAACATGAAACTAATTACTCCAGATAATAATTTCTCCAACATTGTTAAAAATCACAACATTAGGTTATAGTCCAATGGTTTATTTCGAAGTTTAAGCTTTTGGAGCCCTGCTCCTTGGTCAGGTAGCTAATGCTATGTCGACTAGCTACTGACTAAGGAGCAGAGCTCTGAAAGCTTGTATTTTGAAATAAACCTGTTGGACTATAACCTGGTGCTGTGATTTCTAACTTTGTCCACCCCAATCCAACACCAGCACCTCTACATTTCATGGCTCTCCAACATACAAGCATGCCTACCTATATTGCCTCACTAAATGGTGGGAAGTGTAAAGTGTACTGTGCTTATTCTCAGCTCTACAAGGAGTCCACAAAAGAACTCTGTATTTATGTAAAACTCTAAGCTCAAAAACTGCATGAATTTATGTAAAACTCTGTTATCTCACTTTTTAGATTAGAATCAATCTAAACATCAGGTCATAGACAGAGAACACAGGGGTCTAACACCTTCAACACATTGTCTAGCTATCACCATTGATAACAGCTAACCTGAGAATGCAACTTTATAAAAAAGGTTTTGTGATTTATACATGAAAGAAGTGAAACTATCACTGTATTCTAACAGATGAAAGGCTTAACAATCAATTTTTCAATGTATAATTTCGAGTTACATCACACTGCAAATTTTTGCTATAAATTCTGTGTTGCAATCAAACCCTCCACAATCACCTGATGAAGGAGCGTCGCTCGAAAACTAGTGTGCTTCCAATTAAACCTGTTGGACTAGAACCTGGTGTTGTGATTTTTAACTTTCCACAAAAGAAATGTGAGATAGAATGTTAACATGAAATAAAATGACAAATGTTTGATATAGCCTCCAGTCTTGCATTATATAATAATACTTGCACACAGACACATCTAACACAACTTGTTACAAATTAGCTTTCACTCAAGCTAGTGATTGATGTTTGCAAAATTAGACTATAAAATTGGATGGATGATCTAGTCCCTTATTCCTCAGCATATAAAACATACAGCAGGAACAGGCCCTTCAGCCCATCTTATTTGTGCTGACTATGACGCCATTCTAAACCAATCCGATCTGCCTGCACGTGGTCTCTATCTCTTTATCTCCTGCCTGTTCGTGTGTTTAAATACCTCTTAAACAATATGTATCTGCCCCCACATCTTCCCCCAGCGACCTTCGCTAACAAAAGCCTATCGACTTCAGCTTTTCAATTCTCAACTTATCTGCTATCCGTATGCACCTTTGCGAGGAATAACTTAAAACGTCGTTTGTGTGTGTGTGTTTATCTTTCTCTCCCACGTATCTTATTTTCAGCGACACCCCCGCAGTATGTTAGAAATTAAAGCACGATGTGTTCAATGTGAAGCAGCCGACGTCGGGAGTTGATCTGATGGGGGGCGAGAACAGTGAGCAGAGACACGAAAGGGGGGAGGGGGCAATCGGGCCGAGTGACAGCAGAAACCGTTGGGAAGAGGTAGCCGCGTGCGACGATCCCGGGCGGGGGAGAGAGAGAGACTGGATGACGCAATGACCGAACCGTCCGGCGCGCGGGTGTGGGCGTGGCTCACTGACGTCAGCACGACTGAAGGGGGAAGTGGAGCTGCTCGAGCAGTCGGGTGTCAGATGTCATTCCCCGTGGGGGGGTGGAGGGGGTGTTCCCGATGCTTCAGATCTACCCCCTTTTAGATGGATCTCACTTTCTCCACATCGGGATTACAATAAGGAGCTATATAACGACACTGGCCACCTCCACGAGTCAGTCGTTTTGTTTTAAATGTGAACTCCCGTTGAGATACGGAAGGGGCGGTTTCTTTCAAAATTTTAAATTATTTTTTGCAGCAACTCCTCTCCGCACCCCGACGCCTTCCTCTTCCTTCCACCCGCCTCCCTCAACCGCCTGCGACCCTCCCCTTTTGCAAGAGAGGAGAGCAGCCTCCCTGCACAATGTCAGAAGTCAGGCCGCACTTTTACAAACAGGAGTTGAATAAGACAATCTGGGAAGTGCCGGAGAGATACCAGAACCTCTCTCCCGTCGGATCAGGGGCTTACGGCTCCGTTTGGTACGTGTTCCGTTGCTTTCATTTACTTAATTTTTTTTGCTGGAGCCGCGCACGGGTTTCTGTTTTTGCCCCAAGTTGTGGGAAAGTTGTGTAAGAGCTGCAGCAGCCTTGGCAGCTGTGCACCCCTGCAGGCCTAGCTAGGCCCACACTTTTTCTTCATGATTCACTAAGATGTTTTGGCGTGTGGTTCATTGGGACTCGTGCACGCATTGCATTTTTAAACATTTTCTTTGCGCACAATTCTTGAGCGGATTTGACAAAACTTATTCACTCTAGTCAAAAACAAATTGCTCAATAACTTTTTGCATGATGCCTTGGTTTTCTCCACTGCCCGAGGTCGCCTACCGTGTCCAACAAAAAGGTTTTTAACTTTCTTCACATTTTTAACTTTCCACAAAAGAAATGAGATAGAATGTTAACATGAAATAAAATGACAAATGTTTGATATAGCCTCCAGTCTTGCATTATATAATAATACTTGCACACAGACAGTGTGCAAGAGAGGAGAGCAGCCAGGAGACAACAGTCAGTGAAAGTCTGCTGTGTAGTTCTAATTCCTGTTTTTTTAAATCATCATTGGACTTTAACCCATCAGAGTTTGTCTTGTGGATTAGTTCTAAGCCCTGTGTTATATCTATAGATGCCCTAATCCTTTCAGCATTTTGATAACTTTTGTGTACAGAGGTTGTCTTTTGTTCGTTTTAAGGACTATTGTTGCTCTTTATTGTGTTTATGGTTGCACTTTTCATTTTCACGGGAAAACTTTAATTGACTAAATTGTATTGTGTTAGCAATGCTATTTGTTGAATAGCACTGCTTTGACCCGTTGGGACTTAGTTCCTCATATAGGCACGGCACCGAAATAACGAGCAGTTTGCTGGAAGTTTAGAACTTACTGATTTGCACAATTTGGCCAGCCTGCCTTGTCTTCATGAGTGCTGTATTTGAATCTCTGGGATCCTTTCCAACCAAACATGAGCCATAAATTCACATTTTTCGCTAATTGCTATCTTTTTACTACGAAACTCTGCCATTAACAATGGAGTAGAATTGTGGGTTCAATAGAAACTTAGCTGCAGCATCGACGACTAGATGTTGTTTACAAAGAGGAGAAAGTGAGGACTGCAGATGCTGGAGATCAGAGCTGAAAATGTGTTGCTGGAAAAGCACAGCAGGTCAGGCAGCATCCAAGGAGCAGGAGAATCGACTTTTCGGGCATGAGTCCTGAAGAAGGGCTCATGCCCGAAACGTCGATTTCCCCTGCTCCTTGGATGCTGCCTGACCTGTACTTTTCCAGCAACACATTTTCAGCTCAGTTGTTTACAAAGAGTCGGATAATGTTGCGGAAAGGTTTATAAATGAGTTGGATCCAATTGAAAGATGAGTGGCAAAAGTTTGATTGAGTTTGAGATTGTTGACCTCAAATTCCTTTAGATACTCCATTATTACGTATCACAAACTGATTTCACTGCTTCCAATTAATGCTCATCTGCTTACAGTATTCGTGCAAGTAAAATAAGTTGCAGAATATTCTCCATTGCTCGGCTCAGTGGCTGAAATGCTCCTGCTGTACTAACACTGCTCTGATTTGAGAAGTTTGGGTGTCAATAAAGAGTATTTTAAACTTCACAAATAGATGTGCTGAAGTAGTTCATGGTGCTTTTATTTTGGAAATATTATGAAAATTTAAATGATTTTCTTGAGTAACGCAACATTGCTAAGAAGCTAATTGTAGGCAACTAATGCATTGCTTAACTCCAACCAGAGTGTGACAAATTAGTTCTTGTGCCTGCAAATTGCCGATTTCTGTCTGTGACATTGATTTTGCACAATCTCATTTTGTGTTAGTCATGAATTCATTTTTTTCACACCATTGGCTACCATGATGGGCACTATCTAAAGTAGTTCTAAAGAGGAATAGAGCTGCTAAGGGAACCAATATCCATTTGGGAGGAAATTTCTTGGGGTACCATTATGTGCTTGTAGTGGCATTTGGGTCACTGCTAGATGAGCTGACACATTGGCTCACCTGTATAGTCCAGCAATGTTGTTTCATCATATGCAACCAACCCATGATATGCCCTGAGATGCTGTGTTGCAGGGAAACCGCATATAGTTATTTGCTACTGTCGTTGTATACGCATTATACTATAAATGGACACATTTTCAATACAACAATTCCACAGAAACATTAAATGTTATAAAATCCATGATAGGTTTTAGCAGCCTTGATTTTAGGTGACTAATTAGAGTGCAGACGAGAAAATGAAAAGCAATTCGGGGAATAAGAAATTAGTAAGTTAAGTGCTGCCTTAGTTTTGTACTCAATTTTTACCTGTGCTAAACTGGAAATGATTTTACTGTAATATCAGTACAATTAATTGGAAATAATGAAATACTGAATCAGTGCTTCAACCCTTGGTATGTATTTTTCAAAAGAATCTTACTTTTGAACCTGAGTGCTGAACTGAATTATCTTTTGAGTGAAATATTTCCTGTGCTATTTAATTCATATTTTCCACACAAATGATGGGAACAATGCTGTAACCAGCATTGATAAGTCTTTGAGGAGACTGGTAAATGGCAGTATGTTAAACAGAGCAACTAATTAAGCAGTAACAGTTTCTCTCGTCACATTTCGTTTCCTGTGGATGTAAATGTTGCAATAAATGTTCACAGGTACTTCAGAAAAATTGGAATGAGAAAATACAACACTATTTAAAATTCAAAAACCTGTTGAGAATTATGATCTCTGCATTTAATCATCTTTAATATTTTAAATATAAATCAGTGATTAGTCATTGCCAAGTATGTATGCTAATTCAAATTCTGTCACTGCTGGGCTTGGTAATTCCAAACAAATTCAATGTTGTAAACATTTTGATATTTAAAGTTAAACTTTATTCAAACATTGAAATTGTCATGTCCAAAACCTATTCATGTTCTGAAAATTAAATTGCATAATATTCATCTCAGTGCAGCAATCTACATATTTTTTGTAGTATTTCATAAGTGTTAAGTTATGCCACTATTCCGCATGTTAAGCTGCTAATGCATTTGTTCTACTTTTTACCTTTTTTTGTTTGTAAAATTTCTTCATACAATTCTGAAAATCCCACAGTGGTGTTGCACTTCTGCTATGACATGCAATGAGGGCAGATTGAATAGATTAGTCTTTATTCCCTAGAGTTTAGAAGAATGAGAGAAGATCTAATTTTAAGAATATAAATTCTTGAGGGACAAAAGCTGAAGCAATGTTTCCCTGCCCAGGGAATGTATAACACAAGCAGGGTTTCAAGATAAGTAAGCTATTTAGAATAAATAAGACATTTCTCTAATCAAATATCTTTGGAATTCTTTGCCTCAGATCTGATACTCAATTGTTGTGTGCATTCGAGACACATTGTGCATTTATTTTGGATATGAGAGGAATTTGGATATTAGGGGACACATTCAGGTAGAATGTCAGCTACAATCTTGATCAAAAATGGTGTAGGCTGAAAGGTCCAAATGGCCTAATCCAGCTGCCATGTCTTAAATTTTCTTTGTGGCCTTTAGAATTGTTTGTCACCTTTAATCTTGTGTGTTGCCATCAGCTTGCATTATACAGCATCTTAGTATTGGTGGTATCCAGAACACGTTCAAAAAGAGAATGGACAATAAATCATGATGGCAGAGTTAGGGGAAGTTAACTCTTTATAATCCCATCATGACCTCCCTGCTTTCGTAATCTATGCCTCAGTTGAGAAAGGCAAGTGCCCCGTATGACATTTTCCACTACCCTACCAGAATGCCCTCTGCTTTCAGAGATCTATCAAACGCACCAAGGCTTGTTCCATAGAGCTTCCTAGTGTCATGCTACTCACTGAACACTTTCTTGTCAAAATACTCATCCAAAGTGTATCATCTCACATTTTTTCAAGGTTGAATTCTACCTGCCACTTATCTGCCCATTTGACCATCCCATTTATATCATCTTGTAGCCCAAGGCACTCAGCCTCATTGTTAACTACCCAACCAATCTTTGTTTAATCCGCAAATTTCCTAATCCAATGCCCCCCCCACCCCATAATCCAACCTCCCCATGTGTGTGCACGTGCATACATACAGTCATCTGTCATTTGTAGAAATGACAGATAATAGGGGACCAGCACAGACCCCTGTGGTATGCTAGTGGACATTGGGTTCCTGTCATTAAATCAGCTTTCTGTCCTCGCCTTCTGTCTCCGACAACACGGCCAATTTTGAGTCTACTTTATCAAATTATCCTCTACCTTGAGTGTTTGCATTCTTGGCAAGTCTCCTATGTGGGACTTTACCAAAGATTTTGCTGAAATCTATATAACATACATCAACTCCACTACCTTCATGTATGTGCCTGGTCACTTTCTCAAAAACTTCTATCAAATTTATTAGGCATGACCTCTGTCTGACAAAACCATGCTGACTATTCCTGATCAAGCCTAACCTCTCCAAGCAGGGATAGATGCTGTCCTTCAGAATTTTCTCCAATAGTGTGATGTGAGATTCGCTGCTCTGGCTTTCTCTCAGCCTTTCTTAAATATCAGAATTAAATTAGCTGTTCTCCAGTCCTCTGGCTATAGAGGAGTTAAAAAATTTGGATTAGTGCCCTTGCAGTCTCTTCCCTTGCCTCTCCCACAGCAGGCTAATTCACAATTTATCTGGACCTGGCTATTTGTCTGACTTTAAGCCTATGAAACCTTGTCCTTCCCTGTGTCAGTTTGCTCAATTCATTAAGATAATGGCTGATCTGATAAATCCTTACCTCCACTTTCCTGGGTTTTCTCCATAATCCTTCATTCCCATACTAATGACAGATCTCTGTCAACCTTGAATGACCAACAATCTAGCCTAGACATTCCTCTGAGATAAAGAATTTCACAGATTCACTACTGAGCGAAGCACTTCCTCCTATGTACTCTTAAATATACAACTCCTAATTCTGAGGTTATACCCTCTCCTTCCATAGGAAAGGAAAAGGTTGAGAGTCTGAAGGGAGATTAGAGTTAGGCAGGAATTTAAAAAGGAGGCCCTCGAGAGTAGTAATATCTGGATTACTCCCGGTGCTACGAGCTGAGTGAGGGCAGGAATAGGAGGATAGAGCAGATGAATACATGGCTGAGGAGCTGCTGTATGGGAGAAGCATTCACATTTTTGGATCACTGGAATCTCTTCTGGGGTATAAATGACCTTTTACAAGAAGGACGGATTGCGCCTAAATTGGAAGGGGACAAATATACTGGCAGGGAAATTTGCTAGAACTGCTTGGGAGGATTTAAACTAGTAATGTGGGGGGTGGGACCCGGGGAGATAGTGAGGAAAGAGGTCAATCTGAGACTGATAAGTTGAGAACAGAAGCGAGTCAAACAGTCAGGGCAGGCAGGGACAAGGTAGGACCAATAAATTAAACTGCATTTATTTCAATGCAAGGGGCTCAATAGGGAAGGCAGATGAACTCCGGGCATGGTTAGGAACATGGGACTGGGATATCATAGCAATTACAGAAACGTGGCTCAGAGATGGGCAGGACTGGCAGCTTATTGTTCCAGGATACAAATGCTACAGGAAGGATAGAAAGGGAGGGGGAAGTGGTATTTTTTGATAAGGGATAGCATTACAGCTGTGCTGAGGGGGGATATTCCTGGAAATACATCCAGGGAAGTTATTTGGGTGGAACTGAGAAATAAGAAAGGGATGATCACCTTATTGGAATTGTATTATAGACCTCCTAATAGTCAGAGGGAAATTGAGAAATAAATTTGTAAGGAGATCTCCGCTATCTGTAAGAATAATAGGGTAGTTAGAGTAGGGGATTTTAACTTTCCAAACATCGACTGGGACTGCCATAGTGTTCAGGGTTTAGACGGAGAGGAATTTGTAAAGTATGTACAAAATTTTCTGGTTTAGTATGTGGATGTACCTACTAGAGAACTTGGAAATTTTGACCTACTCCTGGGAAATAGGCAGGGCAGATAACTGTCAGTGAGGGAGCACTTTGGGGCCAGCAACCATAATTCTATTAATTTAAAATAGTGATGGAAAAGGATAGGCCACGTCTCAAAGTCGAAGTTCTAAATTGGAAAAAGGCCAATTTTGACGGTATTAGGCAAGAACTTTCAAAAGTTGATTGGGGGCCGACGTTTGTAGGTAAAGGGACGGCTGGAAAATGGGAAGCCTTCAGAAATGAAATAACTAGAATCCACAGAAGCTATATTCCTGTTAGGGTGAAAGAGAAGGCTGGTAGGTATAGGGAATGCTGGATGACTAAAGAAATTTGAGGGTTTGGTTAAGAAAAAGAAGGAAGCATATGTAAGATATAGACAGGATAGATCGAGTGAATCCTTAGAGTATAAAGGAAGTAGGAGTATACTTAAGGGGGGAAATCATGAGGGCAAAATGGGGACATGAGATAGCTTTGGCAAATAGAATTAAGGAGAATCCAAAAGGATTTTTACAAATGAATTAAGAGCAAAAGGGTAACTAGGGACAAAATAGGGCACTTCAAAGATCAGCAAGGCAGCCTTTGTGTGGAGCCGTAGAAAATGGGGGGGAAGATACTAAATGAGTATTTTGCATCAGTATTTACTGTGGAAAAGGATGTTGGAGATACGGACTGTCGGGAAATAGATGGTGACATCTTGCAAAATGTCCAAATTACAGAGGAGGAAGTGCTGGATGCCTTGAAAAGTATAAAGGTGGATAAATCCACAGGACCTGATCAGATATACCCTAGAACTCTGAGAAGCTAGAGAAGTAATTGCTGGGCCTCTTGCTGAGAGATTTGTATCACCGATAGTCACAGGCGTGGTGCTGGGAGACTAGAGCGTGGCTAACGTGGTGCCATTGTTTAAGAAGGGTGGTAGGGACAAGCCAGGGAACTATAGACCAGTGAGCCTGACATCAGTGGTGGGCAAGTTATTGGAGGGAATCCTGAGGGACAGGATGTACATGTATTTGGAAAGGCAAGGACTGATCCGGATAGTCAACATGGCTTTGTGCGTGGGAAATCATGTCTCACAAACTTGATTGTGTTTTTTGAAGAAGTAACAAAGAAGATTGAGGGCAGAGCAGTAGATGTGATCTATATGGACTTCAGTAAGGCATTCAACAAGGTTTCTCATGGGAGATTGGTTAACAAGGTTAGATCTCATGAAATACAGGGCGAACTAGCCATTTGGATACAGAACTGGCTCAAAGGTAGAAGACAGAGGGTGGTGGTGGAGGGTTGTTTATCAAACTGGAGGCCTGTGACCAGTGGAGTGCCACAAGGATCGATGCTGGGTCCTCTTTTTTTTTTGTCATTTTACATAAATGATTTGGATGTGAGCATAAGAGGTATACTTAGTAAGTTTGCAGATGACACCAAAATTGGAGGTGTAGTGGACAGCAAAGAGGGTTACCTCAGATTACAACAGTATCTTGATCAGATGGGGCAATGGGCAGAGAAGTGGCAGATGGAGTTTAATTCAGATAAATGCGAGGTGCTGCACTTTGGGAAAGCAAATCTTAGCATAATGTATACATTTAATGGTAAGGTCCTAGGGAGTGTTGCTGAACAAAGAGACCTTGGAGTGCAGGTTCATAGCTCCTTGCAAGTAGAGTAGCAGGTAGATAGGATAGTGAGAAGGTGTTTGGTATGCTTTCCTTTATTGGTCAGAGTATTGAGTACAGGGGTTGGGAGGTCATGTTGTGGCTGTACAGGACATTGGTTAGGCCACTGTTGGAATATTGCATGCAGTTCTGGTCTCCTTCCTATTGGAAAGATTTTGTGAAACTTGAAAGGGTTCAGAAAAGATTTACAAGGATGTTGCCAGGGTTGGAGGATCTGAGCTATAGGGAGAGGCTGAACAGGCTGGGGCTGTTTTCCCTGGAGCGTTGGAGGCTAAGGGGTGACCTTATAGAGGTTTACAAAATCATGAGGGGCATGGATAGGGTAAGTAGACCAAGTCTTTTCCCTGCGTTGGGGGAGTCCAGAACTAGTGGGCGTAGGTTTTGGGTGAGAGGGGAAAATTATAAAAGAAATCTAAGGGGCAACGTTTTCACACAGAGGGTGGTACGTGCATGGAATGAGCTGCCAGAGGAAGTGGTGGAGGCTAGTACAATTGCAACATTTAAGAGGCATTTGTATGGGTATATGAATAGGAAAGGTTTGGAGGGATATGGACTGGGTGCTGGCAGGTGGGACTAGATTGGGTTTGGATATCTGGTCGGCATGGACGGGTTGGACTGAAGGGTCTGTTTCCATGCTGTACATCTCGGACTCTATGACTGACCTAGATTCTCCCACAAGGGAAAACTACCTTCTTTACAAACTACCCTGTTGAAGACCCGTAAGAATTTTGTTTCAATAAGTTTGTCACTCATTTTTCTAAACTCCAATAAGTGCAAGTCTAAGCTACATCTCATCGTAAAACTGTCCTTGCATACCTGGTATCAGTGGAGTCAACCTTCTCTGGGCTCCAACGCCAATATAGCTTTCCTTGGACAAGGGGCCTAAAACTGTTAGTGTCTCAGCTGTGGTCTGAGTTTTAGTAAAACTTCCCATATTCCGTTTGAAAGCTAGTGAATCTCCTCTGAACCCCCTCCAGTGCATTTGCACCCTTCTAATAGTATGATGAGTAGAACTGCACACAGTATTCTATCTGTTGTTTACAAAGTTGTAACAAGTCTTCCTTGCTCCTATATTCTTTGGTCTGGCTATTTGAAGGCAAACATCCCACATGCTGCCTTTGTCATCCTGTCTACCTGTCCTGACCTCTTCAGGGATCAACAGACTTGTACACCAAGGTCCCTTTGTTCCTCAGTACCCTCTGCTATTCGTTATGCAAAAAGGGAGGGATATACACAATGCATCACCTTGTAATTATCGAAAATAAATTCCATCTGCTATTGTTCTGCCCAATTTACCAACTGATCAATATCAAACTGTAGCCTGCGAACGTCCTCCTCATGATTAAAATCATCAATTTTCATGTCATCTGTAAGCTTGATTATACTTACTACATTTGCATCTAAGTTGAGGATACACAATAAACAGCAAGGGTCCCTGTAGTACAATGCTGGTCATGGGTTTCTACTTTTTAAAAAAAAACAGCCCTTCACCATTACCCTTTGCCTCCTATCTGTAAGCCAATTTTGGATCCAGTTTGCCAACTTGCCTTGGATTACATGGGATCTTTTTGGACCAGCCTTCCATGAGCGATTTTGTCAAAGGCCTTACTGGAGTCTATGTAAACCACATCAACCGTACGACCATCATCAATATATTTAGTCACCTTTCAAAAAAAATTAATCAGATAGGATCTCTTCCACCTCTGACTACAGAGGTGACAAATCTGACTACAATGTCCTTCTCTTCTGTGAATACGGGTAAGTATTAATTTAAAGCCTCACCCATGTCCGCTGGCTCCTCGCATAGGTTGGCCCTTTGATGTCTTGATCCCACTCTTTCATAAGTAATCCTCTTACTCTAACATACTTGTAAAAGCCTTGGTGTTTTCCTTGATCCCTTCTGCCACAGACATCTCATGGCCCTTTTTTTTTTTGCTAGTATATTTTCCTTTTTAAGTCCACTTTTGTGTATTTCTAGATGCTCTGCTATTAAACCCTTTATAACAGACTCTATTTTCTCAATAACAGAAGGACTTGAGTGATCTGAGATCAGTCTGATAGGGTATGGAGTCTTGAATCTTGGATGAGTTAGTTATGTGAAAAAACAGAAGCCAGTCATGAAGGGATTGGAAAACTCTCAGAAGTGAATTTGAATGGTCATGGGCTATGATTTTCGACTGGAATTGATCGGAAGGTAGAAAAATGACCTTGGATCTTGTAAAAGTTCATTTCTGGATCAGAGGATACCAAGGTATGACTTGGTGGATGGCAAAGGGGATGTAATATGATGGGGATGGAATTTATTGCAGAAAATAAATTTCAAGGTTTTTACTTTCTGAATATTGTGCTTAAATTCATGAGAAATGCTATGAAAGGGGATTTTCCACTTTGTTTCCCTTGTGGTTTCGCTCTTAGTTCTATTGAAGCATCAGACAGGATACGATGCACAAAACTTGCAAGGCTATGGTATCAATCTTGTCTGTTAGCACACTTGCCTCCAAATCAGAAGATTGTGGTTTCAAGCGGTTTTAAATCTAGAGGTGAAATCACATCATTTAACTACAGCTAACCACCATATAGTGGTTAGGGAATTCTACACTGTGGGAAAATGTTTTTTGGCTCACGTGACCCCTTAGGTGAGTGGAAGAAACCTCATAACATTATTTGCAGAGTCAATGCTTCCTAGTTTGGTTAGTATTAATCATTCAACAAATATCACTAAAATAAATTGGTTATTTCATTAATGTTTGTGGGATCTTTTGTGCAAATAGGGTAGTGTTATTGTTACTTGATTATTTGATGCTTCATTGTTTCAAAGCATTTTGCAACTGTTCTGTACAATTGTAATCTTAAATACCATTTAAATATCCAATACTTTCTCATAGTATCTTAATTTGTAGAGTTACCATCATGCAAATCCTTGAAATAGGTTTTTTCCTTACCGTACAAACTATTTTCCCTCAATATAATGGTAAAGCCAATAAATAGTGGGCAAGTCCAGCTGTGTTTGCAGAATAATTATTTTGAAAACAACAGAAAACTTTGGCCATTCATTCGATCACTTCAAAATTCTTCCCTGGTTTATATACTCTTAATCTACTTGTGCATGTGGAGACTTCTGACCTGAATGTGATGCAGCTGTTACTGGTCAACAGAACTAATGAATGCAAACAATTTCTTTTTGGCCTGTTAATTTTTTGATTTTGGTTTTTTGACATTTCATTCTTTTAAAAATTGAATTGTCCTGCGCGCAAAATAAAATATCAGCATCCTCTATTCTGAGCTGTTCAGAAATAACTATTGGCAATTATATACAATATACATATACTATGAATACAACTGAAAATCCATTGTAGATATCAGAATTTTTTAAGTGTTTGGCTTTAGCTGAAAAGAGACATTTTGCTGAAGCACTTTGTCTTCCACTCCACCTCCATGTTATTTGCTTTCTGTGATTAAATATCTAATTTACAATTTCTAATTTCGATTCACAGGGTCATAGTAACAGGTGTTGACCATTCAGCCTGTCAAGCCTGCATGACTCTTTAATAATGGCTGTTTGAATACTTTAATGCCTTTTACTCATCCCACCCCAATAGCCTTATATCATTGATAGATTTGTGACTATCAATCTCAGGCTTTAACATAGTCAACTACTGAGCTTCCAGATCCCACTGGTACAGAATTCTAAAGGTTCACAATCCTTTGAGGAAAAGAACATTTCATCTGCATCTAGTGGCGGCATCCTTTTTATTTTCAAATTGTGTCCCCGGTTCTAGACTCTCAAACATCTTGCCTGAATCTACAACCTATCCCTTTTTACTATTTTTTTAACTTCCAGTGACATCACCTCTCATTAGTCAATACTCCAGAGAATTCAAGGCCAGTTTGTCCAGTGTATCTTTTGGACAAGTCCCCATTCTGGGAACAAGTCTGGTGAATCTTTACTAACTTTTATTGCAAAAGTGTCATTCCTGAGAAAAAGCCTAAAAATGCACATGTCCGGCAGCATTCTAACAAAGCTCCTAGACAGTTGAAGGAAGACTTCAGTAGTCCTGAACTCTAATCTTGCAGTAAAGGCTATCATTTATTTTCCTAACATTCATCTTCCTAATTGTTTGGTGCACCTGCATGTTCGCCTTTAGTGACTGATGAACAAGGGCACCTAGTCCCTTTTGTAGATTTCCAGTTTTCAATTTCCTATCTTTTAAGAAATGCTCTGCACATCTGTTTCTCCTGCCAAAGTGGATAATCTCACCTCACATTTTCCATATATTTCATCTGCTTAAGCGTGTGCAAATCCTTCTGAAGTTGCTTTCCACCTTGCTTACCCCACACACTCTCTTTCTTCCAAATTTGCAGATGGTACAATGCATTTTATTTGGTTCCTACCACAAGTTGTTGACACTTGTGAATAGCTAAGGCCTTAGTTCTGATCCTTGCAGTGATCCACGAGCCACAACCTGCCAATGTGAGAATGACCCATCTATTCCCACGGTTTCTAGTTAGCTAATCCTTAGTGCATGCCAGTATATTATCTTCTATCCCAGGTGTTTGAATTTTTTAACCAGTCTCCTGTAACAGGGTACTGTAACAGAAATCTTCTGAAAGTCTAAGTCGAACGCAGGACTGCATTAGCAGTCCATTATAAACTTTATTAGTAACCTCTTCCAAAAAAAAATCTAATTTGTTGAATGTGACTTCCTATTCACAAATCTATACTGACTATGCCCAGTCATTATTTTCCAAATGTGTTTATGGTAGTTTTCATAGCAGACTCTTGCATGTTCCCTACTACTGATCTGTAGTTAACAGGTCTGTAGTTCTGTGTTCATGCTCACTTTCCTTAAATAGTGTAGTGATATTTGATACTTTACAATCTGCAGCAGTCATTCCAACAACCAAAGAATTTTGGAAGATAATTACCAATTCATTGACTATATATCCAACTCCTTCAATGTCCTGGGATGGAGGATATCCGCTCATGGGGATTTATCTACTTTCAGTGCCATTAATTTAGTCAGCACAGTCTTTTTATTGATGATTTCTTGCAACTCTTCAATTTCCCTAGCTACTTGGATTTCTCTTTCTGGGAGATTTCTTGCATTGACCTCAGTGACAACAGAGTAATCATTCAGTTTCTTCGTAATTACACCATTCTCCATTATAAATTCTCACAATTCTGCCTGTGATGGTCATATAATCTATACAGTGTGCAAAGAAGCCATTTGGCCCATTGAGTCTGCACCAACCCTTTGAAGATCAAACCATCCCAACTCTATAAGCTGAATGCATACAAATCGACTTGCGAGTGGACTCTTTGCGATCCAGGGCCTGCCTGTACTTCAGAACCTATTGAACTGTAATATCTTGCCTCAAATCACAAAACAAAGACTATTGCATAAAGTAGGAACTTATGGTGCAAGAGGTAACATAGCTTTATGGATAAAAGATTGACTGATCGGCAATAGTATGCATACATTTGTTTTTGGTTCTAATTGGCAGGATGAGAGCAATTGGGTCCTGCAGGGACCTGTGCTGGGCCCTCAACTTTGTACAGTTTATATCAGTGA
This sequence comes from Chiloscyllium plagiosum, assembly GCF_037043375.1. Taxonomy (NCBI): domain Eukaryota; kingdom Metazoa; phylum Chordata; class Chondrichthyes; order Orectolobiformes; family Hemiscylliidae; genus Chiloscyllium; species Chiloscyllium plagiosum. The sequence continues at coordinate 30,788,027 of NW_028270164.1, read as the reverse complement.
CATGATGGGATTAAATGTATGGTGGCTAAATGGTGACACAGATAGTGTAATGCGTGTTGCAAAGATGATGTAACAAGGACATCGATTATAGATGGAGTTTTGTCTGCTCATTTAACCTAGTAAATGGAGTATGAGGGGGAGAAATATGAAGTAGTTGAGGACAGATGAAGGGAAAATAGTTTGACAGCTCTGCGAGTTTTGAACTTTCTGCTTCATTGTAGTAGAAATAAGGCTGTTGAATATATTTCAAGGCGACATTATTCTTGTTCGGCAAGCGAGTTAATAGGTGTTGGGGATAGATCAGTGTGTGGAATTTGGAATGCAACATGTAGTTATGATTTAATTGAATGGCAGAGGAGGCTTGCTTCTCATTTGTATGTTTGTAACTTGAATTATACAATTTCTTTAACAAAGGAAGAGGCTAGATGAGTTTTATATTAATGTAGTTCTTGTCCATGAGGCAGACGTGTTTGACAATTGTAATACAATTATAGTCTATCCAATGTTGACTTCTAACATTGCAAACTCTGGCTAGTTTTTGAGTAATTACGACACCATAGAAGCATCTTAATTTTAAATATGTTTGAGATTTTGAATCCGTCCATTTTATTTAAACATCACAAATTACATTGTCTCAGCCTCATTTTTTGAAATGTAATTCATCTATATTCGATGTCCTTGTTACATCATCTTTGCAACGCATATTACTATGTGTCACCATTTAGCCACCATACATTTTTATTTGTTAATATCTTTTTATCTAAAGAGATGCATTTATTAATGAATAAGCAGACTGTTTGTGCAAATAGTTACAACAAAATATGAGAGAGAACTTGGTTGTTAAAAAGAAATCTCTAAAATCTAGAGCTTTTGCTTTCTCGGCAGCCTTTCAAGATCTACATTACTTTTCTGTCCTGTTATGATGATTCAGATCTAACCTCTTCGAATAGTTGCCTAATTTTGTTGCTTACATTTGAACTAGTTCAGAAAAAAATTACTTTTCAGTGTTTGTTTTTTTAGTGGAGCAGAAAAAGAGGAAATAAAGATTTGATGATTTGCTTCACAAGCAATATTTTTGGCTTATTATGGTAATTGCTCATTGTCCTTGGAAATGTGTGTGTGCGTGTTACTGCTTTACTTCAAAAGTATACTTGATTTTAAAAAAAACTGTCACTAGGGTTTTTCGATTCTGTACATATGGAGAACTAACAAATCCAAAGGCATTTCTTTTTTGCACAAGGTTATATTTACATACTTATGAGGCGTCGGGAGGGTCTGATAACTGAATAGACACCAATTAATTCCAGAAAGACCTTAGTGGTCTTTCCCAACTGCACCTTGACAACAGTTGCCCAAATTTTTGTGCAGATGGGTGCACTATAGTCCTGGACCTTGGAATGTGCCAGCCTGTAACACTCAGTAGAGATCAACTTCTTGCTCTCAAAAACAAGCCAGTTTCAGGCAGACCTAAAGAGTGTCTTTCAATGAGTTGATGGTCTTCCAGGCGCAGTTGATGTTTGTCGTGGGGGGTGGGTCTGTCTGTCAGTCAGTTGATCCCAGGGAACAGATTGTAGAGCACAGAGTTCTGCGTCATGGATGTGCTTGGAACGAACCTCAACAAAAACCACTCTCTCCAGACTTCCTTTGCCAAGGTACATTCCAGAAGAAGATGTGTGACAGTCTGTACATCCTGACAGTCACTTTGAGGGCAGTGTGGGTGGCACAATCTGGGCACACAGGATCTCACAAGTAATGCCCTTCTTACCACCAGCCAAGCAATGTCTTGGTGCTTGTTGGAAAGTTCTGGTGATGCATTCTGCCAAATGACTTTGACAGTCTCTCCGGGAACAACCCAACAGGATTCATCCTCTCCCTTTTCTGGTAGGATATTGAGAGCAATACATGCTGACCACGTCTTGATGGACTTGTAATCGCATATGGTGTTCTCTGCAAATTTCTCCATGAAGGACAGATTATACAGAATGGACCAATTGCTGGGAACATTCCATGAATTCGATGCCAGTCCCATCCTTCGCAATGCCGGGGACAGAGAGAACCTCAGTACGTACACTAGATATTTGTGTACTCTGGGTTTAGGCAAAGCATGATGCAGCTGCACATTAAGATTGTCATCAGGATGACAGCATTGCATACGTGTTTATTGCTGAAAAGAGATACTGTTGAAGCTTAGTTATATGATTCTTATTGAGAAATGTAAGAATATCAAATTTCTAAAGGAAGAACAATTTATGTTGCATGGGAAAGCAGTGTTGATTAGCAAGTGGACTCTGGTCATGGCAGTACTGTGGAGAATGCACAAGGGATTAGTTATCTCCCACACTTTTTTAAGTGAAAGAGGAGCAAAGGATAGAATCCTGTGAATGAATATATGTATAGGTTAAGTATGTAGGTGACAGGCACTGAAGGTGAGCCTAACTGATCATAACTCAGTGTAATTCTTAGTGCAGGTACTTGTTGACCTGATGCAAGATGTACAATATACCTATCATCATTTTTGAAAGATGGATTTTAAAATAGAAGCAGAAGAATTTTGGGCATGTGCTTGGGAGAACTTCTAAAACCCTAAGAACCCTGGTTAAGATGTTTATGGCAGGCAAAGTAAACACAGCAAAGCCACTAGTTTTGTTTTGACCTCCAGAATCAACTTGTTCAATTCAGAACAGATGAGTATGGTTATCCAGTCACCTCAGCAGAATTGTTTTTTTGTCTGAGAAACCCAAAGCCCAAAGAGTTGGTATAGTAGTCTTCACGTTGAGAACTGAGTGAATTTAGGTCCTCAGAATTATGAAAGGTTCATGCCTGCAGATTTGGAGGGAATTGTAAAATTGTTTGTGTATTCCATAAGGGGGGAAAACTGGAAGAAGATTGAGTAGAAATGTAGAATTGAGATAGGACATTATTTTTGTGGATGAATCTCTATAACAGTTAATGTTGGAGAAACAGGGTTGAAACTTTTTGTTGTTTGTGTTAAAATCTTTCTAAACTGTATTCTATACCACTGTTCTACACTTTTGTGTAATGTGAATAATGCATTAAGAACATCTGCATCCACATGGAACATAGGATGTTGAGAGGTGACTTTTTTTTGAGGTTTATAAAATCATGAGGGGTATAGATAGAATTAACGGTAGGTGTCTTTTCTGTAGGATGTGGACTTTCAAGATTAGGGGGCATATTTTCAAGGTGAGAGGAAAGAGGTTTAAAAAAAGACAAGGGGACAAATTATTTAGACAGAGGGTGGTTTGCGTGTGGAATGACCTTCCTGAGGAAGTGGTGGATGCGGACACAGTTATGATGTTTAAAAAACATTTGGATAAGTACACGAATGAGAGCTTTGGAGGGATGTGAGCCAGGAGCAGTCATGTTGTACTAATTTAGTTTGGGATTATGCTTGGTATGGACTAGTTAGACTGAAGGATCTGTTTCCATGCTGGTATGGATTTATGGCTCTGTATATGTTTCAGTCACAAACCACTTCAGTGTCGAACTTTTTTGGAAAAAAAAATTAACCTGATCTGAGATTGTGTTTTTATTCTGGATTTGATTTATCCTGGTGTCTTATTGATTAGGATTATAAGTGATAACTCAGGATTGTACTGTCCATTTACAGAATTGCACCAAATGTTGGACACTGAGCTGTTTTGTGAACATAAAAACGAAAGAACAGTGGGTATTGTAAATTAGTAACAAAACCAGAAGTTGTTGGAAAGGCTCCGCAGGTTTGGCAGCATCTGTGAAGGGAAACCAAAGCTAACATTTTGGGTCTGGTGACCTTCAATTGATACTGGCGAGGAAAATGTTGGTTTATATGCAGAAGATAAGGTGGGGGTCGCGGGTAAGGAGTAAATAATAAGGATAGAGCCCAAAGATTGAGAAGAACAGTTAGACAAAGGAGTGGGTAACAATCTGGCTTGGAGGGTGAATAGTGGAAACTTAGTGGCTAACAATAGGTAGCATGTAATGGCAGACTGTGATAATAAGGCCTGATGTGTGGCATAGGGAATGAAGACATGGACCTAAAATGATCAAACTAAATATTGAGTCCAGAGGGCTGCAGGGTCCTGAAAAAGACAACGAGTTTTTCTTCTAGCTTGTGCTGAGCTTCTCTAGAACACTCTGCAAGGCCAAGAGAGAATGGTGTGTTAAAGTGGCAGACAAATGGAAACTGTATATTCAGCCTGCAGAAAAGATAGATGTTCTGCAAAACAATCGCCCAGTCTACACTTGTGGTCTCCTCTAAATGAGGAGAAAAGATTGTGAGCAGCAAATGTAGTAGAGTAGATTGTGAGAAGTGCAAATAAAGTGCTGCTTCACCTGGAAAGTATGTTTGGGCTCTTTGGGTACTGAGGAGGGAGGAGATAAATGTGCAATGCTTGCCCCTTCAGTGGTTGCAGAGGAAAGTGCCGTGTGGCTCTGGAAGATGTTGGGAGTGAAGGAACATGGACCAAGAGTCCTGGAGGGAATGCTCCCTGCGGAAGGCAGACAAGAGGGGAGGGCAATATGTGTGCTGATGGCATCTTGCTGGGGGTGGTGGAAATGGTGGCTGATCTTCTGATGTATATGCTGGTGAGATAAGGGTATGGGGAACCCTGTCACTGGGAGAAGAGAGGGGGATTGAGGGCAGGTGTGGTTGATGGGTCGGACCTGATTGGGGGTCCTGTCAACAGTAGTGCTAGGGAATCCAGAGTTCAGGAAGAAGGTGGACGTTTCGGAGGCTCCCTTGCTGAATTGTGCCTTATCAGAACATATGAAGCGGAGACTAAGTGTGAGAATGGAATGCTGTCTTTACAGGAAGCAGGGTACAAGGATGTATAGTCCAGATGACTGTGGGAGCCCGTGGGTTTATAGTGGATGTTAGTGGTCAGACTGTCCCCAGAAATGGAAACTGATGTCCAGGAAGGAAGGAAACCGTGGTAGACCAGGTGAAAGTGAGGGCAGGGTGAAAACAAGAAGCGAAACCAATAAACTTTTCGAATTCTGGATGGAAGAGGGAAGCAACACCAATGACATCATCGATTATACAGGAAAGAGTTGTGAGTGGGGCCCAGAATAGGATTGAAACCAGGAATGTTCCACTTAGCCCCCAAAAGAGAGGTGTAACGGGCCCGTGTGGGTATCATGGCCACCCCTTGACTTGAAGAAAATAAGAGTTAAGAGAAGTGGTTGAGGATGAGCAAAGGAATGTATGATGAGAGGGGATAGTTCAGGCCTTTGCTTCCAGGGAGAAGTGGAGAGCCCTGAGACCACCCTGGTTGGGGGATGGACTTGTAAAGGGATTGCACGTCCGTGGTAAAGAGGAGATGGCTGGAGCCTGCAAACTGGCAATTCTGAAACTGGCATTGTGTCAGGAATCACGGATGTATGTGGGCAGGGACTGGACTGGGGAGAAATGACAGAGTCTAGGTAGGAAGAGATGAGTTCTCTGGGGCAGGAGCAAGCTGAGATGGGTAGTCCTGTTTGTGGATTTTCAGAAGGAGATAGATGCAAGTTTTGCAGGGCTGAGGGACTATCAGCTTGAAGGCAGTGGGGGAGGAGATCACCATACGAGATGAGGTAAGTGTCCATAGTTGATACAATGGCCTGATGTGCTATGGTAGGGTCATGGTCCAGGGGAAGATGATAGGAGGTATCGGAGACCTGTTGCTCAGCCTCTGCAATACACCGGACAAGAAAACAGTGCCACCCTTATCGGCAGTGTTAATAACAAGTCTGGGTTGGATGTCAGTGCATGGAGTGCAGTCAGTTTGGAGGGAGATTGGCTGCCTCAATTTCTCTGCTCCCCTTACCCAATCCAACCTGTCTCCCTCCAAACTGACTGCACGCAGTATGCTTGGATCCCAACCCTGACTTATTAACCCTGCCAGTAAGGGTGTTGCTGTTGTAGTCTGGTGTACTAACCTCTACATTGCAGAGGCTACAGCAGCTCTCAGATACCACCTCGTATCTTCCCCTGAGTCTTTTTATTTTTGATCTGAAGAGGTTGATAATATCTTGTGTCAAAATCTCATTTGAAGATTGCTCTGTCTGTATTACACTGAAGTTTCAGTCTATCTTTTGCATTCATATCCTGGAGTAGGATTTCAGTACAGTTGAAAAATGTGTTGCTGGAAAAGCGCAACAGGTCAGGCAGCATCCAAGGAGTAGGAGAATCGGCGTTTCGGGCATAAGCCCTTCTTCAGGAATGAGGAGGGTGTGCCAAGCGGCGAAGATAAAAGGTAGGGAGGAGGGACTTGGGGGAGGGGCGTTGGGAATGCGATAGGTGGAAGGAGGTTAAGGTGAGGGTGATAGACCGGTGGGGGTGGAGAGTTCAGGAAGAAGATTGCAGGTCAAGAAAGCAGTGCTGAGTCCGAGGGTTGGGACTGAGATAAGGTGGGGGGAGGGGAAATGAGGAAGCTGGGAGAAATCTGCATTCTTCATCCCTTGTGGTTGGAGGGTTCCTAGGCGGAAGATGAGACGCTCTTACTCCAGGCGTCATGTTGCCATGGTCTGGCGATGGAGGAGGCCAAGGACTTGCATGTCCTTGGCAAAGTGGGAGGGGGAGTTAGTGTTCAGCCACAGGGCGGTTGGGTTGGTTGGTGTGGGTGACCCAGAGGTGTTCTCTGAAACGTTCTGCAAGTAAGCGGCCTGTCTCCCCAATATAGAGGAGGCCACATTGGGTGCATCGGATGCAGTAAATGATGTGTGTGGAGGTGCAGGTGAATTTGTGACAGATATGGAAGGATCCCTTGGGGCCTTGGAAGAAAGTGAGGGGGGAGGTGTGGGCGCAAGTCTTGCATCTCTTCCGGTTGCAGGGGAAGGTGCCAGGAATGGAGGTTGGGTTGGTGCAGGTTGTGGACCTGATGAGGGAGTCGCGGAGGGAGTGGTCTTTCTGGAATGCTGATAGGGAGGGAAATATATCTTTGGTGGTGGGGTCTGTTTGGAGGTGGCTGAAATGACTAAGGATGATAAGAAGTATCTGGAGGTTGCTGGGGTGGTAGGTGAGGACCAGTGGGGTCTGTCCTGGTGGCGATTGGAGGGGTGGGTTTCAAGGGCAGAGGAGCGGGAAGTGGAGGAGATGCAATGGAGAGCATCGTCAACCACACGTCTGAGGGGAAATTGCGGTCTTTGAAGAAGGAGGCCATCTGGGTTGTTCAGTATTGGAATTGGTCCTCCTGGGAGCAGATGCGGCGGAGGCGAAGGAATTGGGAATATGGCGTTTTTACAAGGGGCAGGGTGGGAGGAAGTGTAATCTAGGTAGCTGTGGGAGTCGGTCGGTTTATAGTGAATGTCTGTGTTTAGTTGGTCGCCCGAGATAGAAATAGGTCTAGGAAGGGGAGAGAGGAGTCTGAGACGGTCCAGGTAAATTTGAGATCAGGGTGGAAGGTGTTAGTAAAGTGGATGAACTGTTCAACCTCCCACGAGGTAGTGCCGATACAGTCATCGATGTAGCGGGGGGGAAAAGGTGGGGGATGGTGCCAGTGTTCAGTACAGTTGTTGTAAATGGGAATCAACAGTATCATTCCTTAACACCTCTTAGTTGAAGAGATGCACCGTTTTTCAATGTTGCCAAGACATTTTCTATCGGCATAAGTCTGGATTGTATGTGCATATTTGACTGTGTTGTAGAATTGACTGTGGAATTTCACTGGATGTGGGCATTCCTAGCTAAGCTTGTATTTATTACCCTATTCCTAACTAATGACAAGATGTAAGCTCTTTTGAACTGCTGCAGTTCATGGTGGGAGTAAATACACCAAAAGTGCTGCCAGGGAGGGAGTTTTGGGGTATGTGGTAGTGCCCTCACCTCTGAGCCAAGAGGCTCAGGTCCCACCTGTTCCCGGGATGTGTTGTGACTGCTTTGGACAAGTTTCTCTCTTTTTATTTAAAACACATCAATAATGGCTATATAGTTCCGAGTTAAGGTGGTGTGTGGCTTGGAGGTGGTGGTCTTTGCATGCATTGTTGCCCTACAATCAGAGTCTGACAGCACAGAGACAGGCCCTTCGGCTCCAACTGGTCTAAGTTGACCAAAATGTCCATCCACGCTAACCCCATTTGCCTGCACTTAGTCAATATCCTTCTAATCCTTTCCTGTCCATGTATTTGTCCAATGCCTTTTAAATGTTAATGTACCCGCATCAACCACTCCCGCTGGCAGCTCATTCCATATGTGTATCTCCCTCTGTGTTACCACAGTTGCTCCTCAAGTTCCCTTTTTTATTCTCTTCCTTGTAACGTTCAACTGATGGCCCACTAGCCCTCTATTCCCCAACCCGGAGAAAAAGACTGACTGCATTCACCCTATCCATGCCTCTCTTGACCATGTACACCTCTCTAAGGTTTCCCTTCAGTCTCCTAAGCTCTGAAGACAAAGTCCTAGCTTGTCCAACCTCTTCCTTTTGAGACCATTGAGTCCAGGCAACATCCTGTATATTTCTTCTGCACTCTTTCCAGTTTAATAACATCCTTCCTATAATGTGATCAAAAATGAACACAATATCAAGTGCGGCCTCACCAATGGCCTGTATAACTGCAACGTAACTTCCCAATTTCTATATTCACTGCCCTGACTGAAGGCCAGTGTGCCAAAGGTAACCTTCATGGGCCTATCTACTTGTTACTCCACTTTAGAGAACAGTGCATCTAAATTCCAAGATCCTCTGTTCCACTACACTACTTAAAGCTCTACCATTCACTATGAAACTCGTACCTTGATTTGACTTTCCGAAAAGTAAGACCTCACACTTATCTATGTTAAATTTCAGTTGCCATTTCTTGGCCCACTTTCCCAGCTAGTGAAGATCCTGCTGCAATTTCTGATAACCTTTTTCACTGTCCACGATGCCGTCTGTTTTAGTGTCATCAGCAAACTTTCCAATCATACCTTGTACATTTTTATCTAAATAATTGCTATAGATAACAAACAGCAATGGCCTAGCACTGACCCCTGAGACACTCCACTAGTTACAGGCTTCCAGTCTGACGAGCATCTTTCCATTGTTAACCCTCTGCTTCATGCCATCGAGCCAGTTTTGTGTCCAATTTGCCAGCTCGCTCTAGATTCCAATTGATCTAACCTTCCAGAACAACATGCCATATGAAACCTTATCAAAGGCCTTGGTGATATCCATATAGACTCTACTCCCCTACTTCATCAACCTTCCTGGTCACTTTTCATTAAAGAACTCTAATAAATTTGAGAGACATGGTCTCTCACTCAAAGCCATGCTGACTACTTCTAATCCAATCCTGACTTTCTAAATGCATGTGTACCATATCCCTAAGAATCTTCTCAAGTAATTTACCCACCACCGCTGTTAAGCTTACTGATCTAGTTCCTAGACATTTCTTTGCAGCTCTTGAATAAGGGCACAACATTCACTACCCTTCAGTCTCTGGGACCTTCCCTGGGGGTAACGATGATGCAAAAATATCAGCCAGGGCTCCTGTACTTTCTCTAGCCTCTTGCAGTGTTCTTAGATATATCTGGTCAGAACCAAGGGATTTATCCACCTTCATACATTCTAATATATCTAACAACATCTCTACTGTGATATGGACTGCCCCAAGATATAGAGTCAGAGATGTACAGCATGGAAACAGACCCTTCGGTCCAACCCGTCCATGCCAACAGATATCCCAACCCAATCTAGTCCCACCTGTCAACACTCATTCCATATCCCTCCTATTCGTATACCCATCCAGGTGCCTTTTAAATGTTGCAATTGTAGCAGCCTCCACCACTTCCTCTGGCAGCTCATTCCATACATGTACCACCCTCTGTGTGAAAAAGTTGCCCCTTAGGTTTCTTTTATATATTTCCCCTCTGACCCTAAACCTATGCCCTCTAGTTCTGGACCCACCCACCCCCCACACCCCAGGGAAAAGGCTTTGTCTATTTATCCTATCCATGCTGCTCATAATTTTGTAAACCTCTATTAGGTCACCCCTCAGCCTAACGTCCCCAAGTTTTTGTGTCTTTCTCCATGGTAAACACACAGAAATATTCACTGAGAACCTCTCCCATCTCTTGTGGTTCTACACATACATGTCCACTTTGGTCCTTGAGGGACTCTCATCTCTTTGGTTTTTTTTCCTTTTAATATACTTAAAGAACCTCTTTGGATTCACCCTAATCTTATCAGCCAAGGCTTATTGAGCCCCCTTTTTGCCCTCTTGATTTCCTCCTTCAGTAAACTCCTGTATTCAGTTTAAAATCTTACATCACCAGGTTATCGTCCAGATCTATTTGGAAGTACGAGCTTTCAGAGTGCTGCTCCTTCGTCAGGCTGCCTATACTTCCAAATAAACCTGTTTGGAGGTGTTATGATTTCTAACTTCGCCCATCCTAGTCCCAAACCGGAACCTTCATCATATCTCCATGCATTCCCTTGATCCCAGCTCCCTGTGACCGAGCCACACCTTTTTTTTTCCTGGTCAAAGCCTCAATATCTCTTGTCATCATGGGTTCCCAATTCCTGCCAACCTTGTCCTTCACCCTCACAAGAGCATAGCCTTTGAACTCAAGCTATCTCATGTTTGAGGGTGTCCTGCTTGCTAGAAGTCCTTTTGACTGCAAACAAACTACTCCAATCAACCCCTGCAATCTCCTACCTAATACCATCAAAATTTGCCTTGGCCCAAATTAGATCTTGAACCTCTGACTAGTTTTGTCCCTCTCCATAACTATATTTTAAAATTAATAGAACTATGGTCACGAGTCCCAAAGTGCTCCCCCACTGTCACACTGTTACCTGTCTTGCCCTATTTCCCAAGAGTAGGTAGAGTTTTGTCCCTTCCTGAGTAGGACCCTCTTGAGGAAAATTTCCTGAACGCACTTAACAAATTCCACCCTATCTAAGGCCTTAACACTAGCAGTCCCAGTCTATGTTAGGAAAATTAAAATCCCCTACTATGACAACTCTATTGCTTCTAAAAGTCTCCCCAATTTACCCACATATTTGTTTCTCTAATTCCCGTTGACTATTTGGGGGCCTATAGTACAACCCCAGTAATGTCACCATATCCTCCTTAGCTCCACCCACAAAGCCTCACTGATGATCCTTCAGTTATTTCATCTGACTACTGCTGTGATACCTGCCTTAATCAAAAAGACAACTACCCCTCTCTCTTACTCTCACCACCTCTGTCCCACTTAAAGCACCTGTTCCCTGGCACATTAAGCTGCCAGTCCTATCCTCCCTGAGCCATGTTTCTGTAATGGCTATAATATCCCAGTGGTAATAGTGAATTTATCATGCTTTTTATGTACAGATTATACCAGGGCAATTTTTCGCATTGCTGTGTAGATGCACTATTGTTGCTGTACTGGAAAAGCTAGGTTAGGGGCACAGTTATATCTGGAGCACATGTTCTCAGTGTTTATTGTAGGCATTTGATGGATCACATTGCCTTTGCACTATCTGAGGTCTTCAGCCATTTCTTAACCTTGAGTGCAATGAATTGAATTGGCTGAAGATTGAAGTCTCTGATATTGAGACCTCGGGAGGTGACCAGGATGGATCAACTACTTGACACTTCTGGCTGAAGGTGGATGCAAATGATTCCGCCTTGTCCTTTGCACTGATAATGCTGAGCTCTGAATATCCCCTCTTTAGAGATGTGATAATGTGAAACTGCCTCCCTTTTTAGTTTTTCTGTTTATTTCCCAACTCCTTTCCCTGTAGTAGAGCAAAAACCAATTCTGACAGGACAAGACAGTGGAAAGGTAATTTCAAAGAAGCATACACTTCCTTCCTCACTCACTCAATTCCCCATTAACTAATCTACAGGGACTTGCATTTCACGTTCGGTTGCGCTCATTTGTAGATGTTATGACGCATCTCTGGAGCAGGTGGGACTTTAACCCAGGCCTCCTGGGTAGCTAGGTACACTGCTACTGCACAACAGCCCAGAAGCAGACTTTATAGTTTATGTAATCAATAATTTTAAACATTGATTTCACGATTAGATGAGTTTATAGTTAGGGATATTGCATGACAAATGGCGAGTGACTGAATGCAAACAGATCTGTTAAGTGGAATGTTACATTTCAGTTTTCTATTAGTAATCACGTTTACTAAAATATTGGGAAGGCCATAACTATTGAAATTTACTTGTTTTCAAATACTTGAAACAGTATAATCAGTATACTTGTAGGATTGTTTCTCTGTGTGTCTCTAAACACGGTGGACTGCAGTGGGGGGGGGGGAGAAAAAATGTTTTAAAAACAGATTTACCAAGATGACTGCATAATTTCACAGCAAAGAATTTGATACCAACTGTGAACTGCTTTTGTGGCTTTGGGTTCCTACAATATACAGCTGATGAGAAGCTGAGGAATTAGTTACAAGTGGAACTGGTTCTCACCTAACTGAACAAGTTGGAACTGGAAGCGAGTGTCTTTCTCTCCCTAACAAGAATGTATAGTTGCTCTCTCCAGCAGAAACTGCATGCTTTCTGCAGTAAAAATAACTCTGTTTATACTTGAGGAAAACCAGTTGCCTTTATTGCATTAGTTGCTGAGAGTTGTGACTGTTGAATTGAAAAATCAGTTGTTCTATACGACTTGCAAACCAGTGGAATCTTCCAAACAAAGACACCTGAAAACCATGGGTGTGACTACCTGAAGAAGTGTTATCTTAACATCTGAGTCAGGAAGCAAAGACCACTGAAATCATTTTCCAAATTTTTCTACTTTTGCAAATGTTTTCTATGTGAGAGAGAAAGGGGGAGTGCAGTTTATTAGGGGTTTTGAAAATGATTGATTATATGCCAAGTGCTCTTATATATATTTTGATGATAGCTGAACATAAATGAGTTTTTCTTGTCTTTTTGCAGCTCTGCTTTTGATACGCAATCAAGTTATCGCGTGGCAGTAAAAAAACTTTCCAGACCATTTCAATCTATCATCCATGCAAAACGAACATACAGAGAGCTACGGTTGTTGAAGCATATGAAACATGAAAATGTAAGTACTCCCGTTGAAGTGAATATCAGTAATGTCACTTATTCTGGCATCCTAAAAGAACTATTAGAATAATGAAGCCAGTTTTTCTCTTGCAAATGTTGGACATTGTTACATTTATCCATGTGATATGGAATTTCATTTCCAAAATAGTGTAAATACTTTGCCACTGAAACATGTTATAAATGGTATGGTATACAGTACTGCATTATGCTGTATTAAATTTTGCAGACCTTTTGAATTAGATTGTTTTTATCTGATTAGTTTAATATTCCCACAGCTTTACTTAAGTTGGTAAGTGTGTGAATTTGCTCCAAACTTAATGTGATTTAGATTGTTCAGAATAATTTAACAAAAGCTATTTGTAACATTACTGTCAAAGAGCTAGCATCTACGTAATTCACATAATCCACATAATTTGTGCATTACTTTTTTTTATCCTTGCAAATGTTTTCTCTCCAAGTAATTTTGTGTGTGTACTTAAGATGGTAGAAACTTGTTGCTTGAAAGAAAATCAGTTTGTTCTTCACTTTTTCTCAGCTATCTTGAATCTGTTCCTTTGATTACTGATCCTCCTGCCTGCTTTTTCACCTAGTCTAGCAAAAGCTTCTTTAGGTTATTGCATCAGGTGAGAGTATGAAGAGATCCCAGGATTGCCGTCACATATTTCCTATTCTGGAAGCTCTTCTGTATTTAGTATGCAACATGTTCCATACTCTATAATGCCCCATTGTCCTGACAATTTTGTTTTTTCCCCATCCCAAAACAGCACTTGTTGCCCCCCTCACAATGCAAGTTAATTCAGTCGTTCCTAAATCCAATTCCCACTTTTGTCAAATCCTCCCTTACCACAGTCACATCTTCAACATAACTCGCTTATCTCCAATGTTGGCACATGCTTCCACTGCTGCACGTTTTGGAGAGCTGTCTGCACAATTTTTCTGTTTGCCCGAGAGCATCTCTCCCTGCAGCTACTAAAATATTAACTGTGTTTCAAATTCTTTCATTACATTAATCGCATGCCCTCTGTTTTGAATTGCACTCCTCTTGGAGTGCATATAGACATATGTCCTCCCTTGGCTCAATCTGAAAACAAATTGCCTAAACGATTTTTTAAAAATTGTACAAATATTCAGTAAACTGAATCCTCATTTCCTATATTTGGAAACATTTTAAATCATTCACAAAGTATTCATGCAGACTTTTGTTTTCAAAAACAACTTCTTTTGAAATGAGTAGGATATTAGCCATTCTGGACCCATTTCACAGTTCATTATACTTGCTTGTACTTTGTACTTGGGAATTTTTAATCCACTGCCTCAGGATGAAGGTTTAGCTAACAGTGATTTGCTTGGGCAGTTTGTCAAATATGATGACTTTCTATATGGAACACTTACTTCCATATATGCAGAATTTGCCTGTGTTTATTCAATTAAATAGACTTAAGTAGCATTCCAGCATTTCCTCATTGTTAAACCCCCACCCAGAAATATGCAATTTATAAGTGGTTTTAAAATTGATGATACTCCATTAACTCATTGTTTAAGTTTTACTTTTCTTGGACAACGTGATCTTTTTAAAGTGGGGAAGCAAACTTGCACAAAATTTTATTCACAAACCTGCACGCTCAAGAATTTGAAGGAAGATCTGGAGTGATGTTTATAAGATTGGTCCCTCATTACTGTTTAACTGCATTTGCTACATGTCATGTTTGAGGAAAAGTTGACTTATGTACATTTTATCTTTGGTAAAATCTTTCAAACTATAAACAGATTGGTGTCACTAGTGCCTGAATAACTAGTAGGAAAAATATGATGGATCCCATCGGAAATTGCAGAAGAGTTTAAAACATGTTGAGCTTCTGCATCTGAGAGAAAAGTTCTGCATCTTGAGTTTTATGCCTTGACTTAGGTTTTTGTTCTTTTAGGTAATTGGCCTATTGGATGTTTTCACACCAGCAACAACATTGCAAGATTTTACTGATGTGTAAGTGTGCTATCTTTATAAATTTATTCTTTTTCTGGAGTTATTGTTTACAGATATAGGCCTTCATGTATCACTGACTGTTATCCATTTCATCCCCTTAACCAGCCCAATTTATTAAGCAACCTAACAAAGCCAATTTATTTCGAAGCTAGTAACCCTAAAGTTGGATATGTTGTGGCTACTTTTTAGATTTTAAAATAAATCTGCTTTCTGGGTGGAGATATTTCTGAATGACACTGTGAAATCATGGAGGACATCAGATTTGCTGTTGATTTTTCTGATTTTGTAACTTTATGCTATGCTTTTTCCAATATTTTCTGGAGCATTTTTCAAACAAGTTTGTACTATTTTCAAATTTTACTGTTGCTTTTTTATACAGTATTGAAATGGCTACAAAAGTATTTTTTAATTGCATGTTCAAATAAGATAAGTTGACTATTTTTGAACAACTAATACATCTTTTAAAGCTCGATAGAATTAGAAAAGCCAACAGAAACCGCCTGTTATAACATACTGTACAGGTACATCTTTTAATTAAGACTGTTCTAACAAGAATATGGTTTGTTCGGGGAAGCCAGTCACCTCAGCAGAATTGTTTTTTTGTCTGAGAAACCCTAAGCCCAAAGAGTTGGTATAGTAGTCTTCACATTGTGAGAACTGAGTGAATTTAGGTCCTCGGAATTATGAAAGGTTCATGCCTGCAGATTTGGAGGGAATTGTAAAATTGTCTGTGTATTCCACAGGGGGAAAAAAAACAGGAAGGAGAAGATCGAGTAGAAACCTAGAATTGAGATAGGGCATTATTTTTGTGGATGGATCTCTGTAATAGTTAATGTTGCAGAAACAGGGTTGAAACTTTGTTTTGTTGTTTGTGTTAAAATCTTTCTAAACTGTAGTCTACATCAAGACCAATGTCCTATACTTTTGTGTGATAAATGTGAATGCATTAAGAACATCCGCATGGAGCAGAGGAGGTTGAGAGATGACTTTTTTAAATAGAGGTTTATAAAATCATGGTATAGATAGGGTTAACGGTAGGTGCCTTTTCTGTAGGATGTGGGCTTTCAAGATTAGGGGGCATATTTTCAAGGTGAGAGGAAAGAGGTTTTAGAAAAAGATGGGGGACAAATTGTTTACACAGAGGTGGTTTGCGTGTGCAATGACCTTCCTGAGGAAGTGGTGGATGTGGGCACGGTTATGATGTTTAAAAGACATTTGGATAAGTACATGAATGAGAGCTTTGGAGGGATATGAGCCGAGAGCAGTCATGTTGTACTAATTTAGTTTGGGATTATGCTTGGCATGGACTGGTTAGACTGAAGGGTCTGTTTCCATGTTGTATTGCTCTGACTCTAAAGTAGCCAGGGAATTTGCAACTCCACAGCAAGGTTGAAAAAAGTATTCACGTGTTCACTGGTTAATAATTGTAGACGCATCTATGTGTTCTACAAAAAAAAAGGAATGGAAAAAGGGAAATCATATTTTTAATCATAACTGAAGGGAAATAAATGGAGAAAGAGATTGAGGAATTTCATCCCAAGTTCTAAACTCAATTGTCATTTAAATCCATTCTCACATGTAAAGGTCGTATCTCTTTTCCTCTGTATTTTCGATTATGGACTGAAATGGGAAAGTAATTGTTTTAAACACCTGAGGACTGTTGAAGGATTGTTCCAAATGTTAAAAGCAAGTAACCTGATACTCATTGTAAGTACTGTTTATGCTGTTGCCTTTTCAAGCATTAGTCGAAACCAAATTTGCAGATGAGGTGAAGCCACTTCGTATGTATGACTGGAGCTTTGGCTGAGAGCAAGGTATTCTGCCTGCTAACAACTGTGAATAGATCTCAGATAGCTGAACAGCTTGAGGTGTGATTTGGCTGAATCAGTTAGATCTTTGCAAAGGTAGCAGCTGTAGCTCTTTTCTGCATAAAATGCAAGCTGAATTAAGCATGAATTTTTATCTGGAAAGTTTCCTTCTTCGCGAAATTCAAGGTATCAAATGAAAGAAGCATTGCCACCCAGTTCTCTGCAATGCCAATTTGATTATATTTTACTTGATTAGGTTTTTTAAAAGGTTAGTTTTGGCCGAAAAACATGAATTCTGAAAGTATGCTTTGCAATCCATTATATTCTGCAAAGTAGATTCTAAGTTCTAAATTAATGTTATGGTGTTTTGCTAGTTGGGGAATCTGGCAGTACAGAGTATTAGGGATTGAAATGTATTTCATTTAAAATCTCAGATGTTATCAAGTACTTAGATATTGTATGCACGATATGAAGGGGTAGAGGTGGTAGTGCTAAAATCACAATCTCATTATGGTATTCTCATTTTGAGGAACGAATTGATGAAATGATAAAACTTGACGTTTTTAATTTTGCAATTTTGCATTTAAGAATATATGTTCTTGTG
Source organism: Chiloscyllium plagiosum (assembly GCF_037043375.1). Lineage (NCBI taxonomy): Eukaryota > Metazoa > Chordata > Chondrichthyes > Orectolobiformes > Hemiscylliidae > Chiloscyllium > Chiloscyllium plagiosum. Next base: position 30,770,662 of record NW_028270164.1, on the reverse strand, counting down.
TTAGTTTCATATGGTGAAGTTGTTCATCATCCTCCTAGGTAAATGCAATAAATGTAACAACGTTTCAAAACTACATATATTAGTGAGGGTGGTGGATATTGGGGCTGAGGTCAATCATGACCAAGCTGCTTTATGTTGGAGAGAGGATGAGGTGGTACAGTAAAGTATGGTGGTTTTGTTGGCTGAGAGGACTATACCCACTGGGACCCTATGAGGTTTTGAAAGTGTTTGGGCCGGGGGGGAGAGGTTGGATTAGATGAGTCACTGACCTTGAGTAACAGTTCCCTATCTCCATCACCATGTACAGTCCATACGTTAGTTTGTTAACTAATAGCTACTTCTCTCCCCCAACCAACTGTACAAAAAGTGTGTTGAAATAAGTTTCTTGCAGAGGAGTTTAGACTTTGTTACAACAGAAGAATGTGCCAACTGTTTAAGCTTGCAGTACAAACATCCATATGAGCACGTGAATTCCGAGCAGGAGTAGTTCATTCATTCCACTAACCTGCTATGCTATTCAATAAGATCGAGGCTGATCTGATTATAACCTCAAATCTGCATTCCTGCTTATCCTTGACGACCCTTCACCCTCTTGCTTAACAAGATCGTATCTGTACCTTGAAAATATGAGGGCATGGATAAATAGACAAGATCTTTTCCCTGGGGTGGGTGAGTCCCAAACTAGAGGTCAGAGGTTTAGGGTGAGAGGGGAAAGATATAAAAGGGACCTAAAGGGCAACTTTTTCTTGCAAAGGGTGGTGCGTGTATGGAGTGAGCTGCCAGAGGAAGTGGTGGAAGCTAGTACAATTAGAACATTTAAAAGGCATCTGGCTGGGTTTATGAATAGAAAGGGTTTAGAGGGATATGGGCCAGGTGCTTGCAACTGGGACTAGATTAGTTTAGAATATCTAGTCAGCATGGATGAGTGGGATCGAAAGGTCTGTTGATTTATGCACCAATTCATCAACAGCCATTTCAGCTGCTAATCGTGCCGTTTTAACTCTCTGCTTTTCTACATGAGTTTTCACTACTTCAGGAAGTGAATTTTTGAATTCCTTCAAAATAATCGTCTAAGAGCATCAAAGGTTTGCTCTATTTTTCTTGCCCTTATCCCCCTACCAAAATTAATTTGTTTGATCCTTTCAGACTCAGTGTAGTTTTGACCAGGGTACCACTTTAAATGCTTGAAATGTTGTCTTTAGGCTTCTAGCACAAGCTCATATGCATTTAAGATGGCTTTCTTCACCTCGTACACCCTGAATACCTCAGCTCTACATACAAGTTTTTGTTTGGATCAATAAAACCCACATGGTCACTGGCCACAGCATTTGTTTAGCCACCTCTTCAAATGAGGTGAAATTGGCTTCCGCATCTTTATCAAATTTAGACAATGCTTGAATATATTTTAAACACTTTCTCACCAGGCCTTTGGCTAACATGGGTTTGCTCATCCTCGCTCTCTTCCTCACTAAGCTTACCTTCACCTTTCATCTCCATCTTTTTAAGCTGACTTTCTTGTCTCAGTGTCAATTTCTGAAGTTCAGACTCCCTCTTTCTTCCCTCTCCTTTTTCGTTCTGCTAAAGTGATTCATTCTTTTTTTCTTTCCTCTGCTTTTTAATTGTAATTCAAACTCTTTCATTTCTGTTTCCCTCTAACTCAAGCTGCTTAGTTTTCAATTGAATTTTAGCCATTTCCAAAGATTCTGGCATTTCCACCAAATTTAAATGCTGAGGTATTGTTGTAATTATCTCTTCTTTCCTCACGGAAGGAGACAGCTCCAGCTTGTCTGCTAATTCTGGCAGCATGGTGGTAATCACGTTTTCCAAAACCCCCAAAGTCATTTCTTCCACCCCCAGAAAACTCTTGGTGACTGAGGGAGCCATTGCTATCCCAAGCACTGTTTAAACCAATGGAGCACATGACATTTAATACCTACTACTCGCTGTCTTAGAGTCCAACAATCCTAATCTCAAATCTGAACTGTAGAACAAATTGGTGGCATGGTGGTGCAGTGGTTAGCACTGCTGCCTCACAGCATCAGGGACTCGGGTTTGATTCCAACCTCAGGTGACTGTGTGAAGTTTGCGCATTCTCCCTGTGTCCGCGTGGTTTTCCTCTCGGGTGCTCTGGTTTCCTCCCACAATCCAAAGATGGGCTTATACACTTAATGGTAAGGTCCTCGGGAGTGTTGCTGAACGAAGAAACCTTGGCGTGCAGGTTCATAGCTCCTTGAAAGTGGAGTCGCAGGTAGATAGGATAGCGAAGGAGGTGTTTGGTATGCTTTCCTTTATTGGTCAGAGTATTGAGTACAGGAGTTGGGAGGTCATGTTGCAGCTGTACAGGATATTGGTTAGGCCACTGTTGGAATATTGCATGCAATTCTGATCTCCTTCCTATTGGAAAGATGTTGTGAAGCTTGAAAGGGTTCAGAAAAGATTTACAAGGATGTTACCAGAGTTGGAGGATTTGAGCTATAGGGAGAGGCTGAACAGGCTGGGGCTGTTTTCCCTGGAGCGTTGGAGGCTAAGGGGTGACCTTATGGAGGTTTACAAAATTGAGGGGCATGGATTGGGTAAATAGGCAAAGTCTTTTCCCTGGGGTGGGGGAGTCCAGAACTAGAGGGCATAGGTTTAGGGTGAGAGAGGAAAGATATAAAAGAGACCTATGGGGCAACTTTTCTCAGAGGGTGGTACGTGTATGGAATGAGCTGCCAGAGGAAGTGGTGGAGGCTGGTACAATTGCAACATTTTAAGAGGCATTTGGATGGGTATATGAATAGGGAGGGTTTGGGGGAATATGGGCCGGGTGCTGGCAGGTGGGACTAGATTGGGTTGGGATATCTGGTCGCCATGGACAGATTGGATTAATAGCTATGGCTTATATTTTAAGTTTAGTCAAGAGACTTATCTCCATAAACATATGATCAAGAAAGAATCCACTATACTCACTACTGCAGCCTTTCTTTTGGACAGACTTAAAAACAACCATTAACTTATCTGATTCTGTGCTGTGAACTTCGCCCAACAGTTCCTCCAAGATTAGTTGTGAATTTCATTTTGTTAGTTTTCCCAGGTGCACTCCGATGTCCAGCGATACACTAATTCAAACTGTGCAGGTTGTCTGTCTCTGTGTCTCTGTCTCTCGCGCTCGCGCTCTGTCCTCACCATGTGCTTCCTTTGTCTGCTCTTCTCCCTATCTTTGAATAAAGAATCAGCAGCCACAGTCATTGTCTCTTTAATTACTTCACCATCTGTGAATGATATATTATGCTTTGCTAGAATTGGCAAATGAGATACTACTTTAATGCAAGCCTTATCTTCTGGTTTAGAAAAGGATGACTGTTGAGCTTTCAAGATGGCTTTCAGCTTGTTAACTTCCTACATACAGGGGTAAACTACCTGGGATTTCCTGTGCATCATTTTGCAGTGTTGTTCTAAATTTCCCCGTTTTACTTTGACAAGGCAAACAAATTTTTGCAGTTATGAACAGAATTTCACTTTCCTATTCCATGTGAAAGTTACACTTTTTGAACTCTAAGGAGTTCCAGGTTCATCACCTGTCATTCTTGCTTCAGATGTATTTCAGATTTTTGTCTGCTGCTGATCTTGCTGCAGGTAGTCACCACTGGAATATCTAGAATGTTGCTTGCCTTTCAAGTATGAAGTCATGGGAAGCCACCTCTATCATTACAGTTTGTTTCAGAGGCCCCTGTTCAGCTTACTTTGTTCAGATTGTAGCAGCGTTCTATATTTTCTTCATCCTGTATAGACTTGTTAAATAAGCACCTGGAGGAAAAAAAATCTACAAGTTTTTAGCAAACGAGCGCAGGAGTGAAATTAGCTGAGTTCTCTTGCAGAGAGTTTTGACATGGAAATGAAGGGCTGAATAGCCTATGCTTCTAGTACTGTAATATAAAGGCTTCACACATTTAGTCTTTTGTATATTTCTTCATTTGTAATATTACTACAAAAGTCACTTTATTTGCAATGATAGTCCATCTGGACCAAACTGAAAAAATGTAAATTGACAAAGTCTGTTAAGCTTTTATCTAATAACATGGTTGTCAGACAAAGTAATGCAGCGGTGAGGCGATCATGTGCATAGTGAGGGAATGTGAGCAAGCAGTGAGATCAACTATCGGACTTGGTGATGAGACCACAGCCCTACACTACGAACTTTTGTTTTGCTCAGCCTTTGTGACACCTTGTGCATCCACCTGTTTCCTGTTCTTCACAGTGCCCATCATATCCTCAAAGAACTTAGCACATTGGTCAAGGATGATCCCTTCATACAAAATGATGTTGACTCTGCGAGATTACCTTGTCCTACTTTAAGGGCTACGTTATAATTTCTTATAATAGTTCTTAGAACGTTTTCCTTTTGTCAGATGTTAAGCCAACTGAGCTGAAGTTTCCTGATTTTTATTTAATTTTCTTTTTTGTGAGATGGCAAAAGTTTGCAACCTAATGAGACCAACCCCAAACTGAGGGAATTTTGGAAAGTTAAAATTAATGCTTCAACTATCTCTCTCCACATTAGGACCTTAGGATGAAGTTCAAGACCCAGCTCGAACAGTTTACTGTATCATTTCTGCAGTGATTTGATTTTTCCTGAGCTGCTCCCTCCCTTCTGTTTTCTGATTTATTGTTCCTTGTAGGATGTTACCTGTCCTCTTTATCGTAAAGTGATGCAAAATGCACATTCAGTGGTTCTGCCATTTTCCAAACTTCCGTTAATAGTTCTCTAGTCTCCTTTTCTTTAGGATCAATGCTCATTTTGCCAACTTTTCCTTAAATATTCCTTGAAACTCCTTAGTGCTTGTTTTTGTATTTCTGGTTAATATTTTTCACAACTTTTTTTCCTCCTTTTATAATTCTTTTGGCCTTTCTTTGTTTTGTTTTGATGTGCCGTCCAATCTTCTGGCCTGCCATTATCTGTGCAGTAACATGCTTTTTCTTTAAATTTCTTAGTATTTCTAACATTTCTGGCTAACCACAGATGATCGATCCATCCCTTGGACTTTTTCTTTATTCACTGGACTATACTTCTGTATATTCTGAAATATTCCCTTGGATGTCTGCTACTGAATTTCCATTAACCTATCTTTTATCTTAATTTGCTGATTCACTTTAGCCAGCTATACCTTCTTTTCTTTGGTTCCCTTTTTCAAATTTAATAAAGCAGTTTCAGATCACCACCTCTCCCTCTCAAACAGAGGATAAAATTTAATCATGTTATGATCATTGCTACCCAGGGGCATCTTCACAATGAAATCATTAATCCATCACATTGCATGATATCAAAACTTTTAGTTTGTTTTCTGGTTGGGTCCAGAATGTGCTATGCTAAGAAACAATCCTGAAAGCATTCTGTGAACACCTCATCGAGGCTACTTTTGCCTGTCTGTCTTTCCAGTCTATGTAGATTCAAATATCCTGTGATAATTGCTGTTCCTTTTCGGAAGCACTCATTAAACTTTCCTTATGCACCTCCCTCCCTTCTGTGCGGTTGCTCTCAAGGGGTTTGTACCCCACTCCAACAAATAATTTCTTGTCTCTATCACTTCTCCCTAAACTGTTCCCACGTTTCGGTTTCCTGAATTTGGGTCATCAAATATTACTAGTAATAATTAGTTAATCAGTAGAGCCAGCTTTCCACCTTTTCCCAGTTTGCTGACTTTCTGAAATGTCTTGTATCCTTCAATCCATTCTGTAGATGTATCTTTGTAGTGCTACCAGATTGTACTTGTTCATTTCTATTTGTGTTCTCTGTTCATCTGTTCTGTTTCAAATGCAGAGTCCTTGGATACAGTCTTTAGTTTCATCCCTTTTTTTTAACTTTTCTGTATAGATTTGTGCTGCCTGTCCCTCCTTATAAAAGTCTATTTAATTTCCTGCATTAACACCATTTTCTTGACCTTGACCTTGTTCCCTTGATTTACGCCTTCCCAAATCTGATTCCTTGGATTCCTATTTAGTTTAAAATCCTCTCCATGTCCCTAGTTGTACACTTCTCCACCATGGTTTGGTGGAACCATCCATCAGTACTGATCCCACTTTCCCCACTCCTGGTGGCAGTGCTCCATGAGCCACAGCCTGCATCTCTCTCACCAGTCTGAGCACGAGGTTGCATCTGAAATCTGATTTTGTCCAATGCTAACTTGTTTTTTGTTTTTGTTTTCTTTTTCTTTTAATATATAGACTCCTTACTGTGTGGAAATGGGCTACTCAACCCAACAAGCCTACCCGTACCCATCCCCTTACCCAGTCCCTGCATTTCCCATGGCTAATACACCTAACCAACATATCCTTGAACACTGTGGTGAATTTTAGCATAGCCAATCCACTTAATGTACACATCTTTGGAACACCTGGTGGAAACCTACGCAGACACTGGGAGCATGTGCAAACTCCACACAGACATTTTTCTGAGGATGGAATCTAATAGTTGTAATTAAATTATGAAAGTTGAGATTCTGCATTTGATACCTTGCTCCTCATACTGACTATGGAGCACCACCACCTTTGTCTTATCAATGTCATTGGTACTTGAATGGACCACTGGATCCTCCGCCTCTCACTGTAAGTTCCTGTCTGATGTCCTGAACACAGGCAACCAACAGTGACACAACTACATGGACTTGCGTTGTTTGCCCACCATCAAATAACCTCCTGTGCCACAATCAGTTAGCTCATTGACTCTACCGCCCTGGCTCTGATCCAGTCAAGTTGAAAGAACTGTTTGCTGTTCTGATAATAGGCTAAGAATGTATGGATGCAGGTCTTTCTTTAATCCTTTGTTGAGTGGGAGCTTCTGTCCAGAGCATGCAGCAGAACTAGAATGTGTAGAGAAGTATGTTCTGTCAGCATGGTTCTGTTGCAACCCATCCACTTGGTCTGCTGAGATGTGTGGTGGAGGTTCCTAATTGATTCCTTTCTTTTGCTGCACAGTTCAAGGTTGGGAGCTAGTCCCTTGTTAACTCAGCTGCAGTCTATTCATCCTAGCTGCAATGCTTCTAACTGAATGGCTAACTGATTTCAGGTGCCCTTTTATTCAATTAATCCTTGCAAATATTTTTAAAACTGTTGTGCATATTTAGCAATAAAGCATGTAATGCAGTAGCAAACCATGTTTTAATCTATTCCCCAGTGTCTAGCGTTTTGCTTTCTTCATTCTGTATCACGGTTATTTCTGCAGATATTAAATTTAACACTGGAACTGTGGTCTAAACTGTAAATCCAAGAATGTTAGAAGACAAGTACAGGCTCTTTGGAGTCAGTGAATCAATCATTGAAAATTTTGAATAAGAATGAGAATGTGGTATTGTATCAGTGATCTTTTAAAGTACACCACTGATACTGGCCAATTGGCCCATCAGTTAAGCTGTTCTTTTTAACTTCAGTCTAACGCTGCACTTACATTTGTGCTTGAACCTTCTTATTGATCTATTGTTTTGATGACCTAACATTTGACAGAACAATTACTATTGAAGAAAGGTGATGTGAGCTTTTGAAATACATTTGCTGCCTTTAGACTACCAAATGTATCATTTCAATGTCAGCTGTTATACGTATTCTGCAGTGATATGGAAAGAAAATTGAGCCAATTATGGGAGGCATTGAAATTGTTTGTGTTAACCTTTTTGGTATATTTATTTCTAAATTAAATTTCCAGTGTTAGGTTGCAGTTGCTTTTAATTTAGCATGCCTGAGGGAAAACTTTTTTAACCAACGCAGCTTAGTATGCTGGAGTTTATTTAGAATCATAGATGATTATCAAGGCATTATTTTGTCATTCTTGTTACGTTTGTTGATCTGATTTTTGTAATAAAGTTTGAAGTAGAAGCTTTGATGTGCAATGCTATTATCACATGTACAGAAACTTATCTTAAGCTATTATGGTAATTCCAATTTGAAGAGACTAATCCCAATGTGCTGTTCCCGAGCTTTACAGCAATAAGTCTTGTTTTCCCCATCCCAATAATGAACTCCAATCAAATTTGTCTGTACTTTAGGATAAGGGGCCAGTTTGCTATTGTAAATACTGATTTGCCTTATCAACAGTGCTATCTCAGAAGCCTGTTGGGCATATCAAAAAATAAAGGGGTCATTATTTAACTGTTTTGTTATAACACTGCATGGACTAATGTATTTTACATCTTATAACTTGATTATGAATTTAATGTTTTCTACACAGCTACTTGGTGACCAGCTTAATGGGAGCAGATCTAAACAACATAGTTAAATGTCAGAAGCTCACAGATGATCATGTACAGTTCCTAATTTATCAGATTCTTCGGGGCCTTAAGGTGAGGATTTCTGTTTTTCACCAATTTCACCAGTTCTCTTTGGATGTAATCACTTTTGCAGGAATATGGCTGACTTCATAAATTTGGCAATTGGAATTTAACACATTTCTTAATATTAGTCATTTTGTGTGTAATTCTAAACAAAAGTGCTAGAATCCTGCATCGTAGGGAGTTGGGGGAGCCGTTTGGCTCAGTGTGCTGATCTGTCGAATCCAATTAGTTCCATTTGCTACTTTAACTCCCCCCATGATTTTTTTTTTCTTTTGAATTATCCAGTTTTTTTTTAAAGTTTATTTAATCCATTTTTTTTTCAGGCCTTGCATTCCAGATCATCATAAATTGCTACTTTTAAAAAGAAAATGTTTTTGCTTCTTTCTTCTCTTAAATTGGGATTGTCGATTATCAACATTTCTGCCAGTTTCATGTTATTTACACTTCAACACTGTTAAATAATTCTTAGCATCCCTTTAAAGTTAGCCTCAACTGATGAGTATGCTGTTAAACATAATATTCAACCTGACGCATGGCCAATGATTGCTAAAGATCTAGTATAACGTAGACTGAAACATAGAATGCAAAATTATAAGGTGGAGGAATTTGTATGCCTTTTGTAATAGCATTATCAACATGATTTATATATGTAACACCAACAAAAAGCCATTTTCTCAACCAAGATTTCTGTTCTTTTGCCCCATCTTGTAAAACCACAGTTTATAATGAGTTCACATTTTACCTTCATTACTGTGTGTGCTAGTTTTGCTAATCCTTGTACTCCTGGAGTTTACTGTTCTCACTGATTCTATAGATGACAATATTTGGAAATAAACTTTGAAATTATGCTTCTGTGCCCAAGTCTAGGTCATTAGTGTGTATCAGCACAAACTCTAAAATAGATTCCTGGAGAACACCACTTTCAGCCAGTCTGAAAAGCATTCACTCACTCTAATCTTTCATTGTTATTTAGTTAATTTTATATCCATGCTATCTATCTTTTGTTTAATCCCACAGGATTCACTGCTGTTAAACAGTATTATGTGGGACTTTACAGACTATCAAAAGGCATTTAATATCGCAACCCAAATGCACAATCTTCACCAACCCCCCTTTTTCTTTCCTCAGAAACCTTGAAAATCCATTCCAGATTCATAACCTCACATTGCTCCAAATATTTCTGTGATGCTTGGCTTCTTGAATGCAGCCTGACTTGGAGAATATATGGAATGTATCACTTCCTAATAATTTAAATATTCTGATCTGATGAACAGTGTCTTGTGAAACAATTTTATATACAGTGGATATCCTCATAATCACTAATTCTCAGCTAATACAAGTCCTCATTCAATGTTTGTGAGAAGATTTGTAGCTCGGGTGCTCGTTGATTTGGTTCTGTTCGCCGAGCTGGGAATTTGTGTTACAGACGTTTCGTCCCCTGTCGGGGTGACATCCTCAGTGCTTGGGAGCCTCCTGTGAAGCGCTTCTGTGTTGTTTCCTCTGGCATTTATAGTGGTTTGTCTCTGCCGCTCCCGGTTGTCAGTTCCAGCTGTCGGCTGCAGTGGCCGGTATATTGGGTCCAGGTCGATGTGTTTGTTGTTAGCACTCATCCACAGATTCTATGCCTCTAGGAATTCCCTGGCTGTTCTGTTTGGCTTGTCCTATAATGTAGTGTTGTCCCAGTCGAACTCATGTTGCTTGTCATCTGAGTGTGTGGCTACTAAGGATAGCTGGTCGTGTTGTTTTGTGGCTAGTTGGTGTAGCTATCCTTCGTAGCCACACACAGATGACAAGCAACATGAGTTCGACTGGGACAACACTACTATTATAGGACAAGCCAAACAGAACAGCCAGGAAATTCCTAGAGGCATGGCACTCATCCACAGATTCTATCAACAAACACATCGACCTGGACCCAATATACCGGCCACTGCAGCGGACAGCTGGAACTGACAACAGGAAGCGGCAGAGACAAACCACTATAAATGCCGGAGGAAACAACACAGAAGCACTTTACAGGAGGCTCCCAAGCACTGAGGATGTCACCTAGACAGGGGATGAAACGTCTGCAACACAAATTCCCAGCTCGGCGAACAGAACCACAACAACAAGTCCTCATTTAGTGAGAATCTGAATATTCTCTGCAAAATTGTACCACATTGACACTTAAGAATCAAAATAAGCCGTTATTGGTTTCAGTATTTTCAGTCCAGTATCTTTCATAAACCCAAACATCCTTGTTAACATTCAACATTGTCATCAGAAATTAGTAATTTTGTGTGAAATCCCATTTAAGTCGACCTGAAACTGCATTTTATTTAAAACTGCTATTTAATTTGTAGAATTGTTTAATTTCAGAACAATAGTATCTAATTTTTCTCTCCTCTTGACAGTATATCCATTCAGCTGGGATCATACATAGAGTAAGTATTTTGTGTTGAGAATGTATATTATTCTTAAGAGCTATCTGTAGAGGCATTGAAAGGAAGTAGCTATTGGCAATTTGAGTTTTTAAAAAATGTTCTTTTTAAACATTTTAGTATATCTTAAATGTTGTGATATAGCTTTATAGGTGTATGAGTGTAGACATAAAGAAGCTAACATAATGTCTTAAAACATTGAGCATTATATCAAGTGCATGTGATATGTAGTTTTGATTAAATGTAGAACTGCACCTTTGCTTTGAGAGTTTTATTGTGACTTTTCTACGTAAGGTTGGGGAAAAAAGGCTTTCTAGTGAAACAGGTTCTAATGTCTGTAGGATGGCTACATCACATTGTTTTTCTTGGGTTTGAATCAAGAAATTTTTTTTATAACTATCCTGTGGTCAACATCTAAATAGGAAGGAGAATTGGTTTTGACAGACTCCCAATTCCGTTTTTCTAGTGGTCTACACAAATATCAGTGAAGCAAGGTTATTTGTGTAAAAGAGAATGGGAAAACTAAAGCTTTCCTTCTCCTAAATGATAGGATGAGAATGAAATCCGATGAAGATAGGAAATTACTACCTGTCTCTCGATCTGGTTAGTAAAACTCTCAAAAGCCTGATGTTGCGATTGTTATGACCATCAGGTATTTCCACAGATTTGAGCAATGGATTGTAGGCTGAGATGCTCATGTAATCTTTATTAAATATGGAATTGTTCAAGTTAAAATAAACCACCAGTTAAGCACTTGCTTAAAAAAAATTAAAGATTAGTTTCTAACAAAGTAGTAATGAAGGTTCCTCTGGGATAAAGAGATGAAGTTGTTATCAAGATTAAAACAAGTGTACTATCTTTCCAGCAATTGAGAAGTCTCTGGTCTATTTGGGCTCCCTTTGCTGGAGTTCCTTGTTGCTGAAACAGATTAACACATGAAGTTAGGACCAATAGTTGTGGTGACTGGTTTTATTTGGATAATTTGTGTTTTCTGCAGGTGGGTTCCTCAGAACAGTACATTTTGAGAGAGAAGTTTCAGGGCTTTTGGTTCTGTAGGTATGGTACAAAGTATCAGCTGCTCTCGTCCTTCTCTGTGGTAGAGATTGTGTGTTTGGAATGTGTTATTGGAGGACGAAAAGTGATCATTTTGGGCTCATTCATAAGTTTACACAATATACCAAGTACTGTCCCAAGGCTGGCAGCAGCTCAAGAAATCAGGATTGGTATTTGCATAACTGCACAGCTGTGCCTTCAGATCAAATCTGGATCTCGAATGAGGATGCAGGTTCATGAGAGGGAATCACAGAGGGAGGCTCAGTAAGAGTTTGGGTGGTGGGGGTGCTAAGAATGCAAGTCAGACGGTCATGAGTAGATGTAGGGAATGCAGTTTATAGGTCTGGGGATGGGGTGGGGGTGGTGGAGTGGGGACAGGGAAGAGGGTCATAAAGATGTGATTTTGGAGACTAGGAAGAATGTGAAAGGATGTAAGTCATATTTGACTGGTTAGTCCGTGTGAAATTTTCTACAATTATTTTGCCTTTGTTAAAGGCACATTTAATTTTCTTAATACTAGGTTCTGCTCAGTGGTCAAAAACTACTCCCAGCACTATTTTCTTTTACTCTAATTATAACTAATTTCACATCTACAGAGTGCGGGTCCTGAGCTTTTGAGTTAAGAACTTTTTATTGAATAGCATATCCAATATGTTATTTATAACAAGCACAATACTGAACCATCCCCAACTAACACGCTTGCAAAATGCATAAGTGTCCAACATTATATGTAACTCTGCAATTGGACAAACTTGCTTTAAAAAAAAGTGCAAATAATTACACAGGACATTAATTTAAATTTGCTAGAAGTTAGAGCAGTGCACCTGCATATCCTGCAGGCCATATATGTATTAATATCCATGCCCCTGTCCTTTCTGACAGAACATGCCCACTTTCTGTGCTTGTTTCAATTCCACAAAGCAAGTGGCAGCCATTTGTCGATTCAATTCGATACCTTGCCCAGTCAGAGTCAACCTTTCAAGTTTAAAATTTACATGAACATTGACTATTAACTATTGGTCATTATGAACTGCATTCTCCATGGTAAGATCTCTACCAATCAGTTCGCTTGCCAATTAGTTGGCGCTGTCTGAAATGTTTTTCTTTTACCTAGGTATTTTGCGATTTGTTTTGATGAGTACAAATCGTGGTTTCAATGAGCCCTGACAAAACTGGAATTAGTGGGAATCGGAGAAAACTAAACTCTGCTGTTTGGGGTCATACCTAGCACAAAAATATCTGTGGCTGTTGGAGTCAATCACCTCGGCTTCAAGCTTACTTTTAGGAGTTCCTCAGAATGTTGTCCTAGGCCTAAACATCTTTTGTTTCATCAATGATCTTCATTTTCATAATAAACTTGAAGTGGGGATGTTTGATTGTACAATCACGTTCAATATTTGCAACTCCTCAGATATGGAAGCAGTCCAAATCCATATGGAGTAAGAGCCAAACAACACCAGGCCTGGGCTGATACATTCACGCCACATCGATGCCATCTCCAGCTCCCACCCAGAATCTACCCATCATTCTTTCTTTGATGTTCATTGGTACTACCATTGCTGAAACCCAATTGTCAACATCTTGGGTGTTACCAATGATCATTAATCTTAACTGGGTCAGTTATTAATACTGTGATTATAATAGCATGGTAGAAGCTCAGAATTCTGTGACCAGTGACTTCCGACCTGTTTCTCCCGTGCCTGTCTATTTTCCAGTTTGGGATTGAATTCATTGGAGTTGAGAAGAATGAGAGGGGGTCTCATTGAAATGGATAAAATTCTGACAGGACTGGATATTCTTAATGTAGGGCTGATGTTTCCCCTAACCTGGGTGGGGGACAAGGGTCGTGTTCTTGGGTTACATTTTTATAGTGAGGCAAACTTTCTTCACCTCAAGCATGGTGAATCTGTGAAAATCGCTATTGCAAAAGGCTAAGGCGTTGAAGTCACTGAATACATTTTTTTAAAAAAAGCTAAAGTATGGAGAGAAAGTAGGATGACTGCATTAAGATTGAGAATCAACTATGACCATATTGAATTGCATTGTGGGCTTGATGACTGGCCCAACCCTAATCCTATTTATGTTCATTTGTAAGGCACATGTCAGAGCCTGATAGAATAGTTTTCATTTGTTTGGATGAGTGTAGCTCTAATAACATTGGGCTTGACACCATCGAGAATACAGCAGCTAGTGCAAGTTGCACCCCATTCATCATCTTTAATGTTTACTGCCTTCGCCAACAAAGCACAGTGGCAGTAGTGTGCACCTCTACGAGGTGCATTGCAGTAATTCACCAAGGCCCTGCTGATAGCTCTTTCTAAACCTGTGACCTTCACCACCTAAAAGGACAAAGGCAACAGATGCATGGTAATCCTGCAAGTTGCACTTCATCCTGACTTGGAATTATTTCATTGTATATTTTGCTGCAGGTCAAAATTCTTTGAATACTGTTCGTAGAAATACTATGGGTGTCCTGGAATCCCAACAATTGCAGCAGTTTAAGAAGGCAACTCCCTTCTGCAGGGCAGGGGTTGGGATTGAAATTAATGGTGCGCATGTGGTTAGTAAGAGTCTGCTGGAGAATGACTGACTGACTGACTGACTGACGTGAATATGGGCAGAGAACTTTTATGGAATAGTGGGACAATCCATATTAAGTATGAAAGCCACAAACCATTGATCTTAATTTGAGTGAAATGTGGATAATGAGTATCACTTCGTGATTGCATTGAGATGAATTTGCTCAGAAGTCATAGATTGCTTTCCTGCTTGGAAGAATTCAAATATGTTAATATTTTAATTCTTTATGGAAAATAAACTAGAATTGAGTGTAAGTTGATTAACCTTGTACCAAGTTCTACTCCAGATTTATTTGGAAACGTTTACTTTCTCAACAAAATTATTGAAAATTGGATCAGTTGTTTGAGCAGTCGAGATTGGAAAGCTCACTTGTCTGAAAGCTCATTGTGCTTTGGACAAGCTGTTGGAGAATTTTATACAGTTAGTTCTGATACAACGTGATAGTTCCGTTCTCGTGCAAGCTTGTGTTATAAGAAAATTGCACAATAGCAGAGCCATTTAAACCGATGGAGCAGCAATTTCATTTTACCTAACGTAGGTAATGAAAGCTTCTGTTCTACAAATAGTGGTCTAAATTCTTCAATTGCGTTAAAGCCAATTTGCGTTGTTCTGCTGTAACACATGCTTTTTCAAGTTGTAATGTGAAATATACAAGCATTAGTTGTGTCTTGACCAGCATCTACGGTGATTGTTTTGTTTTTGTGTGCTCGTAATAGAAGATTGCTACACTTTGAAAATCGAGGCACTAAAAAAGCTACGCTTCGAAAATGTTTGATATTGTAAATAATGCATCAGAGAATCCAGGAGTTCAAAGTAGTGTAGGTAAGTTGGGCCCATCAATTCGAAGGCATCCTTTTAATGTAAAGTTGCCAATCTGAGCCAAAATGCTTGGATGTTGTCGTGACCTTCATTTACGTAGGCTTTTATCATTTAGCTTGTGCTTATTAGAATGGTCCAGAATGTACTTGAACCACTTGCAAAGTGGCTAAACAGTCGAGAAAAATCATTCAAAGATGTTATTTCTTATTTTGTTGCAGGATTTGAAACCCAGCAATCTAGCAGTGAATGAAGATTGTGAACTAAAGGCAAGGAATCTAAATATTTTTAACAGTTCAATTGTTGCCTGATTTGCTTGAATACCATTCCCTTAATGAGAATATTTAGAATAACTATCTGTTCTCAAGTGGATAACTGGAGATGGTAGGAACTTGGAAACAAAATATTAATGTTTGATTAATATGTTTGATTTTTGTGGAATAATTGCTATCTTCAAATGGATTTCATAATGAAAGAAGTTGCCAGGGCTGGAGGATTTCGGCTATAGGGAGAGCCTGAATAGGCTGGAGCTGTTTTCCCTGGCACATCAGAGGCTTATTGAGGTTTATAAAATCATGAGGGGCATGGATAGGGTAAATAGACTAGGTCTTTTCCCTGGAGTGGGGGGGGGAGGGGGGAGGAGGAGAAGAGGGAAGACTATGGTCTAGAACTAGAAGGCATAGGTCTAAGGTGAGAGGGGAAAGATTTAAAAGGGACCTAAGGGCCAATATTTTCATGCAGAGAGTGGTGCATGTATGGAATGAGCCATCAGATGAAGTGTTGGAGGCTGGTACAATTGCCACATTTGAAAGACATCTGGATGGGTAAATGAATAGGAAGGGTTTAGAGGGGTGTGGACTAAGTACTGGTAAATGGGACTAGATTAGGTTAGAATGTCTGGTCAGCATAGAAGAGTTGGATCAAAGGGTCTGTTTCTGTGCTGTACATCTCTGACAAAGTATTTTTGCACTTTTTTGTTTTCTTTCTGAAGTATCACGTGCGGCTGTCTGTGAAATAGTCCTAAAAACATGGAAGTCTTTTTGAATCTGTCACCTTGAAGCAAAATCACAGTATGGATGCCTCTGCAATTTAAAAAAAAAATTAACATTGTGATTATGACTTGATGTTGAAATTCAGCAAGAAGCTTTCTACTTCTCCAAACAGCAGTTTTATATAAAATGTTGAAATTTACTTTTGTGCAAAGCAGCTTGCGCTACTTAGAAACTATTCAATTTATTAACCACCACCTCCTGAACCAGAAGAGACAAAACTCCCCCAGAAAACCGAGTTTCTTTAGAAATTATTCTCTGGGAAATCCCCCTCTATCCCTAAAAGTAGTAAAACATCTAAAAAGTTCTGTGGTAAGCAGAGAATTTCCTCCAGAGCGCACTTGCCTTGTGTACGTAGTTATGTTTGACACTGTCCATCTCTCTTCAATTTTGCAACTTATTTTCACAAGACATGACAGAAACTTGTTACAAAGAGCAGCTACTGGAAGGCAGTACCTCTTGGCATCTAACATAGTTTTGTGCGTGCAATACTTGTACTTCAGTCCCTCTCACGGACTTAACTCAAAACGTGTGTCCATAGGTAGTCACTTGTAATAGATTTCGATCCTCTTTTCAAAATCGATGCTGTTTCAGGATAAAAACAAAATCTGGCTTTCTTAGCTCATCTTTGCAAGTAAAGTCCTTTTTTAAACAAATTACCAAATTAGGGGCCTTTTTCTGAACCTTCCTTTCAAGGCTTATATCTCCACTGCTATAAGAGTGGAAAAGCTAGGCTTTTAAGAGGCCCGATCTGTATCTACTGTGAAGATGCTTAAGGCCATTGATCAGAGGATAAAAACCCATTGAATTGAGAAGTTAACTGTTGCTAATTTCACAGATTCTGTCAGGCATGCTGAGTCTTGCCAGCTATTTTAAATTCCTATTTCCAATATGTACAGTAATTTGCTTTCAGAAACCTTGATTCTCACTTTTCTCTGGGGGATGCATTGGCTAGGAATGTGATGTCATAACTTTTTGTATTGTTGAATGTTCCATGTCCCTCCATCCTCACCTCTAGCGCTTCATATGGCTGACAATACTATTCCTGTTTGCTACTACTTCTAGCCAACTGCATGGCACTAACTTTTGTATATTTCCCCTTCATCTATCACTGTACAGTTAGTGCAGCTTGTGTTTTGCTCACGTGCAAGAAGATAGCATCCATAAATTTACTTGTGTATTCAAAGTTTGGACCTTGAAAATGTAAACATGTGGAGGCAGTGGTTGACTATATACTATTAATCATTCTTTTTAATTAACTTTGAATGAGAAGTTGAGTTGATTGCATGCTCTTTTTGAAGAGCAGAATTCTGAAGGGAGAGCATATTAAACAGGTTAAAGAAAGTAAATAGATGTATAAGTCCTATTCCTACATTGTAGGAAAATAGTGATTAAGTGTCTGACTTGTGCAATATATTACACAATACTGGTGTTCTTTTCATAATGTTTGAATTTGCTCACAATATGGATAATTGCCGCCTCCTCTGTGGCATGTTGAAACTGAAAGATGATGGGAAGATGCACTCTAGGATTTCTGAAGTGGAGGCAGGCTTAGAAAAACAGCTGAGATCAAAACCAGGATTACCTACAAAGCAGTGCAATCAAAATTGGTTTCACCACTCAAATTGACTGTTAATACAGTTTTTTGGCTCTGTTTTACAACTATACTTTTAAAATTAAATAGCAGAGTTTGAAACAGGCTCAAATATTCAGTGCTTCAAAGTCATAACCAATCTGTGGAACGAAACGTCAAAAGGTTTCAAGAATTCAGCTGACAAAGTCCATTTCACAGCATGTTCTGGTTCCGTCTAAAAGCATATAGAAGAGAGATGGAACAGGAATGTTTTTTGTGTGAAATGGATCGGCTTTGCAAAGTAATTTTCTCCCCACCCCACCTGCTATGGCAGCTCATTCCATACACGTACCACCCTCTGCGTGAAAAAGTTGCCCCGTAGGTCTCTTTTATATCTTTCCCCTCTCACCCTAAACCTATACTCTCTAGTTCTGGACTCCCCCACCACAGGGAAAAGACTTTGTCTATTTATCCCATCCATGCCCCTCATGATTTTGTGAACTTCTACAAGGTCACCCTCAGCCTCTGACGCTCCAGGGAAAACTGCTCCAGCCTGTTCAACCTCTCCCTGTAGCTCAGATCCTCCAATCCTGGCAACATCCTTGTGAACCTTGAAAGTTTCACAACATCTTTCTGATAGAAAGGAGACAAGAGCTGCATGCAATATTCCAACAGTGGCCTAACCAATGTCCTGTACAGCCGCAACATGACCACTCAACCCCGTACTCCATACTCTGACCAATAAAGGAAAGCACACCAAACGCCGCCTTCACTATCCTATCTACCTCCGACTCCACTTTCAAGGATCTAGGAACCTGGACTCCAAGGTCTTTGTTCAGCAATACTCTCTAGGACCGTACCATTAAGTGTATAAGTCCGGCTAAGATTTGCTTTTCCCAAAGTGCGGCACCTCACATTTATCTAAATTAAACTCCATCTGCTATTCTCAGCCCATCGGCCCATCTGATTAAGATCCCGTTGTAATCTGAGGTGACCCATCGCTGTCCACTACACGTCCAATTTTGGTGTCATCTGCAAACTTACTAAGTATGCTTCTTATGCTCACATCCAAATCATTTATATAAATGATGAAAAGTAGAGGACGAAGCACTGATCCTTGCAGCACTCCACTGGTCATAGGCCTCCAGTCTGAAAAACAACCCTCCACCACCACCCTCTGTCTTCTACCTTTGAGCCAGTTCTGTATCCAAATGGCTAGTTCTCCCTGTATTTCGTGATGTCAAACCTTGCTAACCAGTCTCCCATGGGGAATCTTGTCAAATGCCTTACTGAAGTCCATCTAGATCACGTCTATCGCTCTGCCCTCATCAATCCTCTGTTATTCAATCAAGTTTGTGAGACATGGTTTCCCACACACACAGCCATGTTGACTATCCCTGATCAGTCCTTGCCTTTCCAAATAAATGTATATCCTGTCCTTCAGGATTCCCTCCAACAACTTGCCCACCACAGAGGCCAGGCTCACCTGGTCTATAGTTCCCTGGCTTGACCTTACCACCCTTCTTAAACAGTGGCACATGTTAGAAAACCTCCAGTCTTCCGGCACCTCACCTGTGACTATCGATGATACAAATCGGTAAGAGGCCCAACAATCACTTCCTGAGCTTCCCACAGAGTTCGAGGGTACACCTGATCAGGTCCTGGGGATCCTTCCACCTTGATGTGTTTCAAGATATCCAGCACTTCCTCCTCTGTAATATGGGTATTTTTCAAGATGTCACCATCTATTTCCCTACATTATATATCTTCCATGTCCCTTTCCACTGTCAACACCGATGCTAAATACTTGTTTAGTACCTCCCCCATTTTCTGCAGCTCCACACAAAGGCCGCCTTGCTGATCTTTTGAGGGCCCTTTTTTCTCCCTAGTTATCCTTTGGTCCTTAATGCATTTGTAAAAACCCTTTTGGATTTTCCTTCATTCTATTTGCCAAAGCTATCTTATGTCCCCTTTTTGCCCTCCTGATTTCCCTCTTTAAGTATACTCCTACTGTCTTTATACTTTTCTAAGGATTCACTCGATCTATCCTGTCTATACCTTACATATGCTTCCTTCTTTTTCTCAACCAAGCCCTCAATTTCTTTAGTCATTCAACATTCCCTATACCTACCAGCCTTTCCTTTTGCCCTAACAGGAATACATTTTCTCTGGATTGTCATTACGTCATTTCTGAAGGCTTCCTATTTTCTAGCCGAGCCGTTACCTGTGAATATTTGCCTCCAATTAGCTCTTGAAAGTTTTTTAGATTAGATTTCTTACAATATCGAAACAGGCCCTTTGGCCCAACAAGTCCACACTGACCCTCTGAAGAGTAACCCACCCAGACCCATTCCCTCTGACTAATGCACCTAACACTATGGGCAATTTAGCATGATCAATTCACCTGACCTGCAAATCTTTGGATTGTGGAGGAAACCAGAGCACCCGGAGGCAACCCATGCAGACACGGAGAGAACGTGCAAACTTCATACAGACAGTCACTCGAGGTGGGAATTGAACCCAGGTCCCTATTGCTGTGAGGCAACAGTGCTAACCACTAAGCCACCGTGCTGTCCTAATACTGTCAAAATTGGCCATTCTCCAATGTAGAACTTCAACTTTTAGTTCTGGTCTATCCTCTTCCATCACTATTTTAAAAACTAATAGAATTACGATCGTTGGCCCCACTGACACCTAAGTCACCTGCTCTGCCTTATTTCCCAAGAGTAGGTCAAGTTTTGTTCTTTCTCTACGAGGTACACCCACATACTGAATCAGAAGATTTTCTTGTACACACTTAACAAATGCCTCTCCGTCTAAACACTTAACACTATGGCAGTCCCAGTCTATGTTTGAAAAGTTAAAATCCCCTACCTTAACCACCTTTATTATTATTGCAGATAACTGAGATCTCCTTACAATTTTGTTTATCAATATCCCTCTGACTATTGGGGGGCCTATAATATAATCCCAATAAGGTGACCGTCCCTTTCTTATTTCTGTTCCACCCAAATAACTTCCCTGGATGTATTTCTGGGAATATCCCCTCTCAGTACAGCTGTAATGGTATCCCTTATTGAAAACACCCCTCCACCTCCCTTTGTCCTTCCTATAGCATTTGTATCCTGGAGCATTAAGCTGCCAGTCTTGTCCATCTCTGAGCCATGTTTCTGTAATTGCTGATATCCCAGTCCCATGTTCCTAACTATGCCCTGAGTTCATCTGCCTTCCTTGTTAGGCCCCTTGCATCGAAATAAATGCAGTTTAATGTATCAGTCCTACCTTGTTTTCTGCTTTGTCCCTGTCTGCCCTGACTGTTTTACTTCTGTTCTCAACTGTACCAATCTCAGATTGATCTTTTTCCTCACTATCTCCTATCATTAGTTTATTTCCCTATGTCTTACGGATTGGGGTTGAAGTGAGAATATTCTTTACATTCAGAAAAAACTTATTTTGACCCTTGAATACTATAACAGTCTTTAAAACTAAAATTTGTTTTTAAAATTAATTCCTCCATTTCCAGATTTTGGATTTTGGATTGGCTCGTCATACTGATGATGAAATGACTGGATATGTGGCCACCAGATGGTACAGAGCTCCAGAGATCATGCTAAATTGGATGCATTACAATCAAACCGGTAAGATGCAGTGGTGATGTGATAGACAAATCCATTTTTTAAAAATCTGAGCAATAATGAATCTTTATACTTGCAATAAATTAGTTAACAGGGTTTCATTTCTGGCCCAAGGATGAAGAAATTTGATATTTTCCAATATGTTAAAAGCTGCGTTGTTTTGCTTTTTCCTCCGCTGAGGCTTCACAATTGAGTCTTGCACTTCTTGCCATAAAATACTTCCCAAAGCAACTTTTAGGCATATTTTAAATGTAGAAAATTCAACATGAGCCCTCCAATTACTTTGTTTGCATCTTTCTCTTATTGATGGATTAAGTTGTCTGCTCTCACCCTTGCTTTCGTAAGTCCTTTGTTATTGTCCAAGTAGTTCACATTTTCACACACTGTAGTCCTGTTGAATTTCTCTAGCAGTTTGAACATGTGTATAATATATAAAAAGTTGTTTTTAATGCTGATAAATCTTGTATTTTTCATTTTTACCAAATTACTTGGTGATTGTATTTCATGTATTTTATAGTACCTTTTGATTATTTGAAATTTTTATACAGAAATTGTTTCAGCTCAACTAATTGTACCAACCGCCTGCAATTTGCTACCTGTTTGTTTAAATGAAGCTACTGTTTTTGCATTCTCAATCTTGATTCCTAGACATTTTGGTCATGGATTTAAATTGTAACCTGCTAGCATAGTTTGGTGGTTTAGTTTGGGAATCTTCATGAATTTGAGGTTATATTTCTCCCATAGGCACTGAGCTGCAATGGAAATTGATAGCATTTTAAATGAAATGTTTATGTTTTAAAGCAGTTTTTGTATCTTTGTCCATTTTGCAAACCTTGCTTTAGTAAGAAGAGCAGAGCTTAGATAATCCAAGCCAGTGCCAGAAGTAGTTAGTTCAAAAATATTGTAACGATTTGATTTTGTTTGTGGTAATTTTTCAAAAATATTTAAACTATTATTTTCTCCACTTTTGAACCTTTTTGTATCCACTTGATTAATGTTATCGGCCATTCCATTGTGATTTGTTGTTGAATCAAACTTCATATAATTTAACCTGATTTTTATTTTAAGCAGAAACTTCAGTGTCATTGACAGAAATGGAATAGATAATACATTTTGTGTATTTGTGCATCTCAGTTACACACTTTGTCCTACTTTACGGTGGGCTTATAAAACTTTAAAAGGGCAGTCTCTGACAGAAAATTTACAAGCAGAAACATCCACATTTTGATCAACCTTTTGCCTGTCCAGAGCTATTGACTTTTGAAAATTAATTACACTATAGCTATTAGCATTCTGATGACTAATGCTAATTAAAGTAAAAGTTAACTGATTCATTACATATTTCACACTATAGAATATTTCTAAACATGTAATTCCAGATTGGCTGAACTTTTATTTAAAAACAAATTCCTGAACCATAACCAATAAATGAAAATTGTACTGTAAGATGTCTTTAATCCTAAACAGCTTTTGCAGGATTAAACTAAAGTATTATTTATCTTTTCTATTTTCAGTTGATATTTGGTCTGTTGGGTGCATTATGGCAGAACTGCTGACAGGAAAGACTCTGTTTCCAGGCACAGACCGTATCCTTGATTGCTTTAGTTATTTAAAAAATTCTTTGTATTACCTATTTTTTTGTTTTATTTGAGCACAGAAAGTTTGGGTTTTTTTTCCAGTCATAAACACTTCACTTGTCTTCACAGTTGCAAGTGCTTTGTTACATTTTTACAAGTTGGGTAAGTGTCTTTAAAGACCAACTGTTTTTGTTAGACATTTAAAAATATTCAGTAAAATCATAAAATCTAAGCATTGATTACTTTATCCCGAAATGAATTATCCCTCGGGGGGAAAAAAGCTATTTCTGGATTCCTCTAAATCAATCAACTTAAATGCAAAAACTTTGGCTTAAAAAATATTTTCACATGTAAATTCTACAACATTTTTATGATGGACTTATTCACTGCAAAGTTTCTTTTCGAAATGTGTACATTGAGAAAAAAGTTTATTGTTAATTATTTGCATTCACCTTCAGCTAATTGTATAAATACCTAGTTTGAAGTATATTGCATCTCCACTTCAAAATATATTTTCAAAGAACTGACACTTTGTCAGATGGAAAATGCTGTAGAATGATCATCCTGAAATCCATCGGCCTGGCTTTTACAACATTTTTATTTCCACTTAGTTTATAGTTCAGTCACCCTATTCCCCATTCTATATGAAATATTATGATCTTAGGAATCTGTTCTTCTTTACCATAATTGATTCCCTACCTCTCAATTCAATGACCTTAACTCTTAATCCTTAATAATTAACCTACATCCCAGAAAATGCCCTCTACTCCAGTATGGTCTGTTGCCTGATTCCCTTGCTCCCCTTTCTTAATCCTTCATCAATGATAACCAATAGTCAGAGGGAAATTGAGAAACAAACTTGTAAGGAGATCTCGGCTATCTGTAAGAATAATAGAGTAGTTATGGTAAGGGATTTTAACTTTCCAAACATCGACTGGGACTGCCATAGTGTTAAAGGTTTAGGTGGAGAGGAATTTTTTGTGTGTACAAGACAATTTTCTGATTCAGTATGTGGATGTACCTACTAGAGAAGGTGCAAAACTTGACCTATTCTTGGGAAATAAGGCAGGGCAGGTGACTGAGGTGTCGGTGGTAGAGCACTTTGGGGCCAGCGACCATATTCTATTCGTTTTAAAATAGTGATGGAAAAGGATAGACCAGATCTAAAAGTCGAAGTTCTAAATTGGAGAAAGGCCAATTTTGACGGTATTAGGCAAGAACTTTCAAAAGCTGATTGGGGGCAGATGTTCGCAGGTAAAGGGACGGCTGGAAAATGGGAAGCCTTCAGAAATGAGATAACAAGAATCCAGAGAAAGTATATTCCTGTCAGGGTGAAAGGGAAGGCTGGTAGGTATAGGGAATGTTGGATGACTAAAGAAATTGAGGGTTTGGTTAAGAAAAAGAAGGAAGCATATGTCAGTATAGACAGGATTGATCGAGTGAATCCTTAATAATACTCCTATTTTCTTTATACTCTAAGAGGGAAATCAGGAGGGCAAAACGGGGACATGATAGCTTTGGCAAATAGAATTAAGGAGAATCCAAAGGGGGTTTACAAATATTAGGGACAAAAGGGTAACTAGGGAGAGAATAGGGCCCCTCGAAGATCAGCAAGGCGGCCTTTGCGTGGAGCCACAGAAAATGGGGGAGATACCAAATGAATATTTTGCATCAGTATTTACTGTGGAAAAGGATATGGAAGATATAGACTGTCAGGAAATAGAAGGTGATATCTTGCAAAATGTCCAGATTACAGAGGAAGTGCTGGATGTCTTGAAACGGTTAAAGGTGGATAAATCCCCAGGATGTGATCAGATGTACCCGAGAACTCTGTGGGAAGCTAGAGAAGTGATTGCAGGGCCTCTTGCTGAGATATTTGTATCATCGATAGTCACAGGTGTGGTGCCGGAAGACTGGAGGTTGGCTGATGTGGTGCCACTGTTTAAGAAGGGTGGAAATGACAAGCCAGGGAACTATAGACCGGTGGCCCTGACCTCGGTGGTGGGCAAGTTGTTGGAGGGAATCCTGAGGGACCGAATGTACATGTATTTGGAAAGGCAAGGACTGATTCGGGATAGTCAACATGGCTTTGTGCGTGGGAAATCATGTCTCTCAAACTTGATTGTGTTTTTTGAAGAAGTAACAAAGAAGATTTGAGGGCAGATCTATATGGACTTCAGTAAGGCGTTAGACAAGGTTCCCCATGGAAGACTGATGAGCAAGGTTAGATCTGATGGAATACAGGGAGGACTAGCCATTTGGATACAGAACTGGCTCAAAGGTAGAAGATAGAGGGTGGTGGTGTTTTTCAGACTGGAGGCCTGTGACCAGTGGAGTGCCACAAGGATCGGTGCTGGGCCCTCTACTTTTTGTCATTTACATAAATGATTTGGATGCGAGCAAAAGAGGTACAGTTATTAAGTTTGCAGATGACACCAAAATTGGAGGTGTAGTGGACAGTGAAGGGGGTTACCTCAGATTACAACAGGATCTGGACCCAATGGGCTGAGAAGTGGCAGATGGAGTTTAATTCAGATAAATGCAAGGTGCTGCATTTTGGGAAAGCAAATCTTAGCAGGACTTATACACTTAATGGTAAGGTCCTAGGGAGTGTTGCTGAACAAAGAGACCTTGGAGTGCAGGTTCATAGCTCCTTGAAAGTGGAGTCGCAGGTAGATAGGATAGTGAAGAAGGCATTTGGTATGCTTTCCTTTATTGGTCAGAGTATTGAGTACAGGAGTTGGGAGGTCATGTTGCAGCTGTACAGGACATTGGTTAGGCCACTGTTGGAATATTGCATGCAGTTCTGGTCTCCTTCCTATTGGAAAGATGTTGTGAAGCTTGAAAGGGTTCAGAAAAGATTTACAAGGATGTTGCCAGGGTTGGACGATCTGAGCTACAGGGAGAGGCTGAACAGGCTGGGGCTATTTTCCCTGGAGCGTCGGAGGCTGAGGGGTGACCTTTATAGAGGTTTACAAAAATGAGGGGCATGGATAGGATAAATAGACAAAGTCTTTGCCCTGGGGGTGGGGAGTCCAGAACTAGAGGGCATAGGTTTAGGGTGAGATGGGAAAGATATAAAAAAGACCTAAGGGGCAGGGTAGTACGTGTATGGAATGAGCTGCCAGAGGATGTGGTGGAGGCTGGTACAATTGCAACATTTAAGAGGCATTTGGATGGGTATATGAATAGGAAGGGTTTGGAGGGATACGGGCTGGGCGCTGGCAGGTGGGACTAGATTGGATTGGGATATCTGGTCGGCGTGGACAGGTTGGACCGAAGGGTCTGTTTCCATGCTGTATGATTCTCTTTCATATTGTGTTCTGAAGATCTCTTGAACAACATTTCTCTACAAGTTCTACAGACTTGCAAAGACCTACCTCATTGCGCTTTTGCTTACATCTCTAATTCTTGTCCCTCTGCTTTGTCCCATGACCCACCCCAGCCTGTTTCAGGTACTGCAAATTTCTATCTGCTATTAATGTCTCAACAAAGTCTTTACATGAAGACCTCTACTGTTTTGTTGACCAGCTGTTTTTTTTTTTTTTGAAACAATCATTATTTGTGTTTTAAGTATTGCTTTGAGCTTGCTGTGAATGTATTGCCAAATACAACCTAATTAACCATTACTCAACAAAGTTGAATTATTGCATTAACTCAATTTCTATGCTTCCAATAAAATTAACTAGGTCAGTTGGCTTGATTCTGGATTAGTGGTGCTGGAAGAGCAGCAGTTCAGGCAGCATCCGAGGAGCGGTAAAATCGACGTTTCGGGCAAAAGCCCTACTTCAGGAATGAAGATTATCCTGTTCCTTGCATGCTGCCTGACCTGCGCAGCAGAGAGCCTGAAGGGTGGAGAGATAAGCTAGAGGGTGGGGAGAAAGTAGCATAGAGTACAATAGGTGAGTGGGGGAGGGGATGAAGGTAATAGGAGGAGAAAGTGAGGACAGCAGATGCTGGAGATCAGAGCTGAAAATGTGTTGCTGGAAAAGCGCAGCAGGTCCGGCAGCATCCAAGGAACAGGAGAACAGGAGAATCGACGTTTCGGGCATAAGCCCTACTTCAGGAATGAAGATTATCCTGTTCCTTGCATGCTGCCTGACCTGCGCTTTTCCAGCAACACATTTCAGGCCCTATACTATCCCTAGTTACCCTTATGCCAATAGAACCATAAACGTTGATCAGCACTGCCTATCTAGAGGTGGAACAGATAAGCAGGGCTTGGAGATTTTGGATAGCTTTGTAGCTTTGAACATCTTATTTATGTGATAGACTTGCACATTGGATACTTAATTTACCAATAAAGCAAAATGCTGGTCATCAGGAAGGCCATTGACTATAAATTATGCTTGGACTATTAAGTGTTTCCATCTTTTTTTTTACTTGTATTACATTTCTAATACAAGCAGTGTTTTGCTGTTGAGTCAAATGATTCAAGTTATTGAGGGAATTTTCTCATGCACTGTTTCAAACATCAAAATTTCAAAGGGACTAAATGCATTTTTTTTAACCTTTTTCTGTGGAGGTTGTCTCGTTTGTTGGCAATAAATAGAAAACAATTAGCAGAGTTCCATAATTACCATTAAACTAAAAGCTATCCCAATAGTCAAAATCATTAGTTTGTCAAGCTATGCGAGATCTGTGCTGCTGTCCTTCTATTTTAGAAATGTAACAATCTTGTAACAAAAAGGAAATCTCTACTTTCCTTGAGGACTAGTAGAGGGTGTGGAGCTGGGAGTGGGGGCGGAGCCGGTAACTGGAGTGGGTGTGATGGTTGGGGGAATGGGGGTGGAGTCATGAGCAGGGGTGGTGTTCCCCTCAGGGTTCTGGGGGCTGGGAATTATGACAGTGGGATCTGTGGGGGGCGTGTCAGCAGAATGCAGGTGAGTGGCGGTGGGAACGGAAGTGGTGGCAGGCACGGCAGTAGGGGTGGCGGAAGTCACTGAGCATGTGACATCAGCGATGATGAGGGGCGGAAGTGATGTCACGTGATGCATGAGGAATTGAGGGGTTTACGTTGTTGTGGGAGTGGCCATGATGGGGGCGGAGTTGACATCAAAGAGCGTGGGGGTGGTAGCTGCACCAGCCGTATGGCTAATGGCGTCCGAGCAGTTCCAGAGGCCGGGGGAATCTTCTGGAATGTTTGTTGAGAGTATGAATTCTCCTGAGGATGTAGTGCAGAGTAGGTCCTTTGCAATCCTGAGAGAGTGTGGCCCTCCGCTGAAGCAGGGCTGACAGAGGTTAGGTGCTGGCGCATTGCTGCAAGCGTGGAGCAGAGGATCTTGAAGGAGAGCTGTAGTCGGTACTGTTTGTCCTGTTTGGGTCCGAATTGGCTTGATGGCTGGTTTGCAATGCAGAGTGATGCCAAAAGCTCAGGTTCAAATTGCACTATGGAAGATCCTGCCTTCTCAGCCTTGCCCTTTGCCTGAGGCATGCGACCCTCAGGTTTAACTTTCTCCATTTCTCCTTCTTCAGGGCTAATGCCTGAAACGTCGATTCTCCTGTTCCCTAGATGCTGCCTGACCTGCTGCGCTTCTCCAGCAACACATTTCCATCTCTAGTTACTAATATGTCAACTATTAGAAACAGGATATCCTCCTTTTCTCTGTCAAAATTGTTCATAGTTTTAAACACCTCAAGGTCACCTCTTAATTTCCTGTGCTGCATGAAAAATAAGCCCATTTTCTCTAATCTTGTATCTAAAATCCCTTGTTCTTGGTACTGTCACCAGGGCTTTACCATCCATCCTTAAACAAGGAGCCCAAAATGCAGCGTAATATTCCAAATGTGCTCTGATGATTTTTAGAGGTGTAGCATCACTTGCTTGCTTTTATACTCTATCCGCTTGCTTTTTAGTTCTGTTTACCCAGCCACAAATTTGCCAAAGCTGATACCAACTTCCATAAAAACTTTGCAGAAAGCAAAACGTGAAAAACTGGCAAGTTCAGTCATTGTTTTCAATTTTTAGATGCCTGACTTAGAAATGTGCATATGTTTTATGCATAAACAATTTACCATATTATCATGTCTCTAGGTTGTGAGCTATTCCATCACAACAGACCTAAAGGTTAATGGTTTCACTGCTAAATAGGCTGGGTTCTGTCCAGTTAGCTGTCTCAGCAATCAATCTCAAGTTCTTTTCTCTCTATGCTAATTTGCAGTTCCTTTTCTTATGACTTTACTTTCATGACCTTAATGTTTCCCTTTTATCTTTATTCACACAATAGTTCAATTTGTTTTGGATGTAAGTTGTTTTTTTTTTTGCTTCTATTTAATTCTTTGCTCCAATTCACTGGCTCTGATTTTGAAGTTAGCAACCAAGTTTGTTTTGTGACCAGTCAAACTGAGTTCAGTGTCCTGATATTTCCAAGCAAAACTCATTTATTTTTCCAACTTTGTTTTTGGTTAAGACCATGCCAACTGCACATTGACACCATTTGAAACACCATTTTTTAATTACTTCTACACTTTACTTCCGTTTTGATTCTGTATTGGAAAGTGAATATTTCAGAAGTTATCTATCCATTGCATAGTATTGAATTCAAATGTTCTCAACTCAAGACACTCATGGTTGTGGTTCTGTTCGCTGAGCTGGGAATTTGTGTTGCAGACGTTTCGTCCCCTGTCTAGGTGACATCCTCAGTGCTTGGGAGTCCAAACTTTGATCGAGACACTCATGTCTGAATTACTTTATAACTGATCAATGTGCGAGTAAATACTGGTTTGTGATTAGAATTTTTCTGCTACAGGACCTGAATCTATTGACAATTTTTTTAGACATGTCTTTCATTTGAGCACTGCATATTTTTAACACTAGTGATTTTATTTTTAGAACAGTAGAATATTGAATTGCATAATCCATCAATCATCTCTGCAATTATATTTGCATTGTTCTGTACTTGTATTTATGATGCCTTTTTGAGTGATTCCCTTACTCATTAATCAGTATAACATTTCTGAACTATGCTTTTGTGCCAGATCTGTGTGCGAGATAATTTACAAAATTAATCATAAAATTGATTGTAGGTTTGTTAGCATTCTATGCATGGAGCGATGCATTGTTTCAGTGAAATATTATATAATACTTACTCTCCTGCTTCAATTATCTTTTTGCTTAGAAGGAAGACCACAGCTTTGACCTCAACTATGCATGTCATATAACTGGCGACAGGAAAGTGTTTTCTTAACACTGTGGTTACTTGGTCTCTGCATGAGCCATAGTTTCATGTGTTTACACTCATTCTTTCTTTGTGTTTTGTCTTTACTAACCCCAATCCTGCTCAGACAAACATTTTAATTACTTGTTAGACCTCTGAAAGCTTGTCACAAAATTAATTTTGGGGGTAACTTTTGCATGCCATCTTAACCAAGCTTACATACTGTATAAGTATTGAGGGTGCAAATTCAAGTTCAAACCACCTTCAAGAAGTAAGGATTGACTTCTGATGTATTGACATTAAGACTGTATGTCAACTAAAATATTTAATACTTTTTTTAGTTAGGCACTTGATATCCAGTGAGCAAAGATCCAAACAACACTGAGCTGTTAAAATTAGCAACTTGGAATTTCAAACCTTGAGGACAGTTCAATCAGTACATATCAACTAGGGCAACTAGCTCATCTTTGAGGTGGTGATTAGTTGTAATGTTTGGTTTGCCTGTTATTAGAAACAAAAAAAGGAACAGGAATAGGCCGTGCAGCCCTTCAAGCCCACTATCATTCAATATGATCATGGCTGATCATCCATCTCAGTACCCTGTTCCATTTTCACCCAAACCCAAAATCTCCTTAAAAACATTCAATGTTTTGACCTCATAATAAGGCCAGTTAATTTAATCCAGAAAATATTGCCATAAATTAAATTTCTAGGAATACTAGTTGTGTTTAAAGAAAGATCAGACTGCTTTTGATAACATTTATGATTGAAAAGCATGTTAAACTTTCTGAATCTGAAAGCATGAATGTTTAAGACACTGGAGCTACCATTGCTGGTAGAATTAATCACTGGGTGTGAGTACTTTTTAAAGGGCTTTTGTTGATAGTTTACTAATACTCAACTGGTGCTGAATCTAGCCTTCAGCTTTGCATAAGTTAGGATTTTTAAAACATGTTAGCATTTGTGATCTGTGAAACAGTGGCATGCTTTTCATGCACTCACCACTGAACCACAAGGTCCCAACTTAAAGCCTTACTCCAGGGCTTGAGCACATAAAACCGAAGGCTGACCATTGAATGCAGTACCAAAGAAATATTGCTCCATCATAGGTGCTACATTTTGGATCAGATATTGATTGATCTGTAGTCCCATCTACCTATTCAGGTGGATGTAAAAAGATTGCATGGCATTATTTCAAGTAAGGATAGGCAAATTATCTCTGGTGTTCTGGGTAATATCAAGCTTTCAATCAATGCCATTAAAAGAATTATCTTGTTGGTATCACTTTGTTAACCACATTTATAATTTTAAAAATAAGTTGACAGAATGTGGATGTTAGTCTGCAGTTGAAGCAGATGAAATAATGATGCAAGTGTTTAAATTTCCTTTAGATCACTATAATGGGATTTAAAATTACTATGTATCTCGCATGCTTGATTTTAAAATATGAATCTTTTGAAAGGTAATGGAGAACTTTGTGACTCATCTTTACTTTTCACTGCCCCTTTTAGGTTTGGTGAAAATTTGGATTGAATTTTTAATAAATTAGTCAACTTTGCAGTTTGCTTCACAAGTATGCTCTTACAACTTATGCTCGAGTACATTTAGAGGAAATGATTGACTTCATATATCCATAAAACATGTACTGTTTTCAGGAATTCTGGAATTTATTATCTATAGATCATGATATTGACATTTGATTGAATGCTTAAATGTCATTATGTACTCTACTGAAGTACATCTAGAATCAATAGACAGCACTGGGAAATGTGAAACTGCAAAGCTTTGTTTCTTTCAGAAATTTATTTCATTTGGAGAATGGAGGTGGAGTAAAATTTATTTTAAATCCTGTATGGTCTCATTTCACACTGCTGAATTTCAAGTGCCATCAGTCTTCACTATGCTACTAGAAATGGATATCATAAATGGAAATATCAATGGTTGGCTTTAACACGTAACTGCCATTATGGCCACCGTAAATGCAAAAGTGGAAAAGTCCCCAGGAAATAGGTGTTGGAAATGGGAAAAAAGGAGAAAAATAAATAATGGAGTAAAATGTGTGTCTGAATAGGGTATTTTTATTTTGGCATTGGTTTAGAGTTGTATCGGTAATATGATCGCTTCCTTCATCTTGCGAATATGACCACAGGTTGGTTTCTTTGCCATTTCGAATAAAGTTATAAAAATGTATTTTAAAAGTAACAAGATTAGCAAAGTTAAAACAAAACATCTACAAATAATTTAAAGCATTGAAATAATCCTATCTTATACTTACGCTTTTCTTTTTTTCCCACTCATTCGTTGAGTCTATCTTCAGCACTTGTTCTGAAGCAGACTCAGTGTTTAAATTGCACAGATTTACATAAAATAAAGCAAGTCTGAGGCTTTGAGAGAATTTACTGTCCATTTTAACACATTTTGAAATGTAACAGTCTTAATACTGCTGATTGACATGAGCTGAAAAGTACACATTCAGTCTACAATAGCTTAAATTAACTTGTATTTTGAATTTTTCAATGAAGTAGTCCTTTAAAAGCATAAGAATATCCATTACTTAGAGTTGAATTGTATTGCTGAGTAAAACCTATTATCTTACTGTTCCAAAAATAATTGGTACAATTTGCGAAGCCATAATCCTCTGTTTTCAGAAATTAACAGAAGTAATTCATCACTTATGACCTGCACATTGGCTTATGATTCCTCTATTCCATTATCGTTACAACTCTAAAATGCATTGGCCGTTTGTTATAACCTGTCCCCTATGTTTTCCTTTATGTTACAATGTTAGATATTGATCAGTTGAAGCTAATAATGCAGCTCGTCGGAACACCAGGGCCAGAACTTTTGATGAAAATATCATCTGATTCTGTGAGTTAATGTATTGTGTGTACTTCCACTGATAGTTATTGACCGCTCCTAGTAAATCACTTTTGCAGCACTGCCAGTTAAAGCACCAAAGCACAAATGTACCAACATTGATTGGCATGGTTTGGCTTCTACTAGAAATGTTTTCCACTTGCTGCACTGATTTTAGTTGATACAGAATTAAGACTGCAGGTAATATTTTATATTAATCCATAACAACAAGTTTTAAAATATTAAAAGTACCTTGGTGTCTTATGAATTAAGTTTTCAAAGTAAAGTTTGAAAATATAAAACGTTGAAAGTTGGTAATTTGCTTAGATTTTAAAGTGCTCCATATGAAAATGTAGTAACATCCATTTAGTACTAACATCCATTTAGTATAATCCCATAGCATGCTGGGTTGTTGGTCATGGCCCTTCCCTGCCTCTGCATGTTTGTGTCTTTTTTGTTTTCTACTGCATCCTGCTGTCTTTTTTTCTAATGTAACAACCTCCAACACAAAAATTTCATTAGAATGGTTACTAAATTTGTTGAAAACTCAGCTTTTCAAATTTTTGGCATACCCTTTTGAAAAATGGATAAACGCCTTGACCTGGGCGTTTAAGATATTAACCAGCTTCAGCAGATCATGAGATTGACAGGAACCCCTCCTCCTGCCTTAATTAACAGGATGCCCAGCCATGAGGTGAGACAGACAGGCTGCTAAAAGCTCTTCAGAGGGAGAATTTGTGTTGCTATTCATATTTTCTGTATTTGATTAATAGACCATTTGGGTTAGTATCAACATTTCAGTAAACATGGGTCCTAGCTATTGTTTTGGATAAATTGTATTCTGTTTTCTTGTTAATTTGTGTGCAGAATAAGATTTCAATATAGCAACTTGACATGAGACAACATATCCATATGGTGTTTCTAATGATTGTATAATGTTTTACTGTTGACATTTCTAAGAAATGTACCACTTAGAAAGCCCATTGCTAAATGAGGACTCATTTACAAAAAATGAATCCTCTTTGGATTAAAACTGCAGGCAATAATTTGGTTCAAATTCCCAAGTTTATTTTTAGCAATCATGGAACATGAATAATTAAAAGCTTGTTTTTTATACAACCTTTTGGAGTGTAGGATTGTCTAGATCTTGTGGAGTTCATCTCTTCACTTTTTTTCAACCAAAGAGCCTACCCTTAAGAAAATGGGAAGTCTCTTGCATATTTTCTTGCACACTAAAGATTTCTGAAATTTGAGAGGTGTAAAACTTCTAAAATTGTATTCAATTTTCACTGAAACGGTGAAGCAGTCTCCACATTCTCAGGCAATGTATTCATTGCTTATGAATGCTTAAAGTATGTAATCTTGCTGAACTGGAATCAGAAAGCAATCTTGTGTTTTTTTTTGTTTTATTTTAACGTTGGAAACGAGAGGCTTTCCAAGAATTGTTTTATATGGAAGAATGATCACTATTTTTAGATTTTATTTAAAAATCAAAATTATAATTTCATTCCAATTTCTATATTTGTGAAATATTTCATGTTCCTTATTCCTTCGAATGTAGGAAGCTCTGTAATTGCTCTAATGGCTAACAACCACCTGTTATTCCAAAGCTTATGGATAGCATAATGAATAATCATTCAGTACCTGAGAAAAATAATACACTCTGTCTCTTCTGTGACATACCATGATATTAAATGGCTTATTTTTGTACTCGAACATTGGAGGTTAAAAGTCAACTTTACTCTTAAGTTCCCAGCTTGTTTGTTATCTCTGTTCCAGATCTGCAGAAGTGAGGACTAAATCATTTGATATCAAGGATTTGTTTACAAAGCATGTTGGGGTTCCTGGGTTTATGAATGGCAATATATATTGCTCACTTTCTACCCACCGTTGTTCCTGCCTTGCATCTTTCCTTAGTGCTAAGGCAAAAGCCAAGGTCTATATGAAATATTAAAGGAATTTCCAAACTTTCTTTCTTCCAAAGGTGGTTGAAACTAGTCCATGATATCATCTGGACCAAGTAGTATCTATAAAGTCACTTCAGTATAGTGTGTTCTTCAACCTAGTCAAGAATTAATCTCACCACAATTAGCTTTCTGTTCTGAAGCACAAAATCCTCCTAATTGTAGTTTCTAGTTAATTTGCAATCTAAAGTCCAACTTTGTTTTTGATTGTTCATTTGCATCCTATGCAGATCTCTGCGCAAGTAATATGCAACTGTAAGCTTACTGAGTATATGACTAAGATGTTTAAAATTTAGGTACTTTCCAGCAGCTTATTTCCATAGGCCCAGTGCTGCCCCCCACCCCCCAAACATGCAGCTTATCTGCAGTCACTTCTGTTGAATCATTATTAGCTAATTAAATAATTTTTCAATGCTGTCTTTCCTTTTGAGCTTTGAATTGAAATTTTTTTTCTGCTGTATGCCAAGATGTGGTCTGATTAATTAGTTGCACTATATACAAAATCATGTTCATAGCTTTCTTGACTGACTTCAGTATCTCATTAAGTTTACATGTATTTAATTCTGAAGATGCTCATGTCCTTAACTTGACCTGATGTCTGCTGACGAAGGCATCAGTCAGTGAAGAGAGATATTTTATAAAATTATGTTTAATATTACTGTTCCACTAGCAGATTGATTTGATTTTTTTTGTTAGCCAAAAGAATTTCTATGTTCAGAATTTATTGGGAAATTGGAATCTGTTCAGCAAAATTAGTGTTCTGAATTAATAGTGGTGAAATTTGGTCAAACATTGGGTGTAAGAACTTCAAATATTCTCAAATATCTTGATTCTACAAATAATTTCATGACAATATTTGTTAAACTTTTTTAGGTTCTGTAAAGTGATCTAATTGAAGCATTGCAGCAAATTGGATCTAATCAGAATTTTATTATGTTTTAATGAAATTGTGACACCCCCTCAGTGGGAGGTCAAAGCGGGTGAGGAATAAAGAGATACCTGTGAAAATGGAGGTGACTGGTCAGCTGTGGGTATGGATTGGAGACCTGAGAGCTGTGAGAATTGGAGCCAACTAGAGTAGAAGTGCAGCTGTTGTAAGTTGGTTGGAGACAAATGATCATTGCTGCCTCAGAGTTTGTAATCCCCAATTTGGGAAGCACTTGGTGTTTAACCTTCTTTGTGACCAGTTGAGAAGTGTTGTGGTTGCTTAAGATTGCATTATGGCATGTCTAATTGTATTTTCTTTAAAAACCTACTAATGTTTGGAATTGATTTTACTTAAACATTAGCTTGTGGTATCACTTTTCAAGTGGACTTGAAATATTATCTGTCTCACATTCAGAACAAGAACAATACTGATTGGACTCTCACCAGGATATTTCTAAACTTAAATTGATTTTGCTAGGTGAATGTGAAATAAGTTTCCTAAAATATAAATACTGCGTTGTTGCACCGTGTATTTTGATTATTATACTTCCAACCAACTAGTGTTCAGTATACTTCCATAAAATACCAAGGAAAAGTGATACAACAGCTTGGATTGAGGACAAATTACTTGTGAAAAGACAAAAATAATCAATGTAAACTATTTCTGCAGGCTAGAAACTATATACAATCCTTACAGCACATGCCAAAGCAGAGCTTTGAAGATGTATTCATTGGAGCTAATCCTCAAGGTAATGGCATTTCTAAATGTGCATTTATCTTGTCAGATAAACTTAGTTTTCCAATCCTGATTTGAATGTAAAACAATGTTTCAGTCATCTTTGCCATATTGGAACTGGAAGAGAGGTATAAATGATTTGAGTAGATTTTCTAATATTAATATTTTCTTTTTGTTACAAAGTAATCATTGATGAAAACATTGATATTCTAATTCCTTGTTAGGAATTGGAGACATTGGTTTCCCTCCAGTGGATCTATAGTGTACAGTCTTTTCCTTGCTTTTAACAGGCAGCTAACTAAAATGAAAATTGAAGCCAACTTGCACAGTAGGAATCAATCGCCAAAGGGTCTCATACTTAATGCTGGTTATTTTGGGCAGGCAACTACTCTTTTTCTACTCACATAATCTAGTA
Source organism: Chiloscyllium plagiosum (assembly GCF_037043375.1). NCBI lineage: Eukaryota > Metazoa > Chordata > Chondrichthyes > Orectolobiformes > Hemiscylliidae > Chiloscyllium > Chiloscyllium plagiosum. The sequence continues at coordinate 30,733,604 of NW_028270164.1, read as the reverse complement.
AGATTTGGTTTAAAGTCATAAATTACCAAAAAAAAGTTTAGATGTTAAAGCATTTTATTATCAGTGTAGTGATAATATTTAAATAGGCAGAAAAGGTGTGAACAGTTTATTGGTCTCAGCCAAACAAATGAGAGAAATTTATCTCTGTCACTGACTATTACTGTTTTCTATCCTGTGTTCTGGAGCTAGATGAAATGTTAAGTGAAAGCAAGCATGGATTCACTTTGGAAAAATGTTTTGCTATTTAAAGTGTTTTTCCACTGCTCTGAAGCTCATCTGTACTTGTAGACATCGTGTCAGTCACTTTAGTTGTTTATTAGCATGCAACAGATATTTTATGTAATTCTTCTGATTTTGTCTCCATGAAGTTATCTTGTTCCTTATGGCTTGGTAGGGCATCCTGTTCAACCTTAATTTAGTCTCTTGATTAAGGACTGTCATGAAGATCCAACCTTAACAGGTTCAGAAATGTCTTTACTTGGAACTACATTAGAGTCGTGTCCTTGGCAGAAATGACAGGCTGTACTGTATTTATCATTCAAGCAGATTGCTAAGGAATTTTTTTTTAAAAGGAGAAAGAGTTTTTCTTTAATCAGACATTACTTGAGATTGAGGTTTTTAAGCTATTCTTATAACACTATTGTTTTTCCTTATAGCAAATTATTTCTTCCAAACTTGCATTGAGGTATTGAAGTCGTTCTTTCAAAATTCCTTCAAAATTAGGATGTAATTGATCCAAGCATTGAAGGCTAGTTGCTAGTTTTTTTGCGTGCGATGTTTCTTTCTTGCAGTTGCTTTTTGAAGCATTCTGCTTGCTTTTGTTGACATTAAAAACTCAACTGATGTAACAGTGTCAAACTTTGAATTAAATAGAAAAGTGCTAGGTTGTAATATTACACAAAACTAATCAATTTTGTATTATCTGTTTTTATTCCTTCTACTGTGTAGCTGTTGACCTTTTGGAGAAAATGCTTGTGCTGGACACAGATAAGAGGATCACAGCAGCAGAAGCATTGGCTCATTCGTATTTCTCTCAGTATCATGACCCAGATGATGAACCTGAAGCAGACCCTTATGATCAGTCGTTTGAAAGCAGAGATCTTGAAATAGAAGAATGGAAGAGTAAGTGAAACTATTCTTTAAATTAATATTTGTAGGAATGCTGTGCTTAGAGTTCATAAACTTTTACCTTCTCAAAATTACTTTTCCTGTAGTCATTGCTCATTAGGCTGACTTAGCAATTATTCAATGCTCAAATAGCCATCTAATAGTGATATAAAATATCCATGATTTTGGAAGATTACTGAACAACCTTAGTTGACTGCACTACTCATAAAACAGCCTTGTTATCCATGAACCTTGTACATTTGTGAAATGTACACTGCATATATTTGCACCTGGATCCATCTTGAAGATTATCAAACTGAGTGAAGACCATTACAGATTATGGTGGAAGAGTAGGTTCTGTTCACCTATTTAAGAAATGTACTTAATGTTGCTATCTGGGACTCTTGCTCAGCTTGTCACACATGCATTGTGATGCTCTGCAGGGTAACACAGCAGTCAGAAAAGTACCAGTAGAGTTTTACTCTTACTGCATTAAAATCAATTTCTTAGCCCATCCTCATGATAAACCCGTACGCTATAAAATTTGAAGCAAAATCCTAGGTCTACACTTCCCATGATTTTGGACCTGTACTTGTTCTGCACAAACTGTGGGTACAGGTATGTGTATACATAATCCTTTCATCCAAAATCCTTGGGGCCAGTTGTTTATCGGATTCTGGAATTTTTCAGATTTCGGAATAAATTACACTTTCACAGTGAAATAAAAAAAACTTACTGGCCATGATTCTCATGTAGTTCCAAGTACAGACCCACATGTGACTCGTACGGTGCTGAGACAATCGATGCCTGTCAGAGCTGGGCCAAGCAGTGACCCCCATCATTCAGATGTGACGTCGAGTGGGTATGGTGTTGGGTCACCTGTTCGTACACCAAACAGCCTTGTGCAGAAAAATAACTTCATGGTTAAAAGCTTTGGATTCTGGAATTTCTGATTAAAGGATTGTGTACCTGTGATAGTATACATTCAGATAAACCATCAAAAGACTGTTGAGGCAAGTGTTGTAAACTATTGTCCATCCTGCTTAGTCTGTTTTTGTCCAGTAATTTATTCAATTAACTTCTTTGCCACATCTATTACAAGGACTTCAAGCTTTACAGCATTTTCCCTTGCTGGACAAATAATAGTCAATGGTTTTGCTTAGTTGAGATTGAATTACTGTTTAAGACCAATAAAGTATCTAAATACACATTAGCATCACTAATCCTTGGTTCCAATAACTGCCCTAAGAGGTCCCAGTTTGGACAAGTAGGATGCCCTCTTGTGGAAAGTGTACAAACATTATTTGCAAACACAAACACTACAGACAGGATAGAGTTGGAATGTTTCATATTTGGTGTTGAGTTTTTACAATTGGCAAACATACAACAAGCCCAAACACACACTTGCAATTTTCTTTATGGTTAGTAAGCCTTCTAAGATAAACAATATTTTATAACATTAAAATATAAAATTTGCAGACTTGATTTACAGTTTGTCATCTTTCTGCATTTGTGTAGTGTGTTTTGATGTATTGATAAGTTTTTAGAACATAAAAATTTGAAACCTGCAACCAAGAACAAGGTGTGCAAATATGGCATATTACCTGGAAGAAAATATCTTCCAATATAATACCAAGTTGATTGGTCAATATGATCTAAAATTCTACAGGAATGGAGAGATGGGGATTACATTTTAGTGAGCTTCTGGTCCAGACCCGATAAGTTGTACATTTAGGTGAATGTTGAACTGTGAATTTAGAGCCCATAATGTGTCCTGTTTGTAGTTTCAAATTACTTACAATTTACTTTAGGTTAATTAATTTCCAAAAAAAAATGCCATTGTGCATTTTCCAATTTTGCTAGTTTTTTGATGGTCATAGCCAAATAGCCATTAAAGTGTATCTCAGAGTATCACAAAGTCTTTAAATAAAGACTATTAATGTATAACCAATAACTGGATATGTTTGTTTCTAAAAATAAATCTGAAGATCAGCTGCAGAGCTACAAATGAGTGTCTTGGTTCCAGCTGAACAAAATGAAACTTATGGGGTGGGATCTTGCTATAGGCTCTGAACAGTGTAGGCTATGGTGAGATGTTTATCACCATTTCACTGATTCTTCTCTTTTCCCCATGCCACCCACCAAAGCTTGCTACAGGAGAACCATAATGGCATAGCAGGGCAGGATCCTCTGGCCCCACACACCCTTTTCACTATTGGCATTCCACTTTCAGGAAGACATCACCACCATCCTACCATCCTTTGAATGCATTGGCATTGCTCTTGCATTGGCACAGTCTGACATTCACTAGACAGGCTTTCTGTTTATACCATAGATCGGTATATACAAAATAGTGGAAACATTTTTAAAAATCAGTGTTTTTTGAGAATGAGTTGTGAATGTAATATTTATGAAGGTGGCTTTTATGCCATGAATAATTCTAGGTCAATGTTTTATTACCACAAATGATTTGGAAAATCAGTGAGAATTCTTTGTCAATCTTGAGTTTTTTAAATTCACCTTTTTTTGTGGGATGTGGGTGTTGCCGGCTAGGCAGCATTTATTGCCTGTCCTTTTGTTGCCCTTGAAGATGGTAGTGAGCTGCTGTCTTGACCCTGCTGCAGTCCACTTGCTGTGGGTTGACCCACAATGTCGTTAGGGAGGAATTCCAGGATATTTACCCAGCGATGGTGACAGAACAGTGATACTTCCAAATCAGGATGTTGAGCGGCTAGGAAGGGAATTTTGAAGGTGATGGTGTTCCTATGGATCTGCTGCCCTAGTCCTTCTCTAAGGAACTGGTCGTGTGTTTGGAAGGTGCTAAGGATCTTTGAATTTCTGCAGTGCATCTTGTAGATAGTAACAACAGTGTGTACGGAGTGTTGATGATGGAGGGAGTGGATAGTTGTGGATGCGTGTTGCTTTGTCCTGGATGTTGCCAAACTGACACTGGAGCCACGCTCATCCAGGCAAGTAGGGAGTATTCCATCACACTCCTGACTATACTTTGTAGATGATGGATGGGCTTTAGGGAACCAGGAGGTGAGTTACTTGCTGCAGTATTCCTAGCCTCTGACCTGCTTTTGTAGTTACTGTTAGTGGCAAATCCAGTTGAGTCTGCTCAATGGTAACCTTCAGGATGTTGATAGTTGGAGATTCCGTGATGGTAACACCATCAAGGGCCGGTGTTTAGATTTGTCTCTTATTGGTTGAATGCAGCCTTGAGGTCAAGGGCTGTCACTCTCACCTCAGCTCTGGAATTCAGCTCTTTTGTCCATTTTTGAACCAAGGCTATAATGAGGTCAGGAGCTGAGTGGTCCTGGCAGAATCCAAACTGATTGTCACTGTAGGTTATCGCTGAACAGGTGAGACTTGATAGCGTTGTCAGTGAGTCCTTCCATCACTTTACTGATGATCAAGAATAGACTGGGTGGTAATTGGCTGGGATGAATTTGTCCTGCTTTTTATATACAGGACATATCTGGGCAATCTTCCAAGTGGTCAGGTAGATTACAGTGTTGTAACTGTACTGGAAGAGCTTAGTCATGGGAACAGCAAGTTGTGGAGCACAAGTCTTCTGTGTTATTGTCAGAATGTTGTCAAAGCCTGTAGCCTTTGCAGTATCCAGTGTCTTCAACCATTTCTTGAATTTGGCTGAAGAGTGGTATCTGTAAAGCTGGGGACCACTGGCATAAGCAGCGATGCATCATCCATATGGCATTTCAGCCTTTTGCACTGAGGTGGGGATTTTTGTGGAGCTTCCTCCTCCAATGAGTTCTTTAATTGCCCACCACCATTCATGACTGCATGTGGCAGACCTGCAGAGTGTAAATCTGAACTGTTGGTTGTGGGATCACTTAGCTCTATTGATCACCTTGCTGTTTGGCATGCAAGTAGTCCAGTTTGGTATCTTCAAGCTGATATCACATTTTCTGGTATGCCTGGTGATGCTTCTGGCATTCCCCCCTCCACTCCGTGGAACCAAGGTTGATCCCCTGGCTTGATGTAATGGTTGAGTGGGGAAATGTTTGGCCATAAGGTTGCAGATTGTGCTGGAGTACAATTCCGCTACTGTTGATAACCCAGAATGCCTCATGGATGCCCAATCTTGCGATTCTAGATCTGTTCAAAGTCTGTCCCATTTAGCAAATGCCACACAACGAGATGAAGGTTATTCTCAATGTGAAGGTGGGACTTCGTCTCCACGAGGACTGTGTGGTGGAAAACTCTTCCTGGTACTGTGATTGACAGAGGTATCTGCAGCTGGCAGATTGGTAAGGGTAAGATCAAGTATGTTTTTTCTCTTGGTTCCCTCACCACCTACTGTAGACCCAGTGTAACAGCAGTGTCCTTAGGACCTGACCATGTTGATCAGTAGTATTGGTGCTGAGCCACTCTTGGTGCTGAACATTGAGACCTTCCCCACCACCACCACCACCAACTGTACATTGTGTGCCCTTGCCATCCTCAGCCGTTCCTCCAAGAGTTGTTCAACATGGAGGAGTACAGATTCATCAGCCGAGGGAGGATGGTACATGGTAGTCATTCGGGGGTTCCTTGCCCGTGTTTCACCTGAAGCCATGAGACTTGATGGGGTCTGGAATCCTCCTAGGGAAATTCTCTGACTATATGTCTCTGTGCTGCCACGTCTGCTGAGTCTGTCCAGTCAGTGGGGCAGGACATATCCAGGGATGATGATGATGTCTGTAAGGTGTGATTCCATGATTATGATTGTCAGGCTCTTGCTTAACTTGTCTGAGACTGCTGTGCCAATTTTGGCACGAGCCTCTAGATGTTAGTGAGGAGGTCTTTGCAAGGACGATAGATCTGTTTATGAATATGTATGAATTGACATTTGTAGAATGTAGTTTGTCTTTTGTCCTTTGAGTTTGTTTGTAAATCAAAATTGAATATCTACAAAAGCGTTAAATATTATTTGAATCTTGTGTATAATGTGGCTAACTTTCAATGTTTTTATCCAAACTTTAAAATATACGTTATTCTTCCATCTTCAGGATTAACCTATGAAGAAGTACTGAGCTTTGTGCCACCTGAGTTACAAGTAGAGTGTATGGACTTGGCACCATGAAAACTTTACTTCAGTCCTATGATCCTTTTATATTGCATCACTGTGAGGACTTAACCAGTTCGACTGATTTGTTCTTTCCAATATTATCAAGTGCCTATCATGGTCTTGATGACGGATTGTTTGTGGGTGAGGGCAAAATAGAACTTTTATAACAATTCTTCTACAGCCTGCATGTTTTGCTAAATCCTGGGCAATTGCCAGCTTTTTGTATATTGCTGTTGTCGTCCACTGTGAACTTGGTTTGTTTGCTAACTATATCTCTTGCAAGCACTTGTATTGGAACTGGTAAACTTTTTGTGTATTTGTATGCCTTATTTTCAAAATTGCATACTATTTTAAATGTTTAATTACATGTACGGAAACCACCCAAACCTAAAAGAAACCTACATGCAGTAATTGTTACTTTTATAAAAAGTACAAATGGGATGTACATTAATTTATAGATATATTTGCTGTTTACAGCATAAAGGGGTGATTGTTTTATTGTGATTTCATTTTAAAAACCTACTTGACTGTTCAGCAATACTACTACAACTAAGAGTGGCATGTCTTCACTGTTTGTTAGAATGGGAATGTAATAATACAGATTCAAGATTTAGATAAATTTACTTATTTGTATTAAAATGCTTCTCTTTTGTGTAAAGTTAAGTAGAATTATGAAAAATATTTTCCATATTAATAACTACTCAAGTTGTTGGTTCTATCTGTAGAATTCTTTGTAATTGGACCGTGACTTGCCAGGTGTGACGTTGTAGTAAAACCATAAAACTATTCTGAAATAAATTCAAATGCTTTTTCAAAAATAAGTTCTGCCTGGAAAATTGTTGATATTTCCTGTATCAGGACAATCCAGCTTTGAAAAAACATTTAAATATTGGCTTAGATCTTGGGTTTAAAGAGAAACAAAATGTTGGAGAAACTCCGGTCTGACAGCATCTGTGGAGAGAGAAACACAATTAAGTTTTGAATTGAAAGTCTGTTCTCTGGCTTTCTCAAGAAGAGCTGTTAGACTCTACTAATTCTGTTTGTCTTTACAGATGCTGCCAGACTTGCTGAGCTTCTCTAGCAGTCACTTTATTTCACATCTCCAGCTTCTGCAGTGCATAAATTCTGGGAGTGCATAAATTCTGAAACGTTTCTGATTTCGTAGTGTTGTGGTCTGAGTTCAAATATGATGAATGGCTTTGCTGAATATTTTTTGAGAAGTTTCGAGCAACTTTTAGGTTTTTAATGTTTTAGGTCTTTCAGTTCAAGTCTTTGAAACCAAAGCAAGTGACCAACAGACAAACTGAAGGGTGACAAAATGCCAACCACTATCCTTTTAATTTGAATAATCAGGCAATCAAGAGTGACTCATCCTTTTCTCTCGCTTTCCCTCCTTTCCTGCCTGCCTGACCTTTTTTTTTGCTTATCTAATTTATATTTATGCATCGTGTATTTTTGAGTTCAAACTTTTTCTTCCATTACCAATTCATGCAAAAATATTGACTAGGCCACAAGTAGTACAGTAATTCCTTCTAAACAACAACAATATTACTTTTTAGCATTTGGTAAAATCTGTAATTATAAGTTCCTATGTTGTTTTGTATGAAGGGCTAAGGAGTATGCAACTATGCATGATAAGAATCAAGAAATTGTCATGAGATGACCATTTGAATTTTTAAATACTTGTAGACTGTAGAAAGAAAATTACATGAAAAGCCAGTGCAACTTTTTGGCTAATGTAGCGACTCAGTTTATTTGCGTGCTTAACTTGCTACAAGTCCTGAAGGGAAAGTGAAAGAAGCAGCTAATGTGGTTTGGGTGCAAATTATTCACCAACATTTGGTTCTTTGGGCTCACCCCTATACTGAAGACCATATCAGGTAAGCCACTAAGAGAAGGAAACTGCTATTCTGTAAATTGCTTTGTAGCATGTGCCTGTCCACCAAGGTGCATGCATTCAGTACATTCAATTTGTGGTAGATTGGAAATTACTTTTGACTAGAGGTAATAAAGTGCAACCACATTTAGTTTAAACATTGCATTTTAATTACTGACAAAAATGATAGCTACTGAAGTACAAAAAAAATCAAATATTAAAAGTTAAGTTTCCAACAATGTCTGAACCTGAAATTATTTTTTGCAGGAGATCTTAGCCCATTTTAACCTTCCATTTCAAATGTCCTCCTTGATTACCTGATTGTGTTCACTACTGAGTCACCGTGTTGCCCCTTCTATCTTCTATACATTAATTAGATCTCTCAACTTCAAAGTGTATAGGCCTAGATGTAAATGCAATTGAAATGTTTTTGTTTACTGTAAGCAAAAAGGAGCCAATCAACAGGTTTATTGTATTAAAAAGCAATTTATTGACTGAAAAACCTGTGGAAAAATAAGGTACAAGATCAATGATAAGACCCTTGTGTAGCTTGCACAATTTTAAAGGTTAAGTATTTATTACAAAGGACAATAAAGGAATTTTAAATTTAGCATCCTTTGATTCTTTGAGGCCAAAATTGTTTAGCTAATTTCTTGGATGCAGTTAGCAGTAGTCAATGTTGGAATTACCTTTAATGTTCTCTGCTCCCTGATGACTCTCTTGAATTGTTTATGGAGGAACCAGGTAAATTTATTTGAAACAGTCATGAAGGTGGCAGGTTCCCTTTCAACAAATCTGCCAAAGACTCTTGGAACTTCTCTTGAAATACTAGTTCCAGTGTGTATTTCCACTGGTTAGATCCAATGGGCCTATCTATGATGACACTGATGTTCACACAGTAGTTTTGCGTTTGATGTCTTCCTGACCCTGTTATAGATTTTCGTGGATCTAAACAGTAGGAGTCATTCTTTTTGCAAGCCTCCACCACTTTGCAATTTGTTGGTTCTCTTGCCTCTGTCTTGAGATGGCTTTGCATTTCTTTTAAGCAATTTGTCTTGTTTGTCAAATTTGCAACTTTTAACTGGTTGCATCTTCCAAAAATAATCTGAGTTTAAGTTGATTATCTATTGCCACTGTACGTCCACACTTTAAAATGGTGAATATTTTTATGTTTTTCTCACCTACATATCTCTTCATAAAGACAATTTCCTGTCTTTATACATCACTGGTCATGTATAAAGCTTCTCTGGTCAATAATGGCATGGCATCTATTTCATTTGTGATTCCCTACCTGAACACTCGTCCTCCATTCCAGCCTTTCAATTTTAGTTCCTCTTTATTTTATTCTTGATCTGTCATTAATTTATTACAAACCAAACCAAGCTCCCTCAAAATATATTCGAGGATAGCCTAGGCCCTAACATTTTCTTTATTTTTAAAAGGCAAATGCCAGACATTGTGTTCTGGATGCATTTTGATTGGTCAAACTACCAGTCTTGAAGCAAAACACACTTTATTCATAGACTATAACTAAAATACAACAAAAGAAAGCAGCAAAAACAGAAATTGTTGGAAAAGCTCAGCAAGTCTGGCAGCATCTGTGGGTGAGAATTGCGAGTTTATGTTTTGGGTTGAATGACCTTTCAGAAAGAAATTGGAATAATTAACTCTACTGGAAAACTTAACAGAATAATTGTTTAACTACTAAACAGCAACTGTTCCAATTTGGTAACATCACATAAACACACATAAAAAACATTCTCTCATCTCTGTGCTAATAGTGTTCTCATTAGTCTGAGACTCTACCCTTGTTCCAGTTCCTCACTGTGACCACATGCTCATAAGGGAAAATTAGATAATCTTTCATTCTCAAGCTCTAGCAAATAAAGATATTCTTTTCAAATTCTCTTCACAGGACATTTGCACTATCCTCACTTCAATGCATGTCTTCTCTGGCAAATATATTCTTTCTTGGGTTAGGAGACCAAAAACCTGTACAATACTCCAAATGTGATCTCAGCAAGGCTGAATACAATTGTGACCAGACCTCCTGCAAGATAGACAAATGTTATTTACTTTCCTAATAGTTTACTTCACCTGCATATTACCTTCCAATGACTTAGCAAGATGAACAACTTCGCAATCTCTCAACATTTCAGAAAGAGTCTTCATTTTCTGCTGAATTTGCATTTCTGTATCTTCCTCCTCAAATGGGTAACTTCATATGTTTCACAGTATATTATGTTTCACATTATATTCTGTTTACTGTGTTCTTATCTATGCACTTAGCTTATCTAAATCCCTTTGAAACAATGTCCAAAAGTTGTTTTAAGCTAATGATTCTTAAAAGAAAGCAAAGTATTATTTTCATAGGGTAAAGCATTGGACAAGTTGAAGGATAATATTGAACTGTGAACCAGAACTGCCATAATACAGGTTTAACTAACCCTGAATACCAACTCACCAATAACTTTACCCACTAATGCTCAGTTTGGATTCAATTGAAATTACTCAATGGAACTTGCAGTGCCTTGATCGACATGAGAACTCTAGTGAAATGCCAGAGGAGAATGGAGTATAAATTGCCCTCAATGTCAAAGCAACTGGCACTGAATATATCCTCAAAGTTCTAGCAAACTAGGGGTCAAAAATACAAGTTTCCAGTGACTGGAAATTGTACGTAACATAACTGAAGGTAGCTGTGTTGTGAAATAACGATCTTTGGGGTTTTGCCCTTAAATTGTACAAAATATTTTCAGAAAATTCACAATCAATTTAATACCATGCTTGCAATAATCAGAATATTGTGGTTTGGAGAGTGATTCACCTGGCACATACTATATTCAGAAAGAATGATCACTCTGTTTTTGCAACACCATAATGTTGAGACTTGTTCAGATTCTTTAGAAACAGCCGATTTAACATGATTCATGCATATATGTGAAAACAATGTGCATTTGTCTTCAAAAACAAGTTCTTTTGTAGAATTTTTGGCTTTGCCTTCTATTTCATATTTATAATTTGAAAAGATTGTCATTTTGGTTTTAAATTATCTAAGATGTGTATGTTTCGCAAAAGTACATCTGGATAGTGAAGAAAGAACTATTGATCTGTTTTGTAAAGCTTATACTTCTATTGCAAGCTAATGCTCGTTTCTTTTTGCTTAATATCAGTTTGCTGTCTTTCAGTCATCCCCTTGCTTTATATATAAAAAAGGTCTGGTGTGTTTGAGGGACACAGTTCATAAAATAAAGGAAATACTCCTAATTTATGTCTGCTAAACTCAGTTGTATTTATTTGTCTACAAATTTGTTCGTGAATTTAGCTTGTGGACACAATGGCATGATTTGAGCTTTTTTCACCAAAAAAAAAGAAAAACACATTAAAAACACAATTTTATAAAATGCCCAGCAGATCTAAAAGACCTGAACTTTGTATACCAACTTTGACTTCAAATTGGTGAATTGAAGTTGTACTCCATCTGGTGGGAAGACTAGGTGTTGTGAGATGGTTTCCAACAATACAGCTTTTACTATTTGATTTCATCATATTCATGTATCTGTGGGGGATGGTCCTTGCATCAACTTAAATGCTGTAAGTTGGAGTTAGTAGTGGAAAATGCTGAGTGAAAAGCAAGTGCATCTACATCTACCTCTGCAATCAAAAAATGTTAATTTGTGACTTCTCATTTCAGGTCAGTCAGACAGCAGGGAAACTGTGTGTGTCACCTTCAGTCCAACCAATCTACTCTGACCATAATCCCAAACTAGTCCTACCTGCCTGTGCTTGGCCTATATTCGTCAATGTTTCTTATTCATGTACTCATCTAATTGTCCTTTAAATGCTGTAACTGTCTGTATTCACCACTTCTTCTGGAAGTTCATTCCACACATGAACCACTTGATGTAAAATGTTTGCACTTCATGACTTTTTAAAATCCTTCTCCTCACACCTTAAAAATATTTCCCCTAGTCTTGAAATTCCACACCCTAGGGAAAAGACACCTGTCATTCACTTTATCTATATCCCTCATGATTTTATAAGGTCACTTCACCACCTAATATGCTCGGGTGAAAAAAGTGCAAGTCTCTCATAACTCAAACCCTCCATTCCCAGCAAAATCCTGCTAAATCTCTTCTGAACCCTTTCCAGTGACCGGGAGACCAGAACTGGACACTATTCCAGAAGAGGGTTCACCAATGTCTTTTACAACCTCAACAGAACATTCTAACTCCGATACTCAAAAGGTCTGAGCAATTGAGGCAAGTATGCTAAACCCCACCTTAACCATCCTATCTATATCTGATGCAAACTTTAAATAATTATGTACCTGAGCCCCTAGGTGTCTCTGTTCTACAACACTACCAAGGTCCTACTTTTAATTGGAGAAGTCGTGCCCTTGTTTTACTAAAATGCAATACCACGCATTTATCCAAATTAAACTCCATCTGCCACTCTTCAGCCCATTGACCCAATTGATCAAGATCCCTTTGTGATCTTGTAGGGTCAGATGGTGTAGAATTGAGGACCTGCAACAGATTTTTTAAAAAAAAATCTCTAGTTGCAGTAATGTACAAGCCTCCAAACAGTAATCAGGAGATAGAAATGATGTGTAGGAAAGCAAAGTTACAGTGATCATGGGGGATTTCAATATGCAAGTGGACTGGGAAAACCAGGTTAGTAGTGGACTGCAAGAAAATGAATTTGAGCTCACTAGGGAACAGGTAATACTGGATTTAGTGTTGTGCAATGAGGCAGTCTTGATTAAAGGAGCTTTTAGGTGAAGGGACCCTGAGGAGGCAGTAATCATCACATTCTCTCTGCAATTTGAGAGAGAAGAGTAGATCGATAGAATCAGAGGTAATGGTATTACAAGTGAATAAAGGCAACTGCAGAGGCACGAGTGAGGAGCTGGGTCAAATTGACTGGGAGATGAGCCTAGCAGGGAAGACAATGGAACAGCAATGGCAGGAGGTTCTGGGAGTAATTCAGGAGGCACAGTAGAGGTTCATCCTGAGAGAAAAGAAGCATGGTACAGGGAGAATGAGGCAACCATGGCTGACTAGGAAAGTCACGGACAGCATAAAAGCAAAAGAGAAAACCCATAACGTGGCAAAGGACAGTGGAAAACTAGAGGATTGGGAACCTACAGCGGGCAACAAAAAAAGAGGGAGAAGATTAAATAATGAGGTAAGCTAGCCAGTAATATAAAGGAAGAGTTTCTTTAGCTATCTAAAGGGCAAAGGAGAGGCAAATGTAGACATTGGGCTGCTGGAAAATGATGCTGGAGAGATTGTGGAGAACGAGGAAATGGCTAAGGAACTGAATAATTACTTTGTAAGTTTTCACAGTGGAAGACACTAGTAATATTCCAAAAATTCAAGAGTGAAGGTGTAGAGCTGAGTATGGTGGTCATCGCCAAGGAGAAGTTGCTAGAAAAACAAATGGCCTGAAGGTGGATAAATCACCTGAACCAGATGGCCTACACCCCAGAGATCGAAGAGAGAGTGGAGGTGTTAGTGGTGATCTTTCAGGAATCGCTAGAATTGGAGGGTCCCAGATGACTGGAAAATTGCTAATGTGACACTCCTATTTAAAAAGGGAGTAAGGCAAAAGTCAGAAAACTACAGACCGATTAGCTTAACCTCAGATGTGGGTAAGATCTTGGAATCCATTGTGAAGGATGAAAATTCTGAATACTTGGAAGTGCATGGTAAAATAGGGCAAAGTCAGCATGGTTTCATCAAGGGGAGGTCATACCTGACAAATCTGCTAGAATTCTTTGAGGAAGTAACAAGCAAGTTAGACCCAGGAGAGCTAATGGATGTTGTCTACCTGGACATCAAGAAGGCCTTTGACAAGGTGCTGCAAAGGAGCTACTGAGTAAGGTAAGGGCCCATGGTGTTACAGGCATAGTGTTAGCATAGACAAAAACTTGGCTGTCTGACAGAAAGAGAGTGGGAATAAAAAGGTCCTTCTCCGGATGGAAGCTGGTGACAAGTGTGTTCCACAAGGTTGTGTTGGGACAACTTCTCACTTTATACATTAATGATCTAGATGAAGGAACTGAGAGCATTCTGACTAGGCTTGCAGATTATAACAAAGGTAAAGGGACAGGTAGCATTGAGAAGGCAGGGATGCTGTAAAAGGATTTGGACAGGTTAGGAGAGTAGGCAAAGAAGTGGCAGATGGAGTCCAATGTTGGAAAGTGAGGCCATGCACTTTGGTAGGAAGAGTAGAGGCATGGACTATTTTCTAAATGGGAAGAAAATTCTGAAGGCTGAAGTGCAAAGAGATTTGAGTTCTAGTTTAGGATTCTGTCAAGGTAAACTTGCAGGTTGAGTTCGTAGTTAGAAAGGCAAATGGAATGATGGCATGTCTTTTGAGAGGACTTGAATATAAAAGCAGGGATGTACATCTGAGGCTCTAAGGCTCATGTCAGACCACATTTGGAGTATTGTGTGCAGTTTTGGGCCCCATACCTTAGCAAGGATGTACTGGCCTTGGAGCAGATTCAGAGGAAGGTCACGAGAATGGTCTCAGGAATGAAAAGCATTTGAGGACTCTGGGTCTATACTCTAAGTTTAGAAGGATGAGGAGGGATCTAATTGCAACTTACAGAATACTGATTGGCCTGGACAGAGTAAACGTTGGGAAGGTGTTTCCATTGGTGGGAGAGACTAGGACCTGAGGGCACAGCTTTAGAATAAAGGGAAGACCTTTCAGATCAGAGAATGGAAAAACTTCTTCAGGCAGAGTGGTGAATCTATGGAATTCATTGCCACAGAAGGCTGTAGAGGCCAGGTCATTGAGAATATTTAAGCTTGAGATACTTTCTTGACTATAAAGGGGTTCAAGGGTTACAGGAAAAAAGCGGGAGAATGGGGTTGAGAAACTTATGAGGTATGATTGAATGGTGGAGCAAACTCAATGGACTGAAAGGTCTAATTTCTGTTCCTATGTTTTATAGTCTTATAGATAACCTTCGTCACAGTCCGTTTTGTCACCAATTTTGGTGTCATCTGCAAACCTCCTAACCGTGCCTTCTCTATATTCCCATTTAAATAATTTATTTGAATAATAATCAAAAAGGGGCCTAGCACTAACCCCGGTGGTATTGATGCATCTTCTGTGGTTTTCTTGCAGTTTCTGTTTTATCCCATGTTTTCATTATTAGCAGTATTTCCTCGTAACCCTTTATTGTCTTGTCATTTTTTGGAAAGCTCTGTATCATGGGATCTGTGAATACAATTAGCAACAAAATTACTTCATTGTCTTGCAAACATAATTTCTTAATTTCCCATGTAGGCCAGAGGTATTCCTGGTGTATGATTTATGTATTCCTTGTGAGGCTTTCTAAACATATTCAATCCAATTTTTCAGAAAAAGTGCATTGAGGCGGGAAATCAGCCTGAAGTTTGCAAAAGGTTAACATATGCAATTTCTTGGTGTTCTGTTTTAATGAACTCATTGAAATAAGTGGATTGCCTCTGCTGAAATACCTTAAACATTTGTCTGCTGATCTGCTCAATATAATTTCATTCCTAATGACATTTTAAATGATTTAATATATTGATCCAAATCTTGTTCGATTTTCTTTTATTCTTTCAAGGAATGTGGGCAATAGTTATGATTTTTTCCAGTCCATATGTAGATTAGAATTTCCCATGATTATTGCAGGACCTTTCTGACAAGCTTCCATTATGTATTCCTTTATATGCAATCCTACCTTGTGGTCACTGTTAAGGGGCTTTTATACCATTCCCAGAAGTGACTACTTGCCTTGGTTATTTCTCATCTCTACCCAAACTGCTTCTACATTTTAGTTACCTAAACTTGGGTCATCCTCTCTATTGTTTTAGTACCATCATTAATTAACTGAGACACCCCACTAACTTTTCCAAGTCTCCTGTCCTTTCCTATATGTTATGTAACTTTCAGTAATGTGATCTCTACCTGTCATCCTGTAGCTATTTTTCTATGGCTATCAAATTACATTTTGTAAATTTCTGGCTGCATGACCAGTTCATCTGTCTTGCTTCAAACACCAAGCGCTTTTAGATAGAGCCTATAGTTTATTTTGGTGAATTAAGTTCCACCAAAACAACCTTAAGTGTTCCCACAAAATTTCTCCAAAAAATGCAAAGAATTGTGCTGTATATTAATTAATTTCTTGTACATTGGTGAGATAAATTTCAAACCAATATAGAGCCAATACAAAACACGTCTCTTTCATCACCATTGAAATACTTTGTTAATATACAATCCGAATCTTAAAAAAAAAAAAGACAGGTCAGTTAATCATCATTTTTGTTGTCTTGTAGTAAAATTGCACCCACACTAACATGAGTGAACTGAAAGTAGACTTTGATATTCAATGGTGCAAAGGGTTATGGGGATAATGTGGGTAAAAGGCATTGAAGTGTTTGGTCAGCTGTGATTGTATTAAATGTGTGGAGCAGGCTCAATGGGCTGAATGGTTTACTTTTCTTCCTATGTTCCAATGTTGTGGCATCAATACCCAATTTAAGTGGCTTTTCATAATTCTGTGCAACCACAAGCAGAGCAGTTGTCAGCACAGATTTCAAGTAGCCAAAGGCACTCTGACATTCTTGGGTGCATTCAAATTTTCTGTTTTCCTGGAACAAATTTATCAAAGAAATAACTGCAGTGGTAAGGTTCAGAACAAATTTCCGATAAAATCCATGTATCCTAACATGTTGAAAAACATTGTTTAATCCTTGGCATGGGGAAATCTAAAGTAGCCCTTAGTTTTTCTTTTCACTTGGCTTTGTTCACAAGTATGGCCCAAAAAAGTCATTTTAGTTTTGGCAAATGCATTTTTAGCCAAATTGGATTTTTGTAGCTAATCAGTCATGTAATGTAAAGGTTGTTTCCAGGTTTGCTAAAAATAACCAAGTTTCAATGGAAACTGTATAGTTATAGAGATGTACAGCATGGAAACAGACCCTTTGGTCCATCCCAGATATCGGAACCCAATCTAGTTCCACCTGCCAGCACCCAGCCCATATCCCTCCAAACCTTTCCTATTCATATACCCATCCAAATGCCTCTTAAATGTCGCAATTGTACCAGCCTCCACCACTTCCTCTGGCAGCTCATTCTATACCCGTACCACCCTCTGTGTGAAAACGTTGCCCCATAGGTCCCTTTTATATCTTTCCCCTCTCACCCTAAACCTATGCCCTCCAATTCTGGACTCCACGACCCCAGGGAAAATACTTTGCCTATTTACCCCATCCATGCGCCTCATAATTTTGTAAACCTCTATATGGTCACCCCTCTGCCTCCGATGCTCCTGGGAGAACAGCCCCAGCCTGTTCAGCCTCTCCCTATAGCTCAAATCCTCCAACCCTGGCAACATCCTTGTAAATCTTTTCTGAACCCTTTCAAGTTTCACAACATCTTTCCGATAGGAAGGAGACCAGAATTGCACGCAATATTCCAACAGTGGCCTAACCAATGTCCTGTACAGCCGCAACATGACCTCCCAACTCCTGTACTCAATACTCTGATCAATAAGAGAAAGCATACCAAACTGCCTTCACTATCCTATCTACCTGCGACTCCACTTTCAAGGAGCTATGAACGTGCACTCCAAGGTCTCTTTGTTCAGCAACACTCCCTAGGACCGTACCATTAAGTGTATAAGTCCTGCTAAGATTTGCTTTTCCAAAATGCAGCACCTCGCATTTATCTGAATTAAACTCCATCTGCCACTTCTCAGCTCACTGGCCCATCTGGTCAAAATCCTGTTGTAATCTGAGACAACCCTCTTCACTGTCCACTACACACCTAATTTTGGTGTCATCTGCAAACTTACTATCTTTTCTCAATTTTATTGCTTAATCATCAGTATGTTGCCGGTGCACTTTTCACTCCAAAAGGCATGGCTTTATTTGGATAAAATCCATTCAGAGTTACAAAGCTTATTTCTCTGGCTCTATTAGCTAATTTTTCCAGATTGTGTGCGCATGTAATGTTGTTTAATAGATAATGCACTCTTTATATTAACATAAATAGCCAAAGACATTTTTCCTGGCCTAATCACAAATTGATTTATGAGTCATTCATAAGTTTATCAGTCACTCTGGTTTTTTGGGAAGCTAAAATATTATGCTATTTGGACCATAAAGCACCTCTGTATTAACCAATCTGATTGTTGGAGAGTCAACTTGTGAATTTAAAATTTCTTTGTTTTAGTATTTCAAAATTTCTTTCTATGTCACAAATCTTCAATCAGATCAAGGTTATTGTTAGGGATAATTCATATTTTGTAAAAAAAAAACTTTTCCACCATGATTTTTAGAATAAGTTTTCCTACAGGCACTGTTTCAGGAAATCTTGTTAACCTATCCATAATTGTTAAAAGATACTGGTTCTCGTTCCTGGCTTTAGGTAGGAATCCTTTTGAAAGTTTGTATTAGAATTAAAGATGCACATTTAATTAGTTAGGGTCTCCCCATTCCCTAACATGTATAGCAAATCTTGCAAAATTTGACCACATTTTATGTAATGCTGGTTAATAAAAATAACTTAATATTTTTTAACTTTGTGATTTCCAAATAGTAAAGTGACTTGTCATTGGAATTTCATGACCCACTTGTGAAATTTCATTACAGAACTCAGATGTGGTCTCAATTTCCTCATTAGTTCTTTACCTTTCAATCACTAACACTCTAGGATTAGTTCTGATTCAATTTATGGTATATCTCTCTAAATTCAGAAATGCAACAAACAGATCCTATTAAAGAAAATGGGCTAAACGTGTCAGCTTTATTAAGTATACCTTCATCCTTTG